>NC_060889.1:6816054-8303554 GCF_014805685.1 Silurus meridionalis
CATCTCTTCTCGTGCTCCTGGGAAAACAAACAAATAAATTAGATGTGATTTTAAATAAAAAGAAAATGAACCATCACACAGGAATATTTCAAGGAGATGTAAAGTTAAAAAAAAAAATGTCTATTGAAGTATGTTGGTAGGGTAGTAATTTGTATGTCAAAGGTTTTTTTTTTTTTTTTTTACTATTTCAAACATTTAACCCTGTTGTGACCTTGATCTTGGTTGGATCAATTCCAAAATATTCACTACGCTATCGGTATTACACTGACGTTACTCTATGATCTAAGCTTTAAAACAGCTTTTAAAAAGAAATAAATACATAAATATATTTTAAAAATCAAAATGTGGCTACAGCCAACCTGCTAAGCATACAAAATACTTTATTTAGACAATATACCTGATAAACCTTTGACCTCTGCCCTGTAAACCCATCCCAAAGAATCACTGTTCCTTCATAGTCACTGCTGGCCAGAAGGTTCTTGTGGTAGCTACTCCAGCTGATACAGCTGAGGAAGGAAAGAGGGGAAAAGCAATAGAGTGTGTAGTGATGCATGTCATTCAAATATGTTTTGACAATGAACCTAAAATATTTTTATATAAACCAAAATAAATTGTTGCACCTTATTTTGGAGTTGCAGGTCATTTCATTGACAGGATAATGAATGTCCACAGCATCCTGGATGACTGTCCCATACTCAAAAACTTTAATTTTCTTGGTGACACCAGCAATGGCGAAATAATCACAGTCACGGTCAAACTCAATGCTGCAAAAAGATTATACAAATGTTAAGTGTTACACAAGACAAATGTGTATTGATGTTGCTTTACTTGCTATCTGCCTCATCTTTTGTGGATAACAAATGTTCAGCATTATAATGCTAATTCAATTGTGCATGTTATTCAATGCAGCATGGCTACTTGGACCAAGTTTTAATTTACTGACTGCATCTTAAAGCTTTGATTTGGTAGTGTGCGAGATATATTTATTTAGTTATATAAAATGATGCCTTTTATTTTATAAGTGTACCAGTTCCTTTTCTAACACCACAATAATTCACAAGTGGAATTGTGTTCAATCCTCATCCCCTTTCCTCCATATTTAAAAGTAATATGGCCAAATAGCAAACTTTTCCTTTGTATGTCTGCACATATGGTGGCATTGACAAATAAAAACCTTAAATCTTGCCAACCGAAGCATATGGTAACATTTTGTTTTTAATGGTAGCTTAAGTATAAGTGTATGTAGGCCTGGCAAAAGTGTGAAAAAAACACCTAGTCTTTTATCGCTTTTGAGACTTGTGCATGTTCCTTTTGTTTAGATGCAACAAACTAAGTAAAAGGGAACACAAATATTGGACAGTGAAAAACTGGAAGGAAGTTCTGTGGAGAGATGAGTCCAAATTTGACAATTTTGGCTCTAAAAGAAGAACTTATGTAAGACAAAAGATGTTAGCAGACTGTCTCACCACCACAGTCAAACCTGGATGTGGAAGCTTAATAGTTTGGGGATGTTTCGGAGAAGCGAACAATGGAGATTTATTCAGAGTAAAAGGAATACTAAAACAATTTAGCTACCATTCCATGTAATTGTTTATGTAATATTTATTTTACACTTTTATTTCTGGGAACATATCTAATTATTAAAGTTTTACTACTTATTTTCTGATAATGCTACCTGCTGATGTAATGCATATAAAAAAATACCTACCTAGAAACAATACTAGAACCATTATAGAGGTCACTCGCATAAGACAGAGTGGCCAGAGGGCGTACAGAGTTGTAGCGTGTGAATTTGGAGAGACACTCCATGAAGTCGTCTAGCTGATTAACAGTTCTGCTGTCATCTGTAAAAAATATGTACAAGCTTACATTTAAACACTGCACATTTTCACATTCACTGTTGTCACATAACTGAGATGGCATATGAAGACACACGAACGTCTAAAACAAAAAGTGTCTACAGGCTGGAACGCTATGTTAGCAGCCGTTAGCCAACCTGTCGTTAGCAGCTAGAAAATCACTCTTTACAAACATAGTAAGCAGAAAAGAAAGGAATCTCAAAAGATACAACACATCAAAACTTGAGGTGAATGGGCCACGACAAAAGAAAGCAACAGCTGGTTCCACTCCTGTTAAGCAAGAAGAAGAATCTTAAACTATGTGTCATAGTTGTGCCCATAATAGACGCAGATTCTTGTACTTGCCTGACAAGAAGTGGGACCCCTTGTGGTCTTCTGCCCATTTACTTCAAAATTCGATATTTTGTGCGAGTGATTACTTGAAAGTTATTCCTACGAGCTAAATCCAATCTAGCCATTTTTCTTCGATCTTCCATCAACAAGGCACTCAACATTTTTTTTTTAAACACAGTTTGTGTGGCAAACTCAATACTACTGTGTGTGGAAAAACCCAGAAGATTATCAGTTCCCTAAAACACTCATACCAGCCCTTTTAGTACAAACAACCTTGACACTGTTAAACTCACAGAGAGACACACTTCTTCCTTAGTTCTGATGTTTGACGCAAACGTTAACTAAACTGTAACTGCATTTGACAAAGATTTTTATTTTTAACATAAATAAGCCGCACGTGTCTACACTGAAACTAATGAACTTTACACAGGCTTAAACGAAAAACACTAAATGCAATATGTTGCGCTTCTATTAGGAGCATAGAGGTATTTTGGGAATAGCATGCCACTGCATTTTCCGGTATTGCTGCGTGTGTGGAGACCGATGATTATGACCTTATTATTTTCTGATGTGCATTTCTAAGTTTCTTTGACTAACCCATAACGCTGTTGCCAAGAAAAATAAAAAAGCATGAGTTTTGGAAACCTGTCTGTGCTTATATGATTTCTGTTGCAACTGGAGTTAGTGAGCTCTCCCTTCACCCTGACTCATTAATGTACGAGTTTTCCGAGGTACGAGCGGTCACTCGGTCGATTGTTACGCGAGCAAAAAATTGAGGTACGAGCCCGAGACGCCGCTGCTAGATGGCGAAGCAAAGCCAGAAAGCGAAGGTTGTGACGAAAATTAAGATAAGCAAAGAAGAAAAAGTAAAAAAAACGGAACGAATTAAACTCATAGGTCAAGGTATCACTGTATTTCTCTGGAAAGTTTATCTTTTGTCATCGTCGTGTGCCACAAGTTTTTCTCCCGATGTCGTGCAGCTCAGAACACAGGTGAAGTGCGTTTTTTCGTTTCCGTTCTGAAATTTAATTGGTCTAATGTTAAAAAAAAGTAGCGGCTTATAGTCCCGAACATACGGTAGATAACTGTGTGTTAACTTGCACATTCACATACACTATAATTGATATTTGAAATTTGGTATTTTCAGAAGAATTTACAGCTTTGGGTTGTCTTGGCTGTTCCAATGAGCTTTGCACATGATGTTTGATTTGATTTTCATATTTCTTCCTTTGTTCAATTTTTCCAAATTAGAACGTTGATTTGTGAACAGCAATTTTCAGGTAATGTCCTGGATTTTCAATTGAATTTAAGTCTGGCCTTTAATTCAGTCATCCCAAAACAGACCCTCTTTTTTTCCAACCTATTCCAAAGCAAGTCTGCTGAAGCTAATGAAGCTAATGATGTCTGCACAGCATTGTAGCTGGCCTCTCGGACACTTCTCGCACTCTTTTCCTTCTTGACCGGGCATTCAGTTTGGCCTGAACTTGTTAGTATCTTGGTTGTGCCATGGATTTTCCATGTTGCTATAATAGATTTTACAGAGCTCATAGGAAGGTTCAAAGCACTGCTTCTCTAGTTATAAGCTTTCCAGCTTTTTTCTTCCTAACAACCTCATCTCAAAGCTTTAGGGACACCTCTTTAGTCTTAAAAACAGCAGGACTGATTTGATCTGCAGGTGTAGCTGTAAGAACTCCCAAATTCAGTGGTATTAATTATGCAAGCATACAACTGGACACAGGTGGAACTGGATTGAGCACATGTTTAATTTGTTTACCATACTCAGTGAGCTCTCAAAGATACATACTAGTCTTAATTTAGATTAGGAAACTTTTCATTCAAGCATTTTATTTTAGTTTTTTATAAAAAATATATCCTGAATGCAAATCCAGTTTTCTGAACCTTTTGAATGTATAGATTTATGTATAAAATTGTATTTAAAATTCAAAGAAATGTGGAGCTTTACAAAATATTCATGCTCACCTGTGATTCGTGACATCCTGTTGGAAAAGTAGCACTGCTCCAGGTCTTCAAAGTGTGCTGTTAACCTCTTTCTCCGAGAGGCCAGAGTGCTGTTGTATGATGTCTGTCTTTTACCCTTTTTAGACATATTTTACAAAACATAATAGTCAGATTTTTCATTGAAAAAAATATTTTGTGGTGAACACAAGTGTGCTACTCTCAAAATTTAACAACACAATACGGACATGAAGACTTTGTGTTACCTGTGAGCTTCCTCCAAACTGGGGAGGCTGAATATACTCTGATGGCTCAATGATGCTACAGCTGGAAAAAAAGTATTTTGTATTAGTGGCAGATTAGTTTTTACTTGGCTAAGTTGTGTAAATTTGTGCAAAAATTTTTTTTTTGATGGTCACGTATGAGTATGAACATCAGGTGTCTCCCTGTTCCCTGACAAAACCAGCCTGCATGTTCACGTGACCAACAGGGCTCTAATTCGCCTTACCTGGGGGCAGGAGAGTGCGTCTCTCCAAACTGGGGAACAGTGCTGTCCAAGTTGGGGTCCATATCAATAACTGGTGGGTACAGCCCACTCATATCCTGAAAAGAGTCAGAGATACAGTCCCTGGCTATAAGCTTACAAATATTACTATACTACCAAAAAAAAAAAAAAGTCATTACATGTGCTGGTTCAATTTACCTGAACACTCTTTATGTCCTCTTCCAGAAAGTTTAGTTCTTTCTGTAATTGCTCCAGTTGCTATAAAAGAAAATAACAATGTTATGTCTCCTCTTAAATTTCTGTTATGTTTGAAAAATAATAGAAGTGCTGTATGTGATATACAAACAACCTCTCGCTTATTCCTTCTGGCTTCTTTTAAGAACTCCATTAGAATTTGACGCTGAGCTGCTTGCGATTCCTAAAGAAGCAAACACATGCATGAAACCCATGGAAACTTACATCAGACAAACTATCTATAACAGAGGAACAAGGTAACTCTGTAATAAACAGTAAGTTCAATGCTAAAGGCAAAAAAAGCTTTAAATTTAAAGATAGGGCTTTACCAAAGCAATTAAGACTCAAAAGCTAAGAATCTCTGTTTGGATTCTGTGACAAGGAAAAATACATATTGTTTGTATGATAAATGCTAATGTTTAGTGATGGGTATTTCCCTAAATTGTCTAAGTTGCAAAACCCAATTTTTCGTCAGAGCAATAAAGTGTGTTGTAACAGTGTGTTGTAAGCATGTTGTAAGTGTAACATAGAGCAAAACTTCCCACAACACTTTTTTGTGTAGACAATTTCTTAATATTCTTTTGCAAAAAATAAATATATTGTGATATATATAATTTCCAGATATGTATATTTCCAAATAATGATTTATTTAAGAAGGCAGGGTCTCGTCTCTTCTTCGTAACAAGGTGCATGTGCAGTGTTATATACCAAAAGAATAAGCGTGAATTTAAAATGAAATGAAAAGCTGGTAGTGTTACACCACTTGTGTGGTGACTGTTAAGATACCAATTTGTCCATTTTACCACCAACTAATAAGGTCATGCAGTCAGATATCCCTGACTGTAGTCTAGTAGAACATTTTAAAATGGCCTGGTTAAACAAAAACCCACATCAGACAGAAAAAAGATCAGTCAAATCAATTTTGGCTGTTTTAAAAAGTCATGCCAACCGCTTCAAGCTGCTTCTTTTTCTGCACCAGCAGTTCTAACATGTAGTTGACGTTTGCTAGATCCAGATGCTCCTGATCTGTGCCAAGAACATCTTGGAAAAACTGCCATTTGGTTCCATTCTATAAAGACAGCACATTAATTAAAGCATATAACGTTACTTAAATACAGAATAATGCGTTTCAGATTTTTATTTATGAAGATTTTGGTTTCCTAATGATTATTTCAGTTTTCAGTAGTTTTCTCTGACTACAAAAATTACAGTGTATACAGTATATGTCTAAAAGAAACTCCACACAAAAACTGTTTCACACTTACAGGGTGGTCCCGTTTTAGTCGCTTCTCTTCAGATCTCTGTTTCTGCTTGAGGATCAGCTCATTAACTGCAAAACAGAAAAATAAATGATGCAACATCCATGCTAAACTACTGCTCTAATAGCCTCCCACTGTCTTTAAGTTAATCACAATGAGCAAAACCACATATTTCATGGCAGTAAACATGGGTGTGGCAGCCTCGGCGAATATGGTGAAAAATTTGGAAACTACGGTATAGGGTTACTTTTTTGCATGCATTTCTGCTTCCACCTTTAAAGTCTACACAATGGTGCATTCATCATTTCAAAACTATTATTTAGACTGTCTAAACCTGAATCTATTAGACTTATGCCAGAGACAAGAAAACCACACTGCTATACTGTGTGAGATTTAAAAAATAAATACATGAGTTAGAATAATTATGAGTTTCATTAAATTAATATTTTTCCATAACCTTCTCTACACAGCCACTGCAGAGGGACTTTTTGAACACACTGTATTAGTACTTTTATGTAATATGGCAATTACCGTAATTTCCGGACTATTAAACAGACCCAAATATAAGCCGCAACCACTGAATTTTACAAACATTTTTATTTTGAACATAAATATGCCGCACCTGTCTATAAGCCACATTGAAACTAATGAACTTTACACAGGCTTTAATGAAAGACAGTGTCTGCTACACGGCTTGTATCTAAACAGTAGCCTACCAAGAAAGTCACTGTTCACTGTCTTCCTCCTTCCTTTCACAACAATTTCTCTCAGGAGTTTTTTTTTTTGGCATCGTCGTGCGTTTAAAAATCACCATCGGTGAAGCTTTTCTCCCGATGCCGTGCAGCTCAGAACACAGGTGAAGTGCGTTTTTTCATGCCTGGTTGTTTTCAGCGTGATGAATGATTCACATTTCCTGTAGACAGTCCGAGTAAGCGACAGGTCAAATGTCAGAGAAACCTCATCCATATTTATGAGGTGGTGCGGCCCGATTCAGTGAGAGCACATCTGATTTAATATAAAGAGTTTCATTGGTTCACCTGAACCTGTTCAGCAATTTCATTGGTCTAATGTTATGGGGTTCAGTTTTTTGGCTTGAAGTTTGTGAAACCGGGAAAAACCCAGGAAAAATCCATAAATTAGCCGCTTCATTGTTTAAGCCGCGGGGTTCAAAGGGTGGGGAAAAAAAGTAGCGGCTTATAGTCCGGAAAATACGGTAAATGCACTAAATGGGTTTAGTTTTCACAGATATTATTTTATGCAATAAAATTTTTCTAAAAAAGGAAAATAATTACTTGTTTATTTTGAGAGACACATTATCTACTCTCTGTTATTTAGTATTGCTCTTAAAAACAGAAAAAAGTTCTTATCCAATAATCAATAATGGAATAATCGTTAGACTACTTGATTACTAAAATAATTGATAACAGCAGCCCTAATCCTGTCCATGCATAAGGCAGGGTTATTTCTACATCATTTAAATTAGAAATGTCAAAGCATGTTATAGGCAGGTAATACTACATTTGTCAAAATCCTTAATTTTTCATCATTTATGGATATGTGGCCTTTGCCAAAATTCAGCTGCTTGTTATTTAAAAGTTTCTGAGATATATGCAAACTGTCTTTGTACCTGTCTAAACTGACATGGATTTTTACAAGTAATACACTGCTTTTCAAGTCTGGGATGAATGTAATACAATGGAAACCTGACAGAAGCAGCCGTAGCTGTTGGTGTAATAACCCTCAAAGCTTGTTAATATACAGAAGGTATTTTTGAAATCGAGCTGCATTACACACATAGTGGATGAGATCTGTTATAGACTTGGCTGCTAGTATTAATGTTTATTAGGTTGATGATTTAGCATGCACAGATGACAGGCAACCTTTTCTGAATTACAATTAGGCAGCTGTGTGATAACATAGTGAAGCAGTGGAAAATACATTTCGTTGATGCTATCTTCAACCTCCTGGTTGACAGAAAAATATGCTGGATTCTAGAGTTTAGACTCAAAGGGCAGAAAAGCATGCATAAATGACTTGCTAATTCGATTAATTATTAGCCCTTATGAATGCACATAACTAGAAAACTAGAGGTCATATGTTAGATGCTAATTTCTAGGTTAATCAGTTTCTGGGCAACTTGAGTCTGGAACAGGGAGCATACTGAAGCTTTTATTTCTCCAGGAATAAATGTAGTTTTGTTTTCTTGCAACAGGGAGTACACATATGATGACAAATCATAAATGTCACTTTGAGGAAAACAGGAATTTTGTGTAGAGATCAAAAAGAATAGTTAACTAAAAGGAGAGAATGCTATATTAATACAGAAAAGTAGTCAAATTAGATGGGTCCACTTTAATACAGCAATATTATACATAATGCAAATAGAATGCATGGAAATGTCCAAGCATTCTGTTTAAATCTTTTTAAAACAAAAATCAACCCAAAAGCCATTATGCATACTGACATTGTCGCTAAACCGTTGAACATGGCAACACTGAAGACTAGGCGAGATCTAGGACACATCCGATGCATTATCATTTACACTACAAATGTATTTTTAACACTGGTCCTAAACCATCTCCAGCTCCAAAAGCAAACTAAAGCAGATCACAAGATGCCTTTTATAATATTCACACGAGAGGAGGGGAAGAGTAAAATATAAATGTTCTATACACACACACACACACACACACACACACACACACACACACACACACACACAGTAATCCCTCACTTTTCTCACGGAATTGCATTTGCCACATAACTAATTTGTTTTGCTGATTTTCCCAGTCTCTCGCGGACCAAAAAACGAATAGAAAACTGTTTTTTCATGGAGTTTTATGTATGTGTTATGGTTATGTTGTGGTGTAGTTTAACAAATTTCTATTGTGTAAACTGTTTAACTTCGGGACAGTCTCACTGAGAGCAAAAAATTAGAGCATGAAGACAAAATTCTTGTAAATGGTTTAAAGTAATTATGGTGTTTTAAATTATGTATATTATCAGGACACCAAACTGAACTTCTGCTATGTTTCCATGTTTTAATTGACAGATGTGTGCGGTGTTTTTGGAACATAAATCTCTGCTCCATTACCACAGTAGATGGCAGTAAGGCTCTACTTAAGAATGCGATCTGCCAATAAAAAAGAAGAAGAAGAAGAATCATGGTAGTTTTGGGTGTTTGATTTGAGACTTGGCTCATCAGTAAAACCATCGTTTAGTCATTCAAAATGATTTTTTTGCTGGAGGTTATTATTATTTTTTTATAGCCTGGTACAGATAGTAGGTTGCGAATAAATGTGTTGCATTGAAGGTTTTAATTTGGCTTTTTATATATTTTGTTAATTTATATTTTTCATAAAAATGTTCAAACAGAAATGTGTGCTGCATTAATCACACGTTAATAAAATTAGTGCAGTTAAAATTGATTTGCGGTAAAGTGTTCTCTCTCTTTTATTTATATATACACATACACACACACACACACACACACACACACACACACACACACACAGTAAAGAGTAAGAGAAGTACTTACCTAAGAAGTTGGGGTACAACTGATCCACATTATCAATAATGTAATTACATTTGGGGCACCTGTTGCTGTCCTCTAAACTCCTTCGTATACATTTGTAACTAGAGGTAAAAAGGCAAGAATGAACTTTACATCATCAATTCTAAAGGTCAAATATCAGCAACTTTATGCTTTCAATACATAAAAATGTAAAGAATCCAACATTTGAAAAAGTCTCACCAGAAACTGTGACCGCATTTAGTCATATGTGCTTCCTCTATCATGTCGAAACATATGGGACTGAAACAGAGATGTTAAGAGGAAGTACTTAACTTTCATCCACAATGAAAACTTACAAAAAATAAAATAAAAACATGACTGGTCTTTGATCACGATATATCAGTTAAAATCAATCAGAAATGATGTGGCATGCAAATAAACCAATAAATAATTCCCTGAACATAACCCACTGGAGAAGTCGCAGACAATAAACAAAATGATCCGATCAGTAATATTTTTCAATAGTAAGAATGTTTAATACACAATCTGGTTCCAAAACTCCCATTTCTAATGTTTACACATAGTGGAATCAGATTGTGATTAAATGTGTAAAGGAGCTTTTTGACTTGTCACATGTACATTACAGCAGAGTAAAATTCTTTCTTCACACCCTATTAAATAGGGTTAATGCTGGATAATCGTTTCTGACTAAGTGAAAATAATTAAAAGTAATAAAATAAAGTAGAGCAGACTGAGCATGAGCCCAGGCAGTGGTCAGATCTCTGACACTTCGCTCCATAATGTCAGTGGTTTTAGTAAATCTCTGAAAAGGCTATAAACCTGAAAACGCATGCTGTAACTGAAATAATGGGGGGGAAAAAAGATCATATATTGGGACAAGAGAAGATTTTGTTTCTATATTATAAGTCTGCAGTAGGTGATGAGGAGTTGAGCTACAGTAGTTCCGTAGCTGCTGCTACTCACCATACAAAATCATTACTCTTATCCTCATAAGGGTTAATAAGGCCGTTATGGAGAGGTCTTTTCTTGCTGTAGTTGCTACCGGATAAACTGGGTCTCTGTGTACCCAGGAGCTGCACCTCGCTCCCTGAGCCGACACTTCGCGAAGAAATGCCATTGCCATTAGCATTAGCGCTGCTCCCTCCGCTATTAGCAACGGCAGCGGTGGCGGTGCTGCCTGAGCTCGTTCCTGGTGCAGTTCCCGGTGGAGTTCCCGACGCAGGAACGGGTTGCTGTTGCTGCCGGCAGCCTGACATCGCTCTTCAAGTCGCCCCTGAAACTCCTTTCCAAGGCCCGTCCGTAGCTTAAAGCCGCGCTGCCTGTTAGCTTCCCCAGGCGCTTTCACCGCATCCGGGCGGCTAATGCTGGTTAGCTTAGCTGCTTTTATCTTTTAGCCAGTTGACGCACGAAAACTAAGGGCACATTTAATTGCTACCACGAAACGCCGCTTTTCCTCCTTCAATAAATTTAGAGGAGGGGGAAAAGCAGCAACGAATCCGAATCGCGTTGAGAGAAAACCCGAGCATTTGTTACTACGATATTTGTTGACAAGCTGAAGTTTTTTTTTAATACATTTCAATCCACCGCAGAAGTACAAGTTCAACCCAAACAGGCAGCACACACATGATTCTGTTGCCACCTTGTGGTCTGGAGCGGGATTTTAGTGGGTTCTGTAGTCACAGGAAAAGCCCGGGAACCTATTTCACTGCATTTTTTTTTCTGAGGGAAAAATCTTCGACCTTGCATTATATCAGCAGTGCATTTCAAACTTAGGCCTTCAGTAGTGTCTTAAATCGCAATGAACAACATTCATTCAACAAGTCTCCTTTCACTGCTGCCACGGCTGTGCTGCTGGCATAATATCATCTCTAGCAGAAGCATTGATATTAACCTCGTAAATGATCCCAATGTGTATTTTCCATGCATCGCGTTTTTTCCTGGGTATTTCAAATGTAGGCAAATTGTGTGTTTTTATGTCAATTTTACAGTAAAGAAGATGTTCATGAAAAAATTTAAGAACTGTGTTCTCATGATGTCCAGCTTTTCCGTTTTTTAAGTATCTCTGTGACCAAATCGAATTTTTCTCCTTTGTTAGCTATTGTGGGATGAAAACACAGCTATTACATTTACACAAATATATTTGAGCTTGTGCAATTTGCTACAGGTTTGCAAGCTCTAACTAGTGCACTCTATGACCATCCAATGAAAATACATGAAAATGGTGACATTATTGTATGCCTGCTAAATCGCCCCGGTGTCGCCATCTAGAAATCTGATTGGTTAAAGCAACAGCTTCATTGATATGTATTTTATGCTACAAGTGCCCACACTACTGATTCTAAAGGCTACATGGCAGATTTTGACGTGATGTGATGCGATGGCTGAAATATGATTGATAGCAACCATAACTTAAACTTACACTTCAGCGCATGCATGAATGCTATGGAATATGAAGAATAAGGCACTGGAAATCATTAAATACATATTCATGAAAAATAATATGTTAAAATATGTCAAAAGTCAGAAGGAGTTGCTTGCCCACCATTACATTATACGGAGGCCAGACATGTTTTGCATGCCATTTTCTCCTGTTTAAGTGTGTTTAAACTTAACACATAAAATGCTCAAACCAAGTATCTTATTTAACCTTAAGAGTCTTGACATTCATATAACAATATGGCTTCCTACCTGAAAAGACTGCCATATCAGGTAATTATATAGAAAATACTCCATGCACACTTGATTTTTACCCCACAAGACTCACTGATTGGTTCTCTTCTGCCTCAATAGCCACTCTCACATTTTTTCATACCATTGCTATTCAGATGACACACAACTAATCCTCTACTTTACTTTTCTTAAACACTCATGTTTCCACTAGGGTCTCAGATTGTTTGACAGATAAAGACCTGAAATATAATCTCAGCAAAATTTAACTCATTTCAAGAGATGCATCTCTATTTCTGGACAACTCTCAGCTCTTACCATCCTTCATTGTATGCAACTCTGAGGTAACATAATATAATATAATAATAAGCATTACATAGTTTCTTATGGTATTTCTGTTTTCATTATGACTTAAGATCAAACATTATCTTATGTAATTTTCAAATTTAATAAAAATAGATATGTTTATTTAATTTAATTTAATTTAATACACTGGATAACTGCCAGAAATTATGATAATTGCCTGGGTATGTTTTTGTGCATATATTTACAGATGTGGACATGCATGTAAAAACAAGAAAAAGTTACATATAACATGGTAATTGATATAAACATATTTAAACAATATAAATATAAATAACAAGTGGTTTTTCCATAAGTGCAGGGGCTGGATTGCAAATTGTCCAAATATATCACTTACTTTTTACCCAACTACTGTTTCAAAGTCTCTTACAGAACAAACTCCAAGATCTAAACCAGTTTTGCTTTAAAGCCACACATTCCACAAAGACTGCCCTTTTGGCTGTCACTGAGAAACTACATGTTGCTCTATCAGCCAACCTGTCATCTGTACTCGTCCTCCTAGACCTTTCAGCAGCATTCGACAGTCAACCATAAGACTACCCTCAGGAGCCGTGGCATCCATGTTAACCCCACACTTCTTGTTGCCTTCTGCCTTGCTTGTTGTCTGCTTCATAGGCTAGCTTATGTCTGTGGTGCATGATAGCTGGGAAATTTACACCAATGATAGTTCAAAAAAGCTGCACAATAAGAAGAAATAGATTGATGGGCTGAAAATGATGTACAATGAGAAGAAAAAATATTGATCATTTTACCAGATAGATTAAAACTAAAGTATTGAGCCAGGTTCGTAAATCTAAGAATTAGAAAATTCAGATATTTGCGTAAAAAAGATTTAATAAGTGAAAATAAAAAGTTAAGTAAAGTACTAATACCATAAAAATCGACTTAAGTACAGTGACAAAGTATTTGTACTTCATTAATTTCCACCTCTGATGCACAGTAGTTGCAGTACAATTTTTTCACCTGATAATATACGAGACATGTTTCCCAGGGGCTCATGCATTTAGGAGTGTCTCTTGAGGCTGCCATCCTCAAACTGCATTTGCTCTCTGTGGTGTTGGAAACATGAAAATATGCATCGCACAAATCCACTGACATATTATAAGCCTAAACCTACGAAAGTAATCTTTTGATTTTGGCTGTAAAACATTGCTCCCTAACCTGTGGCTGCCCCTTACCTACGAACTAAATTAGGGAACATGACACACAGCAACAAAGACTGTGCCAAACACGCTTGGTTCCATGTAGCCATATTGCATTCTAACCTGCGTATGCAATTTCTAGTACTAGTTCTAGAGTTTCGATTAGATACACCAAAAAGAAATGTATTGCTTTAGATTGGATTAATTGCTCCAGTATAAGCAGTATAATGGCTAACACACTGTATGTGCCATTCAGTGGGTAGTTTCATTATACCTCACAATCACCAGTGCTTAGGTGGCATTTATCAAGTGTCAAAGTAAGCCATAAAGCGTAGGTCAACCACATTGTAAGGTTAATATCATTTGCAAATTGGCCACTCCCATTTAAGTAAAAAATTACTCCATGTATATTGTGTATATGTGTGTTGTTTAGCCAGATAAGCACAAATACACACATATAAGCTGGTGTATACAATGCATAGTTGAGAATCACCATATGTTTCCTGTTCAACTTTCTTTCTCTTTCATAATCATACCTTGCTCCAGCAAAAAAAAAAAAAAAAAGTAAAATGGCATTACATTAGGAAGTATCTAAAGGTAAGGACCAGCTACCTGAATCCCACTTGAAAGGACCAAAAACTATTTTTTTTTTTCCAAATCATCAGAAAAATGCAGCATAACCACATTTACCTGACAAAAAGACAGCTTATATAGCTTCATCCACTGGACTGGATCTGGTGCTTCCTTTAGTAAACTCAGTCAATGGGCTGAAAACTAGACACAAACCCATTAGGGCTCCAGTAAGTCACAATTATTAATGTTTAATTAATTTGGGGAAGTACCTTCCCATAGCAAAGGGGAAGGCTAGGTACCTTTCAACCATCCAGTTTCACTCTTTTTTGGGTTTGTTGTAAATGCCTGTAAAGGTTCTCAGAACTGCTTTCAGATGTTGCAATACCATTGTCAATCATTACTGTTAAATTATTTTATCATCTAAATAAGCAGTAACATATATACTGTGCATGTAGAATATTCTGAGACATTGAAATGTTTTTGGTGCACCAAACAAACTGAAACTTATAAGGATGTAAGCTGGTCGAAAAAGTTGCAATTTTTAAAATTAATATTGGAGTCAAGGACTATATTGGAGCCAATACCCCCTGTTTAATCCAGTGCTGAATAAAATCAAGCTTTGTCTAATTGATCAAGCAGCTGATGTGTGGCATTTGGAAGGCATACATTTTAGATATTGCATTTTCTTATCTAAGGTCTACAAAAAACTGGACCCGTCAGCTTTGGTCAGCAAAACCATAGGGCTGCTACAATTACTATTGCACTCACTTACTTCTATGCTTATTCTCGCCTTGGTTTTATTGTTCTTGTTTTTAAATTAATGACTGGAAAAGCCATTTTTTCTCTACAAAGTTTATGTTAACAGACAGAGGTAAAAACTATTTGGAAGTTCTTCTTGACATTCTGTGCTTTTTAGGACTCATACAATCCACTCAGGACAAAGGGAACGAATAAGCCTTGGTGTTTTTTTAAAGCAACTCTGGGGTCCATTCAATTGTCACAAGAACTTTAAGAAAAATGGACACAAGGAATTTAGTACCCCAATTTGTCATGTGACCTTAAAGGGCCCTTGCCACTTTGTAAGTAGTTTAGTGCTTAATGTATTCAGTAATACAAGCAGTGATGTAAGTACCATGTCTAAGCCCCCAATACACAATTAAGAGTGCCTTTTTTTGGACCTAATGAAAATTCCCCTGGAATTTTCAAATGGAACTATAATGGTGGATAGGTCTTCACTACATGTTTTCGATCCATAAAATTACTGACATAAGTATTAGCATGTCTATTCCATTTATCCTCCGTATTATCTTCAGAGTAATTCAAAGGAATTTTTTTCCAGTGCCTCTCTTCGAATAATTTTTTGAGGGACTGAGGTTTGCAGTGTCTGGAAACACGTCTCTCTGACAGACTTAAGGACTGTCCATTTGAAACTCAGATACTCCAGTTGCATCTTTGGCAAAAGCTGCTGGCACCAAGCTATGTTTCTCCCAAAAACAAGCTGTAGGAGTCAGTAAGGCCAATAATCCTCATGCTGCCATACTCTCAAAATGCTCATTGAATGCCTCCCAATCATCCATTGTTGAGCATGCAGTGTGGGATGGAGACAGTTCGAGAGCTGGAGATGCAGAAGGCTGGAGCAGCTTCTTTCAAGGGACTTTATTATATCAGCAAGTAGAGAGTCTTCCATGGTGACATCTAAATTGTCCTTGATCATGGGTTTTGGAGGTCATGTTGTTGAGCATGCAGTGTGGGATGGAGAGAGTTTGAGATCTGGAGATGTGGAAGGCTGGATCAGCTTCTTTCAAGGGACTTTATGATATCAGAAAGTAAAGTTTTCTATGGTGACATCTAAATTGTCCTTGATCATGAGTTTTGGCACCACTGTAGAACCTGGTTTGTATAATTTAGGAGAAAGACTCAGGAGGCAGGTAGAATTTCAGCAGAGTTCCAGTCTCACTTTTGTTTTGCAGCAGTAATTTTCAGCAAGGTCACGATGATTCTCTGTATGTAAGTGTGTTTGTTTATGTGTAAGCTCCATCAGGTCTGACACTAGTGCTCTTTTTTTTGCACATAACAAACTTGCGTGAGTAGGTTAGTGGTAATAAGACAGCAGAGAGAAATGTCTCCAGTTACCTATTTCCACTTCACACAAAATCACATGGTAGAAGAGAGTTTTAAACAATGTACATGTTGCAACACATTTCATACATGCAAACCTTCATACATATTTTGAAGAGCACTGATAATAGCAATTGCATATGTGCTGATAATAGACTTATCCTTCCTGAGATTCTTTCTTTGTGCAGTAGGGGGCATCAGTATCTATAGAAAAGCTTACAGCTCATCATTAGTTGCCGGCATTTAAGCTTCATAAGGTATGGTCTTTTTACCGTAATAAAAAAAGTGGTCAGTGAAAGATATACAGTATGTATTGATTAATAAACAGACCACAAAAACTATTAGATTTAATTAGTGTAAGACGCCACAAAACACAACAGTTATTACAGGTATATAACATGTTATTGATTATCTTTAGCCAGGTTATTGTAACTCAGTAACAAATTTCATAAAATAACAAATTCCCCAACCAATTTTAAACAAGAGTAAGTAGCAAATCCTTTGCTGTGCCTAACTTATACAGTATGTTTGCGTTTTAACAGAAAATGTTTTCTTAATTTCAGTTTAACAGAAAACTGAAATTAAGAATCAAGTTCAATGTCTCTTCATGTGGTATTTATTTGAGCAAAACTATGCTATTTCTATTTTAGCTCTGGCTCACGTCCCAAAGGATGGCATAAAAAGACCCTGATAAGTTATTTTGAAGAAGCACAAGCCAGTTGTGTCTCAGAAATTAGTTCACCAGCTTTGCCATTTAAACATCTAAATATATATTGTTACATGTTAAAATTTAGACCAGATCTTATTTTTAACAGAAGGCTAATTTACTTAAAATGCTTAATAAACTAAGATTATGTTAGGAAGTAAGAACTGGTCTCTAGAAGGGTTTTAGCTTGTTAGTATTTATAGATGGGAATGTTGGAAATGTTTTGGAGACCAGCTATTCAAAAACCTGTAAACATAAATGTAAACTGTACGGTAGGAAGATTCACATTTAACAAATCCATTATCACCTTACATTCTCATTCTTACGTGATTACTGTACAACTCCTCACAAGCACATCAAAAATATATTTCTTATTAAAAAGTCCTGAGACATTTGTGGTGTAAATTAATTGGCAGAGAAAATAATGACTGCTGCCAGAAAATAAAAAAATATAGGTGAATATTTTCTGTGACTGTGGATTTCCTACAAAAATTAAATAGATGAGGTTATAGATTATGCCAAGTAACCATGAATGAGAGTATGAATGCAGAAAAATACTTCAAATCATACTCAAATCATCTAGACGTTTAACAAACTGCTTCTCGTTTTGGAAGAATCCAAAAACTCTTTAGTAGAAATCAAGAATCTTTCAGAATCTTAATAATTAATTAGTTTTAAACAAAACAATGAATTAAAAAAAATGAGTGTAAAAGATAATTACTTGCTAATTTTATTTGAACACTAAGTAACACTTGAACCGACTATATGATTTAACTTACACAGTTACATAAAAAAAGAGAGCTATGGAATGACATGCTGAATCTGTATTACATGAATGTTAATTAGTAAATTGTGGATAGTGTTGCAGCGGGTAATTTTCCTCACAGCTCTCAGGTGTCTAGTTCGGGTTTTTGTCTGGACGGTGTTTTGCGTTTACTTCCTCTGTCATTTTGGATTTTCCTTTGGATATTATCCAAAAATATTTTAGTACTATAGATGAACTAGCAACACTAAAATGCTTCTGGATGTGAATGTGTAAGTGCATGTCCAGGATGTATTCCTGCCCCATGCACACTCTCTCTGTCAAGCCACACATGCTCTTAGATACTCTTAACCCCAACATTAACACTTTCTGGTCTCTGGACCTGCGTGATCCATCCTTATACCCTAGAGTTTTAATCAGTTGGAAACTACTTGCTGCTGAGGATAGATCGACATAGACAGCCAAAAGAACACTTGAGATTACCATTCTACTTAAACCATAAAGATTTCTTTGGACCGCAGTTATAAACTTTTGAAGGTTAAGGCATTGGGCTCTGGATCGGAATGTCATAATCGGAATGTCAGGAGTTCAAAGCCCTTGAGCAAATCACTTAACCCTCAAATGCTCAGTTGTCAGCTAGTCTGTATAAGGACATCTGCCAAATGCCATAAATGTAAATGTAAATGTAAACATTTTGCTATAGTCACTTCGGACCAAGGGTTGGGCAAAGATACTTAAAAATGTATTTTATAATAAAATACCAAATGCCTTAACTTTAAGTGTATTAAAATAAACTACAAAATACAGCAGCCACACTATGTATCAAAATACTGCTTTTTTTTTTTTTTTTGTATTTGAAAATACTAAAACATACTTTTCCAAGGGAGCATAACATTTCTTCCCAAACCTTCCAGCAATTGGCCTATTTAATCTGTTTCTCACCATTATGCTGACTCAGTTAATTAAGTAAACAATGTTTGATAGCAACAGTTTTTTTCTGGCTGAGTCACGCAATAAATCTGACATATGCAACTATTTAACAGATCAAATATTCACATCCATATCCCTGTGATCTCCCTGATGAAGGTTAGTATTAAAGTGACCAACAGTTTAATGTTTGCGAATGACTCATTATTGTATCCTAATTTAGTTACTTGGTGTTTGATAATGAAGACTACTTTTTATCAGCAACACTGATCAATGACAAAGATTTATAAGAAGAACTGATGGCACCTGCATTCATAGCAACTTGTTTTTTTATCTTATTAATCATTTGATTGATAATCTTAAATATAATAATATATTATGTGTCAGGCAGTCATTCATACAATGGGATGCAAAATCATGATCCCATTAAACAGCTACTTCATTTAGGGTACACTATTTGTCAATCAATATTAATTAATCAATCATTGGACACCTATTTGAAAGGTGGCAGCCTGCACATTTCTTAGCTTCACCATTTTCTTTCATAGGAATCAATTTTCTGTTTTGATCTCAACAAGGCAAAATACTGAGTAGGCACCAATCATAGGCTGCATTTTATGTCATCATATACTGTAGACTGCTTGCAACGTATTTTACAGTATTATAAAAAAAGAAAAAATACAAAACACTAAAGTAGTTTGATACAGAATATGAAGCCATTTTCATTAACCCTATAACATACAAATTATAAAATAAAAATCTTTTATCCATATATCATAAATACTACCCATTTCTGCTTAGGATTACAATTACCACAAATAGTTTTGCACTCAAGTCCTCTGACTCAATAATTTCATCAGTAAAATATATTATTATTTCATTTAAAATTAATATTCTTAAACTATTTACTTTGGAAACCTGCTTGTAACACTCCCCATGGTTAAAAATAGTATACAAATAAATGCAAATACTAAACGTTATTAAATAATTAAAACATCTTGCATTAGTACAATACTGAGCTCCATATCTATGACAAATAAATGTAGCAGTTGGTCTGCAGACATTGTATTTTAAATCTTTTGTGAAACTCCTGAAAGAAATATGTGCAATACGTGCAACACGTGTTGAGAATCCAAAAGAATTCTTCACAGATTGGCCACTTTTTGCTTTGTGGCAGCCCTGATGCAGACAATAGGACTACATTTGGAAGGTATAAGCTGGATGAGAGAATGTCATGGTTTGCACAATGCATGACCTGCACAATTCTCTTCGCTTGTCAGAGTTTGTCACTCTGAAAGAGTTTGCCAATTTGGAATTTAACTCACAGACTTTTTTAGATTGCCATATTTCTTTAGGACCATTAAGAAAAACACTGTGTTGGTTGTCAAAAGAACAAATACACATTTATTTCATAAATCTAATTGAGTTTTTAATAATTAAATTAATATAGTTTCTTATAGGATGGCCATCACAATTTCCAGATTTCATCCTGGATGAACATGATGCAAAGCCTGAGCCCTGCTAATAGATGAAGGAGCTTTTATTTGAAACATATACAACACAGCATAATAAAATTGTGTCTGAAATATACCAGATATATCCTAATATCAATTGCTATTCACATCAAACACCAGAATGGGGGGAAATGTGATCTCTGTGATGCTTTTCTGGTATTGCATTATTTTACCTCATTCTTATATTTTATATAAACTGAAGCTCTTGGCCTACATGGTTTTATCTTTGTGCTGCTTTCACATGTCTGGATGATTGAAAAATAGGCTACTTGCAAACAGGTGCTTAAGACTAAATATATACAAAGACAAATTAATGCAGATGCTACGTCACTTAAAGATTTTATAGCTTCTTAGTTCAGTGGGGTCTCAGGATACAATGTGTACATTGCAACCATTTTGGCAACTATAAATATTTATATTTGTACTGACACTGACTCTAAAATATAGTGTAGTCAGCAAACCCAAAATGACCACGTCTAAATGAAGGTGGAAGTGTTTGTGCAAGTAGCCCATTGAATGAATGAGCAGGTGTCCAGGTGTTCTTACTAAAGTATATCAAATCAGATATCCTGCTCCCAAAATTTACTATAATTATCACTGAAGTCTTTTTTCTTTCTTTTTTTGTCTAATGTTTTTCCTCACTGCATTTTATGGTCACTTCAAAGTGGATTGGCTTTGTGCCACCTCAAATGCAGGATAATCTCTTTGAGCTCCGTTACTGTGTGTGTGTGTGTGTGTGTGTGTGTGTGTGTGTGTGTGTGTGTGTGTGTGTGTGTGTGTGTGTCGGGGTGGGTGGGGGTCTAAGAGCTACTATTCACCTTTTTTTCCTTTCACAAAGTTGCAGCTAGATCTCGCCTTTAAAAAGCTGAATTTTTAGTAGGAGGATTGTAGAGTTGGTTGTAAAATTCATACCTCCCACTGGTTGAAGTCTTTTCTCCCCCTGATGGGGCCCCCACTGTAACGGCCAGGTGCCCGAACTTGCAAATTGAGCCTGACATCACCAGTGGGGGCAAAATCTTTAAATATTTAGGAAATGAAACAGCTGCAGAAATATTTCCAATGTATTTATGAATGTGGACATTGTCTAGTTAATGATCCTTTATATAGTTATTAACTTATGTAATGTAACAGATTTGTTTTTTGTTTTTTATTCCACCCCTTTGCTGTTTATGCCACACACACATCCTGCTTGAATGCCATTTGAGGTCTGTAATAAACTGAATTAAATTGAAATTGGTAAATATAGTGATATACAGGGCATTTTAATTATTATGTAAAAAAGAAGCAATGTTTGGAAAAGAAAAACAGGAAGAACAGTAATAATCGTACAAATATTTTTGTATACACTGTAATGAGTATGGGAAACATCACCCCATGCCTCCAAGACCCAACTACTGAACTCTGTCCCTTCTTCCACCTCACACAATGTATTCTCTGGTGCATTTGGTTCCCTTTTGTTCTGCTAATGTATGGACTCTTCCAGCAGGGTGTGAAGCACAGTCAGTGAAACAGGGTGACACAGCAAGATTGCCAAACAAGAACAAATAGGCTGCTCCTTTAATATACGGTATGTTGCATATTTACATATTAGCTTTACTTTGTTAAGGATATAAAACATATCCAATGAGTCTTTAGGGGAAAATTTTAGTCTGTATTATAATAAATGCACTAATAAGTGTTAGTATTTTTAATTGTGGATTGTTTTGCTAGGGAAAGTGGGGCTGGTGTTGACTTCATTGACTTAGTTAAAGATGTCATTTGGCAGGGTGTGCAGTAGCTTGAAACACTTATTGAACCTGATACTTGAAAATGCTGTAAGGGCTAAAAGAGACTAAAAGCGATAAAAGCGCTAAAAGATGTCCACTGGGACAGGAATCCCTGTGCCCCTGACTTGTTCTTTGAACATTTTGTTTATGAGTGACACAGGAGCAGCAAAAAGTTAAACAGTGGGTATTACATGGTTATGTTTAATGGTTGCTTTTTATATGATGCGGGATTTACTTTTTGACCGGAATTAATCTTTCAGCTCTCTTGTTGAAAATTTGTGTATAAATTTTTTTCAGTTGATTCAAGTCAGTGTAAAAACAAATCAAAACATAGTAGCCTGTAGCAGAAATCAAATGTAGTCACAAAATACACAAGGCAGATAAAGAGTATGTGTATAGCTACGGTGGAAGTTGGAGATCACTTTTGGACTAGAAGGTCATGAGTTCAAGTACCAACCCCACCAAGCCAAACTGCCACTGCTGGGGCCTTGAGCAAGGCACTTAACCATCAACACTCAGTTGTAAGTCACTTTGGATAAGGTGACTGCCAAATGCCATAAATGTAAATACCGCAATTTACAGATTAGTGGTATAGTAGAATGAATGTGATGTGCACCATCATAGATTTCATATTGAGTCACCAAAAAGAAGGGAAACAAAACAAATGCTTCTGGGAACTTGATATCTGAAGTCATACAGAATATTATGAGTAAGAAAAACATAATAAGCTTAATATTTTTATTCATATTGTGGACATGCACCATTACTTTAACCTAACTACACAAGAAGGTTATTGCAAATTATTATAGTAAAATATTATTATTCTGTTATTTGGTTATTATTTTTTTTAGAATACTATGAGGCCTGCAGTCTGGGGTTGGTCTGCATTGAACCCTTTATCTTATGTCCACCCAAGCAACGTTCTGCAAAAAAAATAAAAACATAATTTGCAATAACCTTCTTGTGTAGTTAGGTTAAAATAATAATAAAAATATTAAGCTTATTATGTTTTTCTTACTCGTAATATTCTGTATGATTTCAGATATCAAGTTCCCAGAAGCATTTGTTTTGTTTCCCTTCTTTTTGGTGACTCAATATGAAATATATATATATATATATATATATATATATATATATATATATATATATATATATATATATATAAAATTTATTTTTTTGTTTTTCGGTTTTGCAGTATGTTTTTGGAATTTTTTTCTCTCTCCACGGACAGTATATCAGTATGTCTTCTCTTTCTTTTAACATGTCAGACAGATGTGGTGTGTGGTGTGTGGTGTGTGAGAGCAGTGCAGAGAGAGGGGATGTCAGCGGGAATCCAGTGGCAAACGCGGGCGCGCGCTCTCCTAAGTGAAAGTGCGAGACATGGGTGGGTGCTAGGGTGAGAAGGGGGCGTCGCCGAGTGACGTCACACCGGTGGAAAGGGATAAAACCAAATAAGCGCGTGAGTTTGAGCTTCAAGGGGAAAAAAACGGAAAGGCTGAAGAAGAGCTCGGCGGCAGGAGAGTGGAGGTAGGAGGAAGACGCAAGGGCAAAGAGCAGCTGGCGCACAAAAAAAACAGCCCCTAGTGATCCTGAAAAGGGGCTATTGCCATTGGAAACCTCATCCTTCATATTTTAAAGGTTTTTTATTTTTAATTTTTTTTGCAAAGCCTGAGAATCACGAGCGTGCCATTCCTCCTCACCAGCTGCAGAGAGAGGAATAAGATAAGTGATGACAACAGACTATTTCCTGCGTCTCCACGCGCTGGAAAGAGGCATATTTAATAAAACACCAAGTGGATGGTCCGATCATTGACATTTTTCTGTGCGGTCAATTGAAACCTCAAGACACTTTTTGTTTCACCTTGGTGTGGTGAGCAGCAGGCGAGAGCATGCACAGTGGAGACCTTGCATAACCCTAACCCTAACATTAGATTTCATAAAACCAAACACACGGATATGATCTTACTTAGATCTCGAACACCGTGGACAAATTTCTTTGAGTCGAGTGATGCTGCGCCTTAACAGGTGACTTATTTCGCGCGCGCGTGCGCGTGAAGTGTTTCGGCTTTCTTTTAATGGCAGCAGTCAAATGTTTTCCTCCGACACGGTGCATTGATCCCAGAACAGATTTGTACATCAATCTATATACGTCTGCGAGGTAAATCGAGAAAATGCGCGCTAGAGAAGGTAATGCAGTGCAACCGCTTTGAGAGGAGGTGCAAACATTGGTTTTGCGCAGGTTGTGGAGAGGTTTATTGATCTTTACCTAATAATTAAGTGATAGAATCGCATTATTTTACAAAGTTGAGAAAAAAGAAAAACTACACTCACCTTTTTGTAGTATATCTTAAAATAATAGGGATGAAATACATTTTCTCTAAAAAAGTAATATTTCATGACTTCAAATGTTCTTAATCATCCATGCCATTAAGTAGTAATTTAGTAGAGCATATTAAAGTTTGTTTCGTTTGCTACCAGCGTGCTCTTTGACAACTAAAACATACTGGTCCTCAAACCGACCCTTTCAAATTGAATGATTTAATGATGCTGGGAAATTAATGTCACAATGCTTATCAGACTAATGACCGTAATTTCTGTAATATTCCACACCTGGCAGCTGAACACAGCATTTTCTGACCACCATCAGCTCTATAAGCAGAATCTGGTACTGAAAGAGTCTAGGAAACTGTCTGCTGAAGAGCAGTGTGGCTCGGCCAGCCTCAGTGTCCGTGCAGCCAGACACTATCTTCTAGCCGGCATGCCAGGCAAGTATTCCCGCCTGCCAGGCCTCTATCTGAAATCAGTGCTGAACACAGGCTCTGGGTCAGGTGAATACGGTTCTGACAGAAGCAATGTTCCTGGAATGTGTGATAAAAGTGATGACCAAAAACTGCATGGTGATAACTCAGTACTTAAAGCAAATGGAGTGCAGTTTTCTTCTTATCCTAAATCATGGGGCAGTGGGAGCCAAAAAAAAAATGTTGATGGCTCACCACATAGGTCTAACCAAATGACACATTCAAAACTGATACAACCACTGGACTTAAATGTTGACAATTCTGCTAAGTATTTTTCACTGAAAATGACAGATTCAAGCAGTGGAACCTCTAAATCAAAATCAGGCATGGCAGAACTCCAAAGCCCATGGATGGGGATGAAAAAGAGGGATAGTTCCTCTTCAGCAAGAAGAGAGCGCCGCAGCCCTGTAAAGTTCAGCAATGAAGGGAACAAGTATTTAGGGGAAGGGAATGAGGACTACTCTGGGGAGGTGGAGGGAAAGAACAGACCTGCCGCAGAATTGTTGCGTGCCAAGATCCACAACGTCCCACCGAAGTGGATGACGGCGCTGTATTTTAGTCAGAAGGAGCAGCTGAAGGTGAATCCAGCAGCCGGAGTGGAGCTTCCTCGCTCCAGCTTCACACTAGAACTATGGGTCAAGCCTGAGGGAGGCCAGAACAATCCAGTCATTATAGCAGGTTGGTATTGTGTGTAACATTTCCAGAATCTTTCAATTGTGTGTAGTAGGTGGGCTTACATGTGGGCTTACAACCCACATATTTACTTGACCCTTATAGCACGTAAGGTTGTAAATAGGCGAATCCTCAGAATTTAAGTTATTTCTATATTGGAAGGAAACTCTGTATTATTTAATTATTCAAAATGTCCCATTATTTTGTAATTGTACCTATTTTAAATATCAGTTTGTGTGATTTCTAAAAGAAAAAAAATTCTCAGGAACAGACGTGTTTTTTCTAGCAAAGCCATAACTGTATTTTCAGTTTAGATCACCACCCCTCCCTTCCCACACACGCACACCCAGACACACACATACACACACACACACACACACACACACACACACACACACACACACGCACGCACGCACGCACGCACGCACGCACGCACACGCACAGTACCAGGTGTAATAAATCACCCCATCCACCAGAGGGAAAAGCACATTTTTCTATGTGTTCAAAAACACAAAACAGGTTCATAAAAGTTCCTGGGTAATATGTTTTAAAATGAATAGCTGGAGAAATGATCTAACTCACATAAGCGTTCTTTATACCTATGATGTAAAGAACTGTGGTTAATGTGTAAATATAATATATATGATAGTGTTAAATGTATGAGGCACATACAAGCTTGTTATACCGAAGCTGCAATGTCTGAATGAATTACACCTTTTAGCTTGTATCTACCGTGTGCCCTGTTTTTCCAGCATTCAGGGAGCACAGTGTTTGTGTTCATGTGAGTGGGTTTGGGGAGGGTGAAGGGGTTCCCTGACCTTTCTCTGTCCTTCTAAGTGAACATCTGGAGGCCAGACTGCTCCTTACAAATAGCATCTGGGAATACCGGTGACTTCGTTCAGTTCATTTAAACTCTTAAACCTTCTTGGGTAATTAAATTCCAAGTTTAAAAGCACAGGCAGTAGACAAACCGTGCATTTCTGCTGAACCATTATGCATGCTTCTTTGTTTTATAAAGGTGTGTTTGACAACTGCTCTAGCCACAGTGAAAAGGGGTGGTCTGTTGGTATCCGGACTTTCAAGCCTATGGGGAAAAAAGATAGCCGCTTCTTCTTTACTCTTCGTACGGACCGTGCCAAAAGATCCACCACTCTGACTGGACATGAGCACTACCAGCCTGGGACCTGGACTCATGTGATTGCCAGGTATGATGGCCACCGGATGGCTCTATTTATAGATGGTGCCAAAATTAGAGAGAGCACGCAGCAGTCTGGTGATTTGTACAGCCCTTTTATCAAGAGCTGTCGCACATTTTTGCTAGGAGGTAACCTGTCTATCTCTGAACAAGGCTTTCGAGGATATCTAGGTGGTGTTGTCCTGTGGGATCATGCTCGAAGTCAAAACGAGCTTTTTAAAAGTGATGTGTGGCGTTTAAAGAAACAGAACCCCCTTCTAGAACTCTGGGCTGACTTTTCCATGATTGAGGAACAATGGATGGCATACAAAGATCGCCAACACCCAGCCATTGTGATCTTACCAGCACCAGAAGAGGAGCTGCTTTCACCTTTCCTGCCTCCTCCTTGTGGAGTGACCGTTTGTGACAGTCCAGATGTTATACAGAGCTACAATCAGAACTGGGAGCTGCGGGCTGCTAAAAGGCTACGATACCGTGTGGTAAATGTGTGCAATGATGATGGTAGCAGTCCTACTGTGTCAGAGCAGCAGATACTTTCTCAGAAGCAAGCACTGGAAGAGGCGTTTGGACCATACAACCTGACACTGGAGCTCAGCATAATTAACGTGTACAACTCATCATTGAGGCGACGTCTTGTGCTCAGCAACTGCCATGTAGCCAAAGTGGGAGATCGTCACTGTGACCGGGAGTGTGATCACCCACTCACAGGCCATGATGGGGGGGACTGTTTGCGTCCAAACACCTGCTATAGCTGGATGAGGGGTGATGGGGTGTGCCAGTCTGAGTGCAACACCATCCATTATGACTATGATGATGGTGATTGCTGTGATCCAGAGGTCACTGATGTCACAAGAACATGCTTTGACCCAGAGTCACCTGAAAGGTAAATTTTAACTCTTTTCTATAAAAATACAGACATTCATGCAATATACAGTAGATGATTAATTTTAAACTGTTTTAAAAGCACAAAAAACATGGATGTGACCTGAACCCAAAGGATATGTTTTATATTGCTAAACAGTGAAACCAGAAATTGTGTTTAACCTGTGATGTCTTGCAATAATGTCCTTTTCTCAAGAGAATCCCATATAGTATGTAGAAATACATCAGCTGTTATATATGGGGCAACATTTTTACTGGAAAACCCAGACTTGCATTTACATTTATGGCATTTGTCAGACGCCCATATCCAGAGCAACTTACAGTTATCTCAGTTATACAGCTCAGCAATTGAGGGTTAATGGCTTTGCTTTAGGGCCCAGCAGTGGCAGTTTGGAGGTGCTGGGATTTAAACTCATGACCTTCTGATCAGAAGTCCAATATCTTATCCACTGAGCTACCCCCCTCCTTCCTTATATACATGATGAGATCATTGAAAAGAATAGATAGATAGATAGATAGATAGATAGATAGATAGATAGATAGATAGATAGATAGATAGATAGATAGATAGATAGATAGATAGATAGATTGGTTTTTGGTTTTGATAGACAGGTTTTTGGCCTGTCGCTGAGAAACACAGAGTTTGAGCTCCCTCCAAAGATTCTCTATTGGGTTTAGGTCTGGAGACTGGCTAGGTAATGCCAGAACCTTGATATGCTTCTTACTGAGGGAAGGAGGTTGTTCCCCAAAATCTCGCAATACATGGCCCCGGTCATCCTCTCCTTAATACAGTGCAGTCTCCCTGTCCCATTTGCAGAAAAACACCCCCAAAGCATGATGCTACCACCCCCATGCTTCACAGTAGGGATGGTGTTCTTGGGATGGTACTCATCATTCTTCTTCCTCCAAACACGTTTAGTGGAATTATGACCCAAAAGTTCTATATTGGTCTCATCTGACCACATGACTTTCACCCATGACTCCTTTGGATCATCGACATGGTCATTGGGAAAATTAAGATGTGCCTGGACACGTGCTGGTTTAAGCAGGGGAACCTTCCGTGCCATGCATGATTTTAAACCATGAAGTCTTAGTGTATTACCAACAGTAACCTTGGAAATGGTGGTCCCAGCTCTTTTTAGGTCATTGACCAGCTCCTCCCGTGTAGTTCTGGGCTGATTTCTCACCTTCCTTAGGATCATTGAGACCCCACGAGGTGAGATCTTGCATTGAGCCCCAGTCCGAGGGAGATTGACAGTCATGTTTAGCTTCTTCCATTTTCTAATGATTGCTCCAACAGTGGACCTTTTTTCACCAAGCTGATTGGCAATTTCCCCATAGCCCTTTCCAGCTGGAGGTGTTAAATTTTGTCTCTAGTGTCTTTGGACAGCTCTTTGGTCTTGGCCATGTTAGTAGTTTGATTCTTACTGATTGTATGGGGTGGACAGGTGTCTTTATGCAGCTAACAACCTCAAACAGGTGCATCTAATTTAGGATAATAAATGTAGTGGAGGTGGACATTTTAAAGGCAGACTAACAGGTCTTTGAGGGTCAGAATTCTAGCTGATAGACAGGTGTTCAAATACTTATTTGCAGCTGTATCATACAAATAAATAGTTTAAAAATCATATATTGTGATTTCTGGATTTTTTTTTTTTAGATTATGTCTCTCACAGTGGACATGCACCTACAATGACAATTTCAGACCCCTCCATGATTTCTAAGTGGGAGAACTTGTGTTCAAATACTTATTTTCCTCACTGTATATATATATATATATATATATATATATATATATATATATATATATATATACATACACACACACACACACACACACACATATTATATACACATATATACAAGAATGTGAAAAATTAGGCAGGATGTACAGTAAGGTATATATAGATACACATAAATAAAAAGTGCAGATGTACGTAAAGCACAATATGTGTACAGAATGAGGCGTATATAAATAATACAGTATGTAATATGTACATTGTATGTATAATTGTACAGAAGTTATATACAGTGCTATATACAGTGATCTAACGCACAGCCATTAGGGTTGCACCAGCAACCCTAGTGCGCTCTTAGTGCTGGTCCCAAGCCCGGATAAATGGGAAGGATTGTGTTAGGAAGAGCATTCAGTGTAAAACGTGCCAAATCAAATATGTGAATCACGGAAGAGAAATTCATACCGAATCGGTCGAGGCCCGGGTTACCAACGACCGCCATAGGTATTGTTAGCCAACAGGGTACCGGTGGAATTGGGCTACTGTTGGCCGAAGGAGGAGAAGGAGAGGAGGAAGATGTCTACAGAGACAGCAGGAAATGGTGAAGTGTAGGAGAGTGGAGGTTAGGGTTGGTACTTTAAATGTTGGTACTATGCTTGGGAAAGGAAAAAAAAGTAGCTGATATGATGGAGAGAAGAAAAGTAGATATGTTGGAGGTGGCTTCAATGTGTTCTTTCATGGTGTGGATGGAAAGATAAATGGTGTAGGGGTGATCCTGAAAGAAGAGTACAGTAAGGAGCCTCCGTACCATACCGTGATGGAGTTGGTGAGGATGCTCTCGATGATGTAGCGGTAGAAACTCTTTAAAATCCCTGTGGACAGATGTACAGGCGTTGTTGTGCCTTCCTAAACACAGCTGAAGTGTTCTGGTGCTAGGTCAGATTCTCAGAGATGTGAACTCCCAAGAACATAAAGCTGGAGACTCGCTCTACATCAGTTCCATTGATGAAGACTGGAAAATATCTCCTGCTGTTAGATGATATAAGATTATATAAAGGATTACTAATAACCTTTAGCCTCTTTTTATCTCATATCTCAAATACTCGTAATCTGACTATTATTATGCAAAACATCACGTCACGTATGACAGGTGACGTCAGACTGTTGGAGTAGTGCATACCTGGAAGTGCAGAGCAAGATGTACTATGCCATGGGGTCTTGTGGCTCTCAGGCAACCAGCTGTTGCAATTTTACGGTCTGTCGCAGTTTAATATTTCAGTTTCCTGAAAAACTGAAGGCAAAGAGTTCCACTTTTGAAGGTGCCTATCTGTTCCAGCTGAATTCCCACTGCGAGTAATGGAGCTTGAGTGATACACTTGGATGGTGGTCTAAAAAACATTTTGCTGCTTGTTTTGAACTGGACACTTTTAAAGATGACAAAAGCAGGTCTTAAGCAAAAGCCGAAAGCAGACACTCTGAGACTAAGAGAGCTAGTGGAATTTGGAGATAGAAAGAAGAGAGCATGGAAAAGTGGTTCACAGTCAAACTGATAAGGAAGTCACAATTTCAGGATTTTACCTGACCATGCTGAAACAGTGCAATAGCGAGGAGAATTAATATAGGGATGACATTTTGATGGCAGCATAAATTAATTATTTTTTATGCTGAGGTCTGCATTTTTCCTGTTATGCTGGGTGAGTTACTTTCAAAGTTTCTGCAGATTGGTGTGACCTTCTACCAGAGGCTATCGCTTTGCAAATTTGTTGTTCAAGCAGAGGCAAAGTTCTTTGAGGGACCATAGGAGCACTTTGTTAATGCCCAGAAATATCAGTTATTTTATTTATTCATTTACATTCATTAAAAACCTGGCCCAGGTAAATTGATAAAAAATTGTCAAATGAACACATTGCATGAGGGGGAAATCTTTAATATTGGAATATTGCAGTATATTAGTCTTAAAACCACTATGAGGATTTGTTTTAAATCAGCAAAGCAATGCTTCAAGACTACAGTGCATTCTGCTATATATTTCTCATAGTGTTTGAACACAATGACACAACCAGAGTTATTGCAAAGGGCGAGCTATCATATCATTGTATTATCACATAGCACTTAGCCTGAATATTACAATCCTCAATTTTGGCTCTAACTGTTAAATGGTAAATATTTTGAGCATTTTTGTGAAACTTGCACTATATATGACATTTTGGGAAATTGAAGTGTTCCAAATACTTGCTTGCTGTTTGCTTACATAATAATATTGAATGTAAGGAGCACCATGCTTCCAGGGGAAGATGGAGTATGTTCAGGTAATGGTAGGTGGTTTGGCTGATGAGATGGACCTTCTGGCATGTTACTAAAGTCTATTAAGATGTGGACATTCTCAAACCACCAGGGCAGTGATCAGAGGCATAAATATATTTTTAAGTAAAATAAAACAGTATTTATTAATATTTTACATAATCCTAATTTTATTTGATTAGATTTTTTTTGCAGCTGGGGAGTGGCTAAAGCTGCATATACAAATTTAAATAATAAGATTAATTCAGCAGAATGTTGGATGGAATTTGCAGGGTAAAAATGTGCCAATTATATAAGGTATTAATCTTATGAAGATGTCTGTTGTTAGCTGCCAGGAAAGTTAAAGGAGTGACATTATTCAGGAAAGAAAAAAAATGCTTCCTACATGTATTTTTAGGTTTTCCTCTATAGTTCTGTACAGTATAAATACAAAGGGTGTTTAATATACCACCATTATAATGATTACTACTGTAAATATTTTTTTTTATATTTGTTCTTTATTTTTAAGAATATAAAATGGAGGTTCTTCTGGATTTAACAGGAAAGGAGTGTACTTCACAAACGTCAGTTTTTTATCCCGTAAACACCCTAGTTTATTTGAGGACGTTTCTGCTGTAAAAATTAACACGTCAAGGAAACATCATTACACATTCATTTACCTATTGTTTCCGACCAGATTGTTACTTTTTACTGCAGATTCGGAGCTTTGCCAAATGTAAGAAAGTGAATCAATCAAATGGAAAAGGGCAAGCCAAGATCCTCATTTTCCAACTGAAACAATTCTGCAATCAGAATGCATATGTGTACACAGTTATGCAGTGAGCTTAACACTTTCAAAAAGGGACAGAAGGTGTGAGCTTGCTTTTTGGAAGTGCTGTGTGAAATTGCGAAAACAACAGCCATATTGAATTAAGTTCAAGACATCATAAGTTTCAGTTCAGTATGCAGCAGGAACACTTGCTACTTGTTAAACATGCCAGCTCTTTATACACTGACAGAATAACAGAAGGATATAAAGTAACCAGACAATTTATGTAGTTATGTTATTTATTGTTGTACTAAGTTATTTCCAGCACAAATACATAAAAGCTGTAGCACTATTACTGCTAGGATATGTGTGCTTTACAAATTTAAAGGTTTATACACAACATTCACTTAAAACGATGTACAAAAAATTTGATCATTCTCATTTGTATTGGGTTCCAACTATAGGAAACCCAAAACCTAGGCAGGTAACCCACACTCTCTGTTGTCTTCCAATTATGCATTGGTTTGCCATGCCTGTAAACACAGATCCTAACCATTCATATTGGAAAACCGCCACCCAACTGACTCATCTATACAGAACTGCTCATTCATAATGATTCTTCAGTTAAAGGGCTTGTTTGTTGTCCTGATCTAAATAGCTAAACAACAGCTTGCTTAGATCTGCTTTTGTTTGGGTATAAAAAGACAGGTTGTGTCAAGAGTGTGAAAATCTTTTGAGCACCAGCTAAGCAGACATCACTTACAATGACCCATATCAAATAAAACAGTTGGTCATAGGGTACATTGTGAGGGTCATTGCACTATTCTTTTCTGTGCATGAATGATGCTCTGTTATGCAGTAGAACAATATCATTGAGTCCGGGGTGGATTTTTGTTGGCAGTAGCTTTGAAAATGAGAGTGATTTCATTGTGAGGGTTATTGTTTTTCTGATGAGCTTGCACTCAGTGGGACCTGGAAGATAAAGTTGATTCTTTCTATTTTTCCAATTCATTTCATTTTTATTTGTATAGCGCTTTTAACAATGGACATTGTCTGAAAGCAGCTTTACAGAGATAAGTGGTTAAAAGTTTTATAAAAGAGTGTATACGTTTAGTTTATTGTCCCCATAAGCTTGTTCTTTATATGTGTAAGTAAGTTTAGTGTCTATAAGCTTGTTCCTTATATGTGTAAGTTTATCTCTAATGAGTGAGCCAATGGTGACTGTAGCAAGAAAAAAACTCCCTTAGATGGCATAAGGAAGAAACCTTGAGCGGAACTAGATTTAAAAGGGAAACCCAAATGTCCATTTATAACAGTTCCATAGATTCCATAAACCTTTTGACATTCTTCAGGTGTATCTGTTATGCAAGAGCAGGTATTGAATGTGTAAGATGGCAGAAAGGTCATAGATTACTTGGTAACTGTTTTGTTTAATCATTTTATAATAAAATTGTCCTAATGCAGTCACAAAATGTCTGTCTTTATTTACTTGAATATGCATTCATTTTCTTTCTTTAGTTATATGCCATCTATAGACTTCCTTAGATAATAAGCCTAATCTTGATATCAAGTTAAAGACCTTCACATTGCTTTAGTGTTCCAACATTAGATACATTCTCATAAAATATGTAAAAAACTTTTTTTTTTTTTATCACATAGGATTTAGATACTTTAGAGTCCCTCCCTATAGACAGCATAAGGATATGTAGAAGTAGGTACAGTTAGACTACATTACCCACTGCGTTTTCTGAATGGTGTGTTGGAACGCTTTAGAGCACTGGACGTATACATCTTAAATGTGTTGGTTGCTGTTGCACTCTGAACAGGATATTACTACTTTATATTTTTTGACTGATATTTTTTTTTCTTAATTGAGGCACAGTATTTAAGACATATGGATTGCTCATTTTAAGATTTTAAGATTTTTGCACGTGTTAAGGAAAAGGAGTTTATAATTGATTGCATATATATATATATATATATATATATATATATATATATATATATATATATATATATATATATATATATATAATTGAGGGCATTGTTTACATTTTGAGTGGAAAGAGGCTAATCCTGCTTGTCTGACTGAAATGTAGTAGCCTTGAATATTTCACTACTTTGATGAAGAAGCTGTGTAGGTTTGGAAATGGAAACCTGGTAAATTATTATCTAGAAAAAAAAAAATCCAAAGTATGAGAATGGAATCTAAATAGTTGTAGATTGTGCTATAGATGTTTTCTATGCACAAAAATCAGTACAATAAAAAAAAATATATAAATCAAGGTCTAAACCCAATTTCCAAATGTGTATTTTAAATATGTTGTATATTGCTAACAGAAATTGCTTCTATAGTGACACACTAAACTGTAAATGCAAATGGATGTCAACTTGTTTGCCCCACTGTAATTTAGTGTGAGCTTTGGAATGGCATCAATATGCTGCAATATCCACACCTCTAGAGGCCACTAAATTCAAGAAAATATTGGGTCAGAATAGACACTTGCTAACCCTAAAGTTGTGTTTAAAAAGCAAACTTTTTAAAATATATAATAAGAAATTGTATAATAGAAATATATTTTTTCAGAGAGAGATAGAGAGAAAGAGAGAGAGAGATTTTCTAATATTAGACATGCTCTGGCAGACAGACAGGAATAGTGAAAAGTCTAGTCAACAGAAAGAGAGACTAGGATATTATATAAGATTAGGATCTTATCAGTTTTCTCTCTCTGGGCAAACTTTATACTCAACCTTTCTCTGTCTCTTAAGTTCATTTATCAGTTCATTCAGTGTACATCTGTAGCTTAGAAATGCCATAGTTCTTTGCATTGCTGTGGCATTGTGTCAAAAAAAAAATATATAAAAAAGAAAATACACTTCATCTTAGACTATACTAAAGTGCACCGCTGCTTATTAGTGGTCAAAGTTATATATATTTTTTGGTTGACTGTAATGGGATAAATAATAGTAAAAGACCTGTAAAGGTGTCAGTCATTTCTTAGCATAGCCAAAGTTAGTTGATTTGTATCTTCTACGGAGCTACTCTACTGTTGTCCTATGAGATATAATATAATATAATATAATATAATATAATATAATATAATATAATATAATATAATATAATATAATATGTAATATAATATAATATTGGATAATTTATTCTCACACAAGTTTCAATAGAATCTGTTTTTCTTCATATGTAACTGATTGTAACTGAATTTCTCTAACACAGGGCTTACCTAAGTGTGAAGGAGCTGAAGGAGTTGCTTCAACTGAACAGCTCAGATACTCTGAATGTGTTCTTTGCCAAATCGGCTCAGGAAGAACTTGCTGGGGCTGCTACATGGCCATGGGCCAAGGAGGCCCTTACACACCAAGGTGAGAGACACTACCCCCCAGATTCCTTCAACAGACTGTTTAACACGTTCACTATTCATGAAATCATAGTTTATAGTTTTTATCTATTTTAGTGTTTTTATCTATTTAATGTTAGGTGACTGGAATGGATTTTGTATTCTTGAAGATGTTTATACCAGTCATTGGTACCAGCCAACCTTCCACAAAATAAACCCAAGTGATACTCACAATCCTGAGTAAAGAAATCTTAATGACATTTTTGCTTGATTTAGTATTATATATTAAAAAAAAAAATTATAATACTTTAGACCAAATACTTTTATTGGCCTAAGACCAGGATTGATACTAAACTAGTTTCAAGTTAGTATATTTTTCCCTCTTGACCCTTCAACTTGCAACCCTTCTATTTGCAACATTTAGCATCCTCATTTTACACTATGGACACTAATCCAGTGTACCTTTCCCCTCTTGTTACTATAAAAATGTGCATCAGCATCACTTCAGATCCTTGATTTTCTTCTTTTGTTTCCTTCCAACACTTTTTGCCTGTGTCCTCCTTGATCACAGCTCTTGCATTTTATGAGATTAATGGGCCGTAATCTTAGGCATAAAAGGAAACACTTGCAACATAGAGTTACCTCTGCAGATTGTCCCTAATTTACTGAAAGGTGCACGACAAAGGAGGAGAATGATCCTGGACCAGCATGCAAACAAAAATAAAAGGCGTGCTCTTGCCCTGTTGCAATCTTCATACATCTGCCAGCTGATTTTATGGTTCTCGTTGTTGCTATGTTTTTGAGCTCATTAAAAGGAAATGGAAATGCACTTACATAATGGGAAGGCCACTTATGTAAGTGCACCTCCTATTGATTTGTGGTGAGCAATCAGACAGTTTGAGCTTGGCTTTTCCAGTTATGACTTTAACTAATGAGGTCATTTTGGCATCTGCTGAAAATATGGACCTTTGGAAAAATAGGTTTGCACAATTAATTGTTAAAATTGTATTATTATATTAGTTGATAGTTATTTAATTGGAGTTACCATGAAATCTATACAGTCATCTATCTATCTATCTATCTATCTATCTATCTATCTATCTATCTATCTATCTATCTATCTATCTATCTATCTATCTATCTATCTATCTATCTTTAGAACCCTTTATTTCTATGTTTTTATTAACAAAGGGATAAATGCTTATGCCTTGTTCTTATATAACCAGAAATAAACAGGTGACAGCAAAACAACAATTACAGTAGTCCTGTTGTTGGCTGTTCACGTGATGTAAAAGAAAACACTGTATGCTATGAGACCTTTCAATCATAATAGAAATTTTTATGCATATAGGGAACACTTTGCAAGACCTGTCGATTCTCTGACCATATCATCTATCCATCACTATTTGTTCCTTGTCAAAGTGGTTCAGATCCTTCGGTTTACCTTAAGGAACTGTTCACTTGCTGCCTATTTCCTATCCCTTGATAGGTGCCATTGTAATGAGATAATCAGTGCTATTCATGTCACCTCTCAGGGGTTCAGTGTATATCAGTATCAATTGCCTGATGATTTCATTATAAAAATTCTCTATGTTGATCCACAAATCAACATGTAGGACTGTCATTATCTGTAGTGGAAATATAAAAGGGATCATGGTTAAAATGAGGCAATTAGAAATTATAAGGCTTGGCAAATACCCTGTTTGTATTTAAATCCGTGCAAATCACTTAATTGTTTAGACACAAGGATTGTGATATCTGTGAAAAATGTCTGCCCCTACCAATTCATATAAAATAATCCTGAAAAACAGTGAACTGATCTGCAGTTGTAACTGCAAATAATGCATGCTCACCATATATATTTGGTAAAGCTTGATTCCGTTTTCTTTGTTTCTGCAAAACATGGAATATTACAGTCTCTTGCTTTCAGATTTAGTGTATCAGTTGTTCTTAAAATAAGTTTGTTCTTATAAGCTTGTCTGTGGTTGCAAACTCTTCCTGAAGGAATTTTACAGATGCCCAGGCAAACCCAATGATTTCTTAATTAGCCACAGAATAGCTTTTTGTCTTTCAAAATATAACAGCACCATGCATTTTATAAATAACAAAATGTTTGTGAATCAAACAGCTATAAATATACATATTCATTTGTATTTTTATGAAGGTTGGATTTGAAAAATTAATATAAACATTTAAATTCTTCATAACCACTATGAATTAATATACTTTTAGGTGGAATGATACTGAACCCATCCTATTTTGGCACTTTTGGCCACAACAATACCATGATCCATGAGATGGGCCACATTTTTGGACTGTACCACGTCTTCAAGGGTGTGAGTGAGCGTGAGTCGTGTGATGACCCCTGTCAGGAGACCGAAGCGTCTATGGAAACTGGAGATTTCTGTGCTGACACAGCTCCAACCCCGAAGTCAAAAGCATGCCAAGACCCTGGTTTGGTTAATGACACCTGTGGATCTATGCACTACAATAATACACCCTACAACAACTACATGAGCTATACAGGTAAACTGCATGTGCAAGAAATGTTTAAGTATATTATTAAACATTAAACATTTATATTTATACAATTAAACATCAATACAAAGGTATGGATGATTCATAAATGTTATACATACAGATGATTGTAGGCAGCATAACATTTCCTTCACATCTGCTATCGGGAAATTCCTTCATCTTGTTAAGATATTTTATTTAGGCTTTTTTGGTTAAAAAAAGTGCCATGGATTGCTAAGTGTAATGTGATAAGTAAGCTTACAAAATTATTTCTAATCTATTGACTTGACTTGACTTGACTTGACTTGACTAGACTACTGCATACCAAGCCCAGCTGTTTCAGAAACACTCTCTTTACTTCAGCCAAAGCAAAACTTAAATCTTAATATATGGGTAATTTCACATCACTAGAATAGTTGTATAATGCTTTTTACTATTGTTTATGTTACACATATTTTGCACGAGTCCATTATCCTACTCTAACCTTGTTTTAAATCTTAAAGCTTTGATGCTGAGAAATGTATAAGATTTACTCAAGCATTTATAACTTGTTTACAGATGATAACTGCACAAACCACTTCACACCAAACCAAGTAGCAAGGATGCACTGCTACATTGACCTGGTGTACAAAAACTGGGTTCAAGACAATAAGCCCACTCCCATTCCTCTTCCACCAATGGTGATTGGCCAAGATGATGACTCTGTTTCCATTCATTGGTTGCATCCGATTAGTGGGCCTCTCTTGCAAAGGTGAGGTAAAAACCAACAAGCACTGTGATTAAAATAGGTAAATTTAACACAAGGCTGAGAATAAAACAGAAAACATTTCTTTCACACATAACATGTTCTACACATAACATGAGCAGTTTAAATACAACATGCAAACACATCAAATAAATGTTATTACGATACATGAAAAAACTTAAAATCTTTCCACACAACTCTCTCTAAAGTGTATAAAGAATGAAAAAAAAAATCATGCATGTAGAGTATGTGCAGGCTGAAACACCTTGCTGACAAAAGAGATTAGAGGAGAATAACCAGACTTGTTTGATCTGACAGGAAGTCCACAGTAGTTCACATAGAAATTTTGCAACCATCGTGTAGAGAACAGCATATTAGAATGCACATCGGAACTCATCAAAACCCTTAAGTGGATGGGCTACAACAGTAGAAGGTTCCACAGCCAAGAAAATTGTGTGCACAGGCTCACTCAAACTAGACAATTAAAGATTAGAAGAAAACAAAAGATTTTTTAATTCTGTAATTAGTTGTGGTCTATTGAAAGGAGAATTTAATGTTTTGTGCATTCTAAGTTGTTTTTCTACTCATCCTACTTAGTTAGTTACTAATGACTTTCTGTCTGCTCAGACCAGCCTGGTTATTCTCCTCTGATATCTTTTAACCAGCAGTGTTTCAACCAGCAGATTTTTTTGTCTTTATTACTTTATTAGAAGTTTCTAAGAATTTAGTTAAACAAATGTGATGGTAAAAACAAACACCCAAAGATGTCTAAAACCTTGTATGCTATATGACTCTTCTTATACAGTGCATGTCCCACTTTTATTATCGGCTGCTATGCAACAGCCCACATCCCTGAGAAAACAGAAAGAGCTCATACACACTCTGACCAAAAAACAGCAAGGTGTTTAATGTTTGAATGACCTCAGAGGAATATAGGACATATGGTCACTAGCAGAGGTGGCAAAAGTACACACATCCTTCACTCAAGTAGAAGTACAGATACTTATGTTTTAAATGACTCCGGTAAAAGAAGTACTGACTAAACTTTTTCTACTCAAGTTAAAGTAAAGAAGTTTGGGCTCTGACATGTATTTAAGTAAAAAGTAGTTATTACTACTGCCTGAATTAGTGTCAAGCTGGTAAATGGACATCCACCATATAGAACACAAGCAGAAAAATATGACGATGATCAGGTGATCAGGAATTTATCTGTTTCCAGTCATGTATACATCACTGACTCCCTCTGTCTCATCCACATTAGCCCCATACTTCTTGTTTCCTTCTGCCTTGCTCATTGTTAGCTTTGTAGGCTAGCCTACGTCTGTGGTGCGTGATAACCAGTAAATGATACAACAGTGGTAGGTTGAAAAAAGCCACTCAATGACAGGAAATAGGTTGATGGGCTAAAAACGGTGCGCAATGATGGTCACCAAATAGATTAAAACTAAAGTAGTTTTAAAATGTAAGAACTAGAAAGTACAGATATTTGTGTTCAAATGTAACGAGTAAAAGTAAAAAGTTGTCTGAAAAATTAATAGTGAATTACAGTACTGATACAGAAAAATCTACTTATGTACAGAAACAGAAAGTATTTGTACTGCACTTTATTACTTCCCATCTCTGGTCACTAGAAAGAACAGATGTGATCAGTGATTAATACAGCACTAGTATAATTGTGGACATTATTCAAGGAGCAACATAAAGAGCAACAGTGAGACTTATTAAAATCTCATTGTGATGTTTTACCTGAGGTGTGACTAGAAAAAAGACTGGTGTAGATGATGCTGATAATATTTGATTACACATGGAATCTTCATTCAGACTTCTCCCTTGACTCTTATGGGGCTAATTGAACTTTTGAAAACCTAGAACATGCTTAACACCCTAAAGTTAGAATTAAAAAAATATTTGTTTTAAATTATTAAAAATTTGTAAGCATTGGTGCTTCATGGATGTTCTATGGGTTCAGTCTGAGCTTTGGGTGGTCCACTCAATGTTGAGATTTAAAGGCCCTTCAGTACGTCCTTGTCTACATACATTGGGTAATTGCTGTGATGAAAGGTAAAACCTTGCCCCAGTTTGAGGTCATCTCTATTTGACTGCATTCATCCTTCTCTCAGTTCTACTAGTCTTCCCCCTCTTCTGAAAAGCACTATCATAACAAGATGCTGGTACCACCATACTTTATCACAATTGTGCCATTAGCAAGTGGCTGACCAATTTCTGCTTCAACCAGATGTAGCAATGGGAGTTCAGCTCAAAGAGCGTAAGCCATATGGCTTTTACACAGGCGTGGTTTACACTTACACTGTTGTATTTTTTGTATAGAGAGGAGGGAGTGAACTGTCAGTTGTGTGATGAACACGGAGCCCTCCATCAGTATGCCTACAAAGCCACCTCACCCCATTCCTGTGACAGCAGTGGTTACTGGACACCCGAAGAAGCTGTGGGTAAGTGTCTGAGACCTGACCATGTTAGTCTGATGATCCTTGATCCACTAGTGTCTAACACGATCTAACCGTCCTAAGACCTTCCTGGCCCTGTTTCATGTCATGTGTCCCGAGGGAGACTGGAAATTGAAACCCGACTCACATATGAATTGCGTTCAGTTGATCACGCCAGTCAGCCGCAAACATTGAACAATTTCAAAAAACAATACCAGCTCTTTGATTAATGAGGATCCAAAGCTCAGGCTGCTCTCACTTTTGCAGGGTTGCTTGCCAGGAGGATCCTCCTGGCCAGGTGCGTGCAAGTCCTAAGAAGTCTGGAAAAACTTAAGGGATAAATCCTTAAATAATAATTGCCAGGATAAAGAACCCTCTTGTCTTTGCCATTAGAGAGAAGAAAAAAGGAAAGGAATTGGCATAGCTTCAAGTTTTGGTAATATTGGGTAGCTTCCACACCTGGCTTGTCATAAAAAAGCTATGCTCATCCTGTATCACTTATGAACTCCATTCTTCATGTAGCAGATGTTACTGATTATTCCAATCAGAGCTCGCTTAGCTGTTTGCTGCCCACTCACTGACATGTCATGGATGAGTATGTATTTTGAAACATGGAGGCAGATCTGTGGAAATCCTCTCCTCATACGTGTGTTCCTTGAAAAAACACACTACCACGAGGGAGGTTAAGCGTGAAATCTTCAATTTACATGGAGCAGAGAGTAGACTTTGGACTCAAATCATGTTTTTCAAAACAGATTGATGAGCTAAAAGGCATCAATTTCTAAAGATGAAGAGCTGAAATTCTAACACCAGCATTAGCGTTGGAGTATCGTAAGATTTGGTGCCACTGTATCAGTTCTGTAATAAATTAAAAACAACCTACTGCCTAGGCTTTATATTTAGACAGGGGATAAACCATCCAGTGACTGCTAAATGTGAATTATTTTGCCAGTCTGTTAATCACCTCTGAAAAGACTTTTCAACTAAAATGATAGTAGTGTTTGTATAACATGAAATAAGGCTTGGGAGAATGCTGCAATAAATCATTTGGATTAACACATCCATTCCAAATGTTACAATCATATTTCTTTGAAATGTAAATAGTTGCAATGCATCTCGGGGTTTTAAAAAGTCAAAGGAATTCTAAAATGTAAAAATCAGTTTAAGGTTTAAAGTTTTAGGCCTTAAGAAGTCCAAAATCCGCTTAAATAATTTACAACTGGTCTTAATTTTCCTATGTCCATGTATTGCTAACTCTAATGCTCATTGAAATTCACTTGTAGCACTTTAGATTTTTTTGGTTTGTTATTTTCCTTGGTGTTGTAGTTCTTTCTTTCAAATATAATTTGCATATTGCAATATTACAACTGAGACTAACATGCAACAGCCAATCAGCTTTCTGTTACTGGCATGAATCTCTTGGACTGTACCACAGGCATAAAACTTTTTTTTTCCAGCTATGTGGAAGTGCAAGTTTAGAGATTCTTGGCATAAGAAATGCTCGGTTAAGGCCAGTCTTAAATTTTATTCTTAATAAAAAGTCTTAAAATGTCTTATATTTGACATTGTGAAAGTTCCATGTTCTGTAAGGTGTGATATGTGCTTGCAAATGTATATGTATGTGAGTGTGTGTGTGGAGAGAGAACCCCAGGCCACAGCTGTTATGAACAGAGAGGTAGTTTAGCTTGCTAACAGAAGGAAGGATGATGTGTGTGCGGATCTTGCCACAGTACTTTTCCCAGGGGGGGCATTCATGTTGCATCTGATACAGCTATTAATTCTGACCTCGCTCTGTTTATCTCACCAATTGAGTTTTTACGGCTTGCCTTGGCTGGCTGCATTTAACCTTACACACTCGAGGCCATGCAGCCATACACACTTGAGGCCATGCTGGGCGCAAAGGAACACACTTGGATTCGCCTCTCAATTTGTCTGTTGGTCTGTCTTTTTAGCTATCTGTCTGTCTCTAGCTGTAAGTCTGTACAGAATATCGCCACACGCACACACATACACACACACACGCATGCGCACACGCTCACGCACGCACACGAATACACGCACACACGCACACACGCACACGCGCACACACACACACACACACACACACACACACACACACACACATTTTGTAGAGATATAGAGCCACCAGAACCCACTAAAACAGCCTCACTGCACCTTATTATGAATTATACAGGTCTCTAGATCAGTATCAGAGATATTAAAATGATTATAAACGTGTTCCATTGTATCCTGTGGCTGGAGAAGGAATAATCCTGGAAGAGGTGACTCTCATGAGGCGATAAATGTTTTATTTTAGGATGAAGGTGGTCAGAATAACTTTGCATTGATCTTTCCAATGCAAAGGGACAAATGTATTTAACCATGTTGTGTGTTTGTAGCACTTTATGTTCTACTATATTTTCACATTTTTCTTTATAACATATAGCTGTTTAGAAGTTTTTCTATTATTGAATTTTACTGGCTTGTTGTGCTTTTATAGATATCTGTCTTAAAAAAAATTTCTCCTGTTCTCTGGCTGTCTGTCTTTCCTTTAGTTCCTGTTGCTTGTCTACCCTCTCAGTTGTCTTTCTGCATATCCAGGTGTCTGTCTCTCTGTTTCTCCAGATGTTTGGCTGCCTCTCAAGTTGTGTATCTTTCTGGTTCTCCAGATGCCTGTCATTCTGTTTGATTCTCCAGCAGTCTGTCTACCTGTCTGTCCACTTACCTGTCTTTTTTCTTTTCTATGTGCTATGTACTGGAATACAATTTAATCTGTTGGTTTAGAGAATAGAAGTGTGTGTGTGTGTGTGTGTGTGTGTGTGTGTGTGTGTGTGTGTGTGTGTGTGTGTGTGTGTGTGTGTGTGTGTGTATGTGTGTGCGTGTGGCGATATTCTATATATATTTTTTTAAATAAAAGCTCTTTTTCCTTTTTTTCGTCACACAGACATTAGCTCCCATTAATAAATAATTTATCTTGTCCATCCCAGTTCAGTCACTAATCTGTATTACTTGTTATGTTATGCCTCGTCCATATTATGCCTTAAGGTTTGGCGAAGTGTGCTGCAAACTGCTACGACTGTTCTTGTTTCTCAAACTTTACCACTCCCCCATAAACTTTGCCCCCATCCCCAACACCAATCTTCTTTCTCTGACACTCTTTATCTTTCTTCCATACCATACTTGTTCTGCTTAAATTCTACTTCAAATTCTATATATTCTAGACCAGGGATGGATATCGTTTACATTCTATCGATACCAGTTCCAAAACTGATACTGTTACTGATACTACTCTCAGTAATTTGGTGCAAAAGGACATGATGAGAAAAGATATTAATAATTTTAAGTTATTTTATTACTGCTGTACTTTAGTACTGCAGTTTACAAAAGTCTCTAAGCAATCAGACAAAGACATTAAAGCACATATTTAAAATAAAAAGACCCTTAAAAAAGAGAGAGAAGAAGAGATTTCCTCAGAATACCACAGCACAACATATTTTAATTAGAGGTCGACTGATTGGTTAAGTGGATTTTACTGATAATTATGGCTGCTGTAGGTGGGATTATACTTGCAGATAACTATTTAATCAACTGATAACATGGATACTGGATAAAAAAACAAATATGTTATGCTACTGACTTGGCCCTCAGGGCCACTAAAGAGACCGCTAGGGCCATAGCCCCCTTTGGCTGACCCTGTCCTCATCTTGTAAGACCAAGATGGCGGCACGCGCACAACATGAGATTCTCCAGATAATTCTCCAGTAATCACTAACTTCACTAACTGAAAGTTTATTTACTCAAAACAGGCTTGCATATATCTTATATAGCCGACAAACACTACTAGACATCGGCCTTAACAACAGAGAGGGACTTTTAACGAATTTTGAACTCCCGCGAGAAATCGCACTGTGGACTGCTGATCCAGTTCGCCCGGCGGCAAGACCCCAGCGCTGGCCACGAGACCATAAACAAAGGAGGGGGAAGTGAGTAGGCATTAAGGCTAGGCTAAGGCTAAACCTGCATCAACCATCTCTTTTAAGCATCTTCCTTGCTTCCTGGAAACATGACTCAACAACAACATTCCTAGCAGCGCCATTGAGATCACGGGTCACAGTGTTTCCCAGGCGGACAGGACGGCAGTGGTCTCTGGTAAGCACAAGGGTGGAGGTCTGTGCATTTATGTTAACAAATCAATGTGCATAAAATGTACTGTTACTGAAAGTAATTTTAAGTATTTGATAATTAGGTGCAGGCCCTTTTATTTAATGAGAGAATTCTTAGTCATTGTTGCGACTGCAGTGTACATTCCACAGGCTAAGCTAGCTATGGGGGAACTGCATGCAGCTATCAGCAAAAAACAGTCTGCACATACCGAAGGAGCTATCATCGTTGCTGGACTCTTCAACCACTCCAGTCTAAAATTTGTACTTCCAAAATTTCACCACAATGTTTTCTGCTCTACCAGAGGGAACAACACACTGTATTAGGTATACACAAACATACCTGAGGCATACACGGCCATTCCCCTTCCCATTTGGGTCAGTCTGATCACCTCTTTTTGTTCCTGCTACCCAAATACACTGATCAAACGGATAAAACCAGCTGTGAGGACAGTAAAGATATGGCCAGAGGGGGCCATTAATTCTCTACAGCAAGATTTCAATTTACTGACTGGAACATATTTGCCTCATAGGCCACACTGGACTCTCACACAGACATGAACAATTAAACATCATTTGTTTTAGACCATATCAACATGTGCATTGACAATGTCACCACCTTCTTCTTCTTCTTTCGGCTGCTCCCATTAGGGGTCGCCACAGCGGATCATCCGTCTCCATACCACCCTGTCCTCTACATCTGCCTCTTTCACACCAACTACCTGCATGTCTTCCCTCACCACATCCATGAACCTCCTCCTTGGCCTTCCTCTTTTCCTCCTACCTGGTGGCTCCATCTTCAGCATTCTTCTACCAATATAATTCATGTCCCTTCTCTGCACATGTCCAAACCATCTCAATCTCACCTCCCTCACCTTGTCACCAAAACATCCTACATGTGCTGTCCCTCTAATAAACTCATTTCTAATCTTGTCCATCCTCTTCACTCCCAACGAAAACCTTAACATCTTCAGCTCTGCTACTTCCAGCTCTGCCTCCTGCCTTTTACTCAATGCCACTGTCTCTAATCCATACAACATCGCAGGTCTCACCACAGTCCTATAAACTTTCCCTTTCATTCTTGCAGATACCCTACTATCACAAATCACTCCTGTCACTCTTCTCCACCCACTCCACCCTGCCTGCACTCTTTTCTTTACTTTTCTAACACACTCTCTATTACTTTGCACTGTTGACCCCAGGCACCTGAACTCCTCTACCTTCTCCACCTCTTCTCCCTGAAACCGCATCACTCCACTGCCCTCCCTCTCATTCACACACATGTACTCTGTCTTACTCCTACTGACTTTCATTCCCCTTCTCTCCAGCGCATATCTCCACCTCTCCAGGCTCTTCTCAACCTGCTCTCTACTTTCACCACAAATCACAATATCATCTGCAAACATCATAGTCAGGAGACTCCTGTCTGACCTCGTCCGTCAACCTGTCCATCACCACTGCAAACAGGAAAGGGCTCAGGGCCGATCCTTGATGCAGTCCAACCTTCACTCTGAACCAGTCTGTCGTGCCCACTGCACACTTCACTGCCGTCACACTGTCCTCATACATGTCCTGCACCACCCTTACATACTTCTCTGACACACCTGACTTCCTCATACAATACCACAACTCCTCTCTTGGCACTCTGTCGACGCTTTCTCTAAATCCACAAATACACAATGCAATTTCTTCTGTCCTTCTCTATACTTCTCCATCAACATCCTCAAAGCAAATAAGGCATCTGTGAGTCTCTTCCTCGGCGTGAAACCATACTGTTGCTCACAGATGGTCACCTCTTCTCTCAGCTTGGCTTCCACTACTCTTTCCCATAACTTCATGGTGTGACTGATCAACTTTATTCCCCTGTAGTTACTGCAGGTCTGCACATCTCCTTATGCTTAAAGATCGGTACCAGCACACTCCTTCTCCATTCCTCAGGCATCCTCTCCCCTTCCAGAATCCTGTTAAACAATCTGGTTAAAAACTCCACTGACATCTCTCCTAAACATCTCACGCCTCATATCAGTATGTCATCTGGTCCAACCGACTTTCCATTCTTCATCCTCTTAATCGCTGCTCTCACTTCCTCCTTACTAATCCTATCTACATCCTGCTTCACCAACTCCACATCCTCCAACCTTCTCTCTCTGTGATTTTCCTCATTTATCAGCTGCTCAAAATACTCCCTCCACCTTCTCAACACACTCTCCTCACTAGTCAACACATTTCCCTCTCCATCCTTTATTGCTCTAACTTGCAGTACATCCTTCCCAGCTCGGTCCCTCTGCCTGGCCAATTGGTATAACTCCTTTTCTCCTTCCTTAGTGTCCAACCTCTTATACAGCTCCTCATATACCTTTTCCTTGGCTTTCGCCACATCCCTTTTTACCTGCTGCCGCATCTCCTTGAACTCCTGCCTACTTTTCTCATCACTCTGTCGATCCCACTTCTGTTTTGCCAACCTCTTTCCCCTAATGCTCTCCTGCACTTCCTCATTCCACCACCACGTCTCCTTGTCTTGCTTTCTATTTCCAGATGTCACACCAAGTACTTTTCTAGCTGCCTCTCTAATCACTCCTGCAGTAGTTCCCCTGTCTGACACTCTTCCCTGAACCTCACACTACACTCTTCCTCGTTCAGTTTCCACCATCTTATTCTTCTTTCAATCCTTACATTCCTCCTCTTCTTCTTCGCCTCCAAAACCATCCTACAGACCACCATCCGATGCTGTCTAGCTACACTGTCCCCGCCAACACCTTACAGTCTCAATCTCCTTCAGGTTGCATCTCCTGCATAGCACATAGTCCACCTGTGTGCACCTTCCTCCACTCTTATCGTCACCCTATGATCCTCCTTCTTCTTAAAATACGTGTTCACCACTGCCATTTCCATCCTTTTAGCAAAATCTACCACCATCTGCCCTTCCACATTCCTCTCCTTAAAACCATACCTACCCATCACCTCCTCATCACCTCTGTTCCCTTCACCTACATGCCCATTAAAGTCTGCCCCAATCACCAATCGTTCTTTCCTAGGTACACCATCTACCACTTCATCTAATTCACTCCAGAATCTTTCCTTTTCCTCCATCTCACAGCCAACTTGTGGAGCATAGGCACTGATGACATTTATCATCATCCCTTCAACTTCCACCTTCACGATCATCACCCTATCAGAAACTCTCTTCACCTCCACTACACTCTTACTGTACTCTTCCTTCAGAATCACCCCTACACCATTTCTCTTCCATCCACACCATGATAAAACAGTTTAAATCCACCTCCAATGTTCCTGGCCTTACTCCCTTTCCACTTGGTCTCCTGAACACACAGCATATCTACCTTTCTCCTCTCCATCATATCAGCTATCTCTCTCCCTTTACCCGTCATAGTACCAACATTTAAAGTACCAACCCGAACCTCCACTCTCCTGCACTGCTACTTTTCCTGCCGTCTCTGTAGACGTCTTCCTCCTCTCCTTCTCCTCCTTCGGCCAACAGTAGCCCAATTTCCACCGGTACCCTGTCGGCTAACGATACCTGTGGCGGTCGTTGTTAACCCGGGCCTCGACCGATCCGGTATGAAATTCTCCTTTGTGATCCGCATATTTGATTTGGCACATGTTTTACTCTGGATGCCCTTCCTAACGCAACCCTCCCCATTTACCCGGGCTTGGGACCGGCACCAAGAGTGCACTGGCTTGTGCCCCCCTAATGGCTGGGTTACAATGTCACCACCTTCAAACACGTTTAATGCTTTCCTTATCAGAAGCCATGGATAAACTCTGAGGTCCGTCTCCTGCTGAAAGCAAGAGATGCTGCTTTTAAATCTGATGCAGAGGACTACAACAGAACCAGGGCCAACCTAAAAAGGGGTATTAGGAGAGCCAATCACACATACAAACTCCACATATAAGAGCACTTCCACAACTCTGACCCCAGGCGTATGTGGAAAGGCATCCAGACCATCACAGCGTGGTGTGCCACCAACAACCTGACCCACAACATCATGAAGACTAAAGAGCACATTGTGGACTTTCAGAAGTCTAACAGCAGGAGACACTTTCCAGTCTACATCAATGATACTGAGGTCCTGTGCACTGTAGAAAGAGGCTACATGATTTAGTTCAGGTCTTATTCATCTTGATTCAACAGGGTGTGCCACACTCTGGTGGGGCCCGAGTAAGCTCTGGTTGTGAAAAAAGAAGTAGAAACTCTCTTGAGGAAGCAGGTCATAGAGGTTGTCCCTCCCCCAAACAAAGAGTACAGGTTCTACAGCCGGTACTTCAGAGTTCCCAAGAAGGATGGGGGGCTGTGTCACCGCTTACTAATGAGGCTCAGGTTCAAGATGCTCATGCTGAAACAAATTGTGTCTCAAGTCAGTCCTGAGGACTGGTTTGTCACAATAGATCTGAAGGATGCCTACTTCCATGTACCCATCTTTCCTTCACACAGGAAGTATTTGAGGTTTAATTTTGGGCTGAAGCTTACTTAATATCAGGTCCTTCCATTTGTTCTTGCACTCACACTCCGCACCTTCACGAAGTGTGTGGATGCGGCTCTGGCTCCTCTGAGACACCGGGGCATCCGCATACTGGACTATATCAACTATTGTTTGATATTGGCTTGATCAGACCACTTGGTGACCCGGTATTGAGATATTGTTCTCAGCCAGATGAAGAAAATGGGGTTAAGTCTGAACAGCAGGAAAAGCGTACTTTGTCCTGTACAGAGGACCACCTATCTATGTGTGGTGTGGGATTTGACCACTATGCGGGTGCAGTTGTCTCCTGCTTTAGTCAAGTCTCTCTTCATGGCCATCAAGAGAGTGAGAAAAGGCCAGTCACCCACTGTAAAGCAGTTCCAAAGACTGCTGGGTCTAAAAGCAGCTGCATCCAATGTGGTGCTGCTTGGCCTCCTATACATGCAACCCCTGCAGTGGTGGCTCAGGAACAAAGGGGTCTCCCGGAAGGGCTACCTACTCTACACAATCAAGGTCATGTGGCAAGCCTTATGGGCCTTAAACATGTGGAGGGAACCCGGGTTCCTGTTACAGGGCCCCAATTTGGGGGCTCCTCATAGCCCATAGCCATCTGTGTTAACGACAGATATGGAGGAAGTGTTACAGAGCACAAGTGGACCTCTTTGTGACTTGAGAGACCTCACATTGTCCCCTCCGTTGCGCTGCTCCTGGGAGTTCTGGAGAGAGTTTGCTGGGATGCAGTTCATCTCCTCCTTGTCAGACGGCCATGGATCGCCAACCTGGTAAACATTCTCGAACACCCTCCCTGGGAGATTCCTTCCAGGTGGAATTTTCTGTCTCAGGCAGGGGGCTTTGCTTCACCCCTGCTCCAAGCTGTGGAGGCTGTGGCTGTGGCCCCTAAAGGTGGCACAGCTCTTAGCCGCAGGTCTCTCAGCCAAGGTGGTAGAGACCATTCTCTAATTCAGAGCTCCCTACATGAGCAGGTTGTATGCCGCAAAGTGGAGTCTGTTCACTATATGGTGTGAAGCTCACCAGTTAGATCCAATTAACTGCACGTTTGAAATTTCTTTAGGAACAGTTTGCCAAAGGGTTGTCTCCTTCCACCCTAAAGGTTTACGTGTCCGCTATTGCGACTTACCACGCTTAGCTTGCTGAGCAGTCACTAGGGAAAAACCCACTAGTGCCGCATTGCCTCCCTTCCAGCCTTTGCCCGAGGTGCCCTTGAGATTGCTAACAGTCAAAACAGTTTTTCTTCTGGCCATCTCATCACTAAAGAGAGTTTAGGCCCCCAACCAGGAGAAGTTTAATGCAAGTATTGGACACATACGTCTACAGAACTGCCTTGTGAAGAAAGTCAGCCCAGCTGTTTGTCTGCTACCATCCATAAAGGAAGGGTCTCTCTGCAGATAAGCAGGCCCTCAGCAGCTGGATTGTAGATGCTCTCCACTCCTCTTATAAATCCTCTGGTCTGCCTGCTCAATTCAGGGTCAGAGCTCACTCAACCTGAAGTGTGGTGGTCTCTAAGGCCAAGACATTTGCAATGCTGTGGGCTGGTCTACCACACTGACTTTGTAACGTCCTCCAGCCTTGACATTAGTACCACTTCTGGCCCCTCTGGTCTTCGACCTAGATGTGCCCATCCATACTAGACAGAGATTAGTTAGTCTGACGGTATTGTACACTTGTTTCCAAAGCATTGTTGATGCTGCTTGAGTTCCTGAAGGTTACGCATGTAACCCTGGTTCCCTGAGGGAACGAGATGCTGCATCTCGGTGCCACACTCCCTGCATCCCTGCGAGTGCTTCCTTCACTTTTGAAGTTAGTGCCGTTTCCACTGCATATGCTTTTATACTTCCTGGTCATGACTTCGTGTTTTCCGATGGACGTTGTTGACGCAGCGTCTCATTGAACCAGGGTTACATACGTAACCTAGAGACGTTTTAGCCCCTCTAGAAAAATTCTAATAAATGTAATAAAATTAGTACCTATAGCTGATTTGTGTTTATTTTTTTATGAAAATAACACCGGCTCTGTATTACACTACTGCATATATTGTATCTGACATACTGTAGGTGTCGCTTAGATTTGTAACATGAACCCAAACTTTCAAACATTGCCACCATGACTGATTGTCTGTGCACACACACATACAGGCACACACGCACACACGCACACAAAATTGTCGGCCACATTTTTGGGACAGAAAATGACAAGCACCGGCTTCTAAGTCATCATTAACACCAAAGTATATGCAGATAAAACAACATAAGCATTGGTTAGTTACTGTTTGTACTAAGGCTTATTGGAAGTCCGGTATTGACCCAAATACGTACCGTTTTTTGTACCCATTTTTACTCACACATGAGTATGAGCTACTGTAGCTCAAATAGCTGAAGAAGTTAATGCTGTTAATGCTTGATGGGTCATAACTGTTTTGGCAGCAAAAGGGGGACCAACACAATATTAGTCAGGTGGCCATAAAGTTATGCCTGGTAGGTGTATGTATTTTTCTCAATGGGAATAGAAAACATACAAATTCTATGTGGTTATGTCTTAATGTGTGTTCTAGGTGCTCCTGATGTTTATCAGCCGTGTGAACCAAGCATGCACTCCTGGAGCCCTGAGTTCAGCCTATATGAGGCCAATATGAGTTCTCAGTGTCTTCAGACTGGAGGATGTGTTTTGCAGTTATACTTCCAGTATGCAATTGTTCCTGACACACTAACTGTGTGGATCACCTACATCTCCTTCAGTGAGTTCTGAACTGAAAGCTACTTTTTTCTTATATTTTTACATGTAATAAAGATCCTGCAATCTTTCACAATTGTTTTTTTTACTGTGTGAATATTTTATTGGACAGTACTTAATATGTACATTTAATAAAATCAGGAATGAATTATCTTTATTTAAAAATAAATAATCCAACCAAATGTTTCATTAAATAAACAAATTTATATGTTTTGTTTTTAAGTACACTGATTAGCTGATGTTATTTATGCTAATAGGTTATCATGCCATCTCTGATTTGGAGTTCATCCTGGAGGCTGGTGAATCAGTTCACGTCGGCCCGCAGAATGTTTTTTGTGACATTCCTTTGACTCTTCGTGCCACCAGTAGCAAGAAAGTAAAGGCTATAAAGATATCCACCTTTGATAAGAAGTTGGAGGTTGATGCTGTGCTGCTGACATCACGACCTCAAAATCCTCTGTGCTCTGTCTGCCATCCACTTATCTACCACGTTCTTCGAGATCCACCCATACAGGAAGGCTCTGTCACACTTAAACAATCCACATACACAGACAGGTAAGATGCTGAAAACTTTACACATGCACGCACACACAGACAATTCAATGCTTTAAGCATCAGTTCCAATTTAATGTGTAAATTGAAAATGTGGAACTGGGAAATTAATGTTGGCAGAGGATTTGTGGTTTGATTGTATGTCACACCTTTGTACTTCTTTGTCATCAAATCCTCACACCCCTGTAAATCTTAGCATTTATATATTTCAAAACAGATAGCAGCTCTTTAGCTATGCCACTAAGTCACTGTTTTTTTTTTTTGTGAAAGGATATTTTTGAAAAATTAAATCTCTGTGGATCTGGGCCTATTCTTCTTCTTATTAAAAATATTTAACAGTGTAATAATTGAAGCTCTCAGTGTTCCTGAATTTACATTGCACTTTTTTATCTGCTTTTTAAGTGTGAAGGGTCAGTGGATTATTTCTTCTTGTGCATCGCAAAAAGCCAAAACTGTCATTAATAATGTGGAGTGAAGTCTGTTTCATCTCCAACAAATGTTCTTCTACTGGCACTATAAATGTGAAAATATGGAAAAATCAAAGAGAATAAAGTTATGTGGAAACGGTCAAGGAGTTAAGGACACAGAGTTGCAAAAAGTACAAACTTGGGGATCTGAACCAAAAGTACTTATTTTACCAGTAGAAACAGTAAACATCTGAGGCTATTTGGAATTGCTTTCTCTCTCTCTTTCTCTCTCTTTCTCTCTCTCTTTCTCTCCCTCTCTCTCTCTCTCTCTCTCTCTCTCTCTCTCTCTCTCTCTCTCACACTCTTGTCATCACTTACGCTCATCACTGTTATTATGTGATAACTGACATGTCATTCAGAAAGGAAAAGGCATGCCGACACGGCTGTACTGCCACCAAGAGGTGTACAATAAAAACAAAACCCCTGTTACTCTACTTCCAATGCTAGTACACATCAGTACAACCAAGAAGGTAAATTAAGAAATGCATATAGAAATTTGGATAAATCTATATATAAATGTATATAGATTTACATTTATATATAGAATTATCCAAATTTCTATATGCATTTCTTAATTTACCATCTTGGTTTTATAGTAGTAAAAAGAATTAGCCTTCTTGCTTTTGACACATAATACCCTGGTCACTGACATAAATTGCTCCATTTATCTCTGCAGCTCTGAAAGCAATACATAATTAATAAGTGCAATTTGTTAACGGGTAACAAGAGATTGGAAAGAAGCTTCTCTTACTATTGGCCGGAAAGGCAGCTGAAATCAAGCAAGCTGTTGGTGAATAACCTCTCAAAAACTCAAGGATTAGAAATAAATCAATAAACTCTGATACCTATGCCAACATGAGCTCAGTGTTTGCAAGGTTAGATCATCCTTTGAAAAAGATCTGCTCTGAAGCTGCATCTTGTATCTTGTGTGTTACCCGATGTCTTTAAAATGATGTCTTCTTGCATGTGTGTGCATGTGTCTGTGTATGCATGTCTGGTTGTGTTGAGATGCTCATAGTGATGTACAGAAAGGGAAGCGCTATGAGTATCGGATCCAGGTGGAGGGCGAAGGCTTGCACAGTGAACTCTCTCCTTCTTTGGTCTACACCCATGGAGACCCTTTCTGTGGAGATGGACAACTACAAGGGTATGTGAATAATTAATTAAACCTTCATCTCATTTTGAGGAGTTTTCCAAGCATACATCAAATATGCATTATAATGACACACATAATACATGCAGCTTATTTTAGTGACATTTTTACAAATCCATCTCGATTTGAAAGGAAAGTGAGAGGGTGCTGTCCCCTGGTTGCCATTTAAGGGAGTTTTTCTTGCCAAAGTCACTACTGGCTGGCTCATTATGGGCAAACTTAATTATAGTTTTAAGTAACTATTACAAACTTATAGGCACAAAACTTATGTATTCTTTCATAACCACTTTATATCTGTAAAGCAGCTTTGAGACAATGTTTATTGTTAAAAGCACTATACATATAAAACTCAAATGTTTATATCCACTGTCCATAGCCATTAAATTAAGGGTGTTATGCAATATATGCAATATGTTTTCATTTTTATAGTTCAACAGTTTATTCATGTAAAAAAATAAATTATATTAATAAGGCATGTACACACCCACGAATAGGTTACAAATACTCAGACTAAACTAAAAGATTTTCCCACTTCTGTTACACAACTGACACAAAGTAAAGATTTGTTTTTAATTATCAAATGCAATGAAGCTATGACTATGTTTTTTTAAGTAAAAACAGGTGGTCAGTAATCACTGTCCTTCAATGAAAAGTGTTAATAGAACTAAAAGGTAAATTATATATTAATATATGCTATGTTTCAATAAAGAGCCTATTACAGTTCCAGACCCAACTGGTTTATACTGTTCTACTTTTTAAATCCACCATCCAAATTAAATTGTATTTTTTTTTTTTTATACAATTTGGTCAATGATTTCAGAAGGTATAAATGCTGTCACTAGTACTGTAGATACAATATAATATAAAAATAGTTTAAAGCTTGCTGTAAAAAAGTAAAAAATCTTCTGGCAGACGCCAGAAGATTTTTTACTTTTCACTCTTTTAAATAAAAGAAAGTTTATGCATTTGTGTGCATTTTATTTGTAGCTAAGGTTAACTTTAACCTCAACTCCTCTTTGTGCAGGATGGAAGAATGTGATGATGGCAATCTTTTGGACAGAGATGGCTGCTCCAAAAAATGCAGCAAAGAACCAGGCTTCAACTGTGTGGGTAAGTGACAGCAAGACATTGCGCTTGCATGAAAACGCTAAAGAATCCATAGTGCTAGTGTTATCCACTAAATAAGAAGTGGCTAGTGGCTAGCGCTATGGATTCTTTAGCATTTTATTTCCAGCTTTTAAGAATTTCTCTTAAAAGGAGAACATCCTGATAATTCCACATATCATGGGAGTGAATGAATGAAGGATAGCAGTAATGAAGATATTTGTTAAAGTATGCTGAAATAAGTACATAAGTTAAGAAGATCATATCTTTAGAAAATTAAATATTGAAAGTAATTATTTTGGATTTATGAATTATTCAAAATATTATTAAATGTTATTTTATATATTAATAAACCAAGCAGGCATTTTATTTAAAATTGTTTTAAAAATGTAAACTGTTGATGTTTACAAAAGTTAATAATAATAAAATGAGTTAATAAAAAATAACAAGACATTTTATATTTTGCATTTCTTAGCTGTCTTAGAGAAATTGTACGGAACCGTGACTTAAAATACGAGGTACGTTCCGAATCATGAATTGAAAAGTACCGTTACACCCCTGGACCACACATAATATGTGAACAATTATAGATCATTGGTTAAACTTCTGATTTCCTGTTTGGATTATTAGTGTGAACCTCTCAGGGCAGTCTGCCAAAAAAATATTATTTTTTATAATCCACTGCTGCTAGCTGTGGCTATAGATAATCCTTATATTTACTGTTAATACCAGGTATTATCATAAATTTGCTAAAAGGATGGAAATGGCAGTGGTAAACACTTATTTCAAGAAGAAGGAGGATCATAGGGTGACATACAGTAAGAGAGGAGGAAGGTACAGACAGGTGGACTATGTTCTATGTAGGGGATGCGACCTGAAGGAGATTGGAGACTGTAAGGTGTTGGCAGGGGACAGTGTAACTAGACAGCATCTGATGGTGGTCTGTAGGATGGATTTGGAGGTGAAGAAGAATAGAAGGAGAGTGAAGACAGAAAGAAGAATAAGATGGTGGAAACTGAAGGAGGGAGACTGTAGTGTGAGGTTCACGGAAGAGGTTCAGACAGGGGCTCCTTGGCGGTGAAGAGGTGCTGGATGATTGGGCAACTACTGCAGGAGTGATAAGGGAGACAGCTAGAAAAGTACTTGGTGTGACATCTGGATATAGAAAGGAATACAAAGAGACGTGGTGGTGGAATGAGGAAGTGCAGGAAAGCATAAGTAGAAAGAGGTTGGCAGGGAGGGAGGGCAGTGGAGTGGTGCAGTTGCAGGGAAAAGAGGTGAAGAAGGTGTAGGAGTTCAGGTACCTGGGGTCAACAATGCAAAGTAATGGAGAGTGTGTTAGAGAAGTGAAGAAAAGAGTGCAGGCAGGGTGGAGTGGGTGGAGAAGGAGTGGCAGGAGTGATTTGTGATAGAAGGGTAGCTGCGAGAGTGAAAGGAAAAGTTTATAGGACTGTGGTGAGACCTGTGATGTTGTATGGTTTAGAGACAGTGGCATTGAGTAAAAGGTGGAGCTAGAGGTAGGAGAGCTGATGTTGAGGTTTTTGTTGGGAGTGACGAGGATAGACAGGACTAGAAATTAGTTTATTAGAGGGACAGCACATGTAGGACGTTTTGGAGACAAGGTGAGGGAGGTGAGATTGAGATGGTTTGGACATGTTCAGAGGAGGGACATGGGGTATATCGGTAGGAGAATGCTGAGGATGGAGCCGCCAGGAAGGAGGAAAAGAGGAAGACCAAGGAGGCGGTTTATGGATGTGGTGATGGAAGACATGCAGGTAGTTGGTGTGAAAGAGGCAGATGTAGAGGGCAGGGGGTATGGAGACAGATGATCCACTGTGGTGACCCCTAATGGGAGAAGCCGAAAGAAGAAGAAGACCAAGTATTAGCATAACAAAATACAATTTAACACATAAATATGTCTTTTCATGTCACAGGTGTTTTAGTTTAGGCATACTTTACAACTCTTCAGTCTGTACTGCTTTCTATCTATAGAGCATGTGTATATGCCATAACCATATACTCTATGTGTTATGACTATATCTGTCATGGTATGCATTTGCTATGTATAAAAGCAGTTACTTTTACATAATCTGTTTAAATAACTGACTGATATCATATATCAGCATACTTTGTGACAGCCTGGAAGTTATTAAATAAAATTTGTTGAGCCAAGCTGCACTGTGACTGACAGCTACTAAATTTACTACAAACCCGATTTCAAAAAAGTTGGGACACTGTACAAATTGTGAATAAATAAACTGAATGCTAGGATGTGGAAGTTTCAAATTTCAATATTTTTTCAGAATACAACATAGATGACATAGCAAATGTTTAAACTTAGAAAATGTATAATTTTAGGGGAAAAATAAGTTGATTTTAAAGTTCATGGCATCAACACATCTCAAAAAAGTTGGGACAAGGCCATGTTTACCACTGTGTGGCATCCCCTCTTCTTTTTTTACAACAGTCTGCAGTCTGGGGACTGAGGAGACAAGTTGCTCAAGTTTTGGAATAGGAATGTTGTCCCATTCTTGTCTAATACAGGCTTCTAGTTGCTCAACTGTCTTAGGTCTTTTTTGTCGCATCTTCCTCTTTATAATGCGCCAAATGTTTTCTATGAATGAATGATCTGGACTGCAGGCTGGCAAATTTCACTACCCGGATCCTTCTTCTATGCAGCCATGATGTTGTAATTGAAGCAGTATGTGGTCTGGCATTGTCATGTTGGAAAATGCAAGGTCTTCCCTGAAAGAGACAACTGGATAGGAGCAAATGTTGTTCTAGAACTTGGATATACCATTTAGGATTGATGGTGCCTTTCCATATGTGTAAGCTGCCCATGCCACATGCACTTATGCAACCCCATACCATCAGAGATGCAGGCTTCTGAACTGAGCGCTGACAACAACTTGGGATGTCCTTATCCTCTTTAGTCCGGATGACATGGCGTCCCAGTTTTCCAAAAAGAATTTCCAATTTTGATTCGTTTGACCACAGAACAGTTTTCCACTTTGCCACAGTCCATTTTAAATGAGCCTTGGCCCAGAGAAAACACCTACACTTCTGGATCATGTTCAGATATGGCTTCTTTTTTTTCCTATAGAGTTTTAGCCGGCATCGGTGAATGGCACAGTGGATTGTGTTCACCGACAATGTTTTCTGGAAGTATTCCTGAGCCCATGTTGTGATTCCTATTACAGTAGCATTCCTGTATGTGATGCAGTGAGGTCTCAAAGATCCCCAAAGGCCCTAAAGATCACTGGCATCCAGTTTGGTTTTCCAGCCTTGAGGCACAGAGATTCTTCCAGATTCTCTAAATCTTTGGATGATATTATGCACTGTAGATGATGATAACTTCAAACTCTTTTCAATTTTTCTCTGAGAAATCCTTTCTAATATTGCTCCACTATTTTTCGCTGCAGCATTAGGGGAATTGGTGATCCTCTGCCCATCTTGACTTCTGATGGACACTGCCACCCTGAGAGGATCTTTTTATACCCAATCATGTTGTCAATTGACCTAATAAGTTGCAAATTGTTCCTCCAGCTCCTGTTCCTTATATGTACATATAACTTTTCTGGCCTCTTATTGCTACCTGTCCCAACTTTTTTGGAATGTGTAACTCTCATGAAATCAAAAATGAACCAATATTTGGCATGACATTACAAAATGTCTCACTTTCAACATTTGATATTTTATCTATATTCAATTGTGAATAAAATATCGGTTTGTAAAATTGTAAATTTGTAAATTATTGCATTCCTTTTTTATTCACAATTTGTACAGTGTCCCAACTTTTTTGGAATCAGGTTTGTAATTTATATTAGAATTTTTATTAAAAAAAAAAAACAATAAAACATTTTTTTTATTCATTTTCATTAGAAATAATATTAAAAAGTATACATATTTGAGATGATATTCATATTGGCCCATTAATTTTGGAATGAGCTGCCTTAAGTTCACAGCTTAGAACTTAAAAGAGTTAATTATGTAATAAATAAAGTACAATTTATATAGTTTTATACCATTAATACCATAGGAATTGTAGTGTTGCTCTAGCACTAGATCTCTAATGATGCTACAGTATTCAAGACATGTGGAAAGAAACCAGTTGCCAATTCACTGTCAAGGAATCTGAGTGTGTGGAGTGACGGGTGGCATAATGAAAATGACATGGTCTTCCACCTATTTATCAGATTACCTGACTAAACAAAATCTTGACTTAAAGATGGTGCCCATGATTGTCAATAAGTAGGAAGATAGGTTACTGAAATATCTGTGGAGTTGTATATATAGAATGAAAAATGAAAAAAAACTAGTTTAAAAAAGCCCTGGAATGACTTTGTGACCCCTCTTTCACACATATTGTCATTCAGCATAGATAATCCGCCAAAGTTCACACAGTGGATGTGTTTTTAATTTGTTACTGGAGTCCATTCATCAGTCACCTCATCTATGATTCATAGTCTTCTTACTGGGCATGTAACTCATTTACATGTGCCAGCTGTAGAGGACTTTTGATTAAAAAACATTCAAATTACTTTGATGAACTTTCATTTTCCCATATGGTTCTTCATTGTGCCTCCTCCCTAATAGAGCACTTTAATGAAGTTTTACTCTAATTTTTACAATAATTATCTTATAACGCCTTTTTAACTTAATTATTTTATTGACTTGGTATGAAAATTGCTCTTTTAAAAGGATCCCCACACCTTTTCCCTTACCTTTTTCTAACACTTTATACCTTATCCTTTTCCCTCTGCTCCTTAGTAGGAAACAAATATTTGGCATTGAGACAAGTTTTTGCCATTGAGACTAGTGTTAATGAGCCTGTGCTCTTTCCTTCTCTTAGGTCAGCCAAGCCATTGTTACTATTATGATGGGGATGGTGTGTGTGAGGAATTTGAAAGAGGCTTAAGTCTTCAGGACTGTGGCTTCTTTACTCCAAATGGCTACACTGACCAATGGGCCTCCAGTGCAACAGCTTCCCATCATGACCTGCGATGCCCTGTGCTGTCTGCAACAGGGGAGCCCAATCTCAGTCTGGTAATGTACAATGAAATGCACTTTTGACTATTTTTGACTATTTTTCTCCCAGCATGCCTACTGTAACCAGGTTTGAGAAACTGTATCCCAGTTAATGCAATGTATATCCACTGGATATATATATATTTGGCTGTTGTCCCTGAACTAATGTAATTAATATTATTAATTAACAGATATTATTTATTCTTTGGGTAGATCATCATAAAATAAGATTTTTTTTTACCTTTGTAGATGTGCGGGTCTCAGCATGTTGAAATGAGCAATGCACTAATGCAGGATGCGTGGGTCCCGTGTACAGCCATGTCTCACTCCAACAGTTACCACATCCAGGAGCAGTCTGTCTGGCTTAGGGTATGCGCTACAACGTAAGGAATATTTGGAAGAATGAGAAACAAAACAAGAATTGAATAACAGCAGGTTTGTTTTCCCTTGTTGGTGTTTTGATCAGGTGGATTTCGAGCAACCTGGCATAGCAGCCTCCATTCTCATCTATCTGGCCCATGATGGAGAAATGCAGAACCATGGAGAGCAGTGCAAGAAAACAGTGTCTATCCAACTCTGTGACACTAGTGACAAAAAACATACACTTGGTATATTTATAAATAATCGCTCGGTTTATAATGGTTATACTAGTCTCTACAATTGGCAACATGGATCATCACTTATTTATAATAAGTTTACTAATATTTTCCGTAGAGTTTTAAAGCAGTCTTGTTTTTACCCATCACTTGATCATTTCAAATATTTGGCATGTAGACATAATATGCATCTTGGTTTTAGAATTTTTTAATATAAAAAAATAGGGTGAGATTTCAGTATACTGAATATTTGAAATTTACGGTTTTGCACTATTTCTACATCCCTAAACAAATGTATACACATTTGTTATACTGGCGATATCAGCTGCTATGTATGCAAGGTCAAATTTCCTCATTTTCTAATGTCTTCTACTGAACCAAGTGGTTAGACAACAGGCTGATGAATTTAATCTAAAGTTTATCATAATGTTTTGCACAAACATGTGAACTCCATGCCATATTGAGTGTATACTGTCAGTGAAGCCAAAAGGAAAAAAAAACATAGCAATTTTTTATATTCTTGTTTATATTTCAATACGTTCTTTTATTTAATTAGAAAAAAGTATTTTCTTTAGTGACCTCATATGTACATGACTTATATCAGCCATAACATACATAGGTAAAATGGGTAAATGATTACAATGTAACCTGTGAAGGGGTGGGATATACAGTAGTAGGCAGCAAGTGAACAATCACTATTTAAAGTTGAGGTGTTGGAGGTAGGAATTATTTGTGGACGACTAAATATGTACATCACTTGCCTGGTGAAAAACACTTAAAGGTATCATTTGAGGACAAATAGTTTAGAAAATGTGCTGGACAAATCTGATTTGTTAAGGCCTCCACTATAAAATGTACTTAAAACAAGGCTCTGCTGCTAACATTTTGGCCACAACAATTCAGAGTCCTTTTGGCAGTATAAGCAATCAGCAATGTTATGGCTGATTGGTATATACAGTACTACTTTACTATTTTATATCTATATTATATTTGTTTATTGTTAAACCTAGACATCACAAAATGACCAGAAATAGTCCTAGTTGTAAAAATAGTTGTTTAAATTGTGTTTGTGTGTGTGTGTGTGCAGGTACCTATGGGCTGTCATGCCAGAATAACCCCTTGGTGGTGAACGTGACCCATAATCTGAGCATGCCGTTGTTCCAGACAGCTGCTTTGCTGCTGAACTTTTCCACGGTTCATGTGGCTGTGCTAGGAGTGGCATTGCGTACATCCTGCCATTTTAGTACCTTCGCCCTGACTGGGTGCGCTGAGGGTGGGCTCTTCCACGTCTTCACACATGCTCACATACAATCCACTTAAGATGGAAAAAAAGACCTGAATTGCAACTTAATTGAATTGTTCATTCACAGACATGCATTCATGTTCACAGAAAATCTTCACTGATTTGATTTGAATAAAAATAAATAAACTAATCTAAAACTGGTTTCCCATTCCGATTTTGAAAAATGCTGATTTACCCGAATCAGTGCTGGGGAACTTGATAATTATGCAATGAGTTAATGAAATTAGAAATTCTTCTTTAGTTCCCGATGTCAAGAGTTATTTCTGCAGAGTTAGCAGAATAGTCTAGTTGTCTTGTTTTCCTGCAACATTTTCTGCAAATGGTGTACCCTGGTATCACCAAGCTGCCACTTTTGGTGCCCTTGAGCAAAGCCCTTAAACCTCTGTGCTTCAGGGGTGCTGTAACATGGCCCTGCGCTCTGACCCCAGCTGCCAACATCGCTTGGATATAAAAAAAAAATTACAAAAAATTTCCCTGTGGGATCAATAAAGTATTCATGCTGACCAGTACTATGGCCAGACGAGTCAGTAAGATGCATGCATTATTAGTCATGCACAGAGTCATGGAACCCATTGTTCCTGCCAAAGGACACATTATAAAAACAATGCTATTAACTAATATGGACTTGCAAATGACCATTTAGCCTGGTCAGCCATGTGCTTGGTGACGGCTCTATGAAAGAGACTGCCACCTGGCAGGCCTATATACAGTTGTTCGCATGCTTTGAGGAACAACATAAAGGTGCTCTTCTGTCTCTTCTCTTGACAGGCATGCCCATTAAGTAAATAAAAATAATAAGCAATAGAAAGTTGAGTGATTTCTTAACACACTCCATAAAGACTGCATAAGCACTTGAGTAATTCTCATTCTTAATAAAGAATGTTATTAGCACTGTTATTTGATGCTTACTGTTATTATCTGACATGCTGTGTGTAATGAAACCATACAAATTTAGTTTATTGCCTCCACTAGTTAAGAAGGAAACTGCCCTGGCGGTATATATATATATATATATATATATATATATATATATATATATATATATATATATATATATATATATATACATTGGGGGGTGGCTCATAGATGCTTACTGTTATTATCTGACATGCTGTGTGTAATGAAACCATACAAATTTAGTTTATTGCCTCCACTAGTTAAGAAGGAAACTGCCCTGGCGGTTTATATATATAAATGTGTGTGTATATATAAATATGTGTGTGTGTGTGTGTGTGTGTGTGTGTGTGTGTGTGTGTGTGTGTGTGTGTGTGTGTGTGTGCATGCACATTTTTCCAATTAAGAATTATGTTGAAGCTTATAAATGATTTGGTACAGTAAGTAACAGGTGAACTGAATAAGATATAGATGATTGGAGAAAAGACAAAAATGCAAGAATGTGTCATCTTTGAAACTGTTATTTAGAGAAATAGATACTGTATGTATGTAGAGGTATAGGTAGGCAGGTCACTTTATTCATCTAGGAGGAAAACTCAACTATCACAGCAGCACAGAGAATTGGAAGTAGACAAAAAACACCCAATGTTATAAATGAAACAAAATTGGAACACAAACATTATATATACATAATATACATATAAAGAAAGAAAAAGGGTGTAAAGGGTAGTGCAGCAGGGTGTAAAAATTGCAATTGTAAAAAAGTGGAATTAAAATGGCAGTGCATTGCAAAAAAAAAGTGTAAACAGTGTGAAAAACAAAAGAAATGAACAGAAGTTCAATAGAAGTTCATATGGATATGAATAATGGCTGGTGGTAGTTCAGCCATTTAAGTTCAACTATTGTTCAATGAACTTATCCTAAGACTGACTTAGTAAAGAGATGTGTCCTAATACAGTAACGAGTTTTTGTGCAGTGTGATCACTTTTGGTAAAACAAAACATAATACTTTCTCCTTTACCAACACCTTTCTACAGCACCACTAACTAAGTTTTCTACTTAAGGATCACCATAGTTTAGCCTGTAAGCCAAAAAGGAGATGCTGTTTATTGTCAAAAATGACTGTACTTTTATAATTATTACTCTTTTCTTCCATTGATTTAAAAGTGGCGAGAGAATAGCCCAAGTCCAAGCCACTTGGTTTAACTTTTTTGCATCTCTGATGACACCTTCACAGTATACTGCTGCATAAAAGACTGCACTGGAATCCCCACTGAGAGAAGATCTCTAACTACAAATATTAAAGGACCTCAGCTTCTTCATAAAGCAGGGTCTGCTCATCCTTTTCCTGTACGCAGACTCTGAGTTGACCTTCCAGTCCAGGTTTTTGTTGAGATAAACAGCAAGGTATCTGTAGGTTCTCTTCCTCTTGTAGTCCACCCCCTCATCTCATTGGTCTTGGCCAAGCAAATGGTTCTTCCACCATTCCACAGAGTTGTTGATCATCTTTCTGTACTTTGCTTTCTGTCTATTCTTGATGCATTTTACCAACACAGAGTTGTCATTCTTTTTTTGATCATGGTTGTATACAGGATGATAGGGAGGTAGGAGAGCATGGTTGCTTGTGGCTCTTTGTTCTCATCAGTCTCACCTTCAACTATTTCTGTACCCTCCTCGTCTGTTTCTTGTCTTTCTGCTGTAAAGCCTGATTGTTTTTGTTCAGTAGTTCCTTCTGGTCCTGAATGATTCAGGTTTTATTATTAGGCAAACAACACATCCTCTTGACCGGGACTATAGTGTCTACTGGAAATTGCTGTAGTCTGTCATGTTTTTTATTTATCCCATAGCCGGCTCATGTAACACTTCTCAGCCTGTGATCTTATAGCAGATCTTCAGAAGATCTTTAAATCTTCCTCTGCCTCTTATTACCATCTTCTTTGTCAACTGCCTTAGGACAGTAGGCTGGTATGTAGCTTTCAGTAGAGCCAGGTTCTGGTCAGCTCTTTCCAGTGGAGGATAGGCAAATTGAGTGCATGCACTCTTCACACATTGTTCAGTATTCAGTATACAGTGTTCTGTATTCTTTGTCAACACACTTCACAAGCCAATAAAACTTTTTGTAATCTATAATCCATAGAAATCCCAATGAGTGAGTTTGATAAGGGTGTTATGTCACATGACACTTCAATGTCACTTTCAAATGGTGCTTCTCAGTGGAATGTAACCAAAAGCCATATAATAACAGTGAATTCCCTCAGCAGATAATATCAGTGTAACCCATCAGCCAACAGTTCAACTTTTGAGCAAATGTGATGCTCCTTCACAATGTCGTGTCCCATGTTACACCAGTGAGACATCTGCATGACCTTCACTGCATCATCTGTATGGTCTCATCATTTCTTCAGGGATATTGAACGTCATTCTGGAGCATTGCACAGATTTTTAAAACAGAACTGACTTGCTTTTCTCCTTGGTTATCTGTTCTGAATGTAGATTGCATAATAATTAAAAAACAGATTACAACTTAGAAGTAAGAAAAGATAAGATAAATAAACAAAACTAACATAGGTAAATAACGGTTCTTGAGTCAGGTGCTGTTGTAATCAGCGTGGCCTCTTAGAAGCTGCCATGTGTCCAAATTCTGTACTAGGGACATCCACAGGACTGAAATATGTGTATGTTTATTTATTAGGTGTGTGCGCATGCCATGTGCTGTGGACTCTGTGAAAGTTACACATGCTTCAGTCAGCTGCACCCCCACTTTGGACCCCACACACTGCTCCATTACTTGCCATCATGGATACACAGTGCACATACTCAGAGGACTGGGTTTTCGTCCTCAACAGGTACAGACAATGATTATAAAATATACATTTTAATTGTATTAACTAAATGTATTAATTAATGTTTTTACTTGTAAAAAATACTGATTCTGAAATTATATATACTATTTGAATCATTATAATTACAACAAGTATAATTAGAAGCTGTATTAATCTAAATAGAATTTATTTGATCATTTTTAGACTTATGAAATATGAAATATTTTTATGTTTGTCATTTGCTGTGCGTTATTTTTAACAAGCTCTTGTGTATAGGCTCTTTTGTAAAATTTTGCTATTATTGTCATTATTTTGTTTTGTGCAGTGAATGATTAAATAGTAAATGATTTTTGGATTTAATGCAAACCATGCAATACAATGGCTCAGTAGTGATAGTATAATACATTTATTTATTTATGTATTTAAGCATTCATATATTTGGACATTTATACATTTCGATAGTTGTGCATTTTATACATTTTGACATTTATATATTTTGTGTCAATATATGTTAATAAAGTGGACATCTATGCTAACCTTCCATTAAATAAATGTTTGGCTGGCATATTATTATTCTTAACTATATATAAAACAGTAAAGAATAATAATATGCAGTGTATATACATATAGTATACAGATATTTAAAGATAAACTGGGATGTTATATAAATGATAAAATAAGTGATAATGATAAGTGATATGATAAGTTATAATTATATAATACACAGGGTGGAAAAGAACTGCATGGTGATAATAATAATTAATAAATAATAAACAATAATAAGCAGTAAAACATCAGTGAGACATGAGTGACCTAGTGTTGTAGAGTAGAACTCAGTAAGGTGATGGTTGTGGGGAAAGTGCTGACACTATACCTGTTGATTTTGGTGCAAAAGGCCCTGTATTGCCTTCTGGATGGAAATAAGTGGAACAGTTTATGACTGGGATGGGAAGAATCCCTGATGTGTTGTGTGAACATTTACTTTGCTGAAGATTATCAGTGACTGGTAGTTGGGTGGAAATCATTCAAACACTCCACAGTAGAATGTTTAGGCACTGGTTGAATGGTTGTAGCATTATAAAAGAGAGCATTAGACCTGTACCAATTGACCAGCAAAAACCCTAAACACACTCAGAAATTAGAAAAATATAAAAATATAAATAAAATACAATAGAAAGAAATAGAAAGATGCTTCATACATGCCACATGTACTTTACAGCACAGTGAAAATCTTTCTACATATATCCCAAGGATGTTAGGAAGCTAAGGTCAGAGGGCAGGTGCCGCTGGAGCACAGATGGCTCTTGCTCAAGGGCTCCAAAAGTGGTAGCTTGGTGATACCAGGGCTCGAACCCCCAACCTTCCGATCAGTAATCCATAGTCTTATGGACAAAACAAACAGACAAAACAAACTAACAAAACAAAAGTAAGACATAAACAGACCTACACATAGGACTACATACAGTGCAACAACACAATCACAGTGTGTTACGGTGCAGTACTAAGCAGTACATGGAGCTAATGTTGATTTGGAATAAAGTGCATTGTGAGATATTGTATTTAAAAAACATATGTGCAAAGTTTAGTGCTCAAATCATCAAAGAATACAATTGTAATCAAGCAGATTAGGTTATCTGTAAACTGAAGCAGAAGGGACTATTAATTTGACACATGAAGAGTCTCTCAATATTATCCTCTTATAGATGATAGCGTTTTGACAGGAAAATGTGTTTTCTCTCACATGCAGCACTGGCAGAAAACACCAGTCTTGAACTTCATGAAGATTCCCTTCCATTTTTGTAGGTGCTGAAATGTATTCACAAGTAATGGTGTAGCAGACTGAAGAAAACTGTCCACTTCATTCAGAACACACTCTTACTCTTTGTAGAAGTAGGCTGTAATTTTATCACTTGTATGGTTTGCCTCAGTTTTAACATCTGGTTCATCAAAATCTGGAGCACTGCTTTCTAAAAGTTTATTGAGCTCTTGTTTTAGAGTGAAGATTATGTCATCTTTCTGCACATCTGGTATGTAAGACAGGGATGTGAAACAGTTGCTTTGAGATACTTTTCACAAAGGTACTGTAACTAAAAAAATGCAGCAAAGCTGAGGATGGCATCAACTGAGTTAACAATTTTGTAGATTGACTTGTTTCATTGTTTGGAAATTCTCAAGGAGGAAGTTCATTGTTGGTATCAAGATGTAGGACATCTACAGCCTTGGACATGTCGCAAAGTATCTAAAAGCATACTTTATAGCTAAAATATATGTAATATTAATAAATGTATAAATTTAAAATCTTGAGAAATATCCCCACTGTGGGACAAATAAAGGTAACGGTATATCTTAAATAACAGTGCAGAGTAATGGAGACTGTGTTAGAGAAGTGAAGAAAAGAGTGCAGGCAGGGTGGAGTGGGTGGAGAAGAGTGGCAGGAGTGATTTGTGATAGAAGGGTATCTGCAAGAGTGAAAGGGAAAGTTTATAGGACTGTGGTGAGACCTGCGATGTTGTATGGTTTAGAGACAGTGGCATTGAGTAAAATACAGGAGGTGGAGCTGGAGGTAGCAGAGCTGAAGATGTTGAGTTTTTTGTTGGGAGTGAAGAGGATGAACAGTTTAGAAATTAGTTTATTAGAGAGACAGCGCATGCAGGACGTTTTGGAGACAAGATGAGGGAGTTGAGATTGAGATGGTTTGGGCATGTGCAGAGGAGGGACATGGGGTATATCGGTAGGAGAATGCTGAGGATGGAGCCACCAGGTAGGAGGAAAAGAGGAAGACCAAGGAGGAGGTTTATGGATGTGGTGAGGAAAGACATGCAGGTAGCTGGTGTGAAAGAGGCAGATGTAGAGGACAGGGAGGTATGGAGACGGATGATCCGCTGTCGCGCCCCCTAATGGGACAAGCTGAAAGAAGAAGAAGAAGAAGAAGAAGAAGTATATCTTAAATAAACCATGACATTTGTCAAATTCTGTCCTGGGTAAGAACACATCTGTCACTGCTACCTCAACATCATTGGTTACAGCCAACTAGAGTGAATAGCAAGCACCGATCGTTTCCCTCATCTTTTGTTTTTTATTTTTTTCAGCTAAAAACACACTAAAATTAGAGCCATTATCTGGAGTCCTCAACACCACTTTGTTTTGAATGGCAAACTACCTGTGGATATTCTCATGCATGCCTGCAAGTATGTTCTTGCCCTTCATCCTTTTAGAAGGCTAATGCCCTTTAAGAAATGGTCTGAGTGAATCTATACAGTGAACAGTGATTCAAAAATAGCCCTTGTAATTAACAAAAAATGCATCTTTAGTTGTTGCTACAAATGGCTGCTCAGATAGAATTTTGCATATATTTGCATTATGTAAGAATATTGATCATCAAGCATCTTGACTGTTGTTTTTTTATACACTGAGTAGATGATCCCCCTGAATCCTAAAAAGTAAAATCGCATTGTTTTGCCTGAGACATTAATGTCACATATGTCATAAAGTAATGCTGAACTGTACTTGGTGATTTTGAGTATGCTTTCTCTCTTTTAGAGAGAATTATGAGATTCCTTGTGAATTGCTGCTGTGTTGTCTTTAATTTCTTTATTTAAGTGGGATGTCGACTAAGATAAGAATAAAGAATAAAATAAAAAAAACAAAAACAAGCAACATTTTACATAATTTTTAATTTTACCTTTTTTAGTATTTATCAGGTTTAAGTGTCATTATTTCTCTCAAAATTCTATAGCTAATATTGACAATATTGACAATGTGAAAGAGGTTTGTTTGAAATCATGCAGCCTTTGCTCAATACTTTGTTGAAGCAACTATGGCACCAGTTACAGCCTCAAGTCCTTTTAAATATGATGCTACAGGCTTGGCACCTACATTTGGGCATTGTTTCCTTTTCTTTTTGCTGAACCTCTCAAGCTCCATCAGGTTGGATGGAAAGCATCAGTGCACATCTCCATTTGGGTTCATTTGGGTTCAGTTCTGGAACATAGAGTCATCCCATAGCCACTCCTTTATTATCTTGGCCATGTGGTTAGGGTCGTTGTCCTGTTATAAGATGAACTGTTGCTCCAGTCTGTGGTTCAGAATGCTCTGGAGCAGGTTTTCATCAAGGATCTCTCTGTACATTGCTGAATTTATCTTTCCCTTGATCCTGACTAGTTTCCAACTCCTGCCTCTAAAAAACATCCCCACAACATAGCACCATCATGCTTCTCCCCAATCGCTCAGTTTGGACAGGTGGTCTGCTGCAGAAAGAGGGAAAAAACTGATGCACAGTCTGGATGTGAGGCCCGAATGCTTCGCAATCTCTATCCTGATGGCAGAAGGGTAAAGAGTGTGTGTGATGGGTGTGTGTGGTCGTCCACAATTCAATTAGCTTTGCGGATGCAGCGTGTGCTTTAAATGTCTGTGATAGAGGGGAGAGAGACTCCAATGATCTTCTTGGCCATCCTCACTATCCTTTGTATGGTCTTGTGAGCCGAAATGGTGCAGTTCCCAAACCAAGCAGTGATGCAACTCCTTAGGATGCTCTCAATGGTCCCTCTGTGTGGTTTGAGCTGTGCATCGCTACACACTTGTGAGTAAGCAAAGTAAATAGCATGGGCTAAGCACACAGCCCTGAGGGGCCCCAGAGCTCAGTGTGGTGGTGCTGGAGATGCTGTACCCAAACCAGACTGACTGAGGTCTCACAGAAAGTCCAGAATCCAGTTGCAGAGGAATATTTTCAGGCCCAGTAGACTCAGCTTCTCAATCAGGTGCTGAGGGATAATTGTGTTGAATGCTGAACTAAAGTCTAAGAACAGAATTTCGTAAATACTGTATGTGTCCTTATTGTGGGGATTATTGGGATAAATGCACACCATTCACCTTGACTGTTGATTTTTGTAAAGCTGCTTTGAGACAATGTCTGTTGTGAAAAGCGCTATACAAATAAACTTGACTTGACTTGACTTGACTTGATTGTCCGGGTAGTTGAGGGCCAGATGAGGGCTTGGTGATGACAATGTCTGTGGAATGGTTTGGACGGTAAGCAAACTGCATGGGGTCTAGTGAGGGTGGTAGCTGGGTCTTGATGTGCCCCATGACAAGCCTCTTAAAGTACTTCATTAAGATGGGTGGAAGTGCAACGGGACGATAGCTAGTAGAAGTTGTTCAGCGCATCTGTGAGGGAGGCACCACGATCACAAGCAGGAGAAGTTTTCTTTTAGTTCATGATCACCTGGATGCCCAGCCACATGCATCAAGTGTCTCTGCTGTCTTGAAAGTGGGCATGGATTCTCTTGGTGTGTGTGTGTGCTTCGCCTTTCTGATAGCACAAGACAGTTTGGCCCCTGCTGTACTTAAGGCCTTCTTGTCCCCTGCTCTAAAGGCAGAGTCTTTAGCCTTTAGTAGCACACGCACCTTTTCAGTCATCCACGGATTCTGGTTGGAGCCTGTGGTGATGGTCTTGGAAATGGTCACGTCACGTCATGGTATTAGTGCACTTGCTGTAGCAAGTCACTGACAATGTGTACTCCTCCAAGTCGGTGAAGTCGCCAATGGTTTCAGCCTCCGTAAACATTTCCCAGTAAGTGCATTTAAAGCAGTCATGAAGAGCAGAGATAGATCCCGCTGGCCCGATTTATACCTGCTTCTGATCTGATCTTGCACGCCTGTCGAGTGTTCTGTATGCTGGGATCAGGGATGTGGTCTGAGTAGCCGAGGTGGGGGCAGGGCTTTGCCTGGTATGTTTGTGTAAACAACATCCAGCATGTTTTCCCCTCTGGTTGCAAAGCCCACATATCAAATATTAATACTTGCGAGCAGTGTTGTGCTAGTTACTAAGAAATAGTAACGAGTTACAGTTACTAGTTACTTCATTCAAAAACTCAATTACTTTTACTTACACCAAAAAGTAATGTGTTACTGTTAAAAGTAACTTTTTTGTTACTTTTTTAAAGAACGTTCTTTAAAGTTCCCATTAATGCCCTTTTATGTGTTATGGTTTATACAAACACAAAACTGACTTAAACACAAAGTAATTTTTTAACACTTTTTTTTAAGTCAGACCAGCACAAACTAAATATATCACAAGGATTTCTGAAATAAATAACAAAACAAGCTGAATAATATATTCAGAATCAAAAACTAAAGTGGCTTCTGCATCATAAAAGTTGTTGTGCTGAGCTCTTAAAAATGTTCCTTTCCACAGCTTAAGTATGAAAACTATTAACAATGTAGAACAGAACACCGGGTTAGCTTCTAGCTTCGCTGAGGCATGGAGTTTCTGGAGGAGCTTCGACAGATTGGAGTTGCTGCTATTGCAGTAGATACGACCTTCGAACCAGAAAGACACAGCATACATTTGACTAAAAGGTTTTTGTCTTTATGCTCAACTAAAGTGAAATAATGAGCATGTTTCCACTTTGAGAAACTCGTCTTGCCTCGACTCGCCATTACTGCCTCACAGACCTGAATAAATGGAGACGCCCACAGTGCGTCTTCTTCGTGTTTACAGTTGTTCATCCTACAATCCTACAATGCGTCGCTGCTATAAACAGGTTAGATTATAGGCTACACTTCAGCCAAAATTAATTCAATTAAAAAAGTAACGGACAACACACCATACGATAACGGTAACAGAGTTACTTTATTTAAAAAGTAACGTGTTACAGTAGTAGTCACTGTCAAAAGTAACTGCGTTACAGTAACGCGTTACTGCCCAACACTGCCTGCAAGGAAGTATGTTATACAATGACTATATTTGATTAACATTGTTTACCAATTATTAACTGAATATCATCCAAATAATAGTAAATAGGTTAAGAAATAAGCTTTGAGAAATGCAGTCAGACAGCTGTATTCAAAACAGAAAATCTTTTCCTCAGCGAACACTGATTATACACTGATCATAAGTATATGTCAACATAATGTCTATTAATAAGAAGGCCAGTAACATTCTATATGCGACAATAAACTTCAGTGTTAGTTAATTATTTTTAAAGTAGTAGAGCCGCTATCACACTAGTTAAAAAAAGTTACAATGTGCACTGTTGTAAATTTTGGTCTTTAGATCTTGTCTTATAGAGGTGTATGGGAATGTACATTGGACACAGAGTTATAGCAGGGTCTAGCTATGACAGAGTGAGACTGCAGCTGCATAAAAGCTTTTCTGTTAAAAAACTAGTAACTAATGTCTTGACACTTAAATCAGTGACTGTTTCCCAAACATTAACCTGGAAGACTGCTCATTAACTGTGGGGTTTTGTAAGAAAAAAACACTAGCCCCCTGACACGAGAGGTAAATGTTTTACAAGCAATTATTAATATTTTATAGTCAATGCGATCAATATATTGCAACTGGTTTTATTCAAAACTAATGCAGTGTGGATAAAATATGTGTGAAGGGGTGATGCGATCAAATATTCTGGTTCTAGTAAGGACTCTGGCTTCTTGTTAATGCACTTACTGAAACATCAGTAAGCCAGACATTATATTGTCGACCTAGCAGTAACAAACAAATGACATTTTTCTGTATCTTATAGTTATATAATTTTTTCTTGTAGGAATATTTTTTATATTTCTAGTAATATTGTCTACATCACCTTTAAATGAGAGACTGGCATCAATCACAGCAAGGTCTTCCTGCCACAGATGATTTACCTATCCAGAGTTACATCATCAAGTGTCCTTAAAAAAGGAAATGTCATACATAAAATCTTTAACATAGTCATCAGCCACATTATTTATCTCGGACTGTGTTTCCGATTGGTTCACAGAGAACTGTAGAGTTGAGCTGTGTCAATGGAGTTTGGGACCATGCGGTGAGCTGTGAGCTGGTGGACTGTGGTCTTCCTGACAACTCTCATGTCTCTTTTGCTTCCTTCACCTGCCCCTGGGGTACTACTTTTGGCAAGCAGTGTACCTTCTCTTGCAACCCACCCTCGACATTGCAAGGTAACATTCTTAGTTTTTTTATATTTTCATTTTTTGCTGTGTTTTTCTTTTTAGGATCCAGAATTTCAAGTATGCTTGAAGTCTGATTTTATTCATTAGAGCATTTATAAGTGCAAGCGAACACTAAGTTAGTAAGAAAACAGCTTAAGATTAAGAACATGTTTTATGTTCACTAGAGATTCCCATGGAAAGGAGCTTTGTGTCACTGTGTAACTATGCTAAATGAGTTTGATGATTTTGATTATAACATACTGAGTACCTTTCAAACATTGTTTTATTCTGGACAGGTTTGCTGGGGATGTTCTTTGTATGTGTGCACCAATCATTTGTATTGACAGTTTGACTTTTTTTAAATTCTGTACTTTATTAAATGCAGCATATACACAAAATACACGAGAATGCAATTGATTTTACACAATTTAACAATCACTTATGACATGATTACTTTCTGCTGCTGAGAATGGCCCCACATGAGTAGCCTAGTGTTTGCCCTAAGAAAGAGTCAGCTGTGGACTGGTATCACATGGACCACCTAAAGATGTCTTTTCTAGCTTGGATAGCTTAAAGGTTGCACTGCTACAAACTATATACAGTGAATAACTGCATCTGCCTACTATAGATATAAAACTAAAACCTTGATGCCTATATTTGAAAACTTACCAATACTTGATATAATATTGATATTAATATCTATAGTATAAGCTGTACATCTATAATAGAAAGAATGTTTGATTAGTAAATTGAATAAAAAAGAAAAGCAGTGAAAGGGAAGGTGTAAGATCATGGCATGTAAGGATCCCATCCAGGTGACATAAGAAACAGGTAAACAATTAACTGAGCTCCGGGTTTTCATTTATTCATACAGCACTAAACTTTGTGGGTGTTTAAGATCTGCAAAAGCATAAAAAGTCAGACATTGGAAAAACTAAACATAATAAGACACAGGCAATAATTTCTTCGCAAACTGGCAACCCGTGCCTGCTTTATTGCTGTGTGATTTATTTCTCAATAATTTGAACATTTTACAAAATGCTCATAATATGAATACAGTGCCTCAGGGTCTCGTATTGTAACTGCTTCAAAGAGAAATCCCAGATGGGAATCCTTGCTAATACTAAAGAGGTGTAGCCTTCCACAACCTTTGTGTTCCCTGACGGCCCTGTCACCAGCTAATACGGCACACATCCACATTATGGTTAGCTACTGCAGGGCCATCCACCAAAAATGTTTATTACTTTAAAGCAGGAGAGTCAACTGCTTTTTGCAAAAGTGGGTGTGGGTGCAGGTTTTCAATCCTATCGAGCTAGAGTCACACCTGATTAAAACTTTTTACAGTGGTGATCATGACATTCAATAGATTCTCAATTGTGGATTTTGCTTGGTACAAATGAAAACCATGAAATCCCTTTCTCAGTATGACTGGACACCCATCAAACACTCTTTCTTTACTCATCTAATGTGACAAAATGAGAAAAAAAAAATGAAAGTCCATACTCCTTTAATAGGTTTTTATTTATCTGGGCCTAAATCTCAATTATGTGACCTCATCAAATTCTGTAGTTAACAAATAACCTCAGGTGACAGCAAACAGCACATCAGATTTTAAAATGTAGTGTTTTTTCCCACTATATAAATAATTCAGTCATTAGGTGGGAAAAATAACTCGTAGACCCAAATTTTACCAACAACAACATGAAGTTATTGATTTCTGTATAAATTTATTGATCTCTTACATTATTTAGTTCATTAATGATTGATGGCATTCAAATGTCAATGAATAAAATAAATAAATACAGCCATGTTTTGTGTACTTTTGTTTTTCTTAAGATCGCACAGCATCTTAATTAAGTTGAATTATCACCTTCATCGCCAAATCTTGATTTAGATGTCTATTTACTGGTGTTCTTGGAATCAGATGTCTCAGTGAATGATCCAATTTCTACCTAGCTTAAGTTACTGGACATGTGGCCTCACATTTGGGCCAAGAATATTCTGGTACATTGTTGTCTCACTGATTGGAAGTTCTGTTTCTGTTAATAGGTTTTTTTTTGTTTTTTTTTCATTCATTCATTGTACATGATGACCAATCGACTGCACCCTGTCCAACTTTTATTTTTATTTTTTTCAGATGAAATATTGCAAATCTGGTTAATGCTGGCATGTTTCTATTTTTAAGAGAATTGGCCATTTCTGAGCCAGTCTACTATGAATAACATATTTGTTTTGTCTTTTTATGATTGCGCCTTCATCAATATGAATAATTACTATACTTTTAAATGCCTATAGGTCACATGATATAGCTCTGGAGATTATTTATATTTCTGAGCAATAAATGTTTGGACATTGGTCTGAATTTGCTGGGATACTTGCTCCTGGAAACTGTCTATATACTATTATTTATACTGTTAAATAGTTAATTTTAGATTGTTTGGAGCAAGCCTTGCAATCCTGTAACTGCTTCTCCAATCAATCATGGCTGATTCTTCTAGTTGTTCATGATAATTAACCCTGACCCTAATCTTGTTCATTTAATTGTTTACATCAGGCTGCTAAAAACTCTTTTAATGACTGTGTGGAATGATGTGTGTGCCTATTTTCCCACCTGTTATTAATATTATTATAATTTTTTGTATTATTATAATTGTTTTGCAATCACCTACTGTATGTTTATTTATTTTTTGTTGAACTAAGTGAGGACCAACACAACTGTTTAAACCATGATGACTAAAACGATATAATTCATTTGAAAATGCATTTTCTTTTTACCTAGTGTACAGTAAAAAAGTAATGTGGGAGTAACTAATATGGGAGCACAACTAAGATATCAGTTATAGTATACAGTACCAGTCAAAGTTTGGACACACCTTTTCCTTCAGTGTTTTTTCTTCATTATTATTTTATTCAACATTGTACATTAATATGTAAGACATCCAAACTATGAAAGAACATGTATACAATTATGTAGTAAACAAAAAGTGTTAAAGAACCCAGAATATTACTTGAAATGAAGGTCAGTCAATCTGAAAAATCTCAAGAACTTTAAAAGTACCCCCAAGTGCAGTCTCAAAAACCATCAAACTGTCCTTTTATCTGATGAGTCCAAATGATAGATTTTTGTTTCTAACCGCTGTGTTTTTGTTAGACATACAGAGGGTCAATAAATTGTTCCTGAATGTGTGGCTCCCACAGTTAATGGTGTGCTTCACTGGTTGGTGGCTTAGTCAAAATTGAGGGTACACTTAACCAGCATAGCTGACACAGCATTTTGGAGCGACATGCCATCCTATTTTGTTTGCAATTAGTGGGGCTAAAAATCTTTTTTAAAAAACAGGACAATACCCCAAACACAAATCTAGGCTATGAAGGAGCTATTTGTTCAAGACGGAGAGTGATTGAGTGCTGAATCAGATGACCTGGCCTCCACAACCACCTGATCTAAATCCAGTTGAGATGGTTTGTGGTGAGTTGGATCAGAGAGTGAAGGAAAAGCGGCCAACAATCACCCAACACCTCTAACTCATAAGATCGACTGAGAAAATACCAATAGTGTGCAAAGCTTTCATTAAAGAAGAACGTGTCTGCTTTGAAGTATCAAAAAATATAAAACATATTCTTATTTAACATGTTATTTTAAAATATTTTGTTTACTGCATATTTCTTTACATGTTTCTTTTGTAGTTTGAATGTCTTCAGTATTAATGTACAATGTTAAAAATAATAAAAATGAAGAAAATACAGTAAAGGAGAAGGTGTGACCAAACTTTTGACTGGTACTATAACTTATATCTTATTTGTGTTGCCACTGTCAGAACAGAATTTCGACATGTTTCTCCTTTATCCACCCAACAAGAGAAATGATTTCACTCCTGTATTGCCTATTTATCTCCATTTATGTTTGGCTCAAGGTTTCACCTTCTACACATAGAATATACCCTGCCACTTTTTTCCATTTCAATGGCATCATTACCTCAGATCGCAATTATGCACAATTCATTAATTCTTAATAAACCATATTTATTTTACTTACACTACCACTGACAAGTTTTTGACAGTATTTACGATATATTTTGAACTATGGAAAAGTATATAAAGGTATAAGAGGTGTTTTGTGTCTATTTATTGAGCACCAATTAACAGAAATGTAATAATCGAAGATTAAAAAGCCAGGCATACCATAAAGAGTACAAACACCTATTTGAATCATATAATATTTTATTAATAATTACCCAAATAACCTCTATTCAGGAACAAGAATCAGTGAGAGTTGTTGTAATGAAATTAACAGCTTTTGCCTTTAGAGTTTAAACTTCATGCCTTTGGATTTAATGCTGCAACTTGTTGCAAGTTTGAAATAGAGAAGAACAACTGGATCAGATTGCTCATTAATTTCCAAAGGATTTTACGAAGGGAAAAGAGCTCCAAACAAATGTTTGGCATCCTCACCCTAGCGCAGTAATATTTTTTTTTCTTGCTCGTAGCCTTCTTGAGCTACTTTCCTTATATATGAATTGTGTTTTTAATTTTTAGCTTTTACACTGAAATAATCAAATAGTTAGAACAATATACTTACAACTGTTGGGCTAAAATAGGCATGTTTATGATGTCTGTCAATTTTCAAGAAGAGATCTAAAACTTATTTATTATATTAAAGTTCTGAGGAATTAACAGGTTGCTGCTTTTGCATATGTTGCACAAATAAATTGGATTATTAGCCTCAATTTTGGTGCTGCTGAATGCGGACAGAACTACAAAGTGTGTTTCCGCTTTGTACACTTTATAAAGTTTTTCTTTTTGGAAGCAATGCAAAAGAGATTTATCATAATTTTGTTCACCAGTAAAATTGCTTTAGAACTTGTCACACATTCTAATTAGTTTTCTTTTACCTTACCAGCATCATATGGCTTCAGGCACGTTTCAGGCGTGTATCCCACATAAGGTACAAGTTACGATGAGGTTCTGTTGTACTTCATTAACTTTTAGAGAAAACAGATTTGGATTTCCATCTCCCATAAAGTCATATTTTTCACTTTCTGATGTGCTTGCATTGCGTTTTCATAGTATGGTGTAAAATCCCAGACGTATTCTAATTAAACATACAAAACCAGATTAAGATCTATTTTTTAAACAATTTCATGCTGAAATTCACGTCTCATTTGTATAAAGTTAAACTTAACATTCCAGGTTTTCTGTGTAGCGTTTCCAGTGATATTTTATTTGTGTTGTTTATTTTTGCAAGGTGAAAGCAGTACATTGGCCTGTCTTGAGGATGGACTGTGGTCATTCCCTGAAGCTCACTGTAAGATTGAGTGTACGGACCCACCCACGGTACCATTTGCCAAACTCTTGGTGCCACAGTGCAATGGAAGAAGGCATGATGTGGGAACCGTGTGTCGATACAAATGCAACCCTGGATATTACATTATGGGTAGCCTGACCAAAAAGCCAAGAAAGTGAGTACTTCACATGGTTTTACATTTAATTTTGATTTTGAGTTATCAAGGCTATAAAATAAATTTAATCTTTCTAAATAACTCTATAGTACCATAAATTTGCTAAATGTCTATAATGGCTTATCATATACAATGTGACTGAGCAAGTTTATCTAATTGGATTGCTCAATGCAGCTTATCACCATTTAATAAGGTCAGGGGAGGCCAGTATTTACACCTGCCATGGCTTTATGGGTTATTAAACTGGTTGTAAAAATATGTGAACACCTCTAAAGCCCTTTTAATTGCCCATTCATGCTGCAAGTCATGGCCAGCAGGGCTAATAAATGGTTTTAAATTCTCTTGTTTATTAATACCTTTGACACATTCACTCGAAAAGACATTTCGTTATGAGAGTATATCATAGACACTGTTTTTGCTTCTGTGTGTTCCTACCCTTTTAACAATTCTGCTACAGTCAGGAGTTGGTGATTAGTAAGTCCTACCAAATGTTTTTTGACATGTTAATATGAATCTATTTTGTAATCTGTCCCATAATGTTCACCGCGGTAAATGGTACATTGTTCATTACGATGGAAACAATTTAATTGGGAAGTTAAGTAGTTTGGAATATAAGCAGATGGCAGACTATAATAGTCCACACGCAATCCTGTCCATGTACACTTTATGTTGCAAATAATCCACAGTAATAGGAAAAATTCAGATTTATGTTTTGTCTATTGTATTTATTACCATAAATGTTTTAAAACCATACAGTGCTTTTAAATGTAAAAATGTTATAATGGGCTACAATGTTTTTTTCATTAGCTATTCAGATTAGTAGAATGAAAGATTAAGCAGTAATGCACAGGTCAGCGGAAAAGTATTTATGATCATAGTAATCTGTGTGCGTGTGTGTGTGTGTGTGTGTGTGTGTGTGTGTGTTTGTGTGTGTGTGTGTGTGTGTGTGTGTGTGTGTGTGTGTGTGTGTGTGTGTGTGTGCGTGCGTGTGCGTGTGTGTAGGAGGTTTCTGAAGCTGGAATGTTTAGAGGGTGGCAGATGGCAGACTGGTGGCTGTTCCCCTGTCTCTTGCCCTGCTCTGCCTGCCATGTTTGAGGGCATGTATACATGTACCAACCACCTGGACTATGATAGTGTGTGCACTCTACACTGCCCTATCCCTACTGATAGGGTAAAATCATATTACTATTGCACTTTTTTCACTTTCACTTATTAAAAGATTCTTACACACTTCAAGTTACTGACATTAAAATAGAATTTATAATAGAATAATGCAAACATAATAGATTCCAAATCATCCTCTTGTTTTATTTTTATAGCTCTCAATTCGCTGCACAAAAGATGGGCAATGGACTGAAGACTTCAAAATGTGTAAGACAATGGGAGGATTGTGCCAGGCCCCTCTGGATCTGAACATGGTGGAGTATACCTGTGATGAGGGTTATGGCATCGGTGAGGATTTAAACATGTTTACCACCTTAATCTGATAAAAAGCTTTTTTTAAATTAACATTTCAGTTATCTTCTAGTTATCACCATTATATTTTAATGATGTGGTTTTGTGCATTTAATAAACTGGTTGCAAGTAAAAATTGTTTTAAAAAGTTTAGAATTGCATATATTTATAGTGTATAGACTTATTATAAGTCACAACACATTAGAATATTCTAAATAATATACATTAGTCATGTGACCTATTTATTTGCATTTATGTTAGTAATCGAATCAAGGAATCATGGCAGTGCACTGGGTGTCGCTGTCACATCACAACTACAGAATTCCTATGCGAAATATTTTGTGCATGTTCCCAGGTGATCCGGGTGTTCTTAGCTTATACTCTGGATGCACCTTAACCCTGAATAGAATAAAGTGGGTAATGAAGATTCAATTGAATGAGTAATTTATTTTTAGCAACATGGTCACAGTGCATCCTGAACCATTTCCTGGGAACACTGATGTAACACTAGCTTAGAGAGACACTGGCTATAATCAGTTTGAATTCTTGAGTGCGTGTCACAAGGAAGCAACCAACAAAAAAATATTCAGTAAAATATACAAAAAAATAATAATATTTACAAATGCTGCCCGACATCCCCTGTCTTTGTGCATGTGTGAACAGGTTTGTGCAAACAGTCTTTGTGCTCAATATGTACAAAAGTCAATATCTTTAGTGAGATCTCCCTCACTCTAACAAACCTGTGGTGAATTGTGTTCACTTCCCTAATATAAATTTAGCTTCTGTCAGCTTTAACAGTAATCCTTCCCAGATGAAATTAACCAAAATCCAAAGATATGTAAAGACATTTACAGAGAGTACACTGTTATTGGAATCTGGTAGTGGAATAGCGTTTAACACTATGCAAACATATTCTGTTTTTATCCTCCTCTGCCCTCTTCTGTTGTTTATTGGCTGGTGTTGGGGGCAGTGGCGTGTAGCAAAAATGGTAACTTATGGATCCACTGGTACTTTGTCTCATGCTGATGTCTCATATAAGACCCTGGCTGTTAGTGTCCAATCTATGAGAAAGTCAGGTACAGATGTGAATGGTAAGTAGGGTGAGCTTTTGTGTTACTCACCAATTCTTACTCCATTTGTCCAATTGTGGAGATGTGAACTGGTAACTATGGTCAGAAACTTTGGATATCCCCCAGCATGTGAAGATTTTCTTCCCTCAGAATTTTTATTTAGTTTTGCTTTTTTGCAATGGGAGCATATCCACGAGTAAAAAACAAAACAAATAACTTTGGTGATTGTTGAGTAGGCTCAGCAATCAGAAAAGGTATTTGTTATGTTTTTGACTAGTGGGAAAGGGTGCCATGAGGTCAACTCCTGTGTGCCCTGCCTCTGGAAACTTTGGGTTGTAAGAACCCTAACTGGTTGGTGTTGATGCTTTTTGGTAAGGTGATATCTTGTTGGCATGGGGCCTTGGAGCAGAGTGTAAAGCCATCTGTAAAGGGGTTTTGAAACTGAGAACAAAGTGTCTGGCCTGGTCTTATTGTAATACAAGCTTTACCAGGCTTTATCCTGGAAAGATTCCTTATTATACACCAACCAGGCATAACATTGGCATTATAACAGTGAATATAAAGTGAATAACACTGATTATCTCTTCATCATGGCACCTGTTAGTGGGTGGGATATATTAGGCAGAAAGTTAACATTTTGTTCTCAAATTTGATGTGTTAGGAGCAGGAAAAATGGGTGTAAGGATTTGAGCAATTTTGACAAGGGCTAGACTACTGGGTCAGAGCATCTCCAAAACTGCAGCTCTTGTGGGATGTTCCCAGTCTGCAGTGGTCAGCATATATCAAAAGTGATTCAAGGAAAGAACAGTGGTAAACCGGCAACAGGGTAATGGGTGGCCAAGGCTCATTGATTTATGTGGGGAGCGAAGGCTAGGCCACGTGGTCCGATCCAACAGACGAGCTACTGTAGCTGAAATTGCTAAAGAAGTTCATGCTGTTAATGTTTGATGGCATTGTAGCAGCAAAATGGGGACCAACATGGTATTAGGCAGGTGATCATAATGTTACGCCTGATCTGTGGTAATAATATTATGCCTGGTTGGTGTAAATTCAATTAAATTCAAATAAAATTGTAATTGTAAATTGTAATACAGCCATTTTAACAATATACACTAAATCAGCTTTACAGAATAAAATAGATTACAAAAATACATTTCATCATCAGAAATCACTCCTTCAAGTTTATCTCTAATGAGCAAGCAGTGGCAAGAAAAAACTCCCTGAGATGGAATCACTCCTGAGTAAACAAAACTCGACTCTCACCTTAGAGAGGTACTGATGACAATCAGTCCAGAATCTTTAGTGACACAGTAAACAAACAACAAAACTTTTCATTAGTGACATGTATTATACATAATAGAAACAATACAATATTTACAGATAATGCCCAACACCCCCAGTCTTTGTTGAACTGTGTGCAGTCTTTTTGCTCAATCTGACAAAAGCCAATGTTTTTAGGCAGGTCCCCCTCATTCAAACAATCCTGTGGTGAGTTGATCCTCATGCTGTGGAATCCACTCCCCCTATATGTCTTTACTTCCCAGCAAAAAAATAATCCTTCTCAGATGAGCGAAATCTCTATGTCGTGAGGAGAAACCATAATCCAAAGGCATGTCAAGACATTCACCAAGTGTACGCAGCTTTTGGCATCTTAAGCTGGCTTAAATCCATTTCTTGCAACTACCACAGTGTTTGTGATGGTGGACCGGCACGGAAGTGTCTTTTTTTTTTTCTTTTTTTAAATATGTGTTTGAAACCATGGGCCTGAGTATAGTATCTTTTGTGAATAGTTCTTTATCTGAGGGTTGTGTTCCATCTTGTAGTGGTTGCATGCAGTGGTTTATCCTTTAAATAAAAAACCCGGCCTTGAGGTTACAATTTCTATTTCTACACTACAATTTTTGTATAAAGTGTTAGAGATGGTAGTTTTAGTATAATCTCCTGGATAAATTCCAATCTGCTTTCAAAACTGGTCATAGTACAGAGACCACTCTGGTAAAAGTTTTAAATTATTAATTATTAGTGGTTGATTCTAGGAAGCTTTTTTAATTATGTTAGATCTCATTGCTGCATTTGACACTGTGGCTCATTAAATTCTTTTAAAATGGTTGTAGTATGAGGTTGGTTTTAGGGGATCAGCTTTGAAATGGTTTCACTCCTTTATCTACTGCTGAAGGTTGGAAATTAGCAGTCTTTGCAGTCCCTGTGTTTAGATAAAAGTTTGGCTGCCAAGTAATTTTATTTAGCTTAATGAACAAAAGTCTGAGATCATACTTGGTCCTCCTAATGTGAAAGAGAATATAGCCAATGCTTTTATCAACTTACCTAAAAACCGTTTTGAGTTTTAAAGATATGGAGATTTAATGTATTTATCCACTTAGTTATAACTTGCTAAGTCAGTGATAGTCAGAAATCAGAGGGTCCAAGACGTGGTGCTTGATGCTTCATCCGTTCATGAGCCTTCAGTTTATACTATCCTGGTCATATATTTGCAGTAACACCAGACTACATAATCAACTAGATATAAATGATTTCAGGAAATTTCAAGAGTTAATCAAAAATTATACATTTATTTGCCAGGCAATAATCAATAAACAAATGTCACATCTAAAACAAATACTAGGAAAAAGATACACAACATGATTACAGTCATTACAGTAATCATGTTACTGTTTAAAACAACCGTTTAAAACCAAATAGTTGATACAGTGATAAAAAATCACTGTACCTGGCAATAGAGACACATAGTGTTTCGCCAAATTTCCTTAAATACCCAACCATCGTAAACACTTGTAAATTTAAAGTGATAAAACCTTTGCAAACACTTTCTTGGGACAGGAGGTGATTAGCTAGAATGATCACCTAGATTAAAACCAACACCTGATAAGTATCTTCTCAGGGGCAACACTTATGTCAGTAGGACAAAATTTCCCCAAACCTGAAGCATTTTCTACTCATATGGGACTGAGATTATATGTTCAATCACACTTAGACCTTTAAAATGATACCAAACATGTGGCGGTAAAATGCATCAATTCCTAAAATGTAATTAATACATTATGCAAGTATATTATCTTGAATTTCGGGAACTTCTGTCACCTTTCCATGACCCGGTCGTCTTCCCAGGAGGGACAGAGGGGGCTCAAGGATTGGTGAGAAGGCAGCTGAACAGATGACTTTCTCTCCTCAGATTAAAGAGATCCTCTCTTCAGATTAGAAAGTTTATTGTTTTGTTGCATGGCAGTTCTCGGGGTTTGGCCTCATGAAGTTGCATAGCAGTTCTTGGGGTCTGGGATCATAAAAGGATCTGACCATCCTTGCAAGCTTATGCAGAATGCCGCAGCTTAGCTTTTGAGTGGCACAAAAAGAAGAGGGCACATCACTCCAGTGTTTTCCTCTCTTTATTGGTTACCAGTCAAGAATAGAATTGATTTTCAAAATGTATTGGTTTTCAAAGCGATACAAAATTTGTCTCCAGATAATATCTGCAATCTCTTAGGGTCTTACACATCAGGTAGGTAATTAATATCAATATATCATATGGTCTTGGCTGTTTCTCAGTCCAAAAGGAAGTCAAAAGGTGATAACACTTTTTTCTGTAGTAGGTCCTAAACTGTGGAACGGTCTTGCCCTTTGTATTTAGCAGGCTTCCATAGAGGTTTTTAGGTCTCAGTTGAAGACATTTTTTTTGTCTGGCTTTTGAAGCAGGAAAATTGTGATTTGGGAGAACCCTTACTTTTGTTTGTTTTATTGTGTGAAATGTTTTGTGTGTGTATTTTGAATTTTTTTTTTTTTTTGAAGCAACAAAGTTGCATTTTAATGTGCCATATAAATAAATAGATGTTAATGATAGACACACCTCACAATACTGCAAAAGGTGAAAAAGGCCCAATTAAAGATGCAAACAAACCTGTAGCAACCATGCGTTAAACAAACTCGAGTATTAAATGGTCTAATATGTAATAATGCTACACTAGGTCTGTCACAGAACACATTTTATTGTTAATTCACAACTGGGGAGAAATTCAGCCATACTAGTATGCTTTAAGGATGTGGTAGGAAACTGGATAGCCAGAGAAAACTCTTGCAGACATAGGGAGAACATACTTTGTAACTGTGAAGTGGCAGCGCTTCCTGTTAAGCAAGCAGCTCAGATATTTTTTAGCACTTTGCAGTATAATAAATGGTAAGGTGCCACATATTAGAGTTACTGCTATCATAGCACAGATGGCCATGTCTCTTTTTTTTTTTTTTCGTCCTAATGTTTTCACATGAATATTTTCAACACATAAAAATGAAGGCTTGTTTTGTGTCATGGCAGGTGCAGTCTGTTACCCGGTGTGTGTCGTACCCTTAAGTGACCCTGTGGTGTTGCCCAGTAACTTCACGGCTGATACTGTTAAACACTGGATCCTTCCATCCAGGGTTCAGGTAAAGTATTTTGCTATTTTCTGCTTTACAACAGCTAGTAGCCAATTCTACTAACAGTTTTCTTGTCCTATCTGTAAATCAGAAATATTTTTGTACTTTCTTTGGTCATATTATTTGATCATGAGGCTACTTAGCATAAGCCAGCATCTAAGCAACTGACTAGCAGCAGTCTGTTTAGCTGGTGACCACAGAAGTGAATCTCATTTGTTCTTATTTATTCAGTGATAATGTCCGCAAAACATTGCATATATAACACATGGATCAGCTCTGACTACATATTTTTTTCCCCCTGAACTTGAATCTCCTGCCAGTTAACATTGCATGCAATCCACTCATAAAAAGGAAAACATTGCAATTAAACCAGTTTGAACCTTGACAAATGGACTTTAAATATTTGAGATGTTGAAAGACTTAAAAGTACTTATTCCCATGAGGTGTTTCTACTTTAGTCATCATTGAAAGCAAGAATTGAAAGCAAGTAAGGCATTTATATATTTAACCACATGAGCAGCACAATCTAAGTAAACTGAAACCAAATTGTCATATAATTGACATATCTGAAGGATAGGTTGGCCCCGTTTGCTTTTTCTTGCTCTAGAATTGCTTTGCGATTACTCTTTTAAAGGCCAATTTCATCTCTGTGTCTCCATTCTAATTTGTAACTGATGATTTTGGTGTAACTGTTTATATAGACGACAATTAAAATACCACACACCAAGCACTCATGTTTCTTAAGGTATCAGGCCTTTTCTCCACTGTTTATATCCATACTTCAGCAGCCCTTAGACAAAATGTGCTTTCCAGGAATGATATCCAAAATTTTGCAGATTGGGTAAGCAAGGTGGAGGAAAAGTCAAACTAAGATAAGTAGATAAGGTACTGACTTCCAGGATTTGGATGTCAAAACTAGGTTAGGAATGGATACGACTTTAATATGTTGCTCTGAATTTGCTGTTTTTTGTGATGTAAATAATATATCTAGGCAAACAAGAGAATGAGGGTGGTAAATAGTGTTTCCTGTTTTTGTTTTAATATATTTATTTCGTGTACAATCTGGCAAGCTTTTTCTGTACTGTCAGTACATTATGATACAACTCTAAAATTATTTATAATAATGTACACACAGTAAACATAGGATTATAGGTAGGTTGATTTTAGGAAGGGTGACATCAGGTAGAGGGAAACTTCTAAAGATACTTTAAATTTCTATAAAGCTATATAAATTTACAATGATGAGAATGGATAATGACTGATCTCACTCTTTTTTGTCTCTGTGGTTGTGCATTTGTGTGTGCGTTTGTATGTGTAGAGCATTGTATGTACAGGTACAATGAAATGGCACCCCAATCCTGAACAGATCCACTGCATTCAGTCTTGTGAGGTGAGTCTTTTTTAAAATTGTATAAAGTACGGAGCCACAATCCTCACTGCCTACAGTAAGCAAACTTTTTATACATGGTGCGCAAAACACCAGAACAGTCATCATTTGTATAATGACTGGTGCTGGAGTTATGATGTTATGAGTTTCGAGTGAAATACCTATCTCAGTTATTCATGTTTTCATTTTGAAAAGATTTTCAGTTGGATTTCATCTCAGTGTTTACTGGCCCGATATGTCTAGTGTGCCATGGAAAATTTTATAAACTATTGTAGGGTCCACATCTGCTCCTTTTCAGCTGGAACAGAGCATGTACTTTGATTGAGTTCTACCAGCTTTAAGTGGAGGCCTTAAGAACTCCATCATCAGTTTATTAGCGATAAGACTAGGGTTGATTGTTTTATTTTTGAGAGCCAATAATGTGTTCAGTGGGACTTGGCCAAAACTGAGAAAGTTAAACTGAGTACACGGAAATCAGCTAAAATTCTGTGTCTAGTTGTTTAATAGTGTCTAAGATACACTAAGGAATGATTGCAACGTATTATATAAAATAATTGCACAAAGTCATTGAAGTTTCCACCTTTGCTCTGACAAAAAATCTCTTTCTTTTTACTTGATTTTTTTTTTTTTGTATTGACAGAAAGGGAGGGTTAGTATTAATAGACCCATTGTCCCTAATGAAGTCAAGCAAATAAAAGCTTTTTTTTTATATTAACATTTTTACATTTATAATGGTATGTAAGTATATACAGTGGAACCCCGTGTAATTCGTTCTTGAAAATTGCTCGTGTGTCCATTTGCTCGTATGTTCGAACTGATTTTCCCCATAGGAATGAATGTAAAAGCGATTTAATCCGTTCCGAGATGTCATTCGTTCGCTTATTTCTGCACTTAAAAAGTATTTGTAGCCTATTTTTAAAAACAAATACACCGCAAATTACCGTAATATAAACATAATTTAACACTTAGCCATGTGGTAGTGGTTGATTGCGAGTGTGAGACGCGCACCACGCTCGTAACCTCCTCTGTTTCCATGGTCAATCTATTTACTTTCGTTTTCACAGCACCATCACTGATTTTCTTGGGAGACATTTTTCAAGATTTCTAGTGAAATAAAAATATAAAACTAAAAAAGTTACTGTGGGAGAGCGTATGAATACTGGAGCCACTTTTATTTTTATTTTTTTTGTGTCGGTCTGCTTAGTGCCCCACGCAGCACGTCTCTGGCGCGCGCACACACACACACACGCGCACACATGCGCGCGCACACACACGCTCTCCTCCTTAAATGCACCCTCCGATCACTTGAACTAAGCATCCTCAACTAAGAGACTGATGTGACCCTCCGCCGAAAACGGGGAACGCAGCGTGGGTTTGCTCATGCCTTCGAAATTTGCTCGTGAAACAGGGTAAAATTTTGCGAGCGAGTTTGCTCATATCTCCGTTTGCTCGTACAATAGGTTGCTCGTACAACGGGGTTTCACTGTATGTATAAAAATGAATTTTGTTAATTTATCTTTAAAAAATTAGTCTTTTTTTTTTTTATAAGTCCAAAGGTAAACGTCAGTGGTTATTTTTTTTGCCATCTATGCTAATGACACAGTAATAATTAGCTCCCAGACAGACTGCATGTCAAAGGAGGCCACTCCATCAGAAACAAAGAAAACAGGCCTTCCTTGCTAAATGTGGTTTATATATAAGTATTAACACCTCCTCTCTCTTTCCACCCACACTCCATGGAATCCCATTTGTAACCATTCCAATTACGAACCCTTTAAATAGCTACTGACAAGCTCAGTGCTGAGATGCCAAGTTAAGCACATGATCTGAATGGGATGTAAGTAGTTGAAATGTACAGGATTATTGTAATGGGCTTGTTAAGGTGTCGCTAAGCAATGATGAGACTAGCAGGACTTCACCCATGTCAAAAATTTAATAATTGAATGTTAATTAACAATGTTCAAAGACAATGAATAAAAAGCATGGCCTATTGTGACAGATTCTGTCCAAAGATCTAGGTCATACTTTTTTTTATAAAGCTGTTGATTAACCTTTAGTTAAAAAATTAAGTTAAAGGCACATATTTTATATTCATATTTTATGACCAATTTAATTATTTTAAGCTGCCGTTGGACAATGTCCATTGTAAAATGTGCTATACAACTAAAATGGAATTGAATTAACATAAATATTTTGCCTTTAATTAAATATGTTATCTTAAGTCTACTACCAGGTATTCTTGGTGAAAATGATCAAATGAACAAGGAACACAGTAAGCTTTCTGATATTATTGTCAAGAAAAGTAAATGTACATTGTCTAAAAGAAGTTAAGGTTCTATGATGATCTTATCACCTTTTATCTTGTCTGGAACCATGGAACACCTACATCTACCCAATGTCCTCTCCACCCACACATTTTTCTCATTTGATGCTAAGCAAAACATTTATTCATTTTTATCCATGACAACATGATAAATGATGCCAGCATACCACAGGTTCCCCTTCAGGAACTCGAGCTGCGGAGAGCGCTCTTCGAGGTGAGCGTTCTCCGAAAATTCCCATAGCGTTTCGAAGCAGCGTCTCATTCCCTCGGGGAACTAGGGTTACGTTTGTAACCTAGAGACGTTACAAATGTACCAGAACACCTAAGCTTATTTAGATGACACTACAATCAATATGTAATACTAAATAAAACTTGCTATATATATTTTCAGTATTATTATAGTAATAAGTAAGGAATAACCCTAGTGCCAACATCTATAAATTATGAATTTTAGGTATACTTTCACATTTCTCTTCCTGAAATTCATACATTACTTTTTAATAGTAGAACACAGGAGGATGTATTTAAGAATCTTGTATAACTTCATATGTTAGTTTTGCAAATAAAGCAGCACCACCACAGTCTTTAGACTATGACTATAAAGCTTTGGAAGTAAGCAAGTAGAAAAAAAATTTTAGTGGCAATTTCCTGTTACAGTAACATAAAATGCAGAAAGGTTGTTCTGTGATTTACTTTCTGGTATTTAATAATAATAATAATTAAAAAAATCATTTTCTATAGATTTAGACATAATAAACTTACATCTACTTACATTTGACTCTGTTTTTGTGCCTTTGGGGAAAAATGCAAAAATAAAAAATAAATAAATAAATAAATAAATAAATAAATAAAAATTCTATTACAGTAGAAATTTACTGTAAATACACATTTTTGGTCCACGCACACATTTAAATTAATTAGCAATTATTTTCCTGTCAAATTAAATACACAAAAATGTAAAAGAGACATACTGTTAATCTTTTTGTTGATGTCATTTGCTAATAAATAAAAACAAAAACCTTTTTGGAAACATTAAAACTAACTACATTTATTTTTTGTTATTTCTATCTGCATGCATTTAAGGCACTGGTCCAAGCTGAAGTGACTGAACTGGCCACTTTATTTTCATGATCATAACATAACTTTTTATTTAAAGATGTGGTTAGACATTCAAACTTTTATTTATTTTAAAATTATTATGACTAATTGTAGTCATAGAAAAAACCAATGTTAACATTTTACAATTTGACATTTGTGAATGTTTCACAGTTTAAAAATGAACAAATTGGGTTTGTCATGTTGCTTCCAATTATATGACATGGAAACCTACGTCAAAGTGTTTATTTAATGTACTTTCAGCCCTCAGTCACTTAGCTTTCTGCCTTTATTTGCCTAGTCAGTTTTGCAGGAGATTTGGAGCTTATCCTGGGAACACTGTGCATGAGGCAGAGATACAATTTGGATGGTATTCCAGTTCATCCTATAGCACCATTCACACATATTTCCAAACTTGTACAGCTTTAAATTCCTTTGTCAGTCAAACTATGGACATGCTTTGAGTGGTGGTACGAAACAAGAGGTCCTGGAAGAAACTGATTAAAACAAAGGGAGAACCTGAACTAAATAAAAGCTACACACTTTTACATCAGTACTGAGCCAAAGACCCAAAGGTGTGAGGCAGAAAATATAGAAGATCCAATAAAACAAAGATAACAAGATATTGATTTAAGCAAGCAGTGTAAAGAACTGTGTTCAGTACTGTGTCTATAGTTATGAATAGAGGTTAAAAATACAGGACCTAATCCTAGGCTCATCTGTGAAATCAGGTACAAGTCTCACTGATGGACAGTCAAAATTTTACCTTTGGCAGGTTGCAGCAGAGTTTAATATTTTTGCCATTAAGATACAATGTATGAAAATGTGTGGGGAGACAAAACATTGCAGTCTCAGTTATGTTGTCCAGATTTTGTCAGTTTGTTTACATAAACGCTTACTGAAAAAATGGTGCAAAAATGTGCTATTGCCTGACAGTCATATAAAGATGATCACTTCTCTGAAAGCTAATTATCTTTCCTTTCAGCCATTCGGTGGAGATGGTTGGTGTGATACAATTAACAACCGAGCCTACTGCCAATATGATGGAGGAGATTGCTGTCCATCCACTCTTTCTTCTAGAAAGGTAAAATTAAATCCTTTTAAATGAAGCATTTTTAACCCAGTGATTATATTGGAAAAGTAATTAACCCATACACCTCTCTGATATTATGTTGGTATTATGTCTCTGAGTTTGCCCTGTTACCCTTCATGTTAATCTTTGTGGCTACACTTCTTTCCATATCTGCTCAGGTACATGTCAGTCTCTCCCACAGAAAGCAGTGAGCTCAGGGGAAAGATGTACTGGTGTAAATAAATGACCAGCCTAAACGGGTTTTATTAGGCCCAGGCCAGGTGTCAGCCGTCATGGGAGACTGTAAAACAAGGCCTTTTAATGAGCAGATGCAGAGAAAATGAAATAAACCTGAGTAAAAGCATCCTGCCACCGTGGGTCCAGCAGGAACTGACGCTTGCATGTTTACACAGGAAGTGGAAGAGCACTGAACGTGTTGATAGCAGCATTCCATTTTACTAGTGTCTAGGATCAGTGCCAGAATTGAGGGCTGGAACAGGAGAGAAGAAAGAGAGAGTGGCCTACACTGCAGCTTTTTTCCTGCTCAGAGTATTATGAGGGTGAATTAACACATAAATTATGTAGTGGGGAACCTTAATGCACATCAGAATTGGTCTAATTAAAATGTCATTACCAGGTCATGAGATAGAGATAGAGACCCAGATCCAACAAAAATGTAATTAAAAATTTAAAAATGTAAAATTAAATGTAATAATTAGTAAAGTTATATATGTTTAATGAACAATGGAGGTTTGGTTCATATAACTCACAGTTAGCTGTTGTGAACCACCTTTCACAACCTACTTTCTTGTGCACATATGCATGCATGCTGAGATTTTCAAAAAGTCACATTTGGTAAATGCCCTTATACAGAGTGACTTTCATTGATCTCATTCATAGGACTGAGCAGCTATGGGGTTAAGGGCCTTGCTCAGGGGCCTAGGAGTGGCAGTTTGGTGTGGTTGGGATTTAAAATCACAACCTTTAGATCCAAAGTCCAATGCCTTAAGCGATCACCTCCCCCAAAATAGCATATGATATAGCCCTGTTCCCTCCATGCACATCTTATTCTCCCCACACTGAAGATATTCTGCCATGGGAATGGAATGAATAATGCTGTACAACACACAGCCATTTCACAGTCTCTTCCTTGGGCTATGACTATTTTTTAAGGTCCTGGAGTGAATGGGAATAGTCATCAGAAAAACATTATGCCTGGCAATCAGATTGAGCCAGGTGAGGACCACATGCTTTAGTTTGCTGAAGACACAAGGCTTTTCTAATACAGTTTGAGAATGCTAGTCCCATTGTTAAAGGAATAGCTAGTATGGATTATTTTATTACCTGGCTGAGGAGTATGTCACTACTGGGGTCCTGGAGCATATGATAAATCAGGACACATCTGAAACCTTTCCATGTTTTGGTTAACTCAGACAATGTGTTGATGTTCAGCTGTTCCAAAATTAGGGACTCACAATGCAGAGTGGTTCTTTCCTCAGAATTGCCTCACATCCACCCATACACATTCAGTTGTGAAGAATATACAACACTGAATAACCTCACAATCTACTACAGTTTTTCTCCCTTGTTGTATTGCCCAATTTCACATTTCCATTAAGGTGCCTCCTTAATACCATATGCAATGTACCAGTAGGTGTCTCTGAGACCTTGTGGGTAGACAAGGAATCTTAATAAGTTTGTATCATTTTTTTAACTCAAACAACTGACCTTAGAATGTTTCCTTCAGGGAGTTTCTTGTGCTGGTAAGTGCCCAGAGTTTTAATTAATTAATTAGACCAATCAGTGTCTATCCAAGCAAATGTTCCTCTGCTACAGAAGAAAAATATGGGCTCCATTAACAAAGCAGAGACTGGTTGGTGGATATCTTTCAAAAAACAAATGGACACCCAATCTCTACTGTGACTTATATTATATAAGGAGCATTTCCACTTAATTGGCATTATGAGAAAGAAAGTGCTGCCGCTACCAGGACAATAATGTACATTGCACACTGAGCTTAATAAAATGCACAAGAATGTACCCATATGAAATTTACACAGTGATACTAATACACTTAGAACTTTTTTAACATTACTGTCTTAAAATACCATACGTTTAAACTGCAAATGGATCTTTTTTACTTTCACAAGAGCCAAATAATGTCTGGGTCAGAGCAATCTTGAAACAATCTTGTTAAAAACTCCACTGCCATCTCTCCTAAACATCTCCATGCTTCTAGCAGTATGTAATCTGGTCCTACCGACTTTCTACTCTTCATCCTCTTAATCGCTGCTCTCACTTCCTCCTTACTAATCCTATCCACTTCCTGCTTCACCATCTCCACACCATCCAACCTTCTCTCTCTCATTTTCCTCTCATTTCCTAATTTTCCATTTCTCACACTACAGTCTTCCTCCTTTAGTTTTCACCATCTTATTCTTCTTTCAGTCCTCACTCTCCTCCATTTCTTCTTCGCCTCCAAAACCATCCTACAGACCACCATCCGATGCTGTCTAGTTACACTGTCCCGTGCCAACACCTTACAGTCTCCTACATAGAACATAGTCCACCTGTGTGCACCTTCCTCCACTCTTATACGTCACCCTATGATCCTCCTTCTTCTTAAAATAAGTGTTCACCACTGCCATTTCCATCCTTTTAGCAAAATCTACCACCATCTGCCCTTCCACATTCCTCTTCTTAAGACCATACCTACCCATCACCTCCTCATCACCTCTGTTCCCTTCACCTACATGCCCATTACAGTCTGCCCCAATCACCAACCGTTCATTCCTAGGTACACCTTCTACCACTTCATCTAATTCACACCAGAATCTTTCAATCTCCTCCATCTCACAACCCACTTGTGGAGTATAAGCACTGATGACATTTATCATTACCCGTTCAACTTCCAGCTTCATGTTCATCACCCCATCAGAAACTCTGTTCACCTCCACTACACTCTTACTGTACTCTTCCTTCAGAATCACCCCTACACCATTTCTCTTTCCATCCACACCATGAAAGAACAGTTAAAAGCCACCTCCAATGTTCCTGGTCTTACTACCCTTCCACTTGGCCTCCTGAACACACAACATATCTACCTTTCTCCTCTCCATCATATCAGCTATCTCTCTCCCTTTATCAGTCATAGTACCCACATTTAAAGTACCAACTCGAACCTCCACTCTCCTACACGTCTTTTCCTGCCATCTTTGTAGACGTCTTCCTCCTCTCCTTCTCCTCCTTCGGCCAAAAGTACATGTATAAAATATCTAGCCCAAATTCCACCGGTACCCTGTTGGCTATCAATACCTGTGACGGTCGTTGGTAAACCGGGCCTCGACCGATCCGGTATAAAATTCTTATTCGTGATCCGCATATTACATTTGGCACATATTTTACCCTGAATGCCTTTTCCAAAGCAACCCTCCCCATTTGTCCGTGCTCGGGCCCGGCACTAAGAGTGCACTGGCTTGTGCAACCCTAATGGCTGGGTTGCCAAAACCAGTTTACTAATCATCAAAATAAACTAATTGCACTAATACACAGCAGCAATAAAATTTTTCTTTCCTTTAAACACTATTTTAACTTGTTACATGTCTGTGTGAGAACGGATATAAGGTTTATAAACTGTAAATAATCTTCTATTTCTGCACTAATTCTGGATATAGCCAGCTCTTAATGTGTATCTGAATGTGAGACAGGTTATCCAGTTTGGGGTGGACTGTGACCTTGATGAATGCACATGCCGTGACCCTGAGGCTGAAGAGAATAAGGGAAGACTTGGAGAGTTTGAGGGACAAGGCCCATAACAGGACAAATGGTTTAAAAAAAAAAAAGGACAATGATATGAACAGGCTCTGGAAAATTTAGACACAAACATTAGAACCAGCACATACCGAAACATGTAAACTTATAAACTCTATCCTGATTAATCTTATACTAATCTATAACTATATATACTTGAAAATTCTGACATTTACACAGGTGTAGATATGACCTACTTTATCATTTTGACTGATAAACATTTATTCCCATTAAAAGTTCTCAATGTTTTTTTTTTCACATCCATATTAACAGTTATATACAAATACTGTACTGATAGCTTTAGCTTGTTTTGTGCCACATGATCTGTTTAAAATCTGTTTAAAAGGACTATATTATTTGTACTGTGTAGTGTATGCATGAATGATTTGGAAAGATTCAATTACATCTAAAAGTCTTTGACACTCTTTCATGACATTCTGTAAATGTTTGGTTTTACTGATGTAACAGTGAAAATAAAATCAACATAACCCAGTAATGGACTCTCTTATATGAGATTGCACTGTGATTTTAAGAGTATTTCATTAGCTCAATTAAAACAGAATAATCTTTTAGTGCAGTTTCACTGTTTAACGTCTGCTACATATGTTCAAACCACAAAGCTATGACCCCATGAACTTCTCTTAGCTGGTGTAAGTATGAAATAAACAAATCAAAATGAAATAGATGTGAATAACTTTTACTTTCAAAAAGAATTAAGAACATTTAAGAGACAGTTTTACTGTAAACAGTCTTCAGTTTACAGTCTTCAGTGTCCACTGCTAGACAAATGCATCAGTTTTTGTTTTAACACCACATTCAGTAAATAAGTCAGCATTGTCAACATTTAGATTTGCTATTGATTTCTCATCATACACATTTTTTTTTAATCTATGTACACTACAGACATACATTTATTTAGCACAACAAGAAGGCATAAATTCAGCTCTTGTAGGAAGGAGAAAGGAAAAATATAGCCAAGCTTTTCCTATTTGTGAAGACACGCATCACTATATTTAAATGTTGCTTTGAAAATGTCTTTTCTTTATTGTTTTCTTTTTTTTAACTGTACAAATATCCGATGACACTTCATTGTATTGTGGGTAGGCATAGCTAGCAAAAAATAGAAAAACTGCTTGTTGTGAAACCAGACAGCACATTGGGGCCCAGTTTACATCTTGAATTAACGTTTAATCTGACCAGTTAATCATATAATGAATGAACTAATTTGACATTGTGTTTTAACCTTTGCATGCACTCTCTGCCACAATCTGTACTAAATGAATTTAACTGAAAAATAAGCTAGCTATAAGATGCCGGGTGATCTAGCTGTCAATGCAGCAGGAAAAGGTTACTTAGAAATTATTTTATATAGTAAGCTATATTCTAATGTTTGTATGTGAATGTCTATATCAGCCTTACATACTTACTCTTTATTAAGAGTACTCAGGAAAAATGACATTCAGGAAGTGTTCATGTTTCTATAACTACATTTGCTACGATTAAATGTTGGAATTTGATCCCACTGGCAGGTCTTTTCACTCTAATTTCAGGCTGATGCAAAAGATGATGTTTACACCTGGATGAAATCTAATCGTAATGTGAGCTAGATGACCTCCTGAGGTGGCTGACTGATCCAGTCAATATTCTGATCTGCTGTATAGATTTATACATGTTTTGTATGATGTAATGACACACAATATGAAAATGATTGGCTCACCACATGTTAATGCAAAGTGTAAATGGGCCTAAAGTTGCTCTAGTTCCCACTTACCTTAAGCATGCTTGATCAAGAAAGACAGATTTGAACAGATTAGACTCGTGGAGTTGTGCACTGGTGCTACAAGGCTAACACAGCAAACAAAGAATGACGGAGCCCCTAATGGTCACAGAAAATTATGTGCCAAAATCAGCACCCCAAACCACAATGTTTGGTGATGTAATGGACATATCAGTATCACATCAGGATTAAGGTGTTCTGGCTTTTGTTGCAAAATATATTTTATTCCAGTTCAGAGTGAGTTTTTCTGTTCACAAACCAAACAAGGTTCTAGTGGTTAACTCTGGAAAGGTCACTGCATGTAGATCCACAAGACAGTTAATTTCACATTAGCAGATGTTTGCATAAAGATAACCATATAAACTGATTAGTCAAGCTTTATTCACATACAGTGCATTGCAAAAGTATTCATACCCCTTGAATATTTCCACATTTTTCATGTTATAACCACAAACTTACATTTATTATATTGGTATTTTATGTGATAGACCAACACAAAGTATCGCATAATTGTAGAAGAAAAGAAAATGATACATGGTGTTGAAGATTTGTTTTACAAATAAAAATTTTAAAGGTGTGGTGTGCATATGTATACAGCCCCCTGAGTGAATACGTTTCTAAGCACCTTTCGCTGCAATTACAGCTGCAAGTCTTTTTGGGTTTCTACATGTTATGTTTCTACCAGCTTTGCACATCTGGAGACTGTAATTTTTGCCCATTCTTCTTTGTAGAACAGCTCTAGTTGAATCAGATTGGATGGAGAACGTCTGTGAACAGCAATTTTCAAGTCTTGCCAAAGATTTTTCAAGTCTTGCCAAAGATTATCAATAGGATTTAGGTCTGGATTTTGACTGGGCCATTCTAACGCATGAATATGCTTTGATCTCAACCATTCCATTGTAGCTCTGGCTGTATGTTTAGGGTCGTTTTCCTGCTGGAGAGTGAACCTCTGCCCCAGTCTCAAGTATTTTGCAGCCTCTAATAGGTTTTCTTCCAGGATTGCACTGTATTTAGCTCCATCCATCTTTCCATCAACTCTGACCAGCTTCCCTGTCCCTGCTGAAGAGAAGCATCCCCACAGCATGATGCTGCCACCAACCTGTTTCACGATAGTGTTCATGGGGAAGTGCAGTGTTAGGTTTCCGCACACATAGCGTTTTGCATGTAGACTTAAAAGTTACATTTTGGTCTCGTCTGACCACAGCACCTTCTTCGAAATGTTTGCTGTGTCCCCTACATGGCTTGTGGCAAACTGCAAATTGGATTAGTGGAGTGCACGACTAATAGTTGCCTGTGGACAAACTCTCCCACCTGATCTGTGAATCTCTGCAGCTCATCCAAAGTTACCATGGGCCTTCTGTCTGCCTCTTGGATCAATGCTTTCCTTGCCTGACCTGTGGATGGCCATATCTTAGGTGGACGGCCATGTCTTGGTAGATTAGCAGTTGTGCCATACTCAGTGCTTTCATGAGATGTTCAAAGCTTGGGATGTTTTTATAACCTAACCCTGCTTTAAACTTCTCCACAACTTTTCATGGTGCAGTTTGCCCACTAAAGTTATCTAACAAACCTCTGAGGCGTTCAATTCAATTCAATTCAATTCATTTTTATTTGTCTAGCGCTTTTAACAATGAACATTGTCTCAAAGCAGCTTCACAGAACAGCTGTAATTATACTGGGATACACAGGTAGACTCTAATTACTGAATAGGTGACGTCTGAAGGCAGTTGATTGCACTGAATTTTATTTAGGGTATCTGAGTAAAAGAGGCTGAATACATATGCATGCAACACTTTTCGGATTTTTATTTGTACAAAAAATCTTTAACACCATGTATCATTTTTCTTCCACTTTACAATTATGCAATACTTTGTGTTGGTCTGTCACATAAAATCCCAATAAAATAAATTTAAATTTGTGGTTATAACGTGACAGAATTTGTAAATATTCAAGAGGTATAAATACTTTTGCAATGCACCGTAAAACAGACTGCAAATATAACAATTTCCGGTATGTTATAAATGTACACAAATTTAGTAGCTCAAGCAGCAAAATGAGTCAGTAAGCCAAATGAGATAAGGAAACAATAACATATTAGTACTTGGTTAAATGACTCAACAAGGACTATATAAATTATCTTTATTTATATATTATTAAAATAGCTGTACATCTGCTATCAGCCAATCACATGGGGGAAGGAGTAGTTTAGTGGTTAAGATGCTGGACTTCTGATCAGAAGGTCGTTAGTTCAAATCCCACTACCACTTCTGGGCCCGGACCAAGGTCCTTAACCCTTAATTGTTCAGTAGTATGAATGAGATAATTGTAAATCGCTCTGGATTAGGGCATCTGTCAAATGCTATAAATGTAAATGGTAGCAGTTGCCGGTCAAAATGTCAGCTTCACTCTTTATAATTTAACACATAAATGTGATATGGCTGTTGTCAGCAGAAGAATTGGTTTAAGTATTCGAGAAACCACTGATCTCTTGATGGGTTGCAGTCTGCAGACCGTCTGCTTACTGGATGTTTTTTGTTTTTCACACAAAAAACCCCACACTCAACAAAATAGCACAGGAAACAAAAATCCTGTGGACGGAGGGTCAGCAGGCTGCAGCCAATCAGATCATCTGGTTAGAACAATAGATACATTTGATTTCTTCATGGGCTCAAGCTTGAATTCCATTTCAGTTAAAGATATTTGCCTTGTAGTTCCAGTACAACACTCCAAAAGACTCAGAACTGCCTGAAATCAGTCCTTCCTTCACTCAGTCAATGCTTACTAGCTGTTAGCAAACTAATTTAGTCAACACTTGCAAGTGCTCCGGAAAAAATATCACAATGGCTTGCCATTAATGAAACAGTTCAAATGATAAATTACTTAGCATAACCAAAAACACAAAAATACAGAAGTATTAATTGTGAGTTTCTGTATTAAATATGACAGTAGGAAGTACCTGTTGGCTTTAGTCTTCCTGGAACAACCATGTTTATTTCTAAAGTTAAAAGAAACCTTATGCGTTTTGTTATCTAGTGTGCATGAACAAAACAGGTCACTGCACTGGTTTGAACTTAATTCTCAGCAGTTGCTCAAGTAATGACTAACAAACTGGCACACGTAACTGATGTAGATGGAACATTTACTGTACAACTTTAGAAATCTTTGTCCTTATGAGGAGCCTTAAATAAACAGCCTGTAGTGGTTCCTGCTGTGGACTCCAAGGACAAACTTTATTATCCTCGATGACGTTTAGATTTCTTTAGGTTCTCCATAGTCATTATACATCACAGGTAGTGTTTGTTCATCACAGGATTTGTGCAGCCCTTGGGCAAGCTCCATCCAGCTGAGGCTGAATGCCTTGGTGTCTGTGTAACGGCATGCCAGGAATTTGAGTGATGCTCGGCGTAGGCCAATTTTGGGTTCTTGAAGAAGCCCTCGACACCAGCCGCTGAGGTCATCAAGCTGTGACAGAATCAGGCCTGCTTTCCTGCCACAGACAAAAAGTTTTGACAGGTGATTAATGCAACAGAATGCAAAATAATTGAATGCAAAAAAATTACTTGGTTTTATTAAAATGGTAGAAGAGCAAACCCTCTGGAGAGAGAGCGAGAGAGAGAGAGAGAGAGAGAGAGAAAGATTAAAAAGGGACAGATTAATAGGAATGTGTGCTACTCTATCTTTAACGGCACACTTCAAGGTGCAAAAGAACATAACGCACATAAAAACTTAATGAAGCAGAGGTTCAAATTCAAGTTTTCGAAGGGCATTTGCAGGGAAGATGTTTGGAGTAGGCATGATCCCCAAGGCAAGTGCCTGAAATGCGATAGCGAGGGCATGGAAAGAGAGTCTCATTCCACAGAAATGGCTTCATTTTATGTGTGTGCCAAAACCAGAAGCTCAACATTCTACAGTATAAATACTAAAGTCCAAAGTGCCAGCGACCAACAAGGTTTCTGGGTAGACTCAGGAAAAAGGACTTTTTTTTTAAAGCATAGAAAGAGTGCTTTTACTATTAAAACATGGCTTGTGCTGCGCAAACAGATCATGCTGACTGTTTTTAATAGAGGAACTGTCCAGACAGATTCATATGACATCCTAATATTAAACTGCTTGTCTTCATTTCCAGAGGCCGGATGAAAATGAGGCTTCAAAAATTCTTATTTTTCTTTGACTACCACCTGGCAGAATATTATGATAGAATTTTAATGATATCGTAATTGGTAGTATTTTTTTATGAATAATATTCCGGTTTGGTAGAGAGATGTTGTCATCTATTTCATTCTTCGGAATGTATTTATGTTTCTAATATCTTGCCACATTTCAGTGGTTACAGGAATCTGGATGTTTATTTGCTTAAGACAAAAACCCTGCGGTTTGTTATGCTTTAATTTTTCACGAAAGTATGTTTCGTTCTCCAAATAGCAACGGTTGTCACCATAAATCCCAGCATGTATGGAAGTGGAAAATGGCCTCTCATTTCCAAAGTACATTTTCAACCTCTTGCACTTTGCCAGGGCCCCTCTCTTTTTATTATTTCAATTCTATTTCTCTTTCATATCCACTAGTCTGGAAGGAAACATTCAGCCGAATTCCTGTGATACCCCTAGTTGCATAACACATTGACCCAGGCATGACAAATCTTTCTTAGCATGGCCAACACATGTTACCCAAGAGAATCCCTTGCTGAAGATGGGTATGCAATTACCTGTAGACTGCAATGCTACTGAGAGCTCCTACCATTCAGTACTTGTCCTCCCAGTTTAAAGCTTGTGGAATAAAGTGTGTCTCCCTGCGGTGAGCTACAGTGGGCAAAAAGATCTCTAAAAACAGAAAGCCCACACCGGTGTCAGGCTATTAGTTTAAAAACAGCTCTATAGTGACGATGGAGAGGTGCCGTGAGGTGGAAAGACACATTCGGTGAGACGGTGTCTGGCTCAGACATCACACAGCATTGTATGATGTGTGTCAGGAGACTCAAACTCATCCAAAAGGAACTGTGACATACAGACAGGACAGGGTGATGTGGTTCTTCCCACCACTCTTTCCATATTTTGCGATCCTGCCAACATCAGTTTATGTTTGAGCTAGGGTCAGCTGGGTGGTGACTATTATTCAGTATTATGATTAGCTGAGGAAAATGACTTTTAAATGGCTCTAAACTGCTTGTGAGGGAAACCTAAGTGATTTAGAGAAGTTAAAAACATGGGAAGCAGGGCTGCTTTGGGCAGTTGTGGTCAACTTTGTACTGAAGTATCTGCAGGGAAAAAAGGAATTCCACAGTTTTTTTTAGAAGACATGCGATGTATTTATTTACTGACTAATAATAATCAGTGTAATCTTTGGTGTGAAGTGTAGTAAAGTTATGAATTGTAAAGCCACCTTGATTTGGGGGTTTTGGGTTCATATTCATCATTCTCTATTTGGAATGAACTAAGTTTGCCTTATTTATAATGAGGTGTTAGGCTGCCTGAAGTCAAAGTTACTTTTTTACTTCAATGTAGCAACTTAGGAGCAAAGCAAATTATACGATGCAACCTTTGCGAACACTGTAATAATGACTGTTGACAAATTAATTATAAGTTCACATTCTTCTACAGTGCATATCTACAGAAATATTTTATTTTAAGCATATAGCTGTGCTTATGAAACTTTAAGCTAAATGTAGCTAAATGGAAACATAAGTTTTGCAATCAAAGTCACAAGAATTTCCTTAAACTACTTCATTGCATTTAAACATACAGTATATAATGTATTTTAAAATAAAATACCAAATACTAAATAACTTTAACTGTATCAAAATAAACTACACAATACAGTAGCCACACTATGTATCAAAATAAACTACTGTATTTTTTTATTTAAAAAAATATAAAAAAAAATACTTTTACATGGGAGTATGAAACTTCTTCCCAAACCTTCCAGCAATTGGCCTATTTGATCTGTTTCTTCACCATTACGCTGACTCAGTTGATTAAGTAAAAAATGTTTGATAGCAACAGCTTTTCTCTGGCCGAGTCACGCAATAAATCGGACATATGCAACCAGTTAACAGATCAAATATTCACATCCATATCCATGTGATCTCCCTGATGAAGGTTAGTTTTAATGTAATCATAAATATAATAATATATTATGTGTCAGGCAGTTATTCATACAATGGGATACAAAATCATGATTCCACTAAACAGCTACTTCCTATTATTTGGGGTACAGTATTTGTCAATCAAATATTTATTTATCAATCATCAATCACCTTCTTTCATATGGATACATTTTCTGTTCTGATCTCAACAAGTCTGGGCAAAATACTGTGTAGGCACCAATCATTTTTATGACGTCATTATATAGACTTCTTAAAAGTGTTTTACAGTATTTTAAAACTACAAAAATAAAAATGTTGATACAAAATATGAATACATTTTTCAATAATTTTATCAAATACAAATTATAAAAATACTATTTTATATTTGAAATATGTATTTGAAATACAGTACATGCATCATAAATACTGCCTGTCCCTGTATATGACATAAAACACAAGTTGGTTACATTTGTTTCTTCCTCTTATAGCTTTTTAAGGTGGAGATAGTGACAGGAAGATAGGAAGAGAATAGAAAAGGGTCAAACCTGGGCCCAAGCTCATCCTCACAGCGCCATGTGAACTCCCCAAAGCTTTCATAACGCTGGTTGTAGTGGTAGAGGACGCGGTGCAGTGTGGGTGAGCCCAAATCCATCAACATGTTGTAGGCTGTCTGCTGCTCCTTCCCACTTGTGTAGCCATTGAATAGATTATAAATTTTGTCTGCTATTTCTGAAAGAACAGTGGTAGGAAACATTTCAAAAATGGGTCTTCTGTGATTTACAGATTTTAGTTCATTTTTTATAACAAATTGCAATTCTGTCATATAAACTAAAAATACATTAATTTCCAATAGGTAGCACTTAACAAATTTCTGTTTTGATTTGTATTTCAATATAATTTTTTGCTTCTGAAAATTCCAGCTTACTGATATTTATCCACACAAGTGAACTGTGATCAGACCAAGAGGTTAAATCAGGATTTAATCAGGACCTTGCTACAGTACTATCATTAGTGCCAACAATGTGGAACTAATACTATTTATGTGTTATTATAGGAAGGTCTCAATAGTGATATCATGAAAGGTGATTAAAACAAGATGTCAATAAATTGGTCTCTGTAATAAGGCCTTAACTTAACGGAATACAATTGAAGGCTGATTTCAAATATACAGTGTTTTCAGTGTCTCAGTGCTGCTCCTCAGGTGAGAGATTTAGCTTAAGAACTGAATCAATACATTGAAAATCAAATTGTATATTTTGGATTGCAGCAAGGATTGTCAGTTTTGGCCATAAAATTTAATATATTTTGACTACTTTCTGGAATACTTGACAGTAAAAAATGCATAAGTGAACAGGAGCTGATTGTCTACTTCAGACAAAGCATTAATTGCTGCTGATTTTAATATTCATTCTTATAATTGAGAAGATCCTGTTAAAAACAGCAGTTGTCTTCATTCTAGATTCAGTAGGAATAAATCAGAATGTAATATGACCCACTCATATTGAGACACATATAGTCATAGTTCCACAGTCTAGAACTCAACAACAATGTTATAAACATTTGGTGTTACCCAGATGAGGATGGTTTCCCTTTCTAGTCTGGTTCCTTTCAAGGTTTTTCCCTTATGCCATTTCAAAGGATTTTTTCTTACCACAGTCACCACTGGCTTGCCTATTAGGGACAAACAATTATAAGGAACAAATTTTTTTTTACATTCTTTTATTACCCCTTTATCTGTGTTATTTAATGTCTATATAAGTGTTATACAAATAAAAATAAATTGAATTGAAGTTATTTTAGATAATTTGACTTTAGAATATCTCCAGCGCTAGTAAAAATTTACTCTGGCCCCATCCCAATACAGCATGCTAATGCAGCTTACAGCAAGCTATGGTCAGTGAACTGCTAGATGTCCAAGTGGTGCCCCAATAATTATTTGGGCTTCATAGATAATTGGAGCAATTTTGAGGACGGTGCTGCTTTGAAATCTTGCAGTATAGCTCAGTCCCAGAACAGGACTATTTAACCAGTGACTATGCAGAGCTAAGGCCAGGGAGAAGACAAGCAGGCTAAACCGATCGTCTGATAGCTGCTGAGAGTTGTCACTCAAAGTCCATCATATTGAGACTGTGATGTTTCCTGAGCAAAACCAAAATGTAGAAACTCTCAGAAAGTTTGTTTTAGTAAAATAACAATATATTTGGTAAAAATAAATGCACAGCCAGCACCTTTGCTCTAAAGATAGAACTGTTGCATATCAGATATCTTATGTAAAAAAACTGATGATGAAATGAAATTATTACTGATCAGATGTATAATGTACTATGTGTAACTAAAACGAGTTAAACCAAGCAAATATTTAGCATTATAACAACAACCACCATAATAATAATAATAATAATAATAATAATAATAATAATAATAATAAAACATTAAATACATAAAATAAAGTTATAGTTCCACAGTCTCAAGTTATTTTAGATCATCTACCTCATCTCCTTTAAAATCTGCCTAAGTCATAGTATATGCACTTTGCCATGTTACAATGTTTACTGTACATTTGCATGCGCTACTGCCAGGAGGAGATATTAATAATCTCATAAAATTATTGGAAATAATTGGATCACCAGCTGACCCCATAGAGCTTGATTGGGCTACTGAATGTCTAGAATCGTCGTTTCACTACATCGTTTCAGCTACACTCTAGATAATGTACCTGAAAATAAAGAAAAGTAAATAGAGAGAAAAAAACTAGCACTGTGGTATCTTTATGATCTTCTTTAACACACTCTCCATTACTTTGCACTGTTGACTCCAGGTACTTGAACTCATCCACCTTCACCACTCTACTGCCCTTCCTCTCATTCACACAAATGTACTCTTTCTTACTTCTACTGACTTTCATTCCTATTCTCTTTAGCATGTACCTCAACCTCTCCAAACTCTTCTCAACCTGCTCCCTACTCTCACCACAAATCACATCATCATCCACAAACACCACAGTCCATGGAGACTTGTGTCTGACCTCAATTGTAACCTCAAATCACCACTGCAAACAGAAAAGGACTCAGAGCCGATCCTTGATGCAGACCAACCTTCACCTTGAACCAGTCTGTCGTTCCTACTGCATACTTCACTGCACACTGTCCTCATACATGTCCTGCACCACCCTCACATACTTCTTTGACACACCTGACTTCCTCATACAATACCACAACTTTTGCAGCACCCTGTCATATGCTTTCTCCAAATCTACAAACACACGATGCAACTCCTTTTTCTGACCTTCTCTATAGTTCTCCATCAACATCCTCGAAGCAAATATTGCATCTGTAGTGCCCCACCTCAGCAAGAAACCATTCAGCTGCACAAAGATGTTCACCTCTTCCCTCAGAATGGCTTCCACTACTCTTTTCCATAACTTCATGGAGTGACTGATCAACTTTATTCCACTGCAGTTACTGCAGGTCTGCACATCTCCCTTATTCTTAAAAACCATACCCAGCACACTCCTTCTCCATTCCTCAGGCATCCTCTCACCTTCCATCGTGTTAAACAATCTGGTTAAAAACTCCACTGCCATCTCTCCTAAACATCTCCATGCTTCTATCGATATGTCATCTGGTCCTACCTACTTTCCCCTCTTCATCCTTTTAATAGCTTCTCTCACTTCCTCTTTACTAATCCTATCCACTTCCTGCTTTACTATCTCTACATCATCCAACCTTCTCTCTCTTTTTTCTTTTATTTATATCCTTTTAGCAAAATCTAACACCATCTGCACTTCCACGTTCCTCTCCTTAAGACTATACCTACCCATCACCTCCTCATCACCTCTGTTCCCTTCACCTACATGACCATTGAAGTTTGCCCTAATCACCAATCTTTCATTCCTAGGTACACTGTTCACTGTCTAACTCACCTCAGAATTTTTCTTTCTCCTCTATCTCACAACCCACTTTTGGCCGATAGGCACTAATGACATTTATCATCACCCCTTCAACTTTTGACTTTGATCACTCTATTAGAACCTCTCTTCTTGAGAAAAACTCTCTCTTGACTGTATTTCAAACAGCATGGAGGAGGATTATATGGTTATGCTTATTTGGATAGAAGATAACACAATCCTAGATTATTATTTATCCCAGCAGCAAAATTAAGTAGGAATAGAATCACCAAACTAATAAGCACACCTTTAATAGGATGCAGCAATGATAGATTTATTCACGACAAGACAAACTTTTAAATATTAGGCAAAAAATCCAGACTATAAGTTTAAAGGCAGACAATTTCATTAATAATTCAGTATATAATTATATCAGATCAGCAATTTCAATATTCTCCAAAAAGTGAATTAATTTGACCTATTTCTGCATCATCAACTGTTGTATTAGATACCTACATGTCAGATAATTCCAGATGCAATCAAACCTGCTCTAGAAATAATAAATTCTTCCCTTAACACTGGTTATGCACCTATACTATTCAAGCTGGTAGTTGTCAAAACCTGATCAGTGCTGTGTCTCCTTGCTTGTGTTGGTTGACTATTATCATTTTGATTACCCAGTGACTTTTCTACACTCACTGAGGAAGTCTTGTGTTCCACAAGGATCTGTTTTAGGCCCACTTATTTTTTTCATTATATATGCTATCTCTGAGTAAAATTATTTGGAAACATTGTATTAGCTACAATTGTTGTGCTAAAAATACAACATTAATTCAATCAATTTTCATTTGTAAAGCACTTTTAACAATGGACATTGTCTTTAAGCAGCTTTACACAGATAAAGCGGTAATAAAGAATGTACACGTTTGTTAAACAGTTGTATGTTTCAGCAAAGCCAAATAATGATGATAAGGATTGTGTACAGGACATTAGACAGTGGATGCTTGTTAACTTCCTTCTGCTAAACCATGTCAGCCCTGCCTTATCCACATCACATTAGCTCCAAATTAATCTCACATTGATTATAAAATACTACTATTTACATATAAGGCACTGAATAGTCTTAGACCTCAGTACCTGCCATGCCTATTTTGATCTAAAGGTGCAAGCTATTTGTTGGTAACTTAAATAGTGAAGACTACAGGAAAGGGCAGAGCTTTGTTTTACAAAGACCTACAGTTATGGAACAGCATTCCAATTAGTGTTTGGACTCAGTCACAGTCTAATTTCTAAAGTCTAGTTTGAAAACATGTTGATGATCATAAAGAGTTTTGGTAAACTAGGTTGTTTGGATGCTGTCCTCCCTCACTCGGATGTGCTCACTCAGGTTTGTTTATTGTGGTCTGGTGGGACGTCTTAAATCCCAGAGATCCCTCATGTCTTACCTTCTGGCTTTAGTTATGATGTCATAGCTAGTCTTGTTGGAATTCTTCCTTGCACCTTTATCATACTTAACCTTTTTATGAATGTCAAGTGAAGTTTATTTCTATAGTTATTTTCACAGCAGACATTGTCTCAAAGCAGCTTTACAAAATTTTAAGAGTTAAGGTGAACGATGTGTATTTATCCCTGATGAGCAGCCATGGCGACTGTGGCAAGGAAAAACTCCCTTCGATGTTATGAGGAAGAAACCTTGAGAGGAACCAGACTCAAAAGGGGAACCCATCCTCATTTGGGTGATATGGGTGTTCTATTACGTTCTTCTTTCTGGACCTGCCTGATTCATCCTGCCATCCTTCCTCTGGATGCAGTTCTTTTTAATTGGCAGCTACTCGCTGCTGCCAAGGATGGTTACAGATGAACAGTGTAAAGATCAATTCACTTAGGTTAAACTGAAGAACCATGAGGGTGGATTTGAACTGAAATTAATTAAAGAATTCTTAAATAAACTTTTAAATTAAAATTTAGAATTGTAATGTATGTACTTCTGTAAAGCTAGCTTTTCACGATGTCCATTGTGAATTGAAAAACTGAATTGAACTTATGTTAGTACAGCTATTAGCTGTCTGTCAATGCGATTTAACACAAAAAAGGTTTAGGTCTATTAAAAATGTTACCAATGCAGTAATTTGACCATATAGGTCAAACTTATATTATTGTACTCATCAATAAAAATGAAGGTTACCTTGTGCTTTCACATCGTCCACTGCAGGACAGGGAGTTTTGATGGTGACTTCACTGGGGCTGGATCGCCTGCCTGTGTTGTCTACGGCCCAAAGTCTGAACCTGCAGAGAGACATGTTTCAGCTGCTGGAGAAAATATCCTGTGCTATTCAATATCCATTACCTATACACATTATTACATAATGCACATTCAGCACTAATTGGTTTGTGCTGTCCCCATGCTTACATTAGCCATTAACCATGCTGATGTGTGGGACTGAAACAATACATGCACATGCTCTCCTTTAAAATGACTGCAAATCAATCGTCTTCTTTGACAGAAAAACATGAAATTGTGTCAAGTTATTAACAAGAATTTCACCAACACTAAACAATTTTGCTTCATGAAAAATGGCAACTGTTAAAAAATAAACTGTTGCTTCAAATGTCTGGATTAAATGTCATTAAGAAATTAAAGTACATTTAAGTACATTAAGACATTGCCCTCTCTGGAAGTTTACTGTACATGCCGCTGTCCTGGTTGAGAGGAAAAAAATTAGAATGGCACCTCTAGAGGAAATGAGGCTTAGTTGTTTACATAAAGTTGAATTATATCTCCATCTAGTGGAAGGCAATATAAATAACTAGTAACTGTGACAAAGCAGTAAGTTTGCGTGTGGGTGCGTGTGGTGTGCAGCAATGTATACACCATTACAATATCAGGAGGCCTGGAGAATGAGACTTATGATTTACTGAGCCACACAGGGAATTTGTGCAATTATACTGTTTTCAAAATGGATTGTTTGTTTGAGTTAAATAGAGGGGTCACTTGCCTTGAACAATTCTTTTTTTCTGATTTAGAGTGCAAGTACTGCTTTTTCTAAACCTGCAGAAGTTTTTTCTATAATTTTCTATATCCACAGTTAAGAGAATAAGTATAAACACATTTTTATCTTAGACAAATGACAGTAACACAGCCATACCTACCCACCCACTATCTATTCACAAACATGTATAAAATACATTTTATTACCTTTAATAGCACAAATGCACATTAACTAGTGTGAAGCTGTGGTGCTCCCAAATGTCTGGTTTCCAAATTTCTTTGTTGTTAATACATGTTAGGATTAGCCACTGTGCAGGATAGCTGAACATCATTACAGAGTGACCTTTACTGAAATAGAATCATAAGAGACACAGAGCACCACAGCTTCACTCACTAATTACACCTCATCTCAGTATACTTTATATAGCACACAAAACCGACTAGAGACAAAAGGATGCAGAGCCTTGTCCTCACCTTGACTCTACATAGTACATATTGCCAAAATTGGCAGTCAAAAAGCTTTACACACACGCACACACACAGCCAGAGTTTTTTTTTATTTTTTATTTTTTTATGTTTGATACTGTGGAAGTGATGCTGCATCATGTTTGATGAGACAGCACCTCTGGCAGCCCATGTGCAGGAAATCTTGCACTCCTTCATTTGCCCTTCACTCTGGACTTCTAAAGCAAACTCAGCTTTCAATTCCTGTTTCTGCTATCACCATTAAGCTCTGCTTTCAATCTGCTTTTAAGCTATTCCAAAGCCTAAACCACTTCCCAAGCTGTCTAAAAGCCTTAACTGTGACCTGGTTCAAGGTATACTTCTGCCTCAGTATACAAAATAAATAGATTTGCACATAAAATCATATAAAATTTTACATGTGCACAATATAACTTTCTCTAATGTAATTTTCATTGTGTATTTAAAAAAAGTATAGTAATTTTAGAGCAAAAGTACTTAACAATCATTAAAATCTTCCAGTTTTGAAGATTTCTTTGCTGTCAAGAGCAGTTACTGAGCCTGAGTAAACCATTCCAATAGTAGCACAGGCACACTTAAGTTAAATGTGCATCAAACAGTTGGTAAAACTGTAACTTTGATACTAAATGTTTCTCTCTAGATCCCACTCCAACCATCTGCACAAAGATCTCTAACCCAATACTTACCTAATTAGCCAATTTTCTATGTGGCCAAAAAGTAACTACATTCATGGTTATACCTTTAGTTTACGTTGTCATACACACAACAATATAAAATGTACCAGATACTTAGTTTAACTTTTGATGTTTGTTAGATTTACTGGCTAGTTTGGTAAATAGCAAACAAGGCTGTTGCAACACTGCTGCAATGTAAACAATGTATGTGATACTGAGGTAAATGTGCTTTTACTGTAGTTAGCTAACCTGTTAGCAGCAGTTTTGCAATATTACATACATTATACAGAAAAAAGTATTGGGACACTCAACTTTTCCAGCCATAAGTGGTTCTCCAACAGTTACCACAAAGTTGGAGGCACACATTTGTATAGGATATCTTAGGATATGGTAGCATTACATTTTCCCTGATGATGCCCCTGTGCACAAATTGAGTTCAATAAAGATATGGTTTACATAGATTAAATAAAAGATCTTGCTTGCTCAAGATTAAATTCATTTGGGATGAATTGGATAGACTGCACCCAACATCAACACCTGACTTTACTAAAACTCCAAAACCAAGAAGTAGTATGAATGTTAAAAAAACACAGAATATTGTGGTCAAGTGTCCACAAACCTTTGTCCATATAGTGTATTTATGAATGATGCTCTCCCTACATCGTCCGGAGCTGTTCAGTTAAAGTCACATTAAAACCATTTTAAATGGCAGAAGGTAATGAAGACATTTTAATATGATTAACAAGGGTACCTAAATTATTAATATTGCCCTTAGTGACAGAATGTAAATAGCACTCACATGTAGGTGGTGTCAGGCTCCAGGCAGCGTATGATCATGGAGATGGAAGTGAGTGGATCTGGAATTTCACCCAGCATCACACATGGAGATTTGGCTCCTGACAGTATGTCATCAACAAAGCTCAACATGGTCTCTAGAATGACAGAAAAAACATGGTTAAATAAAATGCATGCAGCCATTCACATGCACATTTAACTTCATTCCGATTATTTTTTTGAATTAAAATAAAAAGATGTACACTTTTTTTTTTCTCACTTTGTTGATTGTGAACTATGATTAATGATGTTCATATATGGTCACAAAGCTTCCAGTATGCTCTTTGTTTTTGTACTGACAAGACGCATGTTTTGGTGGCTTTGGTGAGTTAATGTCTTTTTTCCAGTGGTTAGCTTACTGTACAAATACATCCATCTACTTGTATACTTTAACACTTCAAACGACACTTTTTTCCATAACTCTGGACAAGACAGCATGTCTCTAAGCCACAGCAGAATTTAAAGGCAGCACTGTCCAGAAAAGGGTTTCCCCAAACTTTCACATGCATTAATGAGCACAGAGAAACATTCTAGGAATGGAGACTTTTTGGCTCCGGATCTTTGACCGCTATGGGTCAGGATGTGTTTTTGGTATTCATGCAACTTAAACTCAAATAACCTGAAAACATCAATATTAAGAGTCTTATGGCTTGCATTATAAAGGCAAGGAGGAGGATGTTTATCCAGCTGGTTTGCTCACGTCATAGAATATGACACAGGGGCTCCGGTATGTCTTTCTCGCAAGAGGAAAATCCGTCCGGTGGACTCAGGGGAAACCTTTAAAAAGTTGATGGTGTCTGTCAGCCAAACCCCTGTGGGCCTCTGGCTCTGAAAAAAACACGGGGGTTCTGAGCACACTGAAAACAGGATGGCCTGTGCCAGGATAAACCTGGGAGAGGAAAGACGGTTACATGCGTATGTACCCACTGTCTACCTGACACGTATTTACATGGCATGTAGCCTAGCGCTAGGACTCATGTCCTCACACTAACAAAAAGTGGCAGTGTGAGAGACTGGGTGAACAGCCTTATACGTAAACACTTCACCCACAGAGGGGATGTAACATCGTAGCCACTAGGATGTGAGGAAAATACATTCATAAAAAGTTTTTTATAATTTCTGGCATGCTATGCTAAACTTGTATTTCAAGCTTAATTGTAAGTTTTTCAAAAATGTTAAACATTTCAAAATACCTTTTTTAGCTTTTACATTGACTAAATTTACAGTGACTTGTATAAGCACTCAGAAGTTGACTCATTCCCAATAAAAGTGTGATCTCAGTAAAAAATAAATCCGGTTCCTGGAAGGCCCCATCGATTCTTAATGAACATGGTAACAGCATCATAAAAAGGAGCTACCAAAACAAATCTGAGACAAAGTACTGGAAATGTTTCAATCCCTTGCCCTCCCCTCCAAAATAATAAAAACCGATGGAAAAGAAAAAGAAAAATATTTAACACATTATTCAAAAATTGCACAACTGTGGGACATAGAGTAGGCAATCTACAAAATTCAGTGACCTGTAAGGAATGATTTTTACACCATTTATTTTAAACTCAAGAGACTGTTGTGTGCGTCCAAAAAACTTAAACCCAGACTTACATCGGAATCCATAGTGTGCTAAAAATGCCTGAAATCACATCATGTCCCCCCAAAAAACCCACTAGAGCTAAAATAAAATAAAAAAAATTTATCAGGTGTGAATTCTAGTCCACCTACAGATTATCCACTTCAAAATAACATGATACTTGTAGGCAAGAACATTGCTTTTTTTGTAGTTCACAGCAGAATTTCTATTTACTAATTGGGGATGGTTCCACATGAACAGTCTAGAAATCCATAAACATACTGAGCAACCTAAGAACTATGAAGATAGATCTGGACTGTAATTAACTGCAATTTGTATAAACAGTTCTGCATTTAAGCAGGCATTTCTGAACAGTAGATCTCAACAATAATGGAAATACAATGAATGGACATTCAGTGCCACCTGGATGAGGAAGTGATCCCTTTTATGTCTGGTTCATCTAAGGGTTTCTTCCTCATGCCTCCAGGAGTTTTTCTTTACCACAGTCACAACTGGCTTGCTCATAACTTATATAGAACAAACCTATAGGCACTAAACGTATACATTCTAACTTTGTAAGCTTGTCATCTCCGTAAAGCTGCTTTGGGACAATGTCCATTGTTAAAGGTGCTATTCAAATCAATTGAATTAATTATGTTATTGAATTATTATGCTAATTATATGACCAGCATGTAATGACACAGATAGCACACTGATTTACAACTGTGCTAGGATGCTAGGATATACTGGTGTGGGAGTACATGATGAAAGCATGAATACTTTGTAGTGCTATATTTAATTACATACATAATCAATAAAATTAATCAGTAGCAGGGAGGGTTTTCAAAACCTCAAAACGGCAGAGAAACCACAAGACAAACCTGGCCATGGAACTGCTTATCAATCAATTGTCCAATTAACTAATGGCCCGTGATAATGGTGTGATTCTGTGGTAATGGAGATGTGTGCCCCGTAACGGTAAAATTCCATAAATCAAGACATGGCCTAGCCTACCCAGGTGTCTTAAAGAAGGGTGATGAGTATAGGGTAGTGTACTGAAATTTGTTACAAATGTAAACAAATTATAGTACATTATTTTACAAATCTGAGACGTTTACACTACTGTAAACTATACAGCATATACAGTGTCCCACAAAAGTGACTAAACCCCTTACATTTCAGCAACAATTTATTATATCTTCTCAAGAGACAATACTATAGAAATGAAACTTGGAAATAGTTTAGTCAATGAGCAGCTTGTACTGTATAGCAGTACATATGTACTGTTCTCTAAAAATAACTCAACATACAGTACAGCCATTATTGTCAAAATAGCTGAAAACAAACATGATAACAGTTGTACATTAAGTAATTATGCAAAGCTACATGTCCTATTCATCATGTTCTTGTTTTTATCTGCTTGACAGGACCATACAAATGTATAAAATCTTGTATTAGAGAAGTTAAAATTTGGTGCTTTGAGTACAATTCTTCATAATGACCACTGGATGTTCAACACGGAACCTCATTGTAAAGACTCGCTGAGGATTTGAGAATTAGAATTGTTGCTCTCCACAAAGATGGCCGAGGCTATAAGAGATTGGTAAAACCCTGAAACTGAGTTGCAGTACAGTGGCCAGGGTCATACAGAGGTTTTCAGAAATGGAACAGGAACACGTCTCGCAAGGGTCGATTAAAGAAGTTGAGTCCTCATGCGCTGCATCAGGTACAGAAGCTGGTTTTAAAAAACAGACTCTGCCAGCATTGTTTTAGAGGTTGCAGAAGCAGAAGGTCTGCCTGCCAGTGCTCAAATCAGTGCTTGTCCCAGAAGGAATCCTCGTCTGAAGATGGCTCACAAGAAAAGCCCACAAGCAGTATGCTGAAGACAACCTAGATAAACATATTTGGCTCATATGGTGTCCAGCATGTGTGTTGATGCCCTGGTGGGAAGTACCTAGAAAATTGTGTCTTGCCTACAGTCAAGCATGGTGGTGGTAACATCATGATCTGGGGCTGCATGAGTGCTGCTGGTACTGGTGATGTGTGGTTTATTGAGGGAAACATGGATTCCAACATGTACTGTGACATTCTTAAGCAGAACATAATGCCCCCCCTTCAGAAACTGGGCCAAACGGTAGTTTTCCAACATAATCACGACCCCAAACACACCCCCAAGCTGACAACTGCCTTGCTGAAGCTAAAGGTAATAGAGTGGCCTCAAGCAGAAGGTGGAGAAGCGCCATGTGTTTAACATCCAGCAGCTCTGTGATGTCATTATGGAAGTGTGGAGGAGGATCCCAGCAACAACCTGTGCAGCTCTGGTATATTCCAAGCCCAGGAGGATTAAGGCTTAAGGCTTTTGTTGCCAGTTATTTAGACAATAATGGCTGTATGTTGAGTTATTTTCAGGGGACAGTAAATCTGTACTGCTAAACAAGCTGCAAATTGACTACTCTAAAATATATCCAAGTTTCATTTCTATAGTATTGTACCTTGAAAAGATCTACTAAAATGGTGGCTGAAATGTAAGGGGGGTACTCACTTTTGTGAGATATTGTGTGTATGTGGTAGCTGGCAAGTAAATGAGCACCCGTTAGTGAGTGGGGGCGGAGCATACGCTGCCACGTTTGCCTGCTGCACAAAACCTCAAATACTTTAACAATTTTGTCATATTTCTATTGTCATCCTAAAAATTTAAAAAATCTTAAGACGAACCACTGTAACTTGGGAACCATCTCTCTCTCTATACACGTACATACACACCAACCATCCATAACATTATGGCCACCTGCCTAATATTGTGTTGGTCCCCTTTTGCTGACAAAACAGCCCTGACCCATAGAGCATTAACAGCATGAACTTCTTTAGCAATTTCAGCTACAGAACCATGACCCTGTCGCTGTTTCACTACTGTTTCTTCCTTGGACCACTTTTGATAGATACTGAGCACTGCATACCAGGAAACATCCCCCAAGAGCTGCAGTTTTGGAAATGCTCTGACCCAGTCGTCTAGCCAACACAATTTGTCCCTCGTCAAACTCGCTGAAATCCTTACGTTTCCCATTGTTCCTGTTTCTAACACATAAACTTTGCGAACAAAATGTCAACTTGCTGCCTAATATATCTTCTTTTTCTTTCGGCTTCTCCCATTAGGGATCGCCACAGCATATCATCCGTCTCCATACGCCTCTGTCCTCTACATCTGCCGCTTTCAACCCAACTACCTGCATGCCTCCCCTTACCACATCCATAAACTGCCTCCTTGGTCTTCCTCTTTTTCTCCTTCCTGATGGCTTCATCCTCAGCATTCTTCTACCGATATGCCCCATGTCCCTCCTCTGCACATGTCCAAACCATCTCAATCTAACCTCCCTCACCTTGTCTTCAAAAGGTCTTACATGCGCTGTCTCTCTAATAAACTAATTTCTAATCCTGTCCATCCTCGTCACTCCCAACTAAAACATCAACATCTTCAGCTCTGCTACCTCCAGCTCCACCTCCTGTCTTTTACTCAATGCCACTGTCTCTAAACCATACAACATCGTAGATTATTCACTTCACCACTCATGTTATAATTTCATAATGTTATATAAATTTGCTTTGTGACAGTTCATTTTTCAAAGCACTATATAAATAATACTGGATCGAATCTTGAATTAATCTATCAGAATGTTCAGTGAGAAAAACAATGATCTTAATAAACAAACATGGGTTACCAGGCAACAGTTAAAGTAAAAAATAAATAAATAAATAAATAAAATGTTACACTCGATGAGAACAGGTAGCTATAGCCACAGTGAGCAGTGAAAAGGAGAAGATGGGAGTGTGATGCATATTGTGTGCGGAGGAACTCTACATTAGTCTTGATTGGATTAAGTTGTGTACATTTTCATGTTTTCCCATGTATCCACCAGCATTATCATTTTAATGAGTAACAGTTAAAAGATAGGAAGAAAGAAATAAAGTAAGTAAACCTGAGGACACACACATAGAAGTTCTTTTGTTCTTTTTAAACAGGTACACATTTCATCCTGAACGCCAAATTCCACACACATCACAGGAGCACCTCCTTGTCCAAAGTACTGGCAGTTTTACCCATTCCATTATAGCAGCAACTCATAGTACCGGCAGACTTGGCAGCGGCACTGAGACTCAACAAATAACATCTGGTCCTCCTTGTCTACTCTGATGAGCAAACAGCAAGGAGATGGATAACAACAGTTTGTAGTGCATCAACTTTTGGCACTACCTCAGAAAAAAAAAAGATTAACAGATTAAATCTCCCACATGAAAAGGATGGTGTTTTTTAGGGGAAGTAGGACATAAAATGCTAATTGTAGCTGATGAGGGGGTGTCAGCACTAAGTTGTGTTTACTTGGATGGGAGTGGATTGAACACTTCAATCTGCTTTCACTTTTGCGCAAGGAGAGTTTGATGTGAAAGCTGCACTTGCTATCTACGTCATAGTGTTGTTAAGGGGTCAGCTTTGTATCAGTTTTGATTAACTTTGATTGGATGATGATAAATGCTCATTCCTGAATGCACACAAGAACGTTATACAAGGAAGCAAGGGTGAGGGAAAGGTGAACAAATTCCTAGAAATGCATAAAAGCAGTCGCACATTATGCTCAGTGTAACTATACAGAGACCTACTGCCTACTGGCTGGTTCTGTTTTCATCTTGGTACATTAGCGTATTGATGAAAATGTACTTCTTTTTCTTAACATCATCAAGTCGATTGCTGCTTTCTTGTATGGAATGCTAACAGAATTCCACCAACATATTTTCATGCCCCTGAATCAAAATTAAATTAGAAGAAAAAAAACTCAAGGAATGCACCTTTAACCAAAGGCCAAGACCAGATGTGCCTTACCAAAATGGGCATCTGCTGTCTGGGCCACACTTGAAGGGCGGGAAACATAAAAACATCTGTGTAGACTTTAAAATGAAAGCAAGAGAAAAGTCAGTTCCCATAGTTCACAGTCTGCTCTATGGCCAAATTCACTTCTTTTTTTACCCATTAAATTTACAGATTATAACACCGTTAGGCTTCAGTGGTGCCTCAATAAAGATGCAGACGACCCCTGATGCCAATGACAAAAGGAGACTTTTGTTTTCACAGTGGTGAAACAGTGACCAGGTTGCTGCACATCTCCCAGGTCTATTGTGTGTGTGTGTGTGTGTGTGTGTGTGTATGTGTGTGCGCACATGTACAATATGTGTCTCATCTCTTTCCTGCATTTAAGGTTTGTACACGTCCTCTGCTAATGCCCCTGAGAACACAGACAAATACACACATGAGCAGTGTCACCGTCCACACTGTACCAGCTCTGGTATTGCCTGAGAACACCTGAATGAGCGCAATAATTCATCTGGGCAAATGGGCGAGCTGAGACATTCCTTAGCAATGAAGCTTTGACCTCCACCTTTACTTCCAGGATTCCCATTTCTGCAGGATTATGCCACTTTACAGGGAGAAAAAAGGCAGACACACAGGCCTAAGATCCATGGGTAATCTGCTTGCAGTCATTGTGTCAAGTTCCAGTGATTGCTGGATAAATGGATCAAAGCCCGGGGTGTGTTTGTTTTATCAGCTGAGAATCTGAGAGCAGACTTTTTGCTAACATGGTCCATACCTTTTTGCGCAATGTACAAAGAAAAAAAAAAACAACAGAGGAGGAATGCAAAAGAACTCTATGATGTCACATTGTGTGCCTGCATCCCATTAAGTGCTCGATTAGAGCACAAATAGCAGCTGTCAAATACATCCGTCCTCTGCACCTCAGATGTGATACGGCTTCCATCTTCTTTAATTTTCAACTTTCTTCAAGGTCTAAACATCCACTTCAGAGCTGTACTGAGACTCCAAAGAGCAGGGTCAAGCCTTTGCTAAACACGCACTTACAACATTACTGCCATAACATCTGATTATCCTGAGCTTATTAAGATAATCTCCAAAGTAACAGAACCATTATGCAATGAACAAAAGTGCAACTGAAAAGTACAACTGAAGGTTCAGTACAGAAGACCGAAATCTGCCCCTCAACCTGCGCCAGATAAAGAGAAAGCATTTTACAACTCAAATGGTTTCCATGATTATGCGTCGTTTGGTTCTCATGAGTGTGCGAAAACAGAATAAATGTTTATCCTAATCAGTTTTTCCAGCTTGTGAACTTTCTTTTAGAAAATGCTCTAAAGATACTGATACTAAACTGACGGTAAGAAACATATCACCTTCAAGGCTGTTTTTGCTTTTAAAGTAATTTCAGAGCAAATAGAACACAGACAAATGTATATTTATTTTTTGTTTATCATACATCATAATATGTGCTAGACCATGTGCGAAGTGCTAAACCACTACATTTATTGCATTTCAGCAGAAACGAATAGAGTATGGATGCTCCTGATTATTGAACTGTTTCATATTCCATGTTCATGTAAACAGAAACAAAGCAGCTACTGGAGGATGATCAACATAAAATAGAGACTAATGCAACGCAGCAATACAAAAAAGATTACTTGTGCATCATACAGAATTTCATACAGAATTTCAATAAACCCCAGCAAAATCACAGAAAGTCTACATACAGTAGCAGCGTCACTCTGATTAAGCAGAGAAACCTGTTAACTCGAGAAAAAGTAAGAGAACCAATTAGATTTGTACATTTTGATTTCCAAATTCATTTTGTTCTGGGGAGGTGGTAGCTTAGTAGTTAAGGAATTGGACTTTGGAATCGAAGGTCATAGGTTCAAATCCCAGCCACACCAAGCTGCCACCTCTGGGCCCCTGAGCAAGACACTTAACCCCATAGCTGCTCAGTAGTATGAATAAGATACATGTTAGTCACTCTGGATAAAATTGTCTGCCAAAATTTCATAAATGTACATGTTTCTAAATGATCACCAAACAACTCACAGATTTATGATTAATGCTCAATACATACTATATATTATATTATATATTCCATGGGAATTCTCTGAGAGTTCTTTCTGACGACTATTACAGTGGAACCCGGTTATGTCGATGTCCTAGGGGGTCGCCAAAAAGCATCGAGGTAACCGATGATCGAGGAAAAAGAAAATCAAAATGGCGGCAATATATTAACGTGCTTGAAATTTCTTTATGTACATGATGTGCGTTAATAAATGAGAATGTGCATGCACGTGTTTTGAAGGGTTTTTACACAACAGCGTTGCGCGATTTGTTTGATGAAGGCATGCTATAAAAATACATACAGTACATGTTTATCTGTCAGGAATCCACCTGCCACGCCCCCTTCGGCCCCCTTCAGCATGTCAGGTGCTTTCTCGGCCGCTTTCTCTGAAGCTCCCGGCTTCAATCGTGCACATATGGTGCTCGTTTATCATCATCACCAGCTCCTATTTAAACTTCCACACTCTCACTGTCCGTTATTGTTGGTATATGTTGGTTCACGGTGGTCGTTGTTATCGCTCATGTGTATCCCGGTACCTGCCTTCCCACCGGCACTCTCTCAACGGCTGCTCTTTTCTTCCCAAAGCACTGCGGATTTCCCCCCGATCCGGTTCATTCTATGATTTTGCTGGCCATCCCACGTTCCGCGCCGCCAAGCCCGGCTTTCGCCTCCCGTTCGGCGACATAAAAAAAGTCGACATAACCGATAAAAAATGCTAAGACAAAGCGAGAATTTGGCGGTTCCACTTCAAAAACTTCGACTTAATAGGGTTGTCGAGGTAACCGAGGGCGAGATAACCGGGTTCCACTGTATTTGCTTTAAAACAAATTTAGGATTATCCTGTATATCCTGATATGCTGTAGATTTTTTCATATATCATGCATGCAATTTTGGTTTGTACACTCATTCTGTAAGAAATAAACCAGGACAGGGAATGCTATAATTGCAATACGTTTTAGGAAATGTTTTTTTGATACATAGAACAGCTGGCAAAGGCATACTTTTATAGTCTAATCTAAATCAGGCATGTAATAACATTCAAAAAGGATCATAATGTAAAGAGCACATGATCCTAAATCTCATACTTATTCCACATAATCATGGAAAATTTCAAAGTTGAATTTTTAAATAATCTATAAAATGTTTTGCTACAAATCATTTCACTTGTAGAGAAAACTAAAGCAAAAAAATAAAAATAAAAAATGTAATTCACATGTAAAAAAATATATCTATTAAGCCTTTTCAAAACCACAAAGAAACGTATTTTTAAGGATGTTATAAAGACTTGTACAGTACAGCAAGGCACAGTAGAAAAACGTTTTATTGAACATTATTATTATTATTATTATTATTATTATTATTATTATTATAATAAATAAAAGGAACCAAACACAAAGCATGTTTTGTTCATAAATATCACCGTGAAGAAAATATTATGCAACAAAACTAGCAGATTTTGCTTTACTATTCCAATAGTCACACAATAGTTCTCACTGTATAATACATGCTTTTACAAAGAATTGTCTTATGTCTTTAATTAAAGAAAGCACACCCTCTCTGTCTCTCTCACTCACACACATACAAAAAAAACCTCTGGCTCCCTATACTGCTGAGCTCATACAACAGCATCTCTTCATTCATCATGTTTCACAATCCCACATTTGGGCTTGATATAATGTTATGTTCTCTTCTTTTATAGCTGCCATCATGTCTGAGGTCCAAATTGGATGGCTTGATCCCAATAAGTGCAGAAAGGGAAGCAATGTATATGGCTCTAAAGTCAAGAGAGTCTCCAGAACAGATAGAGAGCCAAAGCATGCCGGCTTCAAAAGGACCATGCGCTAGGTCTGCTCACAGTGTGTGAAACAATGAAAGAATTGGAAAAAAAAATAAATGTGTGGCCACTGAGGGTAACATTAGTCTCCTGCTCATGTCCTGCTCATGTCCTCATGTCCTCATCTCAACTCATGTCCTATTTCCATTTATAATAAAAGAAAAGAAACGGGATAGCTACATTCAGTCGTCTTCAGTAGCCAGTTAGTTCATGTCAAATGGTAAGCAGGCAGCAAGCATGTGCAGATTAATATTAGCAATAAAAATGGCAAACACCTAAATAATATTATTTAAGTGCAGTACAATGTTTCTGTCTCGGCAGTCAAGCTTCTTTTTTTTTTGCTTAGAAACAAATGAGAAGAAACCAGAATCTTGAAATTAATGTCATGAAGTCCAGGCAAGAGTTTTTCTGTCTTTAGCCATCTGGCCTCTATGAGATATGCACCCACTGTAACCTCAGATTCATGCTCTTAGCTGACAGAACTTAATGGTTTTCTGCTGTTGTAGCCCAGCTGCCTAAAAGTTTGATGTGTTCTGAGACGCTTTTCTACTCATCATAGTTGTAAAGAGTGGTTGTTAGCATAGCTTTCCTGTCAGCTCAAACCAACCTGGCTACTCTCATCTGACTTCTCTCTTTAAAGTGTTTTTGTCTTCACAATTGCTACATACTGGATTATTAATTATTTTGTATTTGTGTGTGTGCGCTTGTGTGTGTGTGTGTGTATATGTGTGTATGTATATGTGTGTGTGTGTGTGTGTGTGTGTGTGTGTGTGTGTGTGTGTGTGTGAGTGTGTTATGTTGCTAGCATGGTTTTGGTTCACTTGCTCCACTTGAGGAAAGTATCACTGCAAATCAGTACAAAGTTATTTATACAATTTAACTATGGTATTTTCTGAAGCAACGGTGTACGAGTGCAGGTACAATTATAGAAAATTATAAAATATTCAATTTATTTTTTATTTGTATAGGGGACAACTTTACAGAGATAAAGAATGTATATGTTTGTTCCTTATAATTGTAAGTTTGTCCCTAATTAGTGAGCCAGTGATGACTGTAGCAAGGAAAATGAAGAACCGAGAAGAACCAAACTCAAAAGGAAACCTCATCCTCATCTGGGTGGCACCACATGTCCATTCATTACAGTTAAACTACTGTTAAGATGTGCAGTGATATGCAACTTAATGCAACCTGTGGTTCTGAGTCATTGTAAAAGAATGTTGATATAAATTACAGTCCAAATCCATCACCAGCTGCACAGATTGATCTCCAAAATCTATTGATATCATATTTTGTAGTCAGGTAGCACAATGTCTTAATAATTCACACTATGTTGTTTCATCTTTAGTGACCTGTCTGTATATCTAAAGTTACATCACTATACATTTAGTCCGAGTTAGTAGACAGAGATGGTAGGTGCCACACTCTTTATTCTTTCACTAATATTGAGCACAACCTAGTGGCTATAGCATATTATGACACAATTTCTAACACTGGGTGACAAGATTATTACCTGCTGTTCCAATTAATTAAGATCAATTATATAAAAATTCATCTGCACACATTCTGACAGTAGTTTATTCTGAAGCATTTATTTAATTGGACTTGCCTGTTTCAACTTTTGTGTGGTCAGTCCGCTCAGTGATTTTCTCCTGACTGATGAGGTAATCAACAATGCGCACACCAATTGGTGGTTCAGCATGATTCCATTCCAGAATAACCAATGAGCTGCTGGGTTCATAGGAGTGAGACAGCTTAAGCCTGTGTCAGAAGAGTAAAGAGGAAATATGGGGTGTCATATATAATGTTAGAATCTAATAAAATTAAAAGAGTGGATATAACATTTCAGAAAAGTGTTTGCCAAGTTGATCTAAATTAAGATCTCTGTGTGTGTGTGTGTGTTTGTGTGTATGTGTGTTTAAAGTATATTTAGTTCTTCACAATCACAAGCTCATTAGAAAAGTCTCTGTTTTATGCCTTACATGGGCTGAGAAAGTGGGGCACAAGTTGGTAGTCCATCAGAACCAAAGGCACTGGAGTCGCAGCGACACCAGTCATCAATGACATCACCTTTCCCAGAACACCACAGCATGCTCATCATAGCTTCCTGCAGAGCCTGTCAAAGCCAAAGACAATATGTGAGGGAGGTAAGAGAGCTACAGTATGCACTGTTTTCTTCTCCACAAGTAAACAACCACACAGTCCAGAGAACACAACATTATACAAAACTACTATTGCATCATTAAATAAGTACTTCTTGTTTAATATTGGTAACTTATTAAATGGATATCAAAGGGGGGATTGTACATGAATTGTTGATTGTTGATGTACTGGAAATAGTGTGTTGTTAAGTGTGTTGTTTCACAGGATTTACACTACATGGGCAGAATCATAAGAAAAACTGAAAATTGTTTACCAGACAGTTGGATACACAAAACTGTCTAGAATGTTCTTGTATGCTAGGGCATTATGATTAACTTTCACTGGAACTAAGGGCCCAACTATGTTCCAACATGAGAATAAATCTGTGTAAAAGGTAAGAAAACATGAAAACATGGTTAATGAAGGTTGAATCAGTGGAACTTAAATGTCCTGCACAGAGCCCTGACCTCATTCCCACTAAACACCTTCAAATGAATTGGATTACTTTCTGTGCTTTTGTGGCTGAATAGAATATCTTCAAAGCCAGTGTTTCAAATCTAACAAATAGCTTGTCGAAGTGAAGATTTTAATTAAAGAAAGACAGCGGCAACTCCATATTAATACCATTTTATACCATGGTTATGGGATGGGATGCGCAAAGGTCAGGTGTCCACATACTTCTGGCCATATAATGCCAGCATTAAGTATTGGAAGGACCTTTGATTGAATTGGTTACAACCTATTACACAAATGCAGGTCCAAAATAATATCCAAAGTACACTTCTTGGTAACTTGTGGAGTTTGAATTCATCCACATAACAACAGTAAATATCATTAAAGCAGAGTTTCTTTTTTCTGCCCAGAGCCCCTATAAATGAAAACTAAATGTCTCTGAACCTTCTGTACAGATTTATTTTAGAAAGCCAATCAGACTGTCCAAACAATTAGCTCATTATTTAAACATCTACAATAATATTTATTAAAATTGTACTTTTTTTCCCTGAACTTTCCACAAATAAAAAATTTGTATTAAAATCTGTTTAATGTCAAGTTGACATTATTTATCGGTCTATTGATTTTGTAGTTATTGAGGCTTAGATTCACGGCTTTTTTTCATGGAGAAACTGAGATTTTTTATAAACTGACAGGACAGAAACAAAACATTGTTCTATAAAGGATCCAAAAACACGTTAAATATCCCCAGCCTTTTCCTCCCAATTTGTTCATCTGCCAGTTCCCACCCACTTGCCAGCTTTTCCCTTGCACACCTATCTCTCAGATTTTATTTTGCAAAAATTCTACTCTAGAGCCCCAGAAAAGTATTTTATATACAATATATTCAACAACCTTAAACTTCAATTAGCAAACCAAGGGGAGAAGTAAAAAGAAAAAAGTTCTAGGAATGGGATCAAAGAGGAAAAAACATTAAGTGCATTATAATAATTTTCATCATATTAGCATATTGTACAAAAATTGTTAATAATAACTTTTATTGTTAATTAAAAGTAAACTACTAAATTCATTGCAACCTTAATTAAAATAAACAAAACATTGTTAATTGAAATATTAGTTCTACCTTTGGTAAAACCTTCCCTGGAATAATAGCACTGTCTAGTCATGTTTAAAAAGGGTGCTGACAATTAAATTTGAAGGGTCACAAACCACTTTTTGTATCGGTTTTCCTTATTTTTATTATTTTTATTCCTCTTACAAAATCTTTGTAACAAAGACAAAAACAAAATGATTGATATATTTCATTTAAGTTATCCAATCAAAAAAGTTGTTTCGATTGGAGTACACTTTATACACCTATCTTCTGTCGGTTCAGATGGAAAAACTTGCACACATTGCTTAACATTATGTCCTGATCCCACTGTGAGAACCCACTGTCATTTTGCCCGACGGTCAGAGGCAGTCTGTGCAAGACAATTGCAACCAGTTTTATACACTGCATCAATTTCACATGCAATTCGGTTCCCTCAGTGACTGATGTAAAACGCTACAGTGGTATTGCCAGTCTGAACTAGTATGTGTGACCCCTTTAAGGGTACCTAAAAATGGTGTACTGCTAGACACACTGCTTTAATTTTTTTTATTCTACAACCCTGGAAATTATTTATTTATTAAGTGTTAAAATGGTTAAAAGGTTACAAATTACTCTTATTTTAATTTATACAATGTCTTTTTTTTTATATTAGTTAACTTCACTTGCAATCAAAGTCTAAACTGAGTTAAGTGAGGAAAGACTGTGTGTGTGTGTGTGTGTGTGTGTGTGTGTGTGTGTGTGTGTGTGTGTGTGTGTGTGTGTGTGTGTTGAGAAAAATGAAGTGCTCTCAGATGGCTCTCAGGCTCACTTCAGTGCTACATGCACATGAATACCTGTATGCAGACATCTATGGCACCTTTCGGTTGCTGATGACACTCACCATGTTTAGGTCACACACCCTCACACACATTAACAATGCTGTTGCTAAAACCTGAGCCTTACGAAGTAAACACGTTTTTTTATGTTTTCACATTTGATATAATGGATGCTTTTTATAGGCTATGCTTGGTATCCACCATCACCCTGTGTATATATAAATATATATATATATATATATATATATATATATATATATATATATATATATATATATATACACACACTTCCATCCATCCACGTACCTGGTAGGTTCCATTGTTGTTGACAAGCTCATAGATTGGTGCCGCCTTGGTAACTTGGAGTAGCACAGGCTCTGTGGGCCTTGATGTCCCAGGGCTCATGTGGCACAGGTGGCATGAGGGTGGGCACTGACCCTGGCTGCTGCAGTCCATGCGCACACCTGCTGTTAAACGCTTAGCCCCTGAGTCAAGCAGACTGGCTATATAGGCTGGATAAGTGAGAGCGCGTGCCTCTTTATCCCGCTCCTCGGACTCATCGGAGGGAGAATTACCTGCAAAACAAATTGCTTTTATGTAAGTGTTGGGAGAAAAAAACCGATTTTCACTCAAGAAGCAAATATCAGTTTGGTATTCTTTAATGTGAAATATTTAATGTTTTAAATTGCAGCACTTTCAGCAATAAGGGTATACAAGCATAAATAACTACTACTTCTACTAATAATCATCATTTTTGGAAAATTAAATGTGAATGATTAAAATGTGGAAGCAGTCACTGCAGGCAAAGTCCTTCCTTCATTTTTGCCTGCATAACAATAAAGAATCATATTACAGATTGTTTAATTAGATTTTAGGAAGAAAAAAAAAAACAGATATCACATGGTATGTATTTCACTGAAAAAGTCATTCTGTAAACATCAGAAATGCCCAACTACTAAACAGCAAATTGAAACTCTTGAAATTAGTACACGTCTTTTATGACCAGTAGGCTTGTTTTTTTGTGCTGCTTCCAAATAACTGTTCAAGATGAGGCCTGGTCACTCCTAAGCAAATGTGCATCATCAAAAGTTTTGTGAAACATAATTTAAGCAAACTCAGGTTCTGATTGTTTCTGTCTCCGAATTTGCCCTCCGTCAGAAGAATTTAGAACAACTTTAGCTTACTCTGCTGAATTTGTCAAATGCACAAGCAATTTCTGAGTTCAACAGCCAATTAGGGAATAACATATTGCTTGTGCAAGCCTTCATATTTAAAAGAAAAAAGACATAGGTTTATAGGTCTAATGAGTAAAGAGTTTATGCTGCAACCCACTGTTCTTTTACAGCGTGTACTCTGCTAGCTTGCTCCTCATCTCTGGAAACAAGAGACAAATAAAGAAGTAAAATTGCTGGGCTCCATTTCCCCCAAGTGCTACACTCCATAAATGAGCAGAGCCAACTCAAGCCCCCATCAATCCACTGGACACACACACACACACACACACACACACACACACACACACACACACACACACACACACACTGTGTAAGAGAGAGAGCAGCCTTCTGTCTACAATCCCCCACCTTTGACGAGCTATTTAATTAAACTAGGTTTTTTGAAGGAGGGATCCAAGCAAGAGATATTTTTTTATTTAATGTCTGTTCATGATCTTGGGACAAACTGGCATTCACATCTAAGGTTCAGTGCACCATCATGCACCAGTAGATGAACACCTCTAGGTGAGTATGTATAGATTTGAAAACCCTTTATGGAGTTTAATTAGTCACACAGAGATATAAGAGATAAGGAAAAGACATTGTGAGCCAAAATGTCTGGTCTGTTTCACCAGGTAGTCATAAAACACTGCCAATGATGCTCAAGGCTTTAATCGGGAGGAGAAACTATTTAACAAAGTGAAGATTGGAAGTGGGAACATTTCATGTCACATGTAGATGAAGCTAATAATACTGATATTAGCTGATGGTGTGGTTTAATTAAATACAGAAATTAAAAGTGAGGTGAGATTGAACACCAGGAGTAATTTGCTTTAATTGTTTCAGAAAAAAGCTTTGAATCTTTTTTCTATAAAACAGGCATATGAAATGACAAACCAGAAAATATTAGAAAATGTTTACATTGTAAAGGGAAAAAATCTCAATATCTTTATTGTGTAATGAAGAATAGAATAAGGTTTTATGGCACATGTGCCTATTCACCCAGCGGACAACAGAGGGCACTGTATGATTAATCATACACCTATATACCCATGAAATACAACTGGAGGAATGAAAAATGCATGCCAAATTAATAAGATAACCTTAAGACAACATATATGTGTGTGTATACACACACACACACACACACACACACACACACACACACACAAATGATTGGCTTTGAGAGGGTCACAATTTTAGGCTTCCTCTTCATGCAGATTGCAAAGTGAATGCAAGTACCAGATCATGGATGTAGGATAAGATGCACTACAGCTATTTAAGTGCTGAATGAGGTAGACTACATATTTAAGACTGAACATTTTTTTTACCTTTGCCGCATCATAAAATGAGATACATTTCGTTGTGCTGGTGGGTCAGACATCATCTGTACGCTTAAGCAAAGACAAATTGTTCTCAACAGCTTGCTGCTTCTTGTCATAATTCAATGTGACCCAGCAAGATAACTACTACAAGATATCTGTTCATGCATGAAAAATGTTCTTCACACAGTGAATAATTGCATTAGCCCTAACACAAACTTGTATATGTGGATATGTGGGATGAATGTGCATCTTTTATATCTATCCAGGCTACTTGTGATTACCAGGCAGGATGAATAGATGATAGATATTAGGTAAAGCGAATAAAAATTCACAAACGACACTAATTAATCATGCATTGGGCATCTTGGAACAGGAAATTCACTGACATACGAAACTGTACATATTTTTTTTTGCATAAATTACAATATAAAACCATCTCTTTCAGGTACCTGTAAACATACATATAACACAGCATATTGCTTGCCCTCGATTTGTCTTTTGTGCTTCTGAACTATTGCATTTTGTTTATTCCTTAGACTTAAGTACACGGCCAGCTCCCATTCCTAATGGACAGGAGTCTTCGTCTCTTAAGAGAATGCACGGTTTGTCAAGGCGAGACTAGCCATGTTTGTTTACCTGAGCTTGGCCGGTCTGACACAAGCGACACCGACATCCTGTTTTGGCGAGTGTACTAATTGGCAAGTCTTTCCATGATCCCACCTGACCCCAAACACTCAGGGCCAAGAAGCCATGTTTTGTCCTTGATTCAGGATAACCAGACTTTTTTTTATTTTGTCACTAAAGCATTATATTTCTATAAGGTTATAGTTGAACTATTGCATTGATCAATATGTCATATTTAAGTGATTACATGTAATTATTAAGTACTTGCACATTAAGAATATGGTAGATTAGCAACATTGGAGCACCTACCTAAATGCTACACTGTAGTAACTGTTAATGCCTCTTTATAATGTGAAAATATCTTTCAACAATGTTGATTTTTCCACTACTTATGTCAAAATATACATACATACATGTGTATATATGATAGATGGATGGATGGATAGATAGATAGATAGATAGATAGATAGATAGATAGATAGATAGATAGATAGATAGATAGATAGATAGATAGATAGATAGATAGATAGATAGAGTGACAAATGACTACTGATGGCGTAGCAGTAGTAGCTCTTATCTGACTATGTCACAGATGACATATCTATAGAATACAGACAGACATGTAATGACACCTAAAGGTCAAGACTGACCTAGAAACTTTCCAAACTACTGGATCAATCTGACAGGGTCTGTGAAACCACCCAATTTTATAGATGCATTCTATCATGTTTTTTCATGCTTTAAATACGATCCCCCGCAGGCATCTATGTGAAACCAGCTATATCGTGAGAGATGCAGTGTGTGAGGGAACACAATCAAATACATAATATATATGAAGAACGCAGTTTTTTTTTTTTTGCAGTTAATCCAGTTTTATCTGTGGCAGGCAGCGAGCAGCCGACATTACCATCGGTGCTTACTCTTCGTGTTGTTTATACTTGACTTGCAGTCTGACTTTCAGTTCACCCAAAACTTTTCTAACTAATAATATGTTTCTAGGGCTTATGCTAAGAAAGGCAAAAACAAAAAAGAAGTCAAAGGCATAGAAAAAGAGAGGGTGTAATGACACTTTTCACAAGGATTTGTTGTGATGAATGGCCTGTTCTGGGAAATGCATATCATGCCTTCAGGGTTGAGGAGAACAATTAAGCTTAATGTTAGAAACAGCAACGGAACACAGTGGTGATTTAATGTCTGGACTCTACACAAATATTTGTATTTCTGAAAAGTGCATCAACTCTAATTCTCATCACCAGGGTTTATGTGTATGTGTGGTTTTTTAGAGGTATATGAAGTCCATTCAGGGAATAATTCAGGTCATAATATTCTGCATGATATTTAAGTTACTTTAAAGACCTTCGGCAGATGCCCTTTTCCAGTGGCACTTGAATGTATCTCATTTTCATACAACTAGGTGTTTAAGGGTCCAGTAGTTGCAGATTGGAAACTCATGATTTTCTCATCAGCACACCAATATTTTAACCACTAAGTTAAAGGATTTGAAAACACAACTGTTTTTGTTAGAATTATAAAAAAGAAAAACAGAAGAAAAGATTAATACCTGGTAAATACAATATGTTATATAACATAGTGGATATAATAGTATTCTTATTACAATACTGCTGGAGCAAACAGTCTTAAACCAGGTTGAAGCATCTACTGCGCTCTCAGAAAAATACTTTCACAATGAAGGGTCATGAAAGATAAGTGTGTAGGAGACTAGGACAGTAGTGAAAGTTAATGTAACAAAGGGTAACTAACAAAGTCTGCCCTTTGTCTGCCCTTTGTTAGTTCCAACATAAGAGTCACACAAGACTAATGACATAACCACAGAAAGTAATCTATGAAATGTCTCTGCTTTGACAAATAGGTTATTCACAAATAGCTTCTACTACTGCTCCGAAATACGGAACACAATCAGAAAATAAGTATGTTAAAATATCATTAATGTAAGTGATTACAACGTGTCCAACATGTCTCTTAACACATCATTAATGAAAGACTGCAATGAAGAGGGGGAAATTTACCAGGCAGTATTGCATAATCACATTCATATTGATAACGTCTTCCTTCTTTGTCTCAGATATCACGCAGGGGTGGAAAGTAACAAATTACATTCACTTATTACTGTAATTGAATAGTTTTTTGTGCACTCTTTAAAATGTGTACTTTTACTTGTACTTAGGAATTAAGTGTTTTGTTTAAAATATTGTACTTAACTACATTTTAAATCATAAAAAAAAAAAAAAAAAGAAAGAAATAAAAAATAATGCAAGGGGGAAAAGAATGGTGCCCTGGAATTTACTGCACTGATCAATTGATGGGCAGAGAACAAACGTACTAAACTCACTAGAAAGAAAGCGAAATGCCGTTGAACCAAAAGTTGTTCAGTGCGTGTGCTCACTGTCTAAAAACTGATTCAGCCTTTGCAATTTCTCTCTTTTTTTAATTTTTATTCTCAATAAAAAGTCATGATTAGTTTCTTTGTGTTATTGCACTTTCATTTGTAAAGGTGTTTCTTCAGTTAAAACAATTAGTTTCAGATTCATATCAAGGCATATAACTTGGTAAAATTAACTTCACATTTTACTGGTAACTTAAGTAACATTTAATTGAAGTAACAGTACTTTTCGTTAAGTAGAATATTTTATTACTCTTTGCACCTTTGGTATCAAGTTTACTGAGATAGTTTTAAATAGTTTATTTAGTGTTTATAAAGTTGCTCAAAAGAGGATGAGACAAAAAGATGAAAATGTATGCATTTTACATATATTCTATTAAGCTTCCTATAATCAGTATAGGGATAAAACCCCTCTTTGTTAGAGTTAAATAGTATATAATGAAATGAAACCTGTGTATACAACAAAGCTTAACACACAGTCTCATTAATTTACAGTGCATCTGGAAAGTATTCACAGAACTTTTTATAACATTTTATTTTGCAGCCTTATTCTAAAATGGATAAAAATCATAAGTTTCCTCAAAGGTCTACAACCATACCCTATAATGACAACATGAAATAAGTTTAAAATCTTTGTCTAAAAAGCTTTGGCACCAGTTACAGTCAAGTCTTTTTAGGTATGATTCTACAAGTTTGACACACCTATTTTTGGGCAGATTCTCCCATTCTTCTTTGCAGAACCTCTCAAGCTCCATCAGGTTGGATGGGGCGCATTGGTGCACATCCATTTTAAGATCTATTTTAAGGCATTTTAAGATTTTGGTAAACTCCAGGCAGGCTGTCTTGTGCCTTTTACTGAGGAGTGGCCTCCATCTGGCCACTCTACAATACAGGCCTGAGTGCTGCAAAGATGGTTGTTCTTCTGGAAGGTTCTCCTCTGTCCTTGGCGTTATTTTAAACAGCAACTTGTCTTTTAAAAATCATATCAACCATATTACAAAAACAGCCCTCTTCCATCTTAGAAATATTGCTAAGCTAAGAAACATGTTATCTATATCTGATGCAGAGAAGCTCAACCATGCATTCATGACCTCCAGACTGGACTATTGCAATGCATTACTAGGTGGTTGTCCTGCATCAATAAAAAACAAGCTACGGTTAGTCCAGAATGCAGCAGTCAGAGTTCTCACAAGGTCAAGAAAATATGACCATAAATTCCATAAATCCATCATGCTCCCTGAGATCTCAAAACTCTGGACTTTTAGTAGTTCCTAGAATAGCAAAGCTCACTAAAGGCGGTAGAGCATTCTCACATTTAGCTCCTAAACTTTCAAATAGTATTCCTGACAGAGTTTGGGGCTCAGACACACTTTCCCAGTTTAAGTTCCAGTTTATGTGTTTAAGTCCTACACATAACACCCATCACATATCATAACCTTGTGCTCCATTACATCTGATCAAATGCACATTATCAACTTGTGCTTGTTAGTATCATGAACAGCAGCTACGCTTATTCGCTGGTTGCCCCAGCTCTAGTCACGTCCCACCTAATGAAGATTGTGGACCTTTAAAGAAGTAGATGCTGACCCTGCAAACATCCCAAACCATCTAAAAACATACCAGCGCCATTTGGATCCCATTTCATGTGGAATTTGGACATTATACATTGCACCTCTTTGAGAGTTTAGAGGCTCTGGCATGGAGAAGCTGGTGTTGGATCTATGATGATCGCAAATGTTGAGCTATTTTTTAAGGTTGCTCAGTAGCTCCTGGTTCCATAATCTCATATGACTGTATAAGACTGTAGAAAGGACTTTACTTATAATCTATAAACATTCCAGTGCTCATGTTAGTTCTCTCTCTCCAGTGTTCTGTATTGTTTAAATACAATAATTACACTTTTGATATCACCTAAATGAGGATGGGTTCCTCTTTTGAGTCTGGATCCTCTCAAGGTTTTTTCCTCAGGCACCATAGCTTGCTAATCAGGGATAAATACACATCGTTCACCTTAACTCTTAAATTCTGTAAAGCTGCTTTGAGACAATGTCTGTTGTGAAAAATGCTACAGAAATAAACTTGAATTGACCACAGAGAAATGCTGGAGCTCTTTCATGGTGACCATGGGTTCTTGTTCACCTTCCTGACTAAGGCTCTTCTCCCCGATCGCTTAGTTTGGCCGGGTGGCCCAATCTAGGAAGAGACCTAATGGTTCCAAACTTCTTCCATTTACGGATGATGTGCTAATTGGGAAGTTCAATGCTGCAGAATTTTTTCTGTACTATTCCCCAGATCTGTTCCTCGATACAATCCTATCTCTGAGGTCTACAGACAATTCCTTGGACTTCATGGCTTGGTCTGTGCTCTTACATGCAGTGATCATTGTGGGACCTTATATAGACAGGTGTGTGCCTTTTCACATCATGTGCAATCAACTAAATTAACCACAGGTTGAGTGAAATCAAGTTGTAAAAACATCTCCAGGATGATCAGTGAAAACTGGATGCACCTGAGCTCTATTTTAAGGGTCATGGCAAAGGCTGTAAATACTTATGTATTTGCGATTATTATAGTTTTTATTTGTAATAAATTTGCAAAGATTTCAAACAAACTTCTTTCAGGTTGTCATTATGGGGTATTGTTCATAGAATTTTTTGAAAAATAATGAATTTAATCCATTTTGGAATCAGTCTAACAACAAAATGTGGAAAAAGTGAAGCGCTGTGAATATTTTCTGGATGCACTGTATATACAGGTAGTACTCTACTTACAATGGAGATACGTTACGACGACCCCATCGTAAATCAAAAATATCTTAAGTCGAAGATGGTGCAATGACTGTCACAGTCCTTCCTGCTTCATGCTGATTTATAATTTTCATTTTCATTTTCTGCTCCAAACTGATGGCTTTCCTCTTCTTTTTTTCACTACAAGCAAGAGACATACTTGAGCACTTGGAAAACATGCTTTTATCACTAAAATTGCTGTTTGAAACAGTTTGAAACAAAATACACACAGACTTTACTCCGTCAACCGCTAGTGAGATTGGGGCAGCTTATAAGGTAAGAGATACGCTCATCCATGTGTCGTTGGACGCAATTTTTTATATTTTAATACAGTTTTGTCGTATCTCTATCATAAGATCGAAAAATCGTAAGTTGAACAATCATAATTTGGGGACCATCTGTACCTTCTTATGACTAGTTAAAACAAGCTTACACAACATTTGACTCACACTGATGTGAATAACAGTGTGTTCCACCCAGGGGACAAGAACTGCTGTAGCATCACATGTTGGAGATAAAACAACAGCTCTCTCTCTATCTGTTGGTGTGTGTTTGTGTGTGTGTGTGTGTGTGTGTGTGTGTGTGTGTGTGTGTGTGTGTGTGTGTGTGTGTGCGTGTGTGTGTGTTTGTGCGCGCATGTTGGCATGTGGAGACATGCCTCCTTGGTGGCTGGTTGAAAGATTAATTATAAAACAGAAGTCATCGGGGTCCAGTCTTTTCTGACCTCTAAAATGAGTAATTGGGCACAAGTACAGACTGCTCCATCAAGTTGCATGTCTATAGCCCCAATTCTGTCATCATCTCTCTCTCTCTCTCTCTCTCTCTCTGTGTTAGCCAAAGACAGAAAACTCTCTCTAACACACAAACACACACATAGTTTACATGACACACCATGCTTTCTGTGCATCCTTTACCTTTCTCAAATGGCTTCCATCTAACACTTTGTTCCTATTTATTCTTTAACTGTTTTACCATGTAATCCACACAAGATGATATAAAGGTAATTTTATTCAAAACTTGTCTCCATTTAAATTTTTAGGGTTTAGAGTTTTACTAAGTTGCTTTACACTGACTCCTAGTCAGCTACAACTTAGCTTTGAAAGTAGTACCTCTTTAAAAGCCTTCAATCTAAACGCATCTCACATATACATCTCCAGTAGGCATCTAAGATAGGGTCTGGTCAGCTACGCAAAAAAATGCAAACTGCTTTGAAAAATCATAGAGCAATTGCACTGTTTTTTTTTTGTTGTTTTTTTACTTTAACAATTAAATTTCTTATTTTCTTCATTCCCATTTAATATTGTCTCTGAATTGCACTGCAAATTGTGCTGTATACTGTAAATAAACATACGGTTTATTGCTTTCTATAAAGTAGCTTGAGTAACGTGATTTTTACAGTTTTGTTCTGAATGAGGTCGGAGCTGCATTAAAGTGTTTGTGGATACATTATGCCTTGAATCAAAATGAATTCTTCTGCCTTCTGGTAAGTGTTTTCAGGATAGTCTGTGGACCCACCGTGACCCTGAATACAATAATACAGTTACTTAAGAGGAACGGATCAATAAACAGAGTTGAATATAACCCAGCTAAAAAGCTCCGCTCAAAGAAAAGGGCAATAATTCCAAAGTTCGATGGTACTAATGACTTAGTTCATCAATCATAAGTACACAAACCTGACATTTCTTCAAGCACACCCTGTACACTCTTACAGTAACAATCATCACGGAATCCTCACCAGGACACTAAGATCCAGAAAAGATTAATGACCAGACAGCCATCATTATTAATAGAGTTGAGGGGGAAAAACCTATTTCAAAATGAACTACCGCAGGAAGTCGGCCACAAAGTAGAATATTATGCATCATCAGAAAGGAGGCAAGGACATTAAATGGAGCAACCAATCTACATCATGTCCTCACTAGAATGGAGGAGCTGTACATGCAGCAGTCTGGTAAAAAAAAAAAAAAAAAAAAGATGGGAGTTTACTGATGTCATCGGTTATGCTTCAGTGCTCTAGGAAAGGGAGAACAGGATGAATTGACTGTGTTATTGCATTTTGATTGTCATTATGGTTCTTGGTGCACCTTGGCTGTCACTGCAGCAATCAAAGAGAATCTAAACTTCAGGCAATACACTCCAAACTTGTGGCATTAGGAAAGTCTTCTGATGCTTCTGTCAAAGCTAATTTTACCTTTGTTGTAAAAAAATACCCCAATTAAATGGATTTTTACAGTGCGAGATGTTATAAAAATGTCTATAGATAGGTATTAGTAAAACAGATTTCTTAAAGGGTGGAAAAAAATATTTACTGAAGGGTTGCTGGTGCACAAAAAAAATCGGATTTATTAAGCACTGATTATTGATGTAGCACTCTGAAAGTGTTGAAAGGAGTGCTGTTTATATCTGCATATTTTAGCACTTGAATTAAAATGTAATTTTTGGGGGGCTTTGAAAAATGTGAGAAAATATCAGGGCCAGAGAGTGTGGGAACTGTGGGTGGATAGTAAAAAAATAACGATTACTTCCTTAGTTATGTACTGATGCTGATAGAGAGCGATTGTTAAAGTTATATGGAGGAAATATGCATTCACAAATGTTAGATATTTTCATATTTAAGTCAAGTGCTGTCTGGTTAAAAGATGGGCAAAAGATATGTATATGAGTCTTTCTGTAGACCTCACTCCATCAGACATGAGTAAGTAAAAGCAATTCTCACATTGCATGATCCCAAAGTGAAATGATAACAGTGCCACTGTTTTTAGCTTAGCTGCGGGCCATGCTAGGACAGACACATTCCAAATACATTATTAATGAAGCTGTGATTACACAGGTGTGAAAACCAGTCCTCTGAGATCCTTAGATGTTAACAATCACTCATCTGCTCACAAAGTTTCCTCTCTAACTGACAGATTCAATTTGAGTTGACATGTGAAACTTTTTCCCCCCGATTTGCCTGATGCTGTAAACGCAAGCATTTCAAAAAGCACCTACCATTTCTCAGCTTGTTATGCATTTAGGTGGGAGAAAAAAAAATCTGAAAAGTCTAAAAAAAATAGCAGAATAATTTGATACTGTAATGACAAACCAGTTGTAACATTTCTTTAAAACATGATTGTCCAGTGTTGATTGGATCATTTTTCAGGATATGGATTGTGGGCAAATCTTTTATCTACAGCATTTCCTATCTAACTGCAAAGCTGATTTAATTAGCACATGCATTTAACAAGTATGTACACTGGCTGCCGGAAGTGTTTTAGCATGTTCAGAACTGAAAGTGCATGAACAGTGATGTTTTAACAAAATTTGCATTTTATTGGACAAATGGTTACATAATAATGTCTGACCATTTACACTGGCTAGATGTATAGAATTCAATGTAGTAATAGTAATCAAATCTTTTCTTCAAAACAAAAAGTGTTTAGCAATGAAAACCATTATATAGTGTCCCTTTACAGATTTTCTATTCTTTAAATATGCAACTTAGAGATATAGAGATAGACATATTAATGCATTGTGCAATTCTATTTTTTTGTTGTTGTTGATCATTTGTGGGCGAACCATGTCCATGTGAGTGACACTGAAAGATAAAATAAACCTACTTAGGGGTTAAGGCATTGGAAATTGGATCCAAAAGTCGTGTGTTCAAATTCCAGCCACACCAACCTGCCATTCCTGGGCCCCTGAGCAAGGCCCTCAACCGCATAGCTGCTCAGTTGTATAAATAAGATTCATGTAAGTCCTTCTGGATAAGGGCATCTGAGAAATGTAGACTGCATGTGGCTTAAGAAGGACAACACTTCTTGACAGTCACATATTCAACGTCATATCAGAAATATCATTGATTTTATTACAATTCATATATACAGTCAGTATATAAGTGCTCCTTATACAGTGTGAATGATGTTTAATGTTCAAATTTAAGTCTTCATCACATAATTATGGGAATTTATTTCCAGTTGTAATAAAACTTAGATATATGCATGCTAACTGTAGAGTAATTGGCAGGTGATATAATCTATCCTAACAAATGAAATATTATGACACCTATGACAACCAATAATGAAAGATGGCAAGCACTGTTAACTTAAAAGACATCAGCAGATATGATGGCATATAATATCATACCTGACATATTCATGACATGGCTGTGAGTGAGACTTTATCAAACAAAATCTCTGTATATCTTTGCCTGTCAGACCATTTAAAATGAATTAAAATGTACAATAATGGCCCCATACAGATCCTTCCTAAATATGATATATGATATGATATAAAACTAAAATAATAAACAATAAACTTTACTTATACAATACTTTTCAATAATGTACTTTTTTTATTTATTTTTTTACATATTTTGTGTGACACTATAAAATCAGACTCATGAATGACACTATTTTGAACAATAGTACTGTAATAATGTAAGGCAATGAACATTACAGTAGGTGTAAATGCTTTGGTAAACATGCACAAAAAAAGTGAAAATAAGCAGTGGGGATATTGGCTGGCGGGGAAGTGTAGCTGTTCACATTTCAAGTGCTAAACTTTGAGTAATTAGTCGCAATCAATTGTGTGCATAATGTTCTCCACCTACACATACAGCATGTATGCTGCTTAGAGCAGTACAGTATCAGTGTTTCAGGTTCTCACGTCCCCACAGACATGAGCTGCGTTTGTTCAGTTACTGCGGTTTGGGTGTATTATATACTAAAGACTAATGTGTACTCATTAAATGTGTATGAATTGGTCTAGTCTTTGTCATGAATTTTCTTTTATATACTGTATACCGTGGTACAAAAATAGATCATTTCTTGTACCATGGCAGAAAACATGCCTTAGTATTGTTTATTGTCTGGGGTCTTTTTTTCACATCTGGCAACCAAGAAAATAGGCTATAGACTATAGGTACATTTGGTACCTATTTCTGTAGTTTTATTTAGGACTATAATCTTAAATAGAACTATGTCGTTTGTCTTAAATGTATTTCTTAATATTATGTTTCTTCACGGGTATATGTCAAGAAACCAACACTTTCAAAAATGCTCCACTTTTTGCCTGGTTAGGGCTCTGTGTGCTCCAGATAAAAGAAAAATGTTACCAAAGAACCAAGATGATCTTAGCCCAAAAGGAGAGGAACCTTGATAAGGGCAAGAACAAAAAAAAAGAAGAAGAAAGGAAATAACACATCTAACATGCTAGGTACAGAGGCACATTTCTGTCTTCTGCTCTTGTGGGTCAAACATGATGGAAAAGATCTGGAAAAAAGGGATCCCCCTTTGCAAAAGGTCCAATCATGGGTCAGCACACTCCTGAGCCATACTCACATAACTCAAGCCTTGATGTCAGATAAAACACAGCTGCTTTTCCTTGCCTAAGCCCCAGGGCACCTGCTCCTTTGCTCCTCGCTTTCAATCTCTCCACTTGTGGTTGCTCATTTTTTCCCCTTATAAATATTGAACTATTGTGTTTTCTACATGCATCATCCAATGTCAGAAAAGGGTTAGGAAGGTCAGAAATAATGCGTCACTGAACTTCCAGATTATTATTCAGTTATTCATGTTTAAACATATGATTCAGGAACTACAGTGAAAACAAGAAAGTTCTGTTTGTAGACACAAGTGACGAAAGTAAGCCTGGACACGCTGACAAGTCCAATAATTGAGTTACTATCAAATGCTTTTCTAAAACACAATAATAAATGACAGATATTTTTGCTCTCCTCACACTTACACATTCACTGAGTTTTGTTGATGGTAGACACAGCTCAGTTTTCATTATGCTGTCATAGCTGTTATTCTGGAAGTTTCTGCTTAAACTCTGCACACTATGCACATTTTCTATAAACATTGTGTGACAAAATGATGATACCACATACTGTAGAAAGCATAAAGAATGGCTGCAAATGTTCTTTGAACAATTTGCATTAATCTGTCCATCATTGAAAAGGTAATACTATAATTAATTTAGAAATGTACCTGATTCTCATACTCTTAAGTTACTTTGTGATTATGTCCATTGTTAAAAGGTATAAAAAATTTTAATTATATTGAATTGACTAAAATGGCAATAAAAACCCTTATATATATTATAGATAAAAAATTGTTACTCTTTGTGATATGTTGACAAATTGTCCCATATTGTTAAATTTTACAATAGGTAAGCATTGTATATTGGAATTGCTTTTCTAGTTATGCGTACATAAACGTATAGTCTTCCTTGTTTTTTCTGACCTTGCCGAGCTAAAGGAATCCATCTGCTTCCAAATACTAGCTACCTAATAATTAAACCAAGGATTAGCTTTATGAATTCACTGTGTCATGGGTATAAGCCTCTGTGATTTTCAAAAAACTTAATCATGCCTCAACTAAATAAATTTGAAGAATATACAAAATCTACACAAACATAAAAGCCTCTGTATGTTATTTTCAAACAAACAGCTGCCCAAGCAAAGTGATCTTGGCATCAAGTATTTTGAATCTCTTAGACCTCTCTGATTTTCCTCACTTTCCCTATTGTTAATTCCCATTGAAAGTGGTGTAACCCTGGTTCTGTGAGGTGATCATGCTATACACTATCACAGCAGTGACACTTTTTGGTTCCTTATTACATTTATTATTAAGAGTTTTCAGAACAACCAGTAATGCCCTCGGGGTGGCATTCAAGCCCAGTCCTTTAATAACTATTTTTGGAACATCAGATAACAACAAATGTCACTTTAACTACAAGTCAGAGAGATATTATTGCTTTTATATCTATCCTGGCCTACAGGAAAATTCTGTTGAGCTTTTTTTTTTATTTTGTTGGAAATCCACAACCCTTCTGTGAGTAACAGCTTGGATGGAAGATTTGATGTTTATTCTAAAACTACAACAGCCCAAATTTATATCGAAGGACCCAGTGAAAAAGTTTAACCTAAAATGGGAAACAATATTGTCATATTTGAAAATTTAAAGGGACTACCCAGCAGTTCAATTAATATATATGCACACACTGTACAAAGTGCCTACAAATCACTGGCAGAGACACCTTGCCAAAATTGGCATTAATTGTTTATTTGCTAAAATATTTTTAATTATTCTAAATTCCAAGAGGATCACAGCAACAAAATCTTTTGAGCATTCAGAGATACTTATCCAAAAAGTTTAATGAAACCAAAGCCAAAGTTTTTAACACACCCACCAAAATGGTTAAAACACTCCATTCTCTATTAGTGCAAGCAGTTGCCATTACATAAGCCAGTTTTGACACTGAAATCTCAAAAATGAAAATTAAATTAAATGCTCTTACAAAAGCCGAAGCCTGTCTGTAATCTTTGGCACCAACCCTTTCAGTTGTACAGCATAATAAACTGTCCATGTGCTAGCTTTCCAATGTATTTTCCCTGTGGACTGAGGAGGATGTATCCGAGTGATGAACTACACTGACTTTTGGCTGCTCATCCCTCAGCCTCTTCATGCCTTCTGGACTGTCCAACTCCCACCCCTTGGTCTTCATTTCCCTGCCCACCATTATAAGTCAGTGGTGTGTGGTGGTTACAGATTAGCAGGCCGTTAAGATATAAATCAAAGAGCCATGTGTGTGAGGTGAGAGGCTGATTAGTCAATGTGCGTGCGTGTGCTGGAAGCGAAAATGTAAGAATTATGCAAGCTCAGGAGAATTGCACACCAGTGTGCTGGGAGAGTTAATGAGAAGAGGCAGAGTATATGCATGAAAAGGAGGTCAGTGTGTAAGTGAGGCAGTTTGGAAAACTTCATGACACACACATACACTGCCCCTGGCACTCTCTCTGCCTCCCTTCCCCTGTCCCTCCCCCGAGATGTAATTAACAAAGAAATTAGACTGGAACACAATGCTGATGGGCCGCTCTGTCTCCAGCACTGTTAAAAAACCTTAATCACTTTCTCTCATTGTGGGAGATAATGCCAAAGTGTATGACATTCTTACCATAAAGTCTCCCAAGTCAGAGATTTCATGCTTTAGGCCAACCTGGAGAGGTGCCATGCACAGATAACACCTCCTTTCCTTTCAGTACTAATGAGCCATTATTCAAATGTGTCCATATTGTTTTTAAACCAAAAACCATGGCTGCTTGCAATATAATTTAATGGTGATATACCAAAGAGGAAAAATGATCATTTGTATTCTTTCTTTTTAGCCAAGCAGAATTTAGCTACAATATTTGATTAAACAGTCCAGCTACAGCTTGGACTTTCATGTTCAAATTCTTACTCTGCTAATTATAAACTTTTCTTAAATTTACATTGGAGTCCAGTAGCATTCAATGTCAAGCAGTTAGAAGCGGTTAGCAAAAAAAAAAAAAATCTTTCCTCAGTACATGACTGAGCAACCCACACATCCAACCTCTACTTCATTTCCTGCTGGGACTTGCAAAAGACCTGCAGTGTATTAAAACCATCTGTATACATGCTTTTTTCTAACATTAGATGGCTTGGAAAATTGCATTCATACATATTTATAGTGTGTTGTGCTTGTGATAAGGGTTAAATAGGCAATGGAGAAAGAGGGGGAGAAAGAGAGGGGGATAGAGAGAGAGAGAGAGAGAGAGAGAGAGAGAGAGAGAGAGAGAGAGAGAGAGAGAGATTAAGTAGACGATTTTATGTGAAAGTATACAAGTGAATATGCTGTCAAACCTGCTGTCTTTTACACTACATCTTTGCTCATCACAGTCTGTGAACTTAAAAAAAGGAATCAAGCCAAATAAACCTAAAATGCCTGGCTGTGAAAAATGTTTCAGTAAAAGTATTTAATAAAATTCCCTGTCATTAATCAGTATTACATTCAGTGAAAACTATAAAGGTGTATTATCATATTCATTTCTGTTTTATATATGAAACTTCATGAAATTTTGTGCTAGTTTACAAAAAAAGCAATAGTGCAACATCCTTTCTATAAACTGTACTTCAATCGCCAAGGCCACATAAATAAGTATATAAAGCTTAGAGATCTTTAAGTAAAGAATCATCTTTGCTTGCTCTTACAGTGGAAAGATAGATCCAGTAAGTTGCAAATGAATAAAAGTTAATCTACATGTTTTCAACAATTTACATCTTCTATACCAGCTTTTTCAATGCTAATTTGGCAGCTTTATAAATAATCTGACAAATACTTTGTGTAATTGACTTAAATGATCTTATCTGATCTTATGTTACAGAATCTTATTTCTTCATATCATTCATCATTACACATTACAAACTAAATGCAGTCCTCGACCATTTGAACCACACTTATGCAGACTCTACTCTTCTTTCTGAGGAAGCATGCGAGCTGAACCGAGACATGCAAATCCAGATAAAAATAGTGCAGACCATAGACTGGTCAAATACAGATCTCTCAGACATTCTGAATAATGCCTGTCTGAAGTCCCTTTTCTAACCACCTTAAACATGTTTAGGATAAAACTAGTGTAGTGACTATTTATTTCTTATTCTTTTTTGAAAATGCTTTTTTTCTGGAATTTCATTCAGACTGATTTTATTTATTCAAATTGATTCATGTATTTAGCCAATGAATTGTAGTATTATTGTATTATAGGTGATGGGGTAGCTCAGTAGCTCAAGATGTTGGACTACTGATCAGAAGATCGTGAGTTAAAATCCCAGCACCACTAAGCTCATACTGCTGGGCCCTTGAGTAAGAACCTTAACATCAACTGCTCAGTTGTATGAATACAATGATTGTACAGTAAGTGGCTCTGCATAAGGGTGTCTGCCAAATGCTGAAAATGCATTATTGGATCACCAACATTAGCCAAAATCTAGAGCAAATAAAGCCTCCTTATTTTCTTTGTTTGTACCCAACATAATGGAGCAGAATGCCATACCAGGTGCAACAAGATCTTAAAACGGTCTTCAAAACAGTCAGCCACAAAATACTTTTTGAGAACAATTTGCAGGAATGTGTCAGAATTTATCCAATTATCCTCATATTTAATCATAACTGATAGCTTCAAATTAGAGGAAGTATCATTAACATGTGGGGTCCCTCAAGGCTCTATCCTTACACCCCTTCTGTTCAAAGTCTACCTGCTGTAATTAAACTGAATCCTGCAGGAAAAATAATTACTTATAAAAGACATGCAGGTGACACCTAAATTTACACAGAATTCTCACCCATCAACCACAGTCCTGTACATGCATCATATAAAAGTGTCAAGCACATGGATAATTGGATTTTTTTCCAAATGTCATTTAATTCAACAAAAACATGAAAGAAGTGATGATAATCATTTCAAAAGATGATAGATGCCAAAAACGACTTTAAAGAAAACTCAAAAGACTTAAATTTAACCCCCAATCTGTCCTTGAATGCCATACAATGGTAAAAAGGCAAAATGTATTCCTTACCATGATGCATTAAGTAACCTACAGTAGCAAAACTTCATTACATGTGGCTAAAAAAATATGCTTGGAAACCTGACCTCTGGTCTGAAATGCTTAGGTTAGACCTAAACTTTAATTAAGAGTTTATGTCCATATGAAGAACACACCCATGCATTCATCTTTAGGAGACTTTATAAGACGATGCAATCTTTGCTGAACTTTTCAAAAAAGTGAAACTCCAAACGAGAGCTGCTAGCAGAATACTAACAATGCTTTTTAAACTCTAAAGCAATTACACTGACCTCTGCATGACCATGTTTTGTAATCAAATGTTAAAGTACAAGCCATGAGCACATAAAAAGCTTTATTGAAAAAATTATAAATAAAAAGAAATACTGTAAAGAAGCTAGATCCCACATTAACAAAAAACATTAACACATTTACAATTTATAGATACTTAAATGCATAGAATGCTTTACATTTGCTTAAAACGGTGTACAACAAAGGCTTTATTCATTTAAAACATTTATTGTAAATTCAATTTTTAAAAGTAAAACAAAAATCCTTTGTATCAGTAACAATTATGGAAAGTAACTTAAATTGAAATCAATGCAAAGTGCATTCTGGTAACAAAGTAAACTAAATCTTTAGGAAAAGCCTTGAAGGGTAGGGTTAGAGCTGCATCATGATGGAGTAGTTTGTAATTTGGAGTCCTCTAATGCATGTGGGGCAACATGCCATGAAAATATTGACAAACCGAGCCTCCCTCCCCTCTGCCCCCTCTGTTCACACTGTGAGTTGTGAGACAGCTTATGAATATAAACAAGTCACACAGATACAGAAGTGACAACTAAAACAGACTGTTCAGGAAGATGGAGGAAGATTTTAATTTTTGCCATTTAGTCAGTACTATGTATTTATTTATTGTTGCTTAGACGTTTTAGGTAAGCTCAAGTGAATTTCAATGGTGTTCCCTAAACAAACCAAAACCATGCCATCAAATTAGTGGTAGTGTAAGACTGCACAGAGCCACTCCTGGCTGTGATTTCCCCAGCACCCTGTGCAGTTGGCCTACTATCTCCCCAGTCTCGCTCACTCTGCACACCTGTGTCTCATTAACAGCTGCTTGTTTAGGTCTTGCCATAGTACTGTGTGCAATATCAAGCAATCGTGTTTGTATATACATTCATCATTCTTGTTTGTATTTTTTGCCCGTATGTATATATATTCTTAGAGAATATCATTCTTTGTAATGTTAGCTAGTTGAATTAAAATGCAAGCTGTTGTAGTTAGTCTGGATTGAGTACGGTTTCAATGAAAATTGAGTGAGAACAGTACAGCTGTAAGTACGATTTATGAATTTTGCATTCGAGCTAGTAGGCACTTGCTTCAGTTTAGTTGCTAGAAGGGAGTGCCTTGTTTTGATTTTAGGTGCTGTGGTTCCACCTGTCAATTTCTTTTTTAGGGCACAGTTTGCATTCTGCTTTGCCTTGAATGCCAGCATTAATCATAAAATACATACAACCATTGATTTCTGAGTGTTCTTTATGAGTACAGGTAACAACTTACCAATATTTGATTAATAGCATTAGTATTAACGCATTAAATCAATTCAATTAATTTATATTTGTGTAGCACTTGATGGATGAATTGGATGGATGAATTGTCAATGGACATTGTCGAAAAGCAGCTTTACACAGATAAAGCTGTTATAAAATAATGTATACGTTTGTGCCTAATGAGCAAGTCAGTGGCAAATGTTGCAAGGAAAAACTCTATGATATAAATAGAAGTTTCTATCTATCTATCTATCTATCTATCTATCTATCTATCTATCTATCTATCTATCTATCTATCTATCTATCTATCTATCTATCTGTGAGAGCTTTAACAATAAAGCTGAGGGAGAGGGAGACAGACATGGTCTAGTGTGAGACAGGTGGAGGCAATGTAAAAAAAAAAAAGGTTCAAATGCTTGTAAATCATGCAAAGGAGAAAATAGATACACTATAATTGACAACTGTTTGTGGACACATAACCATCAAACCCATGTGCTTGCTGAACACCCTAATCCAGATTTATTTTCCCTTTCTTCTTATTTATTATGCAGTCTTCTGGTAGGTATTTGTGTCCATTCATCCACAATCAAACAAATACATATGTTACGAAGCATTAAACTTCAGAAATGCTCTGTTATACGAAACTTAGCTTTTAATCAATTGGTGTTTGTTCACAAAATGGTGGTTCACACAAAATAGTAAAAAAAATACACAGAGAGTCACAGATTAGGCCTAGATCCCAAAAAGTTGAATTCATATTTGGTTGCGGGAGCAGAAACTATGAACCAGTTGAGCTGTGAGGGTTTTGTTAGGTTTTTTTGGTGGATGTAAAAATTTAAAATAAACAAATGGTAAAAACTTGCTTTTACCAAGGAATTATATACGTGCATTTGCTGCGAGATGGATGGATAGATGGGAACATTTTTATTCTGTAGTCCACTACACATTTAGTCCAGTACAACCAAACTTTGTACCTTGTTGTTTGACTTCATAAAAAAAAATAAAAAATTATAAAAATAAAGCGGAGCTTCTTAAAACTGAGCAACTAACCAATGGTTGGTGCTACACGGAGTGTAACTGCCTAAACTATTTCAACTTGAGTCCTCACATTTACTTGTTTATGTCCATTTCTTGATTTCGCCTCTGCTCTTGGCCGTCACTATCTTTATTGTCTGAGCCGATCATCATCAAAGTGGCTGCTAATGAGTTCCATTGGAACTCATTTGGAACTCATTTGAAGAGGGTGATTAGATTGCAGTAATAAATTATGTGTGTACTCAGCAGGATATTATTCTCTGATGGCTAGAACAGCAGCAGTGCCATCCATGCACTCAGGATGTCATCTTCATTAGACCCTACTTGCTCTCTCGGTTGCTTACCCTGCACCCCTTTTGCACCTTCCTGTATCATAATTTTTTTCCCTCACTCCTCACTTTTCTTTTTCTACCTCTAGTTACTCCTACTCTTCCTCTCTGCTTCTGGCTTTCCTTGTTTTGATCACATCTGCAGAAATTAAAGCCTGTTTTCACTTTAGTATTTACTTCCATTTAACTTTATATCTGTGAAGCACAGTATACATGTCCATTAAACAACTCTACAGAATCCATATATATATATATATATATATATATATATATATATATATATATATATATATATATATATATATATATTCTCTGGAAATTGGGATTGAGTTGGAATTATCCACTGAATAGTCCGAGACGGAGTTTAGAAAGTTCATATTTTGTTTTTTTATCCTGCCTTTTTTAGGGTTGGGATGAGAAAAATGTTTTAAAAAGGTGATAAATAATACTTTGCATTTAACTTCTTTTCAGAATAACTGACTGTGGGTAGAGGTTTACTATTCTTTAAAACATATATAAGTTCTTGCATCAATATAATGAGTAGACAAAGTCTAAACTAGCAGAGCTACACATCAGAGGGAAAGTGGTTTTGGGATTTGAATCTGACATAGAACCAAACTGCTGTCTTTTAAATGTTTGTATAATTTGCAAAGTAATAATATCTCCTGATATTAATGGTTATCATGTGACCTTCAGAGGTAATAAAAAGTTGTCTATTTAATTCACATTGAATAAACCAATGACAGCTTTTGGTAACTCAGTTTTATGTGTAATTTACAGTACATGTGCATGTGCAAGCATACGTGGCCATCAGAGCTCTATTCACAGCAAGCAGCAGGATGTTTCATTACCTGACTCACTTCCTGCTTCCCCTACCCAATTACCATTTACAGCTGCACCATGATCATAAATAGTGCATAAACCCAGTGAAATCCACCGCAAAGAGCAAATGCAAAGATGTGAACTCAGCGTTGCCTCACTCACACAAGCAGGTGTTCCGCCTATATTTATTTACAGAGTAGGGTTATGGGGTATAGTTTGATTTGATGTTTGATTTGGTGTCCTGTGTGTAATCAAAATGGAAGGGGAAGCTTTAATTAGGGGAGACTGACAGCTTATCTGGGATAATTATGGCAAAGACTGATGAAAGTCCCAGGTGGGAGTCGAAAAAATAATGACACCTTGTGCTACTGGTCGGAATTAGCTTGATTAGTTCATGGAAAGGGGGAAGTGGGCATAGAGTGGCTTACATGCTTAAGAATATCCCTTTCTATTTATAATTTGGCCTGGCACAAATCCGCTTCCACTGTGCGACTTGACACTCGAAAAGCAAATATTCAACCATTTAATACACCTGTGCCATTAGTCATGAGAAAGCAGGAGTTCCTGATAGCAGGAGGTGTTAAGTTGCATATTTGTGTATAAATCTTAACAGGATTTCTGTTTAAAAATCCTTAATCCATGAAATACTAGAATGTGAATGAATCCTCAAATTTTGTGCTCTGGCAGGCTCAACCTCTGTGCCCAGCATGCGATAATTTACGGCTGCTGATAAATATGCATTTCACATCTGCCTCTTTAAATTAACTGTCTCTTCTTCATTGTGCGTTTTTGGATTTCCAATCTTAAATGGATCCCAAGTACAGTAAATTCAATCATTACTGGGATTCTTTATAGAAGCAAGTCAAAATGAATACAGAATATGAGCAAAAGTTGATATATACATCAAATTATCACACTCGTACAGTATCTCACAAAAGTGAGTACACCCCTCACATTTCAGCAACCATTTTGGTATATCTTCTCAAGAGACGATATTATAGAAATGAAACGTAGATATATTTTAAAGTAGGTTATGTACAGCTTGTATAGTTGTACAGATTTACTGTCCTCTGAAAGTAATTCAACATATAGCCATTATTGTCAAAATAGCTGGCATCAACTCCGTGATGTCATTATGGAGGTGTGGAAAAGGATCCCAGCAACAACCTGTGCAGCTCTGGTGAATTCCATGCTGAGGAAGATTAAGGCATCCTCTTCCACTCCGTTTTTATAATGACATCAAGGAGCTGCTGGATGTTAGACACATGGCGCTTCTCCACCTTCCACTTGAACTAGTTCATGCTTTTGTTACTTCTAGATTAGACTACTGTAATGCTTTACTGTCTGGGTGTGCAAATAAGTGCATAAATAAGCTTCAGTTAGTTCAGAATGCAGCAGCAAGAGTCCTCACTAGATCTAGAAAATATGACCACATCACCCCTGTTTTAATCAGTCTACACTGCTCCCAATTAAATCTCGCATTGATTATAAAATAATACTACTGACGTATAAAGCACTTCTGAGTGAACTTCTGTACCAGTATGATCCTCCACGCCTACTTAGATCAAAAGGTGCTGGCTATCTGTTGGTTCCTCAAATAATGAAGACTACAGCAGGGGACAGATCTTTCTCTTATAAAGCCCCACAGTTATGGAACAGCCTTCCAACCAGTGTTCGGGACTCAGACACAGTCTCAGTGTTCAAGTCGAGGTTGAAAACCTATTTATTTAGTCAAGCCTTTGATAAGTAGATTTTTTTCTTAGGTAAAGGCTCAGATCTGGAGGCAACATGGATATAGAGTGTTTGGTGAACTGGGATATTTGTATGCTGTCGTCCCCTCACATTCACTAGCCTCTGGATAGTGTTCTCTTCGACTGGAGGCTACTCTGTGCAGCTTGGGACGGTATCTCATCAACGCCTTGGGTGGTTCCATGAAATTCCGGAGTAAGAACGGGCGCTTGGAGGATGGATTGGACTGTAGTTAATGTCAACAGTCTGCTACATTGACTCAGGACTACAGTTCGCTTCTGATCATCATCACTGCACCCTGCAACATCGTATATCTGCTTTAAATGGACATTCGGTGCAACCCAGATGAGGATGGGTTCCCTCTTGAGTCTGGTTCCTCTCAAGGTTTCTTCCCTATGCCATCTCGGGGAGTTTTTCCTTGCAACAATTGCTCATCAGGGACAAACTTACTTACAAAGAACATATTTACTTTTAATCACCACATTATCTGTGTAAAGCTGCTTTGAGACAATGTTCATTGTTAAAAGCACTATACAAATAAAAATGAATTGAATTGAATTGAACATGCCCCACAAGTGATCAATGGGGTTTCAGTCTGGAGACATACTTCATCTCATTCACTTTCAGCAAGGCGTTTGTCATCTTAGAGGTGTGTTTGAGGTAGTTATTATGTAGGAAAACTGCTGTACGTCCCAGTTTCTGAAGGAAAGGCATCATGTTCTGCTTCAGAATGTCACAGTACATGTTGGAATCCATGCTTTCCTCAATGAACCACCGCTCCCCACTACCAGCATCACTCATGTAGTCCCAGACCATGATGCTACCACCACCATGCTTGACTGTAGGCTAGACACAATTTGTTTTGGTACTTCTGACCAGGGCGTCACCACACAAGCCAGACACTCTCTGAGCCAAACACGTTTATCTTGGTCTCATCAGACCACAGGACATAGTTCCAGTAATTCATGCTCTTGGACAGGTTGTCTTTGCAAACTGTGACTGTTTGCAAACTTTCTTGTGAGACAGCTTCAGAAGAGGCTTCCCTTTTGAGACAACAGCCATGCGAACCAACTTGTTGCAGTGTGCGGCATACGGTCTGATGATGAACATGATGAATGGGACATACTAAAAACTAAAACGTTATGAATGTGCTGAAATGTGAGGGGTGTACTCACTTTTGTGAGATATATGTATATGCTTTCTGAACATCCCATTCCATATTTAAACCCCTTTTTCTGTTATATTATTCTCGACTGTTCTGGTAGCGCATTCTACTTGATTTTGGAGCTTGGTTGTGTGAATTTGTGCACATTTGGGCACAAGAGCATTAATGAGGTCAGGTACTGATGTTGGGTGAGGTGGCCTGGGGCTCAAATGGTGTAGCAGTTTATTTTAAGTGTTCGGTGGGGTTGATGTGGGGGCTCTTTATAGACCTCTTGAATTATTTCACTCCAACCTTTCAGACCATGTCTTTATTTGACTTATTTTATGCACAGGGCATTCTTTTGCTGGAACATGTCTGGGCCTCTTATTAAAGTGAAGAGAAATTTTGTTATGCTATAGCATACAATATTTCCTAGAGGAAATATGGGTATAATTGTCTTGCATTGCTTAATACATGCAAATATTTTCTGGATTAATTGATAATGTGTTGGAGAGGAGGTGCTTTGAGACAATGTTCATTTTTAAAAGCGCTATACAAATAAAAATTAATTGAATTGAATTCAAAAAGGTGTGCATCCACTGAAGAAGATCAGAAAGTTTAGTCAGCAAGGTAGTAAAGGCAAAAATGTGCTTTGCTGTACTGGGCATGTGAAGTTTCAAACCGATTTAATATTAGTTTGTCAAAAGATCAGGATCTAGTTCAGTATAGTTTAAAGCTAAAATATTTCAGATCAAAATTCTGCCTGAGACTGGACCCGAACATGCTGGGAGATGAAATCGCTCACAGATATCACTTCTTTTTGAGGATATTTTCAGCAACTTGGCATTGGTGAAGTGTGATTTGTGGAGAATCTTGCAATGCATTAGAAATTGTTTACAGCAGAAGAAAAATGGACTCTAGCTTGAAGCTGATTTATTGTTCTACTGAAATAGTAACATTCAAGTCATGTTCCCAAGACTCACAGGAAATATGTGGTTGTGAAATTAATTAGATAATAACTCATTGATATAAACCACTTTTTGATAGATGTTAGAGTAAGAAATTAATTGATTAATTCGTTAGGAAAGTAGGGAAAAAGATTTTGTACAAAATCTCTGATCTTAAAGCCAAGAAAGAAGTAGCTGTTCAGTAGCCATCATTATACAAACCATTAATTGTAGTCATTCAAATACAAAATGCAGACTCCAAGAATGAGAAACATAAGCGTTATTCAAAAAAGGCATGTGGATTAAAGCTTGTAGGTGTGTACCGTTATCATGATTTTAGCCCAATTTTCATAGTGTTTATGATGACAGAAATAGATGAATCCTAAAAGTAGAAACTAGGATCAGATAATGACATGCAACTAACTTTTGCATGGAGGAGGTCTTTCTATAGACTCGGGGTTCATAGAAAGTTTGTGGGACAAGAGATTTAGAAAAAAAGAAAACCCAGTTAAAGATGATCCACAAAATTCCTGTCCCTCATATAAAACCATCTTAAACACCATCATCCTCTCACACCCCTGTAAAAACCTTCATTGGGCTGAAACATTGGGCTAAATTCCACCAACTGTCACTGTATCGTGGACTTTCTGGCCGAATTCCCCTGGATGGAAATCCACACCTCCTCTATTATCTTTGAAACACTGGAGTCTTTTTGTGTCCTAAGCTCTCTGTTGTACTCCCTCTACACCACTGACTGCATAATTAAGCACTAACATGTTAGTAAAGTATGCCAATGACACAGTGGTTGTAGGCCTCATCACTAACAACAAGGCCTATTTTGGACATCCTCTCCATGAATGTATGTAAGACAGAGAACAGAGAAGATGTAAGCAGACTGCCTCACACCTACAGTCAAACATAGAGGTATAAGCTTAATGAGTTGGGGTTGTTTTAGAGCTGGAAAGTGTGGAGACTTGATGACCAGATGATATAAAAACTAAACCAATATGGTTACCATTTATTTCAATTCAATTCCATTCATTTCATTTCATTTTATTCCATTCATTTAATTTCATTTTTATATGTATAGCAATTTAAACACTGGAAATTGTCTCAAAGCAGCTTTACAGAGATTAAGCAGTTATAAAAGAATGTATAAATTAGTTTCTTATCTCTGACCTGAAATGTGAAATGGGGTGCACGTTTGAATCTTATGCTTAGGTGTTCACAAACTTACTATGTTATGATATATGTTTATTCTTTTTTTTGTTACTATATTTTGTTTTATTATGTGTATATTCTATTTGATGTTTATTTAGTTATCGGCCTTACAATGTAACAATCTTGAACCTTGAACATTAGATAAAAAAAATAACCATCTCTTTAAATCCTGTGGAAAAAAAACATGGGCTCTATATTTGTTTAAAAATGTATTTAATCATCATTAGTATCTGCTTTATTCTGGTCAGGGTTATGCTAAATAAGGCATGGGACATGAATACATCATGGATGGGTTGTAAGTCCATGGCAAAGCACCACACACATTTACACCTAGAGGCAATTTGTCATGGCCAGTCAACCTACCAGCATGTTTTGGCAGGTGGAAGAGAACCACAGAAGCCACACAGGCAATAACCCAAGCTCGGGAGACCCTGGAGCTGTGAGGTAGCAATGCTAGCTGCTGCACCACACTGCTGCTCCTTTTACCTGATTCTGTGTTCATTTAGATGTACAGTATGTTTGCACTTATCTTGTTGAAATATCCACCTATCGTCGAGTGTAACCTCTCTGCCATCTGGGTCTTATCTGAACACACTCTACAATTCTTCTAATGAGGCTTTGGAAGGTTCAGGGGCTGTTTACTGTGGATTGCCCACAGGAAGGGATACTTTCCTCAACCTTTCTAAATGACTTGTATTAGAAGATTTATAAACTTACAGCCACAACTATCTACTCTGCACATTTTTTATGGCATTGGTTATGTGCAATGTAAAACAAAGCTTTTATTTTCTAATTATTTTCTTTCCCTTTAAAAAACTGAGTGATGAGATGAAAGAAAATGAACTGCTCTCATTGCTTCTGAGTCTCATGGAAACAGGTGTTGTATTCCTTTGCTGACCCAGATCCATTATTCTGACACACAAATGTATAAAACTATAACTGCAGTTAAGGATCAACCCCCCTGCAGCGTGCACCTGAAAATCAGTGTTTCTTGATCATCATACACAATATTTCCCACAGTCAGGGGGCTGTTTAATAGTCTGGACAAAGCTCTTATAACCCCACATTTAATGAATATTGTAAGATATGGCCTGGTTTTGGCCTGGCTGCTCATAGATAAAGGCTTGTCTGTACTTACTGAGTATATTTTATTGACTGAAGAAGCTACTAAAGATATTGATTTCTTGAAGTAAAAGCTTTGAAAGTGGCTACATCATGGAAATGTAAAAGAATGTACAAAATTGAAGCTATATTTATTTTTAAGTAAGCATTTATAGGTGTTGTGTGTGTGCACCTTACATAATAAACTGTAAATAATTATGTATTAGTGAAATGGTATGAAATGATAATCTTTTCATAATGACACATGACAATGTGACCATTAACTGAAGCTCTTGACCTGATCCTTTTAAGATTAAAATGAAAAACATCTGGAAATAAACAGAATGGTCTTATATTCGTTATATAATTATATCAAGAAATATTAGATCCGTCCTCCTTCATTCAAGATATTTTGCTAAAACCTTAACTTTTTACAATGATAATATCTTTGTCTTTTGAGTGATATTCAAAATGATGGCTGGGCTTCACTCTTGAGATCTATCCAATCATTTGACTCTGCTCTCTGGCCAGCCTGACTCAGAATAAATCAGTGGCATTACATGCAAGCTGGAGTGTATAATCTCCAACATTTACATATGCATGCTAAGCCCTCTTGTTTGCCTGCCTGACACAGACAAATCCCTCAGCAGATCTGTTTTAGATAACCTACGACATATCAGTAATTTCGTGAATTTAACATAACAATTGTCATATATGAGGTTATGTTATATCTATAGTGAACTTATTACTGGTTCATGAAAAGAATAAGTTTTATGATTATATTTTAAATTACAATATGTATCTGGGAGTCTGAGGTGTACCTGCCTATAGTAAAGTCTTATGTATCCACTGGAAACTGATCCACACGTGACCCACACTGCCGTTCATCTATTTTCATAATTGTCATCTGTAGGTGGGCCAATTTGACCTCCATTAATAGTCACCACAGGACATTCCTGTGATGCCCAGGCTTTCACAAAGACTGCAATTTAGATTTTATTTTTGTCACATTAAAAAGCGTTTGAAGCAAACGGTTTGCTCTAAATCACTACCTGAGATAAATGACGAAGGAAATACCCGAAATAGTAATTTTAAATTTTAATGATGACATACGTTTCAAAATGTGGTGGTATGCACATCAGTGCACCAGGTCTTAACCTAGTTATGACCCCTGATCTTTGTTCTCACCCATGTGGTTTTATTATCCCAGTCAATTTATATTCTGCTTTGTTTGTTCTCTTTTTATGTGTGAAAGTTATATAGTACCTCAGAGCTGTGTGACCTTGTTTTTCTATTTGCTTTCTGTTCAGATACCTATTCCAGTTGTTTTCCAGACCCAGTTTGACCCAGTTTGCTACTCAGACCATGGATTATGGATTTGCCTTAAATTGCCCAGCCTGCCTGTACTCCTCTTCTCCTATAAACTATGTAAGTGTTGGTTCATAACAGCTTCAGAGTTCTTGAGATACTGTCTATGTAGAGGCTCACACAAGTATGTGAAGGTGTAGGTATGGTACCCTATGATGCAGTGGCAAGCTGTCAGGGCCAGCAAGGCCTGCTCTGTAGGCCATAAAACAATCACAGACTTACATTTTAAAATCTATATTCATTTAATATATAATAAATTATTACTAATAATTGATTCTCTTCATTTCATAGCCTTTCTCTCTGTTGAGCTGCTTCCAGTGGTGTATGTTTATGTTAAAGTTTCTATCCAATCATAGTTCAGCTTTTTTTTAATCACTTTTTGCCAGGGTCAAAAAATCTGCTTTGAGGCTTTCAGAAGCAAAAGAGGTCACCTGTAGCTTCAAATAGCGGACAAAGCATTAACCAATCAAATTTCAAGTTGGCAACACCAGGGCCATCTAGCAGGCCCAATACAACGATGCACAATAACAGACATTTTCATGTCCTCTGATTGGATGGTCAGAGAGCACAGTAGTTAGTAAATTGCTTAATCTAAAATATATTAATGCAGACTTAACATGCGACCTATAACTAAGCAGTTGAGGGTTAAGGGCCTTGCTCAAGGGCCCAGCAGTGACAGATTGGAGATGCTGGGATTTGAAATTTTGACCTTCTGAGCCCAATGCCTTAACCACCACTCTACTACCTCCTTAATAGCTGTTTTTTCTGTCTGACAGAGGAATAGACATTTATTTGGTTACAGATATACTCACAAGGCCATCTGCAAGACAGATTTTTTCATGGTGTGAAATGCAAGGCCCCTGCACGAAATGTCTTGGTGTGAAATGCACAAGGCCCCCACAGCTATGATGACATGAGAGTGTGCATTTCTGCCTCATGTCCAGAGACTCCATATTCACAATAGCCCTAATTAAGGTCAAGCAGCTACTGAACAGAAATGGACAAATTAAAGAAGTTAATAAATGTATGAATCAATGAAGTTGATACAGCATCCATTATGTTCTTTTTAATGCAAGCCTAAGCAGGAGCATTTTCTTACAAGAGTAGTCATGTCCTGCCAAGAAACCTTACTAAAGTCTAGTCCTAACTACTGGTAAACACTGGCCAATTTAAAACTTTGCTTTTTTTCTTATCCATTTTGTCTGTTCATTCACAATACAATAGCCCTTATTACCACAAAACCACAACCTTTATTTTATTCCAACTTCAAAAAGTGGAACAGTCAGAAAACACCATTATCATATTGACTTGAACAAGGAAAAACTGCCTTTTGACAGCTGCTGATGAATGACTGCCATGCAATCACAATTCTAACAATCACAATTCTATTACAATAGTGCTTTCTGTATTGGGTATGTTATTTTCAGGTTGCATTGCTTTGTATATCACAAAAGTGATGGATGTGCAAGAATGCACCATTTATGTTCATATGGCCAAAACAAAATGATACATCCAGTGTACATATCTAGCAACTTTCAACGAAGTGCTGTAAACTTAATTAGATGCTATACATTTACATAATCACAATTGTGCCAGCATTGGAACATAATGAGGAAACAAAGAGGAAAAAAACTGCCATTGCTGTTCTTTTGCCACAGTTCCATTTAATATACTTCAAGCACATTGAATGTACAAAAACAACAGAAAAAAAAGATCCAGGTCATTTTGACTACAGCTTTAAACTATATTTGTTTTGCTTATCAACTACAAAGGTCAAAAATGTCAAATGATTTTTTTGTCATTTTTTGTCATTAATATTTAATGTACTCGGATAAATTGAGTCAGTTGGGATATAACAAGAGTGCTGAAATTCAGTGATATACTGGAAATATTTCTCTCTGGAGTGGAAAATAAGAACCAGTCTAGAAATAAAAATGGCACATCAATCAAATGTCTAGTAATATGTGTCCGTTAGAGCTCAGCTATTCAAATGTGCTGGACAATCATCACACCTACTTATGAATAACATTTTTGAAATGTATCAGTCAGGATTTCGGCCTCATCATAGCACAGAGACGGCGCTAGTTAAGGTGGTAAATGACCTGTTATTGGCCTCTGATCAGGGTTTTGTCTCCTTACTTGTTTTGCTCGACCTTAGTGCAGCTTTTGACACCATTGATCACACTATACTGCTTGCTAGACTTGAGAACGTTGTAGGAATAAAGGGAACAGCTCTCTCTTGGCTCAGGTCTTATTTGACTGATCGCTATCAGTTTGTGGATGTAAATGGTGAGTTCTCCACACTCTATGAGGTAAAGTTTGGTGTTCCTCAAGGATCTGTCTTGGGCCCACTGCTTTTCTCTTTATATATGCTGCCTCTTGGTGAAATCATTCATAAACATGGGATTCGCTTCCATTGCTATGCTGATGACACACAGCTGTATATTTCAGCAAAGCCAGATGAGCTAGATCAGCTTAACAATGTTGAGAAGTGTGTAAAGGACATTAGACAGTGGATGCTTAATAACTTTCTTCTGCTCAACTCAGATAAGACGGAAGTACTTTTACTAGGACCACATGCAGCTAGAAATAAACTTTCCGATTATGTAGCATCTCTGGATGGTGTTTCTGTTTCAGCATGTACGGCTGTCAAAGACCTTGGTGTGATTATTGACCCGAGTCTTTCCTTTGAGTCTCACGTGAATATTATCACCAGGATCGCCTTCTTTCACCTTAGAAATATGATGTCGTTGCAGGATGCAGAAAAACTAGTTCATGCTTTTGTTACTTCTAGATTAGACTACTGTAACGCTTTACTGTCTGGGTGTGCGAGTAAGTGCATAAATAAGCTTCAGTTAGTCCAGAATGCAGCAGCAAGGGTCCTCACTAGATCTAGGAAATACGACCACATCACCCCTGTTTTAATTAGTCTACACTGGCTCCCAATCAAATCTTGCATTGATTATAAAATATTACTACTGACGTATAAAGCACTTAACGGTCTCGCACCGCAGTATCTGAGTGAACTTCTGTACCAGTATGATCCTCCACGCCTACTTAGATCAAAAGGTGCTGGCTATCTGTTGGTTCCTCAAATAATGAAGACTACAGCAGGGGGCAGATCTTTCTCTTATAAAGCCCCACAGTTATGGAACAGCCTTCCAATCAGTGTTCGGGACTCGGACACAGTCTCAGTGTTCAAGTCGAGGTTGAAAACTTATTTATTTAGTCAAGCCTTTTATCAGTAGATTTTTCTTAGGTAAAGGCACAGATCTGGAGGGAGCATGGATATAGAGTGTTTGGTGAACTGGTATATTTGTATGCTGTCGCCCCTCACATTCACACGCTCACTCAGGTTTGTTGACGGTGGTGTGGTGGGTCGTCTCTTATCCCAGAGATCCCTCATGTCTGTGTTACCTTCTGGTTCTCCCTTTTAGTTATGCTGCCATAGCGAGTCTTGCCGGAGTCCAAACTGCACAGTGACATTAACTTTCATACACCAATAGTTACACTTAATAATCCATATCCTTCTTTTCCCGTCACCCTCTCTCTCTCCCTCTCTCTCTCTCTCTCTCGTTAAACATGCTCCTGAGGCTCCAGTGACCACTGTTCCTGCCCCTCTCCTCCGTGGATCTTCACACTTCTGTGCAGCTTGGGACGGTCTCTCATCAACACCTTGGGTGGTTCCATATAATTCCGGAGTAGAACGGGTGCTTTTGAGGACGGATTGGACTGTAGTTGGTTTTGGCGGTCTGCTGCACTGACTCGGGAGTGCAGTTTGCTTCTGATCATCATCACTGTACCCCGCAACTTTGTATATATGCTTCAAATGGACATTTGGTGCAACCCAGATGAGGATGGGTTCCCTCTTGAGTCTGGTTCCTCTCAAGGTTTCTTCCTTATGCCATCTCGGGGAGTTTTTCCTTGCCACAGTTGCTCATCAGGGACAAACATACTTACAAAGAACATATTTACATTTAATCACCACATTATCTGTGTAAAGCTGCTTTGAGACAATGTTCATTGTTAAAAGCGCTATACAAATAAAAATGAATTGAATTGAATTTAATCTACAATTAGACACAATTAACTGGGGCAAAAAGGTCTTATACACACCTATTTCTGAAAATACACTCACTGTCCACTTTATTTTGAACGCCTGTATAATCATACATAAGATCATGCAGATACTGATTAAAAAGGTTTTGTTGATGTTTACACAAACAAGAACGAAGAGAAGGTGACTATGAAAATGTGACATGGTTACTGGTGCAAGGTGGTCTGGTTTGAGTATTTCTGAAATTCTCTTGGAAATATCACACATAGCAGTCTCTGATGTCTAATAGGATGGTGCAAAACACAAAAAACATCCTGTGTGTGAATATCAGCAGGAAGACACTATGTTGATGAAAGAGATCAGAAGAGTGAACAGATGACAGGAAGGCTATAGTAAATTAAATAATTACTATTTACATCACACAAACTAGAAGTGGATGGGCTACAACTGCAGAAGAAATCAGGTTTTACTCCTGTCAGTAGAGGGTTTGCAGAACTGAGATCATGTGGATTGTGCTCTATCATCATGCACAAGTTGGCAAATGGTTTCGACATTTCAACATAGATGGAAAATGTCAAAACACCTCGAACGACTCATTGCAGCTTCGCCGTATGTCAAATGTATGTCATGTCAAATGTCTCGCTGTCCATGATGAAACGGCAGATGTGGTAACGGACATGATTAGAATAGCACCATTAGTCTCAAAATATTCTGATACCACCTTGTAAAATCTGAGGCCATTATGGGCATGGATTCACAACTAGAGAGCTGAAGCCTGGCAAAAGGTCAGATGCATGATAGCATTCAATTCGGTTGTTGTAGCCTCTCCACCTTAAGGTTTGGTGTGTTGTGTGTTCTAGACTTTCTACTCACCAAGGTTGCAAAGAGTGACTAAGTTGCTACACTATATGGACAAAAGTATTGGGGCACCTGACTATTCCAGCAGTTTGAAGCACACAACTGTATAGCAGAAGTATTCTATTTTCCGTTCACTTGAACTAGGAGACTCAAACCTGTTCCCGAATGGTGATGCCCTTTTGCACAATGCGAGCTTCATGAAGATATGTTTTACATGAGGTGGAGTGAAAATTCTTGAGTGGTTTGCTCTGACCTCAAGCCGACTGAACACCTATGAGATAAGTTGTAAAGCTGATTGCACCCCAGGTCTCGACACCTTACAGAGTACCCGAGTTTACTATAGAAGCATCTCCACAAGCATACTCCAGAATTTAATGGAACATCTTCCCAGAGGAGTGGAGGTTGTTAGCACAGCATATGGGAAGTAAATGGGGAAAAGAAGTTCAAAAAGCAAATACAAATCTTATGGTAAGATGTCAACAAACTTTTGCCCATATAATGTATATCCTTCATGGCAGCTTAAACAAATCTGCATATTTTCCTTTAACCTCTTTCATTAACAAGGTGTTTTAATCCACAAAACCTTTGAGAACAAAATTTTTTAATGTTTTGTTTTATGTACCAGCCTAAGAGACAAGCAGTTTCTTAAATCTTTAAACCAGACAATCTGATACTAACAACGGTGAGTCAGGGATCCTATTTCACCCATTTGAATATTTGATGTTAACATTACCTGAATTGCTTGACCTGTATCTGCATGATTGTTTTATAGCATATCCATGTGGGTTTAAAACAAGAGGAATGTTAGGATTTGTACTCTTCTGGTCAGTGACCACAAACAGTAACCGCTAGTTGTCCTTTTTAAGAGCTGTATGTACAGTTAAATTCTTCATCTTCCCTGAATCTGTATTCTTATTATTTACTTTTTTTAATACTTTGTGAACAGCATTATCCATGCATTTGTATACAACATAACAATAGTAATATAACCAATATTATTCTGTTTGCCATTTCTAATCCACCTGAGGACAAAATATTAAATTGGTATTTCAACCTTTTATTTTTTTGATCTCTGGCGAAATCATATTTGCCATCACACTAAATTCACAAACAACAGCTTACACTGGAGAATGAGCAGCCTAGTTTTTACCTTTTGACACATTGGAGAGGTGTTAACGGATTCATAGCCAAATCCTCTTGGTGATCGAGACTCTGCACATCAATGCCTTCTGTTCGCAATCTCCCCTGAGCCATGTCTATAGCGAGTTTAAATAATCAGAAAGCAGAAACTTGTTTGCTTCTTGTCTCACCTGGCAAAACAATCTTATATAAAATTCAGGTATAACCTTTAAAGCTCTTTTAGGGGTTTGCTGATGGTCAGAAAAATTATATTTCTGCATTGTTTTGTCTTTTCTCAACTAGTAACTTTAACAATAGTAGGAGTAATTTGCTGCTGCAGTGATTGTGGGTTTCGGTTATTGTACCATGAATTTCTTCACATTATCACACCCCTAAATACTAGATGGTAAGATTCACAGATTTTTATCAGTGCATCTGCATAAAAGTTAACGACGTGATGTATTGATTTTTTTTTTTTATAAAGAGTGCATCGTTAAAAAAAAACTATTTATTAAAATATAATTATTAGTAAATGCACTATACTTTTATTAATTTGACTTAGATATACTTTATTGATCCAAACAGTAGTAGGGAAGAAAATAACCAAACAAAAAAACCAATGTAATAAAATAATTGTAACTTAAATAAATGCAATATTACAGATGATGCAACATAAAAGACAGAGTGCAAACTGGCAATTTAAAAAGAAAGAGAACAGAAAGAAATGAAACGTACAAAGTGAATGTATATGTGTGTAAAGTGACAGTGAATAATGGAATATGTATATAAGTTACTATTATCATCTGTTACATAGAGTGAGTCATTGTACAGTGCAATTGCATACGGTAGGAATGATTTTCTGAACCGTGCTTTGTGAAAGAGAAGCTGAATTATTTATAATGTGACCAATAATTTGTGACCAATATTTTATATTTAAATGAAAGCGAGCTGTCTGTACAATTATGAATTGCAGAGCATCATCTTTTTTCTCATCGTATTGCTACGAATAATGTGTTGAATCAAATCGAAATCAGATTGCACTGGTCATAATATGGGTGAATCCTATTGCATGCTTCGGTAGCTGCTACATATGTATCTTTAATGTATAGTATCGTTGGCTATTCATCCAGATGTGAATCGCCTCAGTTATGGAGATGCACATCCCTACTAAAACACTTGTAACAGCCAGAAGTGCATAGCCCTAGCTTAGCCTACATATTCACCATATGAAAAGAAAGGTTGAAATAAAGAACGAAACATTCATGCTGCAGCCAATGATGCATAAGCGAACCCTCCAAAGAATAAACAAGAAAGAATATGTGAGTTTGGCTGAAGATTGAAATGAAATCAATGCCGAAAGCTCTCTTCTAGTTTTAATTTGTTTTCCCGAGCTTGCTTCAAGTACCTCTGAGAACAACAATATAATGATTGAATATTAACTGGCATAAAGAATACTTTATCAGACCTCAGAGGAGAAGGGATGAGCTTACATCCAAGGGAATAAATAGGACATTTAACCTTTAGAAAATATATTAAAAGATTCAATGCAGTTAGCCATTACCTACCCTCATCACAACAATCACAAGCATGATACTGAATTGTCTACACTGAAGAGGGTTTTTGGCAGAAATGATAGGATTGCCAGTCAATATTTTTTCCTTGATAAATTAGGTAACAACGTCAGGATAAGCGCCCAGCCTGTGAAATGAACCTCAGTACAGCCTGTAATATCTCAGGCATGAATTAGGCCCAACATTACCTTGCTATTAAAATTCAATTATTCTTTTGTACTATCTGTTGGCTACAGACTTACTTTGGGCATGCTGTAATTAATTATCTTGCAGAAGACTTCCAAAACAAATGCTGTGCATTTATAATGTGTGCTAATTAAGCAATTACTCTTACATAAACTCTATACTCACACTTTACTCCATTCTTCTTTGATTAAGCTTTAATAGCTGGCATCAGCATTCTGTTATGGTACTCATAAATATCACAGGAGAACACAGGTCTCTAGTACAAGTCTTTAATTAATACTTATAGTATAGTTAAAAGTTAATTTATGATATTTACCAACAACTTTTACAATTACAATTACTAAATTATAGTTTATTTTGGCAATAATGGTAAAACTGTGGTCATTGAACACTTATATGAGTACATGCCCCAAAGCACATCTCTCACACCACAGGGGCCCGAAAGCCACGCCAATTAAACATGGGTCTATTTCTGGCCTTGTAAAGTTTATTGTGTTTATACTAATAAAATTGGATTAATGTGTCAGCCTAATAAATGATGCAATTTATCTGGAAAAAAAAAATCAGTGATGCATTAAAGTAGAAAATATATTCAAACATGGCATGGCTCTAACCACAAACAATAACAAAAGCTGATTAAAAAAAAGCAGTTGCTACCTGATGGATGTTGCATGTGGTAAAAAACAGGTTAATAAAAGCACCTCAGTTACTGATGCTCACATTCTGACAAGTCTTATCAAGTTGCCAAAATATGAATTATTAAAAGGCCAATATTGAGCTTAATTCTTCAGAATAATTCATGCATGGTGTTCGGTTAGATGTGAAGCTGAGTCATGCCATCATCTGTCAGTCTGTCGGAGTACACAGACTGGCACTCACAGCAATGTGGCTTGAGTATTGAGTCAAATGAAGCTGGCAGGCATTGCCTACAACTCAAGGCTGCACATACACACTGACTGGCTTAATGCAGTTACTAAAAATAGGATATATGCTACCCAATATTAAGTGTTATTTACTTTTATTTACTTTAAGACTATCTACTCCTATAAATGTTTTAAATGTATACCCATACTCTCAAATTTGGGTTGTTTGCCACTGAGATGTTTAACACATCCACATATTTACCTACTATATCACAAACTGAAAGCTGAAAAGTTAATCTACCTCTTCTCATATTTATCTTTTGATCTCAATTCCAAAATGTAAAGCAAAAACTAATAATCCAAGAATGAGAAGCCAGAAACTTTTACTCCAGACATATCAAAATATTTACATTTAACTGTGATATTTTTCTTGGGATATTTACATACTAACTTTTAAATATATTGATTTGAAACAAAGTTATTTAGACATCATTTCTAATGAGAGCCTGAAAAATTGCTTAATACTCTTGCACTACATTTACTTACCTGCAGGGGGCAATTTAACTACATCCAACTACATCCTGAAAGTTAAAGGCAAAAAAAAAAAAAAAAGCAAAAAGCAAAACCGTAATTGATTTAAAAAAAAAAAAAAAAAAAAAGAAAGAAAAAAAGAAAAAACTCCCCCACCCCTCCACAGAACCCATGTGACCAGTGCACCCTGCCAGTATCTTTATTGCTCTGTCTTAATTAGGACCTCCATTAAGTGGCTAAATCAGCTAAAAAAAAGTTATAAATTCTGGCGTTAATTTCAGGACAAGAATCCGTTCTGGTCATTATGATTAAATTAGTGAAAGGCCAGACCTCTGTGACAGGTCTGTGATCCTCACCCTTCAGGTGGTGCACTACAGCTTCTCTTTAACCTTTATTAATATGCTGTTGCTCCTCTGGGTGGCTTAATTGCATCTCTGTTGATGCCATGATTTAGGCTGGTTTAGGCTTCTTTTTTTTTTTTTTTTTTAAAGACTAGCAAAAAACAATGTAATTTATTCATATGGATGCCTTGTAGTGCATAATAACATGCTTCACATTCAGGTACTCTATTTTTCAGCTGATTAAACTTCTGACAGCACAGTATTTTCAAGCAGATAGATTATTTAGATTCTCATGCATAGTCAGTGTATAAAGTATGTCTAAACTTGAGCAGTCAAGATTTTTGCAGCATTTTGAATTAAATAATTCATCCTTTTTTATTCTTTTATTCTGGAGATTATATTTTTTTTCTGAAGCAGAATTTGGTGTCATATTGATTTCCGAAGACAAAACATATTTATTTTAAAGCAAACAGACAAACCAAAATATGAGTTAGGCAGAAAAACTGTCTAAAATCCTAAAATAATTCATAAGCATAAAAGCAAAAGGAGATAAAATGATGTCATTAAGATAAGCAATATGGATAGGGCAAAATGATTCAAATAAACTGAAGCCTATTAAATAATTGCTGTTAAAAAACTTGGTTAAACAACTGGTTGCTTCCAGCATTTGATTAGTTTTGAAAGAGTCCATAAAAGCCTCTAATTGCAGTGTAGACAAGACAGACCTTTGACAGAGTTTGAGTCTCACCGTTTTTGAATTAATGCCAAGAACGCCTCTCACTGCCTACCTCACACAAAGCTCTCACATCCCTCAGGTTATAACGTTTAAACAATATATAATCCGTACCATTGCGTCTCACACTCTAACTCTGCGTACGTCTGCTTTTCCCTGCCAGAGAATTTAAATTCCACATGCAACACCAATTCATGTTATCTTTGCATATATGACTTGCAATAGGACATATCGCGACTGAATGATGCAGCATGACTAACAAAATGTACGTACATCTGTCAGGTAGCATGAATGCCAAGAACACCCACGAATAATTCCTGAGCAACATCTGTGCCGGCACTGACATTTCTGTGAAGTGCTTGAGTGCTTGCTTGAATATTGCACTTGCAAATCAGTAACCACAAATACAGCATATAAAAAAACCTTCACGCACGTCTTTTGGTCTAAATCTACAGCTACATGGAAAAAAGACTTAAGATCCCATCCCAATTAGGCTCTTTTTACACTATAAAAAAAAACACATTTAAACACTGATTTAATATTGTTTTTTAATGCAGTTATTATTTATGGAGCAGACCAGGTACTACGTAGTATTTGTGTGCTGGATCATTTTCAGCACAACAGTTACTGTAGATACTTTCACATGTACAAATGTTAGGAACATGTTACTGCAGGATCATAAACAGTCCATAAACTCAAACATGTCAGACCAACAGTGATTGTGTGTTAGTAAACTACCACTTATTAAAGGATAGGACAATTAATACAATTCTGTGTGTGTGTGTGTGTGTGTGTGTGTGTGTGTGTGTGTGTGTGTGTGTGTGTGTGTGTGTGTGTGTAAAGAAGCTGCCATTCATAAACTGGTAATAGTGCAACCCGCTGTATAATAAAGATGCCTCTATTTATTTTGCAGTTTTCTTCAGCATGATTTATATTTGGGTTTTGCGTCCTCATTAATTCATTATGAGAAAGATCAGCAATGGCTCAGATCTACACTTTGCAATTTAGTCTGTTTCTAGTGGCAGATCAACATCCTTCCTCTGTTGACCTAGCAGTTGAGTAAAAGTGTAAAATAAAATAAACACAGCTAGAGAAAAAAAGATCTACTCTACTATATATATATATATATATATATATATATATATATATATATATATATATATATATATATATAAAATTAACATTCAGTATATCAGTCATTCCAATATAAGATAAATAATTCAATTTTTATCCTCACTAGCAATATCCCTGATGCAAACTCCAGATCAGTCAGACGTGTACCTACGTGCCTCATCCGTTTTACCACTGATGAGACATGCAGGCATATAGAACGTATCCCCTTTGGTCATTGGACTGTAATTTAGAGATAGAGGAGTAGGAAGCAGCAGAGCGCTCAAGCCACAAGATAATAAGACATTACTTCAAATGACCTCAGGACAAAGGAGAGGAACTTTTAACTAACAACACTCTATCAAACTCCTCCATACTCTTTCTAAGCACATTACCAGTGAATACAGAGCCACTGAAAAGGTAGTATTGGAACCCTGACAAAAATGGTTTTATTGTGCAGACAAGGAAATAACAAGGACCATGAGAATTAGAGTATTATAGCAGAAATGACTTGGTTTTTCTTGAAGTATCCCTAAAAAAGCAATCAGATTTTGGTTTAGCATCAGTTGCAGACAGAGAGAAGGCGGGTTGAACCAGCAGGTAACATTTGAAGATTATCATAGATGTCTGATAAACTTCAGTCTACTTTTATGATTTTAAATTAAGCTTTTATTGTCATTCCAACCATATACAGTTCGGTGCACAGTGAAATGAAACGTCATCCCAAGATCTATATGACAACATAAATTAACAAGTAACACAAAACTAACCTCACTGCCGTAACAAGAAAGTGAAAGTGGTGCACGCACAAAAACATAACGCAAAGTGAGGCAAATGTGGCAAAAGCTGTGAGCTATTGATAGTCCCTTTTCTATTTTTTATACATAGTTTTAAAACAGGCTTATAATATAAACATTGTTCAATGATTATTTTAAATGATGCACTGCAGTTATGGAAATATAACAGTGATCTCATATACACTACATTCTTTAAAATGGACATTTTCACTTCGACTTGTACCTCATCCAAAGGCAACTCCACTTCTACAGAGTTAATCCCGAAATGAAACCAACCCTGCTGACTGTCAAGTATTCTTCATACCTTTCCCCAGGTTGCTGAGACAATTAGGAGTCTCTTTATATAGAGCAAGTGTGGTGAAAGCGTGCGACACTACAGATCTACACACGCTGCTGAGTGTGAGCAAAGGAAACATCTTGCTGAAAACATCTGTTCGTGCTGCTTTTAATTGTCTTGCACCTGAATACATAGTGCACATTCATCACCTCCAACAAGTGAAAAAGGAACTCAAGGGAGCCTCTTTATGGCAGGCAGGGCACTGAGAGTATCCATCTTCTGATCATCTCTCTCTGTGTCTCTCTCTCCCTTTATCTCGCCTTCTCTTCTTAGTCAAAGACTGCAAGCCTCAGACAAGATAAGACTTGCTCATTACTACATCTTTCAAAAGTTTGACTTGTCGTTTCATGACTCCAAACTGCCTCTAGGTGTGAATGAGTGTGTAAAAGTGTGCAATAAAATAGAGTCCTATCCCATGTGCATTTTTGCATACGCCTTTGTAACATTGACCAAGATAAGGTGAATAAGTGAATGAATTAATAAGGAGAACACAATTATAATTGTTTATATTTTTTATACATAACATATATATATATATATATATATATATAACATTTTTTATATATAAAATATAGACTGTGATGCTGAAACAACGGGAAATATCCCAGTAGCATACGTGCATGGAGACATACACGAAGTGCCTACTGCCAGGGTCCAGGTGGCAAATGATGGAGAGTGGCCGCTGATAATAGGTTTGGTCCCTGACCTAGATATACCCTTGCTCATAGGCTGGGACTGGGCAGGGTTCCCTACCACCCAACGACTCACCACCCAGAGCCCTGGGGGGAGGATAACTTCCTTCTACTCAACTCGGATAAGACGGAAATACTTTTACTAGGACCAGATGCAGCTAATCGGAAGTAAACTTTCCGATTACGTAGCATCTCTGGATGGTGTTTCTGTCTCAGTGTTTACAGCAGTCAAAAACCTTGGTGTGATTATTGACCATAGTCTTTCCTTTGAGGCCCACGTGAATAATATTACCAGGATCGCCTCATTTCACCTTAGAAATATTGCTAAAATTGGAAATGTGTCGTTGCTACAGAATGCAGAAAAACTAGTTCATGCTTTTGTTACTTCTAGATTAGACTACTGTAACTACTGTCTGGGTGTTCGAGTAAGTGCATAAATAAGCTTCAGTTGGTTCAGAATGCAGCAGCAAGGGTCCTTACTAGATCTAGGAAATATGACCACATCACCCCTGTTTTAATCAGTCTACTTTGGCTCCGAATTAAATCTCGCATTGATTATAAAATACTACTACTGACGTATAAAGCACTTAACGTGCTTTATACGTTAAGTGCTTCACGTTCACTTGGGTTTGTTGACGGTGGTGTGGTGGGTCATCTCTTATCCCAGAGATCCCTCATTTCTGTGTAACCTTCTAGTTCTCCCTTTTAGTTATGCTGCCATAGCGAGTCTTGCCGGAGTCCAAACTGCACAGTGACATTAACTTTCATACACCAATAGGGACACTTAATAATCCATATCCTTCTCTTCCCATCACCCTCTCTCTCTCTCTCTCTCTCTCTCTCTCTCTCTCTCTCTCTCGGTCGAGTTAAACATGCTCCTGAGGTTCCAGTGACCACTGTTCCTGCCCCTCTCCCCTCCGTGGATCTTCACACTTCTGTGCAGCTTGGGACGGTATCTCATCAACACCCTGGGTGGTTCCATGTAATTCCGGAGTAGAACGGGTGCTTTGAGGATGGATTGGACTGTAGTTGGTGGCGGCGGTCTGCTGCACTGACTCGGGAGTGCAGTTTGCTTCTGATCGTCATCACTGTACCCCGCAACATTGTATATCTGCTTCAAATGGACATTTGGTGCAACCCAGATGAGGATGGGTTCCCCTCTTGAGTCTGGTTCCTCTCAAGGTTTCTTCCTTATGCCATCTCGGGGAGTTTTTCCTTGCCACAGTTGCTCTTTAGGGACAAACATACTTACAAAGAACATATTTACGTTTAATCACCACATTATCTGTGTAAAGCTGCTTTGAGACAATGTTCATTGTTAAAAGCGCTATACAAATAAAAATGAATTGAATTGAATTGAAACCCATGAAAGTGCCACATGGGGCTGACCGAAGCACAATGCCTGGAATACCCCATCGGCAGGGGCTTGCTGAAACCACAAGAAAGGAAAGAAAATGCTGTTAAGAAATACCCTCAAACATAAGACTCAAACATAAGAATAACTTGTTGGTTCTTGTCGATACAGGACTTCTCGTTCTAGCTACAGGACCAAGCTGGCGCTATGCACGGCAATGCCCTATCTCGAAGGCACAGACTCTGAGTCTAAACTCCGAAGGTAATAGGTTCGAAGCTAAGTATGGCGATGGACCAACGACCCACGCACATAGTAAGGCAATTGCTCCAAACACAATTGTCAGACGGGTGCTGAACGGACAGCGCCAACTCAGCACCAGTGTTGTGGAAAGCCCCAGCACACATGGAAGGGAGGTGGGGCAACATAATCAGGCAGGAGAGCAGCAGTTCACCCTTCTTGAGTGAAGAATAGTATATTAAAGAACTCTCTCTTCTCTCTGTAGGCAGCAGCACACGACCAAAACCATGGTCCCTAAGGCGTCAAAGACTCTTCCAGTCATGGCGCACATCTCGCTCGGAACGGCAAAAGCCCACGCACTTTAAAGCACACAACTGTAGCGACTCAGTTTTGCACGCGTGGTCTTCACTTCTCCCTTTCCCTACGCACACCCTGTTTGCCGTAAATAAACACCACAATAATTAATAATTCTGGTTTCTGTGTTCTGACAGTTGCAAAACTGAGTCGCTACAGTATGATCTTTTCCACTTTTCACAGTGTTTTATCAGGTATGGGTTTGCATTGGATTCTATCCAAGCTCAAAATATATTGATCACTGTGTAAAATATTATGAACTGAAAATAAGCCATTATTTTAACAACCTTGATGCATCTGTGCATCACTGTATCTGCAAATAGATTTTGCACTTTTGCATCAGATAATATTGTGCAAGTTAAATCTATCAAAGTAATGTTGAAATAAGGTTTACTGGGCAGAGTTTGCACAATCAACACCTCAACACTAACCACCCAAGCACCATATTTTTGGACAATGGTTAATGGTTTTACCTGGCTACTGGATATTGTTATAGTCTTTGGGGGAAAAAAATAGAAAGCATCCAGTTACCACAGCTGAACTTGGTTCAGTTCTATGATAGTTTGAATCTAAATGGTCACATATTAAATGGTAAACCAAGTGACAGTTTCAACTTATCCTTTAAAGTTCAAATATAAAATTTATGTCTCTCCGACAAACACTGCAACATCCATCATAAATAAAACCATTTTGATTCAGATGAAAGTGAATAATGTTGCCATCTGCAGAAAAAAAGGAAATCACACCTTTTACTCCATTTTCTTTTTTCTATTCTGTTTGAAGAATTTCTTCAAGGCACAGTACACTATAAAATATTTCATTTAGAAGGCTTACCATAAATGTAATAATATACAGTCAGACTATACAGACATTGTCTGAAGGTGTTTCATTGCTTACTTGAATGATTAAATATGAGTATTTGTTAGATTACATTAGATTAGATTAGATTCAACTTTATTGTCATTACACATGTACAAGTACAAGGCAACGAAATGCAGTTTGGGTCTAACCAGAGTGCAATAACAGCAAGTGCAGGATATACAGTTTTTACATTAATTTACATAGTTAAATAGAATGGAATATAGACTATAAACAGTAATTTAAAGAGGTATATGTACTATAAATGCAGTATACAGATGAATATATATGTACTAAGAACATAATATACAGATTAATATATATGTACTATGAATTGTTGAGCTGAGCAGAGAGAAACTACACTTAAGTTTAACATACTTTATTTTAATTCACTTAAATGTAAATCAGTCGTTTTATTTTGCTCATTAATAGTGTTAGAATAACTTAAAGCAAATATGATACACTAAAACAATATGCACATGTGTGACAAAGATTTAAGCTGCAGTCACTTTAAATTTGGGAAGTGGTAACTCAGTTTGTTAATAATTGGAAGGTTGGAGGTTCAAGCACCAGTATTGTCGAGCTACCACTATTTAACCTCAAGGCCCTTAACACTCAGCTGTACTTTGCTGTAACGTACAAGTGACAGGTAAAAAGCACCTTTACTATTAGTTAGTTTGTGCTAGTCTGTGGTGGCACCAAAATTCTTTACCTTGCTAGTTTTAAATCAGCTACTCTCTATTGTTTTCAAGGATCTGTCTTAGGCCCACTGCTTTTCTGCTTATGATCCTCCACGCCTACTTAGATCAAAAGGTGCAGGCTATTTGTTGGTACCTCAAATACTGAAGACTACAGCAGGGGGCAGATCTTTCTCTTATAAAGCCCCACAGTTATGGAACAGCCTTCCAATCAGTGTTCGGGACTCAGACACAGTTTTAGTTTTCAAGTCGAGGTTGAAAACGTATTTATTTATTCAAGCCTTTTATCAGTAGCTTTTTCTTAGGTAAAGGAGCAGATCTGGAGGGATCATGGATAAAGTGTTTGGTGACCTGGGATATTTGTATATCCATCGTCCCCTTACTCTCACACGTTCACTCAGGTTGGTTGACGGTGGTGTGGCAGGTTGTCTCTTATCCCAGAGATCCCTCATGTCGGTGTTACCTTCTGGTTCTCACTTTTAGCTATGCTGAAGACAAGTTCCCTCTTGAGTCTGGTTCCTCTCAAGGTTTCTTCCTTATGCCATCTCGGGGAGTTTTTCCTTGCCACAGTCGCCACCGGCTCGTTTATCAGGGACAAACTTACACTTATAAAGAACAAATTAATTTTTTATCACCACATTATCTGTGTTAAGCTACTTTGAGACAATAATCATTGTTAAAAGCGCTATACAAATAAAAAATAACTGAATTGAATTATTGTATGGTTTAGAAGCTGATTTATGATCAAATTGTGCAATTGAAGGAATTTGTCTTTATATGGCTGAGATATATGCTTAATATAACAGTGAAATTTTAACAGATTATGGAATTCAGGTTCAAAAATCACACACCTGGTACTCATGTAGTGTGCCAAAACCTTTAACTTGCTTATTTCTCAAACCCTCTTCACACACAAACATAAGCATCCATGACAGCTTTTTAAAGGCTCAGGGGGTTAATGATCAAAAAGTCTGAGTTTCAAGCCCCTCAGTACAGACAACCTGCCACTGTTCAGCCATTAACCCTCTTCACTCCAGTGATGCTGCATCATTATAGACCCTGCACTCTGACCCTAGCTTCCAAACAAGCTCCGTATGCAAAGATTTTTTTTTTACTACATTATAATGTATATGTGATAAATAAAGGCTTCTATGTTTTCTTCTTTTATTGATCACCTCCTGCTTGATCATTATTGATTTTATGCTTCTGTACTGATCGATATTTTTGCCACTTACATCATTTATTGAGAACACAGAACTCATGTCCAATCAATAAAACAAAAAAGCAACATCACTCACACACACACACACACACACACACACACACACACACACACACACACACACACACACACACACACACACACACATACACACACACACACAAACACACACACACATAAAACCACCCAACAGAAAAGAACAATTAAGAGAACCGAATGTAAGTGCTGTTTTACAGTGATGTATATTCTTGCAAACTGCTTCATGCTCATTTAATGACCAGAAATTTGTCTTGCAGGTTTGCAGCAAAACCAAACAGAAATAAAAGTGACTACCGGAGACAAAATCTTTCACTTTTTTCCTTACTAAGTAGTTGTTTTAGCATACATTTCTGCTAATTCATCAAGATTACATCAAGCTTTTTCTCTTATCACCTGCATGAATATGTATAAGGCAAGTGGATGCTGTCTCCATCCATGTAGAAATCATGCTGAAGCGTAGAACAGCGGTTCCCTAAAGGTTCATGCTATCTGGGCCGAGGGTAAGAGCACAAATCTCCAGCCAAGTCTCCAGTGAGCTTATTACCCAGACCCGAAGAGTGCGACCTTTTACTGAAGGACTAACATCTCTTTTTCTCCCTCTCCTCTCTCTAAATTCCATGTTCTGACTCCCTTGACATTGCAGTACAGTAGATGGACAAAAAACCCACATGACATGCCACTAAGTAATCTAAAATGATAAACATTAACAATTAACAGGCCGAGGGGGAAAAAACCTCTTGCTGATTTCTGAAACTTGCCTGACTTTCAACACATAATAATGTCCATAAACATGCCAGAACCGGGCAAAATGGAGAATAATGGGGCGAGAAGGTAGGTAGGAAAACTCAATCATTTAATGCCATCTGTCACAAGTGAAAAGCTTTCGGTGAATTGCAAATCAAAATGTCCTTGAGAACAAGAAAAAAAACAAGCAGTCGATTGGTGCAAAGGAAACAGTGGTGCGAGAACTACTGGGTCGAAGCGGAGGAGGGAGGAGGGTCATTACTTATCCCTTTTTTGTCTGAGATATGAAAACAACCACAAGTGAAAAGATGGATGGCTTAGTGTGCCAGAGGTTCAACAAAACAACATTTTGAATGGCCTGGGAGTTCAGCTTACTTAAAGCTCTCTCATCTGTGAAATGCGAGAAAATCTCTTAGAGAAAAAAAACTAAAAAAAAAAAAGCCCAACGTTACTAATTGGAGCTTCTTGGAAATGAATTGTGGATTACAATGCATAAATAATACCTTAAATAAACTCAATATTATTCGCTGATGCTGCTGCTTTTCTTTGCAAAGGGAAAAGCGACAACCAGATGCCACTAGAGTCAAGAAATCCTAATTATTGTGTTTATAGTTCTATTTTAATTTAGTTCTTAACATTTAAAACATAGCATTTTTGTCTTTCTTGAAATACATCAACATTTGATAGCTCATGTATCCCTACTCAGACTACAGAAACCGTTTGTCTGGCGTCTTTTGACATGGCTGACATGAACAGGTGTTATGTTTTAAAAAATATGGTCTCCTCATGAGATGCTCCCCAATTCACCACTGCATATGATTCATGAAAACCAATTACCATGTATCGGAAAGTATTTTTTGTAAATCTGGAAGGTAAATATTAGTTAGGAGCCAGCTCTAATTTCTCCTTTATTATGTCTGTACTCACCTTGTACACATGAACTAAGCTGAAAGCGGGAAACAGTCTCCTAAGGACTGGGGTGAGCTGGCAGGAGTTCAGATTCAGATGGGAAAGCTGAATCATGCCCTGCCCTCTGTTATCGATTGAACAGCTGTAACTAACCTCCCAAGAGCAGCGCTGGGGTTCAGTTCTCCTTCACTCCCACTCAGAACAAGCAGGGCTGTGCACCAAAACATTTCTGGGATTAAGGAGACCACTTTTCACTTCGCTTGTCAAGACGTGCCTCTCAAGTCATTTCTCAAAGTGCATCAAATTGATTTAATGTCAGGGTTCACTCACAGATTTGTCCTTTACTAGTTCACAATACACTCAATGCATGTTCCATCATTTTAATTACACAGTTTTATACTTTTTAATGCAGACAGTTTTCTGTCTAAGACAGTTTTGTACTGTTTTGTTATTCCCATCACATACAGTGTGTATAATTAAGTACAATTTAGACCTTTTTATATTATTTAAAAACTACTTAACTATATCTGCATAATCTCTTAGCACACAATGGGATACTGATCAGACTTCTAGTAAGAAAAATCCATAAACATTTTTAAAGGCAAAATTAAAATTTTATTTGTACCCATGTACATGTGGGTAAATGGCAATCAGTAGATTGCTTAGCATAATCTGATTTGATGACGCACACAAAAGCCAGTAAAAGCTGAGAAAATGCCCCTTGAACTGTCTCTAAGGTGTGCAGTAATTCTTTTTCATTAATGCAGCTCAGCTACCACAGGCAAAGATTAACTTGCTCTGTTTATATAGGGTGCCATTACTTTTGTCTATATTGAATACATTTTTCTTTTCTTAAGTATTGGACTGCTTTTGGATTGCTTTCGTTCATGGATTTCATATGAAACATCGTTTCACAAAATTGGGATTAAATATGTAAATGCAGTTAAAATGAATGTGATGAAAACATTAGTGTGTTTTTGGAGTATAAAACTGCAGTAACTATATCAAGGTTCACATTAGGGTTTTTTTTTTTGTTTTTGTTTTTTTGACTTACCTCAGGAGCTTTCAAAGCATATGAACCGTTTCATTTGTTCATATCCAAGTATTTATTTTGTTGTTCATTTCTTAGTGGATTTTGTATTTTGTATTGTCAGTCCATTAAAATTAATGACTCCATTAAAATTTATGACAAAACAATTATATATACTTATTGTTCTAACCTACAGGTAGTGTCTCCTAATTCTAAGAGTAGCAGTATCACAAAGCAAAGCAGTTAAACAAATGTATCTAAAACCTGGTATTGTGCATCCAGCTCACCTTTGCTGATGTCCTGATACTCAAGCCACAGCTGGCGCTGCACCTGCTTATTGGGGTACCAGATGGTGCAGGACTCCTCAAAGCCGTACACTGCCTCCTGGACAAAGTGATTCCCGAACTCCTTCAGAATGGACACGAAGTCACTGCGCAGTGTAGCGCCATCCAGAGAATGGATGGCTGAACTAAAGGCTGAAAAGAAGAGTAGAGTACAAGATTAGCGTCTTATTAAAAGTAGTATTTTAGTATTAATGTTAATATATTATCATCTTCATAAAACAACAAAGCCATGTTGATTCAATATGAAACAGGATCATACATGTTATCAAGCTTATTTGTATTTGGGTTGTATATTGGTTTATTGAAAATTTAAAGTATTTAAAGTGTGTGTGTGTGTATATATATATATATATATATATATATATATATATATATATATATATATATATATATAAAAGAAATAATATATTATATTATATATATATTATATATATATATATACATATATATATAAAAATATATAATTTCTTTATATATATATATATATATATATATATATATATATATATATATATATATACACACACACACACACACACACACTTTAAATACTGAATATTTTAAAGCACCATGAAAAAACTTCATTACTCATTGTTATGTGCAAAATAAAATTATCCAGGGAATAGAGGCCTAGCTAAACAAACAAAACCCTGCAGATATCCATGTGCATGTGTGTGGGTTGTGCTTTTGACCTTTGAAAATGTTTCAATATATCACCATTTTCAACATAGTACAACACAAAAACAGGTGGAGAACGTTTGACTTCTGATCCCTACAGCATTTATTACAGCATAGAGACTCAGGACAAATGTGTATTCATTACTTTTCTCCAGATAGTGTTCATGTCAGTGTGGTGATGAGCAAATAAAAAGCGATTGGTTTAATGCTATTAAAAAAAAACTTGAAAACCTTTACAAAAAATTAAAAATAAATAAAAATACTAATAAAACAATAAAAACAAAAAGTATCTTAGTGCTAATCATGATCAGTGGGTCCCTATTCAAACACACTGCTCAGATAAGAATCAACAATGAATTATGTTGCTGTGAATGAGAAGATAAAAGAATGAGTGTCATTTACTAAGAAGGAGGCATGGCAATTTAAAATGATTTTTTTGTATTAACAAGTCAAGCAAATTAAATTTGCTTATACTTCTGGATTAAATTGGCGTTCTTGTAAAAATTTAAATGTGCACAGGCTTAACTTCACTAACCATTCATTAGTACTTATCTGGCTTATTAAGTGTGCACAAGGAGATTGTACGTATCAAATTCATACTCACCCTTCAAAAAAAAAATATATATAAAAAAGACAAAGAAGAGAAATCAACTGAGCCAAAATCACATGAAGGACTGTGCCATGGCATTTATGCTATATGGAGCTTAATTTGTTAATTTAGAACAAAAATTAAAATTTGAAAAATTGAAAAAAAAAAAAAAAAAAAAAAGAAAAGAAAGAAAGAAAGAAAGAAAGAAAGAAAGAAAGAAAGAAAGAAAGAAAGAAAGAAAGAAAAAGAAATCCATTGTAGCATCCATGGGCTCACAGGCAGACACAAATAGCACGTCATTCTTATTGAGAGAGTAAAATAAAAAAACATTCTTTTTGCACAGAAGGCATAAATGTGATTTCTTCGTTCCTGTCTGTCATCAGGAATCAAACCTGCGATCCTCCAATGACAATGTAAATGCTTTTGTTTTTCTGGAGCTCCTACCTCTTCTGGTCACTGTTTTAACACATGGTCCCCAGAGCTGTTCTTTGAGCACGGTGCCCCACGGGTCATTTTTAAAAAGACGAACAAAAATAGAGAGCTGTCCGAGATAGCTGTACCTTGAGAGAGGGTCCACTGGTTGAGCCTGACATGATACAAAATGGACCGCAGCTTCCAATGCTGCACTAGAGGATATCCTGAAACCTCGCTGTAGTTCACCATCCCTGAAACAAAAAAAAGTGCAAAACAGTGCAAGTGACTAGATGGAAAATAAATCAAAGCTGAGTTTGACACAAATGCATTCTCCATGCTTGTTTAGAAAGCATTCTGCTATTAGATTTGTGACAGAACATTTTTCAGCTAGTTGCTAAATGTTTGAGGTGATTTTTAATGCTTAGTCACACAAACTGGGACTCGTACAACTTTTTTTTCCGCCACAACTCCTCCAGAAATTGAAATGGAATGCAGGAGCAGCTGTTACTCCTAACCTTGCTTGATTGGTTCAGCTCTACATGCAGGCAATTCACTGCCTCCCTGAGAATCACACCCCATTCTGTCGCTACTTGAAAATCACTGCATTTGCATTTAGCCACATGAGAACATGCTTAAGCTTTAAAGGACTCGAAGTGCCTCTTGTCCTTTTTTGCCATGACTCTTCAATCAGCAGGATGAGAAAATGAAGGAAAAAAAAAAAAAAACTAAAAAATAATAACACTTATAAACACCTTGAGGGACCTTTTCCCAAAATCAAGCCAAACTGTGTTTTACAACCAAACAGACTGTGTTTAGTCTAGAGGATAATGTGTTTAGAATACGTTTTGTTTAGTCTAGGATGCATTGTGTTTAGTCTAGATCATAAGTCTTCAACCGGGGGTCTACAGCGGTGCTGCAGGGGGTCCTGTCATTAATGCTGAATCACAAATTTTTTCTTGTTAAAAAAACAAAATAAACATAAGTAAAACCATCAGATATTGAATTAAAAAAAATATCATAATTATTACATTAAAGTTCCATTAATGTATAATTGTCCACCTGACAGTAAAATTAAATGTTAAGTCCTTTTAAAATTTAAGATAAAGTTCATGTACTTGTATAATTGTCCACCTGATAGTAAAAAAAAATGTATGAAACTGCAAATCTCTTAAAATAACAAACAGTGTGAACAACTTAATAAATAGTCTTTTTAATTTCAAAATATGTTTATGATGCATAAATCTTTTTTGAAAGATTTGAAAATATATGAAAAGATACCAACAATGATGCATCTACAACAACAACATATTTCTAATCGTTTTAACATAATATAACTAGCGCAATATGATTGGATAATACTGGATAGACCACAATTTCTGATTAAATAGTATGCAGCAGGAATTTCTACTAAATGATTGACTGCCTACAGACCATTTTTTGTGGGTAATACATTATAAATAGAAGATGCAGCATTAAAAATTTCTATAAATGAAAAACATAGATGCATGTGTCATTCATCATGCAATAGAGGAGACCCGTCACTGCTCCGCCGCAAGCAGAACCACAACTTTTCACACTCAGCCATATGTAAGTGCAGCTGAGGTGATCAATCATATCGTCTCCTGTAGCAACTGTCAGCCTCGGCATGTCACATGAGGCACCATTGCCATACATCAATTTAATCCAACGTCATGTTTACCACATCTGGAGGCATGCACGAACCATAATGCACCCTGTGCTAAGCACAACGACCTCATATTTAGGTTTATGGCATTGCAAACTGAAACTGACATCTTTGAGAAGCGAGGCAAATACTGACAGGCACAGAAAGTAGGGGAAAATTCCGCTCAACATTAAAAATGATCTTTATTTCTCTATAGATTTCACATGCAAGCAGAAAATGAGGGATTTGCATAAATAAGCACCAGGATAAAACTGGCTGAAAAGTATTCAAAATAAATCTGGAACATCAGCACATTGAGCAAACAGGAAAGATTTTAAATTGTGCATAATGCAATAGTTGTCCTGCCATAATCCTTGGGTTTTTCTTTTTTGCAAATTTAGAATCTGAACATAGTAATTATGCAGAGTAAGATATTCAATGTTTTTGAAATAAATAATAAATGAAACAGCTATATTGTTAATCTTTATGAGTCCAGTACTTTTATCTCAATGCTTATTTGATACACCAGTAGCTCTTTAAAAAAAATTTAATTTTGTCCCATGTTCCCCAATAATTTATCATCAAAGCATATATACAGTATAATCAGGCATTTAAGGTGTTTTATGTTGAATTTGTACCAATGAAATGTTTTGTCCACAAAACAAATTCTACCATTCTATGTCACACTCTTTTATTAAATCCTTAAAACAGAGAACAGGAAGATAAATGTTTTAGTATGCATTTAAATAAATACGGTAGTTTTCTGAATGTGTGTAAAAAGAAGCTTTGTCAATTACTATGGGTCAGAGACATTATATTTTTCAGTCTTTTATTTTTTCCCCATTATATTCAAAAACATTATTTGCTTTACAATTGTTTGAGTACAAAGTTCTTTGAGTAATTGTCATGAAAAAACACTGCCCCTGCCCCATTTGCCTCACCGTCAGAATTTATTGTATAAGAAGCATCGCTTCATTTAAGAAAAAAACACAGTGCGGTTAAAGATTCGATTTTTACTCCAGCACCAGGAGCAGTGCCATGACTATGTAAAGCCATAGAAGCATTTTTTTTCCTTTATGTGGTTGAATGTTTCAGGATTGTGAATACATGCAGTAGATATGAATTATTTTACATGACTCCTTTTGCTAAATTTTTTAAAATTGGAAATAGATAGAAGCATACGGACTGCATTTCTTGTGTTCTTTTTTCCCCAGTTAGTGCTCTGACAGAGTGCACATATTTGATAAATAAGACCCTAAATGCGTGCCCGCGCAGTATGCTCACACTGAGCGCCTCTCGCTTAGATCCATCTAAAATGGAAAAGATGCATTTGCCCCCACGGAGCACCCTGGCATTTGTACAGCACATGTCACTGTTAGGATTAATAACAAGCTCCCAACACAGTACACACCCCTGATTTCTCTTCTCTCAGCTAAAATCTACAGGCCATCCTCCTTTTTTTTTTACCCTTTGGGCTCTCTGCTCTTGCCTGACAGAATGATTAATACTAGCAAACTTCACCTTGCAAACACAAGTTCAGGGGCTTAAGACACAAATCTGCCAGTCAGTGGTGGCATCGTTAAAGACTGAGCTGAGCTCTGAACATCCAGCTGAGAAAAAAAGAGGCTGCTGATGGACAGGCGTGTATATATAAATACCAGCCACACACAAGCATATGCTGCAAATTTAATAGAATCCCAGATATAAAATTGATTCTGTACTTTGTACACATGCCAAACACACAACTGAAGAGCTTAAAAGTCACCGTGGCACCAAATCCACCCATTTAAAGTCTTTGCAGAGGACAGTAGAGAGTTTTTGATAGCAGTCCTCATATGGCTCATGAAAGACTATTAACAGATGTAGCCCATGTTCCATTTCACCCTTGGATAAGCTGAAGAATGGACGAGCAGGAGGAAAAAGACAGAACTGTGAAACTAGAGCCTGACTTTTGTTCACTAATCGAATAGAAGAGTAATGATGATGCTGTTCTGTGAGCTCATTGTCAGGAAGAAGACAAGACAGCATAAACAAAGTGGGCTGTTAATAGCATACACAATGTGGTTTGACAATACAGTGACATACATAGCGCTATTGATTTAGCTTTAATTCTAAAGAATAACAGACAACAGATTGCGATGTTACAAAGTGTTGTTTATTTATTAATAAACAAAATTTCACACTTTTTAACCTTTGATAGTAACATTTAATGTTATTAAATGTGTACAAGTTACTTTCTGTTATCAGTTAGGTTGCAGCAAGTAACATTACTAAACTACATGAGTGGTAAAATGAATAACACTGATTATCTCTTCATCATGGCACCTGTTAGAGGGTGGGATATATTAGGCAGCAAGTGAACATTTTGTCCTTAAAGTTGATGTGTTAGAAGCAGGAAAAATGGGCAAGCGTAAGGATTTGAGTGACTTTGACAAGGGGGATGTGGGATGTTCCCGGCCTGCAGTGGCCAGTATCTATCTATATCTATCTATCCATAAAGTGTTCCGAAAAAGAAACAGTCGTGAACTGGCGACAGGGTCATGGGCGGCGAGGCTCGTTGATGCACATGGTGAGCTAAGGCTGGTCCGTGTGGTCTGATCCAACAGACAAGCTTCTGTAGCTCAAAATGCAGAAGAAGTTCATGCTGTAGATGCTCGATGGGTCAGGTTTTTTTTTGTCAGCAAAAGGAGGACCAACACAATATTAGGCAGGTGGTCATGAAGTTATGCCTGATCAGTGTATGTTATTGTCAGAACTGTTAGTACTGCTACTCAGCACTGTACTTTTATACGAAATCAATCCATAACATCTGATTTGAGAATGCAACTGTGCTTTTTATTATTTTTTTTATTAAAGCATCACTAATATATTATTTTTAAAAATGTTCTGGATTTTTCCATCTGTGTGTTACAGTGAGTGTCATTATGCATTACACTGTAGTATAGGCAAATTATTAAAATAAGCTGACTTCAAGCATTAGAAAGTAACACCACCATCAAGCTTTAAAAGGCTGGGTCACTTTTATTTTACTTGGCAAAAAAAAAAAAAGAATTTGTTCGCTAAATACTTTCAAACTTATACCATATTGCCCTTTGAATCTCCTTGGACAGTGGCAAAAAATGGAAAGATTTTAATCCAGGAAAGGGCAAAATCTAACATTTTGTAAATTAACATACAAAACGTATCCGGGAAATAGAAAGTCAGCACACATCTCCACATCTCTTCTTTGTGCACACACAGTTATAGAGGAGACACTGTTAAAGTCCAAGGTGACACACTTTTTCATGTGGACAGAGCGTGTCAGTGTCTCAAGGCATCTCAGCAGACTCGGAGCTTAGAGCCTGGCTGGTCACTGGGCCATATGCTGGCATTTTAATTGAGAGGGAGTTTGGGATAGGGGCTTTGTGCCAAAAGTATGAATCACCGCCAGTCACAACCACATCAGTGTTCAACCTCAGTTTGGCTTCTCACCAAGAGACAAGAGCAGATTTCTGACATCCATAAGCAGGAAATGAGCTGAACTGATCTAATAGCATTTCTCAAAAGCTCCCAGAGTTGTTCTCTTCTGGTTGTGGTCAAATAAGGTGTAGGATCGGTTTTGTTTCGTTTTGTTCTGTGTAGCCAAACCTGATTGTAGAATTCTGAACAATTACATTATTCAACAATTTTATCTTTGCCATATCTGAACAATCAAATTTACATTTGGCTGAAGTGTGAGTAAATTTGAGCGTTAGAATTTTTCACATAACGCCAGTACACATCAGGTATTTAAATTCATTTTGGAAGTCAGATTTTTGTCTTGTCTATTTTTAAAGTTAATAAACTTCAAAATAAATAAAACTTTCAATGAAACCTAAATTCCATTTTTATATGACCTAGTGGTTAAATCAGGTATAATCAGAGTTCATATACTGTATAATGTACTTTAGGGGTGACCCTGAATAGTCAAAGATTCCATGCTTCGATCGGAGGAGCCTGATTAGACTGCCAATCTCACAGTCCAATTTCATAACACGCAGAGGTGTTATGAAATGAAAATTATGTCATTTTGTGTAAATGGCTGTGCTCAAAAGAAAGAAGCTTTTAATAAATATTTTAAAAATGTGTGTGAATAAATTAACCTCCCCCAGGACTTTAATATTTATAATTATTATATATAAATATTTATTCTGTTCTAATTGAATTCTGTAAATTAATTTTGATCTTTTTCGGTGCATCAATGTTGCGCTGTACTTACAGCATTGCTCGCATTTCATTTGATTTGTCGACATGTGAAATGCAAATGCAGGTTGGTCTTTCTGCATTATTATTATTATTTTTTTTTTTAGGTTTATTTATCCAAAATGACATTTTCTTCCATTTCTTTGTTGGATGTTCTGTACATCGTGGTTTTAAAACGTTATGAAGAATCGTTTAACGAATGTTTATGCACATTGCCTTTCATTGCAAATTTAAAAAGGTGGTCAAAACTGACGACCTGCAGTTTTGGTCATTTTATTAAAAAGTTGTTTCTGTGTGGTGTGCGTGAAAGAAAACAAAAGGTGTCTTGCCCACATGTTGATTAACTGGTGTCTTTACACCCCCACACACATATGCTTCAACCAATAGTAAAGACTTGACAATACTGATTTGACTTTGTAAGGCCTTTGTCAGGGACACCCCTAATAGAATGACTACTTGCTGTTATGGGCTCTTGAATGGCACAAGAGAAAAGCGGTCACTCTCTTGTCTAGAGATCGAAAGTTTAAATTCAGAAGATGCCACGTGCACTCTCTCCCATACCAATTACAATGTCACCAATCGTGGACACGTGTGAGCTTGTACATGTGGAGTGTAGTGCTTTCCACAAGAACCACAAGCAACAAAAATAATGTAGACGGCAACTTGTGAGAATGGAGGAAACACTGGGTTGTAAGTCTTCATCTTCCTGGTTTGGTAGCTGTATGACTGCTGAGTGGGAACTGGGAAAGAACTACATGCTGAAAAAAGTGCTATACTGATTTTTGCCTTGAGCACACTGTAAACCTCTTTTTACTTACAGCAACCTCAGAAAAAAGCACATCGCAACTCACATCACAGGATATTTTATCCACTACTTTCTGGATGTTGAATAGCCTGCTGAAAGCTTTGCTTTTGATAAATCACTATTGCAATGCCTGAACAAAATTGAGCATATAAATTTGCCATGTATATAAAAGTAAATTGCACTGTGCTGCATGCATTTGACATTAATTAAAGGACTCCTGGGCGGAAACAGTCAAATCACTACTCGCGTCCATGTCATGTGACAGATTCTGGTATCATACACAGATTTGTTTTACGGCATGCTGTGCAAAATAAAACACTTGCTTATGTGCACTTTGGAAGAATAGAAGAGCAGCATTCTGACTACATATCTGAATATAGTGGTTATTTGTCTAAAATAATGTCTGCTTATAAATTTATACATTTGATTAAATACCATAACACAAAGCAGCAACTAGGCAATTATCAAATCATTTAGTTATCATGAGGTTCTTTCTTGACTATCAGAAGCCACCGGTCTCTTGAAACCACTGCAGTATTTTTTTAGAATTGGATTGGATTGGATAAGTGCAAGTGTACATGTGATCCTAATAAAGTGACTGGGATGTAAGTGTATACATAACAATCTACAGTAGTACAGCACTACAGTTGTGCTGTAAATCTTTGAGATCTTTAGCATATTATACAGTATCATATGCAGGTTAATCATCCTATCCCTAGTGTAAAAGTAGTGCCACAAAGCACGGAGTCTAAGAGAGGCGAGCTGTTCGCAGATGCTTGAATGTCATTTCCATCGACGCTCGTGGTGACAAGCAGCACCATGGCCACCCTTTAGAACCGCAGGCCCCATGCTGTGGCACCCACTGTATTAATTATCACTTCTAATGTTGTCAGCTAATTAATTGACGTTTATTGCAGGAAATGGCTCTTGCAATTCGCTGCAATTAATCAGTGTCAAAGAATAAATTAAAACCCAAATGCGATTACCATTGAGTATGGCTAAAAAGTCGAATATTAAAAAGCCTGGTGGTTTAACATCCCCAAGTGTCCCATGCCATACCCTCACTAATACTAATACCTATTTTTCTCTCCATGCTACTGTCGAGAACATGTATATACACAGCTAATGCATCTTGTCTAAATAATAATCATTATACGTGTAATCCTTTGGTCATGTTCAATTTCATCCATCCATTTAGAAGGAAAGCTGGAAAGCCATTAGCAGAAAATATTGCGAAAATTTATGCAGCGTGTGGTGGACTGCTGCATCAAATTACACTTGTTTATTAACATAGCAATTATCTTGCATGCTAGGAAAGCTGTTCGGCTCAGTTAGTAAAACAAGATTGCTGAATACATGGCAACCGAGAACTCTAATTGCCCTGGCAACTGCACTGTGTTTTCTGTTGTTTCTTTCCAAAAACTGGTGACAGACGGATGGGAGACACCAACTGAAACTCTGAATATTGGCAATGAGCTTCCAAATTACAGCCTAGTGTAATTTCTCTACAGAATAAGCTCTGTAAATGATTGATCCTATTATATAATTATATGTCCGTTTAACACTGGATTAATGCTTAAACAAAGAGGAAAAAATTATAATTAAATAAACAAATAAAAATATTTTGTGACTTCAGTACATAGCTCTAGAGAAATTAACATCATTAAACTTGAACAATGACAGTGAAGAATTAATGCCTAAAGAAATGCAGAAAGATTGAAGATTCAAAATAAATGACCAAAATCCGTAACAGAAGGAAAACAAACAAAAAATAAAAATAAAAATAAAAAAATTATTAAAAAAAGTCATAAATAAATTGAGAAACAGGATGCGTTTGAGCTTCTTCAGTAAAAAAAAAAAAGACTCACCATTGTTATGAAATGGATGCCACCAGCAGGTTTAGAGTCAACTGAATACCATGCCCCGAAGGTGTGACCTTCTGTTGTGGTAGCAATTACAGTCACTGCTAATAAAATATAGATTTTTCTTTCTTGTCTCTGCAATGCCACATCTGAACTAAGTGTCACAATGTGCCACAAAAACACCCCAGAGGAACAAACTGTCAGAGTATGAAAAGATCAATTGTTTTTATTATAGTGGTACACAAGTTATGACTGACAGTAAGTATATATTTTACTCAAACACTGACAGTTCATACAGACAATTTGAAATCTTCAGTTGGAACCCAACTTGTGCATTGTTTTAAAATTAATGTATATACAGTTCTAATTCTGTTCTAGAAATATCTTACATTGATATATGCAGATTTCATTGCAATATATACAGTATCTCACAAAAGTGAGTGCACCCCTCACATTTCAGCAACTATTTTAATATCTTCTAAAGGGACAATACTATAGAAATATAGTATAGCAATATTGATTTACTTAACTCACAGGAGATTACTGTCCAAGTAGCTGGCAACAAAAATGAGTACACCGTAAGTGAACATGTCAAAACTGTGTCAATATTTTGTGAGGGCACCATTGTTATCTAGCACCACCTAATCAAGTCAAGTAGCTTTTATTGTCATTTCAACCATATATAGTGAAATGAAACAACGTTCCCCCTGAACCCTGGTGGTACATACAACAACAATCACAGAAAACACAGGGCTAAGGATTAATGTCGTCGCCACATAAAGTGCATCATGTGCAACCTGGTGCAAACAGTGCAAAGACAACACAAGACAGTGCAGGACAACACAAGACAGTGTAAGACAAATACACCAAACACAATCCTCCTAGACATGGAATTCACCAGAACTGCACAGTTTGTTGCTGGGATCCACTCCTTTAAATGACATCACAGAGCTGCTGGATGTTAAGACACATGGCGCTTCTCCACCTTCCACTTGAGGATGCTCTGCAGGTGCTTAATAGGGTTCAGGTCTTGAGACATACTTGGCCACTCCATTACCTTCACCTTCAGCTTCCTCACAAGGCAGTTGTCATGGTGTGTTTGGGGTCGTTCTTATGTTGAAAAACTGCCGTTCGGTGCAGCTGCTAAAGAGAGGGCATCATGTTCTGCTTCAGAATGTCACAGTACATGTTGGAATCCATGTTTCCCTCAAGTGGGACGTGCGCTTCGAAAGCAGAAGAACATCACTGGAAGACGATGAAACATCAGGAAGACCTTCAATAAGCTTAACCCTTGAAAACAACTTGTGCATGATTATCCAGTGCAAATCGCAGAAGGTGCCTGACATGCTTCGAAATGAAGACCTCCAGGACATATTTCAAAAGTGGCAGGAAAGCTCAATAATCTACCGTTTGGTGTTTCCAGATATAAGACAGAAGCACAATAAACACCCATTGACTTTGCAATATCAGGAAACGATTATGACTTATTGCCTCGTATAACTACACTAACAAAACCACAGATTCAAACAAGGCCTTTATAAGTGGCTACATCCATATACATTACCTAAATGTTATAAATCATAGTGATAAACTTGTCACGCTTTGATCAAGAGTCGGAAACCAGAATACGAATAGAACGATTATTAACCTTCGGAAACAAACACAAGCTAGGAGGTAGCATGTACCGGAAAACGGGTATATTTCGAAACACAGGTAGTCCAGGGATGATCGCCAGAATGAACCGTAGATCATACAGTGAGTGATGGCGAACTGGGGCCTTATAAAGGGAGGGTGTAGATTAGAGACAGCTGGAGGTGATTAGTATGAAGGCGAGGCGCTGCGAGTGCCGAGGGGGGGCGTGGCCGGTGGTTCCCTGACAAAACTTCCCATCTTTAGGAGAAAAAAGGTAAAAAAAAAACATGCTGTGTATTAGATTAAACGCATGGTCACTTTTAAAGATCAAATGAATTTTGCTGGAATTATTTTCAATTTGAGACCTGTCACTTTCACTCCCATTCAGTAGTTTGCTACTTCTTTAAGTGTCAAAAGAAGTCCTTAGTCAGCTATTTGTTCTCCAACTTTACCAGTCCTTCTTTTCCTTCTGCAATGATCAGTGACATCTCTGTACTTAGGGCTCATTACCCTGACCTCTCAGCACAAGTGGCCAGCTTACAATGCAGCAGCTCTCTTCATACACAGGAAGTCAAAGAGAGAGCCTGGTTTTGCTTCCTCATGAGCAGAACACGATTTAACACAGAGACTTTACTCTCAATTCAAGGTCATGTGCGGCAATCAATGCATTCTGCACACTTGAAGAAGATCCCCGCACTTTTCACATCTCAGCAGGAACCTGTTTGGCATCTGTACGCTTCCTACATGCTTTCCAATTAAATCAAGATGCATTTGTCTTTCAAAGTCTCTCTTGTTCCCTCCTCCCCCCACTGGAATAATTGATGAAACTCTCAAGTCTATGATGAATCACTTCCAAGCCAAATATTAATAGAAAGATGAATGTGTTGGTCTTCGAGGGCCGTGAGGATAGACTCGAGGACTTGCTGACACAGTGACAAATACACTGACCATGGCACATAACTACCCAGACTAGCAAAGGGTGGGAAAGGGACGAGTGGGAGCTCAAACCTGCACCACATTGCCAACTCACATCCAATTATTTCAGCTAGTGGCAAATTTGTGCCAAGCTGTTTGTTGGCACTCCACTATGCCCTAGAGGCAGCTTAAGGTGAAAGGGGAAATTTGGGGTATAATGAGTAAATTAGAAATGTACTTTAGATTTTAATGAGTCATTTAATTTAGTCTCTTGTCATGTCCTCTGTTTTATAGAAAAACAGTGTGATCAAAGGAAGTAAAGGAGTGCTTTCTTACCCACCCAATAATATCAGCTTTTCCTTGGAAAAATATACTGCATCATGTGACTTTGAGACCATGCTCTTAACTTCCTCTAGATGTAACTTAATGGCTAAATGTCGTACACATGACTAATGTAGTACATTTAAATGGGTAATTTGTAAGGAACACTGTTCAGGGAGTATAGGAGCTATGGGGCTTTGGGGGTTCATGAGCATGACCACCTGCCTCTTCCCTTGCAGGCCTCAGAGGGCCACACTTTCAGTGATTTGTATAAATAATCTCCACTCCTTTAACACCATGGCTATGGATCCGAGGTACTGCAGCAAGATTCTTTCATTCACAAAGTTTTAAATGTCTTTTCAAAGTGGGTACTATCCTTTAGCTACTACAATCGTGTGTGACAGGAGCTCTATTCACAGTCCATATTTAAAAAATCTTTTTTTAAATCTTTGTTAAAAGTGGAACAATGCTTTGAAAAAGAAAAAAAAATCACTGTCAAATATTATACTTACTCACTTATGTTAATAGAAAGAATTTACATTTTATATTTTTAAATCCAAAAATTTAATACATTTTTATCTATATTATTATATACTGTAATATGGAAGGTGTGTCTTCAAACCATTAAATGCACAGGTAGTATAATCACATATACAGTTATGTATAAGGCATTTATATAGAACATATAAATGCCTTATACATCACTGTAACCAGAGTAGCATATAGTCATGGATGCATACAAAGTGGGGCAGCTATTGTAAACATTTACTAATTATTGAGCTAAATTTATTTTCTATAATACATATATATATATATATAAAACACATTTTTTTTTATAATTATTATTAGTTTTTCTCTCTGTTTCAGATTGCTCTGATTCAGAGCAGGCAGAATTCTAGGTCATTATATAAAATAATTATATATTCATGTGACAAAAAGACTCTTTAAATTTGAAGGTTTTACTGTACATATCAACGAATAATAAAAATCACCTGGTCCTTAGCAAGTCTTACAATATTACTTTATTGTAACTTATCTGAACACAAAATTAAGCCAAAATGGAGAAACTATGTGAGAAAAACTAAGTAAAACCTTATTGCTTCCATAGGATTTAAGAGGCTAAGTAGCAGCCAGGTGCTGCTAATCAAATGCCCTTGGTTAATTGGTGGTCAGCAAGTGTGACCATCTCTATAAAAGCCTATGTTTTAGCAGTTTGCTGTTCTGGAGAATTCAGGTATGTGCTAACACAATGCCAAGGAGAAAAGACCTCACCAATGATTGTAAAAAAGCTGCTCTTGTTGCTGCCTATCAATCTGGGACAATTTAAAGTTCATCATTTAAAGCTTTTAAACAATTTAAAGCTCATCATTCTACAGTAAGAAAGAATTCCCAGCAAATTCTCCCAAAGATCAGACTTGCAATTATCAGATAAAAACAGCTCAGATTCTACAGGCCTTAGTTAGTATGTTAAATGTGTTAGTTCATGACAGTACAATTTGAAAAGGACTAACAAAGTATGGTTTGTTTGGAAGGGTTGCAAGGAGAAATGCTCTTCTCTCTAAAATAAACATTGCAGCACAGCTTAGGTTTGCAAAATCACATCCGAACAACCAACAAGACTTCTGGAACAATGTCCTTTGGACAGATGAGACCAGAATGAAAATGTTTGGCCCATGTTTGGGCGAAAACCAAACACCGCATATCAGCAGACACACACCTCATACCAAATGACAAGAATGGTGATGGAGGTGTAATGATTTGGGCTCGTTTTGCAGCCACAATACCCGAGCACCTTGCAGTCATTGAGTTGACCTTGAACTCCTTTATACCAAAGTATTCTAAAGTCAATGTGTCAATGTGCAGCCATCTGTTCGACAGAGAAAGCTTGGCTGAAATTGGGTCATGCAACAGGACAATGATCGCAAGCACACCAGAAAATCTAAAGCAGAATGGCTGAAAAAGAATAGAATCAAAGTGTTGCAATGGTCCAGTCAAAGTCCAGACCTGCCTGAAATGCTGTGGCAGGACCTTAAGAGAGCTGTGTACAAACAAATGCCTGAAAATGATGTGAGAGATTGTTAATATTGCCCATACAAAGCACAATTACTTCAAGTTATTGTAATGAGATATAGAATTTTCTGTTCAAAGAAAATGTTCACTTGCTGCCTTAAATATCTCATCCACTAACAGATGCCATGCTACGATATATATATATATATATATATATATATATATATATATATATATATATATATATATATATGTGTGTACAATGAGGTACTATTCACCAGTACACTGAGTTGTGTATGATCCAGAAATCCAGTCAATGATTAAAAATGTTACATTAAGAATGTATTAGCGTAAAGGAGATATAATTATAATACTGGTATCCTAGCATGCCCTTCTTCCAGTTAATCTGGCAGTTAATATACTTTGGACTGGATTTTAATTTTCAGGCATTTTACTATGTCAATGTAAAAAGATATATCTGATGAAAGCTATGGTGAAGGGTGACGTGTTATGGCAGGGCGGATGTATTTTGCCCTATTTTTCCCCTCATTAGGAGTGTAAAATGGGAAGTAAGGATGCCGAGCACTTGTTACAGACTTGAGTCAGATTAGCTGTTAAATGAAAGTAGACAGATGTAGCTGCATCCAGAAGCAAGCAGCCTTGGCGCTGCTCTTTTAGAAAGAAAAAAATGCATCATGCTTTCTTCCATTTTCTTCATCATTCATTCACCTTATTTAGCAGGAACCCATGAAGGATACACACAAAGGCAACCTCTCTCTGTGATTGCATGCTTGTGTGTGTGTGTGTGTGTGTGTGTGTGTGTGTGTACTTATTTCCAGTGGCAGGTTTAAAATATTTCTTTGAAGATAATGATGAATCATTACAAGGCAGAAACAACATAAGAAAACTTGTACTGCATCAATCCAGACTTCCTTTGAGCAAGATTCCATCAAATATGTTAAAAGCATGTTAAAACATATTGGAGCAAAAAAGAACGTGGATCTCTTGTGTGGCATTTCTGTTTAATTTAATTTTTGCATATAAATTGATGTAATAAGCATTCAGATCAACTTCACAAAACTGTAAATTTCCAAATCAAAACCAGGAAATGTGTTTATTTCATCTGTAATGAATAATTAAACTTTTTTGACTAAATATATTTCTGAGTACATCTCTGATTAGTAAAATAATGCATAAAAACATATGAAGCACATTTATTTGAAGAAAATGTATTTGAAAATGTCAAAACCTTGCAGAGATCCTTTTAAATAAACAAGGAGCAAGATTAACAAACACAGTTTGCAGCTCTTACATCAGTGTCATCACAAAATGGATGCAGGCCTAATAGTAAATAGTATAAATACCAGCTGTATAATTTTGTATTAAAATAATAGCTAACAGAACAGAGTTCACAGAAATGCTCAGCAATTATCTCAGCACTGATATCAGACTGATTAATCGAGTGTAGAAGTGACTGTTTGTTAAATTAAGCTAAAACTGTTTAACTGGATTATTGATAAAATGATGCATGATGTTTTCAGCTTGCTTGTGTTAGTGCTTGTGCTTGTGTGTAGTTAGCACAGTTATATATTTAGTCATCCGAATGACTCACCAGTGAGGTACTCAGGATCAGGAACTGGATCAGAGAGCTCCTCGCGGCACTGTACCTCATTTGGTACAGATGCCACCACCATGCCGTCCGGAAGCTGCTGTTCTATACCACGGGCAAAGTTCTTCTGCCTGGAAGAGGAGAGGAATAAAGCGTTGAGATCAGAAGTGCCACTCTGCACACATTAGGACTAAAAGCTCTTTATATGAGCGACTAACTGTCACCCGAAGATGAACTGTCGTCACTTTAATAGTACAATAAAGTCAAACCTCTCAATACAGAAAGAGCATTTTTACGTCAATTGCCTGATCTTCTGGACTGTTTTCTACACAACCACCTCCCCTAACTTTATTTTTATTATTTTTTTTTTATAGAACAGTTAGCTCCAGTCCACTAATTTCATTGATCAATCTGCATTCCAAGTTTATATTTCCTATAACCGCTCTGGGGTGTGTATCACCTCGACTCTCTGTGTTCACCATGTAAAAATCCACTTCCTTGTTGAAAACCAAAACTACTGTATAGGAGTGTTATTGATCCCTTACAAAGAAATTAACAGTCTAAAATTTCTATGGTAGGTTTATTTTAACAGAAAGACAGAATATTAAAAAAAAAAAATTAAAAAAAGATTATAAAATAATTTGTATTTGATCAAATGAAATACGTTTTTGAACCTGTACCAAATTAGCAAACATTCTGACTCCTACAGACCCAAATTCGTCCTGTCCCTTTTTGAAAGTGCTCCTAATATCAACTTATTATGTGTATAAAAGACACAAGTCACAGAATCAACCTCTTATTTAAACCTCTCCACCACTATGGGCAAGACCAAAGAGCTGTCAAAGGACGTGAGGGACAATATTGTAGACCTGCACAAAGCTGGAATGGGCTACAAGACCATCAGCAAGAAGCTTGGTGAGAAAGAGACCAGGAGCTAATTAATGATCTTAAGGGAGCTGGGACCACAGTCACCAAGAAAAACATTGGTAGGTCAATAAGGTCAATAATGCTCAATGCTCAATAATGCACATGAGTAGGCCTGTCTAATGATTCCCAACAAACATCTGAATGATTCAGAGAAGATGAGACCAAAGTTCAGCTCTTTGGCTTCATCGCGACTCACTGTGTTTGGCGAGGCAGAGAAATGCTGAATATGACCCCAAGGACACCATCCCCACTGTCAAACATGGAGGAGCAAACATTCTGCTTTGGGGCTGTTTCTCTGCTAAGGTTACAGGAAAACATCTCCACATGAACGGGGCCATGCACTGTAGAATCCTGTATGTGAGAACCTCCTGGCCTCAGCCAGAACAGTGAAGATGGGTCGTGGAAGAGTCTTCCAGCTTTACATTTACCCAAAACATACAGCCAAGGCAACAATCTGATAGTCTTGTAGCCCATTCCAGCCTTGTGCAGGTCTACAATCTTGTCCCTGATGTCCTTTGACAGCTCTTTGGTCTTGCCCACGGTGGTGGAGAGGTTTGAATTGAAATGGTTGATTCTATGACTTGTGTCTTTTATACGCATAATGAGTTGATATTAGGAGCACTTTCATAAAGGGACAGGACTAATGTGGGTCTGTGGGAGTCAGAATTCTTGCTTACTTGGTACGGGATCAAATACTTATTTCACTCAATCAAATACAAATTCATTTATAACCTTTTTTTAAGGTTTTTTTAAAGGATTTTTCTTTTTTACATTCTGTCTATTTTTGTTAGAATAAACCTACCATAAAAAATCTAGACTGTTAATGTCTTTGTAAGGGGGTAAACTCACAAAATCGGCAGGGGACCAAATAATTATTTCCCCCACTGTGTAATTGTGATTTAAAATATGAAATCAGATTCTTTATTGTTGGATTCTGTCGATGATTGTTGAAAGCATTTCATCTGAGGATTAAAAAAGTAAATTGTTTTCCAGAATGTTTTCCATTTCCTATTTCAGCTAGTGGAGCATATTGTGCCACTCTCTAATAATTTCCTATTTATAGAACTGTTGTATAAGAGCAATATGGCAACCGTGTGGTTGGTGTGAATATTAGCAAAGCTGTAATAAGCTACAGTCAATCATAGCCATGCCAATATTCAGTATAACCGCACTGTTGGTCATGAGCTATTTCTTAAATAACTACCTACTTCCTTTAATTAAACACTTGCTTATTTAACTTTATTAATTTTCTTTAGTTTTAACCGATTGCATTTATCCCTTGTGGCAATGGTTCACGAGTTTAGGGCAGAGCCGGACAGAACGAGCGCTAAGACTAAACCTGTAGCTGATAAGCTAATCAGTGTGCTCTGTTCCAGTCCGGCTCCACCCTCCACTCGTGAACTGCTGTCACATCCCTATTACCAGTCTATCATAGAGCAATATACATATGCAGACACACACACACACACACACACACACACACACACACACACACACACACACATGTGAAATGTCACACAGACAGTAATCCAAAATTAAATCAGGGACCATGGAGCTGTACTGTAACCCACTGTGTGTGAGGTTGCTGCAGGAAAATAAAATCTGCATGATCTAACACAACAGACCCCCAACACGCACTGAAATACAGTGGAGCAAATAAGTATTTAATACACTGCTGATTTTTCAAGTTTTTCCACTTACAAAGAACAGAGAGAACTGTAATTTTCATGTTAGGTACACCTCAACTGTATATTGTTAGCATTCAATAAAGCCAGCTCCTAATTGCTTAATGTACTTACTTCCAGGAGTGGAAAATGCAACTATTCTTTATTAGTAAGTATGGTTTGATTTATTGATCCTTGATACTTGATCTATTGATGTTGAATAATTCAAATGAAATTCTTAATTACTTTTTTAAGAAAAAACACATTTTACTCTTTAAAATTATTTTTGTCCTTGAAAGTTAATATAAGTTACCTCTTCATCTCTAATCCAGCACATGTTAAAAAACAATCTTTTTGAACTCTGTACTGCAGTTATTTATGTGTGTTTAAAGCCAGATAAGACAAATGGCCAAACTGTAGTTAAATATTTTAATATACTGGAGTAAGCAAAGGCTAGTATAAGGTAAGATGAAATCTTTGCTTCTCCAGAAGATGTGAACTCCATCTAATTTGAAAAGTGTGCTAGTATTAAATGTCCAAGTCAACAATTGCAATTGCCAACACAACAAACTAGGTAGCAAATAAAACAGTTAACAGTAAATACTGCAAACTTACAGTGATCATGTAATAAACCTTCACATGACTATCTAGCATCAACTAAAATATGACAGCTTAAATTTTTTTTTTAAATCTACTGGACTAAAGTGTAAAAAAAGACAATTTCTACTCTCATTTTAGTGCAACCTTTTTTATACATTATCTTTGATTCAATATCTATTTATAAGTATAATTTTTCAGAACTTTGTCTATTTCTTAATCACTTTTAGAATATTCAATATTGTAGAATATATTGAATATTTATTTACACTGTTTCATTACAACTTCCTTATGTGATAAAATGATCATTACATATTGAGCATTTTACCGATAATTAATAATCATTCACACTTCAGCTCTTTATAACTATAATGCACTATTAAAAATGAGAGGTTAAAAAGCAGCCACATTTTACAAAACGGATTCTTCATCTTGAAAACAGTTTTAAAAAGATTTTTGAAGTACATGCGATTATATGTGATACCAATTCATAAAGTCATAACAGAGAGAAAATATAATGCCTGAATATTTCCCCAGCCTCTGTTTAATGATGCCTTAATGTAACAATTCTAAAAAAAAAACCCTTGACAATATCCAGAATATCTACTTACAAAATTCGTTTTTTTGTTTCTGCTGCACAACTGAATTTATAGTATTACACAAGCTAATTCACTCTGCAAGGTCTACTGTCATATCTCATTAGGAATTGGACTCAGATGGGAGAATAGCATTATCTTAGAATACACAAAGCTCCATCTAATTGGGCTTAAACAAGAACAGGAAGAAAGCTGGAGGCATATAAGAAGCATTTGATGTTAAATTGGAAACGAGAAGTGGTAAGCGCTGTGGAGCGCCTGTCATTTGTGCCTTAGTAAACAGGCATGATGGTGCACAGCTTTGTTGACACTTAGCCCTTGTTTCCAGGCTCAATAATGACATTGGCAAAGTAAACTATTCCTGCACTTGTGCTGCAAAAAAAACCCTCATTACCCAAAAGATAGAAACAGCTGTAAATATATGAAGTAGTTACTGAGGTATGGTGGAAAAATGTTTTGTAGCTGAACTGCATGGATCAAGTGCCTTCCATTATTTATCAAGCTGTTTGGTTTGCTGTAAGCATGGTACTTTTTGAAGTTTTTTTAACAGACTGTCTCTTCTGGTGAAATCTGGATTGGGTGAGTCCCTGTCTTACAATTCAATGCACAACATATCACTATATGAGCACTCTAATGAAACAATTGTACATTTCTTCCACATTTAACAGCATTTTATGTCATTCCTCATGGTACTACAGAAAAAAACTCAAACAGATTAACATACACGTTATCTTCCTCAGAAATGCCTGCATTGAAGCTTAAATTAAACTTAATACACAAACAATTTTACCCCAAAAACAGCATACGTAGTTCATTAAAAACAAATATTAAATAAATAACCTGGAATGCAATTTTACCTGAAGCACAAGTAAGCTGACTGAAGTCAATCAAATCAAAGAAAAAAAACACTATTTTATAGCCTATGAAATCAAACCATCAATGCCATTATTACACAGAGAACTTTTAATCCAAGAACAATTGGAACGGCATTTTTTTATTTTTCTTAATCCCTGTTGCTACCTGAAGAAAACGCTACGGGAATGCACATTAAAGATTAATAATAACTTTGTTTAATAATGACTTCATCCTCAAAGAGAACATGGAAAGAAATATATAAAATAAATGACATAAATAATCCACATCAAGTCTTTTTAAATTTCCAGATCAAAGTTCAATTCAAAATATTCGTTTTTAACACAGCAGGGAAAGGCTGAGCTTTGCACTGCACTGTGGCTTTCCAGGACCGCATTGTGAGTAACGGTTAGAGGACAACAATGAACAACAGCGTGAAGCAACAGTGTGAAATCGCAGTTTGAAGAACAAAAACTGAAATAACAAATGCGACATTCTGTTTGAATGCCAAGGAAAAAAAAACATTCGGAACGCAGTGAAAGTACATTTAAAAGTAAAACTTGCAATGACTGAAGTTCATGAATGAGGAAAATGACCCTGTTTAGATTAGTTTCGATGAATGCAAATGAAAGTAAGTAATTTTACAAGATCAAGCACAACAAATCCTTCACATTTCTGTGCTAAAACCTCCTTTAACTGAATCTTTAATCCCGACCTGTGGGTTTGCTTTTTAATCATGAAACACCAATGTGTGAGCCAAGAGCAAAGTAAGTGCAAAGCACATTTTTCCTAATTTCTAAATGATAATGAGCATCTTTAGTAATCATGCTGTTTAGAATATCATCTACTCATTTCAGTAAGCATTTTCTTCTAGTAAAAGTGGTAGCTTAGTGCTTAAAGCATTGGTCTTTGGATTAGAAGTTCATGAGTTAAATCCCAGCCTCACCAAACTCCCACTTCTGGGGCCCTAAGCAAGGCCCTTATCCACTCTGCTACTTACTTGTATCAATGAGACAAATGTTAGTCACTCAGGATTAGAGGTCGACCGATTCATCGTTTTTGCTGATCAACCGGCACCGAAGGGAACTACCGTCAAAAATCCATACCGTTTTTCAGTGTTAAAAGAGAGCGGCCTCTAGAGGCGAATTACTGATGCCACTAGATTATATTTATTATATTTAATTTTATATGTATTATAACGTATTAAAAATATTATTATATATATTAATACAATTAATATATTCATATTTAGTTTATTTATCACATTTGCGTGATTTTGTTTTTTATTTTTTATTTCTGCAAATCAATTTCAGTACCATTTTACATGTTGTGTTATTATTTTTTAATCCAGTATCCATTTTAATCGATTGATTAATGAGTTATTGGTAAGTACGATTCAACCTAGCTATCGGTATCGGTAAAATAGGTCGACCTCTGCTCTGGATAAGAGCATCCGCAAAATGTTGTAAATGTAAAAGTTTAAGTAGATCCACAGCCTATCCTAGGAACACTCACTGAACACTCTACCTGCCCACTTCAGCAAATGGGAGCTTACACATGGCAACCAAAACAAACAAATGAAGAAAATGAAGAAAATTATGTCTGAAGGGGGAAAAAATGGTTCATCTTTCAATCAATGTAGTCTGTTACAACGTACTTGGCTGACAAAAGTGAAACCTGATGTGACTTACTGCCATAACACATAAAACACATTCTCTGATGCTACATTTATCAATATGTCAGTTCAGAACAAATGCCGGAGGTCAGTTCTATTGATCATTTAAAAAAAGATAAAATAATCTCATGATCCTTCCAGACTGAAATCCTTTCTTCCATTATTCATGCATGTGCAGTGTGTAAAATAGATCACATGACGGATTCATAGGGAATTAAATCCCAAAGGTACTCGGGCAGTAATTACATTAAATTACATTACTACACCTGCCCATGTAATAGAGACAGTGTGAAAGATTTTCAGGTTATATTCTGATGGTGTCCTGTCCAGTGCTGTGCACAACTCAACATACAAAATAATGTGCTCAATATTTTCTCTTTTAATCTTTTAATTGTGCAAAATTCTGTTTGTATGATAAGTATTGTTTGATTTCTGACATAGAAGTGTTCTATAGTGGTATAAAAGTAGAGACCAAACTGCAGCGAGGCTACTGGATCAACAGTCTTGTACCTTACAACTAGCCAGAGCTCAGCCCATATTTTGCCTTGAAAAAAAAGGCTTTTATAATGACACTGCACCTGGCGTGTATGTGATAGATTAATTTTCTGTGGAGAGAGTAACTGGGAGACGTTGCTCATAATCATGATCCACCGCTCTGCTAATGAGAACAAAGACCAGTAAAATATTCATTAAAAGTGGCTCAGTCCATGCTGTGCATAAGAGGGGTGGAGAGCCAGAGGAGAGCTGAAGTAATTAGGAATAGCTGTGTTTGTAGCCGGTACTGTTTTTAGGTAGACGGTCTCAGGACAGCTGGATAGAAAGAGAGAAAAAGAGATTTAACAGCAGCAGAACTGAAGTGAAAAGAAACAAGGCAACACACTGGGGAAAAGGCTGCATGAGCTGGGAAAAATGAACATGAAAACGATGACTGCAAAATGTCCTCTGCTTGGCATGCAAAGCATTTGGAAAACATTTGTTAGTTCTGTTTATCTTGCTAATGCCAGCCTCCTCCACATTCACGCCGATGGAAGACAAGCCGTGCGGCATAATCCAAGTAAAAATATCACAATAGAATGTGAGAGTGAAAAAATGCAGGAAACAGAAACAGAGTCTGGGGTAATTTATGGCTACATTTTTTTTTTTAGCGTGACAAGCATCCAGTATAGAAGTCATTTTGTGCATGAAGGCAATCCACATTTCAAGCAATGTGCCATCATGTTTTTTTTTTTTTTAGGTGTGTATATGTTGGAATCTACACAACACTTATTTTCCATTAACACAGTGCAGAAGGCGTTTTGGACACTCGCCCAATATACCAGAACTCTGTGATTATTTTACTGCGTTTACTGCTCCATCTAGGCACTCGAAACCAGAGCTACTCAAAATAAAACATCTTATATTGGTTTTAATTTGCAGGTTTACATATTTATTGAGTGAGAGACTGTAGAGAAAAAAAAAGACTGAATATGAACTGTCTGAAACATAAATCAGACATAACATATTAATAATGAATCATAGAAGCAGTTCCAATATGGTGTGTTATTCTTTCTCCAATACAAAGCACAGCCTCCTTGCTGCAAGGCAGCCAATATGCAGTATTCATTAATTCCTGAATTCTTATGAGGAACATTCACTCGATTCAATATCCTGAAAAGAGTTGAATTGACCTACATGGTAGCTCATTCCTTGCCTTTATACAACTTTTCATACTTTCTTGCTATTCTTATCATATGAACATTACTGTAGATACTTCAAACCTGCAAGAAACCCCAGAACTGCAGGCAGCATTGAGCAGAATATTTTCACATTCTACCTGTTCAAAGTTGATTTGAGATGTTTACTAGAAGCAGAACAAGGCAAAATGTTTTTTTCAGATTTTACCATATTTTTGCTCAGCGACTTTTCCCTGCATCCTGTATTTAAACTCTGATGTGTGTAGAAAAAAAACTATTTGCTAGTTGCCGCTGTAAAGATATCTACTACCAAAAAAAAAACCATTGCGACAGACAGTAAAGAAAATCAATTCTACTGTCAACTACAGCCAGAATACATTTTATTTTCTGTAGCTTTAATGGTTTAAACGATTCATACTTTATCACTGTAAAACTTTGCTTTGATTTCACCCAATTCAATTTTAGTTAACATGGACTTACCAAGACTGAACCCAGAGTCAGACATAGCGAGGAAAATCTCCCAGGTGCCATTATAAGCATCACACACACATCTTCCATGGCATGCATGAAGCTCTCAGCTTCACAATCAACAATTGCAGCTGAGCCTTCAGCTGTTCCACATGGGTAAATGTGAGAAATTGATACAGCAATAAATAGTGTAATGTGCTACACAGATTTACTATTTTGCACATTTATTGCACTGATTTACTTAGTGATTAAATCAATGGAATAAGTGTAGCATTAAAAAAAGCACTAAAGCTGAAAATGTAATTTGTAGTCTGTGTATAGCTGTTAATTGAGTGCTTTGATGCATAATTTGCTACACAAATAAAACTAAATTAACAGATGACGTTTTAAAAAGTTTTTTTTTAAATTAGATTAACAAAATTGGGATGAGGATGAAACTGATATTGGTCAGTTTTAATACATTTAGCATTTCTACTCAGTGTTACTGTCTATAACATTATCAGCATATATATAAGTACTGAATTATCAGAACAGTCAGTTGTCACATCAGCCCCATATGTTATACGCACTATTGCTGCTGTATATTGTAAAAACTTCTAAAGTAACCTCTCTATCTAACATGAAGCACAATACTGCTATTGGTGGTCAGCATTTACAATTTTACAGTTTTCTATCTCACATCTCTTAAATAATCTTAAATTATCGTTTTAATTTCCGGAATTCTCTACTGTGCGTCAGCTCTGTTTCTCTTTTTTTCTTTTATTTTAGGAAAAGCCCTTTATTCCTTGTTTTAAAACAGTGAGTGAAGGCCATTGGAACTGCTAACACACAGTACAGTAAACACATTAAGGTACGTAATTTCTTTCATATGGCAAGCATCCAGCTCATTCAGTGTGTGAAGTGTGACATGTGTAGTCAGTCTTTCTCAATCGCTAGTGATCAATTTATCTGTAAAAATTGGTTTAGTTTGCTCTTTGACAGAGAAGATTCTAGCATTAAAGGAGTACATTCAGAGTCTAGAGAGAATTAGTGAGTGTGAGAGCAGTCCAGGTTCTGCAAGGGAAAGTCTGGATGCCCTAGGTGGAGTTAGCATTCTCCCAATTCCGGAATTAGACCCCTCGCAGCTGGGCGAGTGGTTGACGGTTCGGCGGCATAATCGCAAAGCCAAAGCTAGCGTTAACCCTAAGGCTCACCCACGGGAGCACCATTCCTCTCCACTTCCCGCGTCCAACAGGTTTGCTCTACTTAGTGAAGCACCCGCTGAGAAACCTAAAAGAGCTCTGGTTATAGAAGACTCTAATCTAAGGCACATACAATTAGCTATACCTTTGGGGCACCAGCAGCACATGTTAGGTGCATACCGGGACCCAGTGTGCCAGACATAGCAGGTCAGCTTAGGTTTTTAGGAAAGCATAGGTTCTCTAAGATGGTGTGTAAATTAGCGAAGGCAATGTCCGATGCTTTAATATGCTGGCGCTTACAGCAGGTTATGTTCGCTGAATTGCTGGATGTCCTAATGGTGCTACAAAAACAATGTGGGCTTCATAGATAATTGGGGCGATTTTAAAGGAAAGTCTGTTTGGCCTGTTAGAGCCGGACAGTATCCATCCCACCCGGGAAGGTGCTGCTTTAATTTTTGTAGTATAGGTCATAGTCTAAGAACAGGACTAGTTAACCATTAACTATCCAGAGCCAAGGCCTGGGAGCAGACAGGCTAAACTGACCGTCTGCTAGCTGCACTGAGTCGTCACTCAGAATCCACAATATTTAGACTGTGTCTGTCTCCAGAGCGAGACCAAAATGTCGAAATTCTCAGAAAGTCTGTTTAAGTAACACGATTAACATTAAATTAAATAAGACTGAATGCACAGCCTCTGATCTAAAGACAGGTTTGTTGGATATTAGATTTCTCTTGTAAAAAGTGCTGACTATAAACTAAATTATTACCAACCAAGAGTTATGTAATGTGTAATGTAATGTGTTTGACAGAAACGTGGATTAAATCGAACGAATATGAAGCATTAAAAGAAGCAAGTCCTCCTGGGTATAGTTACATACACCAGCACCGTCTAAATGGCAGAGGAGGTGGAGTCGCAGCTATTTACAATAATAATCTAAGCATCACACAAAAAAGTAAATACAAATGTAACACATTCGAAGTTCTTTAGACCATTATAAAATATTTTGCATCCGAAAGCAAGTCTAGTCAGTCAATTCTAATAATTATTGTAGACCCCCTGGGCCCTGCTCTGATTTTCTCGTAGGATTTGAAGATTCCATCACAAATTTTGCTTCTTCTTTAGACAGAGCATTAATTGTTGGTGACTTTTTGATAATCAGAAAGGCTCCTTAATCAGAATGTTACAGGACCCACTTATAGTGATGAACAAACTCTTGATTTAATACTAACATATGTATTCCATATAAAAAATATTTATAATTCCACAGTCTGAAGCTATTTCAGATCTTTACCATATCTCTTTTAAAATCTGCCTCAGTCATAGCATTAGTACCTCACCACGTTACCGTGTTAAGTGTTCATTTACATCAAACTACTGCAGCGAGTTTTATCAATAATCTCCTGAAGTTATTGACATTAATTAGATCTCTGTCTGACCCCACAGAGCTTGACTGGGCCACTGAATGCCTAGAATCAGCGTTCCGTTACACTCTAGATGATGTAGCTCCCCTTAAAACCAAATTGATCAGAAAGAAAAAATTATCACCTGGGTTTAATGATCATATGCGTACCTTAAAACAGACCATTCAGTAATTAGAACGTAAATGGCATGGAAGGAGAATCTCCTGAGTTATAGAAAAGCTCTTAGTGCTGCTAGATCAGCATATTCTGCTCACACCTACTTCAGTATAACATTTTTTAAATGTATCAGTCAGAATTTAGGCATAATCATAGACCAGAGTCAGTGCTGGTTAAAGTGGTAAATGACCTGTTATTGGCCTCTGATCAGGGTTTTGTCTCCTTACTTGTTTTGCTTATTCTTAGTGCATCTTTTGACACCATTGATCATACTATCCTCCTTGCTAGACTAAAAAATGTTGAAATAAGGGTAACAACTGGTAAAGTTTGTTTTTTTGCAAGGATCTGTCCTAGGCCCACTGCTTTTCTCTTCATATATGCTGCCTCTGGTTGAAATTAGATGGAAACATGACATTAGCCTCCATTTTTATGCTGATGATACACAGAATCAGAAAAAGATCAGCTTAAAAATATTGAGGAGTGTGAAAAGGACATTAGACTGTGGATGCTTGATAACTTCCTTCTGCTCAACTTGATACAGAAGTACTTTTACTAGGACCACATGCAGCTAGAAGTAAGCTTTCTGATTATGTAGCATCTCTGGATGGTGTTTCTGTCTCAGTGTGTACAGCATTCAAAGACCTTGGTTGATTATTGACACTAGTCTTTCCTTTGAGGCTCATGTGAATAATATTACCAGGATCGCCTTCTTTTACCTTAGAAATATTGCTAACATTAGAAATATGAAGTCGTTACAGGATGCAGAGAAACGCCTCTAGGTTTCGTATGTAACCCTAGTTTCCTGAACGAGACGCTGCGTTGAAACGCTCTGAAATAATGTGTGTAATCAGTCAAAAATTGGACGCTGGCCGCCACTGGTGGGGAAAAGTCATGACCAGGAAGTATAAAACGCATACAGAGAGAGCCAGCGTCAGCTTCTGTAAGGGAGAAGGAAGCGCTGCAGGGACACCGGAGGTGTGGCATAGAGATGCAGCGTCTCGTTCCCTCGGGAAACTAGGGTTACCTATGTAACCTAGAGGCATTCCCTTTCAGGAACTCGAGCTGTGTCAAAACGCTTTGGAACGAGTGTCCAATCAGGCCAAACTGATCAGTCCCTGCCTTGTGTGTGTCTGTCAAACACAACTAGAGGAGGACTGAGAGGCCAAGAGTGGCACTGCGGTCTAGGTTATAGAACCTCACAAAGGTCAGCGGTGTGGACAACCTGCAGTGTTACATATGTCTTGAAGGGGAACTCCAGAGGACCAAGATTTTGAGGCAGCCACACTCCGGGTGAAGTGAGCTCTGACCCTGAAGGGAGCAGGGAGACCAGAGGACTCATAAGATTATTTGATGGCATCAACAATCCACCTGCTCAGAATCTCCCTATTACCAGGGAGGCCTATCTTGGGAGGGCCGTAGCAGACGAGCAGCTATTCAGTCTTTCATCCTGTGGACATAGGTGGGAGGGGGCCACAAAAAGGGCCTGCAAGTCCCCTACTTTCTTAATAGAGCAGATGGCCAACAAGAACGCAGCCGTGATGGAAGGTGCCTCGGCTAGAAGCTCGAATAATGGGAGATTCTGACATGGAGGCTGCGACCCGGTGTCAGAGAGCGCTCGTCCAGCTTACTGGATGGAGGGACTTTCTGCTCATGAGTCGGCCAAGTTATGTAGCTTGGCTATGGCGCAGGTCACAACCCCGAAAAAGCTTACTGCTTATTATCTTCATTATTATTTATTTATTTATTTATGTATTTATGTATTTTATTATTATTTATTATGTTTTACTATGAGGAGTGAGAGCACCCCCCTCGAAGAGTGCTCTCCGGGAGTGGAGCAATTGCATAGAAATGCGAGCAGAATGTGTGCGGCACAATAAGCGCGACGCATTATGTCTACAGTGCCTTCCTATTAAATATAGTTCTTACTGACAGTCAGACTGTGATCTCTGTGTGAAGTACAGCATTTTGAAAGATTAAAAAAAAGAATCATTTATGCCACAGCATGGAGAAGCTTTAGATCAACAAATGTACAAATTACACAGTGGTTCATGTAGACATTATACTGTACATCAAATGAAACAGTTTTCTTTTGGAAATGTCAATAGAGGGCAGAATATTTCTGTAAGTAAGTAAAAAGGTAAGTAAAATGCCCCCCCCCCCAAAAAAACCCTCTTAAGTCTTAAATCATCAATTATTGAATCAACTTGTCCACCAAGCATCTGTAAATAAATATTGATATATAAGGTATATGTAATTGCCTTGTTCGAGGCACCCAGGCTAGGAAACTCTCATCTCCTGAATCATAGTATTATATTGCAGTTTTCATCTCTCTTGAATTCACTTATATTCCTTCAATAAATAAATAAAAAAAATCACTGAACAAAACGAGTCTGCATAACTTATTGTTCTCTTTTCAACTTAAAATAATTTTCTCACATCAGAAGTAATCTTCTACCAAATCTTCTCTTTTGATGATGCAGCTGTAATACGCAGCTTTTTTATGAGCTAAAAAATATAATTCATGCTTTTCTTTCCCCAAAATCATTGTTTCCCACCCAGCTTGCCTAACATATCCAATGCAGTCATCCTGTGCCATTGGCTTTCAAACAAAAGCAGATAGAAATAATATTGTTGGCAATAATTTCACACCAATTGTTACACTGCTTTCATGATAAGTTTGCACACCCCATGGATATTCATGCTGTACTACAGATCACATAATCTGCTCAAAGTGCATGTCTGATTAACATCCTTCAGCTGTTTCTTTCCTGCACTGACACAATCCTAATTTTGACTGAGTTCCCATTCTGAATGAATTCACAGTCAATGTGTTACACATCATACCCCTGAGTATGCACCATTAAAAGTTCTTGCTGTTAAAACAGTACAATGGAAGTGCTAGGTCACAGCCCAAACACTGTTGGTGTGGCTTTTAAGAAATGAGAAAGAAGGGGAAATCAGTTCCTCACTTTCTTTATGTGTCTAATTTTCCTTCACTTCCCTTCCACCATTTTGGACAAAGGTGAAGCAGAATTGCCCTTGTGTCTCCTGATTAAATTACCATACAGTCTGTCTGTACCAATCTGAAAGCAAAAGAAAGATGGTACTTGATGGGAATTTTCATTATCTGCCGAAACTCCTACCTTTTCAGTGCTTGCTTTTTTCTTTGATGAATACAACGTCAACTTGTATCATATACCATCCACTCAAATACTACTCAAAAGATCTAAGTCTAATAATAATAATTAATTATTTTAATCCTGGAGAAGCTTTACCCATTACAGTTTGCACTGAGAGATAAAAGATAATGTGATACTGTAGGTTTCTTAGCTCTACAAAGATGGTTACAAAAGAATACAGTCTGTATCCCTTAGTGGGATTTTTTTTTTCCATTCATCTTTTTGATGATTTATCTTCCTCACAGCAGAATAACATATTAGCTTTATTTCCTGTCCCCATCCCTTCTAAGCATGCATGCTTTGACTATTTCCTTAAGTTTTAAATAAATTGTCACAGTAGTCGGGCATTTCATCAAAGATTAATGAAGCGACCTGCAGCATCAGTAGCACTGCAGCTTGCTTTTATTCACTGCAAACTGCAGAATTCATCTGGCCCAATTAAATCAAATTACAGCAAACCTTCCCATGGTCACCTTCAATTCGTTTCTCAGCACTTCACTTAATTAGAGTTTGCGTTCGGCTGGGCATCCCAAAAGGTGCATCTGAGTGGCGTTGAGTGCAAGATGGAGTGCACAGAGGCCAGTTGTGCTTTTCATAGCCTGTCGACAACCACCGTCTCTTTGGGTGCTTTAAAATGAGATCAGAGCATTGAGATTTGCTTTTTTGATAACATTAACTTTTACTCTCAAACTTTTTTTTCCCTCCTTAGCCCACATGCCTCTTTGACCCATCCCCTCAACAAACAGGATTTCCAAGTACAATAACAAAAATGACTTTTTAGCATCGAAATATAATTCAAAGGATGTACAATATTGTACATAAACAAACGAAACAACATACAGGATGCCATTTAAACTAAGATCCTACATATATTTAGGATTAGAAGGTACTAGATTGGCATATAGTACTACGACTTATAGGATTTAAAAGCAGGTTTCTTGCCAGACAACTCATCATTAGAGAGTGGCATGCAGAATCTGAACAACATCTGAATCTAGTTGACTGCATTTCTAAATAAAATACTAAATAAAGCAATAAAAAAACATGAAACAAAGTTTAAAACAAGATGTGTACTGTAACACTAATGGCGTATTTTTTTTTTTTTTTACCAGTCCTAATAGGTGTATCATTATGTGAGTTCTCAGAAAAGGCTCCTAACCGTGAAACAGTGGGGCGGCTGCTGGGAGCCAATTATTCTGGTGTCGAATGTTTCTCGATGTAAGAAGTGGAAGCTCTGCAGCACCAAAAAAAACCCAAACATTTAAATATGCAGTCATATATCTGTTTGGACATGTCTCAAGCCTTGTAATTATGCATAGGTACATGCTGGAAAATTGTCAACTATTACTCCATATACAACTATTATTCAGGCTGATAGAGTAAATTTTAATAAAACCAATTTCATTAAATGTAATCAAATGCTAATATGAACAGTGTTGTCAGGTCATTTTAACTGAATATGACACCTTTTCAATACAATACAAATGTAGACAATTAGCCATTCCAAATCACAGGTACAGCTAAAAACGTTTACAGAAACAATGTCCAGACATAACAAGTGAGTGAAGAGACAGAGAAAGATTCTGTGACAAAAACAAATATGTCATTGCATCACTTCCTACCTGAAGGTAGCCTTAAGGATCTGGCCTGTGGTGATCTCCTTGGTGCGGTTGTCATAGCCATAGAAGACGTCTCCAAATGTGGTTTGATTAGCTGGGATGCCTGCAGTCTCGCCACAGTCCACTCCCTCAGTGCAGGATTCAGACAGGGGAAGACATGTGCGACCATCCGCCCCACGCTTATAATCCTCGATGCAGCTACAGAGGTGGCATTGGAATTCATATTTTATTTTAGACTCTGTATTGCAAGTCAATGTCAGAAAGTAGAGAAACACAACAGCAAAATCATTGACAAAGAAAAAAATGTACACCAAGCATTAAGAAGCTAATAAATTAATTGTTTCTAGCATTAACAAAAATATTTATCTGAAGATTTTAAATTGTAGGGGTGGAAGGTAAGGATGTAAATGTAATTCATTACTGTACTTAAGTAGATTTTTCACAAATTTGTACTAAACTGAAGTATTTCCATTTGGGGAGACTTTAACTTCACTACATTTCAAAGTCAAATATCAACAAAATTTTGCAAAATAAGTTGTTCCTCCTATTTATGAGGGGATAAAATCATAACTGGTTAAGCCACCAATCAGGGTAGAGCTTGAGGTTTGGCTTGTTTTTACTGGCATCTGCTTAGCATGAACATACAGTTCAGTGTCAGATCAACAGGAGGCAAAACATTTTGAGAGTAATAAATGATGGAAAAAACTCCTGACTCCCTGACAACCATTGCCTTATATGTGTCATTTTTAAAGTAGTTGAAAAAAGGTTTTGGGCTCATGCTAGTTTTCATATATATCAATCAGTGTGACTTATTATTATCATTCTATACATAGATTTTTTACGGTCAGAGTAAAATTTGAGTCTTTTCCACAATAAACTGAGTTGATTAATCAACAGTCTTATGACAAAAAATGATAACAGGAACATTATAGCCATAATAAATCATAGTACTTTGGATACTTACTCTAAGTACATTTGAAGGCAAATACTTTTGTACTATTACTTAAGTAAAAGTTCAAAGGAAGCACTTTTACTTTTATTGGAGTAATATTTTACCATGTGCATCTCTACTTTAACTCCACTACATGGTTCGTGTACTTCATCCACTACTGTTAAATTAAGAATTTAAAGGTTTAAAGTTTCTAACAAAATGGATCTGACTCTCTTCAGAGCGCATTGCCAGGTTAAAAGGAACAGGGAGTCCATGACTGACAAACATAATATAAAAATGTAACCTGTGAGAATGCACCATGTTTATATGACAAAACAAAACAAAAATCTACATTAATCAGGTGGTTCATGGCCTTGTCCAAAAAAAAAAAAAGAAGGTCATGGCTTGGCCCAGAGGTGAGCTCAGAACACACAGCTTTAGTAAACATGGAAGCACGGTAGCATGAAGGTCCCTGCAGTTTATTCGTATTTGCAATGTGTTCGCTCCATTATGATTATAGCTAGATTGTGAAAAAACCTCTCTGTTTAAGTGCTGTACAGTGCTCATGGAGTGTAGAAAATGTCTATAGCTTGTGTTAAAAGCAAAATCAACTTGCAATAAAAAAGTAGTCTTAAGTATGTACAGTATATCATGCCGTGACATTTTGATACTGTCAAAGCCTTGGATGGTAAAAATATATAGTGTTCCTGAACAAAACTGTTATATTATTTACTGTTTAACTTTTTTAATGTTTAAATATTTACTGTTTAACTTTTAAGAGCATGGATTTCACATTTTCACATTCATTTAGTAGCATAATATTTGTATGTATTTATATATATATATATATATATATATATATATATATATATATATATATATATATATATATATATATATATATATATATAGTATGTACAGTATATTATGCGCTGACATTTTAATATTGTCAAAGCGTTGGATAATAAATATATAGTGTTCTTAAGCAAAACTGGTATATTATTTACTGTTTAACTTTTAAGAGCATGGATTTCACAATTTTTACATGCATTTAGTAGCATAATATTTCACAAAAGAGTGCTAAAAAAAAGCAAATAGAATACTCATTGCAAATGTATTATTATTCGGCAGCTTGGAAAATAGTATTTGATACACCAACTGAACCAATGAACTAGAAGTAGGCTGAAAAGTGTAAAAAAATAGGAATTGATTAATCAAGTGTTCTTTCCCAAGCTGCCAAATAAGTGTGGAAGCCAGACAAATTGACAAATTTTCCATGATTAATGTGATAATTAGGCTACATCTGCAGCAATGCTAGACTACACATTGCTTTCTACAGTTGAGAACACCAAGTGTTTGGACAAGCCAATACTTTATTTTTTATACCGCACTTTAGACAGTTTTTACACTTTTACTGCATTCATGTAATTTTATATATATATATATATATATATATATATATATATATATATATATATATATATATATATATATATATATAAACAGAGACATTCCTAATACTTCAGATTTTACCCAGAAGCTCGCTGCCGCTCCTCGTGGTTCAAACTCGCATGTGAGCGTGGCTGCGCCAAGCCCCCACCCGAGAGCCCGGTGGAATTCCCGGCTCGAGTGGGGGGATTCCTATGGAGCGTCGGAGAGTATGGGGAGATGTATTCATTACAATTCCCCACAGAACGAGCCAAGATCGCGTTCTGCATCTCCCTCCTGTCTGGAAATGCGCTCTCTAAAGCCAGCAAGCTCTGGAGCATGAAAGGAGGCAATTTTGTTTCTTACGACGAATTCATCAGGCAACTCCTGGGGATGTTCGGGATGACGATGATGAGCAGATCTCCATGTCTGCACCGTTGGTTCCTCAAAGCGCGCGGCTCCGTTCCATGGTTCCCGCCAGCGCGCGGCTACGTTCCGGGGTTCCTTCGAGTGCGCTGGTTCATTCCGGGGTTCCCACGAGCGAGCGGATCCGTCCCGGGGTTCCCACAAGCATGCGTATCCGTCCTGGGGTTCCCACAAGCGTGCAGCTCCTTTCCGGGGTTTCTACAAGTGTGCCGCTCTGTTCCGGGGATCCCGCGGGCATGCCGCTCCGTCTCAGAGCGCGCCACGCCATCTCAGTCGTCGTACCGCTGCCTGGCCGCGAAGAGGTCATCGTATCGCCGCCTGGCCGTGAAGAGGTCGTCGTACCACCGCCTCCCGCGAAGAGGTCGTCGTACCGCTGCCTGGCCGCGAAGAGGTCGTCGTACCGCCACCTGGCCGCGAGAGGGATGTTGAACTGCCGCCTGGCCAGGAGAGGGACACCGAACCGCCGTCTGGCCACGAGAGGGACATTGAACCGCCGCCTGGCCGCTAAGGGGACGTCGAACCACCGCCTGGCCACCGGACTGCCGCCTCCAAGTTTCCCGCAAGGTGGTTTTGGGGCGTCAGGTGCCACCCCTGGAGGGGTGGGGGGTAATGTCAGGAATCCACCTGCCACGACCCCCTCAGCAGCTGTCATGCTGCCTTGCTCTGCCACTTCCGGCATTAACGAGAGACAGGTGTCTCTCGTTACTGATTCATCTATATAACCTCTCATTCACAAGCTCACTAGTGTCAGCCCTACTAGATGACTACGTACACCGACCTTGCTCGAGGCTGCCAGCATTCCCGCTGGTTCTAGGAATTACTCACGTTCCGAGGATACCTCACGTTTCCGTGTGGATTATCTACCTGTCGGTTCCAACCGGCTTTCCGGACTCAACCCGCGTTACGGCTCATATACTCTCAATTAACATGATAGAGCTACTTCCACTTCCGAATCATGGTCCGTATCCTGACAGAAGGTAAGCTATTTTATTTGGCCAATCTCAATTAATTTTGTAGGTCAAAGGAGCGTTAAGGCGTATGTGTCAAGGCGAGATGCCACTAAATAGACCTTTGTGCTTGAGTCTTGCTTCACTTTTCAGAAAGTATAACAACAGTGAACACTCCCACCAAAGAGAATAAGCCAAAAGGCAGGTCACATCCCACCTTGCCCAGCATCATATGAAGCCACTATTGTGGACAAGGACCCTAATTCTATGTTTATCGTGTATATGGGCACAAAGTTGCGTGTAGACCTGAAAGAGTCATTGTGCATTCATGCCAGGAAAATTGTGGTAATGAAGGCTGAGGGTGGCAGCGGCTAACAAATAAGGCCGATATCTGTCAGGATTTACTGCAAAAACCTGATAGAGGTCGACCAATATGGGTTTTTGTCTGGGCCAATGGTAGGGCAGACAATGGCTGATATTTGATTCGATTTTCTTTTTTTCCTCCTTTCAAGCCATAATATCTAATTCTTAATTAATAAGATGTGATACAGAAATTTGCTTACATTCATTATTATTCAATAAAAAATCGCTTTAACGTTAGCCTTTGCCACAGCTTTTGGGACTCACAGCTGAAAATGCCCTACCTAATTTTAAATGTTCCTGACAAAAATGTGCTACATAGACAATTTAGATATCTTTGGAAAGAGGACACTTTGAGCTATGCAATCATTCAAAGTTGATATTGCTCAAAAAGATATTACGTTATAGATGTTGACATATCATGAATATACATTTCCTGCATTGAACATAATTTTTATTTAATATATATATATATATATATATATATATATATATATATATATATATATATATACATGCCTCAATAGTTTAAATTTCAAATCCCTGAAGATTGTCATGACAAATGAGATGCCTTCAAACATTTATCTGAGACTATGTCTGATCCTTTTCTCCCTTCCCCTGTTTGAGAGCCTGCTAAACTCAGGTGGCTACTCATACTCTGTTTATACAGTCTGCATATAAATTAATGGCTGACCATTAAAGGCTATTGTTATACATGTTTGGCAACTGATATTGATTTGCCAGGTAGCCAGACAAGCTATTGTTCTACAGTCATGGCGATTCATATTGATGTACAGCCATTCTAATCTCAACAATTTACACACACACACACACACACACACACACACACACACACACACACATGGAAACACTTACTTTTCAATTATTTCTCTCACAAATTCAAACAGCCAATAAAACATATAACATCATATAAATCTATAAAGGGAGATATATTGTAACCTACAGATGTAAAATAGATTTAAAAATATTTTCCATCCCCATGCAGATCTCCAAGTCTCTGTTGTTACCAAGAATATTTACCTTATACCTGATTTGTGCAAATCTCCGATGAAACAATTTATTTGTCTGTTCCTTTTTTCCTTAGTTTTCTTTTTTTTGTAAACAAAGTCCAGTTAGCACAGCTGGAAACCGCTGTTTGTGCAGAGCTGCATCTACTTCCTTGTTCATCACTCCATGTGCTACACTGTCTGACCACTAAGAGTTTCTAAAGAGTAATAAAACTTAGAACTCGCCTCCTATATATATTGTTAAAATCCTGCACTAATTGGCTAAATTTTCAATCAATCATTTGCAGAGCAGAATGTCACAACACCTGCCTATAGAGTGACTACTGAAGCCTGAGATTCCACCTCTTTTACTGTGTTTTTAAATTTTTTTAGTGGGTGGTCTCATTTTTTTTGTTACACTATATTTTACCATATATTTATTTGTTTTGTTTTTTTTACCACCAAGATGCTGTTTTTAATTTAAAGTTATTCTGAAACATATACAAACAATACACCAATTGAAATACTGTGACATAAACAAAAAAATAACCATCTAAATTACAACACTTTTGCTTGGTTGGAGCAAAAATGCTTTACAGCTTGTTGTTCAGTGGACCCTTATCTTTCCTAATAAACCGGGATTTGCAGCAGTGGATGCGTTTGTGACTCATTATTACAATAATAATGAAAGTAGTGCATTTTTTAAGCATGTTGTTGGTGTGTACTACTTCAGCAAATACATTCATTATACGTTTTCCTTTGAAAAAAATAGTGATCTAAAATGCTGCTTGAGTCTTAGATGTTTAGAATGATGTATAGTTAGTCATGGTTACTTTTCTCCCTTTTTATATCGGTCGTGCCGGTGCGCCGCTAAAGGCTAAGAGGTTAATTATTGAACAACAAAAGCCTCTCTAATCAGTGCCCTGGTTACCAGGCTTTTGTACCCGTGCCTACCTGTAGGCTAAACTACAACTTTTTAAAGGTTCACTAACAATACAGTTCCAAAAAGTTTTTTCCTGCAGCGTCGCTGGTCGACCTCTTGTTACTGACCATTATACTAAAGCTACTACGAGGTGGACATGACATTTTACCACTGTTAAGGGGGCTGCTCACACAGGAGGAGGAAAAGATAAATGACAAGGATTGTGGTGATGCTAACTCTGACACACTTGATTTAGACATAAAGGAGAGAAAGAAAACGTCTTTGTCAGGCTCACAATCTAGACCCTCGAAATGAATGACTTGTCCTCCCAAGCTGAGCATTAACTGCACAAAGCAACTTCATATTTGGGCTTTGTTTAGCCGACAGCCCAAGATGCCAAGGTAACAGAGAGAGACCTCTAATAACAGGGAAAGGCTGCTACCTGCTCAACCCATCACATAGGCAATTCCTGCACTCCATGCCTGCCTGCATAAAAATGATGATATTGGTCTAACCTCTTGAAGAGTAAGCTACATACAAAAGAATATTCCAAGTTAGAGATTCAGGGAATATGGATGAATCCCTAGCAATCGAGTCTTCAGTGGCTTTTCATCTCGAGCCAAACTGCAATTCCGTTCCTCTAGGCTCACTGAATGTGAAGACTGTCATAATACCAAGCCGAGATTTTGGAGGAGATCAAACAACAGCTTGACATAGTAATGCAAAAACTCAGTGCTATGGGAGAAAATTTGTGTGGTGAATGACTTAATTCTGACCTCCTCCTCTGATGCAGCTCAGGACTGTGGCAGTGTAATGGGCTAGGCTGTGACAAAAGAGTGTTATGGATAAACATGTCATGCTTGGGTGAAGCTCAGAAAGCAGAAGTTATGGACACAGTGTAAAAATGTGATTCTAATAAAGGTCTGTTTGGGCCACCCATTGAGTAATTAAAGGAAACCAAAACTCACAAGGAAGCAAGACGATGAGACATTTAATCATTCTTTACCATGCAAGCAAGCACCATGACCACCCTCTAAGCCAGCTTGGCAGGGTTTTACAGAAGAGGTGGCAGTAAAAAACAAGGCCAATGGGGTTGAAGTCAAAAGCCTGCTCACAGCAGCCAGAGAGCCGGAAAACAGTGGATGGCTCACGACCATTTGGTAAACATTGGGGGGGCAGCACACACAATTATATTCTGTCTGTCCACCTGCAAAGGAAAGAAATGTAGCCCCTTGTTCTGAAATGTGTAGGGACTCCCTATGTAATATCAACTCAAGTTCAGAGTTATGTTCTACAGTCTCACCAAGCAGTCACTACTTGTCTTTTGGGTACTGATATGCATGCACAGTTCATTTGTGCATTGCTTATAACTATTGTTTTATGGGGATACAGACTTTCTGTGGCTAATGGAGCATAGGCTCATGCATTGAAGCCTGAAATGTACACTTTTTTAAAAATAATATGTAATCAGAGTAGTGCTAAAGTCGAAAAACCAGCAAGGCCTTAAAACTGCCATCAATTTATAATTCCAAAGAAAAGAACAAATTCCTTTACCGAGTTTGTTTCTTTACATGTTAAACTAACACCTAGAAAATTAATTTAAAATGCTGACACAAAGAATGCTGATTGATTTGCCAAAACATTTGGTGCCTGTCTGGGTCCTTAATATGTAATTTGAGAGAACAGCAAATTTCAGGAATCATGATCAGCTGTTTGTGTCTTGGGCCAGTCCTCATATAGTGAAGCCAATATTTTGCCAGTGGCTGTCACACTGGAATGGAGAAGCCATATTTGCAGCATATAAATGTGCAGGATCTCAACCAACGGCTGGTAAGAAGCCCAGTCCAAAAACTACATAATGGACTCTACTCAAAAGAGTTTCGGTTCAAGGTTGGGCTGCGCCACACACATGTGAGGTTTTAAAGCTCTGCCGCGTCTGAGCCATTCTTAGTGCATGCTGGGTGCCAGAAACCAATTGGACCCCATATAATGTTTTTAAATGTGCAATTTTGCCATTTGCTCCCCATTAGCTACATTTTACTCAACTCTGAATACAGCCTTAAAAATGTTCCTGTGTGTTGTAAGATGCCACCAACATGCAGCTTTAAATGCAGATTAGGTCAAATGCAGCAGAGACAGAATTTCACCCAGCTGACCTTTAAGACATTTTGATAAAAAGGTTGTAATATACTCATTGATCCTACCAATTGTATTAAGGAAAGTGTTTAATGATTGAAAATGTTTAATATGTAAGCAACACAAACTAAACACCCACTCTAAAAAGAAAACCTGTATACCTCCTCTTTCATGATGAAAGCAGAATAGTGCAGAAAACCATGCAGATACAGGTCAAGGTAAAGTTGGAAATGCCTTGATACAAGAAGCAAAAGGAAAATGGCCAGATTATTCAAGCTATCAAAAAAAATATTTAATAACTCAAATAATCACCCAATGTAACTTGAAAAGCATTTTGCATGCACAAAACATCTAATCAAGAAAAAAGTAGAACCTTATGTCACCTTCTGCTGACGTCACCCCTTCACTTTAAGACTTGTCATGTTGTGCATTTTAAGATGCTTTTTTGCACACCATGGTTGTAAAGAATGCTTATTTGAGTTTGTATACACTTCTAGTCAGGCCATGGCAGTCTCTTCTGATTCATCAACAAGATCTTTGAGCCTGAAACTCTCATAATACAGCATGGTCTTTTGCACCCTACTGTGTAATCCCTAAAGACTGCTGAGTGGGAAATTCCCAGGAGATCAGCAGTTTCTGAAATCAAACCAGCCCATCTGGCACCAAAAACCATGCCAACCTACAGAAATCACAGTTCCCCCTCTTCTGGTATAAAACTCTTGACCTTTACCTGCGTGATTTTACTTATTGTGCTGTTTCCACAGCTACCGAAGGGGTACAATTTACCCCCTTACGATGCAGTACAATCCAATTTTGATTTAATTTAACAGCATACAATTCAATGCAATACGAAGCAATTGCAAAAAATTAGGCTATGCAATTCAGTATGGTACAGATATTTCACATTTATTTTTTTCTTTCAGACAAATTATTATAAATTTACTTATGTGCCTTCTGACTTCTAACGCATGGCCCTTTCACAAACAGGCCTTTAAGTGCAAAATAAAGAAAAAATATGGAATAAAATCAGACGTTCTTTTTCCTGTTCTGTCTCCAGGAAGTTGCAGCTCTACCTCTGCCATGTTAATCTATATTCTAGGTGACTCTCAGGACACGCCCCGGTCTCTGTAGTGCGAGACATCATATTTATGTGGCACCAATGGTGCTAAAAAAACATGCTTGAGAAACAGTTTAGCTGGGAGAAACTAATCCACATATAAAATATTGGTCATGACTTATTGGTATTTTTCTAATAATTATATATAAATAACGTTTTTTTGTTTTTTTTTAACCGATGTAAATAAGTTAAAAACAGTGCATCATACAAATGCCAACTTGTATCCTTTGCACACTTTGATGCATCACATTGCTAACTTTTTTTTTCGTTGCATCGAAGCGAATCAGCTTATCTTGTAACTTCTGTTCTGCTGTACATTTGTAAAAATTATTAGCATATCAAACTCCTGCTCTGTTTTTTTAACACTGCATTGATAGTTGCTTCATTATTACCTTTGAAACAGTGAGTTAATTGCAGAGTTATTACAGAACAAAAGCCACCTACAGATGATCAGAAGCACAACTGCTTAGCTCTGGCACAGCTATTGTTTCTCTATGGAGGCAACAGTATTGCTTTGCCTGCAGGTAAAGCTGCTCTGGACATCACACACAGCTTGAAATTGATTCATAAACGCTGCACGCAATGTACGCTCAAATACAACTTTGACCACATTCGCGATAAGCTTTTCAGCCTAACCACTAGCAGAAGCCCTTAATGTGATGTACCAAAGACAGACTCACTAGTTACAGTGGAGGAGCAGCTAACGAACTGGCAAATATTCCAACAACAGCTTGACAGTTTGTCTCAATCACCCATTTTCTTGCCTTCTGCATCTCTACGGTCTTTTCTGAAGGAAAACCAAAGCCAGAAGTTTTATTTCCTTTGAGATTTCGATATATGCGGGATTTAGAGACATGCACAGCGGGCAAGCTCTTATCATTTATACAGTGCGCCTACCTTTGTAGTGAGGGAAGTGCAAAACATTGATCATCTGCAGGCACCCTTATGGTTTTCAAAAGCACATGCTATGCATGCCTCTTTCCAAATACCTCACCGTCAGAACAATTCAAAGTATTGAATGCAGATTTGAGATGAAACCAAAAGGTATTAATTAAATAATCAGCTGTATGATTAATAATCCATTCCAGGCACACTTCACCTCCTAGTAAGGAATTCATACCCAGGAACCGAAGCTTAGCTTTTTTTTATTATGAGATAAAGGTTTGAGTAACGGCTCAGCCATGCTCGGTATTCTATTGTGTAAAAAATCTCTGGTGGATGTCATAAGCTCACAGAAATGCAAAGCTGTAGATACGGTGCAAAGTCTGGCAGCATTTTTTTAATAATAAAACTTTTATTATATAAAAGGGTAGATTAAACCTGCAATGGTTATGTACAGTGAATCTTCAAATGCTTCTATATCAGCCATATGAAAGAAGAAACAACAGGGGAAGAGTCCTAACGGTACTGCCATAAATAGTTTACCTATAGTAGTTTGTCTTTTCCTTAACCGGAAAACAAACAATACAGCAACAAAATACATGTCTATAATAAAGTATACAGATGCTTAGCTTTGTATGTAGGAGTGTACGTGCATCTGTGTGTATGTGTGAGTGAGTGTATACACACCCGCAGAACATCTGGATATTGTAAAGGGTTGGGTCTTCCTCAAGGGGAGCTAGTTGCTGAAGACACAGCTGCTCACAGCCACCATTAAATCCATCAGAGCAGTCGATGCCAATGTGGTGGTCATAGCAACCAGTACCATCCTTCATTGGGCTCAGACCAGGAGGACACTAATACAAACAAAGCAAAAAAGACAAAAATAATCGAACTAATTAAATAAAACCTGAACATGTGCTGTAATAATTAAAGCCAGGTGCAGAAATGTCACAACTTGTAATCAGTTATTATAAGACATGAAACAGATCCTTTCACAATTTGTATTTGTGTCAGCATTTTGTACATTATTTCCAGCCCACCCACACAGCTCTTACATAACTAGCGTTGAAATACAAGAGCATAAACAGCAGCACACACAAAGTCCCACAGGATATCACGAAACCCTCGCTCTCCAACTTCTTTGAATCGTGCTGCAATTACATGCACATACAGGTGAAAGTATACCAAGCCGAGATTACCCCACTTTTGCAACTCCACACCTGCTCTCTTTGTTTCACACCGTTCTAGGCATCTCCCAAAGCAATTTCTCTCAACACCACACAGCCAGATTCACATGACGTTTCTGTCATCTCTGGCTTCAGAGCGGATTTTGATAGGTTGACTCTGACTACATACTTTTGCTTAGAGAATAGGAGAAATGTTTCTGTATTCCTTTGAGGCATTAAGGTATAAATTTCATATTCGTTCTCTCCAGTCTCCAGAACACACTGATTTGAGCAAAGGCCCTTCAGACTTTTTTTTCCTAAACAGATGAATACCTGTAAAGCTTGTTTGTAAGTTGTAAAAAAAAAAAAAAAAAAGAAATCTGTAAAAAAAAATTTAAATAAATATTTTTAAAATGCTGTAATAATGAAGTATTATGTGTACTATATATTGCACCTTTGCAAACCCATAATAGGTTTATTGTCTGTACATGTGTATATTTGTAATGTACATTTATATTCGATTTATTTATATACATTGCTATTTGCACTTCTGGTTAGAAACTAACAGTATTTTATTTACGCTGTACTTGTACTCTGCACAATTACAATAAAGTTGAATCTAATCTAATTTTATAAAATCTAAAAATTTTAGGCTGCACATTGAAATGGAAAAAAAAAAAAAAAGTCCAACAGACTTTGATTCATGAATGTCCACCACTAAGCACATTCTTGGGGAAATGAATTATAAACAGGCAATGGATGCAGACCTAATTCTTATACAAAATTAAAACAGTGAGGCAATATCTTAATGCTCCTTGCAGAGTCAAAACTAAGTCATATTGATATGTGTTACATTTATTTCAATTGTAACATGTAATTGTCTTAGACTTCAAACACATGGTTTCAGTGATGGTGGAATAACAATGCAAATCATACCAGTTAGTCCTGAAAACCTTGTATCACTTCTTCATTTATCTTACTGGCAAATAAACCTGTACAGGTCTTAAACTGAATGATATCAGCAGTGAATCAAATCATATCAGTGCCAAACCAAATGGTATCAATGCTGAATCAGATTGTTTTAACACTGAATTAAATCATCAGTGCGTTATTGTATCAGATCATAAATTCATTAGTTGTCTCATTGCCTATTGTAACACATAGCTACTTTTGGAGGTGTATATTGCATCATCCGAAAAAGAATCATGTCCCTAATCATAATGGAATATAGTTTTATATAAATGTAAGAACTTAAATGTAAGTAGTTTTTGGGTTGCTCTCAGTAAACAAGTCTTTAGTGATGAAGGCCGCATGTGCACAGCATCAGGGTTTCTCCAGATACTGCATTTCACTGGCTCTGTGGTTATCCCCCTCTCTAATCTATATCTCCCTGAGTTATTAACCCCCACCATCCCACAAAAAAGTGGTTAATGCTCCTTTAGCAGCTGACCGTATTAAATTGAAAAGGAACATATTCCTTAAAATATGTTTAATAAAACCTAAATAAAATGCAGCAACCATAAAATCAGAAATACACTCTGGTTGCAGTAGCCTTATTTCATCTACGACTATTTCACACCTTCAGTCTATTTCAGTGTGAAAACTACAGATAGCCAAATGAAATAAAAATTATATAAAATATTTAAACAAATGCAGTGTTTAGGTGCAAGATCCAAAGGTGTTTTTAATAATTAAACTTCATAATTATTCTATAAAAAAACAGCTGCAAAAATACCTTAAGGCCTCCATTGTCTATATAATCACAGTGAGGGTCAGGATTTATTTTCATAAATAAAAATGTTTCAAAACTCCCCCCTTCGGACTCCTTATTAAATTGAACCCTAATTATATCCATCCATCCATTATACTGTATATTGGCTATTTTATCACTATTTACTAACGTGCCAAGCGAGACCTCTATAAAGGCAGTTCACTCAGGACGATGAGGACCTTAAGAGCTGTCCATGACTCAGAAGCGGCACACTGACTATGGATTCAATCAGGATGGGATTTATGAAAAAAATATGGCTTAATCCATGGGGAAAATCTTCTGCAGCCCTTTACAGGCATCCTTTTTCTAATCAGAATTCAATAACCAGCGTCCATAAATGTGTAAGGGGTTTCTAACCAAAGAAGCTATGTGCATCCCATTTTCCCACTACAAATATTCTATAACAGCCTTTTCCAGAAATGTGAAATGTAATACACCTTTGCTGAGCTGGGTCAAAAAGCGTTTATAGTGATTGGATCACAGCCTTCTGTTTGCTGCTTCCTTTTGTGACCAGAGATTTAGAAAGGTCAATGGAATCAAAGCAAGGGAGAGTATATGGGAGTAGATAATATAAAAAGTATTTTTTATAATAATAATTTTTTTATATAAACGGGTCTTTTTTATAATGCCTTTTCACAAAGATTTATGATCAAGGAAAATGTATGGAAAACGAAATGATTCAGCATGAGAAGAAGAGAGGAACTGGAACCTGCATGATTTTTTCTGGTTAGCAGGCCATTCCTATTTACAATGTGTTAGTCTTTTATCATTAGACGAATCAGCAAAACACACACAATCACACACTTTCATGCAAAATCTGTAAAATCTGCACACGTGAAGCATAATAGTCAGAGAACTTGGGTTGCAATGGCATTATGACGAGCTCTTTAGTTGCTTTCACACACCACCAAAATCTGCATAAATCAGCCATTTTATATGATTGTGGTGCTCTGTTTCTCTACAGAGAAGCTTTGTTTCTGAGTAAAACTCATTCTGCTTCAATAAAATGTTTACAAAATGCTCAGGAAAAGCACTTTGCTTATTCAATAATAGTTTTGAAAAAATTGATTATTTATATATATTAAGATCGGTCATTCTCATCAGTATTTTCTTGAGTATCACATCTGTTTGTAGCAATTTTTGATTTACTTGTCTACACACAAGGTGACAGAAAAGCACATTATTTAGCATTGTTTATGATTCAAAAGTAAAACAAAAAAAACAAACAAAAAAAAGATTTATAATCATTTTTCTTCTTTCTAATTCTAATATATTCTTTGAACAAAAAAATCTAAGGTTTCCCACTTTAATCCAAATTTCTGACTTTGCCCTGACTTTCACGGACTAAATAGCTGAATTTCCATGACCTATAAACGACATTAATCTAAACAAAATCAACATTATTAAATTAACATTAATTCAAAATACATTCTCAGTGACTGATACAATCTTTGTCATAAAATACACTTGTTTGAGCTTTGTTTAATATTCAAGTTCAACCCATTTTAATATCATTTTGCAGCATGATTTTAGAAGCCACTATGAGAGCAAACATGAATCATTTACCTCAGATTTTTACAAGAAATTCAGGGCAACAAGAATGTTGAAACTTTAAGCAATATATGCTCGTCATTGTGCATCTATGTCCTTGTTTTATCTGTATGGGTTGAATTATCAGCTGCAAAATCCCAGAAATATAGAAACCATTTCAAAAATAGAATCTATTGTCATGACTGGTTAGGACAAATAATGATTAACATAGAAAATGTACATAGTGATTGCAATTGACTTAAGTGATTGCCATTTGATGAGCGGGAAGGTAGTAAAATGTCACTGAAAAATAGCCTAAACATAACAATAGGCAAAACGTGCAAAACAACGCGATAAAAAAAATATGGATTAGAAAAATTCAATTTCTATAAATGAAAACTAAAATTCAAAGCAACAAACAAAAATCCCTGACATTCCATTATTTGGACATAAATAAATAAATAAATAAATAAATAAATAAATAAATAAATAAATACATACATACATACATACATACATACATACATACATACATACATACATAATTCCCTGACCTTCCATGATATTCCAAAAATTCCATGACCAGTGGGTACCTTTAAATCAAATCATCACTGGGGTGTATAGCCGCGCACCCATTCGATTAGATTTCCGCTACTTCATGTTATATTTAGTGTTGATTATTTTGGTATCAATTCAGAATATTGGAGAAAAGTCACAAACTATTGAAGATTTTATAAAAAAAGGGATCTGAAAAAGATAATTTTTAATATGTTGTAAACACAAACACACAAGGCAAATACTTTTACACATGACATACAATGACATTTTTGTTTGAAATCAGAAGAAGGATATGGGTCAATAGCTCTCACATGTTCACAACATTTTTGATTACCTGCAAAAGTAAAAAAAGAAAAAGAAAGCTGAAATTCAGATTAATTCTAATTCTAGATTCATCTTTTAATTTAATTCCCAAATGTCCTCAGTGTGTAGCAAAAGAATTTGGCTTCGCTTTTCCTTGATGTGGACTATAAGTGGACATCTATCTCCTCCAACTACCCAAAGCTTAAACTAGTTGTAATGAAAATGATAATGAACCCTGATCCAGCATGAAATGTTTTATCTCTTACCGCAGATATTTTATTCTAACCAGATTACTCCGAGAGCGCTTTAGCATTCTCAAGTCTTTCACAAATTCTAGTATGTATAAAAAAAGGAAACTACAGAAAAGATTCAACTTTGATGAAAAACATGTTTATATTTAGTATCATGTTATGTCTGGTTGCTCATAGAGACAACCATAACAAATTGTTCTGTATTGAAATCACATCACTTCCTTTTTTAAATGACAAGCAAACAACATTCATTGAAAAAGCAAGAACAGTAGACAGGTTTTATTCTCCATACCTCGGCATAGCAGCCAATTTCTCAGCACAAGTGTCCATATGTCTTTGTAAGCACAAGAACAGGAATTAGATTTCGGGTCACTTTAGGGGCCACGATCCAGAATTAGCACACCCTGGCATCTTGAACAGCAGAGTGAACAGCAGGACAGTGACAGAAATTGATAAATCCCTTTAAATCCACCTTTTGAGGAAAACATGGTGGTGCTCTATTAGAGCATTGTATACTAGCCTCTATCCCACAGTGCATGCACTCACAGGACCTTTCAGGAGAAAGAACAGCTTAGCGGAATGTGTTGCTGATGGATGGACTGATGGGATGACCTTCTGTCTTCACATGCCCCAGGTTTAAATCTTGCCTTAAGGCACAATTTGAGACATAGATGTGTGCTCATTAAGATCCAACCTCATGTCAGGTATAATTCTAACCTTATCATGCTGATGATGGTCTACTGAGGTTAGATAGATTTTGGACCAAACTGACCGGAGCCTGACCAAAATTCTGCTCCTGGAGATCTAATCACAAGGATGCTAAAAACTCTACTAAAATCAAGAAAAGTTCTGTAATTAGTATTAAAGCATTTATGTAAATCATTTGTTTGAATAAAGCTCATCAAGGAAATGAAAGATTTTCATGTAATTTATCGCTCAATTGCTCGTAAAAAAAAGTCAACAACAATAATGGAATTATTAAAGATGAATAGATAATAGATATTATATTCAGAAATATATTAAAAACAGATGTACACAGCGACAATGGAAAACCACTTTCGCAAGCCAAGCATCACTAATTCACTGAAAGATAACTATTAAGTAGACTTTTATGTGAATTTAGAAATTTTTATTTGAAAAAACTCAACAAACTGATGCTCAAATGAAAATGAAAATATTCTGAATTATATTTTCTACATAATTCAGAATATTTCACTGCTGTAAATGCTAAATAAATGCTATTCATTGCCATTTTAATCCACTAATAGCGTTAAAAAATAATACTCATAAAAAAATAGTAATAAAACTAAAAAAAAAAACTCATGGCTTCTCAATCTCATGAGATTTATACTACGGTATAGCTGGCATCTGTCTTTGTTAACATGGAAAATCACAGAGATTCTCTTTGACGACCCCAGGCCGTCTTGTTTAGGTGTGAACAGGGACCAATTTATTTTTCATGCAGGCAGCAGCGAGACAGCTCGCTCTGCTATACCAATCGTGACAGAGGAAAAATAACTAATTAATCACATCATCATTTAGCGATTATCAGACTTTAATCTAAATGAAGCCGCTGCTTGCTCTCCCCAAGAGTGCCGTACATCAGTGAGGTGGGTCACAGAGTGCCTGCTCATGCTGACTCCAATATTAAAGATGACGCTGCTGTCCTCAGACAGGGTGTTAATTGATTAGTGTGGAGCTGCACTCACAGGGAGCCAGCCACCAAGCTTTTCCGATCAGACGACGTGAGGCATGGTTTACACACTCTCTGTCAACAAGTAATTACAAAACATCAAGCTACAAATCGACAGATGGAACCTACATTGGCTAACAGGGAGAGTGAGGTAGTGTTTAATTTCTACAAGGTGAAATAGGGTGTTTTTTCTTTTTATATATTAATGATATCTGCATGGTCCGTAAGCATGAGTCTGAAAAACAAACTGTGCTGTGCTGAAATAAAAAGATTGGTGACCCTCTATCTGAAGGACGCCTACACTGAGCCTTCACAATATTCATAAGCAATGCTAACATTTTTCATAAAGCAACAGCACACAAGGCTTATATCAAAACCTTGTATTTATCACTTCATCTTTACATGAAAGACAAATGAAGCTCATTTACCAGTTTGTAAATATCGACTCTGAGAATCCTCTAATCCTAAATTATTGGATTCTTTATTGACAGCATGGTTATGAAATCGCAAATCTTGAACAATCTTCCTGTAATCTTACCTTTAAGAAAATGCATTGTCAGTGTCTATGTTTAATACAATAGAAAATGGAAGTACTGGCTAAGTATTTCCATTTAAAACTACTATGAAAAATCGTTTTGCTACATTCAACCCTATTTCAAAGCCTGATAATTTTAATGTCCTCGAACTAAAGAAGTAATCAAATTAAACATTTATAACAGTGTCAGAAATCACTTTTTATGCAATTTTACTAATTTGTCAATGTGCCTTAAATGCAACAATTTCACTGATAGAAGGGAGCTGCATGTATGTTTAATTTACTGTGATGCCTATTAAGTTAGACAATTTCAATATCTGTTGGAAAATATGTCTGTTTTAAAATGGACAAAAAGATACCTACTTATATGCAGTTCCTATTTTGAATGAGCACAAATATCCACAAGTACACTGCAAAATCTAGTGAAACATCTGTCCAGAAGGGTGAAGGTTATTATGACAGCAAATGGGGACTAAATGTTGAATGGAATTTTCAAAAAGCACATACCTGCACAATCTAATGGTCAGGTGTCCACAAACTTTGGTCATTAGAGTAGAGTATTTTTGCTGCTTTTTACCGCAGAGGACATAGCACACGTTCACATTTTACAGAATTAATAAATTTGCACTTACCGTATTTTCCGGACTATAAGCCGCTACTATTTTCCCACTCTTTGAACCCAGCAGCTTAAACAATCAAGTGGCTAATTTATAGATTTCTCCTGGGGTTTTCCCGGTTTCACAAGCTTCAAGCCGAAAAAACTGAGCCCCATAACATTAGACCAATGAAATTGCTGAACAGGTTCAGGTGAACCAATGAAACTCTTTATATTAAATCAGATGCGCTCCCACTGAATCGGGCCGCATCATAAATATGGATGAGGTTCCTCCGACGTTTGACCTGCCACTCACTCGGACTGTCAACAGGAAATGCGAATCATTCATCATGCTGAAAACAACCGGGCATGAAAAAACACACTTCACCTGTGTTCTGAGCTGCACGGCATCGGGAGAAAAACTTCACCAATGGTGATTTTTAAACGCACGACGATGCCAAAAGAAAATTTCCAGAGAGAAATTGTTGTGAAAGGAAGGAGGAAGACAGTGAACAATTACTTTCTTTGTAGGCTACTGTTTAGATACAAGCCGTGTAACAGGCACTGACTTTCGTTAAAGCCTGTGTAAAGCATTAGTTTCAATGTAGACACCTGTGGCTTATATTTGGGTGCTCTTAATAGTCTAAAATTACGGTAGTTGAAGTAATTAACTTTTAATTCTACATGAATGATTTCTAGCTTCAAAAAAAAAAGAAAAGACGACACTATAGAAAATAGACTAGCGGCTATTTGTAATCAGCTTCTGATATTTTGTTTGTTGTAATAGCGTAACATGTACATGACCTGCACTCTGGTTCACACAGACACACTGGAGTCCATCTACTGTACTGTAGCAGCCAGCTATTGAAAACTATGAGCAATACTATCATTAAAATCATCACCAGTGCTTTATAAAAAATTTAAGCAATGCACAAAAATGTGTTATAAAAGTACTTGTGGGTACCATTTGAATTAACATATTAATACACTGCAAGAATGAAGTGTATGAATCATTTATATGAAGCTTATTTTAAACATTTCAGTATAAATTACTGACATAAAAACATGTTATTAAAACAAAATGAATTTTAATGACTAGCAAAGTGTCAGGATTATGCTTGGGGTCTATACTTTCCATCTGCCACTTCACCATCTTACATGGTCTCTGCATCTGTTTCACATTTAAGGTTAATTAGAACTTGTATTTAAGTGTCACTCTGGACCTTACTCATGGTCTTGGGTTTGTCCACCATGATCTTCTTTCACAGCTTTCGATATTATGCTTAGGTTGGGGATTTCTTGTCAATGCTTTTAGTCAATTAGTGTTATTTATTCATCTGGAGTAAATTTGCACTGTAAAACTACGGGAGTTTTTCTATGCCACAGTCGCACCAGGCTTGCCAATAAAGGATAAATACACATAGTTCACTTATTTAACCCTGCTTTGGTACAATGTCTATTGATAAAAACTCAATGACCAACTGACAAATGACCAATGATCAAACACCAACTGAATTTAATTTACATTTCAGAATGCGAGTGCTGCTCATATAAATGCCACTAATAGGAGAACAACGCAGTATTTAGCAAAACCCCATATGATGTGCAAAATTTGTTAATGAACTGAAAAATAATCCTCATTACCTTATGCGCACTTTGAAATATGTCTTTGTTTTGGTGTCCACATGCACGGCCCCAGATTGCGCTGATTGATGACATGAGCACAGCCTAGTAATTTCCTTTAATTCTGGGTCTATTATTAGAGGATGTTCATCATCTAATCTGACATGTAAAAAATGTTATCTCACATTCCGTATGGAATTTGGCCAAGCTTTAATTGGGGTTATCTCATACAGTGTAGAGCAAATAGCAATCTTAAAAGAGAAAGGAACAGTAGAACCTTAACACATGCTTCCTCAAACACATCAATTCAGACACTTTATCTTGCCTTTGTCCCTATATCTGAATTTACATACACTAACGACAGGTAGAATTTGCTCTGATTGACAGATGAGGATGTAATTCCTGAGCCCAGAAATCATGACAATTCTGCTCCTTTAGGGACCTGGCCTTAGATTGATGTAGCATTAGGATTTAGACTCAAGATCATCTGATGATATAGAGAATGACTTTTCCACTGTACATTTTTTAAAGCTGCACAGATCTTATTACTCATGTGTTGGCTATAGCTTTTTAGGAAGGTTAAAACTGGTGTTAAAAAATGCACCACTAATCAAAAGTAAATTTTATTTTCTGGGAGTTTCAGGGATTGTGTTAGACATGTGGACATGTAGGATATTTTTAATCCAACTGACCTGAATACAAATAATACATGTTATTCAGTTTGTCAGTTTAATTTAGATTAGGGCTAAAATGATTCCTCAAGTAATTTAAGTAATATGAATACAAAAATATCATTGAGGCAAATTATTTGGTTTGCTTAGTTAATTTAACTACACACAGAACATTGTGTTTCCCTACGGACCTTTTTTACTGAAGCATCACCCGCTAAACTTTGGAGCGCTATGGACCAGGCCTACAGAAGACGCTGCAAAATAAAATTAAAAAAAGGAAGAATGGGGAGAAAACAGCAAAGGGCAAGAAGATTCAATAGGAAGTCTGTTTCCACCACAAGTTTGCCTAATTCCAACTTTTTTCTCTTCGCAATTCTGACTTTATTTTTTGATTTTTTTTGATTTTTTTACCAATCAGGCAGCGTCAGAAAGCTTTACACATTGAAAATGAAATGGGCTACAATCAATAGAATCGCATGGTATGAAACTAAGCCTCCAATCCCTGGAGAGAACTCTGTCTAACAATCAGCCACAGAAGAGACAGAACAAGACAAATAAGGCAGAGGAGGTTCATACACCTTCAAACTTCAGGATGTACCAGAAATGTTGGCTGTTTACAAGAAATACAATCTGAATTACAAGAAATAAACCCGGAATTGCAAGGAAAAAAAGTTAGAATTAGGCAAAACTTTTTTCAGTGGTGGAAATGGGCTTCCATGGGATTCAGGCCAAAGAAAACCACAAAAAGTTTCCAAAGTATGCAAACATTTCAATTTCAATTTCTTTTATTCTTTCTTTTAAGAGTAATCTAAAATAAATTTTTATATTTTTATTTACGATTTATTGTATTTATATATTTGTATTTGCATTTAATGTAACGTGGCAATTAAAAACTTTCTTTTGGCTTCTCCCGTTATTGGTCGCCACAGCGGATCATCCGTATTCATGATCCGCATGTTTGATTTGGCACATTTTTACGCTGGATGCCCTTCCTAACGCAACCCTCCCCATTTATCCGGGCTTGGAAACGGCACTAAGGCTTGTGCAACCCTAATAGCTGGGGTTGGTTCCCTGACCAGGGATCAAACCCCGGGACGCGGTGAGAGCACCGCATCCTAACCACTAGACCACCAGGGAACCTTGATGTAACATAGCAATTAAATGCACTAAATGGGTTTAGTTTTCCCCAGAAATGCTTTAATGAAATTTCAGCAATAAAAATGAAAATTATTCCAAAAATGAAACACGTTACTTGGTCCTTTAAAGAAACCTTTCTTATTTTTTCTTGTATATTTACTATTTCCCTTTAATAAAGAAACAGCACTTCTTATCCAATTACTCTATTAATCATTGGAATAATCATTAGAATACTCGATTACTAAAATAATCAATACCAACATCCCTGATTTGGATTGAACAATTATTTCCTTTTGGAATCCTACATGCTCATCTCATCTGAATGATTTATCTCAGTTCAAACTGGTCTGACATGAAGAAATCCTCACATGGCCATGGCAACATGGTGTGTAAATCTGGAATTGCCATTTTCCCCCTTTTTCTCTCTAAACATAATAAAATGAAATGATGGACTTATGTATCAGCACCCTACTGGGAAATGCCTTGTTGTTAAAAATTGTATTATGACTCAGTAATGCATGTTCTTTAAAATTGTGAACAAAATGAACAACATCCTATTAGTTTTGAAGTACCAATGTGATAGTCAATACTATTTCAACCCTTACACTGCTGGTCATTAAAGTGAAACTGAAGAGTCTTTACACAGGCTAGTAAACTCATTACCTATTGCTAACCAGAGCTACATACTGTAATGCCTGTCGAGTCTAATACATTTCTGAGATAATGCCTTTTCTCTTGACCACCAGGTTAGTGGCCTCCACCCGACAAGCAAGAAAGAAAAGATGTGCCATCTTTAATCATTAGTCAGTGAAAGATTATATTTTTAAGAAATACAATGAAAAAATTGCATCATGCCACTGTTGACTGGTGAATGATGTTGAAAGCTTCTTATCTCGCATCTGCACTGCCAAATGTAACCACACACACACACACACACACACACACACACACACACACACACTCACACAAAGTGGGAATGCAATCATGCTGTGAATGAGACAAGGATGAAACCTAATACAATTCTCAGCAGGTACAGATAATATGTTCTAAATGGAAGCAAATACACTTTTTTTTTTTTTTAAGCTTGCTGAAAAGGCCAGGTTTTTACTTTCATGCGAGTGCGACTGAGTGGTCAGATATGAAGCACAGGACACAGAAAGGCCATGTACATTATACAAATGTCCTGTGCTGTGGAATACAATTACAGGCTTAATAGCAAGTAATTATCTGTTCAGGGTCAGTGTGGTTTAAATTAGTTATGCTATTATTCTGATTAGATTTTAGTAAATAGTACTTGTTCAAAAAACACAATAGAAAATCTAGACGGAATGCACAAAACAAAAAAATAACTGCACAGGTGATACATTTAACCTGGAACAAAAACAAAGTGCACTGAGATAAAAAGTGAATCTGATATCACATTAAGCATCAGGAAGATGGTAAGAGGAACCAGAATCCTTGCATCATTTGTACGAATTTTTAAATAATAGTAAAAAAAAGTGAGTACCTGGAATGGCCTGGAATCATAGAGCAGTAAAGCAATTTCCTGCGCTTTATTTTGAAATTGATATTTTCTTTGTTTCACTTTGCTTGGTTAGGCAAAAAAAAAAAAAGTCACATACTATTAGAGCAATGGCTAACAAGTAAACAAAAAAGCATGTAGAAAAAGGGACCAGGTTAACGCACCACACAACCGGTGGAGTCCAACTTTCGATCAGATATGCAGCGGAAGTTACGGCTGCAGCCGCCGTTGTCCTTTGAGCAGTCTCGCACCGGGCCAAAGGAATCCAGCAGAACTTCCAGACTGTCGAAGGATGAGGAGATCATCAGCTCCTCCCTGAGAAAAGTCAAAAATACAGAGTACAGACTGTCAATAACTAATACTCAGAAAGCCTGACAGAAGTATATTGCAATAATATATCTAAATTACTTAAGTGTACATGGCCTTTTCTTTTAATAACATTGTTTTTAGCCTTAAGTAAAAACATTTGAGAGTTAGCAAGTGAGCTCGGTTTGCCACGTCATGAAATAAACTCAACAGCATGTCAGCAGTAACATGGCATATGAATAATTTGTGCTTATGTTATATTTGGTTTGGGTGCTGTTACATAACTCATGATGTAACTCAAATCTTGAAAAACTTCTTCCTGTGACTCATACCAACTCCCCATGCTTCCTTTTTGGGAGCTTCCATATGTTTGTTGCTAATTTATTAACTAAAATACAAAGCCCCATTTAACTTGAAATTCCTACTCGAAGAGACATCCTCTTCTAAAGTTCAGCAAGTGGCGTTAAATCAACATAGCCACTCCACATCAACAGCAAATAAAACAGCACTTTTTACTTTTTTTTTTTTTTCGTTTTAAATAAAAGTGTTTGTCTTAGATCATTTAGACATATTTACTTGTTAAATCTATGACTATACAGCTAAATCTCTGAGGAGGTACCAGTCTTGATAGTAACCTGGCTAGCTAGTTACTAACAAAAGATCTAACTCTCTAACTCTGCAAGGATATGTCTTAGCACATAGCTGATTTGCTATGCTGGACAACAAACTACATTAAATCTTGTTATTTTCATTCATATAATATTTCCGATGTGTGCCATCATTAAATAATTAAACAATCATTCAAGTAATCATTTAATCAACTAAAAAACTTGTGTGAAATTGTGTAGATTTTTTAAGCCGATTCAAGTTCAAGTTAAAATTTTATTTGTAACATACACAAACATACAGATTACGACATGCGGTGAAATGCTTTATACGACTGTACAACATTTAAGCATGAAAAAACGATTGAGGCAAATGTGTTAGTTCTGAGAATCCTGTAATGCTGACCTGGTGAACCTGTTACTGTTGCGTTGTTTGAGCTGTACTGAATAAAAATCATGTGTTTTTCTTTTTTTCAAAGCATTAAATAACAAACTATCCATAATGAACTGTTTTGATATTTGGAAAAAAAGCAATAATTATGATGGTAAAACAGAAATGCGACCTTTTTATTGCCTGATATGTATTGAGCGTCACTTTTTTACTGGGGCACTGAGTAAGTGGAATATGTGTGATAGATGGAGAGGATTTATGAGCATGCAGCCACATCTCACCTGGTGAGGGGAAAAAAAAAAAAAAGGCTGTATTTTTTTGCAAATGCAATGCCCTTGCTCACTCTATGCTGACTGATAGGACCATTCAAATTAGTTGTTTCTAGAAAGACAGGCTAATAAAACTGAGAAGATAAGGACTGAGGCATCTTTGTGAAGCTATATTATTCAATACCATATGAGAATAACTTCCTTCTTAAGTTGTCACCAATTGCTTTTTGGGCTTTATCGATCTTTATGTTTGTTGTCTAATCTATTCCCCTTATTTACTGGAATAACTGGAGTTTAGATTGTGTACTGTTAGACAAATTTTTTACACAAATTAGCATAATGAGCATTCAGATAAATAACATTATTGTATTACCACTGAACACATAATCACTCTTTTCCTTTTGTAATGAGACAAATCTACTTCAGTGAAGGCTTCTTTCTGTAGGGCTTCGAGAATAAACTCCACTAGCATTTCCTTTCATCGGGTACACAAATTAAATAGTTAAAAACTTGATGTGGAAATGTAAATGTAAAATCATATGAACGTTAGATCTAAAGTTCAAGTTAAAACACTATGTAGTATACACTATATAGGGGTAGGGGTAGCTCAGTGGTTAAGGCGCTGGGTTACTGAACGCTTATTTACAGAAGCACTGATGCAAATACATGCTTAACAGTTATACTATCAGCTTTGCGGTTGTTTGAATAGTAAGAATACAGCTCTGGACCTGACACAGCGCATAACACACTTTAGATGTCCACACACTTGAACTGAAAAAAAAGCTCTGCATAGAAATGTGTGTAAGGTTAAAAATCAATGGAAATATCAACCACAACCTGTTCTTATTAGATATATACTTCTGAAAGGTAACAAGTTCACATAGGCTCTCATATCAGCAGTTTCTGTAGTTCTGCATACATTCGGCAGCGTAGGTAGACTTTCTTAATAACCTTAGAGAATCTGCATTATCAAGTAATACAAAGTAAACCATCTGTACATGAATTAAACTTTTAAGGTAATACTAAGCGTTTGGTGTGTTGGTTTTGCTTGATTAACAGTTTGATTACAGATTTGTTGCTTTATTACATTTTTAGTTTAACCTTGTCTTCATTTTTTTTCTGCTACTCAATATTGCCTTATCTGTCTCTCTTGTTTGCCTTGTTTAATGTTAATAAAGGCTGCACTTGCATCTCTCTGGCAGCTTTTTATAGCAGTGCATTAAGCAAGTTCTTGCTTTCAATTTTCAAATTATGAAATAAAAAATAAGAATTTTTTTTTTTTTTTTTTTTTTGCACAAACAAACACGGATGCCCAATAGTAACAAAAAATCAGCAGAGTACTCTCAGACAGCAAAGTTTATCAGAGAGCAAATCTTTATAAACTATTCATCCAAGGCCTGCAGTGTGTAGCCAAGAATCAGTGTAACTGTGTGAATTACCGTGAGACATTCTAGTGAACTCAAACCACCCGACAGTGAGGCAATTTTCACTCAACTGCACCTACATGTCTTAGGGCGTATAGCTCCAGTGTCTGAGGAGTGCCTGGTCTGTCAAATTTACCTTTGGGACGCCAGTCATTTTGCATGAGCAATGTACTGAAATCCAGAGGAATGTCATTTGCCCCCCAAAATCTGAGGAAACTTCAGGACATTCTGGCCCACCTTGTTCCAATTTAGAGCTAGCACAGGACGCACAGGGTGAAATGATGCATGCTAGTCATGGACAGAGGTGGAATTTGTGTGTGTATGCACGCCAGTGTGCGGGAGTGTGAGGTATACCCAAAATAGGGAAAGAGAGATGTTTTGTATAGAAACATTGGGTAACTCCCACGAGGTTAGCTAGCACTTGTAAAACTTTGAAATATTTCTAAGACCAAACTGTCTGTAGCTATGATGTGTGTGTGTGTGTGTGTGTGTGTGTGTGTGTGTGTGTGTGTGTGTACACATGTATGTGTGTAAGAAATATGACACATATTAGCTAAGCAATGACTGAAGCTTAACAAAGCATCCTATATACAGCATGTTGACCTCCCTAATTAAGGTCAATATAAGATGTGTTTGCTCAGCCATACATGCCCATTAAGAGATCTTCCCAGGATTATTACAGCATCGACTGTAAGAATATATTTTTTTAAAGCTATAAACATATACAAAAATGACTCTTCCTCAGCAACAATAACAGCTTTACACACTTTTGGCATCCAGATACCCAAGCTGTTCTAGTTGGGTATTTCTTTCTGACCTTGCGATCCAGTTTATCCTGGAGCATATCAATAGGATTTTCGGTCTGGTGACTGAGCAGGCATTTATAAGTATAATATACATAAGTATATAAGTATAGTATATAAGTATACTGAGCAGCCATAATAACTAACACTCCAGTTGAGTTTTTGCTCTCTAAAACACTCTTACAGAGCTTGGATGTATGCTTCAGGGCATTGTCTGGTTGTGTGGTGAAGTTGGTTTCAATTAGCTACAGCCACAGCATGTGTTAAATTATGGGATGGTAGCCATGTTGGTTACAGCTTTAGATCTTATAATGAGTAATTGACTAATCAGTAAATTAGCCAAACTCCTTCTGTAACCATTATTTAATCCTGACTGGTTTTATTGCTGCTTAACTTCAATTTACAAAAGAAATAGTGACATCTGTTATAATGTCAAAATTCACCAAACGTGTACACCAATAAAGTCTTTTTTTTTTTTTTTATTACAAAATTTATCTGAGAAACAGTTAAGTAAGTAGAAAGCTAAATAAACATCAAGTGCAAAGTTAACTGGTTTGTAGTCATTTGGTTGTAATACCCGTTCAGAATTATTCCACTTGCCACATGAGTCTGAAAACAGTATGAAAAATATCAATACAGCGTTTAGTCATTACTTAAAAGTGTGTATTTTGTTTCTCTAATCGATTTATGATGAACTTCAATGGCCATTTATTTCCTCAGCTATTATTAGATAAAACTTGCAGTAGAAGACCATCAAATTTCTTCACAATTACTCCTGATTGCTGTGGCCTTACAAAAACACCCTGCAGCAATAATTAGAACAAGAGTGATCATTTGTTTTTCAGCATTTGTGGTACTTCAAAATATTTAGCAATAATGAGATTTATTTTAGCTGAGTATTACAGTACATAATGAGTGATATGGTTTGCATTATTAGACATTATTCTAAACACATGATACCAGAATTAACAGATAGATTATTTGTCATTGAAGAGATTAGTAACTCATATATGGCATATATGGGGAAAGAACAGAAATTGATGTATGTCAGAATTGGTAAAAAGTGCTTTAGTTGACTTGTGGCAGTAAAAATAAAACGAAAAACAAACATCTTGGCATAAGCATACAGAAAAGAAAAAAGGAAAAGAAAAAAATATGGGACAAAGGATATCAGTGTGACATCCTTTACAAAAAAATTACTAAAAAAAGTACAAAGATGGTTTGTGGATCCGTTTTTTACCTGGACCAAGTACATTTCCATGAAGTTAGAAGTAAAGTGTTTGAACACCTGACTAGCATTTATGTTAAAATCACAAACTAGTACACCAAAGTGAGGTCCATGGCTTAAGTAGTTTGGGGTAAGAGTACTTAAGTGTCCTGCAAAGAGCAATGACCTCAACCCCAATGAACGCCTGTGGGGTGAACTAGAACACTGACTGTACACAAATCCCCATAGTCATTCTCACACTATCTAGTGGAAAGCCTTTCTAGAAGAGTTAGCCTTTAATAACAACAAATGGAGACTACATTTAAAATGGCAGGGTAAAAAAATAAATTTCAGTGAAATGGTCAGGTGTCCACAAACATTTGCTAATAAAGTGTATGTTGTGTATTATTGCAAATATACTGCTATAAAAACTAAAGAAGGAGTTTGGCTGTGTCCTGTTCTACATCTGTAAAGTTAATAAAGTTTCCCACCTAACGTCTACGGCGTCTTCCATGACAGTCATATCTGTCTTACACTTGGCAGAAGGGTTGATAGCCAGCTCAGCTGGTGGAATGACAAAGCTTTTGCTCAGTGGCAGCCACATTCCTTCTCCCAGAGTGTACGTGAACCTGAAACAAGAAAGAAACACTTCAGATTGTGTGACAAAAATAGATTAATAGTTTGTCAGTAATTCAACACTGCCTGCCACAGCAATATGGCATTCTGCTGACAAAATGGGTGCAGAATTTGCATGGAATATATTTCTTTTGGTAACTAGAAATGATTGAATGATGACACGCACACTCCTTACACGAAACCCACTACTTCATAAAAATGCCGGCTAATATATATAGTTAAAAATACACTTTAAAATATCCTTTTATAAAATTAATAATGCGAAACACTCAGTTACTATACCAAGTAAAAGCTAATGGCAATAACAGATAATAGCAATCAGCATAAACACCATACAAAAAAGAATATTGTCCTATATTGCAGTAAATACTGCATTAAGCATCATGTCAGAAACAAATATACCGATGATCTATATATACACAAATATACACAATGATCTATTTCTTAATAATATTCTGAAATGTATCGAGCTTTACATATTACACTTGTAATTCTGTGTTAATAATAAAGATATTGTGTGAACTATTTATATACTTTACTACATGTGGCAGTATCACATAAAAAACAATATATGTATACGTCTATATACATACATATACTGTGTGTATATATATATATATATATATATATATATATATATATATATATATATATATATATATATATATATATATAGTGAGGAAAATAAGTATTTGAACACCCTGCTATTTTGCAAGTTCTCCCACTTAGAAATCACAATATATGATTTTTTAACTATTTATTTGTATGATACAGCTGCAAATAAGTATTTCAACACCTGAGAAAGTCAATGTTAATATTTGGTACAGTAGCCTTTGTTTGCAATTACAGAGGTCAAACATTTCCTGTAGTTTTTCACCAGGTTTGCACACACAGCAGGAGGGATTTTGTTCCCCAAAATCTCGCAATACATGGCCCCGGTCATCCTCATCTTAATACAGTGCAGTCGCCCTGTCCCATGTGCAGAAAAACACCCCAAAGCATGATGCTACCACCCCCATGCTTCACAGTAAGGATGGTGTTCTTGGGATGGTACTCATCATACTTCTTCCTCCAAACACGTTTAGTGGAATTATGACCCAAAAGTTGTAGTTTGGTCTCATCTGACCACATGACTTTCTCCCATCACTCCTTTGGATCATCCAACTGGTCATTGGCAAACTTAAGACGTGCCTGGACATGTGCTGGTTTACGCAGGGGAACCTTTCGTGCCATGCATGATTTCAAACCATGACGTCTTAGTGTATTACCAACAGTAACCTTGGAAATGGTGGTCCCAGCTCTTTTCAGGTCATTGACCAGCTCCTCCCGTGTAGTTCTGGGCTAATTTCTCACCTTCCTTAGGATCATTGAGACCCCACGAGGTGAGATCTTGCATGGAGCCCCAGTCCGAGGGAGATTGACAGTCAGGTTTAGCTTCTTCCATTTTCTAATGATTGCTCCAACAGTGGACCTTTTTTCACCAAGCTGCTTGGCAATTTCCCTGTAGCCCTGTCCAGCCTTGTGGGGGTGTACAATTTTGTCTCTAGTGTCTTTGAACAGCTCTTTGGTCTTGGCCATGTTAGTAGTTGGATTCTTATTGATTTTATGGGGTGGACAGGTGTCTTTATGCAGCTAACGACCTCAAACAGGTGCATCTTATTTAGGATAATAAATGTAGTGGAGGTGGACATTTTAAGGGCAGACTAACAGGTCTTTGAGGGTCAGAATTCTAGCTGATAGACAGGTGTTCAAATACTTATTTGCAGCTGTATCATACAAATAAATAGTTTAAAAATCATTAATTGTGATTTTTTTTTTCAGTTTATGTCTCTCACAGTGGACATGCACCTACGATGACAATTTCAGACCCCTCCATGATTTCTAAGTGGGAGAACTTGCAAAATAGCAGGTTGTTCAAATACTTATTTTCCTCACTGGAAAAATAAGTATATATATATATATATATATATATATATATATATATATATATATATATATATATATATATATATATATATACACACACACACACACACACACACACATTTTATATATATGTATATATATATAATAGTCGACCAATGTTGTGCAATGCCTGATTTACATGTTGATATAAATGTATATGTATATTCATTTGGTTATATTCATAAACCAGCTCAGGATTAGAAAAAGTAAAATAAACATATCACAGTCTTCATAGGCTTTTCATCCTCATGTTTCAAACAGAGCACCTACACACTGTGAGCCTCAGCGCAAGTCTACATCAGCCAGACAGTGTTGTCTCAAGTTTCCCACCTTCCAAAGTCTGCAAATGGAAAGACTACAGGTTTACATGGCATTGTGTAAGCTAAGAAATGCAACCCCTGGAGTCAAACTGTCTGTAACACTCCTGGCTGTGTTTCACGTACAAACTCCACTTTTGGATTTTACTTTTTGCAGAATAATGTCTACAATATATAATTATTTTGGAATCTTCAGGAATAAAATAGAAAGCATTATTTTAGACCGAGGTATCAAGCTTGACATTTTATAAAAGAAAAGACTACAATTTCGTTAGTGGTGAAAATACCTAAAAAAAAAAAAAGATTTCATTTAAAGGTCATGAGTCCAAATCTTAGCAACATTCAACTGCTCAGCTGTATAAATGTAGATCGCTCTGGATAAGGGCATCTGCCAAATGTCATAAATGTACATACCATGTTGTGAATTACTTCTAATCATTATTTTTATTTATTTTCAGCCTTTTGTCTATTTTCTGGATAATATCAAGCCAAATACTTAATAGCACAGACTTAGATCACTAGCAATTAATTTACTGCTAAAATTGATATAAAAAGAAAATTACAGCAAATAGATGGGTAATTTAATGTGAAGAAGTAGAAGAAAGTTAGCTATAAACGTGGTTTTATACAACAGATCTATTAATCCAAATGGACTTAGCATTGATTTCCATACACCAAAAGTAAACAAAAGTGGATCTTAAAAAAAAAAAATATATATATATACACACACACACACACACACACACACACACACACACACACCGGCCACTTTATTAGGTACACCTGTCCAACTGCTCGTTAACGCAAATTTCTAATCAGCCAATCACATGGCAGCAACTCAATGCATTTAGACATGTAGACATGGTTAAGACGATCTGCTGCAGTTCAAACCGAGCTTCAGAATGGGGAAGAAAGGTGATTTAGGTGACTTTGAACGTGGCATGGTTGTTGGTGCCAGACGAGCTGGTCTGAGTATTTCAGAAACTGCTGATCTACTAAGATTTTTACGCGCAACCATCTCTAGGGTTTACAGAGAATAGTCCGAAAAAGAGAAAATATCCAGTGAGCGGCAGTTCTGTGGGCGCAAATGCCTTGTTGATGCCAGAGGTCAGAGGAGAATGGCCAGACTGGTTTGAGCTGATAGAAAGGCAACAGTAACTCAAATAACCACTCGTTACAACCAAGGTATGCAGAAGAGCATCTCTGAACACACAACACGTCGAACCTTGAGGCGGATGGGCTACAGCAGCAGAAGACCACACCGGGTGCCACTCCTGACAACTAAGAACAGGAAACTGAGGCTACAATTCGCACAAGCTCACCAAAATTGGACAATTGGAAAAACGTTGCATGGTCTGATGAGTCTCGATTTCTGCTGCGACATTCGGATGGTAGGGTCAGAATTTGGCGTCAACAACATGAACGCATGGATCCATCCTGCCTTGTATCAACGGTTCAGGCTGGTGGTGGTGGTGTAATGGTGTGGGGGATATTTTCTTGGCACACTTTGGGCCCATTAGTACTAATTAAGCATCGTGTTAACGCCACAGATTACCCGAGTATTGTTGCTGACCATGTCCATCCCTTTATGACCACAGTGTACCCATCTTCTGATGGCTAGTTCCAGCAGGATAACGCGCCATGTCATAAAGCGTGAATCATCTCAGACTGGTTTCTTGAACATGACAATGAGTTCACTGTACTCAAATGGCCTCCACAGTCACCAGATTTCAATCCAATAGAGCACCTTTGGGATGTGGTGAACGGGAGATTCGCATCATGGATGTGCAGCCGACAAATCTGCAGCAACTGTGTGATGCTATCATGTCAATATGGACCAAAATCTCTGAGAAATGTTTCCAATACCTTGTTGAATCTATGCCACGATGGATTAAGGCGGTTCTGAAGGCAAAAGTGGGTCCAACCCGGTACTAGTAAGGTGTACCTAATAAAGTGGCTGGTGAGTGTATGTATATATATATATATATATATATATATATATATATATATTATAATATCTGCAGATGTTAATAAACAAAATTTAATATTCATGATTTGTTTTGCAGCCTCGACAAGAAACAATAAAAGGTTGTATCTTGGATTTTATACACAAGAAAATAATATAACAATAACATAGGGGAAATAAAAAAAATAATAATAAAAAAGCTTGTAAAGAAACAGAGAAAGTTGCTGTTGTCACAAACCTCTCGGTCTCCAAGACAGTGCATCGCATTCGGAAGGTTAGAACAGATAGGTTAAGAAGACCAGACCATTTTGGCCAAGTTAGGAACATTGGAGGATAAAAAAGCTTTAAAAGACACACAGTGATCATGGGCAATTATGAACGTGAATAGTGGGAATACATGCTGATAGCTATTGCATAACATTTGTTCTGACTTTTACTAAAAAGCACACAATTCAACCAGAAGATAATATTTTGTTAACACTGGATAATATTTTGCTAACACAGCATGATTTCAACTCAGCCCAGATTGCTGAAGTCTTCAAAAAGATATTCCCTCAGCTGGATTTAATGATGCTGGTGAAGAATGGTGCGAAAATCGTTGGTGTTTATAATGGTTCCGGAAATTTACAGTGTACATGGGTTTCCAGTCAATTTCCTGTCAGTCACATGACACATGGAGATATATTTAGCTCAACTGTCAGAGGCATGTCTGTCATGCTCCACCTTCTGTGCTTACATCCTGACTTTCTATAGCTTTAGCTTTTATTGGTTGCACTGAGTAGGAGCTCATCACTACATTTTGCCAAGGTTTGCAGGAAGAAGTGAAGATTAAGTTAGCCTGTCATGACAACACCCTGACTCTGGACCAGCTCATCGACCTGGCCATCTGTTTAGACAACCTGCTGCATGAATGGTCCAACAGCAAAGGCATATTAATCAGTGCCAGCTAAATCCCCTGAGACCAGTGAAATTGGTTAAAACATGAATCTTCAATGAAAAAAGGCAGATGTGTTTGTGACTGGGTCTATGTCTGTACTCTGGCAGAGCATTTATGTGCAGACTGTGGCAATTACTGGGATCCTCAATAAACCAGGAGTCGCTTACCGAAGCTATACACAGATTAATTGCGTAGTCCTGTTACACTGATTGCAAATAAACACTAATTATGGAGTTATAACCGAAAGCTATAAGTTTAATAAATCTGGAACCGTAACCCTGCTCTCAAAACAAGGGGTTTTGCATTTTGCAGTGGATTCAATACTATATACATTTAGAGGGGTATAGTCATTAACAAGTACAGTCATTTGCAAAATTTTTGGCACCCCTGGAATTTGTCCAGAAAATCAAGTATTTCTCACAGAAAAGTATTGCATTAACACGTTTTGCTATACACATGTTTATTCCCTTTGCGTGTATTGGAACAAAACAAAAAAAGAGAGTAAAAAAAGCAAATTTGACATAATGTCACACAAAACTCCAAAAATGGGCTGGACAAAATTGTTGGCACCCTTTAAAAAATGTGGATAAATAAGATTGTTTCAAAGATGTGATGTTCCATTAAACGCACCTGGGGCAAGTAACAAGTGTGGGCAATATAAACATCACATCTGAAAGCAGATAAAAAGGAGAGAAGTTCACTTAGTCTTGCAATGTATGTGCCACACTAAGCATGGACAACAGAAAGAGCAGAAGAGAACTGTGTGAGGACTTGAGAACCAAAACTGTGGAAAAATATCAACAATCTCAAGGTTACAAGTCCATCTTCAGAGATCTAGATTTGCCTGTGTCCACAGTGCGCAACATTATCAAGACGTTTGCAACCCATGGCACTGTAGCTAATCTCCCTGAGCATGGACGAAAGAGAAAAATTGATGAAAGGTTGCAACGCAGGATAGTCCGGATGGTGGATAAGCAGCCCCAAACAAGTTCCAAAGAAATTCAAGCTGTCCTGCAGGCTCAGGGAGCATCCGTGTCAGCACGAACTAGCCGTCGACATTTAAATGAAATAAAACGCTATGGAGGACCCCACTGCTGACACCGAGACATAAAAAAGCAAGACTACAGTTTGCCAAAATGTAATTGAGTAAGCCAAAATCCTTCTTGTAAAATGTCTTGTGGACAGATGAGACCAAGATAGAGCTTTTTGGTAAAGCACATCATTCTACTGTTTACCAAAAATGGAATGAGGCCTACAAAAAAAAGAACACAGTACCTACAGTCAAATATGGTGAAGGTTCAAAGATGTTTTGGGGTTGTTTTGCTGCCTCTGGCACTGGGTGCCTTGAGTGTGTGCAAGGCATCATGAAATCTGAGGATTACCAAAGGATTTTGGGGTGTAGTGTAGGGCCCAGTGTCAGAAAGCTGGGTTTGCGTCCGAGATCTTGGGTCTTCCAGCAGGACAATGACCCCAAACATACTTAAAAAGCACCCAGAAATTGATGGCAACAAAGTTCTGGAGAGGTCTGAAGTGACCAGCAATGAGTCCAGATCTAAATCCCATTGAACACCTGTGGAGAGATCTTAAAATTGCTGTTGAGAAAAGGCACCCTTTCAATATGCGAGACCTGGAGCAGTTTGCAAAGAAAGAGTGGTCCACACTTCCAGGTGAGAGGTGTAAGAAACTTAGTAATGGTTATAGGAAGTGACTGATTTCAGTTATTTTTTCCAAAAGGTGTGCAACCAAATATTAAGTTAAGGGTGGCAACAATTTTGTCCAGCCCATTTTTGGAGTTTTGTCAAATTTGCTTTTTTTTCTCCCTTTTTTTGTTTTGTTCCAATACACGCAAAGGAAATAAACATATGTATAGCAAAACGTGTTATTGCAATACTTTTCTGTGAGAAATACTTGATTTTCTGGAAAAAATTCCAGGGGTGCCAACAATTTTGGCCATGACTGTATATGCAAGATATGCTAAATTTAATTACTGACAAAGTATAAGAAACAAGCCATACTTTACACTTCCATATTCTGCCAATGTTTCATACTAACTGATGATGTATATGGTTTACTAAACTTAACTAAAGTGAGGGAAAATATATACCGTCGGTAAGTACATACATAAATACATACATGTATACATGCAAGTAAAGAAATAAGGTAAGAAATAAGTTATTAATATAAATAAAAAGGCAAAAGATAATAAGCAAACATGTTTTATGGCAGTTAGTCTAAGGTGACATTCAGGTCCCATAAATCCTGTTTGAGAAAACATCTGTATTTCTAATCCTAATATGAAATTTAATTTAACATCAGATTCAGTACCAAAGGTTTCGCATAGAAAGAAATCATAACGCAATCATAACTGCAAAAGATTTCACACTTTTCTCTCTTCTTTCTCATATTGTTATAATTACAAACTGCTTACAATGAGACGGATCAGTGACACTTGTACAGCTGAAAGATTGGAGCATATCCCACTTATTATTGTATCAGTTCACTCGCTGCCTGCCTGAATTATGTATTAGAAGAAGAAGCAGCCTTAATTTGTCACATATACATTATGACACAATGTATATCACATGTCCCAGCTTGAGCAAGTCAGCTATGATTACACACCCCTGGGGCTTGCTCAAGAGCCCCACTAGAATGTATATACTATGCTTTTAGCTGAACACTGTCACATCATTGATCTTTAAACAAACACATAACCTCACAGACTTGTCGGACATACGGTATCATATTATAAACAGTAGTTTAAAGGGTAGCGGGACAGTTAAGGCCACCATTTCAGAGACTTTGCATTTTTTATATCCAAATTGTTCATTTGCATTTAGCAAAGTGCCCAGTTAGCATAATGAAAGGGCAAGGATAGGAATAAAATGAAGTGTCATTTTCGGAATTAAACGACAACATAAAATAGCTATAAAAAGTAAAGGCTTAATTATATCCAATTATACTACCCTGTTCTAACTTCTGTTGGTGCTGAATATAACACTATCTAATGACTGCATTTTAATATGCTGCATTAGATGCCTATACATGATTCGAATTTGGCAAATGTATTAGTTGTATTATCTTCACCTAGACAAAGAAAAATAAAATGTTGTTATATCTATGTTAGTTCAAAAAAATCACTTTCTAATTAAGCTCTATGCCACTACTAGAAACATTAATAGTATGCAATATGTTATGTTATGCTATTCCTATATGCCATTTCAAAAACAAAGTAATGTGGAAGTTTATTGCACAATTACCCAAAGGGTGAAGCGTGGCATTTTACCAATTGGGTTATCGCCGCATCATCTGATCTTATTCGCAAAGGTCTGGTGTGGCTGCGGGTTTTCATTCCAGCCAAGCAGGAACCATACTGCATTACGTCTACTTTGTTAGAATGAAAACCTGCACCCACACCAGTTTTGTATAGTTATCTCATTTCATCCTATGTATTTGTATTATGAAAGGGTAAAACAAAATGATTACACTATTTATTTCATAGAATTGTATTGTGTATAATTGACAATTTAAAAATGTAAAGTGACTAGGATTACAGCCAACTACCAGAGAAAAATAGCAATACATAGTGGCACTTTTAAACATACATTTTCTAAAGAATCTGATGGTCAAGGTGGTTAAATCAATGCAACTTAACTGAAATAAGTTGTGGCTCAGTGTTTGAGGCAATGTTTAAATTATTTTATCAAACAACACCGGGGTCCTTGAGAAAAACACTTTAAGCACTTGGGTGTATACTGATTTCATTAAATGCTGCTCTGGACAAAAATATCAACCAAATAAATATACTAGAAATCATTCAATTTGTTTAAATATTTTACATGTACAAAACATCATTTAGAACATACAATGATATACCATACAAAGTACACGACTCACCTGTATATCACAAATTAATGTATGTAAAATTTTTATAGAGTAACTATACTACGAGTTAATTAAATTAAATGCATTGAAAAGAATAAAAACGAAGCTGTACATCTGCAGAAAATCAACATTCAATAACAGGTACCTGTCTGAACTTGTGCATTTAAAAAAAATAAAAAAATAAAAAATGTATGTATATATATATATATATATATATATATATATATATATATATATATATATATACATACACACATTTTAATTTTTATTTTTAAATGGATTACGTTTATGCACGACTATTATGTATATCTGAATTCGATTAACAAACATCAATAAAAAAAACATAGCTAATCAATCATAATATAATTATAATAATAACCATTTCCAAATCAATAATGTATATTTATTAGCTTAACATTGAACTATACTTTTACAAAAGCCGTATCAAATAATAAAGTTTCTGTTTGCTTAGAAATAGTACACTTAATCATCTTTCTGGCCTTTGTTCATATATTTAGGTTTGAGTTCTATTAGCAACTTCCCGAAGTGTAACAAAGTGTATAATTTCCAAAACACATTCCCAATAAAGTGCTGATAGCAAAAGCATCAAACCAAATCCAATTTTGCGCCTACCAAATAAAAAGCAACTTTTATAAATACATCCAAATTCATGTGTGAAAAAGCCATTTGTGCACATTAACAGTGGCTAATTACATCTGGACTGTTATAAATAAGAACGTTTTGTTTCAACATTCAAATCACTTATCATATTCAATGAATAATACTTGATAAATATTCCCTCACATTTAGAGTCATCCTCATCTACTGTATACATCAGATACTATACTGGTTAATCAGTCATTTACACCCATATAGATAATATAAACAAATATAGAAAATATGACCATGTCAGATATTCCAAAAGAAGAGTTTTATCTTGTTTTTAATAGTGTTCAATTGTGCTTGTTTTGATGTATTCATAATTTATGAATAAAACATAAGTGAGTTTTTATTGCCAGAAATTAACTAAAAAAAAATTGGCACTGGCCAATGTTGGGCACAGCAACTGGGCACAGATTTTAATAAATAAATGGTAACATGGAAAATGTGCGCAATCTATTCTCCAGTGAGTGTGTGTTTGGCTGATGGATCTAATATGATTAAACAAAAAAAATAACAAATAACAAATATATATATATATATATATATATATATATATATATATATATATATATATATATATATATATATATATATATATACATACATACATTATATATATATACACACACACACACACACACACCTTGTTGTGCAAGTAGTCAGTAGAACAAACACAAACAGCCAGTGTGGCTAAATATATAAAATAGTTATGTGCCATAATGAAAAAAACATAAGCCTAATCAAGTCTGTGATAAGATGCCAGCTGTCAAAATGATTTGCGATGCTTCTGTGTGGTCACTTTACCATCAAAACAGAGAAGAGCACTTGCACATTATGTAATGCTGGCAGATGACACATTTTTAAAACGATTAAATGACCTAATAAACCAAACAACAGAAGTTAATTAGTAATGATTGCCTCCGTGATGGTAGTATAAAGAGATATCAGTGTAGTGAAGAGAAGTTGATGAGGCTTGAATTAAATGAGTGAGATTTGTGATGTGACTGATGTGGATGATACTGGCTGATACTTTAATAAGTAAAAGCTAATTTCTCATTGTAAAATGTTTTGTACATATTTGGCAGTAATGAGATAAATAAGTAGATTAGGTCAGAATTCTAAAGGTTGGTGAAGTTGGTCTTTGAGAATTGCTTTATTGGTTGTAAATACTGTAGTAAGTCATGAGGCACCCAGTGTATTTGAATTGTCTTTAAATACTCCATAGCCACGAATACCATTCTTTGAACACATATCTAAAATGCAGGCAGCATTGATAAGGGCTGTCAGTGTTCTTACCTGAAGATGCGATCAGATGGCTGCTCCCCCATCACCAAGTCAAAACCGCGCTGGAAAATGGTGTATGGCCAAGGACTGGAAACAAAACAGAATCAAACTGTAATTTTTTTTTTTCCCATTTCTTATAAATCATCCCACTCATAACTGTAGCATTTGACCTCAAAATATCTGTAAAATTGTAACTATTCAATAACAGCAAAGACATTATCCATTAAACCAATGCATAAATGTAACAGTTTTTTGTCTCACACACACACACAGAAAATCCAAAAATTAAACACGCAGACATGGAGACAATAGCAGTCAAAGAAAGCTGCTGCAATCAGCAAAGGTTTCTTCATGATAGCTAAAAGCTCTATTTTGTAAATATTAAATTCTCTCCATAAGGATTGACATTGAACATTTAACAGAAACACAATGACTTTTGCCAAATGCTAGCACAAATGGCATTTGGGCAAAACCTTTATCAGTGAAAAGGCTATGTAAAGTTCAGCATTGGAAATATGTAGGTCCTTAGGTATTTAGAAACTTTTAAATAGCTTTTTTTTTTTTTTTTTTTTACTTCATCGGATTTCTTTTTGCCTCCCTGAGGTGTTCGGTCCAATTAAATAATCTTCACACCTTCACAGCATGCCACTCAGCACGCAAACCCCTCACCATCATGAGCTATTCGCTTCCCTGCTGCCTATCTTCCTAATTGTTCCAATCAGATTTCTAATTAACAGATCCATCGCACCAACCATCATCACTCCCATCTCACTTCCAATTAAAACGCCAAGGTTTTCCACACCTCTGAGTCTTAAACACTCCAGAACAGCAACCCAAATTCCTGACAAGTGCACATGAAACACTGTTTGTCGAGGAACGTACTCGAAATAACTTTGTATGCATTAAACACTTCTTTTAAGAAGAATCTGCTGAAAGATGGTTCTTGTTTTCATAACTTTATCCATTGTGGCTCAGTTTTTTTGAATTTTTACATTTTTTGAGGTTTTAATGTTGCTAGTGAATCTGACCTGGGGAACAGGATGCCATCTGTTTAGCAGCTTGTAAGACTCATCTTGAAGACCTTGAACTGTTCATTTTTTTAGCATATCTGAGGTGACACAAGCTGGAATTGAAGGAATTTAAAGTGATATCAAGCACACACACTATCCGAAGCTCTTTTATACCTGTCTACATAATAGCCCGCAGGTCATTTAGCAGATTGTTATGCTATTTTGGAAAAAAATTACAAATACGAATACAAAACAGAAAAATGTGCTGTAGGAGAGAGTTAGAAAAGAGAACACAGACTGATATACAAACTGGTTTTCATTATTTAAACTCAAATTTCTCCCCACTTTGATCTCCTGCAGATTCCCACCCACCAGCTCTCCATTATTAGTACCAAATGTGGAGAAATGCATCTTCTTACACATACAGAAGAAAACATTAGTTACCCTTTCCCACATCCTCTAATGACTGTGATTGACAGGCAAGTGAGAGTATGAAATCCCTCCTATCCAGGAAGCACAGCCAATTCTGCTCCCTTGGATTCCAAAAACAGATGGCTGTGGCATCTTCAGGATATGGGAACTCTTGATCTCTTGATTTTAGGAGTAATGCTTTCCTGTCCCACAACTTAGGATGCCAATATATACAATGATTCTATTAACTTATTCATCCTTTACTGGCCATCAAAGATACAACCAAATAAACTGAGGTGGGGTTCAATTCATCATACTCACCCCTGATTCGGGCCCCATTCATTGCGAATGCAGAGATGCTTGTGAACGGGGTCTTTCATATACCCGTCAAAACACTGGCATTCACCTGTAAATTAAGAACATATTTAAACTGTGCTGCCAGCAGTTAAAATGCACAACCTAATTAATGAGTTAATACAGAAAGCGTTACTAATGGAACACACTATTGCAGCGTGGCCCCACAGGGGAGCAGACGGCATCGAAATGTAGGCTTTAGCATGATCTCACCTGAATTACACAAAGCCCTGTTCCACATTAATGACTGGTGTAACATGTCCTAGCAGTGCACGTGGCCAGTCACTCTGGGTCAGGATCAGTTTGGGAGAAGCTGACTTGCTTCACTTATCACTGGCTTTATCGAGGAAAGCCTTAGCACAAACTTTTCCTGATGCTCACCTAGCGCAAACTGTAACAACAATATATTCTACTGAAGTCCCTGCTGCATTCATTAAACTGTCTGATTGCTTGTCCAGGATGCTTGAGGACAGACATCAGAGCTAGACTCGGCTTTGATTATTTCTAAAGGAACCTGACTGTAAAATCTCTCAATTACTGTTGTTTTTTTTCCTTGTTGTATGAAGAGATCAAAATAAAATACTAACTTTAATAAGTGTGTTATTCTATAGTTTATCACTTAAAAAAACTCCCAAAGCTAGCTAATTATCAAGGCAGTCCATCTATTCTGTGCTACAGCAAAAAACACAACTAGTGTGGTGTAAAGCATAATAAAGTGTAATAATTTAACCATCCATATTCAATTTTATATTGACACAATTTCAACTCATATTGACTTTGTTTATATTATACTACGTTACTTTCTAAGTTGTGCATTAACATTTACTCCAGAACGCTACTCTAGTGATTAGAAGTGTTTTTTTCTACTCAATAGAATCAAAGATTAGCCAGAGATGATCAAAATGTGAACATTTCTGCAGGTTATATTAAAGTCTCTAATATTAACTCACATGATTTAGAAGCCTCACAACACTTCGTCATCTTACATTCTCTTAAGTTCGCATTGTCGTTTTATGTCGTGGTACTCATGGAGAATATTTTTAATTAATTAAAGTTGCATAAAATCGATCATGCTATGTTTCACTCAGCTAACAATAGACATAGAATACACCATTATGTATTATTTATTATGGATGCAATTGAAAAAAAAAAACAGTTTGTGAAATTGGCCTACAACAATGTGTTTAATTCAACACGTTACAAATATTGTTAATAGTGATGTTAATCAGAGGGAGAAAAAATAAACTTTATTTCTTTTTTACTGTGCTAGTCTGTGCTCAATCACATTCAAACACTGAAGACCGACAGGCATGTAGACATCAGACCACAGACTTGTAAAATGATTTACTTGAAATTTTTTGGTTTTCTGCACATTACTGAGAAATCACATATAAATCATCCACCAAGCTGATTTTCCTCAATTGCCACTGCCAGCAAGCAGTTCCTGACTGCACATTTATTGTCATTATTACTGCTTGTTTGTCCTTCTGGACAATTAAGTTGTTAATTTGTTCAATGATAAATCACAATTAGAAAAAACACACATTTTTCACAACTGTGTTAGTGTAAGTCACTGGAATTCGCTGAAACATTACATGATGAAATGACTATTTCCTATTCTCCAGGCATGCAGCATGACCTTTTCCAAAAGCTTACAGTATTCTGTAAGAAGAGTTTAACAAGCCTACACTACTCCAGAAACATGCACTTAAATGTCCTACAAGTGGCTTTAGTGTTCATTACTATGCAGTGCTACGGCGCAAGTGTGCACTGTTGTGATGCTATGAAGTGTGCTGTGGAAGGTTTGTGAGTGCTGCTGCTGTAGATGATGTATAAAGGGCATATTCTCCCCATCAGTTTGATAATCAGCACTGCAGATGTGTCAGACCCTCCCAGCCACTCGGGTTGACATTAATGTGTTTTGTCAGGTCACAGTGTAAGTGTGTCATTTGTGATTTGTTTGTACAGGACTGATAAGAATGCACTCTGAATCATAGCATGAACAAATAACATAAATTATTTGTAAACTGCTATCATTTTAGATCAATCTTAAAGGAAAAGGGTTAACAGTTGACTTTTTCCTGATAATTGTCTGGTTCTGATCAAAAATCATGCTGACATTAAAAACACATCTGATCAATTTACTGCTTTAAGTAATGCCCTTTATGTTTTAATACATGTACTCTGATGTACATAGATATCTAATTGAGTTCTATTTGTTACAATCAACACAACCATGTTTTACAGACAAGACGGGTATAATACCACTTCCTGTTTTCTCAACTCGACCAGTGTGTTTAATATTAAGCAGATTTCATCTTCGCTAGCAAGAATCCTAGCAGGCAGAGCAAAAAGGCATCTAAAACCCCAATGCACTGCTCAAATCTAACAGCATAAATAATAAAATGTGCTGGTTGAACTGATATTTCATTGCAGTCTACAGAAAAGTTTAGAAATATTATAAGCTTACAGTTAAGCTGTACAAGTAAAGGTCAGGTCTGCATTCAGGTTTATGTGTATAATAATGTTGATAACTGTTGAATTCTTGAATCTTGAATTGGTCAGAAGATGGCCATTATTGTTGTATAAGTACACAGCTTACATGGTAGTTACATCTATAATATGAATGATAGATTAATAGTAGTGTGCAACTTTTAATACGTCATTGTTTCTATGGTAGCAGTTTATACACAGTATGTATGACAGACAGTCTACATAATTGAGGACTAATAATAACCAGATTCAAAAAGAAATGTAATCAGTAGTCTACTGTCTAAAGTAAAAAAGAAAAAATAGAAGTTTATGAACAAGCTGTGCTTATTTTTGATATATGTTGCACGGCACAATGTCAAGTATAATTTCTCTATAATTACAAGGTATTAGTATGATATTTATTAGACATACAAATTGGCCACATGGACAACATGGACACCTGATTTATTAAACCATTTCAGATTTGGTCCCCTGTTATGCTATTCTACTGCCTCCACTCTTCAGAGAAGGCATTTCATTACATTTGAGGGTGGCTATGGAGATTTCTGCTTATTCAGCTATAAAAGCATTAGTGAGTTCCAGCGCTGATGTTTGGTAAAAAGACCTGGGATGTATTTACAGTTCTAGTTCATCCCAAAGGTGTGTAGTAGGCCTGAGGTTATGAGTCTGTGCATTTCTTCATATTTCTTGCTTTGTGTATTATAACTCTGGAACAGATTTGTGGCCCTTGTAATGCTACAGGATAAAAAGCTATTTTAGACTACAGTATTTTGTGTTTCCAGATTCGTGATTTATAATATATATATATATATATATATATATATATATATATATATATATATATATATATATATATATATATATATATATACATACACACACACACACACACACACACACACATTTTTCCCTCCTACTAATTTCTACCATTCATATATTTATATTCAGACACTTTTCAGTAGCAAGCGGACCAACCAATAATGTTGGTTTCATCAAAACTGTTGAGTTACATGTTTTAGAATTTGTTCTGCTGGTGTCCATTTTAAGCATGCTATTTACTCTGCCAGGTAGTGTTTTTTTTCCAGATTTGCACCGTTTAAAGAGACTATGTTAATGCATCTTTCCTGCTCCATGTCCTTTTACCTTTCAGTGAATTGGTTATTTAAAAAATGTATCTGTGTTCAGTTTTATCGCTGCTTTAACTGAGAAAGCAGAAAATCAAGCAAAAATCATAATAATCAAGCAGAATCATAAATGCTACCCCTAATTAATGGATATTGGTGGGTCTGACTCATTTTACACACTTAATTTAATAAATATATATCTCAGGGTGTTTTAATACATTTCCAGGTTCATGATGAGACTCTTAATTGACACATTTTTTACTAATTGAAGTGCAAAAGGTTGGAAAAAAAAACAAGAAAAAAACCCCTGAGCTACCAATTTCAGAAACTGCAGTAATTAGAGACTGTGTGAACTTGTGACCCTTAAATACTACATTTCTAAATATTATCCAGATCTAAAATGCCCACTGCTTTTAAACTACTATGTGTGCTATGTGCTGTGTCAGGTCCAGCCCTGTATTCATAATATTTAAAACAACCTCAAAACTCATATTAGGCATATTTGGTGTGAATTTGTGTCAGTGCTTCTGTGATTAAGCGTTAAAGGCTAGATGATCATTGCAGATGCGCCTGGCTGAACTCTAAACTGTTGGTCTGAAAATGCTAAAAATGACCATAGAGAAAAGCTCTTAACAGAGTTTTAAAAAAAAGAAGCCACAAAAAACAATGTAAATAGATTCTATAAATATGTAAAGCCTGAAATCCACAAACACATAAAGAAATCCAGCCTACACAAGGAGACATCCTGACTGCTGAGTGAGATATAACCTTATCCTGTTCTCACAGCTTCGGCTTAAGCCGCCACACATCCTTTATAGATCTGTGAAGTGCCTACATGTGATAAAAAAGGATAATAAAAAAATAAAATGGTCTTAAAATAATAACTCGCATATAGTTTCATTTTCTAGTTTCAGAGGCTCATGGAGAAAGCGTTGAATGAGTTTTTTTGACATGTTGTTAACAGAGGCCATACGTCTCTAGTTTCATTAAGTCACAATTATATTCACAATTGTGTTCACAACAGAAAAGGAAGTGAAACACGGTGAAAACTGTACCGAGAAAAAACACTACACCACTGTATTGCTCCCTCATGGATAATCATAATGTTTTGCTTGACTATTTATTTTAAATTTGCCTCAGAAGTCATTATAAAATTCATAATTATGTTTACTCAGTCCCTATTTTATAATACGTTTTCCAATAAAGCACAGAAATTCTCTCCTCTGAGATTCTGAGACAAAAAAAGAAATCAAGTGAAATGAAAATGTGAAAAAAAAAAACTAGACTGTTTTCTTTTGAAGATCCTTTCCCTTCATTTGTGGGTTTTGTAATAGGGCCTCTTCCATTTAAACCTTTCTAGATTTTTAACTCTGACTCTGGATGTTGGTGGCAGTTGCTTGCAATTAATTGATGAATAATGTTTTAGACATAAGACTGCACACCATACAAAGGTGAATGAAATATTGATTTTGAACATAAAAAAAAAACACCAAATGCTTTTTTGAGCAGAATAAGTGGGATTTCTAAGGCACTAACTATCAATACAATAACACTGACCTCTGTGCAGTATTTAAACTTGCGCTTGCCAGAAAGCTATCACAGCTATTGGATTTGTGTGGAAAAGGCTGGTTGTGTTCTATTACCTGTTAATGATTTAAAGTTTTAGGTCCTAAATCCACGATAATTCCCTTTCTCTTGCTGACCTCAAAGTACTCCATTAATCAATCGAATTAATGAAAGTGTACTGCACAGATCAGGTAGCGGCGTGCACAACGTGCAGTGTCCCTGTTCAATAAATGTCTGCATCTCTCTCTCTCTCTCTCTCTCTCTCTCTCTCTCTAATGCGCTTAGGAACCTCAGCTACTGTCGCTTCCCATCCACGTTTTCATCAGTATCTTCTCCCACTGGTTTGATTGAGGCTGTCGTACAGCTTCCACCTCCTCCATTACATATATCCACCTTCTGATCCTGTGGCCCGTCTCTTACCAAGGCTTTCATTAAGAATGTGGCATACAGAAAGCACAATGCAATTACTGAAGCAAAGCTGTGCCAAGGCCTCATCTGTTAGATTTCATTTACTAGAAAACCAAGGCTGAGTTCCCACTGGTCTAACTTTTGATTCATTTAGGCTTGGCAAATTCACCGTTCAAAGTTCGCTGGAGAGCGTAGCTGCTATGAATTAGAGATGCAAACACAAGAGAAACCGTTTCACTTCTCTTCAGAGGTACAAGAGTTCTGATGGAATTTACCTCAGGTTTATTGAAGTTATGTCTAAAAATAATTTTAGGATGTCATTGAAAGTTTGTCAGCGGTTTTAACTATTAAGAATATTATGAATTAAAATAAATATGACTACTAAAAAAATATATATGGCATACAATAAAATCCTATAATGAACACATTTCTCTGGTCTTTAGCTGCAATGGGGTTAGCGAATAAAAAAATACAATGAACTAGGGCTGCAACAACTACAATAAAATTGTTAATAATCAATAATGAAATTTGTTGACAACGAATGCCGTTATCGATTAGTTGGTTTGCTCAAGTTACGGGTTAGAGTGAGGGTAAGATAACACAGCTGCTTGTAAAATGGCAGCAGGAAAAAGTGTGCGTCCCAAGTCATCCAAGGCATGGGAGCATTTTATATTTAGCACAAGGAAATGGCAACATTTTATATTAAAATGGTGTAAGACTGTAAAACCTGCAAATTTTGTAAAGAGTACAGTCATTTAGGATGCACGAGCACATGACAAGAAAACACACTGGTGTCACAGATAAATGGTGAAACATCAGCACGGTAAGCAGAAACTGTATAATCCTCATCATGTGAAATTGTATAGTTTAATGAAGTGCTATTGTGTAAACTGTTTGTTTGTAACTTTAGGACAGTTGCACTGGATCTGTTCTGGCGTGACGCGTGCATCAGGTTGCGCAATCAGCTCACTCGCAACATAGTGATGGATTCAATTAAAAGGGTGCGAACAAACTAAATCTAGATGATTACTTTTTTGTTACTGTTGTATTTTTTTCCCTTTTTTCCTCTTTTTTTTTAATCAGGCCTGTTAACTTTATTCCATTCTCTTTTTACCGCATTTGTCTACTACAACAGTTGATTTATGTGTTTTCAAATGTGATCTACTGCAGCTTTACTACATTCTAATGCTTGTTTTCAATATTTGTATATTTAACCGATGCATATATAATTTAAATATTATACAAAATTTTACCAATTGCATATTCTAGACGTTTAAATATTTACAACTGCACAAAATGTCTGTGTGTGTGTCTTTCAACAAAAATTGTCAAAACAATGTATTATATTTTATATTGGTTATTTTAAACATGGTTGTCAACTTGTCATCTGCAATTATCATTAAAAACAATACAAATGTTGATTTACACAAATTGGACTCAAATGCTGCTTTTTTTTTTTTTTTTACAGAAACAACCCTGCATGAGTGAATTTGTTAAAGAAGAAATCCCCCATGAACTCAATAATCAGCCACTATAAGCTTTAAAGAGTCAAAAATAAAGATAGTTAAATCCTATGTTTTTTTGTATGTAGTACAATTTTATGCATAAATACCTTGAATTAGGATTTTACAATTATAATAAGAAAAAAACATAAAATGTAAAAAAAGAATATTATTATTATTATTTTTAAAATATGAATAATCAATTAATAATAAAAAAAGATTTTTATTAAAATTTATAAATAAATAATCTTAGTTGCAGACCCACAATTAACACAAACAAATTAACAAAAAAAATATATCCATATCCAGCATCTCAAATCTACATTTGTGGGGTGCCGGATATATCTCTTAATTTACTATTTCCTCCCTAATCCTGTACATGAAGACTTTAAACTACATTTGCACATCTCTCCTTTTATCTCCTTTCCTTTAGGGATCTAGTTCATAACTGGCTCTGCCAAAAAAAAAAGTGATTATTTCCAACAGTGTGAGTACTGACTAGTCTGAACTTAATTGTGAAATATGTATTATAAAAAAAACAGTTCAACTTATGCTTGTTTCATGGACCATACAATAAATCTAACACAAAGATAATAAGAAATGAAGAGGTGAATAGGGAAAGAAAAAAAAATATACCCATAAACGCTAGGTTGTTCTAAAAGATGACAAAATGAATCAAGGATGAAACTGGACATTTCATTTTCCCTACATATTACGTGAGGAAGAAAACATGAGTAGAACCCTAACCATGACCTAGTTACATATAACACTGTGGAATGTCCAGGATATTAGTTTATTTCCTGTTAAAATTGGAAAAATATTTGAATGGTGTTGCATTGCACTGATATTTTAAGTTTCTTGGACAATGACATTATTATACTGTTATTATAATACAATACATTTTATTATTTGACACACTTCGTAAACTAGGTAACTATAGTAAATATAGTAAAAAAACTATATCATATGTTCATCAAAATTGATGCTTTGTGTTTTGTGTGTGTGTGTGTGTGTGTGTGTGTGTGTGTGTGTGTGTTTGTATACGTACCTGAGTCAGGATCACACTGGTGTTCACAGGGGTCGACGAGGCGACGACCACACAGTTCACTAAGCCACGGTCCGCTGGCATTTTGTTGATAGTAAAGCAGCACCTGAGCAGGGTTGAGCCAGTCGGAGGCATCCAGCTGACTACCCTGTAGCAGGACAAACCTGGACCCTGCATACAGAACCACACAAATATGCTACTATATGCTAATATATGCTACTGCACACTGAAATCTTTTTTAGCTGATAACACATAAGGAGAACCAGAAGTACATGGCTCACACTCAAAACAACATACCTGTGGAATTAACTCGGGTGTATTACATGCATCAAGCTTTATAACTTAAGAGTTTTTTTGGAAACAGCATTCGGTTATTTTTTGTACACTGTGAAATGTGGAAATTCAGATTGAAATTCTTTAAATAGAATATTTAAAGTACGTACAAACGTACAATACTCGTGTTTGGCTATGATCATGTACATTTTAACAACCCAGTGGTGCATTTCTGTTTAATAAACAGATCTACAATGCAAATATGTGCAGTACTCTGTATCCTGTTGCGAATTTCCTAAAAATGCATTATGCATCATTGCAATAAATCACATCCTCTTTATATGCATTTTCAATAATCTGTAATCTGAGTCTATACAGTGGAATAAATAAAATGAATAAGAAATGTTTCATTTATAATATTAAATAAAAAAAAATATATAATAAGATTGTCCACCATTCTGTCAATGATCAATTCCCTCGTTACAGTATGTTAAAAAGGAATTGAGAATTTTTGGCAATTAAATGACAAAAAAATTCAACGTTTTTAGAAAAAGACAGGGAAATTAGGAATTTATCATCAATTTTGTCAAAGATTCAAAATTCTGTAACTTTCCAAAAACTGAAAATCCACTTCCATGGCTGCAGTACATTTTTGAGGCAGTTGAAGCCAACAGCAATAGCTCTGCTGCCACATTATAATTCTCCACCAAGACTAAATCACTGTATTACTCCTCCCCGAAATCACATTTTTTTGGTCCTTTACTTGACCCTAAGCATTATCAAACAATGTACCAAAGACATTTACAGCCCTATAAAAATGACCTGAATTTATTGTCTTAAAGGGTAAATTATAAATTCTCCTCTTCCAGAATCTACCCCAGTTCTCAACCTACACTTAACGTACACGTTCATATATTTAAATGACAGCAGATTTTTCTGCCTTTTTACAAAGTCGTGCATGACTCTCTCTGAATGTGCAGCTGTCCGATTTGAAATAGCGAGGAGATAAACAGCAGTGTTCAAAAGTGAAAGGCAGCGAAAAGAAAACAGAAAGAAACAAACTGGCTTCTGCTTTTAAACTGCAGGTGTCGCATTAAAATTCATTAACAAACACATCCAGCGCACAAGCACGATGAAGATCCAAAGAACATACAAAGGGTCGTTGGGGGAAAGAGCTGGAAGGGTTTATTGTTGCCCGAAACTCTGTGTGTTCACTACGTGACTTGACCTATTTGTGCTTTGATGCTTTCTCGGCAAAGCTGCTGGACCATCAGAGAAGATGCTCAAAGAGTGACACTTTTAAAGCTTGGACATTATGGATTGAGTGCCAAGTCAAATCATATTAGGAGTGTTTCTATGGATCATTTTAGTAATCAAATATTCTACTATTTTTCCTATGATTTATCAAATAATCGGATAAAAAGTACTTTTTCTTTATTAAACAGCGATACTAAATATAGAAGAGAAAAATGAAATTTGTTTTCTTTTAAGAAAAAGTTTATTTTAAATTTTATTTCATGTTATTGCGGAAATTTTCGTACAAGAGAAAACTAAAATCTAGAAAATCTGAGAAAACTAAACCCATTGCATATAATTGCCATATAACATCAAAATACAGATACAGTATATAAATAAAAAATCATTAATAAAAATACATTTTAGATTACTCTTTAAAACTCTTTGCTTCATCTGTCTTGTTCCGTCTCCTCCAGAGCTGATTGTTAGACAAAGTTCTCTTCAGGGTTCGGAGGCTTAGTTTGAGACCATGTGATAGCATATGTAGCCCATTTTATTTTCAATGTGTAAAGATTGTGGCACCACAGAGCGGGTGACGCTGCTCGATTGGCTAAAAACCAGTCGGAATTGCGAGAAAAAATTTGGACCTGCCAGAAATTAAGTCGGATTTGAGAGAAATAAAATCGGAATTAAGCAATCTTTTTCTTTAATGTGGTGGAAATGGGCTTCCATATGAATCTTTTCCTCGCCCCTTGCTGTTTTTTTCTTCATTCCTTCATTTTTCATTCTGCAAAACTCTGTGATGGGAAAATTACTTCAGGATCAGAGAAAGAATGCTTCAGCAAAGTTAAAATTTCACCCAGATTCTTCTAGTTTTTAATAAAACTCAATTTCTTTATGCTGATTTGAGCAATCTATAGAATGTGTTGCTTAACAGAGGTCAATAATTCGACCCTTCTAAACAATACAGTAGTAATCCTTACCGCAAACACAAGATACACCTTCCATCATGGTTATTTAAGAAAATAACCCTAGTTCCCTGAGGGATCGAGACGCTGCATCTCTATGCCACACCTCCGGCGTCCCTGCAGCGCTTGCTTCTCCCTTACAGAAGCTGCCGCTGTCCTTACTTATATGAGCTTTATACTTCTGGTCATGACGTCACCTCATGGGTGACGGCCAGCGTCCAATTTTTGACTGATTACACACATTATTTCAGAGCGTGAACACTCAGGCACGTTCCCAAAGCGTTTTGACGCAGCTCGAGTTCCTGAAAGGGAAACTCCTGACTCTTACTTGCCACAACACCCATGGCTTTATTTGTGCATTTTATTTTTTTTAAGTACCGTAATTTCCAGACTATTAAGCGCACCCATATATATACTGAATTTGACAAAGATTTTTATTTTGAACATAAATAAGCCGCACCTGTCACAGGTGTCTACACTGAAACTAATGAACTTTACACAGGCTTTAATGAAAGACAGTGTCTGTTACATGGTGTAACGGGTGAAATATGTTGCGGTATTACTGCATGTGTGCAAGACCGAGGAATATGTCCTTATTATTTTCTGATGCTCATTTCTAAGTTTCTTTGAATAAACCGTAACGCTGTTGCCAAGAAAAATAAAAAAGCACTAGTTTTGGAAACCTGTCTGTGTTTATGATTTTTGTTGCAACTGGAGTTAGCGAGCGCTCCCTTCACCCAGACTCAACGCGCTACAACGGCTTGTATCTAAACAGTAGCCTACCAAGTAAGTCATTGTTCACTGTCTTCCTCCTTCCTTTCACAACTATTTCTCTCTCGAGTTTATCTTTTGGCATCGTAGTGCGTTTAAAAATCACGATCGGTGGAAGTTTTTTCTCCTGATGCCGTGCAGCTCAGAACACAGGTGAAGTGCATTTTTTCGTTTCCGTTCGGAAATTTCATTGGTCTAATGTTATGTCGCTCAGTTTTATTGGCTTGAAGTTTGTGAAACCGGGAAAAACCCAGGAAAAATCCATAAATTAGCCGCTTCGTTGTTTAAGCCACAGGGTTCAAAACGTGGTAAAAAAGTAGTGGCTTATAGTCCGAAAAATACGGTAGTTAAAAAGAAGTTTTGGCTCATTGTCAATGCCAGTGTCACTAATCAGTGTCTGACTCATTAATATCATTCTATGAATAGGTTGGTGTTTCTTGTGACAAAAATGATAATAGGAACATTATAGCCATAATTTATCATAGTACTTTGGATACTTACGTGCATTTTAAAGGCAAATACTTTTAGTTTAAAATATGAGACAATAACCAAAACATTGCGTAAAGTAATGAAAGGTCAGAAATAATGTACCACAGTTTTACTATGATAACAAATCCGATCTGATAAGGCAGAAGAAGTGATGTGGTTACCGTCAGCAATGAGGTGCTCAGGTACGTGAAGCACCACACGTACATTCAGGCCGCATGACAGGTGAGAGGAGTACACTAGGCCGATCACACAACTCGTCACACTGATCAGAGTTAGAGTGGTCTTATTGATGGGACTGCGAGGGGAGCCTAAAAGAAGAAAACAGAAACAGAGGAGGCGAGAGAAAGAGAACATGAGAATAGCACAAGGAAAATAAAGAAAAAGGATTGAAGCTCTGAAAGCAGGGAAGTTTAGTTTTGTAGTGCACCTCTGGGCAGTTACAAACAACTCTACATCTGAGCCCTCCGATGCATGAAAAGAGGCAGTGGAGCGGCACTGCGAACTATGGCTTAGCCACGAACAAAAAAGGTTAAAAGATAACACTTTATATATATATTTTAGGATACTGTGTACAGGGGAAGGAAGGCAAACTCAAAAAACAAAATGAAGGCTACGGATTTGTTTTTTTCATAACCTGCGTTTGCTTTCATATGCAGACATTCTGTATTGGTGCATTGCAATCAAATCAATGGGGAGGTGCTAAAGTATTCACAAACCAATGGCGCATGAAAAAAATTCGCACAACAAGAGGAGAAGATGGAAAAAAAACTAAAGCCCCACATAAATAAAAGCACAGCTATGGGCAGAGTGATGCACAGCTGGCTGATTTGATCCGTGGTTCCAGCAGAGTAATCACGCAGACAGCCTTAGTGAGATTTAAAAAGGCTTTAGCCTGACTCTCTCTCTGCTCTCTCCCTCTTTGTTTATCAGAGCTGCAGCATAGTCACAGTCTACACGCTAGTCGTAAAATACAATACACTTTCATAAACACAATAAACTCCAGAGAAATGGTGCTGCTTAAATCGTCTTAAATACAAATCATTTTCATGCACTTAATAAAATACAAACTCCACTCTGTTATACCTAATATCTAGCTTTATAGGAAAATAATTAAAAAAGAGTTCTGCATTAAAATATATTTCTAGGGATTGATAATTTATATTTTATAACATTGTATATATTGATTATGCCTAATGAGTTAAGCAAGTGATTTTAATATAAACAAAAACCTTAATATAACAACAAAAAAAAGAATATATAAAAAGAATATATATATATATATATATACAGTGGAACCCGGTTATGTCGATGTCCTAGGGGGTCGCCAAAAAGGATCGAGGTAACCGATGATCGAGATAAACGAAAATCAAAATGGCGGCAATATATTAACGTGCTTGAAATTTCTTTATGTACATGATGTGCGTTAATAAATAAGTGTGCATGCACGTGTTTTTGGAGGGTTTTTTTACACAACGGCGTTGCCGCGATTTGTTTGATGAAGGCATGCTATAAAAATACATACAGTACATGTTTATCTGTCAGGAATCCACCTGCCACGCCCCCTTCGGCCCCCTTCGGCCCCCTTCGGCGTAGCAGGTGTTTTCTCGGCTGCTTTCTCTGAAGCTCCCGGCTTCAGCCGCGCACATATGGTGCTCGTTTATCATCATCACCAGCTCCTATTTAAACTTCCACACTCTCACTGTCCGTTATTGTTGGTATATGTTGGTTCACGGCGGCCGTTGTTATCGCGCATGCATATCCCGGTACGTGCCTTCCCACCGGCACTCTCTCAACGGCTGCTCTTTTCTTCCCAAAGCGAACCGAGATAACCGACGTTAAATGGCAAATTTTTCCCCCCTTGTGCTCGAGATATCAGGGTTCGGCGACATAAAAAAAGTCGACATAACCGATAAAAAATGCTTAGAAAAAGCGAGAATTTGGCGGTTCCACTTCAAAAAGTCGACTTAATAGGGTTGTCGAGATAACCGAGGGCGAGATAACCGGGTTCCACTGTATATATATATATATATATATATATATATATATATATATATATATATATATATATATATATATATTATTATTATTTATTTATTTTTTTTTTTAGTGCCTTGAAAAAGAAAACTGAGCGTAAAAATTCTAGTTTACTCAATATCGCATCACTTGTGACACCGCATACCTCGTCGCTTATGAGTATATACATAGTACATGCTAACACGTCTATCAAAATCAACTCATCACCGGAAGCAAATTTTTGGTTCGAGCAGAGCACGGCAAACTGTGAACAAATTCTAAACAAACTGCCATGTGTGTTATCAGGTCAAATTCAATTAGAGGCGACACTGCTGTTACTGCTGGGTTTTTTTATACCCAAGATTTCAGAAGTTGGTAATTAGATGTTGACTCAAGCAAAGGACAACATGACTGGCTGTTGCCTGCCTTCATTGTGGCATCTTAATGTCAAGCCTTATCTTCTCTTGTTGCCAATTAGATCACTGTTAAACAGCAATCTGAACTAAACTCTGAAGTCTATATGCAAGCGGCTCAGTTCAGACATTAACAACCACTCAAACACAGAGCAGAGGGTTCTGGGTAAAGCGCAATGTGCACAGGGATGCATATACAGTATGCTCATATGGACACATACCAACTAATGTAATTTAGAGATTGGGATCTTTCTGGATTAGCATTACAGTTACTTTATGTATTATCTAATAAAGGCATCTTACTTAAGAGTTTTAAGATTTGTTTGAATACAGAACAGTATATGTGTGTGATTAAAAGGAGTGTGTAGCACCGTAGAATGTCAACGTGCGAATGGGAGTAGTTGCTACAGGTGAAACTAGCATGCAATGAGCGAGTTGTTGCAGCTGTGTATGGGTGTATGCGTTAGGAATTTCTAGTCACTTGTGTGTGTGTTGCAGTGAGTGGCTGTTGACACTGCAAGAGAGAACTGACCTTGATTGAAAAACCTACAAGTGCAGTGTGTGCACACCCTTTGCTATGAACTGTTTAAAAAAAAATATAATTTGCTCGCAAAACAAAACATTGAATAAGCTGCAATAAAAACAATCAATATGAGGACAGACCTGCTTTCAGCAAATTCCTTTCACTGCCTACCAGGATTCTACAGCTTGCTAGTTTTACAGATTCTGAGTCTAACGGTGTGCTATCCTACGGCAGAGTCCTCTCGCCTCGCCTCTTTTGCACAGACAAGTACGCAGTGCGGTTTAATTAATTCCCTTGTATAATTCGCCTTTGCAAATTGACTACTCAAAGACAAGTGGGGGGGTGTGGGAGGTGGGGGGCACTTCACCTTCCTCCAGGTCTTAATTTTTTTCTCTCATTTTTATTCACTGAAAAGCTACTTTACATTTCTTCACAGAATTTGAGTAGAAGATAGTATAATTTAGTTATCATTCTGTTTTTTTGTCTATGCACTGTTGTAGCATTTTTACTTTATTTATATCATTTTTACAGCTGAGCAGTTAAGGACTTAAGAGCCTTGTTTAACAGGAGTGGCAAACTTTGTCAATCCACTGTGTTGTTAAACCAAGCATATACATACTGTAGGACTCATAACAAATGTCTAAATGCTGGTGGTAATTATTTGAGTTCACTTTGTTGAGCAAGTGTTACAAATGCCATATTTTATATTGCTCTGCTCACTTTAAAAACTTGAGAGAATACCATGTAAATGAGTACAAATATGTTGGCTACATGTTTTCCACATCTGGAAATAAATAGATAAATCAATTTGAATTACTGATCAAAAGTTCTATTTAAATGTATTTATTTATTTTTACAATTATGTGTAAATGCCGGTATAGTTCTGATAATATCGTGCATGCCATGTGCTCATAAAGCAAAAAGTGGGACAGAAGGACAGGAGATGAGAAACACATATATGCTGTACATTGAAAGTATTTTTTCTTTATCCATGAAGAACAACATTCCAAATGGAGAATCTCACAAAAAAATCACAAATGCACACAATCCATCTATCAAGGCACATGCCTGGTTGTTAATGACAACAGTTAATGATGTAGTTGCACTCTGAGGTACGTTACAACTACCGCTTTGCTCAGTCGCTGAACAAAGTCCCCGACACACATATTACACACGCAGGCAGGCGTCGAATCATGCGACGAACGGTGTGGATGTTGTCCTTACCCCCGGAGCCCCACGCTGGGTTGGCGTTACCGTTTCTCATACCTCGGCTGCGGCGGCGGCTGCGGTTGGGGTCGGTGTAGAAGGTGAGCTGTGGCTCGCCATCTGTCTCAGGCCCAGAATCCCCATCCGGGTTCAGGAAAGCTGAACCCGCTGCAGAATTCACACACAAAACCCATCATCAATGAAAACCTTTGAATTCGCAAAGACCTTATTTAATTTGAAGGCATTGGCTGATTACAGCTCGGCAATTCACTGAGGAAGTTTGCGTTCTGAATAAAAGTGCAAAAATGAAAGAGATCAAATGCTCAGTATTCGTGATGTCCATGTGCAAAATTCAAAATCGATGAAAACATTTCTCAGAAAACAGGATATCCAAGAAACCTTGCCTGCTATGAATAAATAATTGACACAAAAACAAGAGGAAAATATATCTCCCAGCCAGATGTACTCTACAGCAACAAATTCTAGACTAAACGCGATCTGACTACGCTTTGCTTATTTGCCAGTCAGTTTGTCTTGATTATTAATAAATGGGAAGAGCTAGAATGCCACCAAACTTCGGCAAAAACCATATAATGCCTCCTTTGTGCAAATAAACAGAAGAGCAAAGTTGGTTGAGCGGGTAGCAGCATCACCCTTGTTTATTTATACCACTGTATCTGAGGTAAATTCACAGAAAACAAGATGCTAATGCATTTATTCACCACGTGGTTGAGCTGTGTGTTTGCGCTGCGGACCAGACATTAGAATACGTTTTTGTGACACTAAGCACTTCATTTATTGCAAGTGTTCAATGGTCTAACTTTACTATATAAACTTCACAGATTCAGAAATATCACACCATGATGGGAATGAGGTTTCCTAACTCTGAGACTGCAAAAAGCACTGCCCTGCACAGTTTCCCTGCATTAACAAACACACTTCCACTTACCCTTAAAAACCCTTTTCTTTTTTTGGTGATAAACGGTGTAAATAATGACCTGTTGTTATTATTATTGTTATTATTATTATTAAATTTTGGCATTAAATTATATATATATATATATATATATATATATATATATATATATATATATATATATATATATATATATATATTATATATAATTATATATATATCTATATCTATATATATCTATATATATATATATATATATATATATATATATATATATATATATATTTTTTTATAATATTGAATTTCTGAATTTAAAGTTATTCAGTATTTTGTGATACTCATTTAGAAGTAATGATGAGAATCATGAACATACTGTAAACAAACATGTTTCTCATCATTACTTCTAAATGAGTATCGCAGAATACTAAATAACATTCAATTCAGAAAGTCAATATTATTAAAAATATATTCATAAGCAAATCAATAAATATTTATATACATTGTAAAAAAAACATTGATATTTTCTCATTGGTGCATTATGCACTAATGTGTTTAAAATGTATTTATTTTATTAATTAAATCAACTTTAAATAATAAATAGCAATGAAAAAAACAGTCGGAATTTTAAGATGAAAAATCTAAAGATTAAGTACGAAAAAGTAGTTTTCCTTTGCCCTCAGGTGTAATAAAAAAGTTTTCATGTAGAGATATTATAATATCTTTAAAAAATAAATAAAATATAATAAAATAAAATGAAAACACAATAATCTGGAATGTATTTGTATTTGTCTTTGGCCTTACTTTCACCAGCATGGCAGTGCTCCTTTGCATAATAAGAACTCCATAAAGACATGGTTTGCTAAGATTGGTCTGGAAGAAATCGAGTGACCTGCACAGTGCCCTGACCTCGACCCCAGTAAACACCTTTGGAATAAACCGGATGGCGACCATGCCCCAGACCTCCTCACCCAGCATCAATGCCTGACCTCACTAATAACTGAATAGAAGCTTGTAGCTCTAATATCTACTGGAAATCCTTTCGAAAGGAGTGGAAGTCATAACAACAGTAAATGATGACCAAGTCCTCATAAATGCAATACATTTTTTTATAAATTGTCACAATGAGAAAAAGGAAGTTGGGTTTGGGGAGTAAATAAATAACATTAAACAAGCCCATGTACATTTTATGGGCAGGTATCTGAAAACATTTGGCATTTTAATGTATCTCAAAATCACCAAGTTTTAGTCTTCACTACTTTAGTCACTTATTGTGTTTATTTTGAACAGTTATCTGGCAAATCTCTTTGCATTTAATCCACTTTAATATTTGTTTTTCATTCTTACAAAAGTTTGTTCTAAATCTACACACACAGCGGTTACAGAAAACAATTACAGCTCGCAAACGTCTCATTTACATATCGTTTCCTCTCCCTACTTCCCATGTAATGACATTCTTGCAATTATTCTTTTGTAAACCAAGTGCAGCACATCTAAGTGTGCACAGAGTTTATCCGCTTACACACTCAAATTGATGCTCGTTATTGGAAGCTTCATAAATCAGGGCCTGAGATTTATGTACTGTATAAAAAGACGGATAGAACAAATATGCGTTGGAATGCGCGGCCTGCACGTGGTTAGAAGCAAATGTGCCTTGTTAACTGGTCTGTATCAGATTTCAATGAGGTCAATCTCTAGGTGCATGGATGGTCAACTCATTTAAACTGTCTAAGATTAGAAGTGATGATCTAATCTCAATTTCCCATCTATTAAAAAATTGTGTAGGATTGGGTGCACCTGATGAAGTCTAAATCTGTAGGAATTGTAGATTAGAATCTGTAGTCGGGAAATGACAGATTTTGGTGCATTCTAATATCTACCATATTTCTGTGTCAGAGAATTCAATGCTATAAGAAATTTCTAATTGGAGAAAATAACGAAGTAAAAAGAAGTTATGTGGGATTACAGAAGAAGACAGAAGCCTGTGAAATTGTAAGCATGCAGAACAAGCGGGCCTTGTTCCAGCAGGACACCCCTCCTGTGCAAAAAGGCTATACAGTAACAGAAAAACATTTGACCAAATCTGGAGTGAAAGAACTTAAGTTGCCTGCACAAAGCACCAATACATTTTAATGAGTCTGTACTTTCTGTTCTTGGCTAAAATAAATGGTACCAGATGTGTTTTTCTGCTTTTCTGCTCATTGTTATTGTAAAGTGTTGTTATCCAAGTTACTGTAGCCTTCTTGATGTTTAATTACTACTCATCTGGTCCCTCTTTCCAGAAGACAAGAAAGATATGCTTCAAGAATTTTCTCTGTTCTAGCATCTAGGAGGTAAAAGGAACTTAATTCCCCTAAAGACCAACTACTTAATTTACTTTAATTTTCAAACTATATATTTTGGGCTTGTTTTGCAGACACAGGACCTTGCGGTCAACCATAAACTCCACCAGATGTGGTCCACCATTGTGCTTGGCAGTTGGTATAAGGTGTTTGTGCTTATATGGTGTGTTTGGTTTTTGCCAAATGTGATGTTGTGCATTAGGGCCAAACATCTCTATGTTGGTCTCGTCTGACTTGTAAAGTCTTGTAGTTTGTTCGGATGCAACTCAGAATTTAGTTTGAGTTTTAGTTTCAGTATATTCTTGCATATACTGACCCTGGTTTGAATTTGCTAGGATGTCCACTCTTGGAAAGATTGGCTATTATCTATCATGAATGTTTTCCACTTGTGTATAATTTTTTTCAATGTAGAATGATGGACTTTAAAAAATTTGGAAATGGCCTTATAACCCTTCCCAAATTGATGGGCAGCAGTAGATGCTGATGTCTTTCCCCCTTGGCATTGTGTTATCACACCTGAATGCGCTATACCACCAAAACGTGGGCTTTTATCAAAGTGGTCACACTTGCTTATAATCAAATAATTGAGGGCATTTGATTATCAGTACCTTGCTGCAACTTAGCCTTTTAATTCCTATAAAAGCAGTAATGGTGCACTTAGTTGTTAACACACGGCTTCTCCAGTTTTTTTTGTAAAAATAAATAATGACGGTGTAATATGTCAGGTGTTGTTGTTCATCTGGGGTCATATTTACATGAAGCTAAGATTTGTTAAAGACCAGATGATTTTACTATATCATGATAAGTAAAAACCACGGAATTCAAAGAGAGTGCACATTGTTTTTCACACAACTGTATTCTCCAACCTCATCAGGCATTATAGGGGAAGACTCACAGCCTTTGCTCATTTGCTCTGGACATACATACATACATACAGAAGACTTATAAGACATTGAGAAATATGTAGAGGTCACAGACATATGATTTTAGTTTAGCTACAAAGAAGCAGTAATGCTGTATATTTAGGAATAGGTGTTTAAATTTGTGCACTTTTTAAATACATTTAAATAATAAATAAAATATTATAAGCAGAGGGAAAGTTTTCTGAACAGAAAGTGGCCACTGCATTTCTGTCATTAAATGTGCTTTTTCTGTGCTGGGGGTAAACACAACAGCGTTTGTTGTTCAGACCTCCTTCAAACAATATGTAAATCCAGGAGAACCTCTTCAGAATTGAATGCGGATAGAAAATTCAACATTTCACCTTGGATACGTCTAGCTGCCACACAATTTTAACCAGGTCTTATCTCTGTGGGGAAACACATGCAGAAGAAATACCTGAAGGAAATAACTACATGGTTCCTCAAGGCGCTATGGCATAGAGCTCCAGATACTATTTACCATGAACACAAATGAAAAAATGCTTCTGTTTTGCACAACATGATATGAAAGGCCTGGCATAGCACCTGGCATACAAAAATAAAATAAAATAAAATAAAATAAAGGGCTGTCTCTTCTTGAGCAAATGGTTTAGTTGTTTCATACGTCTTGCTAAAATGCAAGCACGTGTTTGGAAATAAAATATAATATCTGCATATGTAAAAAGTAAGGACTGGTATTTTATTCAAGCCAGGACAAATATTACAGATATATTTTTCTGGCTAAGCAGCATTTCTTGCTTCCTGTTTTTCCTGCAATCGTTTGCACTTTTATGTCACATATTTTATTTAGCGTATTATTATTTTTTTTTTTATTATTTTTGTATTATTATATATGTATTATTTTGTTATAGTCAGTACCTACCCATATGTGTTTCTCTTTGTCCTCTGTAACGTGTTGCTAATGACAGCAAGTCTAATTTTGATTATAGTTGCTCTATTTCCTAGTTCTATAGATATTTATTATCTTCCAGGATTGACCTTTGCATTTTGCATTTTTGAATTGAGAATGTCTTGTGTTGGAACTGCTTTTGAGTGCTCTCTGCCTGTGTTCGGTCCAAGGGTCAAATGTCAGGGATGAAAATCATTAAAGACGTTTAGCACATGCCTTACAACCTGCATCACATTTAGTACATCAATCTTTAATCCAAGCAACCAAGAAATGCTGGACTGAAAGTATTAATTTTGACAAACTGCTTGGTCTCTATTTAAAGCAACATTGTTGATTTTTGCCACAAAACAAGCTTATATATTAAGCCAGACTATAAGTGTCCATGGAAAATACACATGTTTAATTGAGGTTGAAAATTTTAAGCACTGGAAGCAAAATACTGCAAAAAAACTAACAACAATGACAAATACCACAATATGTCCGTGAAAAAAGGAAACAAATGAAGAACTTGGAAAGTCATGGAGCAAGTGAGTGTGTGCTAGCCTGCACAATTAAGCAGGGGCCAAAAGGTGCAACACTTCATGGAGACGAATAAAAGATGAGCTTGTTAAAATATTCAAAGCCCGGCATCAATGCATCATCAGCATGCCGATCTGCCGGTTCATGAGCAGAAAGCAAGACATTAAAGACCTCGAGAATCTGAATGTCATGATCTGAGATATAATCATTTGAAGTATAATGATCTACAGAAGACGTAGCAGAAATGCTCAGAAAACATAGGGCTTATTTAGAGCTAAGTGAAGTGTTTACAGAGGAAAAATAATGCACGTGTAAATCAGTATGCAGACCATGGACCTGCAGAATTCTGAGCAGGTTTAAGCACACAGGACAGAGCTGAACCAGAACTGTGTCATAGCAAGTCTGACCTTTGACTTTTTGCATTTTTCTTGCACAATGTCGGTTTCAGTAAGGAGCGATATTAAGTCCGGCACCAAAGACCACCCAAAAGTTTGAGGTAACCGCACAATTTCACACAGAAATGTTCTGAGCTGTAAATGAATGAACAAAACAAACAAACAAACAAAAAAATGTATATCATTCACAAAGATCATACCATCTCAGTCCACAAACAGAACTAAAGACATATTACAAGGAACACATTTTTCATTGCCTAGAAATGATGAAATAAGCAGTGAGTGTAGCAGATGGCTGCTTGGTCAAATTCTCTGGGGCAGGTTTTTATTTACAGGACAAACAAACACCAACATATAATAAAATAATAATAATAAATAAATAAATAAAGAGCAATAATAATAATAATAATAATAATGATAATAATACTAAATATAATGCAGTGGTGGGCAGTCAGGGCAAGCAAGGCCTTCTCTGCTGGCCTAAACTCTTTCAAAATCACTGACATGCAAAGAATATGTATTTAATTATTCCCAATAAACCATTCACTTCATTTTATAGCAGTTCTCTCAGGTGCGAGGTGTCTCGGAGCACCGTATCCAAGTTTCGGATTGATTTGCCATCAGATTTCAATTGTCAGGCTCAAAGGGAACTGGCGTAAAATAAATTACTATGAACGCTGTTGGCGTCATATTGATTCAATCCATGTTGCATGAAGCTGTTGCTTTAATCAATCAGATTGTGACTTGCTTACGGAGCCCATCTAGAAGGCGTCTAAACACAGCAACATTTTCACGTCCTTTGATTGGCTGGTCAGAGATCGCACTAGTCGGAGCTCGCAAAACTTATCTGCTGCAAACTAGTGCACAAGTTCAAATATATTCATATGAATTGATTACTGTAGCTGTTTTTTTTCTTATCCCACAATGGCTGACTGAAACTGAAACTGATTTAGTCACAGAGATACTTTTCAAGAAAAGCTGTACATCATGATGAAAGGTCAGCCAAAACTGTTCAACACAGTTGTTAAGCTTTTCATGAACTATTTAAATTTGTGTTTCTTACGTGTAGAATTTTACAAAAAAACTCACATTTTGCCTTCATTTCAAATCCCCCGGAAAACTGTAATGCACGGAAATACACGATGCACGTTAATATCGATGCTTCTGCCAAAGATGCAATGTGGGGGGTGAAAGGAGACTTGTTGAATTGTGTTCATTGTTTTTTTTTGCTTTAGTAATGGCATTCATTCTTACTTTATAAGATACCGGTCTGTGATCCAGCACTCTTTTATACTACATAGCTGTATAATATTGATGGTTTCTACAGCTGTGTTGACATAATGATGATATTAAGTTTTTCATTGGCTCGGGTAGGACTAGGGATGGGTACCAAGAACTGGTAATCTTTTGGACCGTTACATAATTAATAAAAAGTAATTGTTATCAATACCTGTGTTCTTTAGAAGCAGGTCGGAAAGTGACAACTTTCCGTCCCTGAATGATGTTACGTTAACGGTACGGTAACATTTAACGTCAGGTAAAAAAAAAAAAACAACACCAATGTCAGATGCAAAATATGCAGTACTGAAATAGTGAACAAAGACACCACTAGAGACAACACTAGCAATATAATAAACATTTACAAACAAAACACATGTCTCCAGCAACGGCGCTGTATGTCTCCAATATCTACTGGCTCCAACTGCAACTGTCCTGCCTCAGGCAAAAATCCATGCTGATAGTTTTTTCGGGTGGCGTCCGTTGCTTGAGCGGCTTCCTGTCTGCTGTCATTGCGAGAGCAGCCTCTAGAGGCAAATCAGTATGTGCCGTTTGTGTTGATTGCACGCTGCACGGAGAGCGCTATATTATATTGATTATTTATAATTCCATAATGATATAAATATATTTATTAATATGATTAATATATTATATTTATTCAATTTAGCATGTGATTCAGTACTGTATTTTTTGTAATAAAGTTCAGTACAATTTAACATAAAGTGTAAAAAAATGTTACACATGAATATTTTATCTATTATCCATATTAAAAAATATCTGTTGATTATTTGGTTATTGGCAAGTACGATCCCACCTAGCTATCAGTATCAGTAAAAACCACTATTGGTTGACCTCTAAATAAATATGTTGTGTTATGTGTACCATTCACCTCGACTGTTGATTTCTGTAAAGCTGCTTTGAGACAATGTCTGTTGTGAAAAGCACTATAGAAATAAACTTGACTTGACTTATGTGGTATGCTGAGGAAATCTCTCCCTCTCTCTCTCCCTCTTTTTTTGGGAAAAAAAAGAGTAAGGGCTTTTTGCTTTATGTGCCTGTTTCTGTTTGCCTAGAGGCATTTGTAAACTACAGTACTAAAGCTCAGTAGTAATAAAATAACTTGAAATTCAACATCATTTCACATCGTCTTTTGCACCAAATTATAGAAAGTATTATCGAAAACGTTATACATAAGTACCGGTATGTGTATCGGTACTGTCATCGATAAAATGTAAACATACCCAAACCTAAGTAGGACACCACTGATGGCTTAGGTGTAAAATGCAAGGCCTGCCACTGTTATTATATAGAATACATATACTTTATTATAATGTTTTATTAATTTATATAAAATAATATTTGCTATTATTATTATTATTATTTCAATGTCTTTTTTATTTTTTCATTATTATAATTACTGTTGTTGATGTTATCAATGAAGATTATGAGGATTATATGTGTGAATGAGGATGTGTGGTATGTGAATGCAGATGTGTGGAATGAAGGAGGATGTGTTGTATGTAAATCAGGATATGTGATATGTGAATGAAGATGTGTAATATGTAAATCAGGATACGTGTGTGCTACTTGTTCTCTATTGCCATGGAGAGAACCGTTCACAACTAACACCAAAGCATATTAACAATTAAACATGGTGACATGAATAGGGGAAAAAAAGCACGTAGACATGTGGATATTGTATATGTGACAGAAGTATCTAAAATAAAGTTTTCATTAAAAAACAATACAATCGTTTTAAGAACTTTATCAACAGACATCATCCAATTGTTTTAAAAGACTAAAGCATACTTTGGATAAATGTGCTTAGAATTCAGTCTTTATTTCACTGAATTATACAAAAGTATAATTTTTTATATTTTTGTCATCAGCCAACAGAACAAGCTTCTGCACAATGTAAACACTGCCGTTCACCTGTATTCATTTGTGCAAACATCACAATTCCCTCAGTGCCTTTAAGGCTTATTTAATTAATCGATTTGCATAAATGTCAGAACCGAACATGTGCCAACCAACAAATTCCACCTGCATTAAAGCTACAAATAAAATATGTGCTGTTGCTCATGGCAAAGACAAAACACTTTTTAATGGCAGGTGTAATCAGGTTTGCACTGATATTTCCATTGGCCTGATTATTACTGTGCCGCGTCTCTTAAAGGTCAGTATACATCTGTACATTTAACAAATACGATTTCAATCTTATGTTTATTAAAAAAAGCACTGATGATACTGATACTGATGTGAAAACATGAACTGCCTCAGAAATTAAATGCACTTTCATATACCAGTCTTTACCCAAGAGAAAAAAAAAATATATATATATATATATATATATATATATATATATATATATATATATATATATATATATATATATATATAAATACTGTATATACCTAAGGAGAAAAGCTCAGTTCAATGGAAGTAACTTGAAACACACACCATATACAAAATCTTGCACACATTAGTCAAGGAGCCGAGAGAGCAGTGCACTGTGACCCCACTTCTGCACTCAAAAGTTAGTCCATTAGGTCCCTCTAGTTATATATTTGTAAGCATTTATAAAAGATGAAGCTTGGAGAGAGCAGGATGGCTGCAGTGGCCTGAGGAGGTCACGAAACACAGAAATAGTTTGATGAAGAGAATTGTCTGTTTGTGAAAACAGATTACTTTAAAGCTAGTTGAGCAACAAAACATAAGAAATAAAGAAGAGTATGAAGGAGAAAACAAGAAAAAAGTATGAATCAAATATGATTTGAGCAAATGTGAGGTTGACGACCTGGACCCCGTCACACAATTGGTAAAGTCACATTTTCTTGTTCTGCTCCAACCCTTAGCAGCTGCCCTGTGTAATCAAGCACTGCAGCATTGTGATTACAGCTCTGCTATTGTAGGAGAATAAAGAGAGACAATTCGGGGTCTTTGGGGGATGTTTTGAACGTCTCGGGTCCACACGGGAAAAATATTGTTGAAATTGTAAGCTGAGGTTTTAAACGCGTGCTGAAGACTGTTGAAGCTTTATTGGAATAGTAAAAACTGAGATGTTAACTTCCACACACACACACACACACACACACACACACACACACACACACACACACACACACAAACTCACATGCACAAACATATAAGCACATGAGAAGAATAAAACAGGCACTGGAAATAATACTTTTATAATGTACAGTATGCAAATTAAATTGACATCGAGGTCACGAAAATAAAATCTCGATGATAATGGATGTGTGTGGAATTCATAATGGATTAAGAGACACAAGACAGACACAAATCAAAATGAAATCCAAAGCTCGCTAAGAGGATTACAGCTATGAAATGCAAGAAAAGCGTCACACTATCGGGGGCTTCGTCCCAAACACTAGGAGTCATTTATGGTTATTAAAATCAAGCCTTGGGAATTGGGAATATCCCGAACACTAGAAATATGTTGTTAAAATGCTTGTTAATTTTGAGCATTCATATGTAGTCTTGGTAGCTGAAGGAATGTGTGTGTCTTACAATTAAAGGTGTTTGTTTAGCATTCTAACACACCATGCCAGGTTTTAGCCAGGTGTGTTGATTTATAAGACACTATATGATTGAGTATCTTTCAATTTAATGAATTCTATGTCTGTGCAGCATTTTTGTTCCAAATGTATCTTGATGTTTCTTAATGTTCTTAATGTTATTTGTTGAAATTTTACCATGCACTAGCATTTGGTATACACCCAATAAGCGAGAATGGCAGCCGTGCGTGGCGTGGCAGGCGGGCATGTTTTTATGCAGGCATCTGCAGACGTGGCCGACCACTCACCGCGCGTGTTGCTGGACAGACGCGTGCGCTGGTTGGTGGAGATGTTGTGTGGGAGGAGCGTGTTTTGCTGATGATTGCTGTCAACGGTACTCGTGGCTATGATGTTATCCTTGTACTTGCTCATCAGGGACAGTTTTGTATTGTCATTCCCTGATGGCAAAAAGGTTAAAAAGGTTAATGTTAGGCAGGGGGAAAGAGACAGAAAGGTTGAGAGCACATAACACTGACCACTAATAGTGAGAGGTCGATATATCAGTCCTAGAGAGAGAAAGAAACAAAGAGGAGGCAGATAGGTGGACGGCACATCACCCAGCCGCAGGCACTGATGTTTACCAGAAGAGCTCTTCTCATTGTAAATGAGCTCTTCTGGCTAGTGACAGGCACTCTCATGACTTTCCTATTATTTTATTTTATTTATTTTATTTTTTTTGTGAAGAGTGCCAGAAAACGTGTAGGAGTTTCATTCTTAAGAATAAAGTCTAGACCACACTAGAAAATAATCAGGCCTACATTAAAACTGATTCTCCACGATCCTGACCGTTACTGGCCTATAACATTTATTTTCCCAGCTCATTCTCTAGTGTGTGGTGTAGAAAAATAATCCAATATGCCAGCTGCCACTTTCTGGATTTAAAACTATACGTATTAAACATTCAATACTTATAAATCAGCATCTTGTAGCGTGAAAGGAATCGTCAGATATAATCTTGAGGACATGCATCAAAAGGTCCATGACCAATGACAGCTGATTGTTCAGCAGTTCAGCTCAGCTGTGATTATCTTGATCTGAAGTCATATTTGCTTATAAGTGATCTCGGATTTCAAGAGTCAGTGTAGTCGGTTGTGACAGTGTGGCATTTTATTCTCTTACTCTTTCAACATCAGTGTGGCATTTTATTCTCTTACACATTTTTGTCAGTTAGGATTGTATAAATCGTGCTGTGTGGGCCAGGCTGAAGGCAGATACAATACACTGATCGATATTTGGAAGGCGTATATTATGTTTTATATATTACAGCTTTTTTCCGAGAACAAAAAGTAGCTGCTGTTCTATTATGCTTATGTAAATGTTCCGATTTGTTTATTGTTTGGCGGGTTGCATTTTTCTTTCTTTGACAGAGCTGAAGGAACCAGCCATGCTAATAAAGTAAACAGTAAACCAAACTCGCCTAAACTGGCTTAACAGATATGAGCTTCCGTCATTTTCCATTCTGCAACAGCACGACATGGGTATGTCCCCCGGTAATTAGCAAGCGCTACGACAAAAAAAACTGACACTGCAGGCTTTTTGTACTACTCAAATTAGCATGGCAACATGAAATTACTCTTCTCCGGCACAGCCTACTGGGTGTTTTCATAGCCGAACACTCTTTTAGGCAAATATCAGCATCATTTCACACTCAATCATGGCTGATGTCTCCAATGGTGGGGGTCCAATGAACCTGGATGACCTCTGTGTCAATAACTTGAATCAAGAGACTCTTCTTGTCTTTAATGAGGTTTAAAACTGGCCCTTTGGTGCTGTGGGGGTCCCATAAGCAATGCAATGGCCATCATGAATAATTAACCTAATGTTTAACTACTTTCATCAGCTTAAACATTATATGCCACAAGATTGACTGGTATTCGTTAACTTTCTTTTTAGCAGAAATAACATATTGAAGTAATATGAGTTCTGTTTGTTGTAATAATAAATAAAATGGTTTCTGCTGTCAAAATCAGTGGGTTTTGACAGGGAGACAGTTTCAGAGCAATAAAGAGAACACTGTTATATGGATAAGCTGATCAAGCAGACAAGTGCTGAGGTTACAGCTCAGTTTAAGTAGACTCTAAAAGATAATTGATTGGGCCTACTTATTAAAAAAAATGAAAGAATGCAGAGGTACTATTTTCCCTGGATGTCTTAAATTAAGCCCAAATTAATATCTTCATTATTCAGAGAAAATAACTAGATTACATAACCAACATGATTTTCCTCAACATAATAAAGCTAAATTAAAGAAGCAATGGTCAAGGCTTGAAGAGGCAATATCTTTATTATTTATCCTTACTTGAACAAATAACCTGGAAGACACTCAAATATATAAACAGTTTTAACCTCAGCCTCAACACAAGTGTTTAATCTGGCTGTGAAAACAGGCGTTTCATAGTCTAGTATGCTTGTTTGTATTTTTATGGGCTCCTTTTCAGTCATTATCAATAATGCAGATGTTTTTTTTTTTTTCAGTAGAAGGTAGAAAGATATTTGTGACTAGTTTTTGATTGTGGTTTTACCTAGTTCAGGCAGCTAATAGAAATGCTAGTTAAATGCTATGTTCTGAGGGAGTAGCTTTAGTACATGAGTGAAAAGTTTTAGAAACTGAGATGTGAATACCTCTTCTACAAGTCTAGATAGTTTTGTTACAAATTTGAATACAAGAAATACCCCTAAAGTATATTTTAAAAAGAAAGGAAGCTATTAATGAAAAACTGTTTCATACATTTGACTTTACTGTTAAATTCACCTGCTGGCTGCACAAGCCAGTGCAGCTTAGTGCCAGTCCCAAGCTTGGATAAATGAGGAGGGTTATCTTAGGAAGAGCATAAACCATGTGCCAAATGAAACATGCGGATCACAAATCAGAAATTCATAACATAAGGAGAAAGAGGTTGGCAAAACAGAATTGGGATTGACAGAGTGATGTGAAAAGTAGGCAGGAGTACAAGGAGATGAGGAAGCAGGTAAAGAGGGATGTGGCGAAAGCCAAGGAAAAGGCATATGAGGAGCTGTATCAGAGGTTCGACACTAAGGAAGGAGAGAAGATTTGTACCAATTGGCCAGGCAGAGAGACTGAGCTGGGAAGGATGTACTGCAAGTTAGAGTAATAAAAGGATGGAGATGAAAATGTGTTAACTAGTGAGGAGAGTGTGTTGAGAAGATGGAGGGAGTATTTCAAGCAGCTGATGAACGAGGAAAATGAAAGAGAGAGAGAGAGAGAGAGAGAAAGAGAGAGAGAGAAGGTTGGATGGTGTGGAGATGGTGAAGCAGGAAGTGGATAGGATTAATAAGGAGTAAGTGAGAGCAGCAATTAAGAGGATGAAGAGTGGAAAGTCGGTTGGACCAGATGACCGACCGGTAGAAGCTTGGAGATGTTAAGGAGAGATAGAAGTGCAGTTTTTAACCAGGTTGCTTGACAAGATTCTGGAAGGTGAGAAGATGCCTAAAGAATGGAGAAGACCTGCAGTAACTAAAGGGGAAAAAAGTTGATGAAGTTCACACCATGAAGTTATGGGAAAGAATAGTGGAAGCCAGGCTGAGAAGAGGTGACCATCTGTAAGCAACAGTATGGTTTCATGCCGAGGAATGATGTTTTCTTTGAGAATGTTGATGGAGAAGTATAGAGAAGGTCAGAAGGAGTTGCATTGTGTGTTTGTGGATTTAGAGAAAGTGTACGACAGGGTGCAGAGAGAGGATTTGTAGTATTGTATGAGAAAGTCAAGTGCAAGACATGTACGAGGACAGTGTGACAGCAGTGAAGTGTGCAGTAGGAATGGCAGACTGCATCAAGGATCCGCCCTGGGGTCAACAGTGCAATGTAATGGAGAGTGTGTTAGAGAAGTGAAGAAAAGTGTGTGGTGATGGAATTTGTGATGGGAGGGTCTGCAAGAGTGAAAGGGAAAGTTTATAGGACTTTGGTGAGACCTGCAATGTTTTATGGTTTAGAAACAGCAGTGTTGACTAAAAGACAGGAGGTGGAGCTGGAGGTAGCAGAGCTGAAGATGTTGAGATTTTCATTGGGAGTGACAAGGATGGAGTTTATTAGAGGGACAGCGCATGTAGTACGTTTTAGAGACAAGTAAGGGAGGCGAGACTGAGATGGTTTGGACATCTGCAGAAGAGGGACATGGGGTATATCGGTAGGATAATTCTGACAATGGAGCTGCCAGGAAGAAGGAAAAGAGGAAGACCATGGAGGAGGTTTATGGATGTGTTGAGGGAAGACATGCAGGTAGTTGGGACAGGGAGAGGCAGATGTAGAGGACAGGGTGGTATGGACACCGATGATCCGCTGTGGCGACCCCTAAGGGGAGAAGCCGAAAGAAAAATAAGTTGAGTTCACCTGCTGGTTGCATTGATAATTTTATATAACTCCTAGAAACATTTGACTACTTATTCTTCTAACAACCACTTTGGATGAATGGACAGAAAACACAAAAACACTCTAGAGGTGGATTCATATTTAATTTTGATATTTTTGAAATCCCGACTTAACCATTAGTGCCTGAATCTTGACTATGGCCAATAAATTACCACTACACTCCCTGAGTGTTATTGCTAATACTCTTGGAATGGCCTCATCTCAGCCAGAAAAATGCTAATGCAAGCTATTTGCAGAACAACATTTCGTAACGTGGGCTGTGCTTCACTCTCCCCTGCGCGAAATAATCTCACAGCTGTGAGTGCACACATTTAGAAAGAATTCAGAGCTCTGTGTCCCTAAACCCCCAAAATACATGTGGTGTAATGACACACTATTCGCGACTAGTATGCAGTCTGGGACGCATCCAAATTATTTGTGACTCACAACTCTCAGTAGTGCAGTTAGTTCGAAATGAAAAAGCAAAATCTTGTGTTTTAGTTTCCCTCAGCTTGTTAACACTTACTCATACTGCCTGATCCTGCAGCACTGCCTGTGCACTGTTCACCTCGGTGTAACTAAGTGTCCATTATTCAACATCATAAAAAGCACACCTGCAAAATGAATTACTAATGTGCTTGTGTGTATGGAAAAACTACCTATCACAGCTCATTGTTAGTGATTATCAGTTAATATTGGTTCTCTAGCTTAACACATGGTTTGTACCATGAGAAAGAGCAATCATTCGCTATGGTATGCAACACTCGAAAAAAATAATCCTTTACCTGTAAAAAAAAAGGCAAATGTTTTACTGAAAAAAATCCTGTGAATTGATACTTAGCATATCTATTTTTAACTTCCACAGAGAGACCTGCAAACCTGTATAACATTTTTTTCAAATAGCTCACAAGCTCCAAGACTTGTTAAACATAACCAAACCAAAAGCTATTTTTATGGTTTTGAGCTGAAAAAAAAACTAAAAAGTGTGTTCAGCATTCAGTTGTCTTCTGTCTCATCACTACAGCTAAACCGTACCTGTTTGTGTAAAACTAATTAGTGCATTAGTATAGTATATATATATATAAATACTTATTTTCCTCACTGTGTGTATATATATATATATATATATATATATATATATATATATATATATATATATATATATATACACACAGTGAGGAAAATAAGTATTTGAACACCCTGCTATTTTGCAAGTTCTCCCACTTAGAAATCATGGAGGGGTCTGAAATTGTCATCGTAGGTGCATGTCAACTGTGAGAGACATTATCTAGAAGAAAAAAAAATCCAGAAATCACAATATATGATTTTTAAACTATTTATTTCTATGATACAGGTGCAAATAAGTATTTGAACACCTGTCTATCAGCTAGAATTCTGACCCTCAAAGACCTGTTAGTCTGCCTTTAAAATGTCCACCTCCACTACATTTATTATCCTAAATTAGATGCACCTGTTTGAGGTTGTTAGCTGCATAAAGACACCTGTCCACCCCATACAATCAGTAAGAATCCAACTACTAACACGGCCAAGACCAAAGATCTGTCCAAAGACACTAGAGACAAAATTGTACACCCCCACAAGGCTGGAAAGGGCTACGGGGAAATTGCCAAGCAGCTTGGTGAAAAAAGGTCCACTGTTGGAGCAATCATTAGAAAGTGGAAGAAGCTAAACATGACTGTCAATCTCCCTCGGACTGGGGCTCCATGCAAGATCTCACCTCGTGGGGTCTCAATGATCCTAAGAAGGTGAGAAATCAGCCCAGAACTACACGGGAGGAGCTGGTCAATGACCTGAAAAGAGCTGGGACCACCGTTTCCAAGGTTACTGTTGGTAATACACCAAGACGTCATGGTTTGAAATCATGCATGGCACGGAAGGTTCCCCTGCTTAAACCAGCACATGTCCAGGCACGTCTTTAGTGGCTCTGTAAGAAGCATATCAAGGTTCTGGCGTGGCCTAGCCAGTCTCCAGACCTAAACCCAATAGAGAATCTTTGGAAGGAGATCAAACTCTGTGTTTCTCAGCGACAGGTCAGAAACCTGACTGATCTATAGAAGATCTGTGTGGAGGAGTGGGCCAAAATCCCTCCTGCAGTGTGTGCAAACCTGGTGAAAAACTACAGGAAACGTTTGACCTCTGTAATTGCAAACAAAGGCTACTGTACCAAATATTAACATTGACTTTCTCAGGTGTTCAAATACTTATTTGCAGCTGTATCATACAAATAAATAGTTAAAAAAATCATATATTGTGATTTCTGTATTTTTTTTTTTTAGATTATGTCTCTCACAGTGGAAATGCACCGACGATGACAATTTCAGACCCCTTCATGATTTCTAAGTGGGAGAACTTGCAAAATAGCAGGGTGTTCAAATACTTATTTTCCTCACTGTATATATATATATAAGAGAGAGAGCGAGAGAGAGAGAGAGAGAGAGAGAGAGAGAGAGAGAGAGAGAGAGAGAGAGAGAGAGAGAGAAAGAGGGAGATCTTGAGCGCTCACCTAAACCTTACTGAACACCCTTGTGATGAATTGAAATCTGAATAGGCTTCCTCACCTCACCTACATAATTACCTGATTTTACTAACATACTTTTGACTGAATATGCAAAATTTCCACAACTACACTCCATACACAGATGGAGGTTATTATAACAGCAAATGGGCACTAAATGTTTAATTGGGTCTCCAAAAAGCAAATGCGTCAGGTCAAACTTTTGTCCATATAGTGTACCTTAACACATACCAAAGTAGACTTTTATTGAAAGCAATAGAAACATCAGTGCTGCAGCTACTTAAACTGAGCGGTCAGCTTGTCCATTAAATCGTGGCCATATCTTATTTAAAAAATCTTATTTGAAAATTATTTACAACACTGAAAAAATAAACTTAATTGTGATTTTATTTCGAGAAAAATAAACACACATGGATTTATGACGTTAACCCGAGATCTTGTGGCCAGGGTAACTTTCAAAGGGAAACGTAATAAATAATAATACGTAATTTTTAATATGTCTAAAAATAAATATATGTTTGAGTGTAGATCTCTTGTTTTCTAGCTCTTCCCATTTTTATTATTTATGAGGACTTAGAGGCTTCGATTATAACAAATAATGACATTACAGTGTCTGCCTCTGGGCATAAAAAAAAAAGGCAATGCTTAGTGTTATGAGGCTAAAACGCACCAGGGGTAAGATCCACGTTGGCCTTGTCATTACAGCCGTGAAGCGAATCGAGCGTGCGCGTCACCTGGCTGGCGAAGTCCTCACCGCCGTTCATGCACTCGCGCTGCAGGTGTTGGCGCAGCTCACCGATGTCGTACTCGTAGCCATCAAGGATGGGCGTCTCACGGATACTGAGGGTGCCACTGGCATTGGCACCCTGGCACCGTGAGTTCCTTAAGCTCTCACGTGCCTGCCCACCCAGCAGCACAGATGGGATGTAGTGAATCTCGTTAGCTGCCTCGGCGCTCGCGCTCTTCTGAGGCTGAGGCACCCGACGCCTCTTACACCAGCGCTTCCGCGTGTACAGGATCAGCACCAAGCACAAGATGGAAAGCAGCAGAGCAATCATCCCACCCTGCAAAAAAAAAGAAACAGATAGGCCAAGTGAGAGAGAGGGAGACATGGAGAGAAAGCGACAGTTGATAGAGGGGAAAAATGACAGAGAGGTGAGTAAGAGGAAGTGTGTGGGAGTAGATATGAAAATATAGAAAGGAGAGCAAGGAGAGAAAGGGAGTGAGAGTTGATGAGAGACAAAGAGACAGGAGAACAGAAAGGGAGAAAAAGAGACGGAGGACACCAAATCAAAAATGGAAAAATTCAGGTAGGATGTACAGGATGAGGAGGGAAAAGACAAGAAAAAATATGTGAAGAGAACACGAGAAAAATAAAAGGGAGTAAGATAAGGAGCAAAGAGAAAAACAAACAAGACAGGAAGACAATGACAAAAGTACACAATATAGAGAGAGTCTATGATGTAGACAGAGAGCAATTCAAAGAGATAAATAAATATAGAGTAAGAAAATCAAAAAGAGTGACGCGAATAAGAAAAAGAAGAACATAATAAAGCTAGGGATACACTAACCAGCTAATAAAACAGGCAAATAATACTATAAATGGAAATCCAAAAGCAATCTTGATATGGGAAAGGCTGCAATTAGGGATGCCATGTTTAATACTTCTAAGGCCCCAATTTAAATAACGGCAAACAGCTGAGCGTAAAGAGAAAGCCACCTAATCACCTCTCTTTTACACTGAGCTAGAGCAGCAAGTCCACAGTCAATTTGCATAAGTTGTTTGCCTACTTACCTAGTCAAGGGCGATAATGAATGGCACCTTAATGAAGGTCATTCGCGTTGCATTTGCATGCGCTTGGGGGGAAAGAAATGGTGAAACTACCATAATTTATTTTGCTTTGTTTAAAATTCCTTAATGCTTTCAAAGTCATTAAGCCAGTTTCCTGTTTGTGCATGATACAAAGTTAAGCACATGACCGATTATGCACTGGCGAGTGAGAACGTGTGGAGAATGGATGGTTGAGGGGGCTCAAGAATAAAGAGAATTTGTGATGCACATTTTTCTCACTATACCTGAAACCATAGATAAAAGTGTTCCAATTAGCAATCTGGAGCCAACTGATGTTTTGTAGGTTTGATGCTAGTAACACAAGGAGGAACATTCTTATGCAACTTTGTGTAACATAGCTTAAAAAAATATTAAAATTTAAACATTTACTTGTGCTTTTGAGGATCGACAGTGAAATGGACAGGTGAGACACTGATTTTGATTTTTGATTTTTTTTTCTGGCAGCCGTGACCTCTGGCATCACCATTACGTGCACAAATTACTCTCAACAACATACCATTTAAGTCATCTGTAATTCAAAAAGACATAATGTAATTTTTTAAATTATGTACTCACTCCAGAGACCTTTACTAAGATGGAATTCTTTCCCTCCTGGTCATATTTGGGCAGTTAATTAAATTCCCACATATCGAGAGCATATTGATCTTGAGTTACATTCATGAGCCATAATTTATCTCTTCTTAACACACGTTGCATAACTGTTAGAAGCACCGCTGCTTTCAACCACTGAATATAGTCTAAACAGGAAAAACAGAAAACAAAAACCCTTTTTTTTTTTTTTTTTTTTTTTACATGATCAAGCGTTAAACTACATGCATTGTGCTCACATTAGATATGTTTTTTTTTTTTTTTTAATAAAACAAATTTTTAAAAATAAAACAGAAATGAAACGGATGTTCTGCAGGAACATACATCATTGGTTCGTAAACATTTGGCTGATAGGAAGTCTCATTTGGATGGATATTATATTATAGCTAATAATAAAATTCCCCTATGGTGGTTATAAATCTTACTTCTGGAAGTCGATACAAAAGTGCCATCATCAATTCTACCTTCATCTACCCTGGAGGAGCCTGTGATGCTGCCAACACAAGCACTGTTAATAGCATCAACGCTACGTACACACAACATTGCCAATGTAATAGAAAATTCAGTGCACTGAAACTCTTAACACCTTGCTAATATAAGACCAACTGTTTTGAACAGATATCCGTAATGCAGCTTCATCAGAATAAAACACAAATGATTACATACCACAAATGCTATGGGAGGAAAAACCCTCCCAACACAGTGTCCGCTTACAGCCCCAGAGTCAACAGCTAATCAGTTTTCTCTAATTTAATTTTCTTCCAATCTGTCAGTGTGCATTAACCAAATGAGCAGCTTACAACTTTATGGTGGAGAAAATGAGGTAACACTATACACAGGAGTTACAGGAGACTTGAAATTAGAGGAGACAGGACAGCGCTTTATGAAGGGGCCCTATTAAAGTCAAACAAAACATCAGATACTAGCAGCGTGTCAGCGTTTAATCCAATTAGCAAAGATCTATGCCAACCTGTAATCAGTTTGGTGGAAAGCCATGACATTCCACTGCATATCAACATAGTCACCGATGCACAACAACATAATGACAAAACAAGATTTGTTATAGAATTATTATTAGTATCATGACCTCATGCCCAAATTCATTTGCCTTGGGTCAAACTATGCAGTTCATGGCCTCCAAGAACAAGAACTGAAGATAACTGTCTAATCTTGTGTTTAAGAATCCTAAACCCCTTCTGCACTGTATCCCCACTGAAAGGATTAATCATGTGTCATGGTGGTCACATAAATACTCTTTTCGGTTGGGTAATTTTTTCATGTTGCTATTTTCATGGTTAGAAATGAACGCAAAACACTGGCAGGAGTTGAACACCTTCCTAGGCTACCTCATAGCTCAGATGCAAGTAAAATGTGAAATTTTCAGATTCAAGCACAACCTTTTACTTGCATTTTTGTAGAAATGCTAGAGTTATGTTCACTATTTCACCCAAAAACAAAAAAGACCTAACGAATAAATTTTATCTACCAAATTCCAGTTCACACCAACAGTTTCTATGAAGCTTCTATTCTAACCTTGCCTTCATTCAAGTGTGTAAAACAATTAGTTTTGGTGAAACATGTTTCTCAAATATGTCAATTAGAATTTTGGTCCCCAATTTCAAGCATGAAAACACCCTGGATGATGAGTGCAAGAGTTTATTTATGTGAACGGAATGTAGTTAGGTTTGGTGTTGATGGACTAGATCTTCCACCATGTTTCTGCTGTAGTCCAAAGACTACACTGTTAAGCAAGTCCAAGCACAGAAGTTTTAAGAAGCATGCTGTTGCTGCAAAACAGAGAATAAGAGTGACCCTCAGATAACCCCTAGGTGGAAAGTGGAATGGAAACACGCAGAGAGCATTAGCTCGACTAGTTGAGTCAGAATAGACAGATGGAGAAGCAATCAGCGAACAAATAGAGTTTCATTGCTGAACTATGCAATTTTTCGTACGCTTTGGTTATCTGCCAGAATTTGGGTGATAGTGACATTCAGATGGCCACAAAATTATGGTCCTTGTAAAAGTCATGGACATCACATTATACTGTAATATACAGATACCAGGAGAAGTCTAAGCTACCCCATTATATCATATTTTTGCTCATACCAACTAAAGAATATTCAGACTTCCTAAACAGGATATCAAGTAGATATCTATCTGTTCTGAATGATTTATTCTTAAGAAATAAGTAGCAGCTAAGTGAATGTTTGTATTAGATTTTTATAATGCGTTTTTTTTGTTTGTTTTTGGTAGCGGTACTGTGCAACATCTTTATCTAATCTGGGTAGCGTCATTACAATAAATGCATGTGACCAGAGGAAATAGACTTTCCATTCGTGGGTGAGGTTAGCCATAAAACAAGACATTATAACCACTTAAACTCTAAGTGCCTGATACAAATGAGAGCCCATAGGGCAAAGGAAAAGTACCACTAGGTCACATCCCAAATGTCTGCTTGATGCACTTCCTGGAGTCTTTCAGTCTTTGACTTAAGCGGTAAACAAACAGGGCTAAATTTAAATGATTTCTGGTTCTTGTTCTGGTTACACTTCTGGTAGATGCTAAACTGCATTTCATTACTGTGTACTTGCAATGACAAAGTAAAGATCCATCCATCCATCCATCCATCCATCCATCCATCCATCCATCGAAATCATGCTTGGCTCTAAAAATCATGTTTATGCGTTAAACTTAGGTATTCTGCATTGTATAGAGTTTCACGCTCAAAAGTTATAGCAAGACACTGACTTCAAATGAGAGAGAGATTATTTCTAATCTATTGAAAAAGTCTTTAACTAGTAGTAACATGCGGAATGCATTGGAGAATGGATTTTCAAGCTCCTTTGTGTTGCTGAAGAACAATAACGAATTATGCTCAGACAGGGAAAAATGGAAGAATTACCAGAATTTCAAAGAAGAATTAGAAAGCTATATATGTTGTTTCTCAAAGTTTTTACACTGAACAGTTTTACCTCAAGCTGCAAAGTGCATTAAATGGCTAAGAATTTTTTTTTCTCATGATTGACAAATGTTTGAAACTTATTCGAAATTAATATTTCTAACACAGTTGGAACATTCAGGATATTGCCACAATAAAGAACTCGCACAATAGGTGCACAATAAGTGGTGCCTGTAGATCTCCTTTGGACAAAATGTGTTCTACAACCTTAACGGTTAAATGGACGTAGTGGAAAATTGTTAGAATAAAAATGTTGCTGAATTGCAATTCTGTGTACTATGCAAGGCTATGTGTCTTCCCAGAGTTCATGATTTAATAGATATTACTCTACTACTTGCGAGCTCAATCATGCAGGCAAATTTGCATGGTAGTGTTTGTGCCTGGAAAAAGATCAAATGGAGGACAAGTAAGGACGAGTGGTGAAGCAGTCATGACAGTTATGAACATCCAAGACTCAAGCCTGTGAGCAAAGGCCTGTGTGGTCTGATCCCACAGAAACGCAACTGTAGCACCATCTTTAGAAAAAGTTAATGCTGGCTATAACAGAATTGTGTCAGAACATATAGGGCATATGAGGATGCATAGACCAGCCAGCAAAACTATGATGTTAATTTGCCAAAAGCTCCTGCAATGAGTACACAAGCGTCAAAACTGAACCAATGCAAGAAAGTGGCCTGGTCTGTGCAGAATCATGTTTCTTTTACATGTGGATGGCTGAGTGTGTGTCTGTCACTTACAAGGGAATTTACATGGCACCAGGACACAATGTTGAATAAACTAAGCTGGCAGATCCAGCGTGATGCCCTGGGCAATGTTTTGCTGAGAAAGCCTAGGTCCTGGTCTTTATGTAGAGAGTACTTTTACAAGTACTACCTACCTATACATCATTCAAACCAAGTAAAACCCTTCATGGCAACAGTATTCCCTTATGGCAGCGGCTTCTTTCTGTAGGATAATGAACCCTGACACACTGCAAAATCTGTTCAAGAATGGCTTTAAGAACAATAAAGGTGTTGACGTTTTCCCTAGATCCCACTCCATTTTAGCTCGTGTGGCATGTGCTGAACAAACAAATCCAATCCACCTTGCAAATGCTGTAAAAATTTTAGAGCCATATACAACACCAAACCTTCAAAGGTCTACGCAGTGGTCCAGAGCTGTTTAGACGGGTGGTTTTGATGTATATATATGAATGCTACACTCCATCCAGAAAGTATTTATTGTGCTTCACTTTTTTCACATTTTATTTTCTAGCCCTAATCCAAAATGGATTAAATAAATTATTTTCCAATACCCTATAATGACAACGTAAAATAAGTTTGTTTGAAATCTTTGCAAATGTATTAAGAAAAAAAAAAAATATATATATATATATATATATATATATATATATATATATATATATATATATATAAATTAAATGTGCATAAGAATTCACAGCCTTTGTCATGACACTCAAAATTGAGCTCAGGTGCATCCTGTTTTCACTGATTATCGTTGAGATGTTTTTACAACTTGATTGGACTCCACCTGTGGTTCATTCTGTTGATTGCACATGATTCGGAAAGGCACACACCTGTCTATATGAGGTCCCACAGTTAACAGTGCATGTCAAAGCACAAACCAAGCCATGAAGTCCAAAGAATAGTCTGTAGACTTCCAAGACAGGATTGTTTCAAGTAACAGATCTCTGGAAGAAACATTTCTGCAGCATTGAATGTCCCAATAAACCCAATGGCCTCCATCATCCATAAATAGAAGAACCACAGGATTCTTCCTAGATCAGGTCACCTGCCCGGCCAAACTGACCATTCAGGGAGAAGGGTCTTAGTCAGGGAGGTGACCATGAACCCGATGTTCACTCTGAAAGATCACCAGGGTTTCTCTGTGGTGAGAGAAGTCCCTTCCAGAAAAAACCCAGCACTCTATCAATCAGGCCTGTTTTGTAGAGTGTCCCCAAGGAAGCCACTCTTTAGGGAAAGAAAAAACGCTCCCCATCCAACCTAATGGAGCAAAAAAGAATGGAAGAAACTTCCCAAAAATATGTGTACCAAGCTTGACGCATCATACTCAAAAAGAGGCTGTAATTGGTGCCAAAGCTGCTTCAACAAAGTATTGAGCAAAGGCTGTGAATACTCTTGTACATGTGATTTTTTTTTTAATTATTATTTTTATAAATTGCAAAGATACCAAAAAAAACATCTTTTACATTGTCATTATGGAGTATTGATTGTAGAATTTTGAGGAAAATAAAGAATATAATCTATTTTGGACTAAGGCTGTAACATAAAATGTGGAAAAAGTGAAGAGCTGTAAATACTATCCAGATGCACAATATATAAATATTATAAATATAAATGCTGATAGATATAGTATAGTGTAATTACAATATAAAAAAAAATCACACCTACAATAGAAAGCCCTCCTCCTCTGCTCAATTTCTCAGCTTCATTGATATGAATATGATTTCGAAGTAAATGTTTCGCAATAAACACAGCATATCACAGCAGTAATAATGCTTATAATCATGGCAGAAGAATAAGTCTAAGATGAGATTATTCACTTTAGCAGGAAGGTGACCACTGTGCACAAACTGCTCTAGATTGAATAAGCAAGAGGAGCTTACAGCAAGGGTAGGGCATCACAATTAAATATCAGTGTCATGTCAAGAACATCCTGAGTGCACGAGAAATCACAGCCGCAGAGGCATACTGCAATCTTACGAGCATCAGCAGCAGGATCTTTTGTTATCATCAATTCAGGCAGCAGTACATCTATAGCTTGACAGAAAGATCCAACAGACTGGAAGTAATGTTTGCGGGACGATGTGAAAAAGTTTATTCACAGACCAATCAAAAAGCAGACCAACCAAAATTACAAAAGAATATAAATAGATATAAATCTGCCAACCAAAACCTACTTAAATCATACTAGTTACTGTTACGCTTTGTCATTTATGGCTTGGCTGATATAATTCTCTTACTAACCTGCCTGGGATACAGACATTTTCTTGACTTCATACGAGATTCTTGTTCTCTGTAAGTAAAAGGAATATAGGTGTTCCCCTTTTTCCATCCAGTAAAGGCACACCCATTACACTTAAAAAAACAAAAAAATTTAGACAAATTTTTATCACACAACGATTAGCCACCTGGATTACAGCAAAGATGCTGTTTGTGGACTACAGTTCAGCACCATAATTCCCTCATGCTCACCAATAAGTTGGAGGTCCTGGGACTCAGTTTGCTGACGACACTGTTGTGGTGGGCCTGATCTCCAACGACGAGACGGCCTACCTATAGGAGATTAAAAACCTGGAGAGATGGTGCCAGGAGAACAATCTTCTCCTGAACGTCAGCAAGACCAAGGAGTTGATAGTGGAATTCAGCACAAAGCAGGAGCGGTCATACCAACTGCTAAACATCAACAGGACCCCAGTGGAAAGAGTGGACAGTTTCCAGTACCTAGGTGTTCACATCACACAGGACCTGTCTTGGTCCTGTCACATCAACACCCTGGTAAAGAAGGCCCGGCAGCAGCTGTACCATCTGAGACACTTAAGGAACTTTAAACTACCCTCTCAGGTGCTAAGGACTTTTTACACTTGCACTATTGAGAGCGTTCTGATGGGAAGCATCGCTTCCTGGTTCGGAAACAGCACCATGTAGGACAGGCAAGCCCTCTAGAAGGTAGGTCAGCTGAACGTACCATCCGCACCAGCTCCCTGACTTGCAGGACCTCAGCCATCCCAACAATGGACTCTTTTCTCTGCTCCTTTAAAGCAAGCACAGAGAGAATGAGAAGGAACTTCTTTCTGCAGGCCATTCGGAGTTTAAACCAGGAAACACCCATTAACTAGTAGTGGACCTTTCTGTCCGTCTCACTTCCTTTACTGCACAAATATTTCTGCACAACTTTGCACTATTCTATGACATCTTAACTGTGGACTGTCACGCAACTCTGAACTCTAAACTTGCATAGCACAGTGTCACTTTATACCATACTGCACATGGACACATAAAATCACACAAAAAATATTTTAATTACTTTAGTTTGTACAGTGAATATCTGCCATAATCATCCATCCTTTCTAAAATTCATGTATATACATATTTTTTCTAGACTTTTTATTGATCAACTTTATTTTTTTTTATCCTTATATTCGATTTCTTTTTCATGTTTAAATGTTGGACAGTCATATAAAACATTTCACTGCATGTTGTACTCTGTATGTATGTGTATGTGACAAATAAAATTTAAATTTGCGCCCATTATCGGACACATTTTTATGATCCATTTTGACATATATTGAGCATTTACAGTTAATAATTTATTAACTTCTTCAGCAATGTGAGCTACAGTTGCTTGTCTGTTGGATCTGACCACACGGACCAGCCTTTGCTCCCCACTTGCATCAGTGAGCCTTGGCTGAATATGACCCTGTCACTGATTCACCACTTTTCCTTCCTTGGACCAATTTTAATAGATACTGACCACTGCAGAGTGGGAACACCCCACAAAAGCTACAGTTTTGGCACAATTCATAGCTGCAGTTTATATCATAATCAAACCCTCTTACACTTGGTTATTTTTCCTGCATCTAACACAAAATGTTTACTTGTTGCCTAATATATCCCACCTATTAACAGGGGCCAAGATGAAGAAATAATCAGTGTTATTCATTTCACTGGTCATAATGTTATAATGTTAATGTTATGCTTGATTGATGTATGTATACAGTATCTTACAAAAGTGAGTACACCCCTCAAATATCAGCAACGTTTTTAGTCTTCTCAAGGGAAAATACTATAGAAATGAATCTTGGATATGTTTTAGAGTAGTCAATGTGAAGCTTGTCTAGCAGTATGAATTTACTGTCCTCTGAAAATAACTCAACATACAGCCATTATTGTCAAAATAGCTGGCAACAAGTGAACATGTCGAAACTGTGTCCAAAGTGTCAATATTTTGTGTGAGCAAGATGTGCTTCTCCATATCTTTGTAATAAAAGTCAATTTTCAGTCAAAATCAATTTATTTAACATCTATCCTCTATTGTTGGCCGGGCAATATTGCAATACAAGATCCTCATGAGATGACATTGTAATTGAATTCAATTATTTAATTTATTTATTTTTTTAATCACTTTTTACAATAGATATTGTCTCAAAACAGCTTTACACAGATAAAGACACTATATACAGATATAGTTGTATAAAAGAATGTGTAAGTTTTTTGCCTCTAAGTTAGTTTTCTATTATTGTTTATCCCTGATGATCAAGCAAGTGGCAAGGGAAAACTCCCTGAGATGTTATGAGGAAGAAACCTTTAGAGTACCTGAAAAGGGTACCCATCCTCATCTGGGTGGCACCGAATGTCCATTTATTACAGTTCCATTGTTGAGGTGTGTACTAATAGGTGATTTAATCCAGAACTGTCCATGCAATCTGTGGTTCTATATTGATACTAATTATAGTCTGAATAAATCCTCAAAGTTCTTGAGTTGTTCAATGGCTTCATGGATCTTTAGGCTTTAGATGTGGCACCATCTCCATCCCCGTAATAAAGCCAGTTTTTACATGCCTTTCATTGGCCTTTCTATGTATACTGCATGATATTGCTGCACAAAACAGCATCCATGAACAATTTGAAATATTTAGAGATATCTCCTGTACACATGAAATGCTGACCATAGTTGTCTTGCACCTACCCATAGAAATGTTGAGTTAATGTTGTGACAATTAAGGGAATTCAGTACAATGTCCCTCATCCTATCTTTCACGTGTCCCACTTTCATGGGCTCTTCTCAAGGCACTTTCTGATGAATCTTACTCACACTTTTTAACACTATGCCTTGCATTAACAAGGTTGTCAATATCAGTGGCCTTGAATATACTATGCCAGGGAGAGGTTATAATCATTATATGCCTGTCTGAATAGATTTTCATTTAGACCATTGTGAAATGCTATTTTGAGCTGTTTGTGTCAAGAGTCAAAGTACAGAATAGATCATTTCCAGAAGTCAAAAGATCAATAACTTCAATAAATTCTTGTTAAAGCTGCTCATAAGCTCCTAAGGCAGGTGACTGATCAGTGGTAAAAAGTAATGGTGGCATACCAAATTTACGTGTATTTTGAGCTATTGTTAATGATGTTAGGTATGTTCACCACTAAGATAATGAGCATAGGTTGAGCAGTGATGCAATGTTCTATAGCTTGGTTTTCATTCCAAACAAGCAAGGGCCACACCTGACAGTCATTATAAACGAAAATAATTAGATTTAAACAGGTAGAATTTATCTTGCCCTTGCAAGATAAATTCGAATGAATTCTATGGCTCGAATAAAGATTGGACACGCCTGCTTTAGACAATGTGTGGAAAAGTTCAGTTCTAAATAAAATAAAATAAAAAGAAAAGAAATCTGTGCAGGCCTACAAGCTGGGATTGTTATTGCTGGACTATAAACGCTAGTTATTTACATTAATACATAACGTTTGTTTTAGTACATTTAATATTGTTTTATTTATTGGAGAATTATTTTATTAATTGAAGAACTTCTATGATTTATTCTATTTTATAAAATGTTTTATTCAAGCCAAGCAGGCTTTATTTAAAATTGTTTTATGCACTTTATTTACACAACACAAACAAGTTGGGGCGGGGCGGGCGGGGGGCAGTGTTTGGGCCATGTGCAAAAAGCAGGTAGACTAGACAAACATGACATGCTGACTGACACTGATGATCACTGCTGAATGAATTTAAAATGGCTTTGCAAACATAAGTCATTAAACAGTCTCTGTAAAATAGGGTGCAGGTGTGAGTGAGATTGATGGGCTAACTGCTGATACACAATCCTGTGTAATAGGAGAGTACTACACCCAACATAGCATCCAAAGCAATTTGCACCCACCCCTTTTACAGAGCATTTTACATCTATTAAGATCTCTTCAATACATCTCAAACTCTATGATTGATTGTCAGACATTACCAGCCTTCTTCTTTATGTACCATATAATGAAAATTAACTAGTATAATCACAAAAATTGCCAATACCTCCTTGCCAAGGAATCAGCTTAATCATATTTTTAAACTAAGACTTCATTTTTCAAACCTGATGGAGACTTCAAATCACTGTAAATCATCTGCCAAAAGGTATGAATTTATACCACAAATACATATTTAATATAAAAAAAAAGTGTCCCAAGACTCAAATGCAGATATACAGAATAACCAGCACAAGCAAAAACATCGACAGCTACTTTGCATGCAATGCCATTCATTCAATTATGTTTTAGTTAGTGACTTGCAGCACACCCACTAACTGAAGGATTAATTGTTCATGCAAATTAGTACTAATAATTTAGCATCTTAGTAAATCAGGGCTTGATTGTTGATGTCTTCCTTGGTTTCTTACTTCTTAGTGCTATTAAAAGGGCAGTTGAGAATGTCACATTTGTCCCCTTCTGGTAACAAACAACAACGTAATTGTTTGTGTAAAGTGACTAAGAAGATTACAGGAAATTGGCAGCGTCAATTGATGTGAGCTTAGTTTAGTCATGCGAGATAATTCATCAAGATGTTCATTACTGAGCTGGTGAAAGAAGTCCTATTATGAACTCAAGTATGAGCCAGTGCTGAATTATAGAGCATTACCCCAAAACACCACAAGCAGCCTCAATACTGTTCCTGACCTTGTACACAAAGAATGTTGTGAGTTTATAGTCGGGCTGCAGCTATCAATTATTCTAATAATCGAGTTTTCTAACATTATTTCATCGATTAATCAAGTAATTAGAATTACTTTTTCCTCATGAAAGAGCAATACTAAATGTACAAGAGAAACTAAAATGGGTCTCTTAAAATGAACAAGTCATTTATATCTTTTTTAGACAAATGTATTGCTGAAATTACATGGAGAAATACAGTATATCTGTGAAAACTCGACCCATTTAGTGCATTTAATTGCCATTTTATATATAATATCAATATATAAATAAAAATATATAATATATTAAATAAATGATAAATAAAAATCTATTTCAAATTAGTAAAAAAAAAAAAAAAAAAAAAAAGCTTTTCGCACTGTACAGTGTTTTCTTCATGTTTAAGTTAGCCATTTTTTTTGCCTTGAATCTTCTCTTCACCCCTCAATTTTTAATTCTGTAGCGTCTTCTGTTTACATGTCCAGCGCATTCCAGAATTTAGTGAGTGGTGTGTCAGTAATTTTGTATTCGAATTACTCGAGTTACTCAAGGAATTGTTTCAGCCTTAATTCAGAGTCTTTTCAGTATAGAATCCCCAACCGCCCACCGCACCAGACAGTACTGAGTCTATCTATTGTTCTTTAACACTCTCTCATCCTCTTGGATGCTTCCTCTGTTATACTCTGTTATACATTCTCTTTATATTTATGCTTCATCCCTCTTTTTCTATGCTGTTACAGTGTTTGGTTATTATCTAAGGCATATAAAAAGTGGCATTCTTAAATTGAAAAATTGTAAAGGCAACCAAACTCGCATTTGCTAACGAGGATGTCAGCCAGATTAGTAAAGCACTCAACACAAGAAGTACAATTTTCTGACTTGCTGAGAGAATGTTGGGAAAATGTAAATATGCAATAAAAAGTTAAAATGGCTAAAAAAATACATATTTTTGTTTGTCAGAAAGTTGTGTAGATTATGTATGCTTTATATGTAATTTTAAATTAATTTGTCACTGAAAGTAAATGAAGTGTTTTACAAAATGATTCGCAGCTGTGTTTGTTTTAAGAGCACTACTTAATGCGTATCTTACATAATGCATACACGTTTCATCTTCTTTAAGGTACATTAAGAATGCCTGCCTTTCGGGCATGATACCCCAAGGCTTGAAGGTTATTCCTACAACAACAATTTTAAAGATGTCACCCTTGCAGCTACCTAATTCATCTTTCCCTGCTTTTAACATTGCTTGCCCCCATTTCCAACACTCAGACATTGGTCACAATCTTGCTTTCGAGTGCTCTAGGGAAAAGACAGACCTGAAGATATATCACTTTTCCTACAAGACTGCCACCAGAGCTAAAATCCATCTCTTTAGTGCGCAAGTCTTGTTTTATAAATGCCGTTTTTATGAAGATCAATGCTCACTGAATATTTAAAACTCAATCTAGTGGCCAAATCATGTACCTGTATGCCTCACATTAAAATAACAGTAAAAAAAAAACTTTAGCAAGACACTGGAATGAAACACTTGAAATTGTCAGTGATATCTGAGATGTTATAACTACTGAAAATACCTGGTCAAGTGTTCAGTCAGACTCCATATTGCCACAGGACCTTAGGAAGGTGGAGATTAGAAACCTGTCATGTCTACACCCACGAAGAATGTCTACGCAAAAGAACAGTAAGCTATTAGCTCTTAGCCAATAAAGAAGCCATTGATTTTTTTCTTTATTGCTTCTACTGCTCTCTGTATCAAATACCTTAATGCCACCTTGTATGTTTCCTCTGATACTCAATCCGTTCTTATTCCCAGAAGAGGCACATATTATAAATAATTGGATGAAGAAACGTAGAGGGAGGTGATTCCGAGCATAACACTAACTCCACGAAGTCAAATAGCTCATGTTGCGATGTGCCATTGTGCAGGTGTAGAAGAATGGCAGAAAAGTATAAACCTCAATCATATTGTAAAGTCTAGATTTGCATTTCAGACAACCATATATGCAGAAAGTATAATATTACTGCCCAAGTTACAGAAATAAGGACCACATAAACTGGTTTAAAGGCATGCCTGTTAAACAAAACATGAGGAAGCATATAATAATATTTGTAGTCATTTAATTATACTGCTGCATAGCTGACCAGAGCAGGATGGATTAATGATAATGTTCGGACGACACGGCCAGAACTGATTGCTGAGTGATCTACTAAAAACATGAATGTCATAGCACAATTTGCCTCATTAGACTGCGGCTGAGCATGATATTCCAGTGTAGCCTGTGCATGTATATTGTGGACCGGAAAATTAAGGATGGCATTTGTGCCAAGATAAAATGACTCTTTTTAGTTTGGGACTTTATCCTATATTTATCATATGTGCCAATAAATAGAGATCAAATGTGACTTGGCTGGCAACGTGTATCCAAAATGGTATCTTTGGTCATAAATCAATAGATATTAAGATTCTCACAAAGCAATAAATATTAGTAAAGAGGCTACAGTCACAATTTGAGCCAAAGCACATGCATAATGCACTGAAGGGCAGTGATAAAGTCAGTGATTAGTCTTCGCCTTGATTATTTGAAATAAGTCTTTTAAAGAACCATCAGCACCGAGTACACTGCACAATGAGACGAGAGATTAGATGACTTGCATAAATACATGCTCAATGAGGTGGAAAAAAAACAGACCTAACAATTGTGACTATTGCTTTCATAGGTGCTAAAATGAGTTCGCTTAATCAATTGAAACTCAGTTTTAATGTCAAGAAAAGGGATTTTAAGAGATTTACTTATATTTTTCGGCAGCAAAAAATGTTTGTTTACTTTCATTTTTAATCATTAGGCTAAACACACTAACACGTATTTTATGTTTTATCCTGGTCAGTGTCACCTTGAATTCTGTCTCAGGATGAAATGCCAGTCCACACAGAGCACAAGACCCCACCACACACACACACACACACACACACACACACACACACACACACACACACACACACACACAAACACACACACGGCCACTCAGATAGAAAATACTAAATTGCGCATCATACCTGACGACCTACTTTTTGCAAGGTGGGAGGAAACTCGGCACACACAGAAACATGAGCTCAGAATCCAACCACTGACCATGAAGCTGTGAGGTTGCAATGCACTGGTGTAAAGCTAATTTAGTTGGGTGTAAGCCAAGTTTGTGTTTGCTGTTTCAGTTGCTATTTCTAGAGGCAAATTAGCACTGGTGCACTTTCTTGACACACATAATAATGATGGCTTTGTATATAATTCAACAAACATTGTAGCATATATCTATGTACAAAAGTATTGGGACACTTGGTCTTTCTTGCCATATGTGGTTCTGTTACCACAAAGCTGAAGGCACACAATTGTATTGGATGTCTCTGGATGTCTTTGGAAAATTTTGCGTTCGCTTGAAATTGGAAATCCAAACCTGTTCCAGCATGTCAATGTCCCTGTGCACAAAGTGAGCTCCTTGAAGATATGCTTTATGAAGCATATGCATATGAAGATATGGTTTGGAGAGGAAGATCTTGAGTGGTCTTCTGTAGAGCTCTGATCTCAACCCAACTAAACACCTTTGTGATAAATTGGAACGCTGACTGCACCCCAGGCCTCCTCACCTACATCTGTACCCTTTGTGGCTGATGAACACAAATATCCATAAGCACACTCCAAAATCTAGTGGAACATCTTCCAAGAACAGTGCACGGAATCATAAGAGTAAATTGGGACGAAATGTGGAATTTGATGCTCATGCCATACTTATGACCAGGTGTCCGTCAAACTTTTTGGCAATATAGTGTGTGTGTGTGTGTGTGTGTGTGTGTGTGTGTGTGTGTGTGTTTGTGTGTATGTGTGTGTGAAGTTAACCATTCTCCTGAGGTTAAAGTGAGGTTCAAGTTCTTTTTTAACCTGCCTGATGTATCATGATTCTATTCAATTGGAGACCATTTGCTGCTGCTAAGGATGGTTCAACACAAACAGGGTAAAGATCTATTAAGCTTAACTCAAGAACCATGAGAAGCGGTTTGGACTGTAGTTAATATAAACAGTCTGCTTCAGTGGCTTGGGGCTTCAATTGCTATGTTCACTTTTGCATTCCTCTGGCCACCAGTACACAGTTGATTACCTCAACTATGGTAAAACTGCATGGGCGTTCAGTGTCACTCATATGAAGATTAGTTCCCTTTTTTGAGTCTGGTTCCTCTCAACTTTTATTTTATTAGAGATAAACCTATAAAGATAAACTTCTACTAATTAAAAAAGTATTCTAATCTATTTACTTCCTAAAGCTGTTTTGGGACAATGTCCATTGTGGTATACAAATAAACAAATAAACTACAAATAAAAGAAATAAGAAACAAAGTTTTAATTCATTTATTTTTCTGCTTAGTATCTGTGTGGTTTTGTGATTGATTCTTAAAATCACAGAATGGCAAATAAATATGCCTCATCTGATAAAACAAACAGAACAAAGCTAATTACCAGACTCAAATATATATATATATATATATATATATATATATATATATATATATATATATATAAAAACATATAATATATGGAAAATGTCATAGCACTGGTACACGCTTCTATTCCAAAGGAATGATTAAAACTCATTTGATTATATACTATAACTTTACCGAACCACACCTCTTGAGAATTCCTTGTTTCCCAAGAATGCAACAGAAATGTAATCAAGAAGCCTGAATGAAAATGCAATGCTTTAAAGAAATACAAAAGAATACAACATTTTTTCTAGAGATAACATGAAACATTACTGCACTAATGAATGTATTCATTGGAAAAAAAAGATCATTATTCACCAAACTGTTGTTTTTACTCAGCCTGTGTATGCTCTTGATTTCCTTATTTTTTGTTCATGCAGTATGGCCACATGTCAAATTTAAGAAAAAGTAATGAGAAAAATTTTTTAGCAATTGGCCACTCTTCTTTCTTATGGATTCACAATTCACTCCAAGGGCACAGAAGAGCTGAGCCAGCCCTTCGACGAGAGACAAACCACCAGGGAATGAGCAAACGAGAAAATGAGGGCTCCAGGAACGCTGTGTGAATGTAACACCCTGCCGAGGAGAGCAAATTGCAGGTTGCAAAATGCCCATTCGACATGGAGGAGAGGTACATGAGGGACACCTCCACATGCATTGTACAGACACCGCTGGGAGAATACTGGTACAAAAATGGGTGCAAACCAAGGTAGGTGAGAGCTTGTTAAAGAGTTTGTAGGCCCAGAGGGGACCAGAAGGTTGGAAAAAGTGTTCAAATGGAAAGCTAAGGTCATTTATTTATTTGAAGTGGACCACCCTAAGTTCTGCACTAAGTGCCAGATTACTTAGGAGTTATAAAAGTCCTGCATTTCCATGCATTAATGTTACAAAAAAGCCTACATATAATACAATCCTGCATATAACAATTAATAGCATTAGAGAGTAAACTGAATAATATGCTCATGTGCAAAAGAAAACATTTTATTGATCATGTCACAGCAGAGAAAACAATCCATACAAGAAAATATATGGTACACTATATATGCGGACACCTGGTTCTGAGTTTGGTATGTGGTTTTGAGCCTCGAATTTCACGTTTAGTCCCAATTTACTTTTATAATTCCCTCCACTTTTCTGGGAAGATGTTCCACTAGATTTTGGAGTCTGCTTGTGGACATTTCTGTTCATTAGCCACAAGTGTGTTAGTAAAGTCGGGTACTGATGTAGGTGAGGTGGGGAGGCCTGGGGTGCAGTCAGTGTTCCAATTCATCCTAAAGGTGTTCAGTAGGGATGAGATCAGAGCTCTATAGCAGACCACTCAAGATCCTCCTCTCCAAAGCTTGTAAACCACTGATACTCTCTGATAATTTCTTCAAGGAGTACACTTTGTGCACAGGGGCATTGCCATGCTGGAACAGGTTTGGGTTATCAAGTTTGATGGAACACAAAATGTTTATAGGCTGTATCCAGAGATGTAAAACACAATTGTGTGCCTTCAGCTTTGTAGTAACAATTTGGAAAAAAAAACATATGGCAAAAGTCACTGATACTTTTGTCCATATAGTGTATAAAGTATTAATTTCATACAAACTCATTTATTTTTACTCACAAAAAAAGCTCTGATACTAACATCAAATATCACTGATGATGTCAAGTCAAGAAGCTTTTATTGTCATTTTAACCACATATAGCTGACGCAGCATACAGTGAAATAAAATGTTTTTCCAAAACCCTGGTGCTACATAAAACAACATAGAGCTACATCACACAACATGGAGCTACATACAGAACACAGAGCTAAGGACTAAAGTAAGCTGTCTTATCCACATAAAGTGCATCGTGTGCAACCTGGTGCAAACAGTGCAGACAAAAGACACAAGACAGTGTGCGACAGATACACAAAACACATAAACATAAACACAATGTTGTAAAAAAAAACAAAAACAGCAAGAGCAGCAATCGAGAGTTGTGCAAAACAGCATGTAAACAGTAAAATATAATTATAATATAGTATGGGTGGTGCTGAAGACATGAATGTGTATGAATTGAAATGAGATTCGAGTGTGAGTACAGGTTGTAACAGTTCAGTAACACACAGTTGAGTGTGTGTGTGTGTGTGTGTGTGTGTGTGTGTGTGTGTGTGTGTGTGTGTGTGTGTGTGTGTACTATATCTTCAGTTCTGTATTCAGTTTTGATGTGACATTACAATATGCTTATGTATGTTCTCAAACCAATGAACAGATGAAACAAAATGCTAGAACTCTGGGTAAATTTTATGATTAATGACAGCAATCAAAACAGACTGGAAACTGTTCTCTGTGAGAATATCAATATGCGCTGCTAAGGCATCTTCCTACAATCAAGTGATCTGATAAATCCTCTTATATTGTTTGAACAATAATTTTGATCGCGAGTATGGGGGCAGGCAATCTGAGCAGTATTAGCGAGTGTAGTCGTTAAAAATGAGTACAAGGTGCCGTAAATTGCATGCACACAAAATTGTTTGCCAGACTGAAGCAGCGAAGAAGTGGGTGTGCAGAGAAAATACATGTACTATGCATTTTCGAGAAATGCTCACTTCCTTTTCTGGCTTGCCAGGGTCTTCAGTTTGCTAAAAAAATATGGCACCTTAGACTTTTTAATGACCACACTGTTCCACATACTTAAATCAGGAGCACCCCCACTTTCTATTAAAATGGCCTAATATCTTAAACATAAAACTCAGCACAATGAGTTAATTGATGGCAGCACAGGGGAGCAGCCAACAGAGCAAAGTAAAATGCTCTATTACACACCTAATTAATTCTAATATATCACTCAATTCTGTATTTGTATGAGTATCAGTACCAGCTACATGAACCAATGAACATATACAAGTCATGTATGGCAATAGCCGGGGATTGAGGACAGGCGTTGTCCATAGTATGAGTGCACTTAACTGATGACAAAAAGAGATGCTCCACAAATTTTGGAAGACAAAACCGGCCCACCGGCCGAGACACAAGATGCAGTCGGCCATCTGTTCGCCCTGTCACTAATCTTTCTTTCTCCCAACTCAAAATAACACATACTTGCACTCGGTGGGGAAACTGCAGCCCTTGCTGAGCAGGGGGAAAGGAGAGTGTAAATCGAGAAGTTATGTTTACTAAACCGTGTATGAGAGGTGGGTGAAAATTAAATACACAAGAGTTCTTTCTTTGTCATAAGCTGTTTATAAGCTGTGAGAAAATAACTGATCTGAGAAAAACATTTATATACTCGTGGTTATGTGTACATGTGGTTATTTACAATAATTGTTATAAATGGGTCTAAATATAAATTGAAAACATTAAAAATGACAAGAAATATAGGTTATAATGTGAAACTCTGAATATACTACTATAAATGACTACTCAGGTCCTCTTCGAATTCTCAACTAAATCAGCACCACTTGCTTCTTGTTGTTCACTACTAATTAATCATATTTTGTTCTTTGTTATAAATGCATTCCATGTTTATTGCAAGCTGCTATATATTATCCCTCTACTTTTCTGCTACAGTAGGGTTCACTTCTACAGTAACCTGCTTCATTTCATGCCATTGCTGGTACTTATTCATTATTCATCAATCATTCATGCAGGAAATTCAGTGTTGCCAATTTACCTGCCAGCAGCTTTTTGGAAGGTAGGAGGAAAGCCACGCAAACACTGCTTGAGCATGTTCAGAAACTAAAAAAAAGCAGTAACCTGAGCTCAGGATAGAACTGGGAACCCTGGAGTTTTGTTGTGGCAACTCTACCTTCGGCACTGCCACACTGCTTGTTTGTTATTGTTATTGTGGATTATTAGTATCATTATTACAGCTCTCCCTCATAGGGTGCACAGCTAAATCCGATTAGCTAAATCAAAATGGCACAATTTTTCTCTTATGTCTCTCCCTACCATTACAGAGATGTGCAGAATGCGCAGCTCCTCCTCTGCTGCAGTGTCACTTGCTGGGTCTTCTGTAGTGTCCACGCCTGGAGCATTCTGATTGCCGTCCTGATGGTGGATGTGGAAAAGCAGCGTCCCATTCTCCAGCCACTGTTGCCTCCAGCGCACCAAGGCTATGTCCTCTGAACTCCCGGAAATCTCTGGAAATGCACAAACATACCGCTGCTCTTAGTAATTATTTCTGCAGAATACACAGGTTGCAGATTCATATGCAGAAATCTCGAACCGTGGTCTTTATAATAAAAAAATGTCCATGTAAGATAAAAAGTAGACTGCAACTGCAGTCTACAGAGTTATATAAAAATATATATTAAAAGAATTGTAGCAGATTACAGAGAGAGCCATGCTGAAACATCTGACTATTATATCTTTTCAAATAACTAAAGAAAGTTCAGGTAACTAAAGAAAGATTTTGTAGCTCAGTGGTTAAGGCTCTGGTTTACTGAGCAAAATGTCAGGGGTTCAAGCCCCAGTATCACCAAGATGCCTTTTTTTGGGCCCATGAGCAATGCCCTTAATCCTCCAGGGGCTGCTGCATCATGGCTTCCCCCAGCTTTCTACATCACTGTGATATGCAAAGAAATAATTTCACTATTCTGTAAGTGACATGTATAAAGCACATATTTTAAATACATCCTATACTCTGTATAAATCACTCATTTATTAACTGTAATAACATCTACATGTTGCTGATGTTTTCTCTATAAGCAATGATTATGTGGTATAAATATACAATGAAGTTTCCACTAAGTTTTTTGTTTAACCTTAAACATGATTAATATAAACAATATAATATAAATATATATCAATTTAAATTAATTCAGTTTTATTTGTATAGTGAATTTAACAATGGACATTGTCAAATAGATAAATAAGTTATAAAAACCAGAGTTTATACCTGTTACACTTTAGATCTAACAATTGTAAGTCATTCTTGATATAAAGTGTCTGCAAAAGCCATAAGTGTAAATGTATATGTAAATTCACTATTCCCAGGGCTTGGTAAGCTACATGAGGCTTCCTACATTAGTCTTGTAATAAAAGCTCTATAAGAGTTTTACATTTCCTCAACCTTCCCTGATAATTATTGTACCCAGGTGTGAAGAATCTAAATTCTACAAAATGCAAGATCTCTAAGACTGAAATCATGTGTATCCTCCAAAGCGCTTTAAAACGTGGGCGAGACTGCAGCTGCCGTTTGGTCTGACTGTAAGGGAAAAAAGGCTTGTAAGTATTACATGCTAAAGGTACAGACATATAATTAGAGAGCATTAGGAGACACACGACATAGTTTTCCATGTAGAAGTGGGTTCTGCAGTAAGAGAGGGCATAGGCGTCTGTGAATTAGCTATATGCTGTTGGATACTGAAAACACTAGGTTGTTAGAAAAGCACACAACATGTGAAAACCTGGAACCAAAACCTGGGACCTGGAGTTTTGAAGAGTACAATGGATTCTAAAACCATTTTATACCTTAAAATAACACATATGATAGAGTTGTCATGCACTTAGACAGGCTTTGAAGCACAAGTTGAAGGAAGTGGCATTAATTACTATAATAATCATCTTGTGATTCAGAAAATGAAGACATCTCTCTGAAACTTCTTTTTGGCAAAACTTGGGTTTAAAAAAAAAATTTTGACAAGACCACTATTCAAAATGACTCAAGTTTTCTTTCTGCTCATCCAATGCAAATGACAACACTCGTGTGCTTGCACTTCCCTTCCCCACACTCCCACAGGCCTGTTTTGCTCCGACACATTTATTAATGATGGAACATATGGGGAAAATGTTCTAAAAAATAATTACTGCTGAAACAATTAGTGTTTTTCCTCTCATTGGCTCTTGTCTATTTATACTGCATTCACACTGTTCTCTGATTATTTGCAAAAGTAGAAGGATATTCTTAAGAATTACTTCTTTTGCTGAAAAATGACAAAACCATGTGGGGAAAAAAATGTAGGCGGTATTTTAATTACTGTTGGTGACTTGGCCTCTTTCTGTGTCTTATGCTAAATGTCATTGTAAACATCTAACAGTGAGACATTTAGAAAGAAAATGAAGATGTGACCAACTTTTGGATTAATCCATAAATATTTTCATGCCGTTTTGTATGCCACAGCGTGCTAATGTATTCGCTTGCTTTTATTTACTATTTTATGATTTGAAGGAATGCCATGCTAGGCTAAACAGACTGATCTTTAAAACTGTTATTTGGCTCATGCCTGCTAAGAGCAAAAGCACTGCACACCTCCCATTTGGTAAAGTAACTGATTTCAACATAAATGTATTCGCAAGAACATACACAATTTTCATAATTAAAAATGAGGGCATTTGGCAGATGTCCTTATCCAGAGTAACTTGCATTTTTTATTTGTTCAACAGATGACAGTTATGGGTCTTGATCAAGGGCACACTTTGGCATTGTTGGGATTTAAACTCAAACACAAACTTCCAATGAGTATATAAAGCACTGAATGGTCTTGCGCTGCAGTATCTGAGCAAACTTCTGAACCATTATGATTCCCGCACCTACTTAGATCAAAAGGTGCAGGCTATTTGTTGGTACATCAAATAACAAAGACTACAGCAGGGGGCAGATCTCTCTCACAGTTGTGGAACAGCCTTTCAATTAGTGTTCGGGACTCAGACACAGTCTCAGTGTTCAAGTTGAGGCTGAAAACATTCATTTAGTCAAGTCTTTTGTCAGAAGGTTGTTCTTAGGTAAAAGATCAGATCCGGAGGGATCATGGATATAGAGTGTTTGGTGAACTGGGATAATTGTATGCTGTCGTCCCCTCACATTCACAAGTTCACTTAGGTTTGTTGACGGTGATGTGGTGGGCTGTCTCTTATCCCAGAGAGCCCTCGTGTCTGTGTTACCTTCTGGCCCTCCCTTTTAGTTACTGTATGCTGCCATAGAGAGTCTTGCCGGAGTCCACAATTGCACAGTGGATTTAACTTTTATACAAAAATAAGGATACCTAATAATCCATATCTTTCTTTCTATCCATCACCCCTCTTTCTCTCTCTCTCTCTCTCTCTCTCTCTCTCTCTTGCTTTCTCTCTCGCTTTCAGTCAAGTTAAACATGCTCTTGAGGTACCATTGACCAGTATCCCTTTCCCTTTCCTCTCAACAGATTTTTCTGCATCATACCAGCACCCTGCAACACAGGAGCTTTGAGGATGTGTGTCACCACTTAATGTCAACATTAATGTCAACAGTCTACAATGGCTCAGGACGACAAATTGCATTTGATCACCATCACTGCACATCAAAGTTTGACTGTAATAAATGGGTATTCTGTGACATATGAGGATGAGGTTGCCTCTTGAGTCAGGTTCCTGTCAAGGATTCTTTCTTATGCCATTTCATGGAGTTTTTCCTTGCCACAGTCTCCACCGGATAACTTATTACAGACAAACTGACAATTATAAGGAACAAACGTATTCATACTTTATTACCACATTATCTGTGTAAGGCTGCTTTGAGACAATGTCCATTGTTAAATGCACTATACAAATAAAAAAATAATTGAATTAACTAAAGTAATCAAAACAAATTTGACTAAATTAAGCCTAATTAACTGTTTATTAGCTGTACATGATTAAGGCCAACAACACAAGCCGGAGACCCTAATCACACCCTGATCACACTGTACAGTGTCTTTAAAGTTTAGGTAACAATAAGAATACTTAACAATCCTTATTTCTTTCTCCCTGTCATCCTCTAATCTCTTTCTCTCTCTCTCTCTCGCTCTCTGTCAAATTAAACATGCTCCTAAGGTACCAGTGGCCAGTGTTCCACTTCGGATCTGCCTGATTCATCCCAGTGTTCTACCTCTGGATGGAGTTCTCCTCAACTGGAGTCCACTCTGTGCAGCTTAAGGATGGTCTGACATTAATAGCCTAAAGATCAATGACGTTACTAAGCAACTCAAGAACTATGAGGGTGAACTTAATTAATTATTAATTGGTAATTAATATTACCAGTCCACTACAATGGCTGAGGACTGCAGTTCGCATGGACAGTTCTGCCTTTAAACACCCATAACTGAAAAGTACATCTCAATAATTATAGAACTGTAATGATTGGATATTCGGTGCCACCCAGTTGAAAGACTCAGATTCTTCCTCATATCGTCTCATGGAGTTTTTCCTTGCCACTGTTGTACCTGGCTTTCTTATTAAGGGCAAACTTCTACATTCCAACTTCAAAATCTCTTTATCTGTGTAAAGCGGCTTTGGGACAATATCCATTGTTAAAAGTGCTTCACAAATAAATAAAAAATAATAATTGAATTAAAGTGGGTCAGTGTGTGCTTTATACTGTAGGGAGTGCAGAACTGCTATTGGTCTTAGGATTGGGTGTCTGCCATCCAGTCTAAATAATTTTACAGCTCACATACCACACAATATAGAAGGCTCTTCAGGCTTATCTTAAGTTAGATCGTCAAGGTCAACTGACTTAGGCATTGGGTGGCTGTATTAGATGATATGACCAAGGGCAAAAAAACTGCCAGAGCAAGCAGATGGCTGTTTTAAAGATTGGAAGTCTGCAACCTGTAAATAAAAGATCAAGGAACAAGAGTAAGGTCCTACATCAGGAGTATGTAGGTGGTCTGACCCTTAAAAAAAAAGGCAGAATTCATTTTAAAGAGATGCCTGCTATGAGATTTTTTTATATGAAGTGTTGATTGCTATATATGGTTTTATAGTATACTGTGACTGTTCAGCTGTCCCTGTAGTAAAATGAATATCTTAGGAAGCAAGCAAAGTCCTGGGTGCATGAGCTGAACACTATCCACAGAACAGCTTGAGAGTGCCAAATCTCTCTGTCGGGGTGTTTCAACCACCAACAAAGCAGTAGTGGAAGCCAATGTCTTGGTGGCCATCTCACAAACATAAACAGGTCTTTTTCACTGTTGTTTTCATTGATGCTAGTCATGAATACTACCTGCAAAGGGATTCTGCTGAAAGTTAGAAGATAAACAAATGTATAGCTGACTATTTCACAGTTATCTGACAAACTATTCCCAGCTTAGCAGTTTAAAACTCATAGTCACACTACAGATCGAACATGATAATGAGGCCATCGAGAGTCAGTACAAAATAATGTCAACTTGATAACTCCTGCTTTAACTTGAAATAGTGTACAGTCATCAGGATTCACCAACTATTCACTGATAGTGTCCAAATGCTCAGACCGATGAAAGCAAAACAACGATTTTGTGATTCTGTGAATGCTTGAAGTTATTGCCATTGGCAAACTTGGTTTGGGTCAAACCATCCTGGTAAAATTTCAGATGCCATCATGAGCAACTGGACCACAAGCTGCTGCAATGCCCCAAAGCCATCATCCATCACTATATTTTATACGTTGACAGGCAAGTAAGGATTCCGTGTATTCTGTTTCATCATTATCTGACCACAAGACAGAAATTCAACTGAATTTCAGCATCAACATTTTGTGGGTTACATCATAGGAAAAAAAGCTTTTTTCTTAAAAGGGTTAAAGAAAAGAAGTTTTGTATGTGGCATTATAGAAAATGTTCAACTTTGCAACCACAGAAATTAAGTAAGATGTACAATTCTCAATCTGCTATATTTGGATTCTTTTTGGACACTTTTTTGTACTGTTTTGCGTTCTACTTGCATCCATCTGTCAAACATTGAACATTTTTCTGACCGATGTTGCAGCTATACTGTATGTATTTTCTGGCCAAAAAAGTCAAAACCTGGATTTAACTAAGTAGGAGCATTTCACTGGATAATTACTGCAGTGATTAAAACGTTTCAGATGGCAACAAGTTATTCAACCCTAACAGAAGCAGTGAGAAGCTTCTCTTTTGTCAAATATGTTACTTGGGTTAAGAACTATCCAATGCATTATTAAAACCTGAAAGGACATTGGTGTAAGAAATGTGGTGGAAAAGAATTATTGATTTAATGCAATCGGATATCGGCTAAATTTTTTAAAAATTACATTATTAAAAAACAACAACAACAACAACAACAACAACAGTAGAACCTGGAGCTATGTTTAACAGTGGAAGTAAAAACAACGCCACATGCACAATGCAAAGAGGCTGGGACTAGACCAAGTTAAAATAAAAAAAAAAAAAAAAAAACGGAAAAGAGTCATGTTGTCTGATGAGTACAGATTTACCTTGTTTTAGAGCACATGAGCCCATCATTCTTAGTGCCTGCTGTACAAGCCTGTAGAGTCAGTGTTATGATCTGGGGTTGCTTTTTTAGGTCTAGGTTCAACAACGTTATGTGCCACAAAAATGTATTTTTAAATGAAACAACTGGCAAACAAAATAATGCAAGATGGGTTCTTAAAAAGAAGGTGAAGGTGCTTGCATGGCCTGGCCAATCACCTGACTTTATTTATGGACAATTTTGAAACTGATCGTGACTAATTTAAGCTTGGTGAATAAAACATCATCTAGCAAGTGAAATGGGCAAATCTGAATCACAATGCTATCAAAAATGTATTACTTTTTTATCATAGATATGGCAAAGCTGCAATTGTATTATTACTTTTGATTTTAGACATATCTTTATTTCTGCAAATGCTACGAAAATTGTGAAGCTAAACGTTTCAAGAAATCGAATGATACATGTAAACAGTATTAAATGATATATATATATATATATATATATATATATATATATATATATATATATATATATATAAACATGATTTGGCATCTATTAAACTTTCTGTAATCTGAAGACTGCAGGCACAGACATTCTGCACAAACAGGATTTAAATCCCCTGAAGATCAAAGTTTATTTTCACTGGCTTGTTTCAAGGTATATTTCACTGATGGTGCCAATTTTCCCCCTGAATAACAATGCACAAGCGAGCAATCAGTCAAAGTCAGACCTGCTTTACCATCCCATCCAACACCAGGAACATTAACTGCAATAGCTTGCAAATGCTAATTTAATAAGGTTTTTTTTGGTGTTGTGTTTATTATTGTATCTTGGATAATTAGCTCAGAAGAGAAAGAAAATGTGTCTTTATGGTCATGTGACCTCTTGTCCGTTTCCTCATGTAAAATACATAATCTGGATGAACGGGGGGAACAGAATACCGTATTTTTCCGGACTATTAGACGCACCCAAATATAAGCCGCACCCACTGAATATTTCAAAGATTTTCATTTTGAACATAAATAAGCCGCACCTGTCTATAAGCAATTGAATGAAATTTACACAGGCTTTAACGAAAGACCTGTAACACGGTGCCTGTAACACGGCTTGTATCTAAACAGTAGCCTACCAAGAAAGTCATTGTTCACTGTCTTCCTCCTTCCTTTTACAACAATTTCTCTTGTGAGTTTTTCTTTTAGCATCGTCGTGCGTTTAAAAATCACCATCGGTGAAGCTTTTCTCCCGATGCCATGCAGCTCAGAACACAGGTGAAGTGCATTTTTTTCATGCCCGGTTGTTTTCAGCGTGACAAATTATTCGCCTTTCCTGTTGATAGTCCTTAACCCGTTCAGCAATTTAATTGGTCTAATGTTACAGGGCTCAGTTTTTTGGCATGAAGCTTGTGAAACCAGAAAAAAAACAGGAAAAATCCATAAATTAGCCGCTTCCTTGTTTAAGCTGCAGGGTTCAAAGCATGGGAAAAAAGTAGCGGCTTATAGTCCGGAAAATACGGTATTCTCTCATTTTCACATCATTTTCATTATGTAGCATTAATGGTAGCATGTATAGGATCTTGTTACTGTACTATACGACACACTAGAAGAACAGTGATTTTGTGCATGAAAGTGTGCATTTCATTCTTCAGCTACGCTCATTTTATTGCTTGCAGGTTTATCAGCTAAAGTGCTCCATGAAGAAAGACCCAGCTATAAGTCAGAACCTCCAATCAGGCCGTCCAGAAAAAGTGTTCTGCTAGCATTATTATCCACGGCCAGTCTCATTTTCTTTTTCACCATGCAATGTAATAGCCAGTCAGGAATCTACGAAAAGAAACTGGGGCCAGAACTGAGTGTCCCCCTTCAATCATCGTGTGGCAGTCAACAATGTTCAAGAGAGAACTCATGAGTGTTAAATTAACACCTCTGCTGTACAGAGACCGGCTGAAAATGTGGTGCAAATGAGACTTTCCACCATTTACATTCCGCCACATCTTTTCGATTACTGAATAAATTTGCATCAGCGAGACTCACACCAACCTTCACAGCATTAAAAGTCATATAGTAATATTAGTGCAGCATTTGCATAGATTAGAAGTGACGCAGACTTTTTATTTGCACACTGTCCATTTGTAGTTTTATGTTTATAGCATTTCAGCCTTCCAAAAAGTTAAACAAACACTAATAAACAAATATCTTCTATTCAACTGCAGTTGATAAAACTAGCATAATATTGAAAATCTTAGACATTAACAAAAAAAATTTGGTTATACATTTTTTATGTTTATTTTCAATTTAAAAATGAATTTGGAGTCACTTTTTAGTTTTACTTTTCAATAAGATTTTGAGCAGCATTAACTTTAGCTCAGATAATATACTGACTCAGAACTTGGTATAATCTATAACACTGCACACGCTAAGTGTTTGAGAAGGTCACCATCAACATGATGTTTTGAGAATGTCACCATCAACATGAGCTACCACTAATTGTTAGTTTGCTCGTTTGTTGCTAAGCTACTCTCTACTGCCAGCTGTTACTGTACTTCACTTTCAATCGAAGATGCTGCCTGACCATCAGAAGTGTCACTACAGCAGCACAGATTCAGCAGTCACTCATGCCTGTAACTGTAAAAGAGCAGTTAGCTTTTTTAAGGCTCTGTCAGAGCGAGCAAAGACACATTAAGATGGATGAGCCTGTGTTTATTATTTTTTTTACACATATTGAAGTGCAAAATGACATTATTATAACCTGCAAATTACCACTTTCAAAGCACTACAAACCAAGCATATTCCACAGTATAAAACATATATGGCCCTTCCATTTGAACAACAGTCAAAGAGTGTAAGACAAGGCTTTTGTTCGCATCTACAGTATGAACTACTCTTTAAACAGTTCACACAATTATCACACAATTATCCTTTGAAAAATCACCCACAACACGCCCACTGACAGCGCACACAATTTAACAGCATAAGAATTTCACCCTGTATTTTAGCTCTGAACATAACCTAGAGTGAATAATAAGCAATGTAAGGTGCTAAAGTGTGATCTTTCTGACATTTATAGCAGTGCTGTTCTTTGGGCTATACACCTTTATACAACTGCAGGGGCGTGATACGATTAAAACCATCTTCATATTCCACACGTGAACAATATTACAGGAGCTGGTGCAATAGCTGTACGTTATGGTTTAAAAAGTCTGCTATTGCACACATATAATAAGACTCTGTTGTTAAGCCTAACGTACATGCAGGAGAAGTAATCATTGATGCAGAAGGGCAGAGAGACTCCAAGCTGTGGAGTAACAGATTTACAGGATGAACTTGAACGCTGTAGAATCACGATAGAAATTCTTTAATATTTTATATACACTTAAAGCAAAGCAAACAGGTCAATGGCTTGCTCATACCAGCAGGAGGCAAACAAAGCAAGTCGATGAAAGCAGGCCATACATTTGCTACACCAGAGGCTTTTCAGCACTGCTTAGTGAAGGCGCAGACAGCCGTTCTTGTTTGAAGTACCATAAATAGCAGTTCCTTTTATACAAACTAATTAAATCACTTAACAGTCGTCTTTTGCCTCTCGACAGTCTCTGACCTTCGACATGAGAAGCGCAGGATACAACTGGTCTGTATATACAGCCTGTAGATGTTTAAAGCTCTGGTGAAATTGTACATTTGCTGCATTTACACATGAAAAGATGGAAAACAAGCACAATAGCAGACTACTATTGGGTAAGCTTTGTTATAATGTAGCCAGGTTGTTGCAACTCCACTATATCACAACAATTTTATCAAATATTGACCGGGTGCACTTTAAGACTTATGGAAATGTTGGAGAGTCTCAAAAGTCAAATATTGACTTATGAAGAATTCTCCTTTTGGAAGTTAACTTCATTGTGAAAGCAAGGTATGAGATATATACAGACATATATTTTTGGTATATTTGCAATTTGCGATCATCAGTGCAGATCGTAAAAAAGTGGTTAAAACATTAAATACAATACATCAGCTCTTATTCCCTTTTAACAACGAGTTTGCACAATGACATTCTGGTAATGATGTACTATTCAATTTCATTTCTAGATTCATATTGATGTTCAGGGTTAGGGTTAGGGTTTTCTTTTTTTACTGATAGAATTTTTCATATGTAAAGACTTACAAGTGGCAGAATTTAAAAAAAAGACATTTAAATAAAAAAAAGCAGCAATAAACTAATAAACGTTTAGTTTACTGAAACGTAACTTTATCAGAAAAATGTAATATGGAACGTGCCTGTTTGAAAATGTAAATTAGTGGGTTTTCAATGTCAAATTCCCTGTAGGACTACTCCTTCCATGTCAGCTAATTCTGACCATAACTCCAAAGTAGGAATGTGCTGATGTTAACCAGCAAAATATGCTTAAGTCTGCATGAAAATCTAGCACTCTTCTCATACTAAGTTTTCTTTTGTGAAAGTATGAATCCAGGGGCCACCTACCCCAGTTTCACAAAATCCTGTGTGGAAACATTGACGATAGCTGCCACTTTCTTGATTTTTTTATTGTGCATTTTACAAACACTACATGCCATATTAACACATGCAATGTCATGTGGAATAACACAAGACAGACCATAGAGAATGTTGTGCTGTCACATGACCCTGGTGTATATACATTACAGCATAATCTGGGATGCGTTATTCTGCTTATACCACAGTGATTTGCAAAAATTTAACAAAATAATAATATTTAAAGCCTGCTTATTAGGCTTAGATTATACAGTGTGGCAGCCACACAGGTACTTTCTGTTATTATAAAACAATAGCATATGAGAACAAGTATATTTCTATAAAACTATTGTGGACATTCAGTAAATGAAACTACTATGCATCTGCCAGTTATTTCAGACTCACTTCTCAATTAGCTTCTAGTTTTCATTAGATGAATAAAAATAAAAAGAACTTTGGAGTGAATGATATCTTGTACTAGAATACTTGTGTCAAAATGCTAAGCTCCAACACATAAACACAAAGAAAGTAATTTTAATTATTAATTTAACAATTAATGCTGAGGGATGCTTGATTTTGGTTTTAATATGAAACTAAAGAAATTTTAAATCATGTTGTGAAATAAATGTTAAGAAAAAAAAGCTGCAGAGAAAAAGTGTTGGGAAATATAAAATAGTAAGATGTTCTTGTTTATTCATGGTGGTATTGCACAACAGCAGTGTCGAACAGATGGCACGGTGAAATCTTGCATGCCTTTTTGAACTGCAACTGTAGGGCACTGTAATAAGCTGGGATCAAGTTGGAGAAAGGTGCTGCACTGAACAGGTGAATCCAGAAGACGTGTGCCAACCACAGCCTGAACAGGAGCACAGATACGTACTATTTTCAGCTACACCATGTTGGTTCAGCTCAAAGAACATAGTTATTGACTCTTCATATGATTTGCCTGAAAGAGTGACGAAACGGTAATTTGGCACAGGTGAGGACAATTCTTTGGGGAGGATTTATGTAGCCGAAAATAAGCACAGCACAGTCGCATTGTTTCCTGTCAATACAGCTGCCAGGGGGGGCTGCATTTTTGAAACAGAAGCACAGTGTGATGTTCTTTTATGACTATCGTACCACATTCTGATTGCTTTCTATAAACAGCAGTGAATAAGCGTTATGATTATTGCATAGAATCCCCCTAAAGTAATTGCAAGTACAGAACCGACTCTTTATCTCCAGCAGGAGAGCAATTGCAACCTGCTTCTATAACAGCCACATAAGCAAAGATGCTTCAAAAAGAAGAAACTTCACAGAGCAAGAACACCCCCATGCTATCCCATTTTAAGACAATCATGGCTTAAGGAGAAAATAGAAGGTAATCTTCCAAAATTGCTCAAGCAGAAGAAGGAAGCCAGGCGGTGGCTACCTGTCAGCGAGCCAGCGATGAGAAATGCTGACATCAGAGTGGCTCAGGAAGAAAAAAAAAACAAAAAAACAAAAAAAAGAAAAAAAGGTGGAAACTTCCGCAAATCAATGCAGCATTTGGGGACTGGGAGTCAATCAAAAGCATCAGAGTTCAACACAGCATGACTGCTTAGAAAGGACCGCATGTCTCCTCACCCTGGAATACTTCCGCTTACGTTCAATAACTCATGGCATATAAGAGCTTGCTATACTAAATGACATTACTCCTGTGGCCTTCTTCCTGACATACCTTTTATAGCAAGAAATAAATCCCGCTGCACCTTCCTGGAGATCCACATTCTACAAAAACTTTGATCTAAAATATTTGACATTAGATGGCCCATCTGGGAGGATTCTCCATGTACACTTTTTTAATATTCATTACCTGTGGTTTTTAAGGTTTTACCAAGGTATTGCCTTCTGAACATTACTCAGATCTTCATGTCTTTCTACAGTATTCTAATGCCACTGTGTATTTTTGTTCTTTGTTTGATTTTTTTTTGCACTCTTTTCTTATTTGTTTCTGCTTTTGAACATGGCTTACTTCATTGCTAATGCTTCGGTTTAGCACATGCATCCTTCCTTCTACAGTCCATAACACAAGAACAAAGACATAGACAACAGCAAATTACAACACTCTTCCAGTTGCCTTCAGTGTAATTTATTGTATCATGACCTTACACAACCCCAACTGAACAGCAGCAGTGAAGACGACTGGTAGAAGACTGGAAGAAGGGATTTCTACATGCTGTGTAATTTTAATGCTCACAATGTAAAGCTATCACTGCGTTATTAAAGACCACAACAATGCCAGTAAATCTTACCGCTGAAAAGGTATTTGTCAACAGACTAACGATTATACACAATCATCACTCAGCACCTTATGACCGTAATTCAAACATGAGCTAAATAATTACAAGGTATTCGTCACGCTAACAGTGGCACCAAACAACTATATTACCGATGCAAATCATTCTCTGTAACCTTGAGTCCCAAAGACAAAAATATATTAAACGAAAGCAAACTGGATGCTTTGAAAGGGAACTATTACTATGACAAATATCTCTGTGTAACATAAATACGTGTTCCATAGTATCGGTAAGATTAGTTTACGCTGCAAAATGTAATTGTACATTGTTAATCTATTTATCTATAAACAAAAGCTGTCAGGGATAAATTATGCAAGCAGTTACTGTTTATTTTTTTCTTCTCTCTGCAAATGTACTCTCCTGCATGGAAAATACAGCCTGTTCGCTTAATACCGAGCAGACATAGTAGCACTCGTTATAACGCGAATGTCCCACTCAGAAATGAAAACCTATCCAACAACCGGCAGTGATGGAGCACAATCAGCCAACACTAGAGAAACTTTAATTAGTTGAAAATGAGCCAGTAGTTTTTGCATAACTTCTGAGACATAGCCAGTCCCCTCAGGAACGTAAATGGAAAAAAAACCTCGTAATGGCGTTTCTGGTAATTTCATATCATTGCACTCAATTCCACACTCCTTTGCACAAATCTCTTGATTTATCATTTTCAACGTGATGCTCAAGCTCTGATTTTTGTGAGACTCCTCATTCTATTGAACAACAATAAAACTACATTGCATGAAGCCAAAAGAAGACACCAATGTGAGGCTGTGAGTGAGGATGACTTGCAATATAATCTGCACATTTCAATGCAGATTCATAAGCAGGCTTCCATTTGAGCTAATCTTGCATACTGTGCAGAACAATAGATTAGATGGTCTAAAAGTAGCCCACCTCCACTTCTCCTTGGATGAACAGATGTCAGAATAAACCCCTTACCCTCGTATTAATCATCTTTTGTTGCTAAAACAACAAATGCTTTATAAAATGATTTTTTTTTTATAAGAAATACCAACAATGTGATTTGGATACATAATTGTTACATCACTTTAGTCTCAAATGGACAACAAGATCTATATTATACACATTGACAAAAGGATTAGGACACCTGGATGTTCAGCCATATGTGGTTCTTCCCCAAATTGTTACCAAAAAGTTGCAGGTGCACAATTGATGTCATTGGATGCTACAGGATTAACCTTTCCATTTACTTGAACTAGAAGACCCAAACCTGTTCCAGCATGGAACCTGTGCAGAAAATAAACTTAAGATATGGTTTATATGTGTTAAAGTGGAAGTTCTTGAGTGTCCTGCTATAGAGCTCTGACTTCAATGCAACTAAACATCTTAGAGATGAACTGGAACCTTGACTACACCCCAGGCTTCCTGCACCTAACGTCCTAGTGGCTGTATGGATATAATTCTCCACAAACACAGTACAAAATCTAGTGGAAAAGCTTCCCAGTATTGTGTAGGCTACTATAACAGCAAATGGGAACCAAACGTGGAATGCGATGTTCAAAAAGTACATCTGAATCTGAAGGTCAGGTGTACACAATATTTTTTTGTCCATATAGTGTAGCAGGGATTTATAATTTAGGTCTATTGTAAAATGCGAATGTGACGGATTGAAATATAATTGTGTGGTAGATTGAGGTATGTTCTTGGGGAAGATTTGAGTTTGTTGACAAATATATATTTGTTTTGAATAGTTTTGGGTTAATCTGTGATAAATTAGTTTGGCACAATGAGCAATTGATTAGCTTTGTGTATGTATGTATGTATGTATGTATGTATGGTCTTTCATTGCACATAATGTTTGCGATTAGAAAATAATGTTGATTGTGACTGTGCTTAATCTTCTACCCTTTTCAGGTATTTAGTCTAATTCATTGCCAAAATGGAGGGAGTTGATGTCAAAGGATGGATAATAATGTGAAAATGTCATTAGGATATCGATTACATTGTAATTAAAATGTTTAAAAGTGTCATTAGTTTGGACATGCATGCGCTCCGAACGCTATTTTAAGTATGAAGGGCACATAGTACACAGGATGGCTCGAAGCTATATGTTAAGCAATTACAGATAGTTGTCGACATACGACCACAATCGCTAGCCGCGGCGTACGACAGTACTGTACATATAGCCTACTCTACTTACGACCAATTTGTGTTACGACTGGTCTGTCGGTCCCAATCATGGTCTTAAGTCGACGACTACCTGTAGCATTACATATTTGGTACGCATGTTGGCTATAATGTTTAATGTTGTTAATTTAATACTATGATTGATATGCTGAGAAATGGGAATTTATTAAGAAATGTAACTGTGAAAATTGAATTACAGAGTTAGAGACATCTATGCATTTCAGACAAAACAATGAGAGTATTTACATGTGGTTGAGAATAGTTTGCACTCCTTTATATCCAGGTGGCTGGTTGAAAAGAACAAGTGATTTCCAAATATTCATAAAAGGTTTAAATGTATTTTTATGATTACTGATTATACAAAAATAATAACTAATGAGTGTACATTGTTCATTGCTTACTTCACTGTTCAATGTCTGTGCAATGAAACAAAAGGTCAGTGTTTGCTGTTCGAAAACTTGTCAACTGTCCAAAAGATTGCGATTGAGAAACATTGTTGAGTGTGTCTTAATCTTCTCCCCTTTTCAGTTGTACAACACGAAGATTATCAGTCATATACACATATTTTTTGTACAGTAAGTATTTTCTTGGGTGTCTTTTTAGTCTGGTAAGAAGTGTTGTGTTATAAGAAAAAAATTATATTAGCCTTGTTGTGTTTTATTCTATATGAACAGCACTGCACACAGGCTCATGTGCATCAAGAACATTTGCATGTAGCATTAATTTGAAAGCACATCAGATCCAAAACATCCCTGTCCATACTGAAACCAAAAATGTTCCACACATACAAGCTCTGCCTCTCTCTCCTCTCTTACTACCGCCAACGTAATACTGTGACCTTACACTCAAAAGTATTTACTAAACCAAAAACTCCTGGAGGGCTGGTAAGCAAAACAGATAGTTCAGTAGGTCTTAATGCAGCATGAGAGGTTCATAAAATTCAAACTCTATCTGTACTACTCAATACGGTGTGGAATAGTGCGCATCAGTGTGTTTGAGACACAGCACTAGCTTGTTTAGCAGGAGAAAATTGCCTATTTTATTGCTGAACTATGCAAATGCTGCATGTCAGTGCAGTGGAAAGACTAAAATAAGATAGTCAAATAGTCTTTAATTTGTTGCTCATCTGAATGTGACTCTCAAAAAACGTTTTCAAATATAACTTCATCTTTAACATATTTAATATTAATTTGTAAAAAAATAACTGAAGCGAAAGAGTTTTGTTTTTCTGGTGATCCCCCTTGTAAATAATGTTTAGGTTGATATCGCCAGAATTACTGACACTGACTTTAGAGTTTGCACAATACCAGTTGTCTGATACTGATGCTGAAACATTAAGCATCAGCATTCAATATATACTTTTACTAGTTTAATTGAAATGGAACAGAATTACTGTGATCCATTTAGACTCTTAGCAGAACAAAAAGCTGTAATTGTGGCTTTCAAAGGGACATGTATAAAACAGAGGCTACTTATTGCACTTATTGTTATATCCCATTTTGCTGATAGCTCGCTGTGTCATCAGTGTCACACATCTCTTTAAGTCTCGATGTGTTTGAAGCCTGTGTTGTCCGCTACAGTGTATGGGCACATTTATCTGCACCGACCAACATCCCAATTAGAGGCTAACCAATTAATCAGTTTTGCTGATTAATGGGCACTGTTGAGCACTGCTGACTCTCGCTCATTGGCAAAAAAATGTATACTGATAGTTTTTCTGGGTGGTGCTATATAATACAAGAGCAGCCTCTAGAGGGAAATCACTGACGCCACTTGCCGTTCATTTTAGGTGTCTTTTTCATTTTGGATAAACTGTTTTTATTTATTAAGTGTTACTTTTTGCTTTAGCTTGAAAAACACTTTTTGCCTTTTTTATTTCATTATTTATTAATATAACTAATTCCATTTCCAGCATCCATTTTAAGGTGTGTGTTTTTGTGTAGTTTTTATAACTGATTAGCTACATAAATTATCAGTAAACAAAAGTTGACTCTATCAGATCTTCAGCAGCTCATTTTTGCTGAGTAAAGCCGCCGTTAAGTTTAAATTAAACTGTAGACATATACATTTGAAAGTCTTGTGGCAAACGATTGGTTGAGTCAATGCACATGGCCTAAGCGACATCTATATAACTTACAGTGTTCTAAAACATAGATGGGAAGGATGGGTCCTGGTCCAAAGCCTAAACTACTATTATAATGACATGACCTTAGTCATGTTGCTTTACATTACATCATGCTTAATGTAATTCTCTGATATTTCAAGCTAGATATTTTTCTGCAGTGTTGGATTAGATTGATTCTTTTTCTGTCAGATATCACATTAAATGATTAATCTGCTGTACTCCATGAGAAATCATTTGTAATTGCACTACAGAACCAGGACAAATCATTATAGTAAACAGCATCTGAGGATATGTGACATGCCAATAGTGCTAATCAGTGAGGTTTTTTCAAAACATAGACAGGTGCGTGCATGTAGTCAAGTCAGATCTTCCACATGCTTTAATCATGCCGTCACCCGAGCAACACTCCAGGAACGATCACTCCAATATCAAGAGGCACTTTCTCATGTCTCACACAAACATGACATTTGAATTCACAGTCGAACATAGAAATTGGCCTACTGACTGGGTTAATTTTTGGAAGGTCGAGAGCAAGGCCCTTAACCCTATGTACTTCAGATAGCACGTTTCATGGTTGACCCTGTGCTCTGACCCAAGCTTTCAAAAAAAAATCACTGGTATATGCGAAGAAAATAATTTTACTTCGCTGTAATGTATATGTGACAAACAAATGCTCTTCTTTTCCCTTCTTCTCTCTTTTGCAAGTGGCTCACAAGTGTTCTTCCAATCATCCGGAGATAATCCGGAGTACAAATATAGACCATAGAAATAGCAAACTTGCTATAAACCCCCCCCAACTCCCCTGCAAATTACATTACACAATTGTGCCTGCTGCGAGCTTGTATATGTGGAATAGGGCAGATATCACTTAAGCATATCACAATGACTCATTATGCAGCATGAGCAGCAGTTTCAAATGGATGGTAGTTTGCCTTCACAGGTGTTAAAGAAAGGGTCATGTGAACTGTCCAATAATAAACTAGTTTTGTTTTGGTCTGACTTTTGTAACTTAAAAAGCAAAAAAGCATAGTCTGCAGGTAAAGTTTTCAAAATCTTGTTTCTACTTAACATTGTCGCCAGTGGCTTGCTTATTATGAATACACTTGTGGGAACCAAATTATGATGCTCAACTGAATATTTGTAATTCATTTATTTCTGTGAAGCTGTTTTGGGAAAATTGCCATTATTTCAAGTGCTATACAAATAAAATTGAATTAAATACAGCTTTGCACTATATTGTATGTTATCAATAATGACAATGTATTTCTCTACTAATTTTCAATTAACTTAATGCGTTATTGCAATTCTATTTTATAGTTGCTTCATGTATCCTTGTTGTCATATGCATATCCAATGTATGTAAAAAAAAAAAGTGTAGGATCATCTGAAAAGCAGGCAATGTGCAATCACTAAGTGATGTTTTGAGTCTCAAGGCCACTCTCTATCCTGTCTGAACACACTCTTTAAGCAAGTATGTGCAGGCCCTTTATTATAGATCTGCATTTAGGGCTGTATTACTGTAATTAAATAGTGTTAGTCGGTCCAGTTCAGTGTTATTTCCAAAACAAGTTTTAACAATAGACATTCACAGAAAAACAGCTTAACAAAAACGCGATCAGAGATGTAGTCCCTTAACGAAAAGGCCAGAGGTGACAGTGACTAGAAAAACCTTACAGAGAGACAAGAAAAAACCTTGAGATGAGCTTGAATGAAAAGGGGACCCCTTCCACGGTGTCAAAATGTTTGAACATGTATGTACCGTATGTTCAAGGGTATACATTCAGTCACACATCCCTTTAATGCCTTCCTATTTCACCTTTCACCCATGAGAATAACATTTTCCACATGGAAAATGTCCCCTACAATGTCAGAATCTCTTATAATAGCAGTGTGCACACTCATTCACACCACACACACATGCACACACACACACACACACACACACACACACACACACACACACACACCAGTTTAAATGCAATTTTAAATTATTATTTCCTTTTCCACCCATAAAGGCATGTGTGTTCAGCAGCTGCTGCCCTAACCTATCTTTACCACCACAGTGTGAAGCATGCCTGTCCTCTGCTTTTCGAAACTACTCATATTGCATGCTAATGGGGCAAAAGAGCTCCACTTAAATCTAAGTGAAAATGAAATGGGCTCAATTAACCTAATATTTAACTAGGCCCCAACCTCCAGAGGGGCCAACTCATTTCTCGTCTTCAACGAACTACAGTCTATTCATCTTAGGCTGATAAAACAACTGTTTAAGTGGCCCAATATTGTGTTGACTGTGAGTGCTGTACTCAGTGCTATGCCCTTCTCAAAAGAGCATGTTATAAACAACAGCTTCTAAGAAGCACAAAGAAATAAATAATTTATCATTATATTGTTGCACTTAATATTAAAAGTGCAAATGTATCACATTGCACCTCAGCTGGGGGAAATACACGTGTCAGACTTCACTATTTCTAGCCACAGAACTGCTAAAAGGCTTAACAGGTTGAAAAGAGTAAGAATGATCAAAACATTTAAGATTTCATAATTCTCACTAGAGAGCTTTTCGTACTTGATACATTTTAATTACGCGATGACGTAGGGGCAAGTGTGAGCATATATTTTTGGGATTTTGTCTCAAAGTTGCTAGAGAAGTGAACAACCTGCATTTAAAGCTAATGCATAGAGATATACACTAAGCAATCAAGCACGGGCAGCTCGTAAATCATCAAAGGTCGGTATTTTTTAGCCTGTGACTTCCATTACGTGCTTGAAGTTGTAAAATAGTGGTGATTCCGCCATATTGTTCAATATACTATACATTAATGGAATAAAAACTTTGCAAATGAGAATTCGGATTAAATTTAGATTAAATTTGTCGAACTGTAACACCTTAATATTAAGCAAATTGAAAATGTACCCAGTTCAACATGGCTGGTTTCACATAAGGGGAAAAGAACTGAAGCGTGACATGGAAAACGCCAGCCAGAATCAAATACTTATTTTATTATATAATACATGTGCTTAAAACAGCTTGCCCACTGGCCATGACCAATTACCTGTGAGGACTGGTATTGTTTGCAAGTCTGAAACTACTCTATTGTTACAGCCAACAACTAAACTGTCCACAATCATAGTGGACACGCACATGACATCAGTAAAGTGTTACACCACTGCTGTCGTGTTAAAAGTTAACAGTGAACAGACCTGAGCATCACATCTACACTGCACAACCAATGTCATTAGAAAGTTGGTGATTAGCAAAGCTTTAGCAAAGGCAAGCTGCTGCTCTTGAACAGGGAACTTAACCTTAGTGCTCTATAGGGGTGTACTGGTACACGTATTTGTATCGAAATATTTCGGCTAAGGGCTTTCAGCTCAGTACACACATGCTCACCATCAGGAACGTATTCGGTGGTGGACCACAAGTTTGTTTAGTCTCCGCCTCACAAGTCTGTATTACCCAAATGGGGTCTAACGAATGTAAACAATGACATTTAAATTTAATTAAATTTAATTTAATTCAATCAAAATAATTTGTGCCATTTTAATTGAATACTTAATTTGATCAATGTTATAAAAAAGTTTATTGCATTAATTTTATTTATTCTATTTTTTTATATTATTTTATATATTATATACCCAAGCAGGCATTTAATTAAAAACATTTAAAAATGTTAATAAAAATATTAATAAACGCTAATAAAAAATGGCGAGCAATTTTATGTTTTTTATTTGTTCCCTTTAAACGTACCGGAATTGAACTGAACAATGATTTAAAAACTGAGGTTTGTACAAAACCGTGAATTTTGTGTACCGTTATACCCTTAGTGCTATATCATGCAGAACCTGAGCTCTGACCCCAACTTTCTAACAAGCTTGTGTATGAAAATAAAAAATTAACTGTGCTGTAATGTATATGAGAAAAATAATGGCTTTTTTATGTTTCTAAATATTGATCCTCCTTTTCATAATAACCTCTACTTTCAGGGAAGGGTGTCCACTAGATTTTGGTGCGTTGCTGTAGGAACTTGTGAACATTTAGCCACATTAGTCAACTCAAGTTCTAGCTGGGAAGGATGTGCTACAAGTTAAAGCATTAAAGGATGCAGATGGAAATGTGTTGACTAGTGAGGAGTGTGTGTTGAGAAGGTGGAGGGAGTATTTTGAGCAGCTGATGAACGAGGAAAATGAGAGAGAGAGAAGGGTGGATGGTGTGGAGATGGTGAAGCAGGAAGTGGATAGGATTAGTAAGGAGGAAGTGAGAGCAGCGATTAAGATTTTGGAAGGTAACAGGATGCCTGAGGAATGAAAAAGAAGTATGCTGGTACTAATCTTTAATAATAAAGGAGATGTGCAGACCTGCAGTAACTGCAGGGGAATAAAGTTGATCAGTCACACAATGAAGTTATGGTAAAGAGTAGTGGAATCCAGGCTGAGAGAAGAGGTGACCATCTGTGAGCAACTGTATGGTTTCATGCCGATGAAGAGCACCTCAAACGCATTATTTGCTTTGAGAAGGTTGATGGAGAAGTATAGGGAAGGTCAGAAGGAGTTTCATTGTGTGTTTGTGGATTCAGAGAAAGTCTACAACAGGGTGCCAAGAGAGGAGTTGTGGTATTGTATAAAGAAAGTCAGGTGTGGCAGAGAAGTATGTGAGAGCAGTGCAGGACATGTATGAGGACAGTGTGACCGCATTTTAGTGTGCAGTAGGAAAGACAGACTGGTTCAAGGTGGAGGTTGGACTGCATCAAGCATTGGCTCTGAGCCCTTTTCTGTTTGCAGTGTTGATGGACAGGTTGACAGACGAGGTCAGACAGGAGTCTTCGTGGACTATGATGTTTGCGAGTGATATTGTGATTTGTGGCGAGAGTGGGGAGCAGGATGAGAAGAGCCAGGAGAGGTGGAGGTACGTGCTGGAGAGAGGAGTGGTGGTGGAGAAGGTGGAGAAGTTCAGTTACCTTGGGTCAACAGTGCAAAGTAATAGAGATTGTGTTAGAGAAGTGAAGAAAAGCATGCAGGCAGCGTGGAGTGAGTGGAGAAAAATGGCAGGAGTGATTTGTGATAGAAGGGTATCTGCAAGAGTGAAAGGGAAAGTTTATAAGACTGTGGTGAGACTTGCTATGTTGTATAGTTTAGAGACAGTGGCATTGAGTAAAAGACAGGAGGTGGAGCTGGAGGTAGCAGAGCTGAAGATGTTGGGGTTTTTGTTGGGAGTGACGAGAATGGACAGGATTAGAAACAAGTTTAGTAGAGAGACAGGGCATGTAGGACGTTTTGGAGACAAGGTGAGGAAGGCATGATTGAGATGGTTTGGACATGTGCAGAGGAGGGACATGGGGTACATTGGTAGGGGACAGCGGAGACGCCCAGCGCATGTGGCAGGGCATCCAGGCGATCACCTTCATCTGGCCCTTACCCACCCTGACAACAAGGACTCATATGTACGAATGCTGTTCAGAGACTTTAGCTCAGCATTCAACACAATCATCCCTCAGCACCTGATTGAGAAGTTGAGCCTACTGGGCCTGAACACCTCCCTCTGTAACTGGATCCTGAACTTCCTGACTGGGAGGCCTCAGTCAGTCCGGATTGGAAACAGCATCTCCAGCACCAGCACACCGGCCACTGGAGCACCTCAGGGCTGTGTGCTCAGTCCCCTGCTGTTCACTCTGCTGACCTACGACTGTGTAGCAATGCACAGCTAGAATCACATCTTCAAGTTCGCCGATGACACGACCGTGTTGGGTCTCATCAACAAGAACAGAGTCAGCTTACAGAGAGGAGGTGCAACGGCTAACAGCCTGGTGTGGAGCGAACAACCTTCTCTGAACGTTGACAAAATAAAGAGATGGTTGTTGACTTCAGGAGAGCACAGAGCGACCATTCTCCATGGGACATCAACGGATCCTCCGTTAATTTTCAATGTTCACTACTCTTTTACACACTGCAGGTGCAATATACAACAGGTTCACTGGCGGCGCTATTTTGTGTTTTGTGTATTTGTCTTACACTGTTTTGTGTTGTATTGCACTGTCCTGTATTGTCTTGCACTGTCTTGTGTTGTCTTTGCACTGTTTGCACCAGGTTGCACACGACGCACTTTATGTGGCGAGGACACTTACAAGTCCTTAGCTCTGTGTTTTCTGTGATTGTTTTTTTTTTTTTTATGTAGCACCAGGGTTCAGGAGGAACATTGTTTTATTTCACTGTGTACTGCTCCAGCTATATATGATTGAAATGACAATAAAAGCTTCTTGACTTGGGGAAAATGCTGAGGATGCTCCATGAATGGAGGAATAGAGGAACACCAAGGAGGAGGTTTATGGATGTGGTGAGGGAAGACATGCAGGTAGTTGGTTTGAAAGAGGCAGTATGGAGATAGATGATCCGCTGTGGCGACCCCTAATGGGAGCAGCCGAAAGAAGAAGAAGAAGTCAACTCAAGTTGTTCCACTCCATACTTTGCAACCTGGAAAATTAACTTCACACACTGGGGTATTGTCATGTCATGTTTAGTTCCAGTGAAGATAAAAAAAGTCTTACAGCATACACAGACATACAGTTCTAGAACTGGGTGCTTCTATAACTTTTCTAGTTTGGACAAAAACCCAATATGTATGTGAGTGTCTGATGTCCACATATTTTTGGTAGTTTCAGCATCCTGAAATCTGATATGTTTACAGCTTACAGACTGACATCTAATCAACTCGGCTGATTGTATTTACAAGTGTTTGCTTTCGGTAAATGAATGTACAGTAATTTACGCTAAAAGACTTGCTACAGTTGGCTGTTTAAGAAGGAATATATACATCACTCGTCACATTTAGCCAGCTAATAAGACATGTTGCTAAGTAAAGACAAACATGTAGGCGTCCGTATTTCCCACTTCCTCTATCGATTGTGCCAAGGTCGAAAACTATGTAATTCCACCGGCAAATTCCCACTTACAAGGTAAACATATTGCAGAATTTTATTTTACATGAACTTGTTTTCTCTGACTTTCCTTCCTCACCTCTCAACTCACTCACATCTCTGAAGTGATATTTTCGACTTTGTATTTGCTACAGGCTCATTTCACAGTGAAGTACTGCATGATTGTCTTGGCACGGTTTGTGTCAATGTGTGTGCAGTGGTTTAGAAGAATGCAGGCTGTGTTCTGGAGATATAATATTGCTTTCATTGCTTTGTTTTATTTCAATATTTATGTGCAATCATGCTTAATCTTACTTTGATAGTGGTGTCAAACATTATTTTGAATGTAAAACAGTAACAAAAACGTCAAGACCCAGAAATCTTCAGTCCCCTGATCCCCACCTAAGAACATCTGGGCTTTGGCTTCTGTTGTCATTTCAGACTGCACCTCCAGCTGCTTTGTAGCTAGATTAGAAAATCCACTGGAAATGCAAATAATGGGTACGTAGGTCTCTTTGTACTGAGCTGCCTTTGTACTTTCAAGTGTAATCCATTAAGATTATGGAGAATGGTATAATAAACAGAAACGCTCCAGCTTCTTGTTATCCAAGGAGCAGCATGAAGTCTGCTGAATAAACTTGAATGACTCAATACACACTTCATCGTAGAGCGTTATATAAAAGGTGCTTTTAAGCTAAACCATCTGCTGATAGATCTTCAGCTCATAAAGCAAATTTAATTCTCAGGCAGCTTTTAGAAAATGCATCTGGAGATACATCAGTGGAGATGAGTGCACCTTTGAGCAATTTTAATTTCAGCGTCATTATTATTATTATTTTGTAAGCCTTTAAACACAATATTTCTGGTTGCACATTGAATTCATTTGAAATTTAATGAGTTGTTTTAACTTTAATTTAGTTGTTTAACAAAAAGGTTTATGTGTGAAAATAAAAAGTTTGTAACACATATATCAGAGTTGCCAGATTTGTCACGAAAGCTCACCTTTATAATTAATTCTCCACAGAAAATGTACACCAGCTGGATTCACCCATACATATAGTATGTAGGCATTTTAATTCCAGACTCTTACACCCTTTCAACTGTAGACACAAGTTTGAATCCTTAACAATCTCACAGCGAAATTGCCAATGCTCTCAGGATGGGATCAGTGAACTCTCCCTCACCTGGCAATCAAAGCAACACTAGTCATTCCCTATCCTTCTGTATAAGTAAACGCGGGAAAGTGCTTTCCTTTGTGTCAAGTCGTCAAGTGAAACAACCTGAGCAGCAGTTCAAGATGGTGTTCATTGTTTTATAATATGCATATTTTAAGATTAAATTAGATAGGAACGAATAAATACATCCAATAAATCCCAAAAAGAACTAGCTTTATTACATCATGTACACAAAGAAATGTCAAGCACGTTAATATATTGCCACCATATTGGTTTTCGTTTACCTCGATCATCGGTTATCTCTACGCTTTTTGGCGTCCCCTAGGCCGGCGACATAACCGGGTTCCACTGTATTATTATTATTATTATTATTATTATTATTATTATTTTATTATTATTATAATTGTTAATTTCTTTTTTTATGAACAACACAATAACTAAAGAAAACCAAATGCTAAGAAACAATTAAAGGTCAGTAGTGAAAAGTCAGGGGAAAAGATAAGAATAACATTCTGCACATCAGAGTGTGCTAGTCCTTCGAGCACATCTTAAATCCAGCAGCTCCAACCTTTCAGAAACATTTTAACACGAACAACTTTCAGAAGAACAGGAGCAGATCTGGGATACAGGATACGAGCAAAGTGTAAAGGTTTGCTTTGTTTTTCTTAAACAGGTCATCTGTCTTCACCTCAGGGGCTGCATGAAAGCATCTGTCAACCAATATGGTGGCCAGAACTAGTGTTTGTTGTTAAATCTAATGACCAGCATGTGCACAGGTATGGCATGACAATGGGATTATGAAGCCACCGAGGTGTTTTCAAATGTGTTCGTCCAATTACAGTGAGTTTAGTGTTTAGAGAAAAGAGATGAGTTTCACAGGTCAATGATTAACAACAGGTACATCATCACCGTCTACAACCTGCGAAAAAATGGTTTAATTTGTGCTCATATTATTCCAGTAGGTTTGCTGCAGTAATGTCCAAGACTCCTCCCACCAGAGCGCTGGATGTGTGTGAGGTAGGCATGTGCATCCCCATAACTAAGGCCGATGCGATTAGCATCTCAATGCATAACTAATGCTACAAACGATTAAAGAAAACATATGAAGCGGCTACCGATGTGATACAAATCTCCCCATTACGATGCAGTTTCAATTTCTATTTGATTTAACATAATGCGATTCAATGCAGTACAATTCGATGGAAAAAATATGATGCTATGCAATTCAATATGGCTTTTATTTCTTTGGTTTAGACAGACAGCAAGTGCCTTCTTACTTCTAATGGCCCTTTCACAAACAAGTCTTTGTAAAAAGAAAAATAAGCTTTATTTTATTTTTCTGTCTCCAGGAAGATGCAGCTCTACCTCTGCCATGTTAATCTAATATTCAATGTGACTCTCAGGACACGCCTCAGTCTCCGTACTGTTGTGAGACGTCATATTCATGTAGCAGCAGTGGTGCTGAGAGAACACGCTTGAGAAACAGTTTAGCCAGAGGAAATAAATCTACATATCAAATGTGAATCACAAATAATTCGTCACTTTCTAAGTAATAAAGTGCATCTTCTAATAATTATATGTAAAAAAATTGTTTTATCTATGTTGAAAACCAAAATCTTTTACTATGATTATTATTAGCGTTGCATTCATCCCTGTGTCCCTCAAGTCCCTGTGTATGAGCTGCAACTTCAATAACAATACAATATTAATATTACGCTTCTTAACAGTTAATCTTTTCAGTCAGAACTACTTTCAGAGTAGTTGGTATATGGTAACAGTCTTCCTGCAAACTTTCTTTCAATCAGATTCGAGCATTTAACCCTTTCTGTGGTATAATAAAAAAAATTAACAAGGATGTGCATTGCATTTACAGCATTTTACACACACTTATACAATTGATTAGTTAAGGTTTAAAAGGCTTTACTGAAGGGCTCAGCACTGGTAGCTTGGTGGTGCTGGAATATGACCAGCACAATGTCTTATCCACTGCACTACACCACATCAAAACCGAGTCTACAATATGGCCCATTGTGTTTATTTCTGACATACTCTATAAACTAAGATCATACCATCAGTATGATATTGGCAAAAGCAAAAATATTGATAAAAAATGAAACAGTAATTTAATTACTGTTTCCCCAAAAATGGTAAAGCTAAGGCCATATCCACAATAATTACATTTTCTATCCATTTTGCCCTTCCGTCCACACTGAGATGTGTTTTCAGTTAGCGGCAATGTAGCTTTTTGTAAACGCTCTCCAAAGTGGATACATTTGATAATGCCGTTTTTGTGTCACATTAGGACTGTAAAAACGAAGTCTTTTGAAAACGATGACGCATTTTTAGTTGTTGCTGCGTCGTTTTAAAGAGTCGAAAAGTAAATAAACACCAGGAGGAAATTACACTTGTCAGTGCGCCAGTACTGGGATGTAAGTGTTTTCAGCTGTGATACTTTGTCCATTGTCCAATGATATGCATGTAATGTAAATATAAAGGTATATGAAGGTAAAATAGTAGCTCAGTGGTAGCTGAGTAGTACTGGTTGTACTGTAGTTCTGGGTTACTGATCTGATGGATGGGGGTTTAAGCCCTAGTTTCACCAAGCTGTAACGTATGGGCCCATAAGCAAGGCTCTTAAATATCTGTGCTAACCCTAACCCTAACCCTTTATTTCTTTATTGTGCTTTTGGACACTGATATATCAAGTTAATACAGGACATTTACTAAAACCTGATTATTACCTTACAGGTTAGTTTGTAAGTAGTTGGGTAAACTAATGCGATCCTCTTGGCACCACCAGTCAATGTTACACCAATAATGTTTGTGAAGAAATATGATGTGAAGCTCGTCCTGTGAAAATATAAATCAGAGCAAATATTTTACTTTTATAAATTGAATCTAATTAATTTGCAGCTATTAATTTCCTCTGATCACACCCATATGTAATAAATCAAGACAAAAAAATGATGATGCTAATTTTAGTGCTGTTAAGTTTTTAAGTAATTTCATACCGTTTTATACCTGTTCTTACAGATATTTTGAGTATGATGGATAGTCTGAGTAGATATTATGAATACAAAATACAAAAAAAACTAAGACTATTGTCAAATATCTTATCTTCTGCTTCAGCTTGAGTCTGCTGGGGCTTGTTACTTCCCTCTGAAACTTTCAGCTCTCCTGCATATCTTTCAGCCCACCGTGCCTCCCCGATTCTGATTCCCGAAACTAACAATGCTTAAATTCATTTGCATTTCTTCTCATGAAGTTACTATTTCTGTGTCTATTTCATAAAAAAGTTTATTGAGCTTCTGTCCTCCTAAACAATCTTAGAAATTGTTAAATTACATTTAATTACGCTTATTGTGTTTCAAGCATTCACTGACACGGGTATGACATCCAATTTACTTCAGCTGTTTCCTCTCAAATAAGTAAACACACAAAAAAAAATAAATGACCATAAATGAAGGGCAAAGCAAAACACAAGGTTGAACCGAACACGAAACACCAAACTCAAACACAAAAATGGCGGGAAAACTATAAGCATAGCAGCAGCATAACAAACAATAGCAAATTCTGATCTTTGACAGCAATACTAAGAACATAACAGCAAATTCAGAAATACATCATGTCTCTAGCACCAAACTTGCTATTGTCTTTTCGGTATTGCTTTTGCTTTTTCTGATTTGCTATAAAGTGTACAAAATTCACTTGGCTAATATTCATTCTACTAAGGAAATATTATGCACTACATAAAAGTATTTTTCAATATGCCCCAAATAGATAGTATACATTTCGTATATTGTATGACTTGCAAGTTTTACTGGCAAAAAGTTAAGACAAGCAACTTCTAGCTTCATTGGCTGGGTGTTCACTTGACCATTTTGGAGTTAGGAGTTCATTGAGCATTATCCCTAAGGGCATGGAAGCTAGTCGAGCAGGACATAAGCCAGGATACCCCAATGTGTCCTACACTCACTAGTGCTATTAGTGCCAGGACACAGCCTCTCATGATGCACCATAATTTAACACGTCCCCCTCAGTGTAAACCTGGAACTCTATTAGACACTACAGTCAGGATCTGGCAATGAAGCAAACCCAGCACCGGGTCAAATAATAAACACCTTTAAAGTCCTCAAGGGAGAGGGCAAACTCTACAGCAAACACTGATCCTGAATACATAACCATTGTCGGCCATTTAATGGCATGCACCCTTAGAATGATACAAATTAAAGAAATAAAGACAAATTTTTCAATTAGTTTAACAGTTGCTAGATTAATGCTGCATAAAAAAAGGCTAATAAAGTCAGGACATAAATGCACGGTCACCTGCGGCTGCCTGGAGAATGATGGCGTACATGTTAAATATGTATGACAGAAGAATGACGGAAAAATTCTTAAGTCTTTCGAATTTTCTCAAGTTCTAGAAATATATCGTTGTTAGCTGCAGGCTGTAAGACAGGCAGATGAAACACACACCATATACAGGCCTTTCTCCTTGCAATTCTATAATATCACTGCACAAGATGCGAGTGTGGGCGTAAGGGTAATGAAAGCATATGTCACAGGTGAACTTCTTTTTACCCTTGGTGAGGTCGGTTTCTACGATCATTCCCACTGAAATGTTCCTTCTGCCAGGGTTTAAACAACTGCTCTGTCTATGGATTAGCCATGAGACACAATTTCTTTGACTCGAATCTTGAAAAGCACGATACAAAATACTGGCAAGATAAATGCTGATTCTCTATGTGGGAAGCCAACTGCCTTTATGAAGAAATACATCATAGCCCAAACATTTAAGCTTATCTAATAGAAGCATTATGACAAACAGAAGATATTTAATTAGTTTCTGGCTCTAGAATATAGAAAATAAATATAAAAACATAGAATAGAATATAGAAATGGCCCCTAGAACATTCCTTTTAGAATTTACTGAATTGCAATTATCATGGAATGCTCTTTGTATTCTCTATGGATGCACTTGTATTAGTTCTTTATTGATTCCTGACAAATAAGAATACTAAAACCTTTTTTTAAATACATGAAAGCACACACGTGACCATGTTTCAAGGCCAAAATCAATTTACGCTGTATCCTTCCACTAACAATTAGCCCTGCGCCTCTCATGCTTCACCTCCCTTGTTTTCCCGAACTGTTTAAATTGTCAGTCTTCTCATCCCTGTTAATGGCAGACAGTCCCACAGGGCCAACCAGAGCATGCTTCAGTGCTGAATCACTCATTTAACCTACTCTCAAGGAAAGGTTACTTACAGGTTAATCAGGCATATAAAGATCTGCTGCTGTGTTCTAGTTTACTTAGAGGAGATTGAAAGCAGGCATGCATGCATGCAAAAGACCTGTTCTTTAGATTTTATAGTGCCGGTTTTCAACAGCAACCCATCTGTTACAAATGAAATTTAAGCATGCACAACCCACTGAACCCACGAATCAGAGACAGATGGAAAGTAATTATGGAAGGCAGAATGCTAACTAAGCTGCATATAGCATTCCTCTGCCCTTGTCACTGGAGTGAATGATCTGTGCCAATCTTAACAGGTGCTGCAGATCATATCGTTGGTATGAGAACACCGAACCATGAAAAGAATACAGAATGAAGGCCTTCATGTTCTTAGGAACTCAAACGCCCAATAAAGGGACTGCTACTGAAAATCTACAAGGAAACTAGGGATGACTCTATTTTCTATGAGAATCTCAGCAAAAAGGTCAATATGAGTTTTGATGTATGAGTGCACGATATCTTCCACAAGTCTGAAAGTTATTCATGCTGTATTTTTATCCGAGCGTTACACAAGCAATCTAGAATTGTTTCATATCTTTGGGATTGATTAGAAAAAAAACTAATATTATAAATATATTAGGTCTTTTAATGAATGAAAGCTAAAAGTAATCATTCAACTGCGATAAAAAACAAATGACCCGAGAATAGACCACTGGATTTATCCCATAAAAGATGTTTAAAGACTACTGTGTGCTTTTATAGAGGTTTTAAGGTGACTTATAAATTAGTTCTGTTTGCCACAGCATCTTCTTTCAATGCTTTTAATGCTTCTTTTAACACCTCGGATCCACCAGCACACCAAGCGAGACATTTAAACCGATTTAAAACCACAGTATTCCCTTTGTGATGTGCTCAGTGTGCATGATATGCAATTTTTTTTTCATTATTCATGTCACGCCATTTTCTTGTTACCACACAATTCATATCTAATTCACCTTTTCTATAATTTGTTTCTAGATTCTGACCTTTTCAGGTGGCTACACTGCTAAATCATTTATGCCGGTACACAAGTGAACCAAACTTCACATTTTCCCTGTTTCTGTGTGTGATGGTGGGAATATTTAAATAATGCCTTGAAAAATGTAAGTGGTAAATTCGCCTGATAAGATTGTCCACTAAACGCATGTAAAAGAATGTCAAGAGAAAGTGTACAAATCACAAAGCGGTTTTTGGGTTTCTGCTTCGGCCTGACCTTGAGGACAGACCTTTAACTCATGTTCCATGTTTCCTTTCATAGGCTGTCCCGTTTCCTCGCTTGGATCTTATTTATGCTTTATTCCTTCCATTTTGGATCACTGAGTGCCTGCTGCAAAAATCTAGGTCAAATAATTTGGCTCATATTTAATTATATCGTTTTAAGAATAAAGTAAGAAAAATATTGTGATGTAGTTTTAAGGCTTTACCATGCAGACCATTTTATTGCACACTCATGAAATGAATAAAAATCTTGCATTCCTTAAAATAAACAGGTCTTTATTTATAACTGTCTAATAGAGTTATTCCCATAGAAATTCCTCACAAATGTATTCCTCCCACCACTATTATAATGTGCTGCCCTAATGGATCCTAGGCAGAGACAGAGTGAATTTAAATGCTCCCATCCTATTCAGTCCACATAATTGAATAAGTCAATTTGGAAAATTCATAGACATGGATTTTCAACACTTGATCAACAACAACAACAAAAAAGACAAGTTAGAAGTGCATACAGTGAGTGTGTATTTCTGGGTAGAATGTAATACATAAATAAGTCCACCAGGGGCAGCACTGGTGCTGCTTATGTTTTTTTATTCACCATGTCTGGTGGTGAGCAGGTCTGTTCTCATCCATTATCAGTTACACAGATACGTCATATAAACTCCTGTAAATGTACTGTATGTACACAATAAACAAACTGATTCGGGGCTTCCAGTAGTCCTTACTTATTCTAACACTGCCAATATGTCCGGTTCCATGTATTCTAATTATAAAAAACATCTAGAGCTGTGATCCAATGTGTAGTTTATGTAGAAAAACGTGCATCAGTTGCCACTTAACATATGCCAAAAAGAGCATGAATGATAATAAACCTGATATGATTTGCACCAGCAAAATCCCTGCAAAGCCCTGCAAAATCAAAATACTGACAACACCTTGAAGCACCACCTTTCTTAACCCCCAGAAATGTTAAATGCAGAATATTTTGTGTTTATTTCCAGCAAACAAAAATCTGTCACATATGGTTGACTAGCAGGAGAAAAGTATATAGTTAACATCAATGTGTTAAATTTAAAAAAACTTAAAAGATGTGTCAGAAAATATACAAGCATACAAACAAACAAATAAATAAATAAGGGAATATTAATGCCAAATAGTGTTAATACATCATTCTGGATGTGGATTTATTTATTTTTGCTCCCTAATTTTCATTTCTATCCACCCACATGTTTAACAGCATCGAATAAACAGCATGTATAGCACAGACTGAACTCTGAATGATTGCAATGAGGAAGAGATGACCTATCAATCAGTATCAATGATGCGTCATTTTATTATAAAAATGGCATGTTTAGTATGTGATTAAGACTAGATTGTTGACAATACGAAAGCAGTAAACATGTGAAACACTTGCAGACAGCTATAGCTATTGCAAATGGAATAGTGAATAAACACAAAATGAATTATCCTAAAATAGTCAAAAGAATAAGAAGAATTAGTCTTTGTTGCAGCCTAACCGCATGCACTGGAGGTCAGAGCTTATCTAGACATTTTTATAGTCAGCATCAAAGCAAAAAGATGGAAACACCACATACTGTGCTATTAGTTCAGCCCACATGAACTGTGTTCTCCGTGGATGACCCAAAAGTAATACTGGCATTGTAAAACCGTCCATTAAGCCCTCTGAAGCCATCTCAGTTTCCAGCAGGGCCACGAGTTTACCACGCCATCGTATTATCTCAGCTTTCTAGGACCAGCTCGGTGCGATGGAGGGAAAGAGATGAATTCCATTCAAGCGGCTAAAATGGAAAGCAGGTAGAAATGGAGACGTAGGAGTGCAGGAAGGTACACCAGCCTTTCTTTGAGAGACCACAGAGGCAGCAGCAAAAAAGTCATAAATAGTGAATATATAACGGGAAAGACTGATGATCTTTTAAAAACTTCAATAAAAAGGACACTGTGTTCCTGATTTGCCATTAAATCCGAACACTCCTATCATGCCTTGTCTGAGTATCACTCAAAAGTCATCACTCAGAAGCATGTCTCCCACTCAGCTCCTGATCCATCTCAGGCACTTTCTATTTCACTGCGATTCACTTTTGAAATGGCCTGTCTCAAAAATGGCGAAGTCTACTATTTCAATTCGGCAGGATTTGGTACAAAAGAGCTAAAAAAAACGATCTATTAAGTCCCTTGAAAAGGAATACAGGAACATATCACAAAAAAAAAAAACAGAACAAAGCATCATGACATTCATTACTTTTTTCTCTTGGATTTTGTGAGACATTCAGTCACACTGTAAACCATCATCTTTAGTCTATTATGGTTTAGAGAGTGTGGCAAGCTTTGAAAGACTTCCAGGCAGCACAACCTTTGCCACCTTCAACAGTTTACTTCATCCAACAAAAGGAGAAACTGCCTGAAGAATTAGTTTGGGTTTTCACCCAAAAAAAAACACATCACGACAAAAGATACTTGCTAACTACGAATAATTACAAGTTTCTAAAATATTTTGTGGATGGTTAAAATCTGTTTACTTCTTTGAAACCGTGATTAGAACAAAAGTGCAAAATCAGTGCGAAAAGATTGCGGTCAAATGTGAAATGTGACTCACCCTTGTAAACAATTATACATAATAGCACAATCCTATCAGCTAACTTACAATTTTATTCGCACAAAAGAGCTCAGTGCCTGGCATTGTATTTTGCCATTTTCTCTTTCCTTGATTGTGACAGCGGCAATCAATCTCACTGTTTTCTTCTCTATGCCTGAGGAATTCTAGGCAGGTAATGGTTCATGGGGAGCCATACATTATTGCCACCGGCTCTTAATGCAGCACATGCTGTCTTTGCAGAGCATTTGCACAAGAAGACTATGTTTGCTTCTTCTGTGTCGGCCCTCAACGGACCCACGTGAAGGTGCATACAGATATGAGCACGGGCTGGGCACTTTTGGGCAAAGGGCTACTGCACTTATCCTCATATACTCACCCTTTCATCAACCCCAGAATGACATCAATCTTCCCTAAACAAAACTCCAAAGCATTTGCCTTTGAGGGTTTCGGCTTTTTAACTTGAACAGTGACAAAGTCAGGCAAGTCTCACTGATAAAAAATGTGATGCATCGAATTAAAAAAGTGTGCATCAGATACAAGTTGCCATTTGTAACATTTTTTCTAAAAAACAATCTTGTCATATATAATTATTAGTAGATGTGCTATACTTTTATTATTTAGAAAGTGACTAATAATTTGTGACCAATATTTTATATATAGATTTCTTTCTTAAGCGTGTTCTCTCAGCACCACTGCTGCTATGTGAATATGACGAATCACAACACTATGGAGACCGAGGCGTGTCCTGAGAGTCATATCGAATACAGATTTACATGGCAGAGGTAGAGCTGCATCTTCCTGGAGACAGAACAGGTAAAGTACTACACTACAAAGGCCTGTTTGTGAAAAGGCCATGTGTTAGAAGTCAGAAGGCAGATTTAAGTACATTTATAATTTGCTGCCTGTCTGAACAGTAATAAAAGCAAACTATCTGTACCATACTAAATCCATAGCATTATGTTTTTTTCAATCACAACGTTTTCCATTGAATCGATTTGTGTTTAATCAAATTGAAATCATATTGCGCTGCGTCGAAATAGGGGTGAATCGTATCACATCGCATCGGTAGCTGCTTCATATGTATCTTTAATGGATCGTATTATTGGCTATGCATCAAGATGCAAATCACATCATCCTTAGTTATGGAGATGCACATGCCTTCTCTGTATACAATGTAATTTAAGCAATCCTCCACTACACAATTATAATAACATTTAACTATACACACTTTTTTAGTACATGAAAAGTCTCTGTAGTCAAAAGCCTTATGGCAGTCTTTGAAAATAACAATGTAATGCTATATGTGATGAAACAGCTCAACTCAGTTTATTTGCATACACTGATGAAACATCTCAACATTTACTATCAATAAATTTACTATAATAAGGCAGATTGGGAAGTTATTTGATTCACTTCTAGGTCAATAAAAGTATTTAGCAGTGTAACTACCTGAAAAGGTCAAAAGTCTAGAGACCAATTACAGAAAAGAAGAATAAGATATGAATTCAGTGGTGTGCCATGAATACAAAGGGGGTCGATCTAAAGAGTACTTAGGAGTTTGCATCCAGTCAGTCAGTGTTCTGGATTTTGAAGTGTACAAAAATAAAATGAATGTTTTGACAGAGGATACAGAGCACATCTATAATGTGCTTTTGATAATGCTCAATAAAGAGTGTCAAACTCCAGCCTCCAGCACGATGGGCAAGTTCCACACAGGCACTCTGGATCGTGTCCTGGGTCCAATTGGTGGTTCTCGCACCAGGCAGAGAACAGGCGACAATTAATGGCACACAACTTCCTATAGAGACCAGCTGCTAGGCCAGAGCCTCCATAACTCCAGGTGTGGGTGAAGTAGGTCCCTAGGGAAAGAAGGTCCCTCCTGGAAGGAGGTTGCTCGAGGAGGGCCACTAGGTCCACGAACCATGGTCTGCCCGGCCACCGAGATGCAGAGGTGAAAAGGAGACGGACTTCATCCTGGTGCACTCTCTCCAGGAGGAGTACCGGTGCAGCCTCTGCCACATCTGACGTCCCTTGAGTCGCAAACAAATTTATGATACTGATGATTGATATAAGAGACCACTGATGTGCTGTCCATACGGACCAGCACATGGCGATCCTCAGGTCTGGGAGAAAGTGCATCAGGGCCAGAAGCACAGCCAGCACAGTTTATATGCCAAGTGAAATGGATCCTGCTTCACTGAACTAGGGCGGAGGGGCCACTCATGACCAATCCCTACCCCCTAATGGAAGCATCCGTTGTTAGCATTACGTGATGACAAGAAGCTCCCAAAGGGGTCACCGTGAGACGTTGATGGTGCAGAGTGGGTTGCCCTGCGGGAGAACCCTCTGTCTCTGAGCCACTAATGGAGGAGTCTCATGTGTAGGAGGCCACGTGGAATCACATTAGATGCTGCTGCAATGAGCACAAGCAGACTCTGGAACTGCTTCACAATGAGTGACTGGCCTTCTTTTACTTTCTTGGCTGCCGTGAGGATAGACTCGATCCAAGGAGTATTGCCTAAGAAGATGGTTCTCTGTATTGGAGAAAGCACGCTCTTCCTGGCATTTAGTCTTAACCCCAGCTCCTTTATACAAGTGAGACCGACATCTCAATGCTGGACTGCCAGTAGCTCTGATCGAGCTAATATCAACCAGCCGTCGATATGGTTCAAAATGTGGTTTCAGTGGGGTCAGAGACCCATTCATACACTTTGCCCCCGAAAGCAAACCTTAGGAACCCAGTGAGCCGGAAGGATAGATATGTGGAACTATGTTTCCTTTAGATCTATTGTGACAAACCTTTCTCTGACCTGATCTGAGACACGACCTGCTTGAGGGTGAGAATCATGAACCTGAGCCTCATTAGCGAGCAGTTCAAGGAGCAAAGATCTAAAAGGACACAACTGCCCATCCTTATTGGGAACCACAAAGTGTCGGCTGTACAACCTGGACAGTCTGTCTAAAGGAGGGACTACCTCGATGGCCTTCTTCCTTAAGAGAGTGAGCACTTCTTGTTCCAGGACCAGAGCCACTTTGTTTTATTGGGCTTCGCAGTGCCCAGTCACACCGGGCTGGGGCTGCACCCACCAAGCAGCACTTGGGAGAGACAAGGAAGGTATCGCTAAAATGCCACCCCCCCATCTATCTCCCGCAGCAGGTCAGCCTGGTATGCCTGCAACACAGCCATGGTGTGGAGGCAACCCACAGCCTGACCCGCTGCTGCATAAGCCTTGCCCATCAGAGCCGAAGTCGATCTCAACGGCTCGGTGGGCAGAGCCGAACGATGCTGCACTTGAGGAGAGATAGCCAGCCAGTGTATCTTCAACCCGAGTCATCGCCTATTACCGCGCTCTTTCATCCCCACTACATTTGCATACAGCGAGACATATGGGGTGAAAAGGCAGGCCGCATATTGGCTGTTCTAGGATCTGGACACCTTAATGTGCAGATCAGGGAAAAAGGCAGACCCTGGTGAGGAGATAGTGCTGTAGGCAAAGGAAGTGTTCATCCAGCATACTAGGTGGCCTTGCTTCTGCTTCTCATCTGGCCAAGCCAATTCGAGCTTGGACAGCAGTACGAGTCACTACCTCCAGAAGCTCCTCATACGGCACAGGCTGTATGGGAGGGACAAGCCCGTCTCCAAGCCCTCTGTCAAATCCGCCTGCGAGCCTCACGACATCTGATGCCGCCTGCCTTAGGAACAGCAAGGCCAATAGCTGTGAGGGAGAGCGTATTGCGTTGTATTGTATTGTAATTAACAGGTGGTTTTCTTTTACATGGACATCCTTGCAACAATAAAGGATTGCCGTTACGGTCATTTTACTGTCAGTTACTGTTATCTTGCAGTTAGAGTCTCTAACCTGGGCTTCAGTGGGTTTGATGTTTGATGATTGTGTATATATGTGTGCGCGCTTGCGTATGTGTGCGTTTGTGTGTGTTCGTGCATGTGTAGAGTATATCTTCTTTGTAACATATTTTAGCAACTAACGCCAAAAAACAAGGTTCTGAAATTATACAGGATGCATATCAAGTTATATAAAACTACTACTACTTCTACTAATAATAATTAGAATACAACATTTTGTGTTTTTAATTATTTATTGTTTTTACATTTTGATAGATATCAACTGTTGCATATACATTAACTGCTGTCAATCATAATGTGGCTGAAAAAGAGACTAATGAAGAACAAGAATCTTACCATAAAAGGTGGAGCCTAGAGTTTAAATGCAGCACCCTATATTGATTAATGATGGGAAGATTGGATAATTTTAGTGACTTGGTTCTTTGAAGCTCATTCATGAAAATGAATGAATCATTTTTGAGACATTAAGTTCATTCCTTTGATCCGAACATTTTTTATTTTATTTTCAATAATCAGATACCCCAACAAGACTATATATATCAATTTGACTAGTTCCAATAATTTATATACAGTAACTGAATGCACAACTCGGACCAGAAGACTTATTTGATTAACTACTCAATTCTGTTTTCTGTGTAATGCGTTGCATAGCTTTTATTTGAGTCACGTGAAAAAAGAGCAAATGACTCGGACTAGAAAAAGCGAGAGGTAATACTACTCCATTCTGTTTCCTGTAGATAAACTACAAAGTTTTGGGATGATTTGCTCAGTAGTAGCTACCAGTGTAAAAGTCTGAAGACTAGATTTAGTTTGTTGTATATGTAATAAAAAAACAAACAATTTAACCTTGAAAGTATATTCCCCACATAAAACTGAAGTAATCTGTAAAATGTATTCAATCAATAGGGGTTTACTTTGGTATGTGTGCAAAAGTACAATCAGTTACCAAATATACCAAATATCTTGTGTGAATGCTCCTATGAAAAGTTATTTAAATGTTTTCCAATATGTTTAAACAGCATGATAGTAGTTGTGAGCATAGCAATCTCACTGGTACAGAACATGGCATTCATAGCATTGAGTAACATTTCAAAAACTTGGATGGCTCTGGACTTTAAGTAATATTGATAGTCTGCCACAATGGCTCAGAACCGAAATTTGTACAAACAGTTCTGCGTTTAAGTGCTCATCGCTAAACAGTACACCTTAATGATGGAACTGTAATGAATGGACATTTGGTGCCAGCCACATGAGAATGGTTCCTCTTCTTGCCACAGTCACCAGTGGCTCCCTCATTAGGGATAAACTTACAATAATAAGGAACAAATTATAAGTATTAAATTGTGTGTGAATCTGTTTAAAGCTGCTTTGATACAATTTGTTGAAAGCGCTATACAAATAAAAAAGGAATCAAATAGAATTTAACTTTTATTTGCAATGCAATGACAGAAAATGATTCACAAAGATGATGATGATGATGATGATGATGAAGCAGGTAGGATGCATGCAATTTTTTTGCCTAAACCTGAGCTGGATAAAGTTTTTTATATATTGGGCAGCTCATTTGTAAGGGTTTGTTTCATTAAGAATCCCAAAGTACAAAATGGTATTAAATCATTTAACGTAATTAAACATAACAGGCCTCATTAAACTATTAAAGATAGTATTATCAAGCTGCTTCCATTATGAAGTAATAATGATGATGTTTATAGTCGATTTCCCTCACCGAGCTTTTATGTTACACAGCACATGCACAAGAACTACAGGTCTCACAAAGCCATATTAACAAAGTTTGAGAATTGCATCTGTAGGCATAATTCCAGCCTTTTCTGAGTCTGTTCTACTTCAGGGATTGTGTGGCTACGTTTCATTAGCAGAAGGCAGAAAACATTTGGTGAGTATCTTATACAGACATCCACATGGGCTTTATGAAGGGGTGGTCCAAGAGAGGGGAATTTAAGGTACCTGCAATAAGAATAGGTAAAAGTGGCAGGTCAGCAGGGACACGTCAGTTCTGTGAAGCCCACCACTGCAGCCAGCGGTGCATCTGCTCTTCCCCACATATTGCACTTCTCCCAAAGCGGAATGCATAACGTCATTTCTCTTCTAGCCCTCATCTAAGCACCGGCTCCTGTTACTATAGCAACCACTGACTGCCACACAGCCTCTCTTTGTGCTTTCTTTCTCAATTCCTTGCTGCAGTTCCAAAAACTAACCTAGTGAGCCTGAACGCCAAAAAAGAGATGAGGAGGACGGATCCACTCCATTAATCTCATGCTTTATTGCTTGTTTTGTGACAAAAACTAAATAAAAAGAGCTGTTAAAAATAATAGACAGCCACAAGAAGCTGTGTTTTGGTGAGTGTGCTGTTCGTTAGTTGGTAAAGTGAATTAAAAATCGTCTGGTTGTGTAAAACAATTTTCCATAATGAAATATGTAATATAAATAATAAACTATAATAGAGACTCTAACCTGGACTTGACTGGGTTTCATTTTGGATGATTGTGTATATATTTGTGTGTGTGTGTGTGTGTGTGTGTGTGTGTGTGTGTGTGTGTGTGTGTGTGTGTGTGTGTGTGCGTGTGAGTGCGCACATGTGTGTGTGTTAACTGCTGAACCAATTACGCTAATGTGCCTAATTAAAAATAGCTTGTTCAAATACTTGTGGCTGCTCTGTAAACTGCATTAATAATAACAGAACAAGGCTACACAGAGCAGGACAGGAAGTACACCTGAGGCAACAATCATGATTAAAACTTCTCATGGTTTTCCATTCATGCGAAAACATGACTGATGCCATGAAGCAGATTTTCACTTTGTTCCTTAAATAACACAACTTTAAAAAGTAATACATCAAGGGACGACAGTATTTAGTTCTTCTGCACCTTTGAGAGGGCACATACTTACGTACTTTCTTAACTTTTCTATACTCTGTTGCCAACTCCTTTCTTCAAGTATAACAGGATGTAGAAAATTCATTATTGGGTGGCAAGGGGATGGTATGAGGATTATAAGGGGTAAGAATGATGCAAGCATCCTTGAATGGTTCTTATGGATTCCAGGAATGATATACATATTCGGGGTATACATTGGAGCACAATTTTTACATTGGTCTATAAAAATGTAATAAAGACAGATGTGTGTTTGACTTTGCCTGAACCTGATATTTTGATTGGAAAGACATAAATTAAATGAGATGGTATGACGTGTTTAACTTCGATTTGTTAAAAGAGCCAGATAGATGAATATGTTTGTGATCAGTGATTAGTGATAAGGCTAGTTGCATTGAATGTGTTGATTAATTAAAATGAAGCAGTTCATAAGAGTCATTTGTTTAGACAATGCTTTAATTTCTTGCCAGTATTTACAGGTATATGTTTTTTTATGGAATCACATTGAAGTGCAGTTGCTGTAAATTAGTTAAGGAAACTTAATAAATTTATAATTTATAATAAGAAATACTATTGCTAGGGGTGGCAGATGTGGTGATGATGGTTTTTTTTAGGGTGTCAGATGCCACCCCATACCACCGTAGATCCGCCCCTGAATTATATACTACCATGCAAGCTCATTTACACATGATGAAGATATTTGTGGTGTAAATGTCGCAGATCCTATTTTGAAGCCTGGTAATGACACATTCATTCATGGCTGCGAGCCCAGAGAGCTAAGATGTTCTGCTTGGAGAGATACATGGCATACTTTCTCCCCCATGTCACTCACAATGACGCTAAACAGTCATGGACATCTGTGTGCCCAAGCATGAGAAAATGGGCTGATCCTCTAAGTGCGTTAGGCTGCCATGTGATGTAGCATGAGCAGCAGCTCAAGAAAATGTGGTGGCTGCCTTCCCAAGTCTCAATATTTATTGCTAATACTTGTTTTGAATACTTGTTTCAAAGAGTAGAAGGAGAAAACTGTATTTGAATTCCTCTGATAAATCCCATCTAACACAACATTTAAAATTAAATTTACCTATGGAGTCAAAGACGGACATAAACATCAGAGGTCTGCAACAGGAAATGAGTTTGAATTTATCAGATCATCAGCATCATCCACATCAGTCTCTGTCTCATCACCTGAGAAAATAATTTCTCTTTTGGCATTTAAATATAAGCCTTGTCATCATCTCCACTGATCTATCATCTGATCTGTGTCCATGCTAACACCAATGTAAAAACACTTGCTGACTAAATACCTTGTTATTCATTTCTTTTTATTAGGCCGTATAAAAAAACATTTTATATATTTAGTTTGCTGTTATTTATACAGACCTGTAATTGCTTTTCTCTGTTTAAACATGCTTACAGGTATCCTGACAGTCAGAATATGATTAGTAATAAGAGCTGGGTGATATAGCCAACAAACCTGTCGCCATCATTTTTTCTATATTGATCGATCTTGATAATTAATGCCATATAGAATTAAAAATGTTACAGATTAAAATATTTACATTTGTATTATTAGAACATCACTCTATATTTTTTTCTTTCTATTCTCTACACAGTATACAAAGTAATACAAAAGTCTATGCAGAAGAACCATTTATATTCCATTGTATATAGTGGCATCATACACTATCTGGACAAATGAATTGTGACACCTGAGTTTTCCAGCCATATTTGCTTTTTTTCCAAACTTTCACCAGAAAGTTGGAGGCAGACAAGGGGATGTCTTTGTATGCAGCAGCATTACATTTTCCCTTCACTTGAACTACGAGACCCAAAGCAATCGCCATGAAAATATGGCTTACATGGGTTAGAGTGTAGTGGATCTAGAGTGGTCTGACCTCAACCCTACTGAACACCTATGAGATGAATTGGAGCACTGACTGCACCCCAGACCTCCTCACCCTACATCAGCTTTACTAACAACTGTGGCTGAATTAACACAAATCTTCACAAGCACACTCCAACATATAATGGAATGTGCATCTTCCCAGATAAGTGGAGGTGGAATTTGGAATGGGATGTTCAAAACATATGAATGGTCAGGTGTCCACAAACCATTGTCCATATAGTTTATCTTAGCCATGAATCAGGTCAGAGCTCAGAGTAGCACCTTCACAGTAGAAAAATGAAAGACAACCTCATTCAAAATAGACAAAAACAAGACCTTTAGACCATTGTTCAATTCACAAAATCATATAAGATTTGACATTGATTTTTAAAAGGAAAAAAAAAGGTTAAGTAGAATAATAATAAAAAATAAACTTTATAAATATATATATATATATATATATATATATATATATATATATATATATATATATATATATATATATTATCGATAGAAGAATGCTGAGGATGAAGCTGCCAGGAAGGAGGAAAAAAGGAAGGCCAAAGAGAAGGTTTATGGCGGTGGTGAGGGAAGACATGCAGGTAGTTGGTTTGAAAAAAGCTGATGTAGAGGACAGGGGTAGGGAGACGGATGATCCGCTGTGGTGACCCCTATTTATTTTGACATTTTAACGGTAAATGAACATCAGAATTCAGCTGCATCTACCAAGACCTTTATAACCATATTAGCCAACAATGTAGCTTGTATTAGAGCAATATTGAGGCAAAATGTTTATTAATACAGAAACACAACCTCAGATCACATTTAGAGATATACACACTGTTTTGTGCTTCTTTTTCAAGGATCTGTATATTGGAGTTTAATGTGTTAAGGAATGTATAAGTAACATTTCAAAAGACATTTGAAATACCATCACAGCATATAATGACCCTCAGAAGTCACTATAGCAAAACAGGTGTATTTATATGAGACAGACTGAATATAGGAAAAATGGCAACTGCAGTTACATCCGTATAATAGCATTAGAAAGGCACTGCTGATTTTTAGTAGATGCTGGGAATCTAGTTCTAAATATGCATCTCTTCATCCTTTCCAATATCAGTGAATATGCAGCATCAGTTTGCATGCACGTCCCTTGTGTAGTTTTTCATTAAAAAGTTGGTGTCCTGGTGGGTTTTTCATTTCGAGTGAATCGCAGGTGTATTCTACATAACATCAGGCTCAGCTTTCACTTTTAATTAGAAATCATGACTATTAGCTCAGTGATGGTATTTGGTTGGTTATGTGATTTTAATATGTTTCACAGTATCTGCTTGAAAGTATATTTTTAAACTGCATCAAAATTAAATATAATATTCTTATTATACACATGATAATAGAAATGATGGTGGTGCATTGGGTCATTTTTCCCCCTTGTAGCTCCATGCACAGAAACTCCTCACAGACAGTATCCTGAGCTCAGGATTAAACCAGGGACATTCCAATCCTGAGTTAAGGATACAGACTGTGTGGAGTTTTTGTGTTTGTTCTCCCCATGTCCATGTGGGTTTACTCTGGGTACTTCAATTCACACTTAGCTCCCAATATCATGGCTGTAGGTGAATTAGCTGCAATTAATTGCCCCTAGGTGTGTGCATGGTGTCCTGTGGTGAAACAGCAAGGTGTATTCTCACATCACACTCAGGGTTACAGCATTTCTGATTCAATGGGACCCGGACCAAGATAAAGTGCTTACTAAAAATGAACAATGAATATTTTATGATAGCTTAATGAAAAACTAATCTTTCAGCTACACCAGTAAGATCCTTGCAATCCACCACTCCAAAAAATTTTTTGGTTCATTTTTTATTAACTTAAAAATAATGTACAAAATATCTAGTGGTTGTTGTGTACCAGGCTCCTAATAAAAATATCAAACCATTTTTCCCTACAGATATTTTGATGTACTAAAAAATAATATCTATTGTCCAAATAGTCACCAGCCCCAAAAGTTATAAAAAAGACATGTTGGATGTACTCATCACACACTGCTGGTGATTCTCTCTACGACAAGCTCACCACAACAACATCCCACAACAGCGATGACATAAGAAACACACATTACGGTCCCCAGACTCCTGTGTGTATGTGTCTGTTTCTTCCCTTTTCAACAAGAGCAAGTCTAAGTTAACACCATTCATTATTTCTGCTTCAGACCTGTTCAGGCAGCTCTACTTGGTGCAACTCGAAAATGACAACCTTGTCACAGCCATGGTACTGCCAAGCAAAACCGCCAGACCCAACATCTTTCACCACCTAACTCACGGGGAGAGTGGTGCAAGCAGGAACATTCCAAACTTCTACAAACCTGCCTCCTGTAGCGAATATCTAGAGTTATACATATATAACTGTACATTCTTCACAGATTATTCTTTTTACAGCACAGTATGAATGACAAGATGTTCAGGGTACAATCTCAGCACCATGTGCAGTTAACAAGCACACACTTCAGAGTAGACAATATTATCAGCAAGCTCTTACATCCTGTTTCTTGCCCTCTCTATCGGGGGTCAGGTACTAGATAGTAAAAAAAGGATGCAAGTCTGATTCAGACTAGCGGCCTAAAATGTAGGAGCAGTATCAGATCAGATTTGACATTTTTCAAACCAGTCTGCTGGTATATTTAAACACTCGTGTGTGATTGTAAATAACAAAACAAGTCTAAATGTATGCCGCAATTACACTTCTGATGGTTTGTAGAGGTTATTTAAAATTCAAAAAACTATTAAGGGTATATTAAAGAATGTGTTATTATGTGGTGTATTATTGCAGGTGAAATAAGAGCAATAAGAACCTTGTCGAATTACTCTCTTGCATGTTAATATCCTGTAGTCTCATATTGTGAACAATGTGTAAATTATGCACATATTGTGATTACATATTTACTCTGCAGTTATTATGCAGTAACACTCCCACTATTTATTTGCCCAACTCTATTATTTAAACATGAGTCAGACTCTCAGAGTCTGACGTCTCCTAGGTTTTGCATGACAAATAGATTCTGATATGAAAACTCTGAAAAGTGTAATAGAGCAGAAATGTTTTCAATCATTTCATCAACCTCCTGATCCTGAACAGGGTCTTAGAGGATCCAGAGACTATCCTGGGAACTCAAGGCTAGGGAGGACAAGCAGATCTTGGCAGAAACACAATGTCTCTCACTATTACAGTTTTTAAGCAAAGTGAGCACGGCTTCAGTTTTTCAAGCCAGTCCAATCTCCCAGGTCTACGTGTTGCTGAAAAGACACACCAACTTGTTTTTCGTCTTGTTAAAGTTCATTCAGCGTTTTGAAATTGAAACTTTGTTCATTTATAAACAAGTAAGCTCTGTGAAAAGCTTGGTGTTCTGCATCTAGCTGCCTTCATATAACTTGCTTTTATGCATGTATGCATTTCAAGAAAAAATTACTTAAGTACAGTATGTGAACTATGAATTCCTTCTGACAATCTGGGTTTAACTAGCTTTTCTTTACTCTCAATGTTTGACTTGAAATCAAGTGTTTGTCACTGTAAGGCGGTAACCACACAAGGTTGATGTGACATCAAGATAGGAGTTGCTTCCAAGGCCGACTGTGCTAATCACGTCCTGGTTTCTTTTGTATTTGAAGCCAAACTACTTTGCTTTGCAGTAGCTTTTCATTCTGTATTTGTCTGTTTTATTACCAGTAAAAAGCTGAGTTTTTGTGTTTAGTTCTGTTTATGCAATTGAATGAGTAAGTTTGTTGCTATGAAACTCATAACTTATAAGCCTGAGATGCACTTTTAGGAAATTTGTTCAAACTAAGGGTGGGTTCCTGAGCACATCATATTAAGCATACTGAAAAGAAATCTGGCTTATAAAACTGGATTCTAATGTATATTTGACCAAGACTCTACTGTAGGGTTAATTCCACTACATGTGCAATGTTGTTAGCATGTGTAATCTTGTATGACATAACAAACCTGAATGACTGTCACCATCATATTCCTAAGTTTTGCATTTACTTCTTTAAACAAATAACAACAACAAAAAAATGTAACAAATATGATTAGCAGAATGTTCAGATAAGACTAGGGTGCCTTGGAGTTATGAAAGGGAAAATGGGTCAAAAACACATAACATCATCTCCAATCAGCTTTGTGAACAGTGAGCAAACTCTTATTCAAATCAGTCTAAATCACTTTATATGTAAAGTGCTTTTAACAATTGACATTATCTCAAAGCAGCTTTATGTAGATAAAAAGGCTATACAATTTGAATCTATAAGTTTAGTACCTATTAGCTTATCCCTAATGAGTAAAGCCAAGGCAAGGAAAAACTCCTTGAGATGTTCTCAAGTAAAAAAAACCTTGTGAGTAACCAGACTCAAAACGGAACCTTATCCTCACCTAGGTGGTACCGACTGTTATAAATGTATCATTGTTGAGGTGTACTGTTTAGTGATGGGTGTTTAAATGCAGAACCGGTAATGCAAACTGCAGTCCTAAGCCATTGTATCAGACTGTTTATATTACTTACACTCCAAATCCATCCTCGTAGTTCTTGCTCAGTAACTTATGTGGAAGACTTGAAAAAGTCAGACAGAAACACAAGAGTGAAATATCAGCACCATGGACAGCAGCCAACTCGCGCCTCAATCCACATGCTGTCCAAGTCCACTCACTGCTGCATTTCAATTAGAGTCAATAACAACCATCTTCTCACACTTGCTCTTAAATGCCTTCATACTAAATCAGGTAATGGCTCTGGCCTATGAGTTATGAGCAGTAGGTGGAATAAATGGTATGATTCCTAAATCAAGCCATTTGGGCACTTACACAGGTTGTGGTCAATTAACAGGAAAAATACAACTGAATGATGATGAACAAACTGCCCTATAAATCCAGCATCATTGAGAAAATCTATATATTATTACATGCTCAGTGTACGTCAGCAAGGAAGAACAAATGCACAGGCATATGCCGATATAATTTTAGATGTTACTTCCCCGTGCACCAGATTATTGCACATGAAAGGAAGAAAGCCTTTATATGCACAAGGGCTTTGTGTACTGTATGAGCCTGAAATCTTTTTTTTTCTGCTGGTGCATTGTAAACAACTAGCCAACTCAGTGATAAAGTGAGTCTCTTCTGCAACAAAACACACGTCTCTGACAGCTGGAGCAACCGAAAACATGACTCTGTATTACACTGGGACATTTCATAGAAGAACACGAAGGTTATTTTAATGATTTCGGTGGAAATGTATAAGAGGGGAAGGCCTGCGGGAAGGATGCTACTCTTCTTTCTCAAAACAAAAAGGCCTGCGTTTAGACATTTTATTATTTCCCTATTGCATCAAAGCAAAAAGGAAAAATTGGGGGGAAAAAAGAAGCGAAAGAAAGATCGAGAGGAATAAAACGTTACCGAGCACGAAGAAGGGCAGCTCTGTGTTTTCCAGGTCGTCCACCACCGCCACATCGCCGGGGAAGTCGTTGCGCACGGAGAACAGCAGCTTGGGCTCGGAGGCCGACGGGCTGTGCATGATGCTCAAGTCATTCTCGCGGAGGAACGGCAGCGCCGACACGGTCACGCTCTTCGTCTTGCACTCGGCGTCCTGGGACGGATCGTCGTCGCCGGTCAGCGCGCGAGACGCCGCGACGAAGCCGAGGATGAGGAGGACGGCGAGAGCACGCGAGTGCGCAGCCATGTTTATTTTTTTTTTCCTTGCGGCTTTCTATCTATCACAGGCAGAGGAGAAGACGTAGGAGGAGGACGAAAAGGAGGATGAATAGGAAAGAAAGAAAAGAATACGCAGGATTCCGTTCCAAAGACAAACCGAGATGCACAGCAGCGCTTCGCGTGAGGGATAAATAACGGTTTATAGCGCTGAGGCTCTGGAGCAGCATCAACCTCACACCCGGTTACTCAGCCTCTCCACGAGCGCTCGTCTGTCCGTGCAGTGTGCACGCGGAGGATGTGCCTGACCAAAATAGGCCTGCTTAGCACTACTTGCAGGTGTATTAATCAATGCACAAATCACAGGGTGCAGTGTTATAAAAAATGCATTTAATCCTTTCTTTTTTTCACCAACGCAATAGAGGGATTGTCGCTTCTAAATTATTACTTGTCTACGTGCGTGCGCGGGTGTGTGCGTGCGCGCATGGTGCGCACACTATGATATGAAGGATTGGCGTATCATGCACGTTGTATTCCCTCTTTCCTGATCAGCATGTAGCACTTATTTGAAGATAAATGAATGAGGGGATGAATATAAAAATTTTATGATGGCCGCCCAGTACTCTTTTAGCAATTTGTATTCCAGTGCTATGCCTTAGGCATCATGGTTCCATCTCTGAATATTAGATGAACAGCAATACTCCAACAGGCTTAGGGGCGAATTTTTAAACGTCATGTACATATATTTGTCACAAATATTTTAACCATGTAAAAGCGAGGTAGTGTGTGTGTGTGTGTGTGTGTGTGTGTGTGTCTGTGTGTCTGTGTGTTTGTGTGGGTCTGTGTGCACGTGTGTGGAGGGGCGACATGACAGATCTGAACTAAAAGTAACAGCTCTAGGTGTTTACCTCTCCACTTGTAGAAGTGGAAGAAGAAGAAAGTGGCTTTTCGAGGTAAACAGCAGGTGCAAGGCTCGGAGAGCAGGTGCAAGACAATGATCTCGTTGTGAAACCTTGATCTGCTTCCAACACTGCAGCAAGGCTTTAACAAACTGTGAAGCACTTTTTGGGATGAAAGGCCACGCTACTCATTCCAGATTTGACCTGCACTGTAATTGAACTGTGAGGGCAGTCAGAGGGGGAGAAAGAAGCATCTATCTCCCCACTTTTAAACTACACCTGCCTTCTTAACAGCACTTTGAAAGTTATTACTGGCTATAGGCTTTTTTTCCCTTAAAGCAATGTTGTGGTCATTTCAGATAGGTAAAACAATTACTTTTAGTTTCCTCTATTTTCATCTTACTATTGGGGAAAAAAGGAAATTGGTAAGTCAATGGAGACAAACTATATTATGGTCATCATAATTATATTATAATCAAGAAAAAAAAAAAAAAAGAAAGAAAGAAAGAAAGAAAGACAAGCAGTTGTCTTACCACATTTTAATAAATGTATAAACCTGTAAAACGGTGGTGAATGTAAAGTTGTATGACTGTTACTGCATTGCAGCCCCCAAACCCCCTTCTGCTTCATCCAACCACATCACCTTCACGTGGTCATATTTATTTTAATTTTTCAAGAGTTCAGTCTGATTCATGGTTATTGGGTGCATTTCTTTTTACCTTATGTGTTATGTGACTGACATTTTTCATGCTTCGCCTGTCTGCCCTATGCCACATGAATAAATGTATCTGTTCAAAATAATATAAAAAAAACCTTGACGTTTTTTATTTCTTTAGCCAAGCAGGCATGCCAGTGTGAAGTCTTTGAGAAAAATCTGGGTAAAGGAATTCCCTGCTTTAACATTTCTGATTCAACTGATCAATTAATTACAGCATAATTACAGCATTACAGCATTAGTACAAACAGCAAAAACAATTGAACTGAAGGTCAAAACCATTCAAAGTTTTGCTTGTTTGAATTCTTAAAAGGATGCACTAGAAAACTAGATTGCTAGGTAAATTACAAAGTGAAGACATGAGGCATCATCAAGCGACCTTGCTAAAATGCAATCATGCTATAAAACACCAACTGGGTGGTTGAACAAAATAGGACACATCCCATGAAATTAAAATTTGAAAATGCAGCCAAATGAGTTCTTTGGGGAACCTTGGGCAAATGGCACAGCTGCTATTCGAACATGAATGAGCATGAATAAACGCGATGGAATTCACCTCGACTGTGCTTCTGCCAGGTGCTTTGCTAAGCATGTTATTAGGGAAATAAAATGTCTATTAGACATCCCACTCATTTGGGCAAATTTTCAAAATATGCAGCCAGACTCCCTTTCTGAATTTAACTGCAGGAACCCTCATCTGTGTCTCTGTGGTTTCTATTGTCTGCACGTAAACAATACCAAAGTTTGAAACCAGCCCAAATTTTAATTCAGAAACATTAGATTTGAATGGCAAAATGATCTTGTATCTTTACCAGAATAGAGCAGCCTGGCAAACAGATACAAGCCTGACTGCTGGATCTTAATAAATGATCAGTTTTCTTCTGAAGGATTTTTTTAACATGCACTCCAAATTGTTTCATATCATATATTACATTTAAACCCAAGTGTGTATGTATATATAGTGCATTCATCATAAACACAATCAAATGGAGCTTAAAGTATCTACTGGATCAACTACACTTTTTATGCAGTATAAATAACTGTACCAGTGTGAAAAAAATGTTGAATAAATAACAAATTATAGGGGGTGATTAAGCTTTTTTTATAAGTTTGTTCTCGACTGCCTTTGCCAGGATATGTTACATTTATTCAAAGTATCTGTAAGGATCTGAAAGATCATGATTTGTGAAGAAATTCATTTTGATATAGTTTGTCATGACATCACCCATAAATGGTACATACAGTATACACAGTGAGCATTGAGTACTGGATTCTATTAATTCTAAGTAAGAATATGTGCTAATAATGATGATTCTTGTATATGCAAATTATTGAAAAAAGCTTAATTGGTATTAGTGAAACAATCATGATACACTCGAATTTATGTATCCTATGGATACTTTTCACTTCTGCAAAACTTTGGAAGATAGAGAACGCTACACTATTTTCAGCTCTTTTTCTCTCGTCTGTTTTGTTTTGTCGGTGTTGTGTTGAGAAGTAAAACTTTGAACCTTTTCTGTTGCAATGTGAACAAAGTCCTGCGGGGTTATGAGCAGTTTCCCCTCACCAGTTTTCAAGGTTCTCTCTGTGCTTTGATCTGTTCATCCTCCCATCCATCCAGACAAGCTTCACAGTATCTGCGGCTGAATTACACTCACTATGATTTACCATAGGGGATAAAATGCCTGGAGTTTTTGCCAGTTCATTCTTAGTTTAATCAGACCATCGAATATGTATGTATTTATTTATTTATTTTTACAATCTGAGAATCATTTGCCTTTTGGCAAACTCCAAGTGAGCAGTCATGTGCATTTAACTGCAGACTGGCTTCCATCTGGCCAATCAACCATAAAGGCCTGACTGGTGAGGTGTTGCAAAGATATTTGTGTGGGAGCCGCTTTGCTATCTGCCACACAGTTCCATAAAGGTGATGGGTCGTGTTCTTCCTCAACTTTCTTGGCTAAATAGTTCCTTCTTCATGTGATTGGTTTGGCAGGGTGGCCAAGTCTAAAAAGTTTCTTAGTGGATCTGAACTTCCTGAGATGAAATTTCCAGTTCTCTTTGCCAGATATGTGCCCTGACACAATCCTGTCTAGCAGGTCTACAAATAATTCCTTTAACCTCATGTCTGATCCTTTAGGCTCAGACAAACATTGTGAAAAAATATGTATTTTTCTACATTTTGTGCAATTGACTATATACAGCAAAAATGTGAACTTGATAAGTGGATTTTATGTGATAAACAAATGGATTTTTTAAAATCTAAAATAATGTTGGAATGTTGGATCCAGTCGAAACACTGGTCCTGACTGCAGAATACATCCTGGATACAAAACTAGTCCATCATAGGGCACCATGCATTCACATTTACACAGTCATTGAAAAGGACGGTACATCATCACCAATCCAACTACCAGCAGAGTTTGGGGGAAATCCAACATGGGCACCAGGAAAACCACTCCACAGAGAGCTCAAAGCTTTAAAGTGACAACACAATCACCATGCTGCCTAAAAATATCTTTATTATACAGTATACTGTAATTCACTTTTGTGCTTTTGAAAGAAAAATATAAAATTATGTCTTAGCACAAAACATAACCTTTTTAACAGAATACTTTAATAAATTGATAGATTAAGAGCATTAAAACATTTGATCTACTTAATCAGCTTGTGTTTGTGAAATCATTTTAAGCACAAAATTATTTCCAATCAGCTTTCTGCAGTCACTGAATGATTCATCACCACCTAGCCAAAAGACAAAATCTCATATTGTTTACATTGCACTTGCACTTCCAGATGCAAATAAAGACCTGAACTGTGCTTAGCCTGATCACGAAACAGCTTCTCTCAGGATTATCATTTTGCTTTATGGATCGTGTTTATGGAACAAATAAAAAATATGCAATTTTTATTACACTAGTGAGAGAGATGATAAATTGACTTCTAAGGTGGCAGTACTCGAGCTGAGCACACAATAAACACTCACCGATCGCTAACAATACAATATACTGTACTGCACAGTATCCTCCAAAATATATTTGGACCCTTGGATTATTATGTTTCCATATAGATACATATTTTTTTAAACCAAGAGAATATCTCTGGGATTATATGAATATGTTGTCACACGTTGGGAGAAAATAGCTCAGTGATTAAGGATCTGAGTTACTGATCAAAAGATGGAGGGTTCAAGCCCTGGTATTGGTAAGCTGCTGCTCTTGGGCCCTTCAGCAAGGCCCTTAACTTAGCAAGGCCCTTAACAAGCGGTGCTATAACATGGCTAAACCTGTTCTCTGATCCCAGTATCCTAACAATTCAATACAATTCATTTTTATTTGTATAGCGCTTTTAACAATGAACATCGAAGCAGCTTTACACAGATAATGTGGTGATTAAAATTTAATATGTTCTTTATAAGTGTAATTTTGTCCCTGATGAGTGAGCCGGTGGCGACTGTGGCAAGGAAAAACTCCCCGAGATGGCATAAGGAAGAAATCTTGAAAGGAACCAGACTCAAGAGGGAACCCATCTGACAGTCCCCCCTTCTCATTTGAACACAGTGCTTTTAAATACTCTATTCTGATTAGCCACGAGGTATTGAATAATTTATTAATAACAGCTTTGACAATAGTACCAGATACATGGCATATTAACAGGACTACGATCATGTCTTTACTTATTATTTTGAGTAAAAACTCATAACGTATGACTTGATAATGAACTTTACAATGAACACATGCTTTTTTTTTTCGTGTCAGTAGATTTTTCTAGACATTTTTAGGTCTGAGGTCTCTATTAGGCAAAGAAAAACAGCCAGCAGGAATCAGCCTACCAGCCTCCCGTTAGCAGTTAAAAAGTTCATTTATTAAAATTAGTCATTGAGAACGTGTAGACCATTTAACAATGAAACACCCAAAAAGCTTGAACAGGGCAAGAGAAATTAATAAGCCAACCAGATAAATAACTCAAAAACATTTTCTTTTAAAAACACAAAACTCTTGTGTTTCTTTCACAAATTCTGACTTTTACTCGCCCTATATACAGTCAAGGGTTTTTAACTTCTTATTAAAACTGCTCTGAAAGAATAGCCTCTATTGCAAAATCATTTAGAGATCCTTTGAGAGATTTAAGGGGTGTAAAAAATAATCCTGCCTCATTATATGTTGCTATAATGGACAAGAATGGCTTCGGCATGTGCACATTTATAATTGCAAAGGAGCTTGTAAAGGCCTGTCAGAAATAATAACATGAGCCCTTTCAACACTGATGCAAAGCTTGCGAGGGCAACAGCTGATAAATGTGTACTCCAAGATTCTGACACAACCTAATAAAAAACATTTTGCCATTTGTAATGTGATGAAAATGGGAAAAACAGCTTCCATAAAATTTGGCACAAACCTAATGTGCACAATATGATGCATAGAAGAATGCACAATGATGTTTGTATTATTAATACAGCTTTCTCTGTATAGGTTTAATATATTCATATTACATTTATTTTGTATGAGACAATCTTGTTGTATAATGATTTTATTTTTTTCAATTGTTGCACCGTTAGGATTAAGATTTAAATTATTTTTTTTAAAGGACCTGTCCTGCAAAAATAAGATTTCTCTATCAGTCACTGAAATGAAATCCTGCTCGACACATAAATTCGTATATGCGCCAGAGAGATAAAAGAAGAGTAGAGGACTAGGGACAGCTGCCAGCTCAGTCTGCAGAGATTGCACCTTCCATGGCAGCTTTAGAAGATAAATAGCCATGTGGTGCATTTGCCACCTGTACCTACCTCCCCAAGATGAATCACCTGGACCATCTCGCTAGCTGCTGTCCTAAAACACACAGGGTACCATGATCTCACTCGCAAACATCACCACACCTTGACCTTCTACTTTAGACCACAATGAGTCCCCGGAGCCTCGTGCAGCTGGTGAGGTGATGCATCTCTGGCATGTAATAGTGAGAAAGGGAGCAGCAGAAGGAGACCCAGAGAGTGGCGTCGTCCGGACTTTGACCATCTGTGGCTTATTGGTTGTCATTAAGGTTTCTAATTTGGGGGCTGGCTTGGGAATTTGCCAAACGAGGGCCGGGAAAATGTCATTACCTGGCTTCTGCTGAGATGTCCTGCACATATTTACATATTTATACACCTTAATTGCCTTTGCTTCACAGCCATGACTTTGGGGCTGAAAACAGGAAGGAGAGAAGAACTCGGCATGCTGGTGTGTTTCAGTTTATTTTATCTGAAGCCAAACCAGCTTGACTACATTTCTACTGACGTAGGACAGACGAGAGAAATAAAAGGGACTCAAAAAGGAAGCAGGTGTTTCAATTATTAGCCTTACTATCCACTTTCTTTAGAAAAATCTGTACACGTTATGCAGACAGAGTGCATTCGCCTCAACTCTTTGCAGTAACACTTGAAAATTAGCTCAGGTGTCTCCAATTTCTCTTGAGCATTGCTAAGATGTTTCTACACCTTGATTATTGTTCGCCTGTGGAAAAGTTTATTGATTAGACATGATCTGGAAAGGCACACACCTCTCTATAAAAGGTCTCACAGCTGACAATGCAGTCAGAGCAAACACCAAGCCAGGAGGTCAAAGGAGCTGCAGAGCTGAGAGACAGTATTGTCTCAAGGCACAGATCTGGGGAGGGCTACAAAAAATTTCTGCTGCTGCACTGAAGAGTACAGTGGCCTCCATAATTCTCAAAAGTGTGGCACAACAAGGACTTATCCAAGACCTGGTCACCTGGCCAAACTAAACAATCGGGGGAGAATGGTTTTATTTTGTTAAAAAAAATGTACAGACATTTCTAGATTTGTGTTTTCACATTGTAATTATGGGATAACTGGGTGTAGATTAATGACAAAAATCCATTCAAATGATTGTAGTATCAGACTGAAACATAACAGAAGCTCTAAAAAAAGTGAAGGAGGTCTGAATACTTTCCAAATGCACTGTACATCACACACAAGCTAATGGCATGTAATATTAACATAAATGCCTTTAGGGTGGCAGGAAAGATTGGGGGACAGATGTGCTTTGTTGAGTATATCAGAATAATGCTAATATCCAATGATTTTCACACACTAGTCTCTTGGGTTTACACCATGGGATGTGAAAAACAAAAAGCATCCTGTGAGCAGCTGTTCAGCATACAAAAAAGTTGATGAGAGAGGAGAATAACCAGACTGGCTGTAACTGACAAGAAGGTATTGGTAACTCTAAATACAACCATACAACATTTTTGAAAACACACCCCATTGAGATCTAAGTTAAATGGACTACAACAGCAAAACACCACAACAGGTTCTTCTGTCAGCCATAACAATCATCTGAAACTACAGTGCAATCAGGTTCACTAAAACTACACCCGGTTTGTAAATATTAGATGAAAGTATAACACTAGTCATATGAGTAAGTTTGGTTCTACTTTTGCTAGTCAATATTTTCAATTTACCCTGATACACTGACCACTTCATTTTTAATCAACAGGGGATAAACCAACACAATTAAATGATTTCATTTCCTCTGAGAAATGCTTGCTGGAGGATTTCTGTTACCTGTAAAATATACATTAATCCAAGTACATTTTCCCACCCATCCAATCATCCTCTTTCAGAACTTTATTTTGGCCATGGTCATGGAGAATCAGGAGATTTTCTCAGTCACATTGAGTTCAAGGTGAGAGAATTTACCCCGGATGAGATGCCAGTTCACTGCACGGCCTCATTCGAAAACAACATGCACTATACAAGCCTGTTTTTGGACAAAAAGAGGAAACGGGAGAACATTAATGAAAAGCATCCTGGAGTTGTTAGGTAGCAACCTGGTGTCCTGAATGATCAATGATTTTGCCTTATTTCATCTATAAAATAGCACCGTGATCGTAATTGTACAGTGCAATGTCAGCTTGATATATTGAAATATGTTCTTACAACTTTGGCTTTATATTTAGTATATCAATAAGCTGAAGAAATATAATATTGTATGACCTTTAAATCTTTCCCTCTAATATCGGGAAAAAAAGACCAATGTACTGAAATCTTATCTCGCCACTTAATAACTCCACTGCTGAATATAGTGAGTGAGGTTTATGGTGGTCCCATTTCATTTGATATTTCCCAACATCCACATCACCCTATTTGGACTGAATGGTGCTCTTTGAACCTACACTGTGCACACAGAAATAAAGAAATGCATGGGACTAGTGAGCTTTGTATAGCCTAGAAAATTACAACACCCCTGGCACAGACAGAATGCTGACATGTTGTTATATTATGTCCAGGGAGAGGAGATGAATGATATGCCGTAAACTCTCCAATTAGAACAAGAGGAGGGCTTATTCCGCAGTGTGTAGTGTATATTACCAGAGTCAACAAGAACAAAATGTGGCCAAATTAGGCTGTTTCTCACAACAACTGGCAATTTTAATCAAATTAGACTGGAAATTAATGCCCTAATTTAGTTGCAGTTGGCCTCTATTTGTCTGTCATGTGTGGCTCCAGATTGGATGAAACAAAACTGCATAGTCATACTTATGGAGTTGAGAAACTGAGCTTTGAATGGTTACAGTGTGCATTTATGCAGTCGTTTCTATAATGTGTTTTTTTTTTTCATTCAAAAATGTCATGAATACGATATGAACACTTCTTGTTTACCTACAAGAAGGTATTTAATTTGTTTTTTAAAATGCTCTCTGAACATTGTTTAGATCTCTGCGTAGGTTTGATGTGATCCCAGTGCGTGTTTATTTCATCTTTTGTTTGTAGTATAGAATTTGCAAGTCCTTGGTGTACCTTAGTGTTCTTTGTTGTACTTTTTAATTCTGTTTCGTGCTCTTGTGTAAACCTCGTTGCTGTTTATACTAAGTACTAAATTCTGTTTTGTTACTTTGGCAAACAAATGCTGTTTTGCAATATAATATAACGGCTCTTTATATAGTTATTAATATAGTCCCATATACTATTATACCTGTTAAAATCTTTGTCTATCATAGTTATCAGTTTTACAATGACTTTATTTTCAAATGCTAAAATACTATAAAATATTCAATTATAATTAATTTTTTAGACTATACTACAAGCCTTATAAACATTTGTTTGTCATGTTATTTTATTGCTGGCAGATTGTTAATGGCCAACGCGTATGACGGATGACTTATGATTATACAAATCCTCCACTAGGCATGATGTGAAATAAATGTTAACACTTTGGCCAACATGTTTGTCTCATTTTTAAAGTAGTTTATCATTATTATTATTATTATTATTATTATTATTATTATTATTATTATTATTTCTAAATCAATTGCCCTGAACTGCCATATTGAGACTTGATAGACTTTAAAATTTGCTGATTAATTTTATTTCTATAAATAGGTTATAATTAATCAAATGATTAAATTTGTGTATGATAGATTTAATCCTAATGCAGATGTTTCAGTAATATCTTTTAACTGAGCTTAGTTTCTAAAATAAGCTCTAAATATCAACAAGGATGTGAACCATATAAAAGCTGAAAATGTCTGCTGTCAGGGTACATTATAAATTTCAAATATTAGTGCATAATAAACTTCCTTTGGATTTCTGCCTCTGCCTCTGATTACTTTGGTGTGAACCATTAAGCTTCAGTTGCTGAAAGTGCAATAACACTCCTAACAGATGAGAAAAATAATATGCTATTTTTCCCTTTCAGTCGAGTGAGAATGCTCTAAGCAGCTGATGGAAAGTCTTCATGTCATTCTGAATAATAAAAGCATTTCAAAAAAGTAATCAGAGCAGCCCAGAGGTTAAAAAACAAGGCAATGGAAAGTCTTGTAGGTTAACTCTAAACTAAAAGAAGACAAGATGAATTAATATATTAAAAATAGTATGCTATATAAATCTCACCATTAAACAGTTTGTATTTCCAGAACACTGCACTTTAACCATTTTAAAAAGGTCTAACAAATAAAAGTGATGCCTTTAGGGGTTGAACATAAACTGTAACAAGGGTAAAGTATTGTTTTAAAATTCAGAATTCTAATACAGAGTGTATATTGTCTCAGATTGCTAATAAGTACCCATGAAAAGCCTTTGAATATGACACAGAAGCTCTTTTTTTAATAGAAGGGAAAACTCCAGAGCTTTAGCACATGAATCTCTATCCTCCACATCTGTGGCATCTGTGTGATTACAAGGGACACCAGTTTCGACACATTCCCTGAACTGAGAATAGAAAAACCAATTACTTGAAACTTACTTTTAAATGAAAGCCTAAGGGTAGTTGTTGAATTCCAAAAGTGGAGGAGTAGATGATGCAAGATCAAAACTTCAACCATTATGCTCTCACTATAAAGATTTTAGAATGAGACCAACATCAGAGGATTTCTTCAAATGTTTTATTGTGTCTATTTTCCAGCTTTTGGACAATGGAACAATACAATGAGCTGCTGTTACTTTGCCCATTAAACTTTGCATCCATGAATTATCAAGTGAAATTAGATATTAAACTCTTGAAAACTTTGACAAAACAAATATTAACCCTTATTCTTCCATTGTACGAAATTACAATATAATAAAAATAAAAAATAAAAACATTTGATTTTTTTCTCAATACAAGGAAATGTGTCAAAATACTTGCTAATTAAAAAAAATCCACATACACTACAGCTGCATTTGAGAGTGACTGTGGCTGAATTAGAAGAAAAGTGAAGTTTGAGTGAAATCTATTTTATTTTTTATTTACACAGTATGTTAATACTCTGAAATTTCTAATGACAGAGCTCAATTCAATTGCTCACATGTAGTAAACCTGTAGCATACTTCCTATCAACCACATTTACACAAATATGATTAAAATAAAAAAACGCACAAGTTAAAAATACAATTAATGAATAAGTGGAAAGAAAGTACAAGGTGCCAGTCTTGCATGTCTCACTTGGACATTTCTTTATTTCTTTCTTTATTTCTTTTTTATAAATTCTACACTCTTTTCTTGGTTAAAGGCAATATATCATGACAATCAATTTATAATGACATAGGGTAACTTTGAGCAATATTCTGAACATACTACTACTTTCCACTGATAAGATTTAGAACAGATCTCTTCAGATCTGCCTGATTTATCCCGACGCCATACTCCTGAAGTTCTCTTCAATTGGAGACCACTATATGAAATCGAAGATGGTTCCACATCAACATCTTAAAGATCTATGAAGTTTCCTTTGGAGTCTGGTTCTTCATAAGGTTTCTTCCTCATGCCACTTTTGGGAGTTTTTCAGTTGCCACTAGCTCGCTCGTTAGGGATAGACTTATATATTATAAGGAACAAACTTATAGGCACAATACACATTTAATCTAACTTTATAAACTCGTTATCTCTGTAAAGCTGATTTGGGACAGTATCCACTGTTAAAAAGAGCTCTTCAAATGAAGTTGAATTAAATTAATATTTATGAATTTTAAAGTTGTATAAAAGAATGTATACATTAAGTGACTATAAGTTTGTTTTAAGATGCAAATATATTTGCAGTTGCAATAAACCAGACTCCAACAAGATGCATTTCATTTGCATGCAAAGTGAGGAAACTGGTTAGACATTTGGATATTTTCCAAGGCATCACTGAGAGAAGAAGAGCAAAAAGGGTAGCCTTTGGAATCAGCAGATAATTCAAATTTACCTTTAAAATTCAATTTAGTTTTATTTGTAGAGCGCTAGTAACAGTGGACATTGTCCCAAAGCAGCTTCAAAGAGCTATATAGGCTATAAAGTTGGAATGTATATGTTTAATACCTTTAAGGATCTTCCTAATGATTTTATCCCTAATGAGTGAGCCAGTGGCAACTATTGCATTGGAAAACTCAATGAGATAATATGAGGAAGAAACCTTGAGAGGAACCAGATTTTAAAAGGACTCCATCCTCATCTTCTGGGTGGCACTGGATATTCAGTGATAGGTGCTTACATGCAAAACTACCACTATGATCTTAGCTACAAAAAAAAAGATTAAAAAAAAGGAAGAGAGTTTTAGCAGGAACGCAGGTTTGCCAGGAGTCTCAAGCAAATGTGCAGCCTACTAAATCAGACTAAAACGTTTGGGAGGAAACTCTAATTCCACAGCTCTGCCTTCAGGGCTAAACTCTACTCTTTTCTGCGATCTCTCTCTCCCTCGCTCTCTGTATCTCTCCACCCCATTCAGACAGCTCGGCCAATCAGAGCGCACTGGGCGGGGCCTCATCTTCTGCACGGACGGAGCGCTTTGAAAAGAAAGAGTTGCTCTTTCCCGCTTTAGGAGCTGCGCTGGTGGAGCAGGAGCAGGAGCAGGGATGGACCTTGGGCTTTGAATCTCATGCTTGAAGACAGTCCTTTTCCTGTCTTCCTGTGATCGCGAGCTTGAATGCTGGATAATGGACGCGTGCTGTGTAGAAGTCACGCTCCCTGTGGATTTACTGTTTTCTCCAGCAGCTCGCGTGCGGATCGTGTTCTTCGCTCCCGTGCGCGCGATCTAGGTGCTCCTTCTCTCTCTCTCTTTCTCTCTCCTGCACTTCTCATGGAAACTTTCAAGATCTAAAGCATCACACACACCACCTCGTGTGTCCGGTGGAACTGTGCATGAGGGTAACCGGTGTTGCGCAATACGAGAAGCGCAGCACGACATGATCAGGACCGGATTACCTTTTCTTCCGCTGACCCTTTTCCTTAGCCCATAGAGGATGCTGATGAGGAGCTGCTGAAGATAAAAGAAGCAGAAAAAGAAAAAAGACAGCATCCACATCTGGTTAAACTCAGCCTACTTTTAATCCAGGAGTGGGACAAGAGCTCTTCTACTGTACTTGCCATTCCAAGCTGAAGGACAAGCCAGGAGTGCAGTTTGGGTATGCATGCTTCTTCTGATCGTGGATGCTCTAGATCAGCTTCCAGAGTTTATTACCACAATCCTACATGCCTGCTCCAGATAATCACTCTTCATGATTAGCTGGAGCAGATAAACTGGAATAGATTCAGAACTCTCTTGCAAGTAGCCTGTAAACTGGTATATATATTATGGAATTGGTTGCATATACAGTATCTACCACCAGAAAATATATTTATTGCATTTAGTCAGAATGCATTTGGAAAATATGCAAAAATGGGTTTGGGCATTCGTGCCCTAGATCTCCACACTCACTCCCCTGAAAATATAAAAATGATTTAGCTAATCAGCTAAACTTCACTATAGAATTATATATGAAATATTAGAAATTAGAAAGTCAAGTCTGGAGATCTCTCAAGCCATCTGTCCATTTATCAGCACGACCGAAGGTCTCCTGAAGCACAGTGGGTGACCGCTGACCTAGTTCTTGGGTATCAAACCGAAACGCAAACAATAAACAGATCCTAATCAGTGCATTTGATTAATGCAAATGTGTATATTAAATATAATTCTTTTTTTTTATGTAATTAATGCACTTGGTTTCGTTTATATACAGAACCTCAATGCAGTGTAGATTGCATGTTATTTGATTTTATATGGTAAAATCCTCAGTACCTAATGAAAGTTTTGTGACATGTTTGCATGCTGCTCTGTTGTCCTGTGTGCTCTTTGCTAATGCTTGCTTTTGTAATAGGTAGTAAAGAATATAGATTTTCTGGTGAATTGCTAAGAAACCCAGTGCAATTGTTTAATTTCAGATTGCAGATTACATTTTTTTTATCTGATCAGATGTTAGTGTGCATTTGTAACCCATCACCCTTAGAAGATTGCAGATGCATGGTCTTGGTGCCCCCCATAGAGCATTGGAGGGTCAGCCAGCCACAGTTCATAGAGAGTTTAATTAGGCATGATCTGCTAATCGTAATTTGTAGCATGGTGTGACATGAAGCGTTTATGTTGCTAACACCAAGGCTTGTCTAATCAGTTTGCATGACTGGCCTATCAATGGTCTAGAGGGCATTCTCTCTCTCTCTCTCTCTCTCTCTTTTTTTTTTTTTTTTTTTTTTTGCTACCGTCTCATTAAGATGGATTTGGTTTCAGCCACTGAGGCATCCTCAGGCTAAATCGAGAACTTGCCTCGAAGGAGTAATTCGCCTTGCTTTGAGGGTTGCTCTCAACAGAGGAGAGCCTCTGGCATACTACAATTTTTTTCTCCCCTTCCGGTTTTAATTTTGGAGCCTGTGTATAGATGAGGCACTTGAGCACAAGCAGTGCAAAGCTGCCCCACAGACCCTTGAGCTCTCAGGGTAGAACATCCTTGAGGGGAAGCTTGGCCAAAAGCCCAGGCATTACCAGGAAGGAAATGAGCAAAGTGTGGATGTTTCTCTTCGGTTTTCTCTTCACCCATTTGGTTTTTCCTCCGTAGTTCTTCAGGGGCCACAGGCATCGCAGGCACCATAGGAGGGGTTAAACCAAGCGCCTGGGCGCACCGTAGGATCACACGTGTATATTAATCTTCTTTGCTCAGTGCTGGCTGAGACAGACAAGTAACAGATTGACATTTCAATCGAAAGAAGGAGGAGTGTTTAAAGCTCTTTTATCTGCTCTGCAAAAAAAAATAAAGCGGGTTGCTTATTATTTAATCCGGTGTGGGATTGCATAAGCTGCTTGCTGTTCTCTCCTTTGCTCTTTCTTGCTGCGATTAAACAGTAGGTCTCAATTCGATTGTATTTTGGAAAGCAGCTTCCTGGTTGAATGATGTTCGACGCATTTTTCAGAACCTGCCGCATCAGACTTTCTGTCTATGGTCAAATAATAATAATTAAATCTCTGCAAGCAGATAGTTGGTAAAACAAAACTAAAAGGAGTCTTGTCTATTCTTATCTATTATTTCTAGGAAAAGGCTACTTTTTAAGTCCTTTTTCAACTCTCTATACCTTTTCCTAAAATTAATACAGTTAAAACACTAATATATACTGTATACACAGATGCGTACATACAGATACCTTACTGTTTTGTTGCACTTCCTCCTTCAGCCTACAGAGGGAGTATGGGACAAATGATGGTGTGTGCATTACCATGCAGCAGCAGCAGCCCATTATTATTCGCAGCCTTTTTTTTTTACAGAGCCCGTATATACAAACCACAGCAATCCCACATAAAAAGCAATGAGGACAGCTTCCCGGATAAGATGGCTAAACATGGCCAAATGATTATCTGTTTCATGTATTGATCTGGATATCCAAGAGCTCTACAGAGAGCCAGCCAAATGTGCAATTGATTTCCAACACTACCTCCAGAGAAGATTCAGTCCACGTAAGTTGATATGCTGCATATTTTAACGTTTGTGCTGGGAACTCCTGACACAGTTTAATGAGATTCAGCCCTCTGATTCTGAGCTGTATGAAAGGGAATGCCAAAGTGCATGGACGAACACAGGACGGTGATGCCTGCACCTGGGGCATGCTGCTGCTGTTGCTGCTTCTTCTGGTGTGTACATCATGTGTGTGTCCAGGTGATGCTCTGTGAAGTTGTGAATGAAATATTGATCCTATTCAGTAGATCCCAGGAGATACGAAAGAATGATTTATAGAAAGGCCCACCGTAAAACAATTTTTTTTACGTTTTGCTAGTGGATAATATGTGAAAATATGTATATATGTAATACTACACACTCCTAGTCAGCAGGAGGAAATGAAGACAGCATTTTTTTCCCTGTAATAAAATCACTGCATTTTTTTTATCAGTATATATTCCTATGGTTCACTGCATTCAGGTCAGACATTTTCTAATAGCAATAGTTTATTGAACCACAGAAACTAAAAATAGTATATTAAAACCTAATACACACAGTGTGTGTGGAGTTGTTTGTGGTATTAAATTGGTATATGAAATAACCATATTTTATATTTGCACTGTTTGGAGAATTAATAACATGGCAAGTGGCCAAAAATAAGTCATAACAGCACCATCACTCCCATGTCAGCATTCCTTACTGTAATTCCCATGATCCTTTGTCACATAATCACTTGTCACTCCGTATTACCTATTCATAGGCACACATATACGCAAAAATAACCTGGCCAGACTTACAGGGTGTATTTGTGTTTAGCTGCAGCTCACCTTGACTGTTGGAGAGAAGAGCCGGTTGCAGTCAGTGGAAAAGATGAAAAGATTTTTTCCGTTCTGTGCTGACTCTGGCCGCAAGCATGAGCCAGATATTGCACACCTTCGAGTTCTGACTGCAATATATCTGCACTGGCTTGTAAAAATAAACAAATAATCAAAGGTGTATATGCTTGGTACTTGGTACAAACTGTAAAACTGAATTTGTATATGAGTGCGACGTTACAGGACGTTTTGAACTCAGCGTGTGTCTGTATGAAATGATTCGTATTATTATTCATTCCCAATACATCTGAACCTGTCTTTCTTATTCATTCTATTTGAATGAACATGACATGAGATATGAGAAGCTGAGAGCATCCCAATATGCATATAGTGAAATACACACACAGTATGTGCGTGACCGAGCTATACACATACACTGAGCCTTTGGGTAAATAATACACATTTAGGTATGTTTAAGCATATTTTTTTAGAATCAGGAAATACAAAAACCTTTCTGAGCCTTACTTAATGCTTTTACTGTGTAGATTAAAAGAATATTGTATTTTGACTATCTGCATACTTAATTAATTAAAAATAGAGAGAGAGAGAGAGAGAGAGAGAGAGAGAGAGAGAGAGAGAGAGAGAGAGCGTGTGTGTGTCTGTTTGTGTGTGTCTGTTTGGTGTGGTGTGTTATAGAATATAAAGTAGTGAGTTTTTATATTTTGGGATGTGGTAACAGTGGTAAACATTGGGCTTTGGGCTTTGGATCGGAAGGTCATGAGTTCAAATCCCAGCCACACCAAGATGCCACTCCAGGGCCCCTGAGTAAGGCCCTTAAACCCATAGCTGTTCAGTTGTATGAATAAGGTCATTGTAAGTCGTTCTGGATAAGGGCGTCTGCCAAATGCCATAAATGTGCATGTAAAATTTATCATTGAGATAGAAAATGCAATCTCTTGGGGGTAGAAATAATCTGTTCTAATGTCTGTCAAATGAAATAGAATGAAAAATCCAAACAAATTACAAATCCAAAAGTAAAAAAATGACATTTACAGTATTGTTTAATGCTAATGTTAAAGAAAAACTTTTCAAGATCCTTTTCTTGGAAAGCCTATTTAATAAGTGCCCAGTAGGTGTGCAGAGGGTCATTAATGGCTTACTTTAGAAAAAAGGAAATGAATTAAGATCAATTAGTATGAGCTGTTTGTCTACCAAGTGCAAGCTAAATTGCAACACAGGAAGATTAAATTAACAGCGTCATGTTGGTTATCGTATAGTGTATTAAGCCTTTCATTAGATAAGCTTGAGTAGCCTACAATCTAATTTCGGGAGGGGGGGTGCTATTCATTTAATAGAGGGGACTGTTCATTTAAATGGATGGAATAATTCTCTGTCCAGACCTGAATAAATGCACTATGATTAAAATACGCATCAGTGAAACACTCTTTTTAGCACATGTCCTCGACGACGAGTGAGTTTAGCCCAGCTCAACTGATCTCGCTCTTAACCCTGGCAGCTTTATTATCTATGACAGAAATGACAGAATGCGGTTCGAATAGATGCTATGATTCATAAACTGTCGCAGCTCTTACGTAATTCTTGAATGCTTCTTAACCACTGAAACCTCAGCCATTTAAAAGAATAGAAGGATAGAATAGATTGCCAGCAAATAAAATCCATCCAATAATCACCAGATGGAGCGTACTGATTACTTTCTGGTGTTCATATACCGTAAAATAAAAGCTTCTTTATCATTTACAGATTCATTTCTGTTGAATTAATTTCTGTAACATCTGTTATAGCAAATAACATAGATATTACAAAGGTTATATACTGAATGCATATGACATGCAATTATTGCATTTTTATTTAATATATTTTATAGTGAGAGATTAATTGACTAAACCTGAGGAAAAAAAAATTACAAACATTTAATGTACCAAAAGTATCAGGACACCTGTTTTTTCCAGCCGTTCAGTATGTGGTTCTTACACAAGGCACACAGTTGTAAAGAAGGTCTTTGGATGTGGTAGCATTATATTTTCCCTTCCCTCAAACTCAGAGACTTAAACCTGTTTCAGCATGACAATGTCCCTGTGCACAAAGCCAGCTCCATGAAGATATAGTTTACATGGGTCAGATCTTGAGTGGCCTGCTATAGAGCTTAACCCTGTTAAACACCTTTGAGATTAATTGGAACGCTGACTGCACCGCAAACCTCCTCACCTCACCTCACCTCACCTCACCTCACCTCACCTCACCTCACTTACATCAGTACTTGACATTACTAAAGCCTTTGTGACTGAATGAACACAAATCTCCACATCTCACAAGAACACTCCATATTTAAGTGGAAAAATTTCCCAGAAGAATGGAGGTTATTATAAAAGTAACCTGAGTAAATGTGGAATCTTATGGTCAAGTCACTTATATAATATTACATAATGTTTTAAATATATAATTTATAGATTGTAAAAATGCATTATGGCATGTCAATTACAAATTAATGTGTTAATGTGGATAAAACAAAGAAACATTAAAATTAATGATTTATACATTAGACCAGGGGTCACCAACGTGGTGCCACATGAGTAGCCCGCAGGCCTTTTCTAAAAATAGCTGTTTCCTACTTTGTTAAATCATTGTTGATAATTATTATGAGAAATTATTATGAGAATTAACATGATCAGTGTCTTTACATAGATGAATATCATTAATTATTAATAATAACATATAATAAAAGGTAAATTGAGCAAATTTGTTATTTCAGATCAAACTGAAAACTGTGTGTATCAAACTGGTAGCCCTTCACATTAATCGGTACCCAAGAAGTAGCTCTCAGTTTCAAAAAGTTTGGTGACCCCTGCATTAGACATACATGCAAAGTCAAGATATGATGTCAGTTTGCTGATCATAAAGTATTTTTTTAGTATATTTATGATTATATTAAGTTTATTTTAAAGATAGATAGAACTTTATTATCATTGCATAGTACAGGTGCAAATTGACAAATGCAGATAAATATGTAAGCGTATGTACACGGACTAAATATAAAGTCTATAGCAGTGAAAAATGTGCAGACATTGTTGTAAAGGTACATATACATACACATACACACACGTAAATGTGAAATATTAGGCAAAATGTACAGTAAGGTATACATAGATGCACATAAATAAAAGAGTAGTGCAGATGCATGTAAGGCGCAGTGTGTGTAGAGAATGAGGTGTTTATAAAATACAATATGTAATACAGTGCCCTCCACAATTATTGGCACCCCTGTTTAAGATGTGGTCGTGGACTTCAAAAAATTCTCCTTTTTTTTTTAAAACAACATAGAACCCAAATGCAAAAAAAGATCCAACCTTTTATTTAAGTACATTACTTTGGTGGTAAAAAAATCACACATTTAGAAAAAAAAAAAATAACTTGAAATCATGTGTGCCACAATTATTGGCACCCCTGATGTTAATACTTTGTACAACCTCCTTTTGCCAACAAGACAGCACTTAATCTCCTCCTATAACATTTCACAAGATTGGAGAACACAGAGAGAGGGATTTTTGACCATTCTTCTTTGCACAATCTTTCTAGATCATCCAGTGTCCTGGGTCCTCTCTTATGCACTCTTCTCTTTAGCTCGCCCCACAGGTTTTCGATTGGGTTGAGGTCTGGGGACTGAGATGGCCATGGGAGGACCTTGAGTTTGTGACTGCTGAACCACTTTTGTGTAGATTTTGCCACATGTTTTGGATCATTATCCTGCTGAAAGACCCAATGACGACCCATCTTCAGCTTTCTGGCAGAGGCCATCAGGTTTTTATTTAAAATATCCTGGTACTTCAAAGCGTTCATAATGCCATGCACCCTAACAAGGTTCCCAGGGCCTTTGGAAGAGAAACAGGCCCACAGCATCACAGATCCTCCACCATACTTCACGGTGGGCATGAGGTGCTTTTCGGCATACTTATCTTTTGTTTTACGCCAGACCCACTTAGAGTGTTTGTTGCCAAAAAGCTCAATCTTAGTCTCATCTGACCAAAGCACACGATCCCAGTTGAAGTCCCAGTACCGCTTAGCAAACTCCAGGCGTTTACGTTTGTGAGTGTTAGTGAGAAAAGGCTTTTTCCTTGCATGCCTCCCAAACAGCTTGTTGGCATGTAGAGAGCGTCTGATGGTTGTTTTGGAGACTCTGTGACCCCAAGATGCCACTCTTTGATGCAATTCTGTGACGGTGAGCTTGGGAAATTTTTTTACTTCTCTTACCATCCTCCTCACTGTGCGTTGTGGCAAGATAAACTTGGGACCTCTTCCAGCCTTGTTTGTCACTGTTCCAGTTGTTTTAAACTTCTTAATGATTCCTCTGACTGTAGATACCGGCAAGTTAAGGCGAGTGGCTATTTTCTTGTAGCCATTGCCTGACTTATGAAGGTCGACACACATCTGCCTTACTTGAATGGTGTGTTCTCTTGTCTTTGCCATGTTGACAAATGGGTAAGAGAATTAGGCCTCTGTGTCACGTCATATTTATACCCCAGGGAAACAGGATATCATGAATTACTAATTAAAAGTCCCTAGATACCCTGACCAACCTTAGCAACTACAGAAAAATATATATATAAAAAAAAAAAAAATTACATTTTTCAGAGGAATTGTTAGGGGGGCCAATAATTGTGGGACACATGATTTCAAGTTTTTTTTTTTTTTTCTAAATGTATGATTTTTTTTTACCACCAAAGATTTTTCTCTTTTTTTGCATTTGGGTTCTATGTTGTTTTAAAAAAAAGGAGAATTTTTAGAAGTCCACGACCACATCTTAAACAGGGGTGCCAATAATTGTGGAGGGCACTGTATGTACATTGTATATATAACTGTACAGTAGTTATATAAAGTGTTTATACTGTGATCTAACGGTGTAGTGTAGAGTTCAGTAGGGTGATGGTGCATGGAAATAAATGGCCCTGAACCTGCTGGTTCTGGTGCGTATGTTCCTGTATCTCCTTCTTGATGGAAGGAGGTTAAAGATTGTGACTGGGCTGTAAAGAGTCCTTGATCTTGTTTCTGGAGAGATGCTGGGCCTCAGTTGTGCACGCGCCACCATTATATTAGGTTTTCTGTAAAAAAAAATCCCCTTTGTACCTTTGCCCTGAGTCTCTGGCCCTGTATCTAAATTTTTGACAGCTAAACTTTCTTTATCTAAAATATTTGCCTAAATCCATATGATAATAATAATAATAATAATAATTTAACCTTTATTCGTCCCACAGTGGGGAAATTTCTAGTTTTTTCGCATATCCCAACTCATCTGGAAGCTGGGGTCAGAGCGCAGGGTCAGCCATGGTACGGCGCCCCTGGAGCTGATAGGGTTAAGTGCCTTGCTCAAGGGTTCAACAGTGGTAGCTTGGCTGTGCTGGGGTTCGAACCGCTGACCTTGTGATCAGTAACCCAGAGCCTTAACCACTGGACTACCACTGCCCCTATAAAATGATATATGATGATATGATCAGATAAAAGAATATGTTATAGAACAGTGACTCATAGTAAGCTAGACTTTCAAAACAATGCCCTCCCGGTCAGCTGCTGTATATTTTATCATATAAAAAAACCTGACCAAACCTGTGCTATATTTTTGATGCAATGCTGTACGTCTTTAGTGTACAAAGTCATAAATCAGAATTCAATCAAATGAATCTACTGTATATCATAAGTTAAATGTCATAACATTTTATTATTGGGTACATCATTAGCTATTATAACGTAACAATATAATATAAATATCATGAATAGATTAGAATGAATTAAATCATATTAAGTACTTATATAAGTGCAGAAAGAAATCATAAATAATTACATTTTCAGCTGTAACAAATGTCTTGAAATAGGAAAATACTGTGCATTGTTGTAAAAGGTGCAGGTGTGGTCATATTACCAAAACTGGTGTAGTAAAAATGGTTATTATACATGCTGTTCATGTAAGTTATTAGTTTACTACACAATATAATTTCACTCTGTTTTCGTGCTGTAATTGCTAAAGAATGTCTATGCCACGTAAAAGTAATTTACTCAGTACTGCTGAGTTCGAAGCTAAGCTCTCTTCCTGTGCAGATGTGATAGTGTGATATCAGGTATGTGCTGCCATTTTCACTCACTGATGGTGTATTACACATCGTAGCATGAAGCCTCCTTGCCAGCTGTGGTCAAGGGGCAGAAGGGGAATGATTCATTTGACTGGAGGCTGGGATCAAAAGCCCGGTGCTAACTCAATGCGACAAGCAGACGATACCAAGAGGGGTCTACACCAATCAAGTCAAGCAGCAGGGCTTTTTCCCTGGATTTTAATTGGCTCCTATGTGCCGGGTGGCCTTTACACACTTCACACAACTTGAGATGGAAGCCATTACACATGGTGACAGGGTTACCACCCCCACCGCTGATGATTTGCTCACTGTAGAGTTGTATATGGGCAAACACAGACAGATAGTGCTCTCTTTTACAGGAGTACAGTGGTGCAAATGCTGGGCGACTAAAATTATTTTTCCTGTAATGACAGTTATACACTGTCATTATTATTGTGTTTAATTAGATCAGTCTCCTTTACAAAATTTGTTATTATCATAATGATTGGGCCCCTACATTCTTGCTTGCAAAATTCTTAGGAACAAATTATTTTACTGAATATGCACAGAAGGGGAAATATGCAAGAGCATAAACAGTCTTTTATAATGGAGAATATTTTCGCTTGTCATTTGCTTTATTGATGAGTAATAATGCTTGCTTGCAAAGCTCCAGGAGTGAATGACAAAAGCTTTTGAAGCTTAACCATTAATGATTGAGGACACACAGTCAAAGTCTGGAGCGATGATCAAAACACAGGCAGGCAATGCAAAAAATAAAAATATGAAATAGAAACTAAATTGAAAAGGAGACATGCAACTATAAAACAGGGGTGGAGATAAACGAATAAGTAAGATTCCCATTTATATATTTCCCTTTTTTTTGAAGTAAAAAACACTCTTAGGCAATTATCCATGACTTCCTGCTACACTGGGGTGTAAATATGAGGTGAAACAATGGCCAAATTCTCTTAGTCATGATTAACAAGAATACACAAATGAAATAAGACAAAACTGGGTTAACCTTCATAAACCAGGAAAAGGCTACCAAAAAGAGCACAGGGCTGATAATGCCCATATATACTGTTAGGATAGTAATTAAGATGTTTTAAACAACTGCAGCTGCAATGAACTAGCCTGGAATAAGAACCAAGTGCATTTTATTATCATGCAAAATTAGGAAACTGGTTCGACAAAAAGAGTAGCATTTAGGATCAGCAGATAATCTAAATATACAATCAAATTCTATTCAGTTTAATTCAGCTTTATTTGTATAGCGATTTTAACAATGGACTTTGTCCAAGCTTTATAGAGCTACAGAGGTTATACAATTTGGTGCCTATAATTTTGTACCTTTTAAGTGTATCCCTAATGAGTAAGCCTGTGGAGACTGTGGCAAGAAAAAAACTTCCTGAGATGGTCTGATAAAGAAACCTTGAGAGGAACCAGACTCAACAGGTAACCTCATTTTTCATCTGGGTGGCACTGAATGCCCATTAATTATAGTTCCATCATTGTTATTTATTGATGAGTGCCTTCAATGCAGAAATAGTCATGCAACTGTGGTGTTAAGTCATTGTAGCAGACTGTTCTAAAGTCTAAATCCATCCTTGAGTTGTTCAGTAACTTCATGGATCTTCATGCTATTCAAATTGAACATCCCGTGTTGCACAAAGTGGTCTCCAATCAGATCCAAAGAAAAGAAAGGGACAGGAACACTGGTGACTGGTTAAACATAACCTAATTAGAAAATAAATAATTTGCTTTGCGGTATCCAAGAAAAATCCAGTGCTCAGTTTTACCCTAAGAAGGCTATGGAAAACCTTTTTGGACACATGGCACCAATAGCTACATTAATTAGTATTTTAAATGAAAATTGCTTCCTCCACGGCGAAGTCTCTCTGGCGTCATACCTCGCTTCCAGCACGGAGTTTCGGCAGCACTGTAACACACACACTGGTTCCATGCTAGAAAATAGAGCTACAGGCAAAAGTTCACCAAGCAGAGCTTTCTTTATTTACTTTCGCTCCACCCTCCACTCGCTCACCGCTGGCACAGACTACACACTCAATTTCTTTTAACTTGGCTGTCAGTTCCCCGACCAAAAACCCTTCTTAACTTAAAGGTTAAATTTAATGTTAACTACAAAGACATTTTTATTAAATTTTTCATTCCAACCATTCAGGACCTCACTTTGCATATATATACAAAATATGAGATATAAGATGACAAACATAGTACTGTTTAATACAGTAGGCATTAAAATCTTTAGCACATGCAATACAAATGCATTTATTATTAGTGTTCCCCGAAGTGACCGATCACAAACAAAATACAAATTTCTCAGTCCCAAACTGCTTTACCAGGCATGTGAAGTATGCTAACTCTGGTGTCTTCTTCGGAGGTCTATTTCATTTTTTAATATTCCTCGTTTTATACAGCAGTTCATTAGTAGACGCATAATCAGCGCAAATGCCCGATAGCCATACTTTACAGCACAAGGAGAGAAAACCAGCATATTACTTTGCCAGTTTTTGTCCCATTCATTTCGACGATAGTGGGAGATGATGGAGTAATATGATTAGCCAATTCCCATCCATTTGAGTTATGCCTTTTTTGCTGTTGGCACTATGAACCTAATAACAAATCAAGTGGCTTTCATCTCTCTGAAGATGAATATTGCACTGTAATACATTACATGTAATACTTGTGACTATGTGGAAAAGAAGCTAGAGCTAAGAACGGGATGGGAGCCATGCACGGATAGATACAATCATGGCATGATGTGTCATTTTTGGAAACATAGCCAATGGCTGAATTTGCATACGTTGTTAAAATAACCTAATAACTGAAGTAAAGCTAGTAAATTCTCCTCAGATTCTTTTGAAAGAAAGAAAAGTATTCCTGGGATGAAACTGAAATACTTGAATGACTTACACACACACACACACACACACACACACACACACACACACACACACACACACACACACACCCTGTCTCAAACAAAAGGAAATTGGAAATAAATGAAATAAAACGAAGTGGAGAGTAGGCACAAGGATTTAATTGTACAGATATAGGTTTCCATTATATATGTCGCCTTGATGCTTTTATCTAAGAGGTTTGTGAGGCAGAATATAACCCAGAAGCTAAACAGTTGAAGGTTAAGAGCCAAGGGCTCTGGGTAAGCCCTGATAAAGCAGGCACATTGTTTATACTCGGATATAAAAAAAGTAATTTTTTTTGTACAATTGTAATACTTTCTATTACAGAATAAAGGGGGAAATACATTGAATGATTCCTTTTAGCTTAAATAAAGAATAAAACAAGTCAGAGTGTGCTGTTATAAAGAAAACGAAAAAAACAGGTAGTGTGATGCAGTCCAACCTATTATATTTTTGTGAAAAAGAATTAACAAAATGACACTTTTATAGTTCTTTTTATGCTGTTGTCTGACTATGAAACTAATTTTTTGGTTGTTGTTCAGATTTTATTAATATATACAGTCGCTCCCTAAGCAGCCTCTTTTTTCTACTATCTCTTTAGATAGTAATTAGAAAAATGCAGTTGGTTACATAAGAAAGCAACAACGTAATTTTCTGTATCTATGTACTTTTCCATGTTAGAAAAGTTTATTACAGCTTCAACATGCCGACTGAGATCGTTTTTTTATATGTTTAATAGAAATTGTTTATTGTAAGGATAAAACTATGTGAGCAAGTGTGCTATGTTTTATCAGAATGCAGTTACTATTGACACAATAATGTGTAATAATATTAATAGCAATGTATAATAAATACATTTAATTTACCCTGAACATGAACCTGCATCATAGCAGAGTAGTTACAAAAAAGTAATAACCCTCTGACCAATGAGAATGTAGTAGTATTAAATATCACATCCAATTTTCTGGGCTTTTATACTATTACAGCTAAACATACAATACACTAGTTATGCTAATTAGCAATTGCCAACACCTGTTCTGTCTGTGGTCTGGATTTTAAAAAGGGCAAACATGACAGGCACATTATAGTTTGTTGTATCAGATTTCTGTAAAATGACACAAAGGAGACTTTGAAATGTCATACCCTGCATTATTTTGACAACATTTTCTTTTTTTTTTTTTTTTACATCATTCATTTCTACTCTTATGAGTGGTGTGTCCTTGTGGAAATAAAAGGTCAATAAATGTATCTAAGAATTTCGTATTTAATTAAAGTCTTGGAAAGTTAATTAATCCCCCTAAGATATTCTGACACATTAATTTTTTTCATTATATTGTTTTCCAGTGTTTCTCACAGATTTAATAATTATTCAACATTCATTTGTTCTGAATAGATATTATACATATTTGCACTAATACTATATGTTTGATCTCCTGTTTTATATAAATGTATGCTTAGTTTTATCCTGAGTGCAGGTTTGATTTTTAGCTTTATTCTGTTCTCCCTGTGACCATATGGGTTTCCCCTCTCACCTTCCAGAACATGAGAAAATATACTTTGGCGTTACTAAATTTTATTTTTGTGTGAATGAGTGTGTGAATGTGTGTGTGTGTATGTCCAAGGTGCCCTGGACTGGCATCTCCAGGTTGTATTCCTGCCATGTGCCTACTGTTCCCAGGATAGGTTTTAGATCTACCAGCATAAAGGTGTTATTTAAGATGAAGAAATGAATAAGAAACACACCCACTTTCAGTACCTGCATTAACCAGGTCAGGGTTGCAGTGTAGGTCCGAAAAGAGGGCACGGGAATATACCCTGGATAGGATGCCAGTCTAACGCACGGCAACGTGCCCAAACGAACACAAACATGGAACAAACACGTGCAAACGTGAAATGACGCATGCTTCCACACGGACACAAACCAAGGCATTACGGATTTCAGTTTTATTCCATTTTCAGTAATATTTATTAAACACATGGTGTTCCATACAATTCCTTGACATATATGCCTGATTAATATGCATGCCATCTGATTATATTTAATAGGATTAATCAAGCACACTGACCAAATGCACAGGAGCAGCTGCCTTTACACTAACGCAGAAAAAACATGATAGATTACAAACCATAAGGATCACAACCATTATGTTATCTAGGTCATGTTGGACATATGGCACTTCAGAAAGTTTTCTTGGAACATATTAATAAATACTCACCAGACACTATAATACAACTACCTGTTCACCTGTTCATTTATTCAGTTATTCAATCAGGCGATCACATGGCATCTGCACAATGCATAAATCATAAATATACATGGTACATGCCAGGTACAGATATGTGACAGGTCTTAAATTAACCTTTACATCTAAAATCAGAGAGGGGAAAAATTTTTATATTAGTGTGGCTTGATTGTCACTTCCAGATGGGCTGGTTTGAGTATTTCAGAAATGGTTTATCTCCTCAGATTTTCATGCATTCCAGCCAAAAACAGTTTGGCAGTGGGAGGCAATTATGTGAGTAGACGCACTCAATTGATGATAGAGGTCAGAGGAGAATAGTCAGAGTTGACAGAAGTTTAACAAACTCAAATAAGCACTTTTCTGCAACAGTGATGAACAGAAATACATATTAGCCCAAACCATCTAACATTGAGACGGATTGTCTAACACAACTGAAGAGCACATACTGTAAAAATGGGAATCTGATCCTATCATGTGCACAGGCTCACTGAAACTAGACAACCTAAAGACTGGAAACGACCAGGTGATTTTTTTTCTAACCTTCAGCTGTCAGTTGAATAGCTTGAGTGAGCCTGTACCCATTATTCTTGTTCTTTACTGACAGAAGTGGAACCCAGAATGGTCTTCTGTTGGTTTGAGCATTCTGAAATGCTTTTCTATTCATCAAGGTGGTAAAAGATGGGAAGTAACAAAGTACAAATACTTAGTTACTGTACATAAGAAGATTTTTCTGGTATCAGTATTTACCTTTTTATTTTCACCCATTAAATTTTTTACACAAATATCTGTGCTTTCTACTTCTTACATTTTAAAATCAGGCTTGTAACTTCAGTTTAAATCTATTTGGCGATATAATCAATGTTTTTTCTTCTCACTGCGCATCATTTTTAGCCCATCAACCCATTTCTTGTTATTGCATGGCTTTTTCAAGCTACCACTGGTGTATAATTTCACAAACCACAAACGTAGTTTAGCCCACGAAGCTAACAACGAGCAAGGCAGAATGCAATAATGGCTATGAGTGGTGAAGAAAGGGGCTAACGTAGCATGAGACAGAGGGAGTCAGCGATGTAAACATGACTGAGAACAGAGACATTCCTGATCACCTGATCAGCATACTACCCATACTTTTTTACTTTAACTTGAGTGAAAAAAGTATAGTCAGTGCTTCAACTTTTACCAGAGTCTTTTAAAACATGAGTATCTGTACTTCTACTTGAGTGAGGGATGCGTGTACTTTTGGCATCTTTAATGGTGGTAAAAAGTGAGTATTTGTGTTACTCGAACCAATCTAGTCAGTTTCCTCTGACCTTTTTTTTTCCCCACCAGACTATATTTAAATAGGCCAAATGTACATACCCAGTAACACTGGGTGCCCCAATTGTCTATCACCTATGTGAGAAATATGATTTTGTCAGCTTTGTTTTCCCACATTAGAAATTAGAAAGAGTATTCGATTAGAATAAAAAGTAATGCAGGTATGTAAATTTTTTAAACTATATTTATTAAAATGCACCGACTGCATTGCATTTTGAGATGCATATTATGCCTATCTTATCATATATGGTAAATTAATCAACAAGACTAATCAGCAAGACTGAGACATGGTTTAGATTGACAGAAGGCAGACCGAACGAGTCCCTTTACAGTCTTGATGAAAAGATTATGAAATCGAAATATGCTTACCTTCAGGACCTTGGCTTTATTTATTTATGACCGTTTCCTGAGACCTCCATTATCTTCCTTTTTAAAAGCAACTTTACTGAAGTCTCTGTGTTTTAGGTTTACCCCTAATGAGTATGCGACAGGTAGTTGTAGCAAGGGAAACCCCCCTCAGACAAGATGAAGAAGAAATCTTGAGAGGCACTAGACCCAAAAGGGAACCCAGTCTCTTCTGGGTAATGTCTGAATGTGTAATTAAAGTCATTACTTTTCTATTAGGCTATTTAAGTAGGAACATCCACAGTAATCTCACAGCAAACATTAGGCTAGCCAGTGCAGCCTAAGCAACAGCTAGTGATTCTCAGATGAATGTGGCTCCAGGCAGAAAAGGTCCATTGGACAGGCCTTTCATCAGGCAGCAGGAGTAATGTGTCACTCAAAAGTAAGAGGAATGATGAGAAAAAGGAGCAAAAAGAGACCGTGTGAGTGAGGGACAGAACACAGATTATTAGGTATGCTCTTGTCCTGTAGTGCTGTAAGGATAAGAGGAACATTGAGTGCAGGGTGCAAGCATGAACTCCAGCAGAACTAGGTATGACATCATAAACAAAAGGGAGAGCCAGAATGTAAGACAGGCAGTAGAGCACACTACAGCATATAGCTATATGGCTATCCACTTCACCATCATCAAACCTATGTTGAGAGTATGAGTAAGGTGGAGGGCACCCAAAAATCAAAAGCTCTAGATCTTTAAACATATCTAAGAAAAAAGCTATTTACAAACTCTCTCTGAATAAACAGATTTCGAACACTAACCTAGATTCAAACACTAATTGGAAAACTGCTTCGTAATTGTGTAGCTTTAATTATTTTAGGTACTAACAAAGAGCCTTCCATTCGAAGCAGGTGTGGTTGTTCATTTAAGGCCAAGAGATAAACTAATACATTACTATACGTTTTTATAAGCCATACAAAACTTTATTGGTAGCCAGTTCAATATGGTTAAAATAGAGGTGATATGATCAAAACTTCTGATACTAGTAAGGGCTCTATCTGCTGTGATCTGGACTAACTGAAGCCTTTGAACCTACTTGAACATCCAAACAGCAACACAACAAGGTCTTTAACTGCTGCATATGATGTAACTGAAAGGCCACCATTCTTTACTACAAACACAGAAGGCTTAGGTTGATTGTTATCTCAGACTTTGTTAACTTTGTGATGCCAGCATAGAAGTGAAATTTCATGTTTTTTACGAATAATTTTAACTGGAAGTAGCATATAAAAAGAACATTGGGCCTAAAATAGAGCTTTGTGAAACACCAAAATCTATTTTAGTATGCATAACAAAGTCATCATTGATGTCTACAAACTGAAAATGACCAGTCATATAAGTTCAGGAGAAAACCTCTGAACTTCTCTGAACTCCCATTTTCTATTTTAGATTGAAAAATATTAAGGTCAATCAGCACAAGATTTCCAACACAAGGAAATCATAAACCTGGTCCTAGACCAGTTATAGTCAAACACTGTTTCAGTACTATGAGAACTGAATTATGACTCAATGATTTTACGACTTGTTCCTATTTAAATAAAATGTTAATTGCAGCACCACAACCTTCTGAAATACAAAACGTTGATAAATGCATGAGATGATGCTAATGAAATTATTTGTTATTAGTTGACCAATGTGTAAACTGTTTACTGATTAGATGCTCATTAGTTCAGATGCCTCTGACTACTAAAGAATTTTTTTTACTTTTTTTCCAGCACCTAAGCCATTTCATTATGGTTGTTACATTCTTCTGAAATAATCTCAAGGCTGCATGCAATCTTAGTAAAGCAAAAAGTCCACTACCCTGAACCTCGATCTTGTATAATGAATGTTAGTTTGACCAAATTTTTATTAATTCTTAAATAAAGTGAAATGAAAATTCGATTTATTTCTAGAGGAATAAACAATACACTGGTTTATATGTTTGTGCTGGCAGCGATAATTCTGAAAGATTCACATTCAACTCGATTCAGAATGCGATTGATAGAAGTAGACAGTGGTGTAGAGAAATACAGCTCGGTTCGAAAGAAGTCAGAAGACTGGTTACTGGGCAATTTGGTGTCTCTACACGTATTTCACTCTGGCAGTCACACAGTAATGGTCTATGTGAGAACTGACTCATTCGGCAAGTTTGCTTTTTCGGGGAGTTGTTGTAAAGAATGTGCGCTGTCTTTATTTATTTATTTTTTGCCTGTGTGTAAGGCTCAGCTAAATGACTCATAGTTGCTGTTGTGCAATAGCTACAGGCGTAAATCAGCCCGAGCGGCATTAACTAGAATGTGAACAAGATTAAATGGCTTTGGCAACTGGCGTGTCATACATCTTTATAGAATTGGTCCTTGGTATAGACACACCAGTCCAGAGCCACTTTTGCTTTCAGCCTTTTAAAGATTCAGACTTCTTAAAAGCAGGTCTCTCAGTGGACACTCGAATAAAGAGAATGTGCAGCAATGCCCTTTTTTTCACAAGATTTTACATATTAAGTAGTTCACATAAATGTATCTAAAGCTTTCAATCATGAGTAATCAATTGGTCATAAAAATGCAGATATTGTAGCTAGCAAAAACCCAGCCCACTGCCATCTGTAAATACAGCACAGTGCTAACATTTCTAAATTACTTTACATTTTACTACTATATTTACCAACACATTTGGATGAATGGATGAATTCTTCAATTTTATTAGTAACTAATTGTCATTCATGCTTTTTCAGTACATTTTGTTTTTCTGACAGAAAATGTAAGAGGTACCTGAAAGTATCTGAAAATCAAACAAAAGATAGATAGATAGATAGATAGATAGATAGATAGATAGATAGATAGATAGATAGATAGATAGATAGATAGATAGATAGATAGATATATTGCAACCATATAAATATTTTTTCTATTTGTGATTTTATTTACTCCAAAAAATGTTAAGCAAATGCTGAAGTATCAACTTTAATGTATGACTTTCCCGAACTATGTTTTTTTTCACTTTCTTTCTCAGTGAATTAATTTTAGACCCTTCAGGAAGTTCTGGAGCATCACTGGGCAGTGGAGATGAACATCATTCATCAATGTGAAATTTTAAACACAAACCTCGGAAAGGTCACAGCGTTGTTTGAGATTAGTAGAGAGAGAAAGGTCACTGAGATCCCACTTTTCCTCTAGATAAGAGAGGGCATAATACTATATCTTTCTTTTATTAATGTGGGTAATAACATGGAATGCCTTGCTTTTGTTCTGCTCACAGCGATAGCAGAGCTGCTCCTTTTGTGCGAACCGGGTACAGTGATTTTCTGAACAATGTCGCTTTAATCAGAAACAAATGAGTTTTCGAGACAATTTCGGAGATATATTTAGTGACAGGGGTTAATGCGATGCATGTGCGACAATGAAAGGCAGATGAGTCTGATTTATGATGTACAAAGCCAATCTGTAACACAAAAGAGTGAATTTGGGTGAATGAAGAGAAGCTGTACTAGCTGCCACATTACATAAGATTTATAGGCTTGTGTGAATTTGCAATCATGAATGCGTATCTCTATAGGGGTACGGGTATTTGAATATGTGCTAAACTATTTTAGGCACAAGTATTCAAATGTTAGAATCACTATTGAGGTATTTTGCCCTCCGAAAGCAGGAAGAGAGTATGTTTAAAAAAAAAGAAAGGTGCACATCAGGACTGAAAAAAGTGTATGCAGTGGGTGTTTTTCACTGGTATTGTGTGTGGGTGTGAGTGATTGTTCAGATGTAAAGCTCCCAAAAAAAGAGAGACAGATATTATATAACTTCATTAAAAGTATATTTGAATTTAAAGTAACACTGTAAGTTGGGCACATGGCAAGTACTGGTCTTAAATGGACAATACAAGAGTATTGACCATCAGATAATGTCAAACAAACAATGCATTTGAATATGTTCACAAAAACACTGGTTATTTTCAATCTTAATCAAACAATAAAAAGATTATAATGAAATAATAAATAAAGATAAAAAACAAAACAGATTTTCTCCTTTTTTGATGCTCATTGTCCTTCAGGAAATTCTATTAAGAGTTTTTCAATTGAAGCCCAGCCACCCATGACACCACTTTCCTTTCATCAGCTTCTCGTGGCTCCTAACAAAAATCATTGCACGCTAACAAATAGCACAGTGGCCAACAGTCCCTTAAGGACATTCCACATGGGATATGGTGTCTCACACACACATCTAAAAACACACGTAAACACAACTTGCCTGGTCCCACCAGTCTATCAGTCTCAGCCTTAGACGCATGAGTGGGTTTACTGTTTGGCTAAGTGAGAGAGACTGATGAAGTGGCCTGATATTGATGTATGGACTTCTCCATTGCTCTGCAGTACTCTGTCAGCAGCATCACACCCCCGCCCCACGCTGAGTCGATTCACTTTACCTGATCACTGCTGAACATGCTCTTTCACCCTGCATAATTAAAGGCTCTCACTTCAATACACCATTTACGGCTTGTAAATTCACCAGGTTGCTTCTGGAACTCCCACAGTGCTTCAAGCCAATCAAGCATGGCATCGCCGTATGTCTGGGCCAGACACTTCATATAACTTTGCTGAATAGGAAAATGCTGAATACCTTGTCCATGTATCCACCCTGTACACACCTCGTGATCCTTTTCAGATTTGTCGAATTTGTTCCAAAATGTGAACCATAATCCTCAGTGGGTGAGAGATTTAGATAGAGACAGCGATTGATTGCAGTGCAGAGTTTGTTGATGGATGTTTCGACTTATCTGGTAGCCTTGGTTTGATCCACTAGTTGGCATGTGGAACATAGCAGCCTAGGCAGAGCTGACGAAATTTGTATCTGAGAGCCAATCCACCAAATTCCAACTTGATTGCATAGAAGAGATGCCTGCATGCCAATGCAACTCACCTCAGAAGCAACTTCGACAGCTAGACAGATGCTTTTTAGTGTATATATTATAAAAAAAATAATAATACTTTTAATGAACTTTAATTGTACTGTTTTTAAATGCTTTATACACAACAACTTGTAATATAAAACACACAAAAAAATACCCAGAAATCTGTTTGGGTAATGTGATTACAGCTAGCAGGTAATGGCACGATGATGCAAAGGAGAGCAAGCGTGTCGCATTAACACAGCAAGATCAACGAGTGTTATGGACAGGATGCATTGGTGAATAATTACTGTCCTACTTCAAACTGCAAGCCAGGAACTCTCCAATGCAGATAGGTTGTGTCAGCAATCCTACCTAAAGTGCTCCTTAATGACCCTGCTATATCAGTCCAAATAGCCATCTACAATGAGTGCCACAGTCAACTGCCAGCTTGTTGGCAGCATGCAACTGCATTTTGTTCCAAATTAAAAGTTCTCAATGGAAATTGAATTTATTCCCGACATCAGTTGGCATTAACACTAAAGATTAGTAAGATGAGGTAATTGTGTTTGTAAGCAATATATCTGGTAATATACTAATGGATAATAATCAGGCCGGGGAATTATATTGTATATAAATTGTAAACTACTTCTTTTTCCATCGGCTGCTCACGTTATGGGTTGAAACAGCGGATCTATAAATACACCACTCTTTTAAAAACCTTGAGTAGTTTGAAAAAAATGGACTGTAAACAGAAAGTTTAAAGAACTCGACTAGTCCTTCTAGTCCACTTATCTGGATCTTGGTATTCATGAGATTTAGTGTAACTGGTGCTTCGCGAATTTTATGTTTACATTTGGGTTTACGGCATTTACAATACCAGATGCCCTTATCCAGAGTGACATACAAAAGTGCTTTGAAGAATCTATCAATGAATAAACCAAAACTGGTTCACTAGGTTGCAAACTTAGGATACCATCAGCCTAAAACTCTGTTAGGAGGCATTATATGTAGAGTGGGGAGTGGTAGCTTAGTAGTTAATGTGCTGGGTTATTGATCGGAAGGTCATTAACCCAGGTCAAGGTCAAGTCATTGTTAGGCTGTAACATTTGGGCCTTAAACAAGGCCCTTAGCCCTCTGTGCTGCAGGGACACTGTATCATGGCTGAACCTAAAAATTAAAATATGCAAAGAAAAAAATTGCTGTGATGTATATGTGACTGTGGCTCTATAACACTTTTCTTATACTTTTTGTTACATAAAACAAAAGAAGATTTGTTGAATATCACTGTATGTCAGTGATTTAATCGACATATTGTAAAGTAGACACATTTAATCAACATATTGTAAAGGAACACTAGTTATTAGATACAGCATGATATGTTTTAATGAAGTATGATATTGTCAGGTTTTTTTTGTTTTTTTTTGTGAAACTGATCAGCCAAGGTTCCATTAGTACATATTTACCATTAAAAGGGAACAGAAACACACACAAGTGCACCTCTCACAGCATTTCACTATGAAGAAGAATGACCTGAAATGAAATTGTGTAGCCAAAATTAGGCCACAAACCAAAAGAACCCTTGCATTTTCACATGTGCTTATGCTGTTCAGCATTTACATTACATTTCTATTATACATGTTAGGAATGTTAGGATGTGGCCTATAGCCTTTATAATGTGCTGTGTCTTTTAAACATAAAAGTTACATAAATTAGGAGAAAAAAGTGGGCGTTTCTTTGTGTACAGATTTGAAAGTGTGTTTCCTTTATATATAAAAGATAGATGTCACTGTGTTTTGAAGATTATAGAAACGGCCATCTGTGGAGCGTGCAAACAAGTCAAATAAATCATAAATTAAAAGTGGTGAGCCTCTGCTTTTTCATGAAAGTGCGCAGCCTCCTAAGTGTTTTTTTGGGGGGATTATGTTCTAATGTTCTAATGAAGTCCAAATTACTCCTTTTAAACATTTACTAAAAGCATAACAAAAAAGTGCATTATCTAAAATAATCAAAATCCTGGATGAACATGAATTTTTTTTTTTTTTTATCATTTTCTGATCATTATTTTGACCCAAGAGTACCACGGAGAAAAAAAGATAAAGTGGTAGATCGAGTGGACTCTGTAAATATAAAACTAAAATGTAATAGCTGCCACCTGTGCATTATTAAACCCTTCCCTGCCTTCAGAAAGAGCTTTATAATTGCCTCGAAAAGAGCTAGCATGTTAATTAGCAGAATGGAAGTTATGTTTAGCATAACAAGCAAATGTGGAACTCTTTGAGATGTTTCTTTCATCATGGTGGCACATGGTCAGCTCAAAGAGAACAAAACAACCTCACACAACCACATTTACGCTCGCGTTTGTTTTCTTTGCATGTCCCTCTGGAGAATTAGCATGGGTCATAGATTGGTGCATGAGTGGTGTTGACATAGCAATGTTGCCCTTGCTGATTCTTCTAGTGTGCTCCCCTGATGCTTAAACACTCCAACTTCTTTCCATTTTCTGTTCTCTAGCAGTGATTTCCCTCATTTTTGTATTTATTTTTTATTTTTTATGTAGCCCTCACATACCTGTACCTGTACTTCCACACAACCTTTCTGTACAAATTGCAAGTACGTTCATTTAGGATTTGGAGTAATCAGCTGCATTCAATTGCCATTAAATGTCAATCCTTTAATGAAAGAATGTAAAAGGAAAAGATTTTTACTTGATAGTGTGAAATTCTCTGGTGCATTTTCATACTACTCCTGTGTCAGGTTGCCATATTTTACATTATTCATTAAGTCTGTGGAAAAAAGTAGTGAGGGGAACAGACTGCATGCTGGAGTTATGTGTTATGAAAAGATATTATACTAAATACCGGCTACATGAAAAATAAAAATACAATTCAAAACAGCCCAGGTCTACTTTTAACCTGCAATGCTGGGAAAGTTGTATTTTTTCTCGTCACAGTCAGGAATTAAAAGATCTTTCTGCATCAAAATCCATTTGTTTTTGAACTTGCATCAAACATAAATGGGTTTTGGCATCCAGGAAGCTCTCTTGTATCTTTACCCATCATCGATTAATTGATTGTTCCTACATTTTCTGGCATTGTTTCTAAACTGATTAGAATGAAACACATCAGGTTCAAAAGACTGAGTGCATCAGTGGAAATGCTTCTATTTGCATTCTTTTTCAATTTAATTCAACATTTTTCAATCTATTATTAAAAACATTTTGAGTGACAAGTGGAATCTAAAGACAATTTCTGAGATTCTCAGGATTTGGTATATCCTGCTTAAGCTTTTATGAGATTGTGTAGTCGAGCTGGCATGATTCCACAAGTTTGTGTAAAACCTTATGATCCATTTTAGATCAAATGCGTCGGAGTGTCCTCTGAACACATGCTTCTGTAGAAAAGGTAATGCATGAGGAAAATCTGACCTTTTGTACAAAGCAGCTTTGTACAAAGCAGATAACAAGGCCAGTCTCATGCATTTGCACACTTTTAAACAGGGACCTAGAAACAATGCACAATATTAAACTTTTTTCTTTGATGGAAATATATTTATATGATATTATATTATAAATGATAGTTACTTTATATAAGCACACATAACAACAACAACAATATCCCATCATAAGCATTTCTCTGCATCCTAGGTTAGTAATCATCACCACTATTTCATCCCTGATTTTTTATTTCTTTTGTCCCATCACAAGGCCTGTCTTCCATAGGGAAATTATTGGGTTGCAGTTGCTCACAGTAAAATTAAAGCAAAGGTTAAAGTAAAATAAAATATAAGACATTTAAATAAAATATACATATTAATTGATATATTAAGTATAGATGCTGTACAATCAATATATTTCCAATCCTATTGAAATATACTGTATGAAATGTGTAGCAGCAGTGAAACTGATTGCAGAAAAGTCAGACTACAATGATAGTTATACAAATTATCGTTATATCAGCGTAAAATCTATTGTACTATTTAAAGGGAACATAAAACAGTACAGTTTGATATTTAGCTACAAAGTTCTTCTACCAAACAGGGTTTTGCACTAATATAAAAGAACATCTGTTGGAATAAAACATTGTGGCTTGGTATTTAATGCACATGCACAGTGAGGCCACTAGTGAAGGTTTAGTTCTGGTGTGTATGATTGTGATTGATTGTGTAATTACTCTAATATAAAACTATGTGCTTAGCTTTTGGCACGACAAAAGTCACGTCATAGCAAGAAGGATTGAATTGTCATTCCAAGCAGATACAGTAGAATACACAGTGAAACAAATCAATGTTCCCCATGACCAATGTGCTACATAAGACTACATAGTTTATCAAAATGCAACATAGAATATAAACCTACACAAAACAAACTAAGACACTACATAAAGTGCAGGTGTGCAACATTTAGTGAAAAAAGACATCATAAGTCATAGAGACAGTAAACACAGTGAAACTGCAGCATGGAACAGTACAGTGAAGAAGGGTTTCTGTTTGTGAAGATGGATATGTCTGTATAAAAATAAATACTGTCCATGTAAACACTGAACATTTTATCAGCATTGTGCAAAACAACAATTTTATGCAGAATTTTGAAGGCCTGAATGCTTCAGTACCTTTTTCCAGGCGGCAGGAGAGTGAAGAGAGTGCAATGAGGTGTGTGTGTGTGTGTGTGTGTGTGTGTGTGTGTGTGTGTGTGTGTGTGTGTGTGTGTTAGGCCACAATGCTGGTAGATTTACAGATGCCGTGTGTGGTGTAAATGTCCATGCTGGTGGAAAGGAGACCCCGATAATCTTTCAGCTGTCCACACTATCCGCTGTAATGTCTTGCGATTTGAGATTTCCAAACCAGACAGTGATGCAGCTGCTCAGGATGCTCACGATGGTCTAGAAAGCAACACTGATAAAAAGATCGAATAGTGGGAATATTGTGTACTCCTAATCTATAATGCCTACATGAGGCACAATAGTGTTTAAATTACAGTGTGGTAGTCTGTATTAGTATCAGTAGCAATAATAACCCCTTCCCTGCATCAAAAACGTAAATCTACAGATAGATAGATAGATAGATAGATAGATAGATAGATAGATAGATAGATAGATAGATAGATAGATAGATAGATAGAAACTTTATTAACAATAAATAACTTTATTGTCATTGCATAGTACAGTACAGGTACACATAGAATGGAAATTGCATTATTTATAAATTATGAATAATATTATGAGAGCATTTTAAGATTTTTATGAAAGAACTTCTGTGCTATATATAAGGGAGTTATGTGCTTGCTGTCTCTTGGGCTGCTACTGTTTATGAGATCTGGCAACCCTGGTTAAGGGAAATGAACACATACAACATGTCATACAACATTGTCATATCTACTGTATAAAAAAAGAAAAAAAAAAGAAAATGTTGCTATTCATACCACAACTGCATAGACATAGTAATTGCACATTTTCTGTATAAGTAGTAGCTTATTCCTTATCTCAGAATGTAACGGTGTCTCAGCTGCCATTTACACAATTTACTAGTTCTAAAAAAGGAGTCTTTATTATTAAAACATTTGTCTCTTTGCTACTGAACATGCATGCTGTAGTCCTGAGCTTTGAGCTGCCATTATGTTTGTCCTTTTCCACTTTTACAGTAACTTTAAATGTCAGTTTGTGCCTCATGCAGATCTCATGCAGCGGGCGGTCCCAAGTGCAGTTTGCATAATGAGCTATAGCCTTGGTAAATTAAACATTAATGTCAGAAACATCACAGTGCAGTTTGTGGTTGGTACAAGTCAAGCTTTTTGCTATGCCTTGTGTACATACGTCTGTGTAGAAGCCTAGTGTTTGTGTGTAGGGAGGAGGACTCTGGAGACAGGCAACTTTACAGAGGTTTGTGCTTCTTTTATATAAAATTTATTCTGCAAAGGCTCTTCAGGATTTTCTTGCTCACAGTCACACATACACAAACACACACAGTTCAGCTCTCTCTCTTGCTCTCTCGCTCTCTCTCTTTCTCTCTTACTCACACTCACTGGTTCACAGCCTGCCTAAAAAACAAACAAGCCACACCGAAGTAAAATCGGTTTAATCCCTCACCAGTGAAAAGAAATCGCACGTTACCTGGCAGTTCAACCCATCTATCCATCTGCAGCTGACACTCCACCATGCCAATGCTGCCACGGTCTGAACATTGGTGTTATTTTGTCAGTAGTCTTCATTTACAGTTATTTTTGCATATTTAATATTTAACCAATTACATTTCTAATGAATTTGTGGTCTATAATGGCAAAAACAGATGATATAAGCTGCTATTTGCTGCAACTTGTGTTTGCAGCATGGTGGCACAGCAGGCAGTGTTGTCACACTCGAGTGCCATGAGCTGGATCCTGAATTGAAGTGATGGTCTGAGTTTTGAATGTTCTCCTTTTGTCTGTCAGTGTTTTCCTGACATGCCAGTAGGATGAATTTGCTGAAGATAAATTGCCTCTAGGTGAGCCTTTTGTGTAAACATGTGTGCATGGTGGGAAGTACTGGTGTCATCCAGAGTCTGTTCCACTGTTCTAGGCTCTGAATGAATGAAAGTGAATGACTGTAAGTCACAAAAAATTTAAAATAAAATCTGTAAGTGAAATATAATATCATGCTTTTACACAAAAATGCTATTTTCCTTGCTGCACACTATAGTATTTTAAAAACAACTGAAAGGAGCTATTTCATTCCGGTATCTCAGCAGAACACTTATCCACACCCCTTAATGACATATTTATTCAAATCCATCCTCCTTGAATTTTTTTCTTTGCGATCTGTAATAATGGTCATTGAAGATAGCATTTCTATGCATTTCTAGATAATAATTTTCTGCCTTGTGATCATGAAAACAGATACACAAATACTTGTTGTAATTCCATAATTTGGCAGAAGAATTTGTGTGATAACAGTTTGGGCTACTTCCTTTGAGGATAATCCACACTCAGCTCATGGAATTGCCCAACTACACTGTAGTAACTACACTTAATAAATTGCACAAGAAGCAAAATAGGCGTAAAAAATGTGATGAGTTCCCCATGCCTACTGTAAGTCTCTTCTTTCTGCCAGGTTGTGCCAAAAAGTAATAAGAATCCTTAGCTCGAGCAGCCATCCTAATAACAAGCTCAGGGTTATTATTCACTGACTCGTGCTGCAACTCACATTGCTAACCTTGAACTACCTGTGTGTTATATTTTTGTGCAGAGCCGCTGGGTGAATGAACTCATAGGCTCAAGGCCAGTAGAGTAGCACAATCTAATATGACACACACACACACACACACACACACACACACACACAAACAAATATTTACAGTTCACAAGCACTATACCCCAATGTAATTTATCACCATAGAGACTAGACAAACAACCCAAAGGAACGCAAAAAGGCTAAACACTAGGGAGACTCAGACGTCATCAGTGTAGGTGAATAACAGAAGGCTTGAATAATAGAACTTAACATTTTATTTCCTGGATAGCAAATTTTTTTTTTTATCTATGCTAGTCTATATTCTTACCATAAACCTTGTAGCAGATAAGTGAGTCATTTATCCAGATTTCAGATTTTGTGCCCCTGTTATTCACGCCTACTTTTGGTTATTGGACGCCTGGTGGTTAAGTCATACTGTACCTTAGATAACTGTGTTATTATTTCATCAACTCATTTATAGAATTAAGAATTAATAATATACTGGCTTTTTCTATATTATTTATATGCAATAATTATATGATATGCTTAATGCAAATGTTTAAGGTTTTATAATGGTAGGGGCTATCCAAAACATACATTTCAATAGTCAAATTACATTATATATGTCATTAGTTTTATATATATATATATATATATATATATATATATATATATATATATAGCTGGTATCTCACAAAAGCAAGTACACCCCTTAGATATATTTTAGAGTAATCAGTGTGCAGCTTGTATAGCAGAATAGATTTACTGTCTTATGAAAATAACTCAACATACAGCTATTATTGTCAAATCAGATGGCAACAAAAGTGGGTACACCCTAAGTAATACCAGTTTTAAGTCAAAGAAACTCTTAAAGGATTTGAGAATTTGAATTCTTTTTCTCGACACAGTTAGCCTTGGCTATAAGAAGATCAGTAACACCCTAAAACTGAGTTACAGTACAGTGGCCAGGGTCATACAGAGGTTTTCCAAGACGGGTTCCACTCGGAACAGGCTTTAATAAACAGGTGCAGTCAGGTGCAGAAGCTGGCTTTAAAAAACAGATGCATAAGTCAGCATTGCTTTAGAGTTTGCAGAAGTGGAAGGTCCGCTTGTCAGTGCTCAGACCATACGCTGTACACTGCAACAAGTCGTTTCGCATGGCCGTTGCCCAGAAGGAAGCCTCTTCTGAAGCTGGCTCCCAGGAAAGCTTGCAAACAGTGTGCTAAAGACAACCTGACCAACAGCATGAATTACTGAAGGCATGTCCTGTGGTCTGATGAGACTTGGATAAACTTGTTTAGCTCAGATGGTGTCCAGCATGTGTGGCAACACCCTGGTGAGAAGTACCAAAAGAATTGTGTCTTGTCTACAGTCAAGCATGGTGGTGGTAGCATCATGGTCTGGGGCTGCATGAGTGCTGCTGGTACTGGGGAGCTGCAGTTTATTCAGCAGAAACATGTATTTCAACATGTACTGTGACCACTGGGACAAAAAGCAGTTTTCCAACATAATATATATAACACACATAATAAATGTAACACCCAAACACACCACCAAGATAAAAGTGCCTTGCTGAAGGTAAAGGTGTGACCAAATATGTCTCCAGACCTGAACCCTATTAAGCACCTGTTGGGCATCATCAAGCAGAAGGTGTAGAAGCGCCATGTGTCTAACATCCAGCAGCTCTGTAATGTCATTATTGAGTATGGGAAGAGAATCCCAACCTGTGCAGCTCTGATGAATTCCATGTCCATTAGGGCAATGCAAGATATCAGTGGTGCTCACACAAAAGATTTACACTTTGAACACAGTTTTTACATGTACTCACTTTTGTTAGCAGTTTTTTAGACAATAATGACTGTATGGTGAGTTATTTTTAGAGGATAGTAAATCTGTACTGCTATACAAGTTGCACATTGACTAGTCTAAAATATATCCAAGTTTAATTGCTATAGTATTGTCCCTTGAAAAGATATAATAAAATGGTTAAGCCCGGATAAATGGGGAGGGTTGCGTTAGGAAGGGCATCCAGCGTAAAAACATGTGCCAAATCAAACATGCGGATGGTCCGCTGTGGCGACCCCTAACGGGAGAAGCCGAAAGAACGTTTTTTAATTTATTTTTCTTTTATAATTATACCTGTTTTCTTATATAACTACCTGATTTTTAATAAATACAAAATAAGTTTTATTTATAATAAACAAAAAACTTCTACCTGTAGTATGCATTTGCAAAAAAAAAAAACTTTTTTTTTTTTAAATATGCTGTCTAAACAATGTAAATAATTCAGGAAAAAACACAAAAAAACCCTATTTTTTTTAAATTGCAGTGTCAGTCTCGATAACTGGCTACTTCTATTGTTAAAATTCTCTTCTCTATTACACAGTATTTAAGATTTATTTAAGCTGATGTTGATATATTGACCTTGGCATTGAGGCGGTACATTTTTAACAAAATCACTGGTGCCCAGTAAATAGGTTCAGGTCAGATTCCTTCCAAGAAAAAATTTCAGAAAGAAGTTTCATGGTTGTCAGAGAATAATGAACCTCAAGCTAGATTTATTGACTATTGGAGAACCGCTCTGACCCCAGCTTTTTCACTGTGCCACATCTGTCCTGACTCATTAACACACTTCCTTGGACACCTAAACAGTCACACTCTATCTGTCAATACCTGTTATTAGGACACCGACTCAGTACAAATGCATGGATTCACAAAGACACATCAAACTTGTAAGCAAAGGAGAAAAAATATTTTTATATTCTTTTTGTTTACTATACTTAAGTATTATTTTGTCATAGTTATACTTTATTTCAGTATTATAGAAATTGAATACTTGCAATTGTATTTAATTACATTTACAAATAATATATTTTGTTATTTCGTACATTTAAATAAATTCTTTTCTCATCCAGATAGTACATTATGTCAGTTGAAGTCATAGTTTAGCATCCAATCACCTCAACAGAGTAGAAAAAAAAGAAACTTTTTAATTTGCAATCTACCTAATAGGGTTGCTGGGGTTCATGAAATGTTCATGGCATGATAAAGCAGAAGAAACTGAAAGATATACATCTCAGTTTAAAAAAAAGGAGTACATAGCATTGCCCAACACTGGCTACCTTATACACTTCTGCCCTCACAGATCGAGCAGATAGCTGTTAACCAGATGACATTTCCTATAAACCATTGATTTACTGCATGTCAATAGATACCTTCACTTAGCTACATCATGTGTGTGTGAATGAGAGAAAGATAGATAGAGAGAAAGATGAAGGCAGGTTGTACTGGGTCAGTTTGAGGGTTTGCCTTTGTGTTACAACTAGGTATTGATTCTGCCTTCTGTCAGCACATCTTTCCCTTTTGCTCTCATCCTCCCCTCATCATTACGAATTCTAAAGCAGTCGAGGTTTGGAGAACAAAAGGCTGGTAAGGAACAGTAAAAGGTTACTTGTTATCAAAGAAAAAGCCTGATGTGATATTTTTGTATGAATAACTGCTTTAGCAAGAAGAGCAAATATTATGAGGGAAAAAAAAAATTGAGTTTTTTTTCCAGTTTATAAATGGATGTATTATAAATGGCATTGCATAAAGTACATAAGTACATCATAAAAAATTGTACAGACAATATATATATATATATATATATATATATCTGTGTGTGTGTGTGTGTGTGTGTGTGTGTGTGTGTGTGTGTGTGTGTATAATATATAATATGTATATGTTCTTATATGTTATTTTTTTAAATATTATATAGGTATTATAATAAAGCCTGCGTGTGTATAATGCATATATTCAGTGAACTTTTCTGACATTATTGGAATGGAAATTCAGTTCTGAAATAATTGAAGGATGGTCAAATGCAGAGTAGTTCAAAACCATGACAGCATCTTTATATTGGAAAGACATTTAGATAGATAGATAGATAGATAGATAGATAGATAGATAGATAGATAGATAGATAGATAGATAGATAGATAGATAGATAGATAGATAGATAGATAGATAGATAGATAGATAACTAGCTATGCTAAATAGATACCTACCGTCTACCATATCTATCCATGCATGACAATCAATCCATGTATGTCAATCAATGTCAGTCTAATTGTCAGTCTGTGGAAGTGGCAGTTTTGGGGCAGGGTGTTAAGCTTATTTGTGGCACAACATGTCAGGAGTACACACAGAGCCAACAGCTTGTGCGGATGAAAATGGATCCGAGAGCAGATGTCAGAAGCAGTGTGTGCAGAGGGGATATAATCTGAGAGGAAAATTTAATACTTTTCATCAAAGTTGGTAAAGTGTGCCGAGTTTAGTTTGAACGAATCAAAACGAAACCATATAAAACAGAAATCAAAGAAAAGCACTCAGAGTTAATTTAGACATGAAGACATGAGTGCTACATTCCAGACATTGCCAAATCGACATGGCCACATTTTTGTGTATAAATGTATTATTATTATTTTTTTTTAAATGAAGCCACAGAGATGCACAGACTGACTGACAGACAATAGTAAGTGGATCTTACTGTTACACTTGTATCCATTTATAACTTCCTGTGCTCTTTAATTGCCCATGAATTAATGATATCGTGGCTCATATACATGTGCCAAGTCAGCTAGTGCTTGAGATAATTGGTGACTGATACAAGACAACCATGGTGACAAGGCTGGAGTGAATCTCTGGTGCAACAAATGTGTGTGTGTGTTTGTGTGTTTGTGTGTGTGTGTGTGTGTGTGTGTGTGTGTGTGTGTGTGTGTGTGTGTGTGTGTGTGTGAGTGTATTTCGGAACCTCAATCCCTCATTAGAAACGTTCTGTAGGTGTGTGGGAGCTGTGTTTGCACAGGGCTTGAGTATGTTCCTCAATTACCAAATGAGATTGCAGAGCGTTTCACAAAGCCTGAATCCAACTCCAAATAACTTACAGAGTACAATGAATTAAACAAAGCATTTTCTGCGATCTTTTCATCCTTCGTTCCCTTTTCTTATATGTGATATAATATTGATTTTATGTCTCATTTCCATTAAAATGGAGATGAATATTAGGTTTGTACTTAAAAATGGTCTTTACACCATTATTGAGTGCAATGAACATGAACAAATGACCAATTAGATAGTTATATACATTATTTCCTTTTACATTAGATTCTAGCGCATTCTATTCCTTTTATACCCCATCAAACTTGCCAATGTTAATAGGTATTTATTTATTAAAGAACAGGTGATATTTGATGTCATTTATATTTAATCAGTTTCATTTAATCTTGTTTAATGTCCTTTTATCGCATCCATTTAAAATAGATGCTGATTAGACAAAAGGCTCATTGTGTTACTGAGAAACCACAAATCACAGCATCCTGTTTGCCATAAAAGTTTACCTTTCAGCTTTATCTTTGCCTCCTGCATTGCGCTGACACTGGACATGCCTTACAAAAAAGCTAAATAAACGTTTCCTTGTTTCACCATTTCAACAACTACACATTCGAATCCATTTATTTGGATTAGGCTTTGCTATAAAAATTAGAACATATTAGAACAAGTGCATTAATAGAAACCATGAATGGGAGACACAGTCAGATCTGCTGTTATGCAAAAGAAATCAGAACTAATCAGAATTGTGAGTTCAGCATTGCTGTTGTATAATCACAGCTATTACACGGCTTGTTAAACAAAACATGCAATCTTGAACACAATCAATTACTGAAAATAAAGTTGAAGAATAAGCTAATTATAAAGTAATATACCCACACTGGGTGAAAACCTTGTGCCCTATATGCCACACACACGTGAAAAATACAATTCGACTGACAAGATACACAGCAAAGCTGACTATTCTTAGTATATGCCCTTTTATGGGAAATCTAACCTTTCTGACTTTTCACCTTGCATGAGACTACATACACGTATTACTCTCATTATTTCCTCTTGCAATTATAGTGACAGCTGATGGGTGGAAGATGAGTTCACTGAGCTTTTCTCTCCTTTTGCCAAGCTGCAGTAAGAACCGATGCTTATTATAACTAAATAAAATGTTTAACGTTTTAAACCAGGAAATTTATTTCATCACGTTTGCGCAGTTAGAATTAAAATCCGATGTAAGTAAAACAGTTTTATGGTAAGATTATGTGGTAAGAAGGACGATTGCATCATTAGTGCTTAAGGGATTTCACCCCACCATGTGCTTAAGCGGTTAGAACAGCTGGACATCATCGCACTAAGAGATCATTTCCACCTTGATAGAGAGATATCTGTCTCACATCATAAACCAGCTGGACTGTGTAAATCTAATCTGAATCGATAGCAAACAGGTCAACTTGGATAGATCGCCTTCCCCTAGTTAACATTCAGCAACATCTGGCTTTGCTGATTCAGTTGATTATTATTACATCTTCCGGCTAACCAGAAGAAAGCCTGTGCCTTAATGAACAGGAAGACACACACACACACACACACACACACACACACACACACACAATCACGAAACTTGAAGGTGTGGATGAGTCAAATGTGATTACTTGCACCTGCGTTTATTACCTCTTTTATTGTATTATCTGAATAAGCACTCATGCTAATATGAAAAATAAAAAAAGTAGGTGGATGTAAACATATACTTAGGATTTTTTATTTTTCTATCTGACAATATTTTTGCTGGAAAATACCATGTCATTATCTTCTCAGTGTGAAAGTGGATCCAAAATCTTCACACTCTGAGGTGTGGCCATGTATAGTGTTGGCCCTTATTAAAACTTTGGCTTTAAAGCAGGTTCTCGTGTTCTACTTTGCTGCTTCCAATCTATATCACTCTGACATGTCCATGTGCTGTAACAGTGTGATGCAAGTATTTTAGAATAGGATTCATTCCTTCGTTCCCACATCTCTTCTTACAAGAACAAAAGAATCTCACGCCCCCAGGCCACCCGTTCCCTGCTTCCTGCTCTGCAATACGTGTGAAATGTGGTGCTGCTAAGACAGCCAGCCACTGTAAATTTCATTCCGTAAAATAAGATTTGGTCAGAACAGTTGTCAGAGAGGCACAGCTCTACTGTAATCCTGCTGACTGTATCAGCAAAAATCCAAACAGATGTGCGGAGGCCTGTGGCATGGGAGCTCATAATTACTCTCAAAGTGGTGAGAGCAAATATGCTGATGAGTTTATTTCCAGTTTAATGTCTTTGCAACAGAGTGGAAGAATGGCCCTGCTTTCATCGTCATGCTCTACAGCAGGGATCAGTACAGGAAATGTCTCAAAATCTCAGATAGGTCACTTCCTTTGCATTAAACTTCATGCTAAGTTGTGTTAAGCCCTTGTTCAGTTTACTGCTAATGAATTTATTATAAGAGCCAGAACTTATTTGAATTGAATGTCTTTTATTAGCTCAATATAGAAAACTGCAGCAAAATATTTGTTTATAAATTGTTTGTTTTGTCAAAAGAAGTCTAAAACTTTTTTTTGCTTCCTTTATTAACATGCCTCAACAATTTGTATCTGAAATAGCATGGTGCAATTTTAGGTAAATCAAACATATCCAGCTGGGAGCAGCACAGCAGGTCTTACCAAGTGTCTTAGGAACTGTTAGTAATAAAAATAAATAAAAAAAATAATGCCCAGAAAGTATTTTACAGTGTTAAGATTAAATAAGGACACATACCACCATTAGTCACTTGGTTGGTGGTCAGCAACTTGGGTAAGCTTTGCTCGGATGTGTCCCAGGTGCAAATAATGACCCTGTCTCAAATGGAGTATTTGTGAGGTCTTCATCTGTGTCTGCCAAGTAGATACAAAAGGCCGCAGGGTGTTCCATTTCTCATTTTAGGCTTTAAAAGTGTGCCCTCTATGCACTCTTATTGCAATATTTAGTGATGCCTGCATTGAAGCAGACTCAGCAGCAGGCTTTGCCATTATTAGAAAGAGCCATCGGCCAAAATTATATTTAGTCCTAAATTGTTATTCTTTATTCATTTTACTTGTCATTAGGCACCACTGCAGTAGTATTTTATGTGAAACAGATCTGATACAAATTATCTAACCGAGTGTGTGTTCACTTATCTAAAGCCTACGCCTTGATTTATTTGAAGCTAACGTGTGCAATCAAATGACTAGTGACTAAATTTTTTTCAGTGTAATCTTATTAATAATAAAAAATATAAATAAATATATAATTTATTCAAAAGGAAAATGAAGTTTCTCTGTTTTCTCTGTATCTCTGTATAATCCTCACAAGCATTTCAGTGTAATTTTGTGACTTTTTTTTATGAACAATCATATTAGCACCGTTCATGACAATCCCTTTTTAAATGCAATTGAATGTTAATTTGTAAAATTTACGGACAATGAAATACAAATGGTAACATACATAGTTAGATTTGTAATAACAATTACCACAACACAATTTTGTGACTGGCCAGAAGATTTGGCAAGATTTATTTATTGTAGTGGCTATTTAAATAATTAGGAAAAGTAGAGTAATTTACAGCAGTGATTACTTCACCCATATCCAGACCAACTTATGTTTAACTCACTTACACAAATGAGCAGCTATGGGTTAAGAGCTTTGCTCAGGGGAACAGAAATGGCAACTTGGTGTGGATGGGATTTAAACTCCCAACTTTCAGATCCAAAGCCCAATACATTAACCACTAAGTTCCCACCTTTCCTTGAGCTGTGACAATTCTCAGCTAATGGTTTGGTGTTTTAGCATCATGTGCTTTGCAGACTTGTTCAACCCAGTAGATGTGTTGCACATCCTTTCCTGAGAGACGTTGACACTAAATATAAACAACCTGAGCAGGATGTGAAAACATGCCGTTGCTCTAATGACTTTATACATTCTGCCATTCCAGACCTGTTTTGTTGAGGAATTCACCAGAAGTTTCAATTCAACCAACTCAGAGATGAATGTTAACTTCAGGCAATATTAAAAACCAGAATGGATGACTGGATTATGATCTGTCGTCAGTTTTCCAGAACCTAAACGTATTAATGACTTTTTGAAAATATACTAGTGCTCAGCAAATGCTGGAAGAGATTTACCCAATAACGGGAGGTTAAAAACATGCTGGCAGATAAGTCCTTGACAATTCATTTCTCGACTCGGCACAGATTCCCCTCTCCACATGGCATTCGCACCAGATGGGTAATTCTACATCACTGAGAATAAAATTAGATACAAATGCACTGTACAACAGCGTCTTCGAACCTAGAAAAGCACTGAAATAATCCTTCAGCGCTCCAGAGCGCTCAGGCCGTCCACCAATCCCTCACAGCTCCTGGTGAGTGTTATCTGATCAATTAGTTCCTGCGCCATTATACCTCACTAAAGCCCTTAAGTAAAGTGAACATCTTGCGGAACTCAGCAGGCTGGATGTCTTGAGCTCACCTCTAAAGCCCTTTTAAAAGGGGTGAGCATAAATGGATGCTATAAGCTATATGTCTAGAGTCACCCCGTAACATTGCACGTCCTAATTATACGCTGATAAATTCAAAGCAGTCCCGTCCTATACCCAGATTTCCTCCAGGGCTTAGAGGGTAAATATAAAGACACCTGAATTATGCAAGTTGAGCATGTAAATGTCACAGCTAAATTCAGCACTTCTTCCATTGTTTCATTGGCATTTTCAATATGTTTTATGTATTTTATAATTAGTCAGGATCTCCAGAGGCCATGGAGGTATGAGCCAGAGCATCGGTTCGAAGATGTCACTGCTGGAGCCCAGGACTTCATTTGAAAGGCAAATGTGAAGCAAGAATTCTGATATTTTAGTACAAAAAGACGTCCGTAAATGACTTCCCTTCACTCTTTCCCTTTTAAAAGATAAAGGAAAAGCGCTAAATTAGTGCTCATGGCACGGATTTTGGAAGCCGTCTGGATTTTCACCCTAGTTAACGCTCAGTGGAATTAGCATCAGTCTTGCCTTTTTTTCTTTCCCTTTTGGAATGGCAGACAACACGCAGAGCTAAGATAAAGTAATGCCGGCAGGAGGAAAGTGGAAGTGAGGCCATTGGAAAAGGATGCAATAAATTGATAGATGGAAAGCAAGAGAAAGAAAGAAGAAAAATGATGATTTGGCTTGAAAAGAGCTGGTTTGGCAACCATCTTCTATGCTCCTGAGCAGTTGAATGCAATTTGCCTTTTTTCCAGCATAATGAGCTGTGAAAGAGGAAAAGCTCTAAACTGAACCTTAGCCAAGTGGGAGTAACAGACAGAACGACATGAGCATGGGGTGTTGCTTTGGCCATTATTGAACTGTTTGCTTACAAACACACATATAATGCTTTCACAGTGAACCACTGTACCTCTAACATACTCATGCAAACGCTTCAATAGTGTTTGCTTTCCTATACACATACTGTAAGCTGTGTGTTTGATTGTGGGAGTTAAAAGTAGTAAACACTAGAGGATTCTGTGATAATATGAGAGAGAACGTTAAAGCCCTGCATAACGGTGTGTATCTCATGGTTTCCTCACACTTTCTGCTTTACTTACCATGTATCCAGAGAAAGCTCTAGAAGCCTTTTGTATCGGGGAACATTTCACAAGAAAATTCTGTGCAGAGGAATTTAGAGGTGCAAATGTGTTAGAATCTCTGAATCACTGAACAGTATAGCTCACTAAACCTCAACAATGATGGAACTGGTATGATTGGATATTCGGTGCCACCAAGATGAGGATGGGTTCCCGTTTACGTCTGATTCCTCTTAAGGTTTCATTTCTCATACTGTCTCAGCGAGTATTTCCTTTGCCACAGTTGCCACTGGCTTGCTCATTAGGGAGAAACTTACAATTTTACTAAACCTATACATTCTTTTATACAACTTTATAATTTCTTTAGCTCTGTAAAGCTGCGTTGTCCATTAACAATGTCCATTGTTAAAAGTGAATGATAAAATTTATTTAATCAAATAAAAATCAGGCAATGAGAGCAGACATATTTAGTATATTGTTGTTAGTATATTGTATAAGAATAGTTAGTATATATATTTAGTATATTGTTTGCACAAGTATGTTGCAGTACATGCGGAATTCTTGTGCATTTCTCATTCAGCCTTAGTCACAAAAGGTATACACAGTACTTACAGGAAGTATACTACAAAAAGACTTTCTAAATAAAAATAAATAAATAAAAACATGTAAATACTGTGTAAACATGTCTTTTCTGCCTTTTTTTTCTTGCAATTCCGACTTTATCAGTAACTATGTTGTCGGCCTGAAGTTTGAAGCTGTTGGTGTATGAATGGGGGCTCCTTTGCTTCATCCTCCAGAGCTGAATGTTAGACAGAGTTCTCTCCAGTGAATGGAGACTTAGTTTCATGCCATGTGATTCTTCCAGTAACAACGAAAGCACACAGTTTGTGAAACCACGCCTAAAACAGTCCTCTATGATTTTATTCATTGCTTCACAGATCAATCTATTTCATTTTAAAGGTGTAAAGCTTCCTGGCCTTACAGAGGGGGTGACGCTGCCTGATTGGCTAAAATAAAGCCAGAATTGTGAGAAACAAAGTCGGAATTGCAAGAAATAAAGTCAGAATTGCTAGAAATACATTTGCAAGAAAATAAGGTGGAATTAGGCAAACTTTTTTTTCATGGCAGAGACATTTTGAATAGTAGTGAAAGTAAACAAATAATAAAAACAAAGAAATAAATGTAACCATTTGTGCATTTTATGCAAGTAAAAATACAAACATCCATTCTAATTATTTTAAGTAGCATAAGTCCCACCCAACAATCCCAATCAAGATGCACTTATAATACAGAAGAGACTTGCAGTTCAGTAGAAACTCTATTCTTGAAAAACATAAGCACAGTGAGCTATGAGCTGAAAACTAATTTATTCAGAAGATTATGTCATTGGTTGAGAAATTTACACAGACAATTAATGAACTTTTAAAAACATTATCAAAGCTATCTGCCCTACACCTCTGCATACACTATACTCAGCATAATGTGCTTGTTTTTAGTCACACGCACCCCGAATCGTAATTAATACGCTTTCACACAGACAGATTTCGAAATCAGTTTCATGCTGTGCTGTTATTAAATCCTAAGATCCAGCATGTGTGGAATTTTGGTATCCGCAAAAAAGCATAATGCGTTTGCATCATAAATGTGTATCAGCTTCTCTTTAAACTAGTAAATTACAAGCATCTCTTGCAGCAGTGTTGGAATTATATTAACGACACTTTCTCTTAACGACCGAGAAAGGCACTTTGTTAGCGGCTGCTCTGCTGTAGTTTGACAAATAGGCTGGCATTTAGGGAACCTGGAGCAGCATTGCAGGATTTGATCAATGTTATCAGCACAGTAATGTAGTTCATCATGGACACTTTCTCTCTCAAACACACACACACACACACACACACACACACACACACACACACACACACACACACACACACACAAAATTCTTTCTTCCTCCTCAGTTCCTCTGTGTGCCCTATCGCTCCGACTGCATTTATTGCAGTGCAAACGGATACCTTTTATATATGTGTGTAAACTCAAGATGCACACCACACACTTTAATTTCTGCTGTATGTTCAGAGAAGGAAGGTTCAGAAAGTAATCTGTAAATGTACCTCTCATTAATTCAGTGTATTGTGAAGTAACTAGTGCTTACTCTTTAACTCTTACTCTACAGAATCTTAGATAATATAATTATTTTTTTGTTGTTGAAACATTGCATTTAAACTATTGAGGCACTGCATGAAAAAAACACAAAAAAGCAGTACTGGGAATAGAAAAAATCTGGAGAAATATTGGATTGAAATATGTAAGAGGGAGCTGGAGGAGAAATGGAATAGTAAGGAATTAGATTAGTGAGAAGATTGCTGGGCACAGAGCAAAGAGAAGGAAGGAAAAGGAAGAAAAGGGTGGATATTCTACAGAGAAATAAACGTATTTCCGATTTCCTGTACTGGTACTACCAGTGAGCAGGTGGAAATAAGATGTTCTTGCATAAACATAAACATCATCTCTCGATATCCATCGGCCTCAGGCAGCTTTTTGAATTGTGCAGGAATAGACTATTCCGAGTAAATAGAGCAAATGATATATGCATTATACATGGAAGGTTATTACTGGGTTACAAAGCATGCCTTGGATTTGGATCCACTTGCACACTTGCAAACTAATTGCTTTTTTTTTCACTCTCTAAACCCACAATAGTGTCTTGCTCCACTTCCAAATGAAAGCAAGGTAGTTCATACATCATTAAGGGCCCAGCTGCACATCTGGTCCCAGTGAAATTAATTTTCATTGTAAATTCAGTGATGAGGAAACAATGTCAGGGAATATTGATTGCCCCCGTATAATATGTGCATCAGTGCATTAGTAAGTTCTTTTCCAGATCTTATGTTGCATCGCTGAATCTACCACTCACGTATTAATATTTGGCCCATGATAGACCCTTCGACATTCGGACTTGTTTATTTTTTCCCTCCAGTGAACTATTGAATAATTGAGTGTTTACTCTGCCGAGCAAACTATTCTCTGAAATTCCTCTTCTGCAAAAAAATACACAGACATTACAATATTACAAGGTAATACAAGAATGCTGAAAAGGTCAACAGTGAAAGAAAAATCTGAAAGAAGAATTTTCAACAGCTGCTTTATTTTCCTGTAATTCTCAAACACACGTTCTCTTACTGACATATTATTTATAGTTATATATATGTATTAGTTCAATTAGTTATTAGTCAATATTTGTTTCATTTTGCTGCTTTGTATGTAATAAACCCAGTTCTTCCTAATCTTATATGTTTTGACCTGACACTGATCCATCTGACATGAGCGCTTTCCTTTTTCTCTGCCTTCAGGTCAGGCGGGATTGGCAGAAGAATGCTGGTCCCAGGTGTCCGGGGGCAGGATGGCGTTGTGTTGGCAGAGCGCTCTGGGTGTTAGATGGTTTCTCTTGATGCTCGTGTGGCGCTGGGCACCTCTGGGTGCTCTGAGCTGGCTCCTGGCCTCTGCTGAGCGCCATGAGGCTTTGTCTTTCTCCTCTCTGCCTGGCAAGGCGAGCGTGGCTCAGCTGGACTGGCTCCTGTCTGACAAGGGACCTTTCCACCGGTGTCCGGAGTACACAGAGTTCAAGGAGCGCTTTCAGCAAGGCTTTTCAACACGCTACAAGATCTACAGGTAAGGTCTAGTTCCTCCATATGGGAAACAGGACGATAAATAGTTTTCAATTTAGAAAAGCAGCACAATGGACAACAAATTGTATGCTGTAAAATCTGCTTTTAAAATTCAATAATAAAAAAAAAAAAAATTAATAATAGAACCATGAACACAGTCTGCAGGGGTAGTGAAATGCGATTTTTTTAAATCTTTCCCAGGCTTGATATTTGCATTAGTTTTTCTATGTGAGAAATCCTTTTACTGACTTATGGGCCTTGAGACACGATATTTCCCCCTGTATTCAGCAGAATGTGTATATGCATCAAATGACACTCAAAATCAAATTGGATTTATTTTGCCAAGTACAAAATGTAATTCTGCAGAGGTCTGTTTTAAACAAAAAATAAATGACAAACTATATGAAGTCTAACTGCAACATGTAGATAAAAAAAACCTTAAGTTAATTACAGGCATTGGGGGGCAGCATTTTTTTCTTGTCACATGTATACTACAGCGCAGTGAAATTCTTTTCTTTGTATATCCCAGTGAAAATAGGAAGCTGGGAAAAGCCATGATACAGCACCCAGGAGCACAGCTGGTTAAGACAGCTTAACAGCTTGTTCAGGGTCCAAGAGCAGCAGTGTAGCAATACAGGGGCGTGAACCCCTAAACTTCTAATCACTAACCCATAGCCTTGACCACTGAGCTACCACTTTCCTCGCCGCAAGCCACCAGAACAGCTTTATTGCACCTTAGCATAGATTCAAGGCTAGCATTATTTCTGAATGTTTTCTCTTAATAAATGTTTTGATGACACTGCTGGTAAATGCTATGTAACTCAGGATTGAGATCTAGTGATTGTGCATAGCATATGATTTAAACTTATCAGTCTATTCAGTAAGCTCTCAAAGCCCTGGTTGTCATTCTGGAAATGTTTCACCCAAGTATAATTATTACAGCAACTTAGGGGACAAGTGGACCCAAGCCATGCCAGCAGAATCCCACAGCATGTTGCGACCTGTCTAAAGTAATATCTCTCCAAGGCAGTGTCATCCGTGTCATAAAAGGTGCCATAGAATTATAAAGATAGATGCAAATGCATGACATAAATGGGCCAGACCCTGCATAGCTTCTCCCTCCTGTTCTGCACTGACTAACACAAGTGACATTCACATTTATTTTCATGGTTTTCACAGTGCCAGAGCTCAGCGATATGCAAAAAATAATACTTATATAATCTTGACAATTTCCTGGATTTCTTACCAACAGAGCGAGTAATGTTACTGTGTGTTCTCTGCAAAAATAATGCTTATATAATCTTAATTTGGCCTAAATATATTAAAGGAATTTCTTTGGGATGAAGGAATCGTTTTGAAAAGTTATTAAATTGAGCCGTTTGGTTGATTAAAGCTTTTTTTTTTTTTTCGTCCCAGCTATATAAGAGAAAATACATTTACAAAAAATCATATTATTCGTATTCCATGAAAACAATCTGCAATACAACTCTCCACAGTTTAAACCTGAAATACCTAACTATATGAAGTCTTTGGGGAGATAAAACATCTGGAAAACACATCTTGACTACTGAAACATTGTCTTCTATATAAAATTTCATGTATGAAAAACTGTCTGAAAGTAATTTTTTTCACATAACTTTGTTTCAGTGGTTGAGATTCACATTTCACTTCATAATATCCCAGAAATAAGGATATCAGGTGTCAAGTGCATGTAGGTGCCAATATCCCTGGTCTTATCCATTCTTTTATTACAGTTTACTGATATGTTCAATATATGGCATAAAAGCTATTCAATTTTGGTCCTTTGTTTGATTTTATTTTCTGTCTTGCGCTTAATATAAGAGTAGCGTATATATTATTAAAAATATGAATAGGGTCTATATGAAGTATAGCTGAAAACATAATACTCTGTGTACAGGGACTTATCTGTTGTTGTTTTCTTTCCTGAAAAATCAAACTGTATGAATTGCACATAAAGCAGCACAGCACCGACACTTTTCTGTCAGTTTTTTTTAAAGACAAGAGAAAAAAGGTGTATGAACTCAGCATATGTTTTATTAAATGCAATCCAAGGATCACTGTCAAAGTTTGTAGCAGGGCTCTAGATAGACAACACCAGAACAGGTGTTTTACAAACACGTTTGTCAATGCAAAACATACGTAGCTGGGTGTCAGAAGGTATAAAATCATACTTTTAGAAATTATAGGCAAAAGAATAAACTTCAAACCAGTGTACACACACACACACACACACACACACACACACACACACACACACACACACATGTATGTATGTATGTATATGTATATATGTATGTATATGTATATATGTGTGTGTGTGTGTGTGTGTGTGTGTGTGTGTGTGTGTGTGTGTGTGTGTGTGTGTGTGTGTGTGTGTGTGTGTGTGTGTGTGTGTGTGTGTGTGTGTGTGTGTGTGTTTTGTGCATTCTATTTCACATTAATCTCTATTTGAAGTTATCTCCCACTCTTCTGGGAAGATAAGCCACTAGATTTTAGAGTGTGCTGGTGGAGATTTGTGCTCATTCATGTACAGGTAGAACCCAACTTATGACGTAAATAGGGACCGAAAAACTCCAAGTCCATCAGGTCATAAGTCGAGAAGAGTGACTCCTGTGTGATGCTTTCCGACGCAAACATAAAGAAGTACTGTAAACACATACATTTATTTTTTTTGTCTGAGGTGATCGTCGTTTCTTCAAAATGTCGTAAGTCGGGGTCTGACTGTACTGATGTGGAGGCCTAGGGTGCAGTCAATTCTTCAGTTTATCCCAAAGGTGTTCAATAGGGTTTGAGGTCGATAGCAGGCCAATCAAGATTTTTCAGTAAAATCTATGTAAAGCATATCTTTATGGAGCTCACTATGTGCACAGGAGCATTTTCAGGCTGAAATAGTTTTGGGTCTCCGAGCTGAAGTGAAGAGAAAATTTAAGGCTACAGCATCCGTGTCAGGAAACCACTGGCCACTCCCCACCCTCAGGACTCAGCACACTTGCAGCACCTCGCCTTCATACTAATCACCTTCACCTGTCTCCAATCTACACTCTCCCTTTATAAGACCCCCGTTCGCACTCACTCACTGTCCGATCCACGGTTTAATCTGGCGATCATCTTTGTGTTTCGGAATATACCAGTTTTCCGGTACATGATGCTTCCTAGCTTCTGTTGGTTTCCCAAGGCTAATAAACATCCTATTCGTATTCTGGTTTCTGACTTTTGATCAAAGTGTGACAATCCGAAGACATCTTATCAAACTGTGTGCCTCTATTTTGTGCTAACGAAAAACTTGGTACGAACCACAAAAGTAATGTTATATTTTAGAAATTAACATTATTAGGGTCAAACTTTTTCTTCTAATGACTTTTTTGTGGTTCGTAGTCCATTAAAAAAAATTTGACAGCCCTCCAATAACTATACAGTATATGTTGAACTGATCACCTCTATAATGTTGACTTGCATGTGACTTACAACATGGACAGTAAATATGCAATGCACAGTGAATTTACTTTAATTATCACCGAAACATGCACAATAAATTATCATAGTGTAATGTGACATGTTTCGAAATGCCATGTACAATGTACTGTATGATGTATATAGACAAGTTTTACAAGTTTAGTATCACTTTCTGTTGATGTCTGTTAAAGTAATTACAGCACATTTAATAAGGTTTTACATCTAAATAGGATCAAATACATGGCAACCTCTTGAGTAGTCATACTGTTATTTTAAAACTTTTAAATCTATCCATAAAACCAAAGAAACAAAATAAAACAAACAAAAACAAGTATGCTTTGTTTAACCATTTATGCACTCCATTCATACTGACAACATACTGAAAGCTCTATTTATGCATTACTTTCAGAAGTTATTATTTAAGTAATAAATTAAAGAAATATGATCCGTCACAGTGTGATGCAGTCCACAGTTTGTGGAGTTACTGTTACCATTGTAAATGTGATTATTTTTCCATTGTTTTATTCCTTAGTTCTATGCCAATAAAAAGGACATTCTACTTTTTATCTCTTTATATATTTATATTACATGGAATTTTCAGTTCCTAATAGCTGATATCGTATACATTTTTAAAAAAAAATCTATTTTGTTGTTCTCAAAATTAATAAGCCAAAATAATTTACAGAAAAAACTTCAAAGCACAAAGTCTTCCTGAAAAAAGGACTGAACGTTGCACAGGCCTGAATGTTGTAGATATTGTTACATAAATCTCATTCATCAACTGTTAAATATTATTCCGTTTTAAATAACAACACAATGTTAAAAGTCTGTTATAGAAACTACAGGGGGTGAAAACAGGGTTGGACACAAGTTCAGGACATGAACCATATGTTTTTATTTAAAATTATAAAAAAAAAAAAACCAGAAGGATTTTCTGAAATCTGAAATAATCTTTATTATTTTTTTTATCTTTATTAATTAATATTCATGATTCTGTTGATATGCTTTATTCGTTATTAAAATGTAAGCAAATGTGTGATAGTGACCATGTTAACTACTCTGTACAAAAGATCAGATTTTCCTCAGGAATTTTCTCTTCTACAGAAGCATGTGTTCAGCTGACACTCGTGTTGATCTGAAATGGATCATAGGAACTTGCGGAGTTCTTGCCAGCTCAATAATTAAAATAAATAAATAAATAAATACAATAATTAATAAATGTGAAAGCTATAATGTTTTTTCTTAATTGGTTTAATTGGACTTGCATGAGAATCTGACCACATAGCAGGTCAAAATTTTGCAGATACAAAGTACTGTAAACAAAGTACTTTTCTACTGTAAATACTGTGCATAATATATGTGTATGTATGATTTTTATTTAATTTTTTTTTTACAATCCCTATTTCAAAAAAGTTGGGGCATTGTGTAAAGTGTAAAAAAAACAGAATGCAACGATTTGCAAATCTCATAAACACATTTTATTCACAGTGGAACATAGAACATTTATAAAATGTGATAATTGAGGATTTTAAACAAAAATAATTTTTTTTATTTAATGGCTGCAACATGTTTTAAAAAGTTGGGATTGGGCAACAAAAGTATCACTGCTCAGTTCAAAAAGCTGTATCTCTGATGTATAAGAGTGCATAGTGCCTGTGGAATGGGCAGCTTTAACAACTGGAAAGGTTCCATCAATGCTGGACGGTATATACATGTTTTAGTGCAACAAATGCTTTCATCCAGAAAACCACTTTCTAGGGAAGGCCTTGCATATTTAACAAAACAATACTAACTGGATATTTTATCTATTATAATTGCATGGCTTTGTAGTAGAAGAGTCCGGGTGCTGAACTGGAATACCTGCAGTCTAGAAAAAATTGGTAAATCATGAAACTAAAAAGAAAAAGAAAACAATTTACGCATTATCAAAGATGAAAAAAATACAACAAAGGACACCAAGAACTGTTGAGCAGCTAGAATCCCGTATCAGGCAACATTCCTCTTCCAAAACTTCAGCAACTGATCTCAGTTCCCAGATTGAGACGTGTTGCAGCCATCAAATCTACCTTAATTCTTCCTTAATTTTATATATTCTCAGTTTAAACATTTGATATCTATTTTATGTTTACTGTAAATAGAATATGGGTTTAAAAGATTTGCATTTCATTGCATTCTGTTTCATTTAAGTTTTACTCAGGGTACATTTCTTTAGGGTAATTTCTTTTTTGAAATTGGGGAAATTATTTTTTCATTCTAAAAGGCAGTACTGCTTTATTTTTATAATATCATTTCAGGACAGATGCCATTTTTCTGTTTGTTTTTGCTACATTGATTGGTATACTGATCCATGATAAGTCATGATGAGAGAACAGTGAATGTTTTTCTCCTTCACCGTGGCTGACAGCAGTTCCGTGGGTGGATTTTGGCTTTTTTAGTCTGTGTCTTATGCCCCATACCTGTATGTGGTTGACTCTGATCAGTGCATTATTATTCGCCTAGCAGAAAACTGCCGAGAATACCCCTGCTGAAGAATGATGGGTTTGCAGAGAGCCAAACAAGGTCTTGCTGGTGCTGTTTGAAAGGTTGTCTTGCAGGTTGTTTTAAAGACCAAAATGTGTGTTTGTTCTTGCTAAGGTAGTGTGAATTTGTGTGTGCATGTGCACTGTGCTTCAGTGGAGGTGCATAAACATCCACTGCCTGGGCCAAACATGGCTGTATTTACCCCACAAATTGCAGTTTCAGCTGCCCTGGCCTTTAAATATGATAACAGATCACTTTCTAAAAGCACAAGTGGAGCAAGAGGGAGAGTGTGTGAAAGAGAGAGAGAGAGAGAGAGAGAGAGAGAGAGAGAGAGAGAGAGAGAGAGAGAGAAAGGAGCACCTGCAAGGTGCTTCCTGTGGGTCTGCATTTTTGTTATGGTGGATCTCTACATAACTACACTTACTCAGGTATGTGAATTTTATGTTTATTATTCATATTTCTGAGTACACATTTATTAAACAGATAATCTTGGCATATAGCATCCACATTTATTCCAAACCAATAGCAATTACAGTAGAAGCTTTTTTGATCTAAACAAAATTGCATAAAACGATGCCAAAACACAATCCTTATGGTAAAGAATGACTACAGGTATTCTAATGTATTCTTGGAAAGTACACAATGTGCAAAACCGAAGCTTACTAACATAATAACTTTCTGAATATATTTCAACTGTGATTAAGGTTTTTAGTTTATGTGTATTTAAATACAGTATTATTATGAACTTTATTTCTAAGTGTGTTAAGATGTGAACTTTCCATTCATTGTGTTACAGAATGCTGAAAACATGTGTTAAGTTGATGATCCTTGGCTCTCCATTCTACATGCATAAGTACTTCAGTCTGCTGGTGTTTAGCAAGGCGACAAACAACACTATGAGTTGTATTGTGCAAGTTACAGTTTGTCACTTGATTAACAATGTCCCTGGATTCAAAAAGTTTATACTGAGTTGTACATTATGCTGTTGTAGTGAGCAACAAGACAAATTTCAGGCGTTTTTTAGAGGGTTATAGGAAAAGGTCTGTGGTTGGTTATCTGCCATGTCACTCACATTGGCCCCCTCTATCAATCTTTATTGATCTATTTATCAACCTCTCTAACTGTGCGTCAGTTAGACATTCCCATTAAATGCCCCATTTAATTACCTGCCATGACATTGAAAAAATACAATGATGAAATCATTTGCTTTATGTTATCAAGTGATGCACTGCCAGCTCAAACGTGTGCTATAGAGATTGCAAATCTCGATTTCCCAACAGAAACAACACAACAAATGTCTTATAAAAGAAAGACAGGACAACACTCAGACAGGAAACCTTTGTGTGAAGAAGAATGAATTAGATTTAAGAGTAAACCATTCAGTCTAGAACTTTCTAGAAACGTCATTACGCAGTGGTGGGCGATCCAGGCCAGCAGAGTAGAATCACTTCTGTTTTAATATTTTATATATTAAATTATTTCCAATAGTTATTTCATAGCGTGTCTCTCAGGTGTGCTGCTACATGGAGCGTCTGTTTATTGTGGACTTTCTATCCAATCAGATTTCAGCTATCATATCAAATATTGCCAGAGTTAAAGGCAGAGGTGGCAAAAGTACACACATCCTTCACTTAAGTAGAATTAAAGATACTTATGTTTAAAAATACTCGGGTTAAAGTTAAAGTACTGATTATACTTTTTTACTCAAGTTAAATTAAAGACGTTTGGGCTCTGTTCATCTGCTGAACAGACAGTATAATCTTTTATTAATTCTATAAAAGGGGTACCTCCCTGGCCAAGAAAGACGCGACCCCCTTTACTTTATACTGTACAATTAATAGAGCATGTAGTTAAGATCAAATATTGCAGGAACCTTCGAAATGTGAGCGGCACTCAGAGACAATCACTCATGACAAATACGGTGTTTAATGAATGAGACAAACACACATAGAACTAACTACACAAACATACAAAAAGATAAAAATGTAAATAAAAGAAACAAAGGTTAAGAATGAGTAAAAGGAGAAAGAGAAGGAAAAGGAAGAAAGAGACAGAAAGAAAGAAAAGGAATGGCAAGTTTAATCTTCAGAATAACCACAACCTAAACGAGAATCATCAAGAAATTCACCTTAAAAATAAGGGGCTCAAGCTTAATCACGCATTTAGACTGGTTGGTAAAACGGTTACTTACATTGGCTTGTTGCACAAAAGTCCGGATGCGGTAGACAAACGAAAGTCTTGAAGAGTCCGTTAGGAGGCAGTTAGAAGTTCTTCCAGGTTCTGCTGAAGATCTGAATAGGAGAAGTTCTTAAAGGTAAAGCTTGCCAGAAGATCTCTCAAAAGGGGGTTTGAGTCCTGTCGTGTGCATCATAGCGGATATTGGTGCTGATTTGAGACTTGATGCATCACTGCTATATTAATACAAAACGAATGTAAGATTTTGTTACCCAATGAATGTATCCAGGCTGAACATCCACCATATAGAACACAAGCAGAGAAAAGATAATCAGGTGATCAGAAATGTCTCTGTTCTCAGTCATTGAGTTGCTGACACCCTCTGTCTCATCCACGTTAACCCTATATTTCTTGTTGCCTTCTGACTGCTCATTGTTAGCTTTATAAATTAGCCTACATCTGTGGTGTGTAAGAGCCAGGAAATGATACACCAGTGGTATATTAAATCAATGCAATGACAGGAAAAAGGCTGATGGTCTGAAAATGGCGCAATGAGAAGGAAAAAAAAATTACATTTCAACAAATAGAATAAAACTAAAGTAACGATCCTGTTTTAAAAAAAGTGAAGTAAATTACTGATTCCAGAAAAAATCTACTTGAGTACAGTAACAAAATATTTGTACTTCGTTACTTCCCACCTCTGGTCAAAGGTATCTATTTGCCTTGAGCCTTCCCAGTTTTGCAGCATAAAATCCATATTGCTTGAAGGCTGTTCCTTTAATCAATCAGATTGTAAGCTGCAGTCACTGGGGCCATCTAGCAGGTGTCAAATAATGTTTCATGTCATTTTCATGGATAGTCAGAAATTTGTAGCAAACTGCACAAGCTCAAATATATTCATGCATATTGAATAGCTGTTTTTTCATTCCACAATGGCTGACAGAGGAGAGGAAATTGACTTATTTATTGACAGATATGCTTACAAGAACATTTACAATGTTCTATTCAAAAAAAGTTGAACATCTTCAGGAAAGATGTCAAAAAAGTTCAAAACAGTTATAAAGCTTTTTCATAAATCCTTTATACTTTTGCATTTTTTTTCCTATAGAATTTGCACACAATTTGCCTTTATTTCAACCCCAACCAGGAAAACACTAATGTATGAAAAAATGCACAAAAATGCACAGGGGTCATTTTATGTGGTTAATATCTGTCAGAGATGATGTTTGTGGGCGGTGCAGATGTGGCTGCAATGTAAGGAGACTTGTTGAATTGTGTTCATTGGGTTTCTTGCTTTAGTAATGCCATTCATTCTTACTGTGTAAGATACCTGTCTGTGATGCAATGCTCTGATATACAGCATTTCTGTATAACATTGATGTATAACATCATGGGTTCTGTATACCCATGATGTCATATTGATATTATTAAGAGGTGGATTGATTCTGGTAGGACACCACTTGGTGTACAATGTACGGCCAGCCACTGTTATTAAGTATATGACAAGTAATAAGTGAACTAATAAGTGACAATATTATTTATTATTTACACTATTAAGAGTAATAAAGTGTACTTTTTTGTGTGCTATAATATAAATTGTAAATGCACATTGTAAATGTAATAAAGTGTACTATTTTTGTAAGCTAATGGCCTTCTTTCTGTCATGAAAAATCCAAACTTATAAAAAAGGTCATGGAAAACAAGTTAGACAAACAGCATTATAAACGGTAGCTCAGTACGCTGTAATGGCAGACAAATTGGGCTAAAACATCTGACAGAGGTTAACTCAATTTAGACATGCTGCGGCTGGAAACAGTGAAAATAGAACTTTTGCATATTGTGGAAATGACCTCCTGCTGACATGCACTGAGGAACAGCTGCCTTTGCACAGTGGTCGGCTCTCTGACAGCATGTTTTTCAGCTAATTAATATTTCATTTTGTCTTGAAAATGAACTAAATAAATGCCAGCACAGGAGAAGTCAATTCTTCTCATTTAGCTGCAGTCAGACTGGAATACAGACATGTACAGTGCATAGGTTTCTATTAGCTGGATATATTAGCTGGTGAATACTGGCTCAGTGTGACCAGTGAGTTCAGATCCTGCTGGACACAGTGTCAGAGAAAAATACAGAAAATATATTTAAAGGATATACACATTTACGGCAGTTTGGCAGATGCCTTCATCCAGAGGGATTTATTATCTTATAATACACGACAGTTATCTGATTTGTACAACCGAGCACCTGAGGGTTAAGGGCCATGCTCAAGCATCCTGTCACTGGTGTTTGCATCATTACCTACTGCTAGCCACCAATTCATATAGGTATTAGCTCCTTTGAAATTATTTTTTTTTAAAGGGGAAAGAAACTTTAATGCTGTGGTGTCTGGAATGTATAGGAAGAGAGACAGTGTTGGCACTTTTGATTGGTTATGTAACATATTTTTTCTTTTTCTTTTTATTGTTTATTTTATTTTATTTTATTTTATTTTAATTGAATAAGCTGATACATGGGGTAAATGTAAGACAAGATGGTTATGAGACCGTAATGGCCAAGGCAGCACAGAAGCCCTAAGGGGAAATTTTGGAAGATAGATGAAGTCCCATACGAGCCGTTACCTGTGGGCCACAGCACTTTCAATGACAACCAACAAGGGCCTAAAGATTTACTCCCTACGGAAATTGTAGCCTAGTAACAGCTGGTTACCAGGGGCAGTGTGCATCAGCAAGAAAATAACATCATATTGTAAAGCAGTAATGGACAGGAAGAGGAAAAAAATACAAATTGGCCCTACGGAACTGATGAGATGTAGCTCAGGTACTGGGAGACCTTTGATAATGTGAATCATGATGACTGCACTATTTTTCTGCAAAATATGAGTGGCCAGACTTTAAGATTATGTAAAACCGCAACCTTGGAGATGCAGGAATTTAAATAGGATTTATATAAGTAGGTGTGTGTGTGTGTGTGTGTGTGTGTGTGTGTGTGTGTGTGTGTGTGTGTGTGTGTGTGTGTGTGTGTGTGTGTGTGTGTGTGTTGCGCTTTTGTAAAAACTGGTGACTTGATGCAATTTGCCACTTCAGTCTCTCCTTTATGAATGGTTAAGGTAACACTCTTCAAGCTTCTACTATCTAAAATCAGATTTCACATGCACTATTGATGTGTTCCTTTGTATCTGAGTTTTGCTGACTTGCTTTTTTATCGTATTGCGTTGCTGCGGATTTTTGCTGAAAGCAGGATTTTGTCATTCCTTATTTATTTAGCATCGAATGCTTAAAATACTTTTTTTTTGGTGAATACAAAGCAGTAAAATACAATACAGTGGCTAGAAAGCAGGGTGAGACTTCGAAAACAAAACACTAACTGTAAAATCTTTTGTGAAACAGAAGTCAGGGGGGAAAATTAAAGTTGGCCTCTGATGCATGGATGCAGTACACAGATCACAGAGGTGACAAATCAGAAAGCATATGGGCTACAATGGCTTATTTAAAATGTAGACTGAAACGGGTGAGAAAGTCTGTGTCTCTGAACAAAAGCTGCTGCATTTTTTTACTTTTCATATATATATATATATATACGAGGTCGAAAATTAAAATGTCGAAACCATTCAGCAACTTCTACATTACGATCAACAGAGAACAATCCACAGCATTGCTGTCATTATCAGTGTGCCATACAGAGCAATGGCTACAGTCTGCTACAATGACTCAGGACTACCGGTTGCATTTAATCACCATCACTGCAGACCTCAACAAAGTTTAGCTGTAATTAATGGACATTTGGTGCCACCCAGATGAGTCTGGTTTCTCTGAAGGTTTCTAGAAGAAACATTCTTCCAGATTCTTTATTACGCATTATCTGTGTAAAGCTGCTTTGAGACAATGTCCATTGTTAAAAATCCATCAGCATGTCTTGGATGACGCGTCCTTCATCTTGAGGATAATCACCGGTGACAAACCTTGGGCGTCTCAGGGATACGACCCTGAGACAAAACAACGGTCTTCACAGGGGAAGAGCTCATCATCTACACGACTAAAAAAGGCGAGGCAGGTCAGCAGCTCGACAAAAGTGCATGCTCATCGTGTGGCATTTTGCATCGGGAATTCGTCCACAGGTGCCAGACCATCAGTAGCGAGTTTTCCTGCTAGGTTGTAAGAAGTCTGAGGGAGGACAGATTTAGAAAGAGACAGAGCTAGAACAGAGCTAGTCTCGAAACCTTTTAATACCACCTCGTTTACTGTATAGCAGTAAGCACTTTTTCAGTACTGTCTGTGCTGGGTAAAAGTTTGGGGTGTATGTTTACTTAGATTGCTCGTATTGGTGTTTGGCTTTACTTAAAACTTAAAATCTGATAGCCCACGCTGTGTCTTTTCAACTAAATAGAGGTAGAAGGACCAAATTCTTGTTCTTTCTTCTAATTTCTCTAAGACACATTACTACAAAATAATTACATTTTCAACACACTTCAATTACTACGTCTCTGTAATCATATTTTTTGTAAAAGTGTCTGCCAGCTTTCAAGATTGGATCCAGGATTTTCTGACAAGTATGAACAGATGTCACAGCAAATCAGATCTAATTATTTGTAGCTGTTAACTTTTTAGTGCATTGTGCAACTTTTTATTATTTAAAGCATTTTGCCAGCTAGCTGTTATAATTTAAAGTCAAGTAGTCAGTAGTAAGTTAGGCTTTATTGTCATTCCAGCTATATACAGTGAAGAACACAGTGAAACATAACTGCGTTCCCACAGGACCAAGGTGTTAAATGACGGCATAAATTAACAAAATGTAACACAACACACAGAGCTACATGGAACTAACTGGGACACGACATACTGTACAGTGCACGTGTGACACACAGAAGCATTAACCAGTCCAGAAGATTTGTGATAGTACCTAAGAATTGTTCATAAAATAATAAGTAATGTAGTCAGAGAGTGTCTCAAACATTTTTAGCATGCTAGCTAATTTGTTAGAGAGTATAGTAAACTTTTATTAAGGCTTAGCTAAGTTTTTATACATTCACTGGTTCAGTGGTAAAAGGGGCAGATGTCTCATTTACCATTTTTGTGAATTTGTCTTTTGGATGTAACAAATTTCTGTTTTCTATTTGAACTTGAGTAAAGAACTTAAGTTAGAAAAGCTGTACTGGACTCAGGTAATTGATTCATATGCAGCATTTGTACCCTTTCTTTTTATTGTGCAAACAATATGTGGACTTTGACCACCTCTGAAACTAAAGGGATGTCAAGACATCATTATTTTCCTATTAGGTAATGAACATAAACTAAACGACATCTGACTTCATATTAGTCAGAATCCTTTTTTTTGCCAAGTATCATGGGTCACATATACAAGCAATTTGTCATGGTGTGATGGTGTTATAGAAATATGAAAAAAATAGAAAAAAGAAAATAATTAAATAATAAATAAGGATAAAGAAAAACAAAATGGGTTATATAAACATATAGCAGTCAGTTTTATACACAAAGGGTAAAATAAAGTCTTGTTTGAGGTACAACACAGCACAGGTTTTTTTAAAGCTCTGGGTGGGATTGGAGTATAGTGATCTACCTATCAAATAAAGATCAAAGCATTCATCATTGAATGACAATCCTGAGTACATGATGATGGGGAAAAAAATCTGGAAGACAAGACAAACCTTCTGTATAGATTCACACCACATATACTATAAAAGGATTGGGACTTTTTCAGACATATGGGGTTCATCCCCAATCCATTACCACCCAAACAAGTTTTAGTATGACAATGTTCCTGTGCACAAAGCCTGCTCCATGAAGATTCAATTTACATGGGTTGGAAAGGAAGTGACCTGCTATGGAGTTCTGACCTCAGCCTTATTGAACACCAGCTTTGGTATTCTCATTGGGGATTTACCACATAATTTAATTACATTCACATTTTTTGTTCTATAATTCTTACGTTCTGTAAAGCCGAATTGAGACAATGTCTATAGAATGTGCTATAGAAATTAATTTGTATTTTACCCCAGGCCTCCTCACCCTACATCAGTACCTGGCTGAAAATATCTCCACAAGCACACATACAAAACAACTGGAACATCTTCTCAGAAGACTAGAGGTTACTTCATCAGCAAATGGTGAGGTGTCCACAAACCTTTGTCCATGAAAATGAAACTTATGATAAAAGATGTAAAAAGGTTGTCACTTTCATGGCAATATTATTATTTTTAACATGTCAATAATAAAGGTTAATAAAGTTTGTGGACACCTGATCATACGATTTCTATGTGCTTTTTCAACATCCAATTCCACATTTAATCCACAATTGCTACAATAGTTTCTTCCACGTTTCTGGGAAGATGTTCCATAAGATTTTGCTTGTGGAGCTTTGTGCTCATTTAGCCACAATAGTGTTAGAAAAGTCAAGTGCTGGTGTAGAGTAAAGAGGTCTGGGGTGCAGTCAGTGCTTCAATTCATCCCATAGGTGTTCATTAGGGTTGAGGTCAGAGCTCTGGAGCAGGCTATTTAATATCCTCTAGTTCAACTCATTTAAACCATATCTTCAAGGAGCTGGCTGACTCAAGTGAAAGGAAAATATAATGCTACCCCATCCAAAAATCAGGTGTCTCAAGACTTTTGTCCAAATAGTGTATTAACATTTTAAATTAAAATATCATTAGTTACTGTTTTGCTTTGTAATGCACCATAAAGGAATTAGTTGTTTTTCTGGGAGCTTCCAGAATTGTACATTTTTACATTTATTTAAGAAATTAAAATTATACGTATATTTCTATAGGGGTGTTTTGTTTTGTTTTTTTACATTTTTGTACATCCTCTTGTATTCTCCTGATTTTAGACTCATATTTATTATGTGCAGGTGCACAAATAAAAAAATAAAAAAAAACTCTTTAAATCACTTTATTTTCAGTGTCAAAGTCACTGTCAGTGGAGTAAATTGGCACTGTGTTGGGTCTATTTGGGGGAACGCTGTTGCTCTAGTTGTTTAAACAAAGCCAAAGACCCTGACAATAACAGCATTTAGAGGCACGTCCTTTAAAAAAAAGGGCATTTGATGCTATTGAGGGCTGGATTTTGTAAAGAATAATGATATACACAGTCATACCTTCTGACTATAATGTTGTTTAGAACTACTGGTAGTTATGATGGCATTTATAGAATAGAATAGAATAGAATAGAATAGAATAGAATAGAATAGAATAGAATAGAATGGAATAAAGGTTCCCTGGTGGTCTAGTGGTTAGGATGCGGCGCTCTCACCGCTGCGGCCCAGGTTTGATCCCCGGTCAGGGAACCAACCCCAGCCATTAGGGTTGCACAAGCCTTAGTGCCGGTCCCAAGCCCGGATAAATGGGGAGGGTTGCGTTAGGAAGGGCATTCAGCGTAAAAACATGTGCCAAATCAAACATGCGGATGGTCCGCTGTGGCGACCCCTAACGGGAGAAGCCGAAAGAAAGAATAGAATAGAATACAATAGAATAGAATAGCTCTTAGAAACAGACAGAGTTAAACCCCCTGGTTATCATAATTATTCGCACCACAACTCTTGACAATGATGGACTTTAAAGCTTTTATATGGTATGGAAAGCCATGCTGCCTTACTATAACAGCTAGGGATGTGCATTGAGCTGATGCATTAACCAATGAAACAATACATTAAAGATACATATGAACAGCTACTAATGCAATGCGATATGATTCACCCCTATTATGATGCAGTGTGATCCTATTTTGATTTGATTCAACACAATCTGATTCAATGCAATACGACACAGTGGTAAAAAATATGATGATATGCAGTTCAATTTGGTACAGATAGTTCACTTTAATTTCTTTGGTTCAGACAGACAGACAGCAAATTATTAATTTACTTAAGTGTCTTCTGACTTCTAATGCATGGCCCTTTCACAAACATGCCTTTGTAGTGCAAAAAAAAAGTATTAAATGAAACCAGAATATTTTTATTGCCAATTATTACATTTAAAGCCATACTGCTTTATTAGGATGCCTTTTAAAGTCTTTGGTGGCCACACCTCTTGACAATGATGGATTTTTAAGTCACATCCCTTGACTATGATGGAATTTAAAGCCACACCCACTGACTATGATACACACCCCTTAAATAGAGTAGTGTTCAGAGAACGGAACCATTTAAGACATGAACCCATTTCGGTGCCCCAAAGGCTGATTTGTACATTAATAATTTTTTCCTGACAAGATGCATGTTCACTTCATACCACAGGAGTCTGAGCTTTATTATGTTCTTCTCATTGCACACTGCAGAAGAATTAAGGCAGAAAATCTTATTAAAGCACTCAACGCCAAAAACTCCCAGCAAGCAATTAATGAGATTCAGTTTAATTCGAGTGAAGACGTGGAGTCTCGGGCTATTCAGCTTGATGCAAAGGCAATGGGAGGAACGCTCCGAGCTTTTGGCACACAGCACAATAGTTTATCCCATTTGGAGGAAACATTCTAATTACAGTAAAAGAAAGAAAGAGATGCTTATGAAATCTTGCAACTTTGCAGCTGGAGAATTTAAGATTCTCCTAGAGGGAACATTTCTGAAAAATGCAGGGATGTCACTAAACTCGTATTTTTATTGCTGAGCACAAACACTGTGAGAATGCACTGAAAAAAAGAAATGGCGGCTAATTATTTGTTATTCCCAGCTGTTCTATAAAGGCAGCTCACACTATAAACCAGACCTGAACTTGCCCATGTTTCTGACAGCTGAATTCAAGATGACAGTAGAGAAAATAATCCCAATTATATGCCCTTCTTGATGGTCTGGGTCGATGTTTTGTGTAATTTTGAATAATTGGTAGGTTTCAAGAAGTCAGGGTTTTCAGGATGGAAACTTCATAGCTATGGCTTTGACTGACAGCTTAACATACTCGAGACTGAAACCCTGAGTTTCTATCTGACGGAGTGCAATGTTGCAGATCAGCAGGTCTGTCTTACAAACTCATTCTCTTTGTATTTCTAGGGGAATGTGAGCAGCGCACAAACCCATCAGAAATGAACTCCCGCACCATCTTATTTTTCAATGTTTGAGCATCTTCAGCTGCACAACTTCATACCTTCAGTCACTAGACTGAAAAACTCAATGTAACTCCCTACATCTTCTTCTGTCAGTGATTTTAGCCTAATATAAACATACAGATAATATTAAAGACAAGTGGATGTCATTTTGCTTGCAGAAGTATTTAAAAATGCATTGTCACTTTCAATCACCGTCAAGCCATTGCAATAATGCTGTAATGCATTTCTTCTATTGATAGAGGTAAAATGAGTAGTGCTAATAGTATTTACAGCAAATGTACTAAAAATTGTATTGCATTGCATCCAGGAATGTTGATCTGAAATAAATTTAATCTTAGAGCTTTTTTCAGTCAGAAGACATTGAGACTTGCCATGCAGTGAGTTAGATGGCATTGACGCACATGAACTATAAATGACTAAAGTTCACTAATGTGCATATTCTATTTAATTATGCAGTTTTATTACAAATTGCTGTATCATCTACTGTAAATTATTTAAGTTAACTAGATAATTTTTTTCCTTTTGAAGCTGGTACATTTGGCATTTTGAATTAATATATAGTTCGCTAAAAAAAGGGTACTAGGCAACAGTAGAAGGACCTTTTGAGCTAATGGTGTGTCTAAGGACTATTATGTGTCCTCCCACTTTCCTTTTCTAATATTTCTAATAAGGTTCTTGTTTTAGCTTCACGTTGGGGTGTAAGGAATAAAAAACATTACCTGGTGCAGAAAAATAATCAATGATCATCTGGTGTGAAGGGTTACCACCCCAAAACTGATTCATTTCTGGTAATACAATGTCTCTAAATGCTTCATTATGCTTAAAAGGCATACATTTTTCGATGATTCAATTTTTATTACATAAAGAACAACACACTTATTATTGATTTAAGGTGTTACATTTAATGTCTGAGAAACATGTTCCTGTCCTGTTTTCACACTGTATACCAATCAACTCCTCCCCGACTTGTCATGTTATAAAGAAGCTGGGAATGGAGATTATTAAATATAAAGTGTTTTACACAGGAATCTTAGCCATATCACAGTATATATATATATATATATATATATATATATATATATATATATATATATATATATATATATATATATATATGTTGTTTTTTTACTTGGTTTAACAATAGCACGTTTTTTTTCCACACATCCTCTATTAAATTTCCAGGAAAACGCCTGCTACTATAGATATATTATAATGTATCAGAATCTGTTGTTTGCTTTCCTGGGGCTACTGTCAGATCTGTGCTCATAGAAAATTAACTAATCAGATTTGAGAATTTCAGCAGCACTGTGGAATACTTTCAATGTAATGGTGTAGTACAATTCAACACAAGTCATCTAAATCCAAAAGGCCAATTTGAAATAATGTTGCACAAAACACTATAAATTCAATTAAAATAATTGTAGTTTTGACTAATTTAACTGTACATAATTACAGTAAATGTAGATAAAATGTCTTAGAATTTTTTGTAACAGTAGCTAATAAACAATTTTTGGTTTACAGTAGTAGTATACAGGTTTATATAGGGTAAAGTTTTTTTTCTACAGTACGTATCACATGCGCATTACAGCACAGTAGAATTCTTTGTTCGCATATCCAAGCAATGTTAGGAAAGCTGGGGTCAGACATGACACAGCCCTTCTGGAACACAGTTAGGGTTAGGGCCTTGCTCAGGGGCCCAAGAATGTCAGCTTGGCAATAATGGGGTTTGAACTGTCGACCTTCTGATCAGTAAGCCAGAGCCTTCATCACTTCCCTTATAGTAGTTTACTTTACATGGGAAATGGCATTATGGTGGTTAAGATGTTGGACTTTTGATATGAAGGTTGTCAGTTCAAATCACAGCAATGCTGGGCCCTTGAGGAGGGCTTTTAACATAAAGCTCCTCAGTTGGAAAAAATAAAGATAATAGTAAGATGCTCTTTGTAGGCCTGCCTACAATTATTTGTATAATGAATTGTTGTACATTCACATTTTCTAACTGCCAATGCTACTACAGTCTCTAAAATGTACAGAAATGTACAGTAAGTATTTATATTTTTATATATGAATTTAAATAAAAATATATGTTTTTTTAGCATTAACGTGCAAAGATGATATCTGAGGTTCTTTCTACCAACTGAGCTCCAGGTGCAATCAGATGCTGCTAAAACCTTTAATTAAAGACCATCGATCATCATTAGCTTATGCATGGCTAGCAGGCTGGCTTGCTAATTAACTCTTTTAGATCAGACAGAACAAATGCACTGCTCTTTTTCCTTTATCTAACACTTTAAAGGCAGTCTGGATGTACAGCAGATTTGTAGTGTTCCCAAAGGCAACTCTAATATATCACATACAGATGCTGTTTTGTGAATTTCCGTTATTCAAATCAATTTCAACAAGTTTTTAAGTTTAAACCTAAACAATTATATAGTCAAATATATGAGTAATTGTGAAAGCACAATTTTTAGATACTGAGAGTAAAGCCTGCAGTCAGGGTTATTCTTGTAAACTGTAAAGCTTTTAAAAAGCTATATTATGCTCATCCCATTTTAAATTCAAAGGTGTCGACATTCGGCTCCATGTCATTGATGCATATTTATGTAAGGTTAGCCTGTGTTCTGCTGATATTCATGTTTTTGCTTCAGCATATTTACACACATACACACAACACTAATACTTGGCAGCATTACAACAAAATCTGAATGCAAATTGAATCCCAATCCTCAACACAGCTGAATTTAAGCTGAGTCCTGTAAGTTTTTTTTTCCCTGTTTGTTTTTCCCCTCCTGCAGGGAATTCAGTCACTGGAAAGTGAACAGCTTGGCCACAGAGAAGAGAGATTTCTTCAAGGCTCCACTGCCTCTGTCTCCTGAATTCCTACGCAACCTCAGGCTACTTGGAAGGAGGCCGACTCTCCAGCAGATCCATGAAAACCTGATCAAAAAATACGGCACTCACTTCTTAGTATCAGCTACACTCGGGGGTAAGTTGTCACTATGAGAAATTACTTTGATTGTACAGATTCCCATTCGGTGACAAGTTCTTGTAAGAAGAGAATTTGACAGAGAGAGTGCAAGGGCACATCTTCCCATTTAGTCTGTGCAATAAATATTCTATGAATCCTTTGTTTGTGATTCTTTTTGGAAGCTACACATTTGTAGGCTTTCCAGTTTCCCCTGCTATGTCTGACACCACTTTTTTTCAGCAGGAGAAGACATTACACACCTCCTTCATCCTTAAGTTCCATTACTCGAGCTGAACAGATGAACAGACTGGTGTCAACAGCAGTGATATTAACTGAACCTTGTGTTTTTAAGATGTGGATGCTAATTATGATGCCACTTATTGCTAGCTGTGTGCAATGAAGCTACAGTGACAAGGGAGACTAATGCAGTGGCAAAGCTATAGTGAATGCCGGTAATTAACCAGTCAGGCAGGAGTGAAAACGAGGACGGGGGCCGCTCGCTGTATACGAATGACATCGCAATAGCGCTCCGGTTCCATTCGGAGAGAAAAAAGACAAAAGCAAAGTTGCCGGTGGTTTCCACTGAATTTGTTTAATGATCTGCTGTTGTACTGTATATTCAGAATATATGCTGATCCCTTTATGTAGCAGTAGCTTAAATGCTATTTTATGTATGTATGTACAGTACAGACCAAAAGTTTGGACACACCTTCTCATTCAAAGACTATAAAAATTGTAGATTCACACTGAAGGCATCAAAACTATGAATTAACACATATGGAATTATATATGGAATTATATACATAACAAAAAAGTGTGAAACAACTGAAAAATGTCATATTCTAGGTTCTTCAAAGTAGCCACCTTTTGCTTTGATTACTGCTTTGCACACTCTTGGCCACCCCGAGAGATGCTTGGCACTTGTTGGCCCTTTTGCCTTCACTCTGCGGTCCAGCTCACCCCTAAACCATCTCGATTGGGTTCAGGTCCGGTGACTGTGGAGGCCAGGTCATCTGGCGCAGCACCCCATCACTCTCCTTCTTGGTCAAATAGCCCTTGATGCCTTCAGTGTGACTCTACAATTTTCATAGTCATGAAAATAAAGAAAAATCTTTGAATGAGAAGGTGTGTCCAAACTTTTGGTCTGTACTATATATATGTATGTACAGTGCCCTCCACAATTATTGGCACCCCTGTTTAAGATGTGGTCGTGGACTTAAAAAAATTCTCCTTTTTTTTTTTAAACAACATAGAACCCAAATGCAAAAAAAGAGAAAAATCCAACCTTTTATTTAAGTACATTACTTTGGTGGTAAAAAAATCACACATTTAGAAAAAAAAAAAAAAACTTGAAATCATGTGTGCCACAATTATTGGCACCCCTGATGTTAATACTTTGTACAACCTCCTTTTGCCAACAAGACAGCACTTAATCTCCTCCTATAACATTTCAGAAGATTGGAGAACACAGAGAGAGGGATTTTTGACCATTCTTCTTTGCACAATCTTTCTAGATCATCCAGTGTCCTGGGTCCTCTCTTATGCACTCTTCTCTTTAGCTCGCCCCACAGGTTTTCGATTGGGTTGAGGTCTGGGGACTGAGATGGCCATGGGAGGACCTTGAGTTTGTGACTGCTGAACCACTTTTGTGTAGATTTTGCCACATGTTTTGGATCATTATCCTGCTGAAAGACCCAATGACGACCCATCTTCAGCTTTCTGGCAGAGGCCATCAGGTTTTTATTTAAAATATCCTGGTACTTCAAAGCGTTCATAATGCCATGCACCCTAACAAGGTTCCCAGGGCCTTTGGAAGAGAAACAGGCCCACAGCATCACAGATCCTCCACCATACTTCACGGTGGGCATGAGGTGCTTTTCGGCATACTCATCTTTTGTTTTACGCCAGACCCACTTAGAGTGTTTGTTGCCAAAAAGCTCAATCTTAGTCTCATCTGACCAAAGCACACGATCCCAGTTGAAGTCCCAGTACCGCTTAGCAAACTCCAGGCGTTTACGTTTGTGAGTGTTAGTGAGAAAAGGCTTTTTCCTTGCATGCCTCCCAAACAGCTTGTTGGCATGTAGAGAGCGTCTGATGGTTGTTTTGGAGACTCTGTGACCCCAAGATGCCACTCTTTGATGCAATTCTGTGACGGTGAGCTTGGGAAATTTTTTTACTTCTCTTACCATCCTCCTCACTGTGCGTTGTGGCAAGATAAACTTGGGACCTCTTCCAGCCTTGTTTGTCACTGTTCCAGTTGTTTTAAACTTCTTAATGATTCCTCTGACTGTAGATACCGGCAAGTTAAGGCGAGTGGCTATTTTCTTGTAGCCATTGCCTGACTTATGAAGGTCGACACACATCTGCCTTACTTGAATGGTGTGTTCTCTTGTCTTTGCCATGTTGACAAATGGGTAAGAGAATTAGGCCTCTGTGTCACGTCATATTTATACCCCAGGGAAACAGGAAATCATGAATTACTAATTAAAAGTCCCTAGATACCCTGACCAACCTTAGCAACTACAGAAAAATATAAAAAAAAAAAAAAAACAATTACATTTTTCAGAGGAATTGTTATGGGTGCCAATAATTGTGGGACACATGATTTCAAGTTTTTTTTTTTTTCTAAATGTATGATTTTTTTTACCACCAAAGTTATGTACTTAAATGAAAGGTTGGATTTTTCTCTTTTTTTGCATTTGGGTTCTATGTTGTTTTAAAAAAAAGGAGAATTTTTAGAAGTCCACGACCACATCTTAAACAGGGGTGCCAATAATTGTGGAGGGCACTGTATGTATGTATGTATGTATGTATGTATGTGTGTATGTATATATGTATATAAGCATTTATTTATTTATTTATTTATTTGTCAGACTCCATACTCCATAATAACAATGCAAAACCCAGATTTGTTAAAAGAAATTTCCAACACTGAAATTTAGTTCAGATGTATCCCATTTCTGGATTAATCTCACTTTAATAGTTGTCTCTCTGCAGTACAAGACACATGAAAGCTGGTTTGGAATTTGCAAAAAAAAAAAAAAAAAATCTAATTCCAACCAGGTACTTTCATGTGTCTTACACCGATGAGAGGTCTCTGTCTGGTTATTATTTTGCAGCGATGGTTGACCTTCTGCAACTTTCTGCTATCTTCAAACATGATCTCTAAAGTTTAGCTGGAGTTCTGATCAGGTTTTTGCTCACGTCTATTACCAAGGCCCTTCTTATCTTTTTGCGGAATTTGGTCATGTGAACAGATGTAGGGTCCTGTTTTGCTATGCAGCTACGCTTTGCATTTTCTTCTGGAAAACCTTTTTTGACTGGTGTGTGTATAAATGCATAAATAGTGTCCAATCAGTTGAAATGTGTCAAAACATCTCAAATATTGTTAAAAAAAGCTGGGATGCACTTTAGCGACATTTTATGTGTCACTGTAAAAGGTCTTGAATATATAGTGAGATGTTTCAGCTCTTCCTTAAAAAAAAAAAAAAAAAAAGCCTAATTAGCGCTAATCATTATTATTAATTCTGAATTTCCGAAGCAATGGCTCTATACTCAGTCCTGGGAATTTACTTCCGTACACAGTTTTTGGCTTTCTCAACTTACATCAACTCACAAACACGTTTTACAACGGACTTACTAATTACCTCCTGAGCTAAATCAGGGGCATTGGGAAATAGAGAGAATGTTGAGAACAGAGAGCAGCACAGGAATGGTAGCAGTATATATTTATATATTAGGGCTGTCAATTAATTAAAAGATTTATCGCAACTTAATCGCACATTTGTATCTGTTCTAATTGAACCTTAAATTATTACTCACGTTTTTAATAGTCTAATCTACATGGCTATGGACAAATGCATGTTTGTGCATGTTTATTATTAGTGAAACCAGACTCAACATAAAGCATTAAGACAAAATATTCTTGTAAATGTTTTAAACTAATTAAGGTGTTTTAAATTACTTAAATCATCAGGACACCAAATGGAAATTTTCCACGTGTGTGTTTCATGGTGGATTTTAGTGCTTTATTTAAAACATATAGCATTATTAAAACAAATATTTTGTGACTAAAAATTATTTTTATTTTTTTGATCCAATGAAAGAAAACATGTTGTAAATAAATGTGTGTTGCGCTGAAGGTTTTAAATGCTCCTCTTTTAAAGAAAACAATATTTACTGTATGTTCTTATCGCTAAAAAGAAACACCGTGATCTTTTAAATAAAAATAGATTTAAAAAAATTGCCACCTTTTAGTAGGTATTTGAATTTTTCAATAGATGCAATTGATTTATGCTGTAGAAAATTGCTAAAAATCCTAAATCAGTCTGAGAAGCTAAATTTAAACTGAGGTCTGAGTGTATGTGAGTATATAAAGCTTGTTTTCATCTTATACTGTAAAAAAATCCAAACTCACTTCACATATTTCTCTGATCCTTTCTGCCAGCACACCTGAGCCAGGTGATCAAGGGCTGCAGAATGCTTTTTACCTGACTCAGTTGGGATAGGAACTAAAATAGACCAAAAATGTTGGCAAACTGAAAAGGAAGCTTCTTCTGCACTGTATTCCATATTTAATGTGCTGACAGTTTGAGTTTGAGCTGCTTATCTGTCATTCGGATCTCATAGAGTTGCATTGGACAGCTCACAGTTCCCAAAACTACTTTTCTAGCCAGAGTAGGATATGCTGTCACTTCACATTGTCTTGTGAAAGTGAAACCTCCTGCCTCTTCCAGCTTTTCTTTTTCACACTGGGCTCTGTGTGGATCTCTTTTGAAGGCGAGGAGTCTCTCACCATCTTCCTGGACAAACAGAAGCTCAGCAAGAAGTCCGAGGTCAATGGCAACAGCTCGACAGTGTCCCTGGAAATCCTGCACCAGCTGGCTGCGTCCTATTTCACCGATAGAGAGAGCACCCTCAGGAGGCTCCACCACCTACAGATCGCCACTTCAGCCATCAAGGTACAAGGGAATATTTTTATTTGCTTTGTTTAATGCATGTCTCACAAATATCCACCCTTCAACCTAACCCTAGATGTATTTATTTACCCCGGATCTTGTCATGCCATCGGAAATATTCTGTGGGGGTTTTAGTGCTTGTTTCTGTGCATCGAAATAAATCACAGAACATATAGAGTGTGTTTTTCAGATAGATATATTGAGTTTTATAGATATATTAAGTTAAACAGGAAGTTTGTTTGTAATTCTCCAGCAATTCAATTCTCTTAGCCTGTCTTTGAGGAAGTGCTTCATGCCATGAATGAGACATGGCTGATTCACTTAACGTGGATTTTTCTCAAAGGTTTCAGGCGCATGCTTTATAAAACTATTAGTGTTAAAAGGAAATGCTTAAAACTAATAAGGAACTCATAAGTGATCATACAAAGTTCTCAGAATGTTCTTGAATGAAGCATGAAGCAGCACCACCTGCCCAATGTGTTTATGGCAGAAAAGCTAATGAGATGTTACAAGGCCATCAAGCCTACACTGCAACCCTTTTTTTTTATTAGTGCTCATTGTGCAGATCAGACTGACGAATTGGGCACCAAAAGCAAAAGTGGGTCTTAACAGGCCCATCAATAATCCCATAAAGGACGATCAATTGCGCTCTCCTTCACCAAAATAGGAGTGTGATGGCACACACAAAGGCTGCTTTTACAGACTTTGCAGGACCTCCACATAATAAGGCACCTATTGTGAAATATATGTAGACGGCTCTACCAAGGCACGCATCACATATGTGATCAGGATCAAAGGCAAATAGTAAAGTCGATCGCATTTTCCACAATTCCTACCCTGTGCTGTGTTTTTTTCATTTTGAAGTGTTTTGGGTGACGAGCGCACTGTGGCGTGTCCAAATGCAGGGTATTTTTAAGAAAGTTTTAAAGATTCGGGTTTTATATGTTATTAATGAATTAAAACCTGCACATGTAGTCATTATGGAGAAGGGATTAAGAACTACAATTTGAGTATCAATTCATCTTTGCCATGTATTTCTGCTCCCGGTTCTGCTTCAATAATATTGGCCTAATAATGCAATTACACATGAAGGACCCTCCAAATATGTTCATTTGTCAAAATGGCATATTATTAATAGTCACCTCTGCATAGGATAGAGTTGACATTGTTTTTGAGCTCTGACCTGGAACATGGAAAAGTTGTAGTGAAAATAAATAAATAAATAACTCTTGAGTGATATTAAAGGAGTCTTGGATTTGGTGATAATGCTCAAGGGCATTTTGCATACAGTATCTCTCTTAAAATGGGTAAAGTGGCAAAAATAGCAAATGTTACACAACTCTGCTAAAACACAGACCAGTTCGCTCCATCCTGTCATGAAAACTGGGTGATCATGAGTGGGTCCCCAGAGCAAGCACAATCATTTTAACTAGGAGAAGAAGAGGACCCTTCACCTCATCTGTCTGCAGATGGCTGTAGATAGCCAGTGCTGCCAAGAGAAGTGGCAATGGTGTCTAAGTAATGTCAGCTGTCAAGACCAATGAAGTGCAGAGAATCTGCGCTTAAAATCCTTTCACAGTCGGCAGACTCCTAAACATCGGAATTCAGGCTTATGCAGCGTTACTCAAAGTCCTTAGCTAAACGTCCCTTCAGCGCAGGCAGTTTTGATAAATGAGTCTCTCCCATATGCATGTTGCCTGTGACTCAGTCCACAGCCAGCTCAGCTTATTGCTCCCAGGGGAACGCACTGTATTCTCTCTTCCCTTTGAACATGCAGCTGGGCCTGATGGATTTGGGGAAAATCTGCAAACCTGGAAATTTAAGCGGTCCCACATTATTGTACTGTTTAATTACCGGGTTGTGTTTTAGTTTTAGGGAGTAGTATGAAAAAATGTTTACAAAAAAAGGGAGCATGTAGATAAAATGGTGCTGAAAATGTAGTTCTTAATTCTCTGTAACAGTATTTTTGTCGATTTACAAAATATTGCAGAAAAATAATTCATTACAAACCCCCCAAAAAAAACAGCTACAATATTAAGCATGACAATTATAATAATTATATCAAAGGAAAAAAGGCTCTTCAGGCAGAGTGACTTTTTTTGAGTTAATAGTTATAATAATGATTTGTTTGAATTTCATGGAGCATGCTGTCTTACCGTAGAATATTGCACAGTTCCCTGTCATGGTGCTTGTGCCTGTTTTTCCCTGTGTTTAGTGTACAGGATTGATTAAACCATATCAGACTACACATGAGTAGTTACACCTTGTGTACTGAGCTTTGTTAATGTGCATCGTACTATTCTCCGAATTTGTGAGGATTTATTGTTATTACAGCCACTATATGTGTTTCTGAGTGATGTGTTTCTCTTTGTATTTCTATGGTTATTGGGCACTGCTTTATGGACTTGGAAAGCATTAAAGCAGCTCAGTCATCTGAAGATATATAAATGATATGCTAGATTGTAGTAAGAGCTGCGGTGATCGGAATTTCTCACTTTTCTATTATAGCCAGCCATGGCATATTAATAATGTTAATAAGCCCAAGAAATCAAACATCTTCATGGCTGTTCCTTTAAAAAATTACAACATGCTAGCAAGAATATGCAAATAATTATGGTTGAAACTTTTCTTTTTTTCTAGACCTCCAGTATTTCATTTTATTTGTTACTTTGATATGCTTCAAGCATACTGATAGAACAAATCAATTCAATTTGAAATGTGTAAAATCAGTAATGAACAAATATTTGTCTGTTTCTCCGATGCACATTGTTTGTCCTGACACGTGCACAGGTTTATAGCAGTCTATACTGTAGAATCATTATTATCAAATATAGATGCAAACTTAACGTGCATGTAGCTCATGTGAAATATTATACAAATAAAGGTTGACGTTACCATTGAACATGTCCTAATAATAACATTTACTGGGCAGGTACATCGTTTGCACCCTAAACTCATCATGTGCGACTGGATTCAGTAAAAGAGTAAAATCACTGCTGTTGTTATACTGCTACATGGCTTATTTAATTTTCACCTTGTAATGCTCTCTTCATTTCATCTCACATATTATATCTTAGAGACACCAATTATGCTGTGGAGATTGTGGTGATAATTATTGCTGTGAATACAGTGCTGCCTGCGATTCGTGGGATTCAGTTTAGTAAAACTGGAAGTGTAATATTTTATCAAATTGGTGCATAATGCATTCAGTTCCTATCTGAAATAAATAAATAATATATTTCTAAATATTTGACTAAATTGTACATGTAGATATTGATAGTTCATCTGTTTTGACACAGGAAGAAAGGAAAAGTTGATGACTGAAATAAAATGGCAGTAGCCAAGATGAGAAATGAGGTCCATTTGTTGAGACACAATAGGCATATGCAGTGAGCAAATCGGCAAAAAAAAAAAAAAAAACGCTACATATGATATGTTGGGTTCGGCTAAGTACCTCATTTATCAACGTGGCTGCTGCCTGTTCTAAGAAGTTGTCATCTACTTGCCCTTTCCTTCTCAAGGTGTGTTCTTTGAAAAGTCTGTGGAAGCTCATAGTTACCAGTTTAAGTCAGTTTGACAGGTATACTGGTGTATATCATTTCATTGTCAAACATTTTAATGATGACATCCATATACAGCTGCAACGATGCCATTTTCCTTCTGTTAAGATATATATTTCTGTAATTAGCATATAAAACATTTTCACAGCTTTTCCCTGCACAAATCCTCATATCTCACTGTACTGCTGATCTCTCAGTGCAGATGTGTGCGGATTGAGCAATATTTTTTAAATTGCAATTTGTCATATTTCTCTTTATACTCTAAAAAAATAAATTGAAAATGTAAAAATAATTGAAAATGAATCAGATTATATTTCTTGGAGTCTCGCAGTTCTGCTTTTGTGAATGTGAAATAAATTCCAAAAGTTTTCATGGACACCAATACACTGTAGAGATGCAAATTGCTAAAAGTTCAGCATATGCATCATTCAGTGCGCTGCAGAAAAGCGGTAACAGTATTTTTTTTTTTTCAAACCAGAAAAATTCAGTTGTACATGCTGCTTTGAATTTCAAAATATTTTATAGAAATTCTCCAACAAGTCTATCTTCAGAGCATTCAATCCAGCCTTGAGCTGTTGGTATTCAATCCAATGGAAAATTAGGTATAGGATTAAGACTCACACTTATATACTTTTCAATTCATAGACTTTTTTTTATATCAGGAGAAATGTACAAGTAAGTCAGATCACAAGCCGGTCATAGAGCTATGGTTAAAGGGCCAGAGGTAAAATTTCCCCACACATACAGTACAGACCAAAAGTTTGGACACACAAGGTGTGTCCAAACTTTTGGTCTGCACTGTAGTTTGTATTGTTTTTATAAATAGCAGTTCTGGGATTAAAGCTTGCATTGCTTCAAGCACCTTATGTTTCACAAGTTAATATAAGAAACACTGAAATGTAAGGACATCAGGACAGCATCACAAGCTAATTAATTATTATAAGATTATAGATTTAATGTTTTGCTGACAGATAAATAGTTGACCTTTGACTCCAGTTTGACTGTTATATATTCCACATGGAAACGTCTCTAGGTTACGTATGTTACCTTAGTTCCCTGAGGGAACGAGATGCTGCGTCACAACGATTTGGAAACACTTCCGCATTGCTCATGCTCTGAATCGTGTGTGAAACGACAACGGCGCCAACGGCAAGGCCACCGGCGGAGTGACGTCACGACCAGGAAGCCACAAAATGCTAATAGCTTCTGAAAAATGAGAAGGGAAGCCCGGCAGGGATGAAGGGATTGTGGCTCGGAGACCCAGCGTCTCGTTCCCTCTGGGAACTAAGATTACATACGTAACCTAAAGACGTAACCTTTCAGGAACTCGAGCTGTGTCACAACGCTTTGGGAACGAGTGTCCAATCATGCCACACTGACCAATCCTTGCCAAGTGTTTAAGTGTTTGCAAATGTCCTGGAGTGGGACTTCAGCGGATCAGGCCGTTGAGGCCACCACAGTCCGAGTGGAGTGAGCCTTGACCCCGAAAGGAGCGGGAAAACCAAAGAACTCATATGAAGATGAAATAGCATCCACAATCCACCTACTAAGAATGTTCCTCGAGGAGGGACACCAGGTCCATGAACCATGGTCTGCCCAGCCATCGAGGTGCCACCAGGAGGAGACGGGCTCCTTCCCGGCAAACTAAATCATTCACCAAATACTCCAAAAACACAGTAATGGTTTATAATCACACATCTGGCATCATTTAGAAGAGGCTAGATTTCCAGAGTCTGGTTCCTCAAGGTTACTTCTTCATGTCATCTAAGGCAGTTTGTTTTGCTACTGTTGCTCATTAAAGATTTAAGTGTAAAGATACACTTGCATTTTAAACAATAAAAGGTAACTTCTCAGTTAGACAAGGGTCATTCCTTCCTTACAAGACTCAAATCTTCATTTAGTTTGTTTGGTCGAAAGAAAGTTCTAACCTTTTCCAAAATATTCCTAGTTCTCATTTTGGCATCTGATTTATTTTTAATGTAGTGGGGATTTCATTTTGCAGACTCTGCCAAAAGTGGTACAAACATGGAAGTGTCCTAATTTTGGGTATGATACATTTTCTTGGGACTGGGAAACTGCAGTGAGTCAACTCTATACACATTTATTCTTGTTATAAATATTATTTTTATTATAAGGTAGTTTCTTGTAGTTGTAATTACTAAGATTTGCATTACAGATATATTCAGTCACTCTATTTATTTTTATATAACCAATTAAAAATATTTCCTAATGTTACCAAGCTCAATATAGATTACAGTACAGTATATACTGTATGAGGCATAGATTTTTTCACGAAACACTCCATTAGTGTTTTTAAACCCAGAATCATCTCAATATTGTTAATTATATTGGAGAAGCATCTTGAATACAAACCTAAGATTATATAGTGCGAGAATACCAATACCAAACAGGTGCAGGAGATAATGAGAGTAGTTGAAAACACAAGTAGTTGTAATAAGTTACAGGAACTGTGTAAATACTGTGTTTTGAATGCTAATCTCTGAAAAGAAATAGTAATTTAGAGTGCAGTGAGATTTATGGCCGATTTGTAAAAAAGTAAATGCAAGACCCACCTACACAGCCAGGGTAGCTATACAGCATTATACTGAATTTGGATCTTTAAACACACAAACAAAAGCACTTAGTACCCCAAAAGCATGATTATTTAACTGATTCTTCTGTACAAACATTGCTTATATCAATATAATTAATTTTTTTCAATTTGATTATGTGTATATATATATATATATATATATATACAGTACAGACCAGAAGTTTATATATATATTATATATACCGTACAGACCAAAAATTGAATTCATTCAAAGAGTTTTCTTTATTTTCATGACTATGAAAATTGTAGAGTCACACTGAAGGCATCAAAACTATGAATTAACACATGTGGAATTATATACATAACAAAAAAGTGAACTGAACATATGTCATATTGTAGGTTCTTCAAAGTAGGCATCAAGAGAATGCGAAGAGTGTGCAAAGCAGTAATCTAAGCAAAAGGTGGCTACTTTGAAGAACCAACAATATGACATATTTTCAGTTGTTTCACATTTTTTTGTTATGTGTATAATTCCACATGTGTTAATTCATAGTTTTGATGCCTTCAGTGTGACTCTACAATTTTCATAGTCATGAAAATAAAAAACTCTTTGAATGAGAAGGTGTCCAAACTTTTGGTCTGTACTGTATATATATATATATATATATATATATATATATATATATATATACACACACAGTACGGTACTGTAAATTTAAAGGGGTCAAGGGGTGTAAAGGGCTCCTAAAAGTATATTAGACAGAATACTTTACAATCATGATTACGCCAAAGGTTTGTAAACCCATACTTGGCATAAAAAGAAGTAGACGATGAAGACTGGCCTGATGTTTTGTGACGTCTTAATTTCAGTCTATGAGTATTTCTATAATCTTCCTTCAAGGGGCATTGGCTGTGCCTGTTAAAACCAAAACAAACTAATGGCATGCATGTGGACAGGTATACAATAATAAATGGTGTTAACTCGTTATTTCAACCAGCGATCTGAGTCACAAATGCAGAGAAAGATAAAGAAAGAAAGGAAGAGTTATATCTTAGGAAAGACAAAGTCATCTGCGTAATAAGGGCTGAGCTCGTACTCTAACATTTGCTCATAGATGTTAATAGTAAATTAATGAGTTTTTCTGTCTTTTTTATATGATTTAAATGCAAGCCTGGGTCAAATGGCCTTTTGCGATGGGCTGCGATACACTGAATCGAGATCTGCTGTTTGCTCCAGATGACTTTGGTTTGTTTTTGACAACAGCCATGTGCCTCATTGCTCTTCTCCCATTAAAGCGCAACAAACAGGTGCATGATTTCAGCGGTAATAAGGCGGTAAAATATCCCCTTGTTTCCTAGGTAACAGAGACCAGAACAGGACCTCTGGGATGCAGCAACTACGACAGCCTGGATTCTGTCAGCTCAGTGCTGGTGCACAGCCCCGAGAATAAAATCCATCTGAAAGGTATGACAACTTTTTTGCTTACCTGCGTAGCTGCATGATTACACTATCACACTATCACTGCTGTAACTTTATTATAACATAGACCTTAAAGGATGTTTGCTAGGATCTCTAGACATTAACATTTTAGAATTTATAAGAATGAATGAATGAATGAATGAATGAATGAATGAATGAATGAATGAATGAATTAATTAATTAATGAACTGACTTTTTCATGAGTCCTCAAGTTATATTATAAGTTATTGATCCCACAGGGATATTGTTATTTCTTTGCATAGGGTAGGAAGCTGAGGTCCGAACACAGGGTCAGCCATTATACAGTTAACCTGGAGCACTGAGGTTCAAGGACCTTGTTTATATTTTAAATACTGGGACTTAAACCCCCTACCTTCCAATCAGTAACCAAGAACCTTAAGCACTGAGCTATTACCTCCCCCGAATATTACTTTTTAAAATTATTTATTATTATTAATATTTATCATTTTTAAATATAAATATGAATTAATATTTATAAATAACATATATTTTTATTCTAATGCATACATTTAAAAAAATGTCTTGACAGCAATAAAGCAATATATGAGAATAGAATGGAATAGCCCTACTTTATATCTGATCTGTGCTAATTTAGCAATTATGTGATTTAAAGCTCAATAGATTTTTGATACCAATATAATTCCCAATTTCAATATAGAAAACCACAAAAATAATTACTCCTTTAAATTATTTAACCGAAAGCTGCGAAGTGTCAAAAGGTAAAGCCTATTATTCAGAAAGCCGAGCTTTTCAATAGAATAATGCGTGACATTAATAAGATCGCAGTTCAGGCCTGTGCCATCGGCTTTGGTCTTTGAACCCGTCTTTATGATTGTGTGGGTAAGGATTGGCAGGCATGGGATTTGGTGAGAAAGTGGGACATAAATAATAACATGAGCTGAGGTGACAAAAGGTGGTCAGGGACCCTGGTTTAATTGGGTACTTTATTATTGCTCTCTCAGTACCGCTTTTCCAGCACACTCGTAGAGAAGTGTAATCCTTTCACTTTAATTTAGATTGATTAAACAGACAGCATATGAGAATTTTTAGTGTTCACACATCATGAACGGCAGACTGTGATTTAGAGTATTGCAGTTAGATGAATTAATGCTGGCATTCATAATAAGGAAGAGAAACAGAAAGCATTTGGTATTCACATTCACATTCTTTCATGCTGCACTATACTTTTTTACATTTGTTAATCTGTTTGTCATATTTCCCACTTGCCTTGTTTCCATCCTTATGATGCCCATGTTAAAACACTAAGTGAATCCATATCTATATTGTCAGGACACAGATTATATTTCCCACAAGCCACTGCACCTGATTCGTGTTCACAGCAATTAGCACATGTAAATATTCTAACATCACTCTTGGTGTTTTCTTTCTTTCTTTCATTCATCTAGCTATGATCTTCCACAATTGTTTTTAGTTCATGTTGCTTATGCTCATGTTTCATGGTGTTTAGAATTTTAGCTGTTGTCTTTGTTTCTTCATTATTTCATCACATTTATTCGCACTTACATATACTCCTGTTTTCAACATTATTGTATGGCAATGAAATAATTATGATGTTAATGATTGTTTTTGCACTTAAATCTATCTTCTTTTTATTTTGTTTTGTTTTTTCTGTTTTCTTTGTTATAAATGCATATGAATTGACGTAGTTTTAAACACAATTCAATACTTATATTCATTAAGTTACAATTATTATTATTATTGAACAAAAGAAAGTTTGTTCTGGAGTTCATATCTGAGGACCTTTAATGTTAAACACAGATTATATTTATTATATAAATGGGAAATGAGTGAAAGTAAGAAAAACAGAAATAACGAACAGGAACACAACATGCATAAATCATACATTAAAAATCAATGATTCTGTAGAAGGCAATAAAGGGGTGTAAGAAGGCAGATAAATGAAGATCTGACCTGGGAAACTGTGTACAAATTAAAGAACAGGCCAATAAAGGGATCGACATAGAGACACAATCAGAACATTATACAGAAGCATTAGTAAAAATTAAGGCAGTGCAACATTGAGGTTCAATTTTGAAATATAGCATGTGGGTGCCAGCTGCATTATGTGTATCATACATCTGGTTCCTCTCTGCAGTGTTGCATTGTGTGTATGTTTATATGCTCCTTAAATTTTCTCCAATAATATTATAAATGTGAGCAGAGATCATAAGTGTTGCTAGTCAAGTGAATTTGTCAGTCTGTCCATCCATCCATCCATCCATCCATCCATCCATTCATTTATTCATCCATCCATCCATCTATCCATCCATCCATCCATCCATCCAATTATCCATCCATCCATCATCCATCCATCCATCCATCCATCCATCCATCCATCCATCCATTTATTACTTTAATAGTAATGTAAAAAACAAAATCCCATTTTTTCAAACTTTTGTTATGAAATAAATTCTGGCCATCTCCTAAATATAATAATAGTAATATAATATAATAAGATTTTTTTTCTCAATGAAAAAAGATTTATTTTTTCCTACATATGTGCAAGTGCCAAATTGGTTTCCAATCTATTTACGCTTCTTAGAACCACTGAGTTTTGGATCAGATTCTGTGCTTTTAATAACACGATTAATTGGCTATGATCAAATAAAAGTATCAAGGTGTATAAAGAATGTTTATAAATCCATTTTTGTGTGTATGACTATCTGAAAAACGTCTTTGAATAAATGACATGGATTGGGACTGATGAAACAAGCTGAAATTGCTGTGACCCCAAGAGTTCCTTAGAAGGGAACAAAAAGCTACAAAGTTACTTTTATATTTACTTTTAAATTACATCTAATTACACTTAATCATTTAGCAGATGCTTTCTTCTGAAGCACTATAGAAGTGACAAGCAAAGCAGAACAAAATCCCAGCCTCTAGCAGTTTGAGGAGCTGATACAGATGGGAGTGGTGCAGAATTAATATCTTCTACCTGACTAGAAGCAACTGCAGGATGACTGTAAGAAGGACAGGAGGAGGAGCAGCTAAACAAAGATTTGGGCTTAAGGGGAAAAAAAAGAAAGAAATCTATATATATATACTTTTTTAATTTTAATAATTTCATTTTTTTATTATTCTCACTCCGACTACGCTCAGTGTGGCTGAGTTTCAGTTTGCTAGCTCTCTTACATTCATATTACTTTCCAAAGCTAATATAGCCACTCTGCATTTCTGAACATTGTTGGAAAATGGTGGGAAAACATTATCTCTTCTTTTAACTGCCATTATAAGTGCTCCAGGACTACTGCGCTACAAAGTACAAACTTTGAACAGGAGCCGGAAAAATATAATTACCCAAAGAATTAGCACCAGAATCATTGTGCACACCACAGATATTTCAATATAAACATACTTAGTGTCCATTACAAATGTGTTTCTTATTACCAAGTGTGCCCTGTTAGACTGAATTTTTATACAATAAATATCTCTGAATGCTTAATCTTGGTTTGAACCCTGGGTTTCTGTGAAGACTGTTGTTTAACAAGTATAAACCAACCAAAAGATCAGATCAGGTGGCCATGACCCATTGTGAGAGTGAAAAATCAGAGAAAAAAATGGAATACAGTGATGATCCACACAAGGTCTGGAGTCAAGAGTTGCCTTTACCAAAGTGATTGAAAGGCCAAAGTGCTGAGAAAGAAAGGATCTGTTCATGATCTAGCACATGCAAGCTCATCAGTTAAGAACAATGGAGGTACTATCATGATATGGGCCTGCATAGCCATTTCTGGAGCAAGTTCACTGATCTTTATCGATGGCAGCAGAATATATTTGAAGTCTATAGAAACATTCTGTCTGCAAATTTACAGAGAATTGCATATAAATTAATTTAGAGGAAATTCATACAGCAGTTTAACTTGTCTACATGTAAATATTAGGAAATGAATGCTGAAATTCTGATCCATTTAATATTTATCATTAAAACTCTTACCCAAAAGTCTTTAGTGTATAGTAATTAAATGATTTGGCCTTACTGTACAAATGTTAGAGGAGACTGTACTGTATGTAAAGTTCTTACTCACAGTGCATAAACCACTTGACATTTGAAAGTTTCTCATTTCATAGATATTGCACATGTAGGCTGTAATTACATTATATTACACCATGTAAGTCTATGTATTTCCCTTTTAATTGCCTAGAGAGGGAAAAATATGTACCTGTGGAAGAAAAAAAAACTGGTCAAATAAGGCTTTATGAAGTTTTTATGAATGCTCTACATTGTTAGAGGAAGTTAGAGATTATTTGAAGCTTTTGCTCTAACCTAAATTTCCCTCATACCCCGATGACAGATGTGTCACCACAAGTGACCACAGCACAAAAAATAGTAAAAATAGTAATGGCAGTAAAAGGAAAGCCAGTGTCAGTGCTAATTATACACGTGGCCTGTGCCAGTACTTGCCACTTTCTTGAGTTTGACATTTAAAAGTCAGCCCACTTAATACTGCTACCTCCTGAAGCAATCTCCCTACTGACAAAAGCCATGTAACTACTTTAATAAGCTGAGGCAGGGGCATGTCTAAAGCAGAGAGAGAAAAGTGGCTGGACGGAAAATGCCTGAGGCCCCTGTTTCTGTCAGTTCATCAGTTCTTTCAAAGAAAGACTTTTTCTAGACTTTTTTATTATTTTAAGGTGATTTTAGCATTTCTCCTGAGAAGTGGAAAAACCATAATCAGAAGTTTGGACACAATACATATAATTTAGTCTGCAGATATTACTGAAGGCTGCAATAAGCGTTTGTGGAGGAAAAAAAAACATATCTCTCTGTTTCTCTCCATGAAAAGGCTGAGATTGAGGAGGAGAGGGCACAAGAGCTGTTATTTAGCCTTATCCGGAATGAAAGCCATCCAAGTCGCTGTCTTTTGTGTGCCTCCCCACACTGTTGGATCCGCAACCCACCATAAGCCAGGCCTTGAGAGGAAGACTGCATCTAATTACGCCTCTTGTTTTCCTGCAATTCGGAGAATAAATACTGGAGAAACGCGTCTCATAAATATTCATACCAGGAGGGAGAATTTGAAAAGCTGAGAGAAAAAGGAATTGATTCTCTCTTGATGGGTGTCAGATCTGGTGAAGCTGAGAAGAGCTTTTCTCAGATAATATAATTAGCAGTTTCTCAACACTCGCAGCTGGGCTGTAAAATGTGGATCAATCTCACCAGCAGATGGATAGCGAACGTATTCATTATCGAATGATTGTATGTGGTGTTCGTCATTACGATATTGATTGCAAACGCTCAATTTGACGACATTGTTGCCAGCAAAAACAAAAGCAACAACTAAATTATAAAAAAATATATATTGTATATACTCTCCACCCCCTGTAGTAAGCACTGTTAAGTCCTATATGATGGATGAATTCCCAGCACATCATCACTAATGAATTTCAATACTCACATCACCTCCTATCAAAAGATCAGCACAGGGATATGGTGAGAGAATGCCACATTGATCCCCTGTCTGCATAGTGCCCCTGCTTCATGACAGCAAGATATGTCTGAATGACCTTGCCATAGAAATTGTTAGTCTTTATCCATCCCATTACCCAATTATAGACCTAGAATGGCAGTTCTCTGTCCTAAATCGGAATGTGCAAGCAAACATGGTCAGATGTCTGACCCATTTTACATTTCATCCGGTCTGTGCTTTCTGCTCAATCTATAGAAGATAACGCAGGATAATGAACTTAGGTTTATTTCATTGCTCTGAACATGACCTTAAAATTGAAGAAAATGCCTTTTACTTTTGGAGTGTATAAGAAATAAAAAAGAAAAGAAAAAAAAGAAAAACATCTTCCATAAATTTAATTACTGTACCTTTGTTTTGCTGAAACCCAGTTTTTGACACTTTGACACGTTACAGCAAATAAGGCAATGTGTCACTGTGGGGAAAACATGAAGCTACCGAGAAAATGGTGGTAGTTTTTCCTAAGTTATTTTATTTATGTAAATGTGTACATTGTGCTGTCATAATAACAATTATCAGACTATTTTTTGGATTTAGAAGAAAAGCGTCTGCCTTTCCACTTAAGGAAATGATGTTCAGAATCAATTCGGCATCCGTTCCAGCACATTTGCTGTCAAATAGACAGCTGTTGTCACTATTATTAGACAATTATAATGGCTCTCAAGAGGTTTGGTATTTTTTTAAGTAGACAAGACATGCGTAATTATTTGCCTGTATATTATTTGCTGTGGTTTAATTCCTTCCTTCTATTGTGAAAGTAACTACAAGAGTGGATTACATTTTTAAAATCTTAACCCTAACACTACTTAGCGCATTGGAGCCATATGGTTTATAAAGAGGAAATTAACTAATTTTAAATGCAAATATAGGTGCTCTGTATTAGGTTCTAAAAAAATCGTCTATTTCCCCTCAGGTTTACAAGATGTTCTGCCAGACTTTCTGCGTAACCGATTCGTGGAGGCCGCACTCAGCTATGTGGCGTGTAATTCTGAGGGCGAGCTATTGTGCCACAATAATGACTGCTGGTGCCGATGTTCTGCCAAGTTTCCTGACTGCAACTGCCCCTTCTTGGATATCAGGGCAATGGAAGAGAGTCTTCGGAAGAGCAGGGAGGCCTGGATCACATTGAACAATGAGTTTATTGAGTCAGGTAAGGATTCTGCCACACTGTTTTATCTGGTGCTAAGAAGTGTTCGAATTTTGTCCGAAGTAATTAATAGCACAAAGGCTTATAGTATAGCAAGGAACTCTATGGAAAACAGTTAACCTGAGACAAATCATAACATTGCTTTCAGGAAACTGAGTCCATGCTTTAAAAACATGGCCTCAGGAAAATTTTTGATTCTTTTTGCAAACAGTCAGGAGAACTCTGACACTCAAAGCTGTAAGGAGTGTTCTGTGGCAGTGTTTGATGGTGACATTTGATTGATATGGGTGCTGCGTTCCCATCCTTCTTTCTCAGTTTCCCTCTCCAGGTCTTTCACACATTATAAATGAAACATCTGTCAGCATTCTGCATCACTCCAGAGACCATATTACAAAATGAACTCACACAGCAAACTTCAGTTTAATTACTTTAAGCCACATTCAGAGATGGCAGCATAAGTTTAAAAGTTAAGTCAATATTTACCAGGGGGAAAGTTTTGTGTGTTCAGACTCAGATTATGCAGGTGATTTTGCTGAATTTCTGGGTGTCCTATTCAGTTTTTATATGCAGTTATAATTATATATAGGTATTTTTTTGCCCATGAAATGCCAAAAGCTTTCATGGAAGTACCTTTTCAGGAATTAGAGCTCCTCCGCTTGTCCACATGTGTAATTGGTTCAACTGAAAAGGGGTGACGTCATGACTAGGAAGCTATAAAAGCAAAGGGTTTGGAAGCACGCCACACCTTTCAGTGGTTTCCTCCCCCTGTGAGGAGGGTGCCGCGCTTCACCTCTCTTCCTCAGAGGAGGGGGAGGGTATTGGAGGCTAGTGATTACATGAAGAACACGCCCCCACAGCCAGTTCAGTTTGAGGAGCTGCTGGAGGTACAGTAGTGACTCGGGCTGTTGCCAATCTGGATATTACCTGGCCAGCTGATAAGCAGAAACTACATCCCCTGAGCAAGCTGGAGGAACGTTTCTTGCAACCTACGTCACTACCTCCATGCCGGGGTCTGCCTTTCTTCCCAGACTTGCACACTGATGTGACCAGGGTATGGAATAACCCTTTTTCGGCCCGCCTCTTCAGCCCCAACGTCTCTTTCTACACCAATGTAGTGGAGCGGAAGGAGTGCAGTTGTGCCCTTAAGGCCTCGGTACTGCCCACCATCTGCGGACTACCTCAGCTCTGATGGGCAAGGCTTACCCAACAGCGGGTCAAGCCGCCAGCTGGACGTGCAACCTCAGTACACTATGCCCTTTTTCTTCTCGTTGCCCTTAGGGGATCGGCTTTTTATCCCTGCCACATATAATGCACAGTTATCTCCAGCAAGACCCCCCTCAGCCTCTGCCCAAGAATTTAGTTGTGTGGGGTCGGGGGGGTGGGAGCGGGGTCCTTGTGTCCTCTCAGCCCATAGAGAGCCACCAAAGGTCTCGACAAACTGATTCCCTTAAGAGACTATCTGGCAGCCTGAAAACGCCTGCTGGACTTGCTCAGGTCAGAAGACACGATAAATAGATCTGAAGGACACATATTTTCATGTATACATCGTTCCTTCACACAGGAAGTTCCTGAGGTTTGCTTTTAGTGCCGAAGCTAACCAACATCAGGTCCTTCTGTTCCTCCTTGCTCTCTCACCCCACACACTTTCAAAGTGTGTGATTGCGGCTCTGGCTCTGCTGAGACCCAGGGGCATCCACATACTGAACTATATTGCCGATTGGTTGATATTGGCTCAATTAGAGCACTTGGCAACCGGGCATCGAAATGTCGTTCTCGCCCATATTCTCCCAAAAGGGCAATCCACTCCGCACAATCAAGGTCATGCGGCGAGCCCTTACGGGCCCTTACGGGCCTTAGACATGTGGAGAGATTAGTTGGGGGGCGGTCATGGGTGGCGCCACCCAAGGTCTATGAAAAGGGCCCCATCTCTCGTGGCACATCAGCTGCCTGGAGATGCTGTCCATGCTTCCAATGCTAAAGCATTGCTCTCAGACCTAAGGGACCATCATGTGCTGGACAACACATTGGTGGTCTCTTACATCAACCACCAGGGGGGTCTGCGCTCTCGCCTTCTTCACAAGCTGGCACAACGGATCCTCCTGTGGACACAAGGAAGCTGCTTTCACTGAGAGCACTATACATCTTAGGGCAGTTGAATCAAGGAGCAGACGCCCTTTCAAGGCAAGGGCCAAAGCCTTGGGAATCGAGGCTCCACCTGAAAGTGGTGGAGTAAATATGGAGAAGATTTTATAGAGCACAAGTATCCCCTGTAGTGCTGCTCCCAGGAGTTCTCAAGAGAGTTTGCCAGGAGGGAGTCTGTCTCCTCCTGGTAGCCCCATGATGGTCAGGCCAAAGATGGTTCGCTAACCTGGTAAACCTTTTCGAACACTCTCCCTTGAGATTTTTTTAACAGTCAAGACTGTTTTTCTACTGGCCATCTCGTTTTTAAAGAGAGTGACATTGTCCTCTGGGTTATCTCTCCAAGACAATTGCAACCCTGCTGACCTGACAAAACACATATCTATGTCTAAACTAATAATGTCTAAACTATTAGTAAACACAAAGCAGGTTTTGTATTACAAATAGTATCTGAAATGTTTTAAACCTCAGTGCTTACCAGTCAGTGTGATGCCTGAGGCAACCAATCAAATAAAGCCATGTAATATATATATATTTTTAATCATGGGTCTATAAACAGCAAAAATACAGTATAACAGTACTGATAAAAAATAAAATAAAATATTTTAAATATATAGGACCTCCCCAAACAAACAAGCAAATAAACAATTAAATAAATAAACTAGTTGGGAAAGTATAAGTACATCCCTCCCACTTCCACAATCAGTAAGATTAAAAAGTGTAATTAGCAGCAGTATGCTACTAGAGGATTATTTAATTATTAAGTGTGACTACCGCCATAAAAGCAGAACCTTTGGCAGTCTGGTGTTGTACAGCATGCCAAAAAAACAAAAAAAATCATTCATGGCCTCAGAGAACCAATTGTTACTGCTCAGCAACTTATTAATCATTATTAGGTCATAGCCAAACAATTTGAAAGTCAGCATTTAACAGTGAGAACATTGTATACAGATCGTTATTGTATACAATTGTTATTAAGGCCCTGCTGAATAAAAACATAGAAAGATGGTGCACCTACTTTTTTCTATTACTTTAACCTTTGACAGGTTTTTACTGCTATCTTGGGACCTGATCAATCTGATAATGTCATTGTCTTGAATGTAGAGAAGAGAGAAAAAAGTGACAACAAGCAGGCCAAAAGAAAGAGCCACAGCATGTTTCCTCCCCCACACCCAAGCATTTCTTCATTCAAACAGTGATCCAATCAGAAAGATAAGCCTAGGCTATGTCTGAAAGCCTTTACCTACACTGTGATGGACCGTTAATGAAAATAGCCCAAATTCGTTTAACTGCTGCACTGCCTTCCTCCAAATGCATATCTCCTTTCAGCAGGTGAAGTGCTAGGCTTGAGAGCGAGACTTTTTCCATATTGTTTTATTTGCTTATTGTCGGAGAACTTAACTTCCATTATTAAAAGAAAGCTAGAAAGATAATTCTTAATATTACAGATTTTCCACTAGACATGCTAGTAGTTAAAGAACTGAAAACTATAACTATCTATAGTAAAAAAAAAAGCCACTAATTCCTTATATGTGGTTCCATTTAAAGATATAATTATAAATAGCAGTTTAGTCACAGCTAATCGCAATTCAGAATCCATGATTTGTAAGCATGTGAAAATGTAGCCATGACAACAACAATAGATAACAGGATAGGACTGTGTTTATGGCTGCTTTTGCCACTTGCTTTTGCACCTCTGAACAATCTATCTATCTATCTATCTATCTATCTATCTATCTATCTATCTATCTATCTATCTATCTATCTATCTATCTATCTATCTATCTATCTATCTATCTATCTATCTATCTATCTATCTATCTATCTATCTATCTATCTATCTATCTATCTATCATCTATCTATCTATCTATCTATCATAAGAATTTAATATATGTTAAATAGTGGAATGAATCTGTACTATAAAGCGCTTTAACATGTAGTATTATAAGGAAATAATAATTTTCTCTACTGTCAGATCACAAAATCATTAGCATTTGATGGACATTTCTCATGTTGGTTAATTAAGCAAAACTATTAAAATAAAATAAATAACAGTAAAGTGAAATCATGCATCATTGGTGCTGACTGTTCTGACCTCATCTACTGCTAATTTAATCGTATATATACATTTAAGGGGAATTGCTTTGGATGTTGTGAGCTAGTACTACAGCCCTGAATCTGATAGTCAAGCATGCTGAATTTCCAACAGCCAAGATTTACACGTTTGTAACAGTGCCACCAAGTAATTTTAACACCTCCTTTTTTTAAACGATTGATTAGAATTACGGCTATAAATTCAGCTGTAAAAGCTCAAGTGTTCTCCAGGAGAAAAATCAACCTGGCTCTGCTTTGCTGACCCTATAATATCTGAGATGTTCATTTTTTCCAACCATTCCATTACGATAATTAAAACCACACTTTCCAGTTAAACAGAGTTGTTTGTTACATGATACTAGCAACACACAGTTCTGGCACAGGTTCCATCACCTTCAGAGACCTGCCAACAGAAATGCTCATATTTATAGCTCTATTACACTATAAAGCTTGTCCTCAGATATAGTGCCTTTTTTTCATTTGAAAGTGATCCATTGTTGACACAAAGTAAATTTATCTTTTCCCCCGAAATTGAATATGTTAATTCTGCGAAGGACACACACCTACTAATCAAGAGTTATTGTTTCTTGTTTATAGCAAGAATTACTTTCCTACTTCTCAATTCAACCCCAGTAGATCAGTTTCATGCAACATATCAATATAGTACATAGAATAAATTTTTTTTATTTAACAAATATAGAAGTGCGGAAACGTTCAATATCTGATAAATTGCATTTGCACTTAGTGATTGTGTTGTGATCAATTTAGAAAATTTAATTGTGTAAATGGTCTCATATAACGAAGGTGAAAAAGCAGTGTGCTTGCTTGTGCTATTACTTTTTGATAGCTACTGCGAGTTCTGATACCAAAGAGATTGGGTTTACATAAATCGAATATCTACCCTTCTGGTGAAATAATTGACACACAAAATTGCTGCCCTCAGAATCACTTTCAGGCATAATAGATCACATTTCAGGTGCTAAATTAATCTATTTTCATTAACACCACCCCAAATTGCATATTCATTAAGTCCATCCTGCGAAATTGATGTTATTACTTATATGAAAAACACAATCCTCTGTAGACCCTGCTAGAAAATCTTAGGGGTTTTTTTGTTAGTTTGTTTTTTGTGCAGGTGTTTCCATAGTGTTGTTTTTTGCACATGCAAACACATTAGTTAATCAAGACTATAGAGCACTAGCATTAACATTTTGGGGAAAAAAATGGTATAGAGTGTTTTATATTTCATTGAGTTTTATTATTTTATGTTAACTCATACTGGGCTTGGTGTAAAACTACAGTGCCAATTGGGGACATGCATATTGGCTATTTTAACAGCTCAGATAAAGTGGTTGAAGTATGGAAACAATTAGTCATGTTTTTGTCAATAGTTTTTGATAGCATGTTACTTTTGTTTATATGCAATACATTTTACATTATGACTATTTACTTGGACCAAACGAATATATAATTGTACAGATGCTAAACTTTATTTTCTTTAAAAATACTTAGCATGAATAACACAATTTTCACACTCTTGGTATCCGGACAGTTTGTTTCTGCAAACATTCAGCTGAAATACTTTGCCATGCCTCTTATAAAACTTCCAAAAGTGTTCTTCACAAAAAATATTTTCTGATCCAGTTCTTCCCAGAGCAGTTCAATAGGATTTATGTCCGATAAGTGGACAGGCTGTGGTGTTGTAGCCATGTTGGTTCGGTATTCCTTTTAACCTGGAATAAGACTCCAACATTCCGTGTTCCACAGCATTAAGATTGTAGTTCCATGTTTGTCTGTGGGGGTGAGGCAGTCTGCTAACATCTCTTCTGTTCTTTGTCTTACATAAGTTCTGTTAAAGCCAAAAATGTCAAAATTGGATTCATCTGTCCAAAGAATTTTATTCATTTATTTATGTTTAATCACCACATTATCTGTGTAAAGCTGCTTTGAGGCAATGTTCATTGTTAAAAGCGCTATACAAATAAAAATGAATTGAATTGAATTAAATTATTCCAGTCATTGCAGTCCAATTCTTGCGTGTTTTTGCCTTCTACCAAATTTGTTGCAAATAAACACAAGGAATATGCATATGAAAGACTACATGTTTCAAACTTTTGACATCGACTATACTTGACAGAGAAAATGAGAGTACAAAGATGTTGACTTATCTTTGTAGTGTTGTAGTGTTGAATATCCAGCTTTCTCGTTTTTTTAAATGTAGTAAAGTACTGTGTAGACCTTTCAGATCACAGCTCAAAATCCATTTTCAAAGCAGGCACTACAGTTTCTTTTCTGTATGACTAAGCAAATCATTGTGGCATCCATTATGTGCATAATACAACAAGCCCAATTTTCATGGAGTGCATAAGTGATAAACCCCTACGAAGCTCTATTGAATTTCATCACAGGCCTCATTAGTGCATCTCGGAAGATGCATTGGCTTTATTTTGTCTGCATGAGTAAAGTGCAGCTTAGCACTTAGTAATTCTTAATAGCCCTCTGGTCACCTATTGATATGACATATGACCATGGACGAATTCAGAAGTGATAGAACGGGCCAAACCAAGTTGCAAAACTAATCTAATAAGCAAACATTTCACCCTTTGTCATGTTTAATAAACCATCTGGAAATGAATGACACCGCAATGAGGATTCACACTAAGTGAGATGCTTCTTTGCTATTTCCTGTAATGTTGCAATGTTGGCCTACATTAAGACAGGTGAACATTGCAGGTAAAGAAACACTGAATTTAAATTCAAATGTTGATGTGTCAAACCCAGAACAGCAGCTAATACATTAGAATAAATTATGTTTTAATTGCTATCCATGCTAACAAATATAGAAAAGTCAACAATGTATGTGGAATTTCAAGCTAATATATGGTGTGAAGAAGAAATAATAGTGTGCCATCAATAGTACAGGAGCAATCATATACAACACTCAGTAAAAAAACTGCTATGAAAATGCAGATCTCACAAAGATGGTTTTGTCTTCGCTCAGGCATTGTGCTTCTGATGAAGGTTGGAAGGTCAAGAGTTCAAATCATAGTATTACCCAAGCTACTACTGCTGAGTCCTTGAACAAAGTACTTAACTGCTCTATTATAAGTAACTTTGGATAAATAGCATCAGCTAAATGGCATAAAATGTAAATGGTTTCATGTTATGGATGCTGTGATATATGGCCACAGAACCGCTGTCTTAACAATATCATGTCATTTTGTTTACTTAAATTTTTGATTGCCAGCAGTTGCTTATGTTTGTAGCACTTCCTGATGCATTGGCCAGACAGCGATTTCCTTAGACAGTGCTTACATTAAGTGCTTATCATTTACAATAAAGGCTTTTTCAATGGGAATAATGACTGCTCAGAGTTTTAATACTGCTTCCTCTTGAGTCATTCAAGCATTCATACTGCTCGCCTATCTCTTTAACAATGATGAAATCCTCTCAGTTTATTACGACCATGTTCAATCATTGAATCTATTAGTACTGCACTCTATTGATAATCGGAATCCTTTCATGGGTGCCGACCTGAGTTAAAGACTAAAAGAGGAAAAATACAATATACAATAATATAAATGAATTCAACCTCGAGCTCACAATTAATAAAACTGTTTAAATAGGTGTCGATATGAAAGAAGGAATTGTCATAGAATGTTTTGCAATGTTGCCAGTGTTTGCACTAATAGTGAATTTATAATAGAAATAATAGAAATTGTTATGTTTTTGGATTGGTTTGCTACGTGCAGCTTTCTGTTATTTTGCTTGGGATTAACTGCCCCATCTACCCTAACGCCCACACCAACTATAGTTTTGGAGGGATGAGAAGTGTCCCCCTCCAAAACACACAGAGAGACAATGAATCCCTCAATGAGACAATAAGACAATGACCACCTTAAACACATACATGCAAAGTCTATGGGGGGGTGTTCTTACCCGTCATCCAAATAGTGAATCTAGTAATCTATTTAAATAGCACTTGCGGGTACAGTAATTACTGGTAAATAATTGATTTAATATTTAAACAATATGTAAACATATGTATATCACATGCACAAATTGTATAACAAAAGTATATGTATTTATGCATATACAGTACATCTTCTTCTGCTAGTGTAGGTCCAAAGATCTCCAGAAACATAATGAACACAGCACTGATAATACCCTGAGGTAAAAACGATATGTCTCATATTAATTTTACCATCAGGACCATGTGTGTAGTATAGTGACTGGTTGCAGTAAGTTTAAATGAACCTGTTAGTCATATGCACAAAGATCATTATATTCATATATCAAGTTGATCAGTTTATATGATTGGTTAGTAAAATGTTTCGAATGTGTTGGATGATTAAACAATCTATAATTGTGCCAAAAATACAATCTGGACCTACTTTGACTCACATGCTAAGCACCAGCAATAGAATCAGTATAATCTTAGGATAAGCAGGCTGCTTCACTTTTGGTTGCTGTTTTTTGGAGCAATTTATTTAATATATTTAATCATTTTTCATTTTTATAATGTTTTTTTTGTTGTTTCTTATTATCTATTTTATTATCCATTCATCTTAATGTTATGCTGGAGTTTCAACAACTATGTACAGACTACAAATGTTGTTTATATACTGTTATATACTGTTTTCCTTTCTTTTTTTTTGCTTACATTTTATCTCTACAAATTTGTCTCAAGCTTGAACGCTTTACTGTTTACTTCATTGTGTAGAGTGAGATAAGAACGTTTATCACCAGCTTGAAAACAAGTTATTTTTCATATGTAGGGAATTGCAGACTACTGCACCGCAAGCATCTATTTACTCATCACAGCACTGGCATATTAGGTCACTTTTGCCTCAAACAGTTTAGTTTTCACCTGCTCTTTTGAAAGAAATTTGTTCTTTCCTCTCACTTTGATTCTTTTACTTCTCCTCCTGCTCTCTTCTCTCTTTTCTAGTATCTGGATTTCTAGATACTCAGGCACTCTTTTTTGCCAACTTGTTACACCCTGCCTATGATTAAAGTTCATGTTCAAGTTTATTTCTTTATCACTTTTCACAATTTACTTTGTCCCAAAGCAGATTTACAGAACATTAAATAAATATTTTTTTTATTATTTATTATGTGTATTAATCCCTGATGAGCAAGCCTGGGGTGACTGTGGAATGAGGAAGAAACCTTGAGAGGAACCAGACTCAAAAGGGGAACCCATCCTCATTTGGGTGATCAATACAAAATCCCGGAGAGTGAGAACTACCATGAGTACCAAAGTTTGTTATTATGAGTAATTCCCTTTCAGTCAGTTGACATTGTGGAACCAGGAGCTACTGAGCAACTCATAAAATAGCTCAACATCTAAGATCATCATACATCCAACACAACATGATATGTGATGTGTTTTGTGTTATGTGTAGGCCTTATAAAAAGATACGCAAAAATCTACACCAAACATTGGAGATCTGCACATAGAAGTATGTGGTAGCCACTTTTACTTAACATTGACTGTCATAGTATTTTTGGAGGTTCCCATAAGAGATTCAAGAAATGACATGAGAGTCAAGTTCATATCAACAAAGTACACATCCAGCTAGAGCCAAACTGTCTTTTCAGAGCTTATATATATATATATAACCACTCGTCTAGATAAGGAAACCTAGGAGTCCTATAAACCCTGGAAAGGACTTTGGGAAGGAATGTCACTCCACTATGTGGACAGACAATTCATGTGTTCTACAGCCATTGAAATCTTGTTTGTTTGTTTACTGCTTATATTACATCTGGTAGATACAGCATACGGAATGACAGTTGTATTAAGAATCTTTAAGACGATTTTAAAACAGAAGATATCTTGAAAATAATCTGGCCAGGGACTCCCACGTGTGTCTTGTAAACATTGTAAAACAATACCATGTGAACAATGTGCTCAGTGACATTCATCTGATGTTATCAATCTTAATTGCAATAAAGCTCATTGTCGTCAGTGGATTTTCAGACGTGGTACCAGAAATCTCTGGTGAATTCTGCTTTGGTATTTTGGTATTTCTGCTTTGGTCTTTGTCCTGACTTGAAACTTGGGTTTGCATTCTGATACTAAATGCTGGTGTATTACTGATGTATTACTCACTAAATCTTACTCCTTTTGCTCCTTGAAACTTTTTTGGAAAAATGAGACAATAGCTAAGGACTTGCTTTTGTTGCCTATTGTTCCATATATGCAGGTTTAAACAAGGAGATCTCTCTCCTGTTCCTTTGCACCAAAAAGCTGCCTACACACCCAAGTGTTTATCAGATTTTGGAATTAAAAGCAGTCGATCTTGCGTTCATTTTTGTGTCAATTGTGCAATAGACCGTGTTTTGTTTGGCTCCTATGTCTAGTGCTGCCTGTAAGATCTTTGTGCTCATTGAATGTTCTGTTGTGGATTTTTCTCTATTTGGCCCAATAGCAAATGTACCATGGAGTTAGACTTGCACATTTTCTATTGTGCACTGTGTGCATTTGTACTAAAGGCCACTGGTGACAAGGCCACTGGTGTCTCTTCTGAAAACAGTTATTTCAGCCCTATATCTGGGGTTCAGGCCTGAATGTTGTATTGTCTTTCGAGCAGCACTCAACCATTGCATCAGGCAGCAGTGCTAAGCTTTACCAAGCTATGCACTTCACAGTGCATTTGCATTGTAGATAACAGCTCTTGCATTTGCCCCATGCTCACTTCCAACTCTGCATTCCAACACAGTACGTGTTCCCTTTTCTCTCTCCTCCACTAGGCTTAGCAGCTGTCTTTCTTTTGATCATGTCATAGTGAAGCTCACCTTCTTTTTCCTAGTGGGCTCTGTCACATCAGTCAGTTTCTTCACTCCCTGCTGTACTCCTGTAGGGTCATTCTCATTTTCATCTCAGTCTTGATATGAAAGATAAATTTCTGCCTCGCTGTACTGACTAACTAGCACTGTACATTACTGGAAACATGACTGCTGCAGAGTATTACAATAGAATGCATCACCATTGCTCATAGCCTTAAATCCAAGTATTTCATACACTGCTTTATTTTTTCCTTCTGAGGACTGACAATCTGAAACTGTCTTGTCTGTAAATGCAGCTACAAAAATACCATATCAATTAAGGGTTCGACTTCTCAGTTACTGGAAATTTCATGATGTGTGGAATTCACTTTTCACTTGTACTTGGCGTAAGTGCATAACACAAGGGGAGTGGTAATTAGGTGTTAAAGAATGATCTAATGATGATAAAATGGGAATAGAAAGTAATGAGGAGGAATTATGACAAGCAGATGTAGGCTAATAAGAAGAATGATATTAGAGGGCATTTTACTCATTGTCACTTGTCCTTGGCATGCACAATAAAGTCACCTGCACCTGTTAAACTATTGCTAAGGCTTTGTTTTCATCTGTTTCAATGGAAATCAAATTATCTCAATTGACACATTGCTGCACATTTCCTGTAGCACATACTACCACAGGAGGTGCCAAAAAAATACCAATATTGGAAGTCAAGAGGTGCTATATATCTAACAAAGAAAGCTCAGAAATGCAGCTCCCGACATTCACTGCGTGCTTGTTGAAAATTGCAAATCCTGTTCATTTAAAATGAGACTAGATGAGTGAATGTGTTTATTCAGCCAGAGCCCTGCTTAATTCTAAGCATGGATTATACCAAAAAAAAGACACCTTTGCAAAGTATGATAGTTTTCCTGCATAAATCATGTCAATACTCTAACAAAAGCAATATCACATCTTTAATGAATTATTAAAAGGTTGTCCTCTTCTTGTTTGCTGAAGTGATTAATAGCCTTTAACGGTCCGGTTTTCAGGATCATTTAAGGTGCTGGCAGGATATGTAGTTCAATAACAAAGTGTATTTTAAAAACAGCGATATATTTTCATGTTTATTGTCAGAATGATCAGAATCTCAAAATTATTAAAATGTGCATAAATGTGTTGCACTATGAATGTATAATAAGACCTTGATCCGTTCCTGATCTGTCAAAGTTTTTTTTTTTTTTTTTATCTTTGATGCAGCAAAATGTCTCTTGTTGAGCTTGTTGAACACCATGTGCTGAAATAAATGTCCAGGGCATTAAGGGGTTTTTTGTTTGCATGGTACATACAATATCTCACAGACCAGTCCAACAGTCTCCATTAGGGAGCCAGCAGCCATATCTCACCCTGTAGCCCAAGACAGCTTGCCCACTGAAGCTAAGCAGGGTTGAGCCTGGCCAGTACTTGGATGGGAGACCACCTGGGAAAAACCAGGTTGCTGCTGGTAGAGGTGTTAGTGAGACCAGCAGGGGGTGCTCACCCTGTGGTCTGTGTGGGTCCTAACACCCCAGTATAGTGACGGGGACACTATACTGTCAAAAAAAAAAAATAAGCACCGTCCTTCGGATGAGACGTTAAACCGAGGTCCTGACTCTCTGTGGTCATTAAAAAATTCCAGGATGTCTTTCGAAAACGAGTAGGGGTGTGCCCCGGCATCCTGGCCAAACTTGCCTGCTGGCCTACTAATCATCCCCTCATATTAATTGGCTATATCATTCTATCTCCTCTCCACTAATATGCTGGTGTGTGGTGGGCGTTCTGGCGCAATATGGCTGCCGTCGCATCATCCAGGTGGATGCTGCACATTGGTGGTGGTTGAGGAGAATCCCCCCTTTCATATGTAAAGCGCTTTGAGTGCTGCAGAAAAGCGCTATATAAATGTAATGAATTATTATTATTATTAACAATACAATACATTTGATACAATGCATTGGATGCAGCTACCGATGCAATACGATACGATTCACCCCATTATGCATATGCAGTGTGATCTGATTTTGATTAGCTTTAACACAATGTGATTTAATGCAGTACGATGTAATGAAAAATATATGATGCAATGCAATTCAATATAGTACAAATAGTTCGCTTTAATTGCTTTGGTTCACACAGACAGCAAATAAAAAATTCAATCTACATATAAAATATTGGTCACAAATCAGTGGACACTTTCTAAATGATAAAAGTACTGTATAGCACATTTACTAATAATTATATATAAATAAAGCTGTTTTTACTGATGCAATTATGTTAAAAATGATGCATAGCGACACAAATTCCAACTTGCATCTGATGCTAATTTTTTTAAATTGATGCATCACATTGTTAACTTTTATGCTGATGGACTGAGGCAAATCGACGAATCTTACCATCCTAAGTTTCCATCGTAGTTGAAAAATTTCTGTCTCTTATCAGGGGTAAACACCTCCCAAGCTTATAATCTCAGCCCATGTTTTTTTTAAATGATGATGCACGTTACCAGACTTGCCAAACCCTACTGCCATTTCCCACTGAGACTGTTCCACAGACCCCCTACAGGTTTACATCAAGCAAAGGTTCCCTTGTATAAGTTTGTTAAGTCCAGAAACATTGACAGTATTAGCAAATCTGAAAATACATCTTGTTTTTGACTGAAGGAAATTTTGGCATGACTGAGTGGCAGATGGATGGAAACACATTTAGGCAAGGATTGAAATGTCACTCTTGTCCGATCTCTGATGGGATTGCTGGGATTGGGTGTTTGTCCTTGTAATCGTCGATCCCTGAAGCTCAATAGAGGCCTCATGGGACCTCTAAACTACAAAATGACTGCTTTTGAGGACAGGACACTCTGTCTTAGTCTACCACTGGACACTGTATGGCACCTCTCTGCACTCCAAGGTGCCCTGGTAGAGAGCAGGATGACACCTTATTATTATAACCCTCAAAATCCCTTGTCTTTACAGTGTTTAGGCTGTAGGCAGGTGCACAGCTGGACTGGGATTAGGATGTTACTGTTCCATATGGCTTAGCGAAGCAACTCAAATTTACTAGATGAGCAGAAAGGGAGAATATAAGTCAGGAAAGTTCACACACACACACACACACACACACACACACACACACACACACACACACACACACACACACACACACACAAATAGAATAAACAATGCTTTGGAAACTGAATACATGACTACATTAAGTGCCATGACAAGTGCAAGATAAGAAGAAGTGCAGCTCAGCAAAATAAACACACATGAAAAACAAACTGCAAAATGATGTGCATGATAACTACATAGAGCAGAATTGCATTTGAAAGATTATCAGACCACACCGACTTTATTTCAAATATAAAGACACACTATGACACCCACAATGACTGCAGGAGACCTTGTCCTTCACCAGCATGTTTATTTTTTCAACATAAGATACAGCTGTCATTAAACGAGGCGAGTGAGATACAGGTAGGAGTTAAAACTGAGCCGAAATGCATATATTGTATATTCAGCATAGCAGATATTGTCACAACATTTTTTTTAAACGTGTCAGTTTGGAAGTGCCTGACATCCAGGGCTATAGATAGCTGAGTTTTTCCCTTCTGTTGTCAGATATGGGGAAGAACAAGGGATTTTAGCTGTCTGTACAAGCCCACAGAGTACAGGATGTATCAACTTAGTAATGTGACTCGGGTCAGAAGGCTCACCCACATACCACTAAATAAATGTCTGCATGGAAAGGCTACCAGCAGCACCATATATAAACTTTCTTTCGGCTTCTCCCGTTAGGGGTCGCCACAGCGGATCCTCCGCACGTTTTGATTTGATTTTTACGCTGGATGCCCTTCCTAACGCAACCCTCCCCAATTTATCCGGGCTTGGGACCGGCACTGAGAGTGGCTGGGGATGGTTCCCTGACCGGGAATCGAAACCGGGTCGCAGCGGTGAGAGCGCTGCATCTTAACCACTAGACCACGTATATCTATATATATAAAATTGTACAAGTTTGGACTCTTCAAGCTGAATAATTCTTTTTTTAAACATATTCATATATGCAATTGCATGAAGAAATGTTTGAACATTTTGGTATGTATAATTAGAATTTACTTTAAATGAGATTGCTTTCCCCAAAGAAGTCCTTTTCATTTTGCATTTTAGGAGAAGTAGTGAGGAGCATGGCCTGTTTGGGAGTCTGGGTAAAGCATTCTTATGAAACTAATTGAGAAGTTGCCAGGAGTGTGCAAAGTTTCATCAAGGAATACAGTTAGGAATGAACATATAACACCTTTTTAAAATTATAGCACATTTTGAGACCACGTATCAAATCTAAATGCCCCATGGATACATAGAGAACATTTACACACCTAAAACCCACTGGAAATTATAATTATTATAACAATTATAAATACTTTTTGTATTTGTTTACAGCTGTGTCTTATTGAGAAGTTAATGGCTTTATTGTCGTAGAAATATGGTTTATTTGTTATTTAAAAATGGATCACAATTATCTTTTCAATGTTTTTATTGCTGTTAAATATATTTATTAAATATTTATAAATTAAACAATACTCAATAAATTGCATATAATGTACGATTACCGCTGTCAAACTCCCCAATCTTTCAGCACAAAGCAAAGTAAAAACACATTTCATTACAGTAAATTACAAAGCATGAGAGACTCGGGCATGTCAGGGCAGTCCACACTTGAGATGCCCGATCAATAGAAGCCATTCATTACCCCAGACTCTGCAGCAAGCTTTGAAATATAAGCTCATAACAATAGCTGTGTGCTTGACCAATATTGGACAAAAGGCATAGTAAACAACATGGGAAATCATCTCACTTCAAAATCTTCCCACATCCAAAAGCAATCTCTACTGATGCAGGAAGTATTTTTTTTTTCAGTTAGCATATGGATTTTATAGCCTGCCCAGCATTTCCAGTGTCACAGTTAATGTATACAAACTCGATAAATGTGTCAGTGGTAGGGTCAAATATTGCTCTTTTAAAACCAGGTGTCAATGCAGCTGAGTTAGTACACACGACAAGGTCGCAAGCCACTCAGAGCTACAACGTATTTGGCCTTGGACAAAAAAGCCAACGGCACTAAAAATGTCCTTTTACTTAAAGCAGGGAGAGTCATAAAAAGTGGAATCTAAATACATAGACATTTTTATATCTTTGTACATATATATATATATATATATATATATATATATATATATATATATATATATATATATATATATATTTTTTTTTTTTGTGTGTGTTGGTCTAAGTATAAAAAAGTTAAAACTGTACACCTTTTTGAAATGTTACATTTAATAAATGAATAATGAATAAACAACTAAATCTAAAACAAGTACAGATGGTTTCCAAGTTACGATGGTATGACTTGTGATGACGATAGAGATACGAAAAAATTGTAAAAATATATAAAGTTTTGTGTGGCAATAGTAGCAGCTTATGCTCCGGCCCTCCATTTGTTAACGTCGGAGCATTATATACCTATCAGGCCTAACATTAAGACATTATAACATTATGACTGGTGAGTGAATAACAATGAATATCTCTTTGTCATCATAAAAAATGGGCAAGCGTAAGGATCTAAGTGAGTTTGACAGTTAGTGATGGCTAGACGACTGGGTCAGAGCATCTCCCAAACTGCAGCTCTTAGTAGGGTGTTCCCAGTCTGCAGTGCTAAATAATGTACTGTAACTTGTTAACTTATTGACATTTTACTACCCCATACTGATCACCATTTATTAAGACTACTGTGCAGGCTAGGCCATGTCTCAACTTTTTAGAGTTACGGAATGCATCTCCATCGTCCATCGGGCCCAAACCTGTTCTAGTATGACAATTCCCATAAGCATAAAGCTTGCTCTATGAAGATATGGTTTATATGGGTTGAAGTAGAAGAGCTTGAGTGGCCTGCTATATGGCTCTGACCTCAACCTTATCAAACACCTTTGGGATGAATTACTATCTAATGCCCTTGAGGCTCAATGAGCACAAATGTCTACAAGCACACTACAAAATCTAGTGGAACATCTTCCAAGAAGAGTGGAGGTTATTATTACAGCACATGGGCACTAAATGAGGAATTGGATGTTAAAAACGCACATATGAATCTAATGGTCATATTGTCTGGTTGACTGTCAATTGTTAATTTACCTATCCTTAAGCAGTGCCTGCAGTGTAAACAAAGACTACATTTAACAGAGTACACAAAATCTGAGTTCACATAAAGCTCTAGATCTCTATCTAGAGATAAAGCTGCTAGAACCTTTATTAATAAACAGCTTAATCTCAGATGGGTAAGCAAGCCTGCACTTGGATTTCTCTACATGTTCACTGTTTCAGTAGAAAGCTTGCTTTGACAAAGATCACAGTCCTTTCACTCAGTATTATGAATATATCTTTCTTCATATATCTCTTTACTGAGAAGTTCAGACAGTTTTCCTTTTCCCCACACTGTGATTTAAGGTTTGCTTTAAGGCTTTTTACAGATGTGAAACATTTCATAATTGCTGCTGCATCTCTGTGCCTTGCCACAAGGAGCCTTCTATTCATCTACCCTTGCTGAATTATGTATTTGCATAGATCAATATGTAAAAAGTAAAAAAAACCTGACATGTACACGAGCTTTCCTCTAATGTTGCGCACATGATTGTCTATAAAGAGACTCTGAGAGATCCATTGTGTGTTATTACTGACAGATTTAACAGCTGACCTGCAGATAAAAGAGAAAGCTAATGTGCTACTCTGAAATGGAGCTTCAAAGAGAAATGCAAATCGAAGCACAAGCTAATGGCAGGCAATAATGCCTTAATGGAGGTGAATTTTCGAGATTTTTGTATTGTTCTTTGCTTGAAGCATTGTCAGGGTATAGCTGATGAAGTTGAGTTTTTACTCTGGATAGGTAATGATTTATTAATAGCATGACTATGTGTTGGGTTGCTGAAGTCAAAGTCAAAGTTTTCTTGACAGTCAAAATATGGTAGCGGCAACAATCCAAGAACTACATGCTTTTTCACACCAAATCAAACAGAGTATAATTGTTTTTTAAATAAATTATATTTGTACTTCACCTCAGGTTACCTCGAATAATCCTTGCTATGTATTTATTAGAAAAGTCTGTGTTGAATAAGAAAAAGATTTCATATAAATAACACAAGAAGGAGTCAAAAGCCACTGTTTTTCTCACAGAAAACAGTATAAAACCATTTAGTTTCAATCAAACCATCAGAAGTCAGTTTGGTTGTCGCTCTGTAAAGAAAAATTATGTTTTAGGCATGGCCATAAAAACTCAGTACCCCCCTTAAAATTATGGCTTACCCTCGAGTCTGGTTTGACTCATAATTTCTTCTTTTTACACTTTCTCTAAGTTTTTTCTATGTTCTAAGTTTTTTTTTTCCTTAAGAAAAGTTGTTTGCATTTATATTGTAGAGGCAGATTGAGGTTATTGAGGGTATTTTGTGCCAAGACCTGTGAACAAACTAAGTAACTGAATACAAATGCATCTTATACAAATATCATATTATACTATAATATGATAAATACTTAATAATTGATGTTGAATTATAATCTGTCCAAAACACATTAAAATACTGATATGATTGTGAAATCCGGTATAATTTTTTGTATCGTATTAGTATTTTTATTTTTATTTTTTATTGTCAGTAACCCAAACTAATCACTTCCTTGTTGAGGTTCCGAATTAAAATCATATTTCTATGCAAACTGGCCTGAAATGCAGAAAAGAATTATAACTTATATACTTCATATCTCTGCAGTGGTCCCCAAAGAGAAACATTTCATTACATATTTTATCTGCACATTCATTGCATGTATTTTGTAGTTCTCAAGTTAACGTTCTCCATCAGTTACAACACAATCCAGACATGTAATGAAGCCACCCTATTTAGATTAGCAGCTGCACTGTGTCTCAGCTTCATAGTAGATTGTGGTAGTAAAATATTTTGTAACTAAAAAAAAACACCAAAAAGCAAAATGAATCTGCTGAAATATTGTTAGGTGGATTTTGTAATGCAAATCACAACTCGCCTGATTTGAGAAAGTTGTCTTGAAAGAACATTTGGAAATATTTTTGTAGTTTTTCTCTTACTCAGCTGCAATTTAAAGAAACTTCCAATGATTTTTTAGGTGAGAGTAATTATGAGCTGGAATAGCTGTCCCTGAAGGAAGTTATTTTCTGCAAGTTGCTGTTTGTTCTATTTTGTGAAATTGTGGAAATTTTATTTACAGCAGCTGTTTGGGTTTCCTATGATGCCGTTTTAGTGGCACGTAAAAAGAATCTAAGAATACAAGATTACCAGAAGCCTTAGCAATGGAAAAATAAAGTAATATCAATAGTAATTAAGTAATTAATAGAAAAAAGTAATTGATAGAAAAAAGTCGGGGTCAACTTTTTTTTTTGTCATATTCTCTTAAAGAACAACATCTTTTCAAATAGCATGCAGATGTAACTATTGATATCCTTGGAGTCTACCACTGGCAGCCATTTCAGACTGCACAAAAGAGGCAATTTCTTCTCAATGCCTCTCTGATATTTTCTACATTCTACAGAACGAGTGCGTTTGCTAATTATAACTCTGTGCTGATGCACCAAAGACAAAGGAGTTCCTTATTGTTACTGGAAAATCCTAACCTAAAGTAGTACTCAACCAAATCCTCCACATCCATTTTATGCAAAACAGTGAAACCTTTCTCTCAATTCTGTGATTTTTCTAAAAATATTACCAGTTTAATCTTGTATTGCTATGATTTCAACTTTATTCGCGTAAAGCTACAGGTCTTATAATCTTTTTTTTTTTAAGTGCCACTAAAACGCTGTCGAACTGTACCTATGTATTGTTGGACAGGATTTCACTTATCATTATGCTAAAGTTTACGTTCTGACCATGCCCACTTCCAGTTGGAAATATAAATATACATATAAATATTAAAAAAAACTAAACAGATACAGATAGCAGAAATGTAAACTTTCTTTTGGCTTCTCCCATTAGGGGTCACCACAGCGGACCATCCGCATGTTTAATTTGGCACGTTTTTACACTGGATGCCCTTCCTAACACAACCCTCCCCATTTTTCCGGGCTTCGGACCAGCACTAAGGCTTGTGCAACCCTAATGGCTGGGGTTGGTTTCCTGACCGGGGTTCGAACCCAGGCCACAGCGGTGAGAGCGCCGATAGAGTACTAATATATGGATTTGTAAGACTGGATTCTACAGTTCTGGATGTGAGCTATAAAATGTGTCTCTTCCATTTTCCTCAGTATTGGCATGAATGATCTCCTCAGACTACCCTAAATACATACATTTCTTTCAAACTCCCAAACACACATACAATATGTACCAATGCATTTTCTGTTGGATGCTGGAGGTCATTCAAATTGATAACATAGCAAGATTTTTTTGCTAGATCTATTAATGTGCGTTGACAACAAATACAACCTTAGCGTGTATCTGAATAGACTGCGGTTCTTCTGACATTTTATTGTAGGCGTCCTTTATTTTATTGTGAACTGAGCCAGCATGAGGAAAATAATAATGTTGCTATTTCCGTATTGAAGTTATGCATTTTTCATAAAGGTAAATGTGTTTTTCTTCTTGGAAATCCAATCTATCACTTTGGAAAACAATATTGTAAAAGATGATCTAGATCTGTTCTTATGTGTCGGAGCGCATATGTAACTGTGCCGAACGGCGGTCTGGACACTTCCGCTAATATTTTGAGTCGGCTAAGGCACTTGTGGCCTAAAAGTATTCTTGGCATGAATGATCGAAGAAGAGAATTGCATTAGTCAGAACACAACATTGGAGACGTATAACCCTCTCCATGTTGCTCAGGATTTACCGACCTATCGTTATTGCGTGCGCATGTATGTGTGTGTTTGATGCCCTTTTACTTCATATCCAGTAAAACACTACACTTGAACTTCTCAAGAACATAGAAAATAGTGCAGCCTCATCTTTCCCTGACAGGAATTCGCATCATCTTTCTTTTTAACGATGTAAAAAATGATTTGTGCCTCCTACACCTTTGGAGATCCTGCAAGCCACCCACGTTGTGCTTATTTTAAGTAAACCTCATTTAAGTCAACCTCATTCATCCAGTCGCCCTATTTAAGTTCAAAGCAGCTCCCAGTGCATTTACAACCTGTAGCATGGCACTTTCCCTCTCTATCTCTCTCTCTCTCTCTCTCTCTCTCACACACACACACACACACACACACACACACACACACACACACACACACACACACACACACATTACACATAATAGACCATTAAAAGCGCCTGCATCACCCTAATTGCTAGTAATAGAGAACCTTAAAATTAGTTCAAATAGCACCATTTTTTTCCAGATGAAAAACCCAAGGTGAGAAAATGCTGCTGCATATTTTGTTAGACAGCATAAGCCTATTAAAATATGCTATAAAAAAGTGTGCATATAAATTAGATAAAAACAAATATGACATTTTGAAAATAAAGTTATAATCAAACTAAATTTGTCTGAGCGAGAGCACATTGAGAGCAATTTGTTTTAGAATCTGATGAGATTTTACCTTATTTACCTCTGTTTTACCAGAAGGGAATCTGTGTCTTACTCTGCCTTATTTTTTGTTATGAGGCTTTGGAGGCTAAGACCTTTAGAGCTCTTCTTGGCCTTGTTGAAAGGACACCCTGGAGTGCAATAAGGGGTAAGCTGATTGCTTGGAACACTACTAAATGCAAGGGCAAGGTTTATGGTTTGATGTGTACGGTTACTAGCACAGGGAACTCTATATTTTAAGCTTACGACTTGATGATTTAAGTTTTCACTAACAGAAAATGCTTTGATATCTTTGATACAGGAAAATAAATATTGAATACTTGAATTAATCCTTGAATTATACTTGAATTAATCCTCAGGCTCAGTTCATGTCAAAATGTCATGCTTTTTTGCTTCATACCTTCATATTACATTTAGATATGAGATAAAATGGTTTGAGTAATGTATTAATCTTTACTGCCAAGACCTTAAGTAGATTTGCTTCCTTAACTATCAGCTATATTACTATTGTGGATATTGTAACATTATTATAAAAGTGTAGGGTTAAATATATAATATCTAATTAGTTGAACTGTCAGTGTAGTGAGATTCCCACAGTATTGTCTAACTGATAAGATACTATATGTTTTATTTTCATTTACTGTCTTTTCTTTACAGCCCAGTAAAATGATAAACCACCTGCAACAGTGAAATTTACTACTGAACAAGGGTATGCTAATCACTCAAACAAATCAAAATGAGTGATGGGTTATGATCCTTGGTAAAAGCAAGCTTTTATGAACATGACAATACAGCAATGAACCCAAGTGCACAGACGGTAGTTTAAAATAAATTTCAAAGCGCAGATCTCTCTGCCTTAAAATTAATTTTGACTCTCCAAATCATTTTGCACCATTTTTGCAAGGAAGAGACCTGTCAAATTCGCATTAGCATTCAGAAAGCACCCGGTCTCAAACTGTCTACCAATCCAGTCATCTAGATTAATGGAAAAATATTCTTCACCTTGTCAGAAAAAAAGGCATCACATTTTGGTGAACATCAGAAAATAAGTCTTATGTCAGTCTCTTCATGGACTGTAACAGAAAATCCAGGTCTCAGATCTTTCCAGTGCAGAATTAGCTCTGATTTTATGGATAACATTTCAGGAAATCATTCTGTACAATGTAAGAAGGCAAATGTCAGGTTTTGCAGTTGCCTGAACACAGATTGGTCATCCACTGGTCCACTTGTCAGAGAAAAAAAGAGCAAATAACCCAAACTGCTGATCAAAAAATATCTAGGCATGGTGAGGCATCCTGTCATCATTTTTTATTTTGTGAATTATATTCTGATTAGTGCAAAAATGCAACTTCGGCATTATTGACCTGATGCAGATTAGATCTACAATGGTGTTTCAGAAACATCAGTTTCCAATTGAGGCAGGAAATGAACTAATCGGAGGCTCTGGCAGCCACCAGCTTCTCCAGATAGCTCATAATTCTACAGATCGCAGCTTCCCATTCCCTTGACCAATCTGTGATTAATGCCGTCTCCTCGGGGAGCTGAACAACTCCTGCAGCTCCAAACTCAAACTCCTATTAGAGACAAAAAAGACATATAGAGGCCAGCGGCTACGTCTCCCATCCTGCTGCACATAGCATATAAATCTTTTCAATCCTCCCATCAACCAAAGAAAAAGCCTTGTTAATATAAATTATACCACAACACTGATCAGTCAGAGGCAAAAAGGAACCTTGAGAAAGGCCAGCAGCCTCCATTTTCATATCCGTAATCAGTTTCATCTCATTAAGGCCTAAACACACCTGATGAGTTTTTATTATTATTCAGCGCACAACGCTACTTTGGTGATGACAAACTGGAGTTTCATCCACTCCTGATTTTTCATGTTAAACCAGACCGCATCGGTGAGGATAATTACGTTTTTTTTCCTCTATTTAGATGCAAAGCAGTTCATTACAGGTATAATGAACTTGAGAATCCTATTTGCCTGCATTGAACAAGCATATGACCAGATTATAAAAGGTAATTCAAATCGCAAAACCTAATATGTTTATCCACTTGTGGCACGATATGAGAAAGTTTTGTTGTTCTGGGCTTTATTTGAATATTTGACATACTATAGATCTCACTAATGTCCTGAAGATCGTTATCTGGATCAATCTTGCAGGCATAATAAAGCCATGAAGTCTAATCATTGAGCTGTAAAGGGGTATACAGCATTATGTAAATAAATATATAGCAAATTTCACAGTTAGATGTGCTATAATTTTTTTTTTTGGTGTGTCCATTTTTTGCAGCTTTTACAAACTTTTTACAAATATAACAAAAAAAATGTTAAAATATTAAAAATACATTTATAAAAATAATTCTCTATAGTGTGTTTCATCCAACTGATATTTTCTTCTCACACTATACCGAGAGTGCTTCCTGCTACTTTAGTGCCCTTCTAAAGTGCTAGGTTCAGACAGAATTGTTTCCTACGGCTGGATTACAGTTTCTTGGCACTCCTTTTGTATCTTTTGTTTAGGGTTTGTGCAGCTCTCAAAGTCGTATTTCTGTATTTTGTGGTGCAGCATCAGGAAGACGTTAGGTACGAATAATATAGGTTGCGGTTTTATTCAATCAAAAAAGAAATCATAAAGTGGCTAAAAACCTATTACATGTCTTCTTTGCCCTTTTGTGCTAATCTCTACAAATGGTAGGTTAATTGCTGTTGTGTATTGGCCACTGACCCCCTCATTAAAGAGCTGTAATTCTATAGTGCCCCCTCACATCAACAGAGGAGATTGGCGCTTGCTTTTCTACATGGTTGGTTCAAACACTGGGTAGCTATTCAGATATCAGGATGCAGGTGTGCACCGTGTTCGTATAATGAGCAGCACTATGTGAGTCTTTGGAGAGAAAGAGAATTTTGTCTTCGGGGCAGTAGCTCTAAAACATCCCAAGCTCATTTACAGATGTCCTTTAACTCCTATATTTGGAGCCCTGCAATGCAAAGCCCATGTCTGGCATTTAATTGAACATAATTAGACCTCTGCAGCTTCGATTTCTCCTCCTGTTTATGGTCATTTGGAATACTCATTTGCTGGCAGAGAATGAGGACATGCAGTGTCTGTGATTGCAAAAAATAAGCAGATTCCTTTATTGGTAGCATTTTGAAAGAGCTTAGTTGTTCATGAATTTAAACACAAAGTTGTAACGGCTAGAAAAAAAGAAAGAAAAAAAGAAGGTGGATAGGCAGAGCACATTCCCTAAGTGTGCCACGAATACTAATGAGCCTTCTTTAGCAGCAGGACAACATGGAAAGATAGAGATAAAGGGGAGACGAGGGCAGGATAAAAAAGAGAGGACAAGTCACTAAGGAAAAGAGAAGTGAGCGATGAGATCTATCAGCCAGAGCAGCAAAAGGAAAAACACAGACCACATCAAGTCAAAAACACAGACAATGAGACAGAGGCAGATGTTCTTTCATGGCTGTATTTCATTGCTGGACATAGTAGAAAGCCGAGTCTTGGCTTTCTTACACCAAACACAAGGAATGTTCTTTCATTAAAGTAACATTTTCTGTAGGGGAGACACTGTGATTTATAGCTGCTGTGCATTTAACATGAGCACTACAAACTGCTTTTAATGTAATTTATGCAGTAAGCGCAACAGTGAGACACTGATGAATGAAAGAATGTCACTATGTTCAATGATATAGTTTCCTAATAATATATATGTTCGTGTTTAAACGATAAGAGTAATTTGCATATGTGTGAGAGATGACAGTTCAATGCTAAAAAATCAAGTAAGGGCATAAAAAAGTGACAAAGAGAATTATTAGAAAGTTGATTCTGATGAAGGTCACATTGATGTGTCTGAGACAGACTGAGAGAGCAAGAGAAAGAGAGAGCACAGCTGGTCATGGATGAGTAGAGCAGTGGGTAAACTGAGCTCAAACGACTCTCTGAGCCAAACCCAATGTTATCCAACACTGATTCAGTGTTATTGGTGGGAGCCTATGGGCGTGCCGTCTTACACAGGATCATTGCACATTATAATTGCCTGGGACAGCAGGGTGCTCGGTGGAACCCAAGCTACATGTCCAATACCCTAAAGAAATCCCCAGGAGCTCGCCTATTTCTCACTGTCCACATCTGCACAAGTGTCTTTATTCCAGTCATTTCCAAGGACTGCCAGTGTCAGCGCAACCATTTCTCGAAGTTAAAAAAGTGCATTAGGATAATTTGAATTTGATGTTGTCCCTGAAGTCTGGTGTTTCATGCTTATTCAGCATTTTCAGGCAAGAAAATAGGACTGGTGCCTCTGGACCACAGCGATTGCTATTGCATTTCATCCAGGGAACAATTATCCTTCACATCCTGTTGTCTATATATGTGCCTTTTGAAGCCCAGAAAAAGCGACCCAAGCTGAGAAATGATTCACTGGCTTCTGCTGCTTTTCTACCTCATTCTCACACAGTCTCCACACCTTTTAAGCCACTAAAAACACATTTCTGTAAGATGTTCAGGCTGATATCTGAAATGTCACTTTTCATCCACCCACGTTTCACAACCAATTACTCAGAATCTAAGCACTTTTGACTGACTTGTAACATCATCTTATTTCTGCTGGTTAATTTCACTAATAAGTGTTTACTGTTTTAGGTCCAGAATGCCAGAATTGTGGACAGGTTGTTAAAATATCATTTGTGTTCTTGTTTATTTTTTTTAGATGAGTTTAAGGCTTTTTTGAAGAAGCTGCCTACCGATCGTTTTTTGAACACAACGGATATCCTGAAGTTCTGGAGTTTGGACACGGCCTTACAGAGACGCCACACTCAGCTGGAGACCAGCACTAAACTGATCTTTAGCAAAGCTAATAAAATTGTGCGGAAACTCTTCACCCTCAGCAAGCGCTGTCCCAAACAGCCAAAGATCAGCCTGCCCAGGGAAAGGTAAAGTGCCCCTTTTATTTTAAATGGATTATTAGCTGAATTGGAAATAATATCTTTATTATATTGCTAAGCTAAGCTAAGCTAAGATAAGATAAGATAAGATAAGATAAGATAAGATAAGATAAGATAAGATTTCTTAAGAATAAGAAAGAAATTGTCATCCTAGGATTTAGGTTATTGTGTCTGTCTGTCTGTATTTGTGTGAATATTTCAATAACACTTTCCAGAAGATATATACAAATACAGAGGTTGAATGTGCAAGCAATGAGCGAGAAGACTAAAGAGTAAAGCTAGTAGCACTGCAGGAGGCATAACCCATCCAGTATACTCTGGATGGGTTATGCCTCCTGCAGTGCTACTAGTTTTCTGGACTAGACTAGGGATAGTAAGATTCACTGATTCGTATTGGTGCATTGGCATCATAGTTAACAATGTGATGCATCGATTTAAAAAAGTTAGCATTTGTATCATGATGCATAGTTTTTAACATATTTGTATCCGTAAAAAAACGCTTTATATTTAATTTAGATATTTATATATTATTATATTATAATTATATATAATTACTATAATACACATCACAACACTTTGTGTCCTTATAGAATATAGAATGTCACATAGAATATAGATTAACATGGCAGAGGTAGAGCTGCATCTTCCTGGATACAGAACAAAAAAAGAACGTCAGTTTTTTTTTTCTTTTTTTTTTTCTTTTTTTGCAGTACAAAGGCTTCTTTGTGAAAGGGGGCCATGCGTTAGAAGTCAGATGGCACTTCATTTATACTATTAACTATTTGTACCATGTTGAATTTAATACCATCATAATATTTCCATTCCATCATATTGCATTGAATTGTATAGTGTTGAATCAAATCGAGAACAAATCGCACTGCATCATATTAGGGGTAAATCGAATCGCATCAGTAGCTGCGTCATATGTATCTTTAATGTATCTATGTCAGTATAGAGGTTATCTAAGTTCTGCAGCTTTGTCCTGATATCCTCCTGGGTGGTTTTCACCACTCTGTACAAGTCTCTTTGGTAGGCACCAATGCAGCTGGTGAACTACACTGTTTACTTGTAGTCTGGCTTTTTTAAGTTTCCGTACACAGAGCAGTCTCTGTTGTGCCTTTTGCAATAGGTGGAAAAACACAACATAACACATCCTGTGGGAAGTAAACCCACAGGAACTCAATTCAATTCAATTCAATTCATTTTTATTTGTATAGCGCTTTTAACAATGAACATTGTCTCAAAGCAGCTTTACACAGATAATGTGGTGATTAAACATAAATATGTTCTTTGTAAGTATGTTTGTCCCTGATGAGCAACTGTGGCAAGGAAAAACTCCCCGAGATGGCATAAGGAAGAAACCTTGAGAGGAACCAGACTCAAGAGGGAACCCATCCTCATCTGGGTTGCACCAAATGTCCATTTGAAGCAGATATACAATGTTGTGGGGTACAGTGATGATGATCAGAAGCAAACTGCACTCCCGAGTCAGTGCAGCAGACCGCCGACACCAACTACAGTCCAATCCGTCCTCAAAGCACCCGTTCTACTCCGAATTAAGAGACCGTCCCGAGCTGCACAGAAGTGTGAAGATCCAAGGAGGGAGAGGGCAGGAACACTGGTCACTGGAGCCTCAGGAGCATGTTTAACTCGACCGAAAGAGAGAGAGAGAGAGAGAGAGAGAGAGAGAGAGAGAGAGAGAGGTGACGGAAGAGAAGGATATGGATTATTAAGTGTAACTATTGGTGTATGAAAGTTAATGTCACTGTGCAGTTTGGACTCCGGCAAGACTCGCTATGGCAGCATAACTAAAAGGGAGAACCAGAAGGTAACACAGACATGAGGGATCTCTGGGATAAGAGACGACCCACCACACCACCGTCAACAAACCTGAGTGAGCGTGTGAATGTGAGGGACGACAGCATACAAATATACCAGTTCACCAAACACTCTATATCCATGTTCCCTCCAGATCTGTGCCTTTACCTAAGAGAAATCTACTGATAAAAGGCTTGACTAAATAAATACGTTTTCAACCTCGACTTGAACACTGAGACTGTGTCTGAGTCCCGAACACTGATTGGAAGGCTGTTCCATAACTGTGGGGCTTTATAAGAGAAAGATCTGCCCCCTGCTGTAGTCTTCATTATTTGAGGAACCAACAGATAGCCAGCACCTTTTGATCTAAGTAGGCGTGGAGGATCATACTGGTACAGAAGTTCACTCAGATACTGCGGTGCGAGACCATTGAGTGCTTTATCGTCAGTAGTAATATTTTATAGTCAATGCGAGATTTGATTGGGAGCCAGTGTAGACTGATTAAAACAGGGGTGATGTGGTCATATTTCCTAGATCTAGTGAGGACCCTTGCTGCTGCATTCTGGACTAACTGAAGCTTATTGATGCACTTACTCGCACACCCAGACAGTAAAGCGTTACAGTAGTCTAATCTAGAAGTAACAAAAGCATGAACCAGTTTTTCTGCATCCTGTAACGACATCATATTTCTAATCTTAGCAATATTTCTAAGGTGAAAGAAGGCGATTCTGGTGATATTATTCACGTGAGACTCAAAGGAAAGACTCGGGTCAATAATCACACCAAGGTCTTTGACAGCCGTACATGCTGAAACAGAAACACCATCCAGAGATGCTACGTAATCGGAAAGTTTACTTCTAGCTGCATGTGGTCCTAGTAAAAGTACTTCCGTCTTATCTGAGTTGAGCAGAAGAAAGTTATTAAGCATCCACTGTCTAATGTCCTTTACACACTTCTCAACATTGTTAAGCTGATCTCTCTCATCTGGCTTTGCTGAAATATACAGCTGTGTGTCATCAGCATAGCAATGGAAGCGAATCCCATGTTTATGAATAATTTCACCAAGAGGCAGCATATATAAAGAGAAAAGCAGTGGGCCTAAGACAGATCCTTGAGGAACACCAAACTTTACCTCATAGAGCGTGGAGAACTCACCATTTACATCCACAAACTGATAGCGATCAGTCAAATAAGACCTGAGCCAAGAGAGAGCTGTTCCTTTATTCCTACAACATTCTCAAGTCTAGCAAGCAGTATAGTGTGATCAATGGTGTCAAAAGCTGCACTAAGGTCGAGCAAAACAAGTAAGGAGACAAAACCCTGATCAGAGGCCAATAACAGGTCATTTACCACCTTAACTAGCGCCGTCTCTGTGCTATGATGAGGCCGAAATCCTGACTGATACATTTCAAAAATGTTATTCATAAGCAGATGTGAGCATAACTGCTGTGCTACAACCTTTTCTAAAATTTTGGATATAAAGGGGAGATTTGATATCGGTCTGTAGTTGGACAACTGACATGGGTCAAGGTCAGGTTTCTTAATAAGGGGGTGGATAACTGCCAGTTTGAAGGATTTCGGTACATAACCAGTGCTAATGGAAGAGTTAATTATTTTTAAAACAGGTTTGATTACCTCTGGAGCTATCTGTTTAAAGAAACTAGGAACTTGAAACTTTCTTCCCTTACCAGCTCCTTTACGTATATATCTAAAGACAGGAGTGCTCCCCACCATCCAGAACTTAACAGCGATCTCTTTTTGGTTTCTTTGGTGTTGAGGGTCATGTTGTTTTTCTAGGCACTATTTTAACTGGTTTTACCCTGTAGACCATATTTTTGTTTTCTGATATCCGCTCTACAATGGTGATGTTCTTTGTGAATTTGACTATGCCGTGAGAAGACCGGATCAGCATGTATCATGTGTGGAAAGTACAGATTGGTGAGGCACAGTCCTGGACATTCCCGGGTATGCACTTTCAAACATGATTACAGTTGCTCATTGCAAATAAATACAGAATTTATTCTAATAAACACATGCCTCATTAAAATAACGATTAATGAAGTAAAAATTGATCATATTTATTTGAATGCTCTAAATATGTTAGGCTGTGTGTAACGCAGTTAGGACCACCTATGTATTTTTTTAATCCGCTGGCTGATAAAGAATGATTTTTGATACAGTCTGTCCTGATATTAGACTTTTGCAAAGCATTTGCAACAGCTGGGTGGCATTTGTTTCACTGACTCACTTTAAGTGCAGCCCACGACTGGCTGTCTATTCATGATAATCATATACAGAGTGTATATATATAGAGTGTACTTAATGGCATTGCAAGACAAGTGTTTGTACAGTAATCTTGCCATTCTGATTGTCTAAAAGGATTGTTTAGAACACATGTAAATGTCATTTTTTTGGTCCAGTATGGTGTACCTGGGTGTTCAGCCAAGTATAATAGTCAATATTTTGATATATTTTGTACAAATCCTCACACGTGAAAGAACAGTCTTAGTGAGTTCTTCAAGTTTTTCTCATATTTCTTTTTTAATATACACAGGAGTGTTTTTAAGATTTGTATGGTCTTTTGCATTTGTTTTAACACCAAATAAAAATATTTTAACACCTTCTAGTTGTGTAGTCAGCTGATCGTAATGAGTGAAGATGTTGTAAATTCTAAATAGGTGTAAATTCTAAATAGTTGTGAATTTCTTTGGTAAAATATGGGTGAAAATTTGTTTAAAAAAAAAAATCGACCAGGCATAACATTATAACATTATGACTACTGAAGTGAATAACACTGATTATCTCTTCATCATGACACCTGTTAGAGGATGGAATATATTAGGCAGCAAGTGAAAATTTTGTCCTCAATGTTGATGTGTTAGAAGCAGAAAAAATGGGCAAGCGTAAGGATTTGAATGAGTTTGACAAGGGCCGAATTGGGATGTCTAGGCGACTCGTTTAGAGCATCTCCAAAACTGCAACTCTTGTGTTGTGTTCCCACTCGGCAGTGGTCAGTATCTATAAAATTGTGGTTCACGGGAGGAACAGTGTTGAAAAGGCTGGCAGGGTCATAAGCAGCCAAGGCTCATTGATGCATGTGGGGCTTAAAGGCTGACCCGTGTGGTCCGATCCAAAAGAAGAGCTACTGTAGCTCAATTTACTGAAGAAATTGCTTTTATTGCTTCAGGATTGTTTTGGCAGCAAAAGGGGGACCAACACAATATTAGGTAGCGGGCCATAAAATTATGCCTGCTCGGTGTATATCTGAACACAGTTCAAATCTGTACAAATGTATATAGATATATATGGGAGATGTGGTAGCTTGGTGGTTAATGCATTGGATCTGAGGGTCATGAGTCCCACCCATATTGTATGAATGAGATAAAAAAAGTTGCTGTGGTAAAGACATCTGCTAAATGCCATACATGTAAATAGCAATTTATAAATGTATTTTTGGAAATATTGTTTGATGGTAGAATGTCCTACTGCTGCCTGACATCAACCTGAAATACATGAGCTTGCTATACTTACTAGTTAAATTGTACAAATCAGGATGATTTTACACAGTGTTTTAGACAGCAGTCAAGCCAGCTGTGACAGCAACCAGAGTGCATGAATACACAACAGTTTAAAATCCATGTAACAAAAACACTTACACTGACTTGGCATTGAAGTTAATTAAGGCTGTGTTTAAAAATAGACTGAACTTAATTAGCAATAATTTAATTACAGCATGTTGAATGTTGTTCATTTACATTTAGCCTCAGTTTTGCATTTAACTGGTTAACAACTGTTAATTAAGATGTTGGTTTGCATTTACATTTACAATATTTAGCAGACACCCTTATCCAGAGCGACAGACAAAAGTCTTGGTTTGTGTCATTCATTATGGCATTTATGTTCTTGATAAGTGGGGATGAACAACGGTTCAAGTTTTTGCTAATAATTAGCTTATGTATAGTTTATTGGGAAAAAAAATAAAAACAGTTAATACAAATGTGTGGTGTATTAATGCTGAAGTTCACCATTTATTAATGGTATATAATATTAATATTACATAATGTCATTTAGCATAATCAAAACTAAAGCTGGACAACTTTATTTTACTGCACTTTATAGTATGTTCCATATTGACCATGTACTGAAAGCATTATAGTTGTGTATTCACATGCTTGACAACTAAAAACATGTATTCGCCGCTCAATGGCATGTGGGCAGCCACGTGGGCAGTAATAGTATGGAGCTGGACCTGAATTTACAGGAACACAGAGGAAACGAGAATAGCTAGACAGAGATGTGTGATCCATGAGACAGACAGAAAGAGATGTAACAGACAAAGATGTTTAGCTTCCCTAAGCCGGATTGAGAAGACCTTTTGTGCAGTGTGGTTAGTGTGTGTGCACTGTAATGAAGTGCTCGAAAAGAGTGGCAGGTTGTAGTTAGCGTACTCTACTGTGAAGACTTCCACTCGGCTCTGAGAAGCCACATGCCATTTTGTGTCACCACTCTAATAAAATGCAGTTCCCATGGACATGGACAGTAAATAGAATTTGCAGAGACACCCATGCCAAAATCTTATCAGAACGTGTTGTAGAAATCGGTTTTGTCAGCTTTAGATCCGAGGCAGCTTAAATAAATGGCACATCACTTAGCTGAATGTTCCCTTGAGCTGATTTTAGTATGAATAAACAATCATACAGAAAGCTTTTGTCTGCATTTGTCATTCATTTGTCATATTAAAAGGCACTACATTCAGCAAAGGACATGGGGAAAATATATCCAGTGGTCCTAGTTAAGTGTACTTCAAATGGGAAGCGCGATTTAAAATGCCTGATTGTTTAAAATGCCATCACGGTTGTGCAGCGTACTACATCAGAAGGCATGTACAGATAATGTAAGGCACTCAGGGAAAAAACAGACGACAAGAAAATGGATACACAAAAGGATATAGAGGGGTTTAATTTATGAGTGCAAAGATCTTGGTGTTCCTCGAGTTTTTCTGAAGTACGATGGTAATAGAAGAATCTGCCGAGCCAAATGCATTTCTCAAACCGACATGACCCATAGGAAGATGGCAAAAACAGAAAAACACAGTTCATTGCTTGCCTTTTAGCTCTGGTTTAGAATTATTCTCTGGCACTGTTTAATAATCCTACCTATCAATGGGAATGAAACATTGTTACCTAATTTAGTGGAATGTTGATCATTCATAGACTTGTAGGCAGTTTAGCATATGATTATGTTCATGTCATTGCAGATCTTAGGTAATTATCTTGCATTAACAAAGCAGTCAGTTGTGTATTTCAATTTATTCCTTATTGTTTCTATGCTAACAGTCGTTCTTTCTTCTGCAGGACATTGGGTTTCTGGTTAAACAGAGTTCAGTCCCTGCTGTACTGCAATGAGCATGGAATCCTGGGCTCCTTCTCCGAGGAAATGCATTATTGCTTGTGTCCCACAGAACAGGGCAGCTCCTGCCAGGGTACAGTTCCTTGTCAGGTGGGTGAGGGCACACTGTGTTCCTTGTGTGCCCCGGACAATGTGACCCGCTGCGGCACATGTATGCCTGGTAGCTTCCTGCAGCTGGGCTCATGCCGTCCAGCCGTGGCCATTTCCTTGGACCACTATGTGAACTTTGACTTGGACATGGTGGACGCAGAAGCCCACCACCTGCTCCAGCGTTTGGACGGCCGCCTGGAGGTTCGTGCAATCTACATCAGCAACGATGTGCGCTTAGGAAGCTGGTTCAACCCCGCGTGGCGCAAGCGGATGCTACTTACACTCAAGAGCAACAAGAACAAGTCCAACCTGGTGCACATGCTCATGGGAATTTCTTTCCAGATCTGCACCACACAGAACAGCACGCTGGAGCCAGTGCCTGCCATCTATGTCAACCCATTTGGAGGAAGCCATTCCGAGAGCTGGTTCATGCCCGTCAAGCAGAACAACTTTCCCGACTGGCAGCGAACTAAACTCGATACGGCACTGCCATGCCACAATTGGACGCTGGTGCTGGGCACCAAATGGAAGTCGTTTTTCGAGACAGTGCACATCTACTTACGCAGCCGTATTCTCACAGACGACCCGGGTGTCAACGAGACACTCTTCTACGAGCCACTGGAAATGGACTCCGCTAATCTGGGGTACATGAAGATCAACAGTCTGAGGGTGTTTGGTTATAGCATGCACTTCGATGCCGATGGTGTCAAGGAGCTGATCTCACAGTTAGACTACCCGTACACACAGGGCACGCAGGACGCCGCCTTTCTGGCACTGATGGAGATACGCGACCGAGTAAATCGGCTCTCGCCACCCGCCGAGCGCCCGCTCGACCTCTTCTCCTGCCTGCTTCGGCATCGGCTCAAGCTCTCAGCCAGTGAGGTGGTGCGCATCCGCGACTTGGTTCACAGCTTTAGTGACAGGTTGCCCAGTTCCTCCAAACCTGAACTCGCCCAGCTGTGCAGCTAGCTCAGATAATTCTCTCCTGCCTGTGTGTGCGTTTGTGTGTGGGTGTGTGAATTGCAAATCAGAAAGAGGGAGAATTCAGCCAGCTGTGCAAGCTAGATCACACAATTCTCTCTTACATATTTCTCAGACTTCTGAAATCTTGCATTAAAAGATGTATATACTGTATTTATCCGTGGACTGCGATGCTCATAATGGAATCTTTGTATTCAGAAATGTGAAATGTGACTGAAACATCAAGGCATGAATGGTAAGTTTGTTTATACGTCTTTTTTTGAGGCTAGCTCAGAGAATACTTTCCACCCGGGGTGCGTGCGTTTGTGTGAATATAAATGAGAAAGAGCGAAGAGAACACGGCCAGCTATGCAGCTAGCATGTGTGATTCTCTCCCGCTCAAGAGTGTTTGAGTTTCTCAGAACTTCCATGCGAAGGGTAACAACATTATTTTAGAAATGAGAAGTACCCCTGTTCTTGTGGGTTTGCTTCGGTAAACCTGCAACCTCCGAGCAGCAAAACATAAACTCTAAGTTGCTATTGACATGGGAATAGCGAGTACGCATACATCAGGATGTTGAACAAATATAACACAGACTGGATCAATTCACGCTTCTGAGCAAAGCTTGAAGAAAGACAGAACTGCATCATAGCCCTTTCTGTGGAACAATGTAAAAACATGAAGTTTGATCTTTTCTATGTGTTCGGAGATGTTCGGTATTATTTGGTGACTACCTGAAAAAAGGGCATAGTTGATGAGAATTACATTCTTATAGATTTATGGTGAAAATCAGTTATACAGTAATAGCGACCAAGACACAGGTTTACTTTACTTTTCTATTTTTATCTGATGTCCTAAATCCTGTACTGAGAGATGTTTTCTCTGTATTTATTACCAGATTGAGATGCCCTTAACAGATTCTTTATATCAAGAGCTGTGACACACAACAAAACAAAACAAAAAAACAATAGGCAGACAAAATGGCAAACCGTCTTATTTATACGTTTCAGTCTTTCCGATGTTGATCTTCTAAAACATCACATTGTCTTTTGCGAAGGTTTGTGGGCAGCTTTGTAAATACCGCTCTGTCATTAATCCTCATTCAGGACGTAAAAGCTGCACATAGTAAATATCAATGGCTCATCACTCTTATGAATTGAATGAATTTGTACTTTTTGGAACCGGCAACGACCAAAAAACATTTCTTACTCGACAGAAACACGTATCTATTGCCTTATGAAGTGGAGTTTGTGTTCGGATATTAAAGCACACTTGGTCAGCTACGTCGTTATTTGAAAAACGTGTTGCTCCTTTTGCCTGGGTTCTTTCTCTTATCTTGTTTATTTGGTTTTTTTTTCCACTTTTTTTATTTGACTTACAATAATCTGCAAAAAAAAAAAAAAAAAAAAACAGACAAAAAAATAATCTAATTTATAATTGACACTCTGTGAGAAATATACGTATCTGCTCTGTACAAAAAAAGACAAAGCTCTGTTGAAGGACATCCTTTAATACCTGTGTCATAACATTTGCACATATACTTCTACACTGATTAACTCCACCTACTGAATCATGACATACATTTGAATTCCATCGAGCGTCTGTGAAACTAAAAGCAATCAAGCATGAGGCTATTTAAGTGCTTTTCATGGTCATTTTGCATTTAAATTCATGTCACAGCTCATCCATAACCCAAATATATGGCACAATAGACCACTGAATAGTGTTATGTGGACAAATGTTTGTTTTGCAACACCATGTCCATGACATCCATCTGGAAATCATCTATAAATCACATCGTTTACCAGCACATTGTTTAGATTTTGCCCCTTAGCTGTGGAGCCTGTGAGCACGTCTTGCACATCAATGCCTGAAATGACCAGTTTTATGCTGGGATAAGAAAAATGTCCTTGTCATATAAATTGCATCATTTATTAGGAGAGGAGGCAATTTGCTAGATTGTCACTGAGGACAGCAAAATCTTTGTCTGTCACAACATCTGTATGTCACGAATCATCCTGCATTTGTGTAGGCTGGAATTTGCAGCCGTCGACTGTTCGTCTTTATTACCTAGCGCTTGCTCTTTGGCTAATCAACGAGGTGTGGAAGAGCCAGCGATTAATCATAAAGGTCTTGTGTAGACTATCGCTGCTCTCTAACGTAGAAATAAGCGCTGGATGTTCCACTGATTGATTATTTATGATGGTTGTATTGCCTTGGGCATGAGGCTGTTTATGCTCTGGGTTTATGAAATATATAATTGTGCAAGATTCAGATCCTAGATTTACTTTCCCTCCTGGGAGTCATGTCCCATCTAATTATGGCGGCTACAAACACAGCAGCCAGAATTACCTGGGTACAATCCCTAAATGCTTTCCTCATAAATTCCTAATTCATATCAGAAAACCGTGTCCCAAGTTCAAGTGCTTTGATGTGGAACGCTGGTTTAGAGCTGGTTATTAAAAAGTGTACTCATCTCAATTCATTGAAATACCAAGTATTTTTTCCCTGTTTTTTTTTCGAATGGCATCCCTTTGGTCACTGTTTATTTTTGTAGATATTACATTTTTAAGAGCTTCACTTAAGAACCATTAGCAGTAACAGTGTGTAGGTCTCACAGTTGTTTACTGTTTATATTACGGTTCTTCCAACTGAACACACATAAATTAAAACAAAGCTCAGTGAAAAGGTACGATCGAGGCATTAAGGTAGGGATTATTGTTCATTTATAGACTAGAGGTCTTGCAGCTGTTCCCCCAAAACAGTTACATTTTCCCAACAGTTTTTCTTCCAGAACACTTGTTCTATTAAAGCTGATTTACACAGCACAGGATTAAAAAAAGTTTCGAAATCTTTAAGCCTTACTTGATTTCTCCCTCTGGGAAAACCCTTTTGTAGAACTTTACAACAGTTTCCATATCAGGTAGAGTTCAAAAGTTTGGCATGCTTAGAGCATTTAACTCTTCAGAGTACATGAGATAAAATAGTCAACTTGCTGGGTTTTTTTTTTATATTCTTTTTTTTATTATTATTATTTTTACTACCCCACATTAATTTTTTTTTATTTACAGTAGATGAAACTCTTAAAAATGAACTATGAAAGGCTCAGCAAGGTGCCAGTGGAAAAGTTGGAGATGTTCAGTGCAATCCCTGATGTGATTAGTGTGTACATGTGAATTTATTACTGTGCTTTAAAGAGTGAAATTATTTGACACTGCCATCCTTTTCAGCAGGAGTCATCAACTGGCAAGGTGTTGGCCTGGACCTATTCAACTGGGCGGAAAAAATGCTGTAGCAGAATTGATCATTGTATGAAAAAATAACTGGCAGTAGTTGAGCAGCTCCAGATTTGTAAACACGAATCATCGCTGCTTCAGCTGCGGCTTATTACGGTGAATTACAGTGACGGCTGCGTATGAGAGAAAGACTTTTCACAGACTTTCATATTTTTTTCATAATTTCTCTGGTCTGCTGATTAGTGGTCATAAAGACAAAAAAGAGATAAAAACAACTATTAAAGACAGCACAGAGAAATATGTGTTCATTCTCTTGCTCAAGATTAAAATCTGACGTCTGTTACGAGTCCGTGGTGCTAGTCAAAAGTGTTCATGTAACGTGCCAGTGCAAAACACAACCACTTTCAATTGATGTGTCTTATTAATAGGCATGTAATAACCACTCGAAGCTAACTTTTGCCATCATTAAGTCGTGCTAGTTTCCTTTCCATACATTTATAAGGAATTTCATGTAAGTGGATCTTCACAAACTTTAAGATCAGAAACTGTCCTCATAATTCAGCACCTCCAGACTTTATGTTACTGTAATTTGGTCTTCATCAAATCAATGCAAAACACTACTGTTCACTGCATTTGCCATATCCTCATTCCATTAAACGTGTCATATCCTGCAAATCTTTTTCATTGCTACACAAATCACAACCTCTTCTTAACATTAGTTTGATCATATTTTTGAAATGCCTTCAACCTTACTGTATTGTCACACTGGGATTAAACAAATCGTCGCATACGAATAGCTGTTAGTGTCCAGAACCAAAGTGCTGAATGTAAATACTCACTGCATTCATTCGCTCAATATCCAGATACGATATAGCTCGATTAAGAGCATGAGTTGTCAGCATGCGATCCAGCACACAGGATTCTTTTATTTTTTTTGCTGATATGAGTTTGGTTTGTACATTTAAACATGTATATTGTACTAGATGCAGAGACCTGATCTAGACAGACTGGCCATGAAATGAAACACTGAACTTTCTACTCTTTATTGTTTGATCGAAGCTTCTCTCAGTGTTTTAACAGGATGTAAATGTTCTTATATTAAATAATAAAAAGTGATGGAAATCTTTACAATGTCTGTAATAAATACACTGTTATGGAGACGTGTGAAACATTTTTATACTATCATTGGATGTTTTTAAATTTTCAGTGCTACATCATGATCTAACGTTCTACAGAATGTCTTTCAGCCTCTGTGCTGTCCAAACATCATCAAATATCATCCCCACTATTTTAGTTCATTTTGATATTTCAGTGGCTTTTTGTTATTGTACTGAATTTTTGTTTTTAACCGCAAAATGAATAGCCATTCAAGTTGTCTTTAGAGGGATGAAGATAACATTTCACAGCCTTGTTCTATACTCCTGGGTGCTGTATCATCAAGATCCAATTCTGCAATATTAGTTTCCAGTCTTTCTATAAAGACGCAACAGTCCTGAAGAAAAACAAAACCTCATCATGTTGAGAAAACCTCACAGCTACTAAGCAAACAGTCGATAAACATTCTGACAGATTAAGTTTGAAATATACAAAGACACAAAGTGCCATAAAATATAAATGTTATGGTTATTAAATGTGGTATTTCATATTCAAAATCTAAAATCTCAGTGGGAAAGTAATAAAAAAAATTATACTCACAGAGATAATGCTGTTAATGCTCGATGAGTCAGGACAAATGTGGGATCAGTTCATCACTGTTCTTCAGTGGAGGTCAGAGCTCCATGGACACTTTCACTCCACATGGGTTCTTCCTCTCCAAACTCGGCAAATTTTATATTTATAAACCTCACACTGTACACAGGTGAAGTGTCAAGGATAATCATGTTTTGGTGTCTATCCAAAAGAGGCAAAACCAGAGTTGCACACACAAATGCTATTGTAGTGATTATTAACCAATAACATGTTCCCCATGTTGGGACTGTAGTTGTTGTTCCTGTGAAAGCATGACCCACATTCTGCCTTAGGAAATATTATTAAAAAAGGTATAACACATTGTATCTTTTAGACTATTCAAACCAGCAGAACTCCCTCTAGTGTAAATGCTGAATTCTGCAGAAACATTAATAATGTTGTGTAGTCCCTGTTGAGTAGTTTATGTGTTCTTTTAAAACAATAAAAAAAAAACCTAAACTGATAAAAAATAAATATAAAATAAGAGTAATTGGCATAGGTGCATCCTTGGATGTGACTAAGACTTGGGAATCAATAACTTGACAGTGAAATGGCAGAATGACAGAAGAGCCCCGGCGAAGCTGAAGGATATCAGCAAAGGAAGGTGAGGAGTGAATCAGTGACTGATCATCTGACCATTGGCTTTAATGAGCTGTAATTATTTCACCCAAGGAAGCTGTTCCACTGGGTTAAGCAGGAAAAAGCAGCCATCAACAAATCGGTTTCCAACTTGAAAAATAAGATGTGATGGGTGCTGATGCCCCGAATCAATAAGTACCATTGCTTTTAACTGATTTACAGCTGAAACTATTGGAGAGTGAACCACTCTTTTCCATTGATCATTGGATTAGTCACTTGAACTAATTAAAATGGAGTCATGGTTTTATGTTCAAGAATAAACTTCCCCGTTTTAATCTCTATAAACCAAATAAAATTATGTTCATTGTTTATTTAGAAAGCCTTAACTCTACAGATGAAGGCACAGGACACAATAGGGAAGGGTGCAATATTATTGATGTGACTTGGTTTGAGAAGTTTATGCAGAGCCCAACTGAAAATAACAATACAAAATGGGGAAAATAAATTTTTAATATGCTTGTCTATTGCCCCAGGCTATGAAAACAATATGACAATCTCTCTGTCCCATTTGATGCTTAAATTCCCTTTGTGCATGTAGCATTGAAATGCTTCACTCTGTAGGATCCCCAGTGTTCGAATCTGCTTAAAAACACAGACATAATAATTTTTTTGGTCTCTGAGATTTTAGATTAAACCGGAGTTAGGAATTTTTCACTTCTAAGGCAGGATGGTATACAACTGACAAACTGACAACTGGCTATTCTTTTTTTTTTAAACAGGTTTTGAAACAGAGAAACAGTCTGTAATTCACTATAAATCCATGGCTTTATTTTATTTACCTTGCCTTTTGGTTTAAATTGAGGTGAAAAAATAATAAATTAAGAATAAATAAATTCTCTACTACCACTGGTCAGTGATCAACCACTTTTTTGTTGTTTGTGTGTGTGTGTGTGTGTGTGTGTGTGTGTGTGTGTGTGTGTGTGTGTGTGTGTGTGTGTGTGTGTGTGTGTTGAGGGTGATGGAACAAAAAACAGGTATCAAGTCATGGTAGATCAGCATTTAATAAAAAAGAAGATCTCACTATAATCCAAGAACCAAGAGTCATCATGCTGGAAAACCCCACCATAATGTCAATTCCTGAGTGTTAGGTTCATCTCTGAGCCTTCAAAAACTCATCCCACTCGTTCTTGTTCAGACTCTGCATTAAAGATCTGGGAATATCAGTCACACAGACACCAGGATGTGTATGAAAGATATACGGAAGTTTATTGACAGAGAGATATTACATATCGGGACATGATGAACAAAAGAAGTAAGAAGGTCATTCTTTTCTTGTTCTGTTCTTAGTACATACTATATATAAGCATTTACCATAAAGAGTTGACAGTCACAGCATGATAAGATGCAAGGAAAATATAATATGAATTCACACAAACTAGGTAAATTACTCCTGGTGGAATAACTGAATAAGTGATTTGGAATATTACCTAACACTGAACCTATAAAGACAAAATGACAAGTGACAGGTTATAAGCACACTTTTGTTTCTGCTGTTCCTGATTTAGATGACATATAGTAATGTAGGCAGTGCAGGAATACAGGACACTGTATCCTCTATGGCTTATGTGTACTCAGTTCCTGCTATAGCACTGGCTTGTCCACATCCTGAGTGGTGTAACACATGTGTCTTGCTTGGTCTCATTTATATTCCAGTTTGACTTTAACAGCTTCTGAATACCCTGTGGTTGGTGTTGTGTCCTTGCAGTTGGCAAATAACTTTGTATTATATTTCGCATGAATGCAGCAACTTGGAAAGTAAGAACAGACAGACTAAAACCAGAACTCTCTTTCTGTGTCTCTCTATATGTACATACATACATACATACATACATACATACATACATACATACATATATACTAAACATAGCATTTTAACAGTTCACATTTGAAAGCTAAGCACCTAATTTGTATTATTGGAACAGACAGACAGACTTTTCTAAATCTCTGAAAAAAAAAAACATATACTGTAAGAGACTCGCCATTAGCATGTTGCCAGAAGCTAACTTATGATTATGCCATCTTTTTACACATGTACACTCCCCACCCCACAAGCCATATGCTTCTGTGCCATCCACAACGGGGTGCTGTCCATTCAGCATCATTGTTGCAGTCGCATGTGGAGCGAGCAGTGGTTTTGGCATGTGGTGTGGTATCCTCCTTAGCTCCAAGACAACTGTTGGTGGTATTTACGTCTACACTTTTATGAGAAAATGCATGCCTAAACATGGTGGGCCTATTTTCAAGTCAAGAATCAAGACAAGAAGCTTTTGTTCTCATTTCAAACATATATAGCTGACGCAGTACACATTGAAATGAGACAACGACCCTCCAGAACCCTGGTGCTACATAATACAACATAAAACCACATAAAGCTACATAACAAAAAACACAAAGCTACAGGACTAGTCACAGGACTACTTCAGTGGTGGATGTTGAATTAGAAAACCTGCAACAAGAGAAACATTGGGTTACATGACCGATGTTATCTTTGGATTTTGCCATCCATTTTAATGGATTTTTGGCTTTTGTCATCAATTGAGTATTTGCAATGCATTTGCAATGTACCTGGTCAGGTTGTTCTTTCTGGTGATGTGAACGAGGGAGAACTAGGCAGACTAACTAATGCTTAAATGCATGGATGCCCCTTTCCCATGCACATAGATTGTGTGTATTTTTTGACTGCCTCAATTTTGTGTTCTTTAGGTTAAGACAAGAACACACAATGTGGTGGTCTAGGTACTCTGCCTCAGATAGCCCCAGATGGCACTTGGTGAAGTCTGATAGGGGGTGTCTGGTACTTTCATTGGCCATGGGTGGTTCTGAATGTGGTTTTGGGCATTGCTTATGAAATCAGGGCCACTTTAAAATATCTCTTTGTAGAAATAAAGTAGATGTAGTTTATGAACAATGATGAATGTTTAGAGATTTCAGCAGAAATTGCAAACTATTGGGCTTTTGCCCGGGCTGCTAACCATTATGATAACACCAAACAGGGGGTGCCAGACTTTTCAAAACTCTTTTAGCAACTTTGCCATTTCCTTCTCAATAGCCTGGCAGCAGGCCTCCATGAATCAGTATTGCAGCTCTGAACTTCCACTCTTGGCAAGGTCTTATCTTATGTTGCATCAGAAATGTGAGTCCTAGTTTCTTCATTTAAACATTTGTGTTCCACCAATTTCCCTGCTTCTTGCTACTCTTAGGATATAAGATTTTCATGTTTTGTACCAAGGCATGTCAAGGTGGTTCTGTGAAGATATCACCAAAGATGTGTTATAGATGGAATAACGCTTAGTGTCGGGTTCTGTTACCAAGTTGTTGCAGATGGCTCACTAGGCCCACTCGTTAGATGACACTATAGGGCTAGGCAGTGGGCCAGGAACTCACAGTTGGTACTGTATGGAGAATGAGCACCCAGTCAATATGCTGGAACTCATGGAAATGTGCTGCCTGATTATACATCCATTGTTGCTCGGTTTGTGCTTCCTTAGAGTTCCCATGATGGGGGTATACAGTCAATATGGTCTTGCATGTTTTGAACATATTTTTTAATGACTGAGTGGCAGAGGTGGGAAGTAACGGAGTACAAGTACTTCGTTACTGTACTTAAGTAGATTTTTCTGGTATCAGTACTTTACTCCACTATTTATTTTTCAGACAACTTTTTACTTTTACTCATTACATTTTTACACAAATATCTGTACTTTTTACTTCTTACATTTTCAAAACCGGCTCGTTACTTTAGTTTTAATCCATTGATTTGGTGAAATATATATTTTTTATTTTCACTGCGTGCCGATTTCAGCCGAACAACCGATTTCCTGTCACTGCGCGTCTTTTTCAATCCACTGGTGTATAAAGTCCTGACTCTCACTCTTTACGAAGATAAGAATCAGCAGGCAGAAGGCAGTAAGAAATTTGGGGTTAATGTGGATGAGACAGAGGGAGTCAGTGATGAGAACATGACTGAGAACAGACACATTCATGATCATCATCATCTTTTCTCTGCTTGTGTTCTATATGTGGATCTTCAGTCTGGAAACATTCATTCGGTAACAACATTTTTAATCCGTTTTGTATTAATATATATATTTGTCTGTCAAAATTAAAATGATTGTAAACGACACTAAATTTTAATAATGCTATCAATTCAGCACGCATTTCTGTTTTTACCATTTTTATAAAAAGTATAAATACATAAATAAATAACTAAATATAAAAGAGGCGAAATTAAAACCTCCAGCAAAACATACATTTATCCACGACGTCCCTTCTTTACTTAGATATACAATAAATAAATAAACTTAAGATAAAAATATTTTTAATCAGTAAACTTTTGTTTTATTTAAGCGTCAAGTCTCAAATCAAACACCAAATCCGCCATGTTTTACACAATTTACCCTCTGGGTGGCGTTTTGTGGGTTTTTTCCCTCATAATGGCGACACGAATTTAAATGACTGTCTTTAATGATCGTACAGATAAAAACAATACATCATTCAAATCTGTAAAATGTCTATGATTATATATAAAAGCTTCTTGACTTGATTTGAAGAGGTGCACTTTCTCCGGTATCACCTCATTAACTGTCCGTGTGGAAACATAGCAAAGACTCTTAATGATGTCCACACATCTCTGCACTGTTATAGCCTTTATATTTAATCACTGTACATATGCTTACATAAATATCACATGCTGTACATATGATACATGTTTATCTGCACTATTTGCACCATTGCTACTTTTTGCACTTCTGGTAGATATAGATAGATAGATAGATAGATAGATAGATAGATAGATAGATAGATAGATAGATAGATAGATAGATAGATAGATAGATAGATAGATAGATAGATAGATAGATAGATAGATAGATAGATAGATAGATAGAAATAACTTTATTGTCATTGCATAGTAAGGTACACAGCAACGAAATGCAGTTTGGCATCTATGATGTGAGGTCCAGTTAACAGCTAAAACGGGTAGAAGTAATAACTACTTTTTACTTAAGTACATGTTAGAGCCAAGACTTCTTTACTTTTACTTGAGTAAAAAGGTATAATCAGTACTTCAACTTTTACCCGAGTATTTTAAAACATGAGTATCTGTACTTCTACTTAAGTAATGGATGTGTGTACTTTTGCCACCTCTGCTGAGTGGAAAGAAGAAGTTTTTTTTTTTCCAGGCGTCTTTTGTCACATCTAACAGTCCCTGTAGATAAAAGGGGTGATGCTAGTAGAGGCTTGTCCTGTTTTTACACTGCAAACAGGACGTAGGGCATGGCGTTATGTTACCTTCTTTACATAACACCCAAGGCTGCAATCTCTAGGTTGCATCTTCTGCCTCTGCATGCTGGAAGGATGTCATGGTTTGCCTTTCCTGCAACCACTGAAACAGATCAGACAATAGGTTTGAATCTTTGATTAGTCAAAAGTTCCCTGAGGATACTAATGCAAAGAAAAAGGAGGATGAGTTCTCTGGCAATGTTTTGTGGTGTGTAATGGCCTTAATAAGTGGGATTGCCTCAGAGGTAACAAGTTGTATAATCTATGATCACTCGAATATGCTCATGTCCTTTAGTTGTATGTACTCTTTATGCCCATACCCAGTCAGTGGAACTTTCTTTATGTGTCCATTGTCTTCATAATGATGCAGTTTTAAATCTTGGAACTACCAGGTATTTGCAGCATTTTCCTGTGGTACCATAGCAGAGTAAGTTGATTTTGATCAGTTGAAGGTGGGAGGTAGGTTTAGCTTCTTCATTGTTTTTTTTCCCCCCTGAATTGGTGCATCTGCCTGCAAAAAGCATTTAGAAACCCCCCTGGTCTGGGTATTCTGAGTATTCTTCTTTAAAACTTTACTTTAAAATGTTAACACTTAACAAAGACTGGAAAAAAAACTCAAGAAAGCCTCATCAGGACTCGAATATTATATAATAAAAACAAGAAATAAAATTACGTTTATGCGAGTTTCGAAAGTAAATATTAGTTACGAGGTTGCCAGATTTAAGAAAAATTCAACAAACAAACTAAATCTTGAAACAACCTCGGAACATTTTCAGGCATTCAATAAGGGACACACTTTTGAAATGATGTTTCTCTTTGTGTGAAAAACAAGATAACAGTGGGGCACACATACTGTACTTGTAATTTTTTTTTAGAGCTGCTGCTTCTCCATATAGCCCACACAGACCATAGACTGTGCACAGGGAAAAAAATACAGATACAATTTGTGCTTTGGAATTATACCACTGATCTCTATGTTGTTTCAAATATTGTGGTAAATTGAAAAGACAGATATTTTCAGTAAATCACACTGAGAATTGCCAAGGACATGTTTTCACCAGCAATGCATGCAATACAATCCTAATAAAGTTTAGTTATTTTTCTTCTAAAATATCTCAATCATTTTGTTTCCTAGTAAATGTTCAATGTTTGTTTGACGTGGGCGAAGCCAGAACCTGTAAATATTCCTCATGGAGCGAGTAGGAGGAATTCAGCCTCAAAGACAGAGGCAACAAGAGACTCGCACTGCATTAACACTGCCCATGCAGTGCATCGCTGCTGTGCAACTCTCTGAATTTCTCTACTCAGCAGTGTGTGCTCATTGTTCGGCATGCTTCCAAGCAGCTCTTTGATTTTTGTTTATCCTGTTCCATTGCTGTGTTGTTTCCCAAGCCTTTAGCCAGTAAATATTCTTTGCACAACTTCCCTGTGCGTTTTTCTAAAACATAACTCTTCGCCGTCTGCTCGCTCCCACCGTTCATTTATACCTGCTGTGGCTATTTTCAGGGTACAATAAGTAAAAATGATCTTCAGAAATGAATAAAATATTTTTTTAATAATGCTTAATAGTAATGATTTGGACCTCATTTGATGCTGACCCTAAAGGCTTTTTTATTAAGACATTCTCCAAGCATTAAAATCCATTAAACAGTACTAAAAACCTGTATGAACTCCTACACTGGCTAATTGCTCCTGTTTAGTTTATTACTAGTTATACTAACCGTGTGGGTTGTCTAGGTTTTTGGAACCAGCTAAGTAGACATTTTCTTTCTCACAGTGTCTTCTCTTTAATGTATAGGTATTACATTAATATTTTATACACTATTGTCACAAATGCATTGACTCTGAGTACACTTTAAAATCCACAGTCATAGGGGCAGAAGTAATAAATCATACTAGTTCACATGAAATATATTTTCTATTTAGTTGGATTTCACACATCAGACTCATGTTAATTTTTACCAGTATTTAAATCCACACCAGCTCAGTGAGACAGAATTATACATGTAAAAGCCTATCCATCTTGCTGTGCATGGGCAATGTGCTGCATCCCATATGTTACATCCAGGATGAATTATGACTTATTTTAGAAACCATGGCACTGCCTCTTCCATTTCCATCGATTCTGTTTCTATAGTGCAATTGTTTAATAGCTTTTTATAAGATCATGATAAATGTATTCTGATTACTCATGCACTTTTGTGGGTGGTTACTAATGTCTCGAGTGTCTGGGACATTGCATGTTCATCAACAAATTTTTCATCTTTCTACTAGCAATTATTTTTGTAAATCTGATATTGCATTATTTTTTTGATCATTTATTGATACTCATTTATATAGAATATTCCATGTAATCAGGTCAGCATTAGTTAAATTAAATAATTCAGATTTCCCACAGTTAGATTAAGTTAGTATTGGAGTGATGTTAAACAGGGTTGATACAACTGTGTATTTCAACTGGGTTATGAGAAACAGGGTAGGACCTTAATCATGTGTTTAAAGAGAAGAAAGTACGGTTTTGACATTGTGTTTGTACACTAAAGAAAATGTTTGAACACAAGCATATTTTTTCAGACCAACGTGGGTTGGAAAAAATGATGCAGTAGCAAATATTGAATGTCATACCCCCTGTTGTGCTGCTCCACCCACATCGGCACAGGCGTGCTTATTTATGACCATGCAATTAAAAATTGAGCACAAACTAGGAAAAACTGGAGTACTCCCAAACAAATAAATAATCCGCCAGTGTTATACAGCAGATTACATTAGAGTAATACCCAGAGCATTATTCAGGGATAAAATATAGTATTAATATCCAGCCCTATTGAGTGACAGGCCATAAGTAATAAGATTATACTCTTAATATTAATATTCTACCTACAGCAATAAGGTTGATCTCTGTGGGGGGAAATCTCATGTGGTATAACAACTCTGTCAACCTAAAAATCTACACAATTATAACTTTTGTAACTTATTATAACTCATAGACTGAGTGAAATGTCTTTCAGCAAACAATAATTCTGTAAACTTTCAACATATTAAATTCAATTTAAATTCAATCCTATTTGTATAGCGCTTTTAACAATGGACATTGTCCCAGAGCATCTTTACAGAAATTAAGATGTAATTAAGTTAGGATATATACGTTTAGTGAGTATAAGATTTTCCAAATATGTTTAGCCATAATGAACAAGCCAGTGGTGACAATAGCAAGGAACAACTCCCTGAAATGGTATAATGAAGAAACCGTGAAAGGAACCAGACTCAAAAGGGAACTGAATGTCCATTCAGAATGTCCATTCATTATAGTTCCATCATTGTTGAGGTGTACTGTTCAGTGATGAGCACCTAAATGCAGAATTGTTCATACAATCTGTGGTCCTAAGCCATTGTAAGAGACTTGCTATTAAGTCCCAACTCATCTGCATAGTTCATGAAACACTTGTTTTTATTATTTTGAAGACATATGTATTTAAATACTAAGTTGTTAGAAAAAAAATAAAGACTTCCACACGAATATGTACAACATTTATTTTAAAAAAAGTGTATAATGTGCATTCAAGTAGATTAGATCAAGATAACATCTTAAACCCTGCTTGAATCATAAGGCATTTGTAAGCCCAGTAAGACTGATTGAAGAACTTTGAATCGTCAGTGCTTGGCAGTGTTTTAGTTTCTCAAAGACTTTTTTCAATAAGAAATAATTTTGACATCAATATAGATTAATTTAATTCAGTTACATTCAGTAATGGTTGTCAAATTACATTGCAATAAAGCGGTTTTATTGACATTTAAATTTGGTTAAATGTTTATGGGTCAAACTTGGTCATAAACTGTTGTCAGTAAATGCAATCTTTATGCCAAACAACAGCTTTCTAAGTAATCCCTAAGGTATCCAATTGAGACCATCCAGTGATTTAGTCATCTAGTGAACCAGTGTTGATTTATTCATTGATAATGATTTTAAAGCACTTTTCTATGTCATTTTGGATAAGGGCATCTGCTAAATGTCGTAAATGTATTTGTAAATCATCCACATATGGTCAAACAAAAAGTTTTTTTGTTTCTTATGTATTTATGTATTAATGTGTAATAATATATATTACATTTTGTAGTGAGGGAGTGACCATAGTGCTATAAACATGCTGCTTTTGATTCTTGGCCTTGTAAGTATACATTTTAGAAAACCATCAGTGGATTGAGTCATTATCAATACCATGAGCTGCACAAACTTCTGGGCTACTGCTTTCTCTAGTCATTGCTGTTGCTATGTCATTTAACACAGGGTGGTTGAAAAAACAGTGAGAAGATTTAGACACACAGTAATAACAGCAAGCGAAACATTTTTCAGACTAAATTAGGCACGTTCTCCAGTCAGCTGAACATGAGTATGCTGGGACAGGTTATACGATTTTTCTTTTAGTTTAATAGACTGATAAGACTTTTGATATCACTTTGCATGAAGTGGAGAGATGTGTGCATGGCTGCTTTTTAGTCCCACACACACTCCTGAAGTCATTCTTCCAAACAATTTTGTGGGTTTTTTTTAACAGCTACAATACTGGGTTGTTTTTGTTAGCTACTCTGCTGTAGCTTGATCTGGCAGAAAAACCTCCCAGACACTGCTGTAGACATTACAGCCCCCATCCACCCATGACGTTGAATCAATGAGCTGGCAGCTTTTTTACATGAGTGCATTTTAAAGATTGGTACTTAACTAGTATGATGTAACACACAGATGTATTATTTTTTGCGTTGATTAACTGTAATCTCTGACAGAGTAGAATTGGAATAAGTTTTTTTTTTTTTTTTTGCTATACAAAAAAAGAAAACAACTAATTAATAAGACCACTTTCAGTTTTTATACTGAAAGTATTCTACTTGTATGATGGACTAGTAAAGCTGATTTGTAATGGGACCTCTAGTGGTCAATACTAATAAAGCTATAATTAATAATAATAATAATAATAATAATAATAATAATAATAATAATAATAATAATAATAATAAATCTAATCTTACTGCTATGTAGGATTACTTCATCTCATTGATGCAATTTTTAATTATTTTATTTGTTCCAGAATGTTTTGTTCCAATTTCAGGGAAGTATACATATTACAACAGATTCATTAATCATCTATACATAACTGTGTTCATGTATTTTGATACATCAATAAATGAGAGTAAGTAAAAAATTGTATATCCTAATATGGTTGTTGGGTAATAATAATTTAATGGATACATTTCCAACATTTCTCCTAAGATGGGAAGTGGAAAAGAAAAACATTAATCAAAAACAAGTCTGCTGTGAAGCCAAAAGTTCTTAGCACCTCAGAATGTCTGGGGAGACCTTTTCTGCTCTCGGGACCTGCTTGATCCATCCTGGTCCTTTACTTCTCATCACTTGGATACCAGTTGCTGCTGCTGAGGATGGCTTCCACATAAAGAGTCTAAATAAACATGAAATTATTGTGAATGTTATAATGTTATAATAAGAATCTTATAATGTAATAAGAATAAAAATGTTATAATAAGAAACCATAAAGATGCTTTGGACTGTAGTTGATACAGATTTCTGTAAAGCCAACTTTTTTTGACAATGTCTGTTGTTCAAAGGTCTATACAAATAAAAATGTAAAATTGAATCGCAATGCTTATTACTTGTTAGATTTGGATAGAGGAAGTCCGGGGAAGACTAATACTACGATCAAATGGAACGAAAGTGTGAGAAAGCAGTGTCTTTTTTTTTTTTTTACTATTATCTGAACAGGAGTACATTAGGGACAAACTAACAATTATAAGGAACAAACGTATACATTATTTTATTACCACTTTATCTGTGTAAAGGTGCTTTCAGGCAAATGTTTATTTATAAACGAGCTGTACAAATAATTAATTGCATTGAATTGAATTGAGTGAGCAGTCAGATCTAGTAAGAAAAGAACGTTTATGTTTATTACTTCCTTACAATGCATTCTGACTCAATTTCTTATGTTAAAAGATCTCCAGTTTCTCTTGTAGGAGCTTCAGTGCAGTTTTCAGCTCCTTCTGAACAAAAAAACCCTCACACTGCACACTGCATGGATACTCTTTGTTGAGGTGTCGCTGTATTCTCTTTTGCAAGCACTCATTAGCTTTAAAATGCAAATCCAGATGAAGTCTGAACGATGAAGAGTGTATACTTGTCTGACATTAAACCGGTCCGTGGCACAAAAAAGGTTGGGGACCGCTGGTTTAAGGATTATGTCAAAAACTTTGTTTACTCTTTAATGTTCATATATGTAAAAAAGATTTTCATGTTAAAAAGATTAACTATTAGAGTTTAGAATGTGTGCGTTGTTGAAATAAATTTTTTAAAGACTCTTGGTCTTCTTTTCTTTTCCTATTTTCCCTAACTGTTAAGAAAGTATGAGTCAAACTGGATAAAAACATTGTTGTTAGTCTCTGTTTAAAATGAAATATGTATTCTGTAAAATCTATACATTTTCTACTAGAGAGCTTTAAAGTTGGGCAGAAACATTTCCAGGGCAAGAAGCTACTGCTCTATCGACTTTACTACACTGCATGAAATACAGAGAACACAAACCATCATCTTAACATCAGGTAATATATATACTGAGGAAGAAAAAAATGAATTTGAGTCACCACATATTTTATATTCAATACATCGACTATAAGCTGTTCCTTGTCAGATATAAGATCAGACCTTCTCACATTCTAATTGAATACATTAAAAGGGACGGGGAGTATTTCCTGCGAGGCAGAAAAGATTCAGTGATCTATGCGTCCCCAATAAACCAGTTATTAATACTTAATGGACTGGTACCCAGCTAGATTGCATATTATACAGCGCGGCCATGTAAAAAGATTCCATCTTTCACTTTCTCTGCCTTCTTTACCAACTCTTAGGCTGTTTAAATAGTACCTTGTTTCTCCTGTCCCAGTTCTTTTGCACTCGGTGTGTCTTTGTTTGTATTTGTCACCAACTGAGACAAAACGAGAAAGCTGGTGGAAATTCTGACAAATCCTCACTAGTATTAAAGCCCTTCTCTCTCTCCTGAGATTAGATTATAGAGGTTTGGAAAGAGAACATTTCTGAACAGCATGGTAGCTCCTGCACCACGGTGGGAGGCTGAGGGAACAGAAGGTAATATCTATAGTACTCATGACACGGTGAGTCAGTGACGATTGCAGACAAGCTTCATTAGACCTAATTGACAGCCATATTAATCAAAGGTGAAAAAAATATATAACAGTGCTCATCCTCACTAGGAAAAAATTTCAGCAAATCTGCATTCCGAATATGATCAGATAAAAGACCTGTGGGGAATTGAGGATCGCTGCTTCAGTGTGCATACTTCAAAACTAAATCACACCTAGTACCTCAAACAGAAAACTGATTAAAAAAGAACTGATGGTGAAGTATCTAAAGTGAACCAAGTATCGAAAGTAAGCGGAAGGTGAAATGCTCTAATCTGATTTTTGTATGTGATAAAAAAGCTGCCTTGAAAATGAATATGTGAAGCACTCAGCGGGTGAAAGAATAGGTAAGAGGCATAATAAAGAGCAAAACAGCTAAACGAAACATCGCATTTCATTATATATCTATAAAGCCACTGGCACCTGATGTTTACATAAAGCTAGTATGTGGTGAAGTGAAGTGTTTGGATTTTAACACCGTGAACGGATATAAACTCCTGTAGAGGAACTTGGACTGGGCTTAATGAGCTGATACTGGCATAATGAGCTTGTTGGTCCCAGTGTACCAGCTGTTCTTAACTTTCTTAGCTTGCAATGTAAAGTTCAAATAAATGTCTTAGAATCCAACACTAACGTTGTTTTATGGAAATCACAATTTCATTAAAAAAAAAAGATCTGTGAATAAAAATGATAATAAAATTGTGAACTATTAGTAAAACAATAAAATCGAAGCCTTGATGTTTTTGTCGCAGCATTTTATGGATTGCATAAAATCTGGATATTAGAAAATGGCTCATCAATTCTGATTATTATTATCAAAGTTATTATTGCTGATTGTGTGCTCCCCCTGTTAGTTATGGTTTTGCACCTGCTCTGATGCTTCTGTTAGAGATGGTGTATGTGGGCGGCTCAAGAGACTTGTTGAATTGTGTTCATTTGTTTCTTTGCTGTATAATATTGATGCTTCCTAGGGCCGCAACATCATAATGAAGAGATTAAGAGGTCCATTGATTCAGGTAGGACACCAATGAATGGTGTGAAATGCATGACTTACCACTGATACTATTTGAAGATAGACATAGGGAATAATAAATAGGATTTAAATGGTAATGAGTTAGAATAACCAAAAAGCACCACACAGTTCACTTCTATTTTACTAGCATTCTACACTTACAGCACGAACCCAGGCGTGGTGGTTAGTCACAGGAATGGCTCGGTAAGGAAAAACCTGACAGGGGTAACAAAACTCACCGGGCTTCAGCAGTGAACAGTGTACACAAAAAAATGTAAAAACAAATATAAACTGACAATGCCTGTATAACACATACTGGTACAGACAAAGACACAACACATTCTCACAGTATAAGTAAACACTAAAGCTACAACTTTATTTTGACAGCCAAAGGGTATACAGGTATGCAGGTTAACACTTTACAGAAAGCACAGCAATGCTACAGTAGCCCATTGCACATTTAAAGTACAGATACTTAAAAAAAATGCTGACTTAAGTACAAATAATACATCAATAAATACACAGGGAAATTTAGGTATTCTTCTTCTTCTTTTGGCTGCTCCCATTAGGGGTCGCCACAGTGGATCATCCGTCTCCACAACCCCCTGTCCTCTACATCTGCCTCTGTCACACCAACTACCTGCATGTCGTCCTTCACCACATCCATAAACCTCCTCCTTGGTCTTCCTTTTTTTCTCCTTTCTGGTAGCTCCATCCTTAGCATTCTCCATATACCCCATGTCCCTCCTCTACACATGTCCAAACAATCTCAATCTTGCCTCCCTCACCTTGTCTCCGAAACGTCCTACATGCACTGTCCCTCTAATAAACTCATTCCTAATCCTGTCCATCCTCGTCACTCCCAAACAAAAACCTTAACATCTTCAACTCAATAGCACAAATCACTCCTGCCACTCTTCTCCACCCACTCCACCCTGCCTGCACTCTTTTCATTACTTCTCTAACACACTCTCCATTACTTTGCACTGTTGACCCCAGGTACCTGAACTCCTCCACCTTCTCCACCTCTTCTCCTTGCAACTGCACCACTCCACTGCCCTCCCTCTCATTCACACACATGTACTCTGTTTTACTCCTACTGACTTTCATTCCCCTTCTCTCCAGCGCATATCTCCACCTCTCCAGGCTCTTCTCAACCTGCTCCCTACTCTCCCCACAAATCACAATATCATCCGCAAACATCATAGTCCGCGGAGACTCCTGTCTGACCTCGTCTGTCAACCTGTCCATCACCACTGCAAACAGGAAAGGGCTCAAAGCTGATCCTTGATGCAGTCCAACCTTCACCTTGAACCAGTCTGTTGTTCCTACTGCACACTTCACTTCTGTCACACTGTCCTTATATATGTCCTGCACCACCCTCACATACTTCTCTGACACACCTGATTTCCTCATACAATACCACAACTCCTCTCTCGGCACCCTGTCGTACGCTTTCTAGGTTATTACTTAAGTTAATTCTCTAGGCTTCTGATTTTAAATTACGTGTACAAATCAATTATATATTCTATTCAGTTCAAGTTTATTTGTATAGCGCTTTTAACAAAGGGCATTGTTCCAAAGCCGCTTTACATAAATAAATACTTAAGGAATAAGGAATAATTAAGGAATTAAGAATAATTTAGGAAGATATAGTTCCAATATGTTCAGTGGTATTAAGCAAGTCAGTGACAACTGTTGCAAGTAAAACTCCCTGAGATAATATGAGGAAGAAGCCTTGAGGGAATCCAGACTCAGTTAAGTTAAGGCACTAGCAATTGGTTCAAATCTCTTTGGAATTTTTGCATTAGTTAAGAAAAACATCTCTCACTTTCACAAATTATCATATATTATATTTTGTCATTATGTGTGACATAGATTTTGATATATTGGATATATTGGCTAACAACTATATACTATATACTATATATATATATATATATATATATATATATATATATATATATATATATATATATATATATATATATATATATATATATATATATATATATAAAACATGAATAAATACATAAATGAGTATAAGAAATGTACAGGTGTTTACAAGCATGAACAGTTTTAGAACTTTTACATGCATTGGAAATATATGATTAAATAAAACAACCCAAAGAGAAAGGGATTTTGTGGCTTAGATTAGTTTTACACTGACATTCCTTACACATCACTTGTCAAAGGTTTGAGACTACCTTTGAATTGTCATATTTAGGCAGTGGTAGGACATGCATTTCACACCGAAGCCTTCAGTGGTGTCCTGTCCTATTATTATGATGCCACGACTAAGGAAACCATTAATATTATAGAGAAATGCAATATATCAGATGCACTGCATAACAGACTGGAATCTCATACAGTGAGAATGAACGACATTACTAAAGCAAGAAACTCAATGAACACAATTCAAAAGTTTTTTTATATATTTGTATAGTGCTTTTAACACTGGAAATTGTCTAAATGCAGCTTTACAAAGGAAAGCGGTTATTAAAGAATGTATACGTTTCTTATAATTGTAAGTTTGTCCCTAATGAGAAAGCCACTGGTCACCAGTGGCTTTCTCATTAGGGACAAACTTACAATTATAAGAAACGTCACGGAGGCAAGTAAAAAAAGTGATGGCGTGAACAAGAAATCCTGAGAGGAACTAGATTTAAATGGTAACCCATCCTCATCTGAGTGGCACCGTATGTCCATTTATTGCTGTTCCATCATTGTTAAGGAGTGCAGTGATAGGCGATTAAATGCAACCTGTGATCCTGAGCCATTGTAGAAGACTTTTGATATTAATGCAGTCAAAATCCATCCTCAAATTTTCCTTTCAATGCAGCTGTGCTGCCCACATTCATCATCTGTACGAGAAGCGTCAATATTAACCTCATAAATTACTCCAAGCTTTCTGTGCATTTTTGTGGATTTTTCAGTGCATTACCATTTTCCCGGGGATTTGAAATAAAGGCAAATAGTGGGTTTTTGTTTAAATTCTACAGGAAAGACGCAGGGTAACCCACCCAATGGCTCAAAGACGGAATCCACTGGTGTGGTAGAAGGTATCCTGTGTGTTAGTCTTTCTCATGCTGCTGTAAAAAATTACTAAAATGGATTGAATTTGTTACATGAATCCAATTTTTGCACTCTAATCTGAATCTGACTGATGAATTTGTAATAAAGATTTAACTTGTATATATCTAATTAAATTTAATCACCGTATTGGTTGTATTTCTTCCTTAATTTTAATAGATTATTTTCAGCATTATAAACATTATACATTATAAACAAATGTCAAATCTACCACAAATAATAGAGGAAAGTTACACAATGTGATCAGCATAAAACCAAATCGTTTAACAATGCAGTGTACAAAAGACTTGTTAGAGTCACTGTACCTGGCAATAAAGACATACAGAGACTGTGTGGGAAGTTCTCACTACAGATGCTTCCCTTAGTGATCTCCTCGAATACCCAAACCATCATAAACACTCGTAAATTCAAAGCAATAAGAGTTTTTTTGGGACAGGAGGTGACCACCTAGGGTAAAAACCAACACTTGATAAAGATCCTCTCCAGGACAACCCTCACATCAGTAAGAGAGTATTTTCCCCAAACCTGAGATCTTTATTTTTGGTCTGTTCTACTCATATGAGACTGAGATAATATTTCCAATTGCACTTGAGACCTTTAAAATAATACCAAACATGAAGAGTTAAAATTCATAAATTCCTAAGGTGTAATAATGGCAGTATGCAAGAATAGTAGCTTAAAAATAAAAAAAATAAAAATACTTGGGCTCAAGGATGGGTAAGTATTTTTATTTTTTTTATTTGTTTGAGTGGGCAGTTTAAAGAGATCTTATTCTCAGATTAGAAAGTATATTGTTTTGTTGCATGGCAGTTCTCGGGGTCTGGCCTCATGAAGTTGCATCTCGGGTCTGACCTCATGAAGAGATCTCACCATCCTTACAAAGAAAATGCAAAACTGTATAATTAGTTCATGGAAAAGCTTAACAACTGTTTTGAACTGCTTTGGCTGACAATCCCTCACAATATCAGGCTTTACTTGAAAATGACCTTGTAAGTAAATCTGTGCCCAAATCAATTTCTTCTTCTCTGTCAACCATCGGATAATGAAAAAACATGTATTAAATCTACACAAAGATATTTGAGCTTGGGGAGTTTGCTACACACACGGTTTGCGATCTCTGACCATCCAATCAAAGGACGTGGAAATGCGGATGTTATTGCACCTGAAACTGTAGATGTCCTTTGGTGTCGCCAACTCGAAATCCGGTTGGTTGAAGTCAGAGGTGCCAGCACTGCTGATTCGGAAGGCCTCATGGCAATTTTACGGTGCCCGAGAAGTGCAAAACACATTAACAAATAAGAAAACAAATTAACAAATTAGAATACATAATAATAAATCTGAAAACAAAATAACAAATCCAAAAACAAATGTACAAATCTGAAAACAAAATTACAAATCTTAAAACAAATTAACAAATGCAAAAACAAAACAAAAATACAGAAGCACGGTAACAAATCCGAAAACACAACGAAAATTCAGACAAACCGGAAAAGGTAGGTATAATTTGCAAATGGACCACTTACTGATCATTAGACGAGACACCTGTCATTCAAGATATACAGGAAGTACAACAGCCTGCGGCAGGAGAAAGTTGGAACATATGTGTAAAAGTGTACAAACTAATCTTTGTCATGATATACTGCAGCATCTCCAAAATCACTGCCTATGAATGTTCTTCTTCAAAGTAGCGTTGAATTAATTCCATTTTCTCCTTGCTTGCCAATGTTTACTTCTGGTATTTTCTTATATTTACAGGTGCACTAATCGAAATAAAAAAATAGTTTAAAGTAAACGGAGAACTTTACACATGTATAAGAAACAAAGTTATAAGATATCATACTTCCTGTATATCTTAAATGACAGGTGTCTCGTCCAATGATCGGTAAGTGTTCCATTCACAAACTATACCTACCTTTTCCGGTTTGTCTGAATTGTCGTTGTGTTTTCGAATTTGTTAATGTGTTTGCAAACATGTTATTTTGTTTTTTGGATTTGTTAATTTGTGTTTGCATTAGTTATTTTGTTTTCGGATTTTTGTTAGTAGTTAAATTGTATTCTGATTGGTTAATGTGTTTTGCACCCCGAAAACACGTTGTGTGACGGCAGTAATATGATTGGATAGAAACTCCAACATAGAAATTCAAAATGAAGAGAATGGACTATTGCTGGACCTGATGGCCTGCCACTGGATTTAATGAATGCTTTTTAACAGCAGACACATAGAGAAGAGAATTGTATACAAAAAAGTTTTTAACGCAACTATTCAAGTAAGTATGGAATTTGTCAATGTTTTTAAATCATAAATATTTTAATGTAAAGCATTTTTGAATTCTTTAATAAATGATAATATAAATATTTGTGATGCTTTCCCATTTCCTTGACAGTTTTAAAGCTTTGCAATATGTTCAGTCACATTAGAGCATGTAGATTGTGTAGATTTAATAAATAAAGCCTGTTTTGATGTTTAAGAATGGCAGTAAAATAAAAAATAAAAAAAATTGTTTAAAAGCCAGTCAGTAAGTAAAGGAGTGGGTAACACGAAGGAGGACTACTGTATACAAACTCAAAGGAATGCAACATCTAATTTACTTCTGCCAAGGTCATAGCAGACAGAGTCGATAAAGAAAGAAACATATTCAAAGGCTTTTTTTTTTTTTTACCCATGGATATGCATTCATAGGTAACATTCGTAAATAAAAACAAAAAGATAAAAAATGGTAAGTATTGAAGGAGTGAATAAACTGTATTTGAATTGGAAACAGAGTGCTGGAACCAGTGGCAGAAAATCCAAAGCAGTTTAACTCAGTATTAAAGCATGTACGTAGACTTTTATCCTTTGCAAGGGATAAACACAATTGTAACATCATTAGAGTTAAAAGCTTTAGCTTGAAAAAAAAACATTCAGACTTGTTTTTAATATGTTAATAATTGCTAGTTCACTCATCCATACATAGCTCAGAACATTCATTGATATTGGAATCGGTTTTATGGCATTAATTTTGAATCTACTTTATGCAACATAAATAGATGCTTAAAATACGATTGTTACACCCACATCCATTATAATAAGCAATGAGAAAATTATTCGAAGAATTTAGAGTATTAAGTTGATTAAATTAAGGTTAAGAATGCCAAATAAGACAACACCATGGCTTTTCAGACTGCCAGTGTTGTATGATTACTATATTTGAATAACACATTTTATGTGGGCTGCAGTGATTTTTCTTGCCTTAGAAAAAAAAATGTGAGCCCACATACACTCGTTTAATTGGAAAAAAATGAATGGACCTATCAGAGGACGACAATCAGCAGTGGACTCTTTGTGCTGAATGTGATAAAGGACCTCTGTCAATGTTCTCCCTCATGCCTCTTCTGCTGAATGATTTACAGTTATTTACCACGGTCAACACTGTACTAAGTTCATCTTCTTGGACCTGTGTTCAAGTAAAGAATTTACAGAAAGAGAAAACTGGTTACAGGTATTTGGCAGACACCAGTGGCAGCCTTCTGGTGCTGGGGTATGAACTTGCAACCGTCCTACACAAAGTCCAAAATCTTAATCACAATGCTAACACTTCAACTGCCTATTGGTGCAAGGGATAATGTAAATGAATTGCCAAACAACAACAGAAAATTCATTGTTTTTTAAGTACCATAAATGTGTGTTTTTTTTCCAACGAGTAGTACTCTATAACCCTGATTTACTAAAGATTTATGTAGAAACATGCACATACTTACTAAACATACAGGTTGATTTACTAACAAGTGTATGGAGGACGCTTCTTTCGGGCAATTAATTAAGAATTTTTCACCTGCGGTGTTGTTTACTGCAGCCTAGAATGGTTTGTGCACACAAAGTAATACATCCAAAGGGCAGGAGTTAAATTAGCATAAGCTTTATTCCCCTGCTATTAGAAGACAAAATAAAAATGCCATGATTTCTTAAAGGTATATCTCTCTAGCTTTATTCCATCGAGAACATTTATAGCAGTACTGGCAATTTAAATTGATGCACAATTTTCTAAGCAATAGATCAGGTTTACATTTTACTGCAGGTTGTATTCTGTATATAACTCTGTTTGTGACTAATAAAATCTTGAATCTTGAATATTCCCTTGATTAGGCTTTGTATTTGATGTTCAACAAGCTTTTGCACCTAGCAGATTCCAACAAGCGGTAAAAAGACACTCATGGCTAATTTTGCAATGTATCTTGCATTTGTATTGTATCCTGAACAGTTTTGCTATTTATTACCTTTAATCTGTTACTGAATCAGTTCAAGTTACTGTCCAGAAGAGTCAAAATTGCATCTGATGCCATTCATGCAATTCTTCTGATGCATCCACAACATGACACTAATTGCACTTTCAAAGATCTGTGAGAAAAAATAACAATGATTACAAATGATAGCAGCTGCAATTTGAGTAAGAACAAAAGCAGTAGAGTAGAATAAAGAAACCTTTATTTTTTTTATTGTTTTTCCGTCTTTTGTGCATTTGAACTGACAAGTTAGTGTAAAACTGGATCTGTTTTAGATGTAATCCATCAGCATGTTGTTTGAACATGAGATTTAATCAAAGGGATAAAACTGATGGAAAATCTTTTGCACAAAACTCTGGGTTCATTTAAATATGACTTTGGAATTGATTATTATATATTTTTTTGTTTTAGAATTTAGAAAACTCTGCAACTTTCTGTTTATTCTCAGTTTTTTTTTGTTTTTGTTTTTTTTTAAGAAAGAAAATGGCAGATTTTTTATAGAGTCTCAGACTTTTGGACCTATCTGCATATATCTGTCTGAATGTGAACAGAAACCACAGAGCCTCATTATGTTGATCTGTATCTCCAACTGTGTAAGTTGGTCTACATCTCTAAACATTTACAGCAGACTGCCAGCATGCCGTGACCCGCCAGACCCCCCCCAATGACAGGAAGCTGCTGCTAGCCTGCTGAGGACAAAAGTGGGCTATTGGAGTTTTGCCCCCTCCCCAAGTGTAATTATCGTTAGCCACTGACATGGTTTACAGTGCAGTGTGTTAGGACATGTACTTTAATTAGATCATGGGAGAATCTCTTCAAGCTCGGCAGGGGTATGGTTGTCGGGGTAACAGAGCTCAGCAGAATAGAAATGATGGCAAATCTTATATCCTAATCATTATTAGAATGCTGCCTGTGTTGATGGAAACTGTTTACTAAGTATTATTTACAGTGCACATGGTGTAAAGGGTAGTCACTCAGAAAAGTCAGCAGAGATAAAGTTAGGATATTATTTTGCTATTTAAGGACCCATTTTTGCACACTTGCAGATTTAGGAAGGAAATATCCAATTAGCCAAAACATTGACATGTCATCCCTCTTAGTGTTGTAGTGCAACTGTGCAACGAGCCCTGGATTTCTTATATAACTCAAAAAATATTTGATTCTGCCACTGCTGTTTGAGAGAAGATAGAAAAGTGGGTGCTTTCAAACTTGCCTGATGGTATAAGAAATCTCGGAAATCTAATCTAGATCAAGCTTTAGGAAGAGAACCAATTTGTCAAAAAAAATTCTACCTAACTATATAAAAATCTATCCCAGTAACAAATAAAAGTCTTCCTGCAAACTTTACAGATAAGCATAATTTACATTTTTCTCCTGTAGGATCTGTCTGTATGAAAAGATGAAGCAGATTGCCTGTTCAATTGGTTTGGAGAATGATCGTAAACGGTCGATCCACACCGAAGGAATCACATCCAGTTTATTTTACTGCAGCGAACCCTCACCTGCATTGCAGAGGGATGCATGCAGAGCATTGATGTGGGAAGCACATATCAAATGTATTTACTGATAGAGGGTCAGAGTCTAAGGGAAAAATGGTAACCAACATGGAAATCGATAATGTAATCTTACTCATCGTTACAGCTGTAGCCTCTGATAATGCAGCAGGAATCTCACAGTATCAAAAGCAAGTGAAGCAATTATGAGTCCTGTAGAAATTGACAAGCCCCACGGGGAGAGATGATGGTTGCTAAAAAGGATGAAAAGGGCAAGAGTGAGAGCAGACCAGTATGTACCCCCTGCTTTCATGCCTCTTTTACTGCCTCCTATAGTGATCACTCTCCTCTTTGGTATAAGCCTATTACTAGCTCACACTCTTGGTCCCTTGAGTCCCTTTATCTAAACATGCTGTGCTAGTATCAAGTACTAACACTGACAATTCTGGTAATATGTCTTTGCCTGGGTTACCAGGACTTAAGCTGACCCAAGTGGACCCCTTTAATATCCTTTGCAGGGCAGCTATTTATTCTGCCTTTCAACTGCATTGATTGGATTCACTGATCCTGAACACCCTTATTTAATTCATTATCTTTCTTTAGAGGTGTCAGATAGAATGGTTTTGCTGTGTACACTCAACCGCACTGAAAGAGAGAAATTCTGCAGGGCTAGAAATTTTCATTACAGATCACAAAGATAACAGAGCTGCATCTACATTTTCCTCCAGCCCATCTATTTAAAGTCAGACCCTGCAGCAAGATTGTGTTTATACTGTATATTGTAAAGTGGCCAACTTAGGAAACTTAGAAACTGTGCATCATCTTGAATATTGAATAGTCAAAAAGCACGTTTCCTTTTTTCAACCCAAACATGTTCCAGCAAAGTGAGCTCAATGAATATATGGCTTACAGAGGTTGGTGTGGAGGATCTTGAGTATATATACATTATATGGACAACACGTGTCCAAAAGTTTGAATGTGTTTTTTAAACATTCCACATTTAGTCAGATCTCTGTAGCAGGCCACTGAATTTAATTAAATTTAATTATTTTTTATTTGTATAGTGCTGTTAACAATGAGCATTAATGCCATAATAAAAGAATGTATGTGTTTATTCTTTATAATTGTAAGTTTGTCCCTAATGAGCAAATCAGTTGCGACTGTGACAAAGGAAAAACTTCCTGAGATGGCATGAATAAGAAACCTTGAGAGAAACCAGACTCAAGAGGGAACTATCCTTATCTGGGTGGCACCAAATATCCATTCATTACAGGTGATTATTGTTACGGTGTGCTGTGATTAAATGCAACCTGTGGTCCTGAGCCATTGTATTAGACTGTTGACATTAAATACAGTCCAAATCCATCCTCAAAGCTCAGAGCTGTGTTGCTCAGTAATCTCATGGACTGCCAGGCCGTTGATGCGAAACCATCCCCAGCTGCAGAGTGGCGTCCAATAAAAGAGAATGTCATCCAGAGGCATGACACCGGGAGAAATCAGTCAGATCCAAAGAGAGCAAAGGGACAGGAACGCTGGTCGCTGGTACCTCAGGAGCATTTTTAACTCAACAGAGAAAGAGAGAGGGAAAGAAGAGGAGTGACAGGGAGAGATAAATAATAGTTATGATGTATTCTTAATGTAATATAAAAGTAAAATACACTGTACAGGGTGATCAGGGTGCAGTTAGGGACTCTGGCAAGATTCGCTATGGTAGCGTAACTAAAAAAGGAGAACCAGAAGGAAACACAAAATTAAGGGATCTCTGGAATACAAACAAACCTAAGTGAACGCGAAGAGATTGAGGGGATGACAGCATTAAAATATCCCAGTTTCTATATCCATGATCCCTCCAGATCTGCTCCCATACCAAAGAAAACCTTCAAAGATTTGATTAAACAAATATGTTTTCAGGCTCGACTTAAACACTGAGACTGTTTCTGAGTCCCGAACACTAATTGGAAGGTTGTTCCATAACCGGGGGACTATAAGAGAAATGTTCCATTATATAATTATCGATTATATATTAATTATTTGAGGTATTAACAAATAGCCTGCACCTTGTGATCTAAGTAGGTGAGGGGATCATAATGTAACAAAAGTTTGCTCAAATACTGTGGTGCAAGACCATTCAATGCCACTCAGGATCCTGCACTCCAACCCGTGTGAGCCATAACTTTACTTCATGACACTCACTTTGTGCAAAGGTAATTTGCTTGTTCAGGAAATGTGCTACAGCCTGATTATTTAATATTCAAATGATGCACAATTTTCAAGTCAGTAAATTTAAACAGATTTTTAATTTAGCAGATTGAAGCAGATGTTTTTTTGTCATGCAAAATTTTGGGCTTAAAACCCTTCCACTGAAGCACATGTGTAAACTACATTTTGGACAGTAAACCTTTAGCCCTTGTTGAAGCTTCAGCATTGCATTGTCAATGTGAATTTACTTCATTGAAAAAGTAGGTAAAATCTCTATCTCTCTCTCTCTCTCTCTCTCTCTCTCTCTCTCTCTTTATATATATATATATATATATATATATATATATATATATATATATATATATATATATATATATATATATATCTGCTGTACCTCAACATGACAATTCTGAGGTCTGCAGACAGTTGTTTTGACATCAAGGTTTATGCTTCTTTCTGTGACATGCACAGTCAGTTGTGGAACTATATATAGAATAGAAGAGATGTGCATTTCTAAATCATGTGCTGATTGCAAGTGAATATAACACTGATTAACCTAACTTGTGAGCAGTGGAAACAAAATGCACTTGAGCTTAATTTTACCGTAAAAGTTAGAAATAATTGTGTAAATGTAATATATTTTTTTTCAACTTTCAACTTTATTGTATGTTTTATGCTAAAAAAAAATGCATGTTTATTAATTCACAAATTATGTATAAAGCAGCATTCAATAATTCAATATGCCTAAATGTCCATTCATGCCATTTTTAGGTTAATATAAATGCAAATCTGATTTCGGTACATAAAGCATTGCAAACAAATCCCTGTGAGCTATCCGACTTCTCATGCACTGACCTTTATCTTGCTGAGCAAAGACAATATGACACCTGTCACATAAAAAAAAAAATGAACAGTATATATTTCTTTGCCTGAGGAAAATAACTTGCTTAGTTTCACCATCACAACTGAAAGAGATGTTGTCTCATTTAGTATGAATGGAGGCATGTAAAAAAACTACTTTGTCTAACTTTATCCATTAATTTTTTATACAGCATGTATTAGTTTGAATGCTTTTAAGTAAAAAATGTGGAAACAAGTTCTTCAAACAACTTCAAAATAAAATTCTGCTCATTATGGACTACTTTGTGGACGTTATAAGTATATTTAATTTATTCAGAATTCCACTTTAAAGACATTTTGCTAAATAGCAGCACATTTTATGTTTACTTAAAATTTAAATCAATAAAAAAGTATGAATTGTGAGAAGCAGACTGGAAATGCTTTACTGAGGATCTTGAAAGAGACTTTTGTGAATTATTTTGTGTAAAAACAACACTTTTTTTTTTTATCTATAATCAAACAGACACATGGCTAGCCAAGAAAGACATACAGTATATGAGATACATGGTTCGTCACAGAAAAGCGTCATATAAACCCACAAAAAAATTAGCAATATGCTTTATTCATATTTCTCATAACCTTTGGAAAGGTTATAACAATCTCTTTCTTTTCTCTTTCTCTGGTGTTCAATGGCATTTCTAGGTCATTTCTCTCAACTGTAGAGGATTTCTCCATTTTTTTTTACAAGAACCCACATTCCTGATAACGCAGTTAAGCTGAGAGCTCTTTTTATGTGGCTGCCATAGTTTTATATGAAGGACATGATACCCAGTGTGAGTAAAACTCTCCAGCATAAACTGATCTATTAAAGTGTCCTGTCATTATGGCTGGGAGAAGCCTGAATAAGAGAATCTTTCTCTTTTTTATTTTGCATATCCCTCTTCTCTCTGGCCATGCAGTGCTGAATGTGCTGAATGGCTATGGCACAGTGTAATAAACAACATGCTCTAAAGCAAAGTTGTAGAAAATTGCATAATGGGATTTTAGAACATTAATAGAAGTCCAGAGAAAACGTTTATAGAAGTCCAGAGAAAAGAGATTAAATGCTGTCTATAAGTAACTAGGATGTCATGATTTTTTTCTTTGGTTCTTAAATGTATAAAATCAGCTTTATTTTTGGCTATTTGCGTTAGTCATATAAATTTGCATGGAAAAAGCAAATCATGTGTACTCATTCTGTTTTAGGAGACTCAAAATAAATGTGGCCTATTAAATATACACTATATGGATAAAGGTTTGTGGTGACCTAACCATAAGATTCATTGTAAGCACCACTCTGATAGGAATATGTTCTCGCTAAGTTATGGAGTATGCTTGAGGAGATTTTTGCACATTCAGCTACAGTGGTGCTGGTAATGTCAGGAAAATGTGAAGGTTGAGAAGGCCTGGGGTGCAGGCAGCATTCCATTTCTTCCCAAAGGTGTTCAATTGGGTTGAGCTCTATAGCAGGCCACTCCAATTTACTGTATGTAAACCATAACTTCATGCTGGAACAGGCTTAAATCTCTAAGTTCAAGTGAGAGAAATATTTAACGCTACCACATCCAAAGGTATTCATTTTGTGTGCTTCCAAATTAGCTGTAACAGTTTGACAAAAAATGTCATATGGCTTGAAAAGTCAGGTGTCTCAGTATTTTTGTCTATACAGTGTATTTTCGTAAGATGCTCATCTGAATAAATAAACTTATCATATTAAAATGTTTTATTAAGAAAGTTTCTTAAACATATTTCCTATTTATTGTGGTAAACATTGTATTATATTCAGCATCCCTGAATGTTTATTTCACTGAGACCAAAAAAGATGAAAGTAAATAGAAGGTTTTCTGTGAATCTACATTCCGAACAGAATATAGGTCGACAGATTATTTCCACTTCCATCAAATTGCGAGGAAAAGTAGAAACTGTTGACATAAGCAAACATGCTACAGTATCAGACAGACATGGTGGCTTGGAGATCTGAAGCTGCCAGTAGAGATGTTCTGAGAGGAATAGAAAAAATTCTAGCATGAATACAATCTCTGTTTAGATTTGATCTCCACCCATGAAGCTTAGCATTTCAGGAAACAAAATGACCTGAACACCAGAGCTAAAACAACAATGAAGATTTTCAAGCCAAGCCTGGAAACTTTACTGATAAAGTCAATCACTTGGACTGAACTGTTCCAAGCAAGGAGTTCATTAACTAAATGGTGTGAAGATCCCAAAACAAGTCGAGACAGACTTTACAGGCTTGGCAAGATTTTAACAGAGCAAATACTTAGTGTGTGGTGTTGTCTATGGGTCAGAGACCTCAATCGTCATTTGTTTGTCTGATTCGTAACAGTTTGTGTAATTATAGCTATGGAAACATTAATTACAAATAAAATATTTTTTTATAAATTAGTTAAAGGACCACAAAACAGAGAAGCTGAAAATAAACTTTTTTTCCCATCGATGCTAAATTATTTAAAATTAAAGTATAATTATAGCTGTCTTAATTCTTTGCATTAAGAAAGAGGATGAAACACTTGTTTTTGATTCTGAAACTGGTTTCTTTTTATTGACAGAAAGGCAAAACATTCAAAGTAACATTTGCTCTACCTTCATTTCCTGTGTTTTTTTGGGGAGAAGCAGTGTTTGGGAAAAGTATAATCTGGCTGTTTTATGTAAATTACACTACATGACACTAACCTGCTGCATTGTGGGAAAGTCCAATTAGAACTGTGTGGCCACAGCAATCGAAACATGTTGCCTGAAATCGCTAATTAGTTGTATAATTAACCATAGTGCATTCGAAATTGAAGTAATTGCTGTTTAATTTCTAACAATTGCAATTTTGTGTATTGCTTTATGGTCTGCTTTGTTGTAGATAAATGTTTATTGGAGAAATTACGAAACCCAAAATTCCAATGTTTCATTCAATGCACAAGGAGCCTGCTACAAGGCCTGGCACAAGGAGAAACGTTGATGACTAATGGTGACTTCCTTTATTCAAATGTGTGTTTCCTGCACCTCCAAAGAGTTCATTTATTTATGCGTCCCATTATACAAAATCCAAAATGAGCTGGCAGGTATGATATTTTCTAATCAGAAACTTATCATTTGCCTTCAGGTAATTACTACATTTAACAAAAAAGCTGTATTCTACATGTCTAATATTCAAAACATGGGCTCTCCAGAGCCAGGAGCTATTTAACAATTTTACACGACTGTGCAGTCCCATGAGTTGGCATATATTATTGCTATTATAATTAAGATTCTATCAAATATGTACATAATTATTAAGTCCTTTGTGCTCCTTTACAGAACGTTGCAGGCTCCGAAATGATGACTAGCAGTACTCAAAGTTGAGTTACATACAGTTACAGATTTAAATGGAGGATTTAACAAAATTCTCCACAACAGTAGTAACCTCAAAGGTTACTGGCGATTTAAGCATTACTTTCAGCATTTGTGTGAGATTGATTCTATATACATTAAATTAACAAGCAATAGGTATTATGTAATAAGTTCAAATTAATATCACCATAATACTGATTTAAAAGCAGGAGAAACACTATATTTTATGAGTATACTACACTCAATGAGAACAATCTACTTGGATTTTTCAACCAGCAATATTTTAGTAGTATGATAGTTTCTGTTTGATGTTTATTTAAATGCTTACCATATTCTCATTTATACTACAATCATCTTTCTTTTATCTTTATTATTTCTATACTTCTGTCCACATGTCTGCCCCCTTAAAAAAATGTAAAAATCCCAATTTTGGACACATTTACTCAACAAAAATCTGGCAACCCAAAGGTCCCTTTTTCATAAATTAACTTTCCCTCAAAAACTTTTCAGCCTCTTTGTACAAAAACAAAGCATATTAGTTAATTTTATGGATTTCATATTTTATTACATTTCACTACAAATACCTAAACACCACAAACACACCACAAATGAAATTCTTTAATTAAAATGTCCACACTTTCACTATTCAAACAAGAGCATTTTCTTTTGAAGAATACTGAGAATAAAGGTTTTTTCAAGCTTCCTAAAACTTTCTCACATTCTCCACTAAGCACATAATCACAACAACAACAACAACAACAACAACAACAACAACAACAACAAGAAAGAGAAAGAGAGAGAGAGAGTGAGAGAGAGAGAGAGAGAGAGAGAGAGAGAGAGAGAGAGAGAGAGAGAGAGAGAAAAACCTTACAGTTAGAATTGATGCTTGGCACCGTAATAATAATTCCACAATTTTGATTTGCTACAAATACTTATATAAACACGTTGTATACAAGGCAAATATTTGCAATAAAGAAGAAAGCTCACACACACACATTTTTTTTAACTAAACAGCTGTGTATGTTTCTCATCAGCCTTAATGTTAACCAGCCGTTTTTCAGTGCCAGTCAATATATCAACAATATACACAATCCCTGTGGAGGAGGCTTCCAAGAGAACAACTTTTACAAGAAGCACAGTGACAGAACATGGTGACCATTTAGCTGGTGCTTTTTTAGTTAAGCATTCTATTTGGGCCTGTCTTCAGACAGTCACTTATCCCTGTCCTCACTGGTGAATACTGAATAGTCTCTTTTTTCAGCAACCACCAACCTGGCAATCTCTGTCTACTGTGACATCGATTGAATGTATTTATATATTTCCGAAAAAAAAAACAAGTGTTTTATCTATTTTTACACAGTCCCAATAAAAGCCAGCATCTGTATTATCGAGTTTCATTATAAAAGAAAAAACAATCAAGATATTTCTGGGGAAACGACATTGATGAATTACTGTAATTTTGGGCTGAATAACAAATTCTCAGTATGTGGAGATAATAGTGGAAGATACATTAAGTTGATACTTCGCTCGATGCTCGAGTTATTTGTAACCACAGTGTATTGAAAGGATACCAAAAAATGTTTTCTCTTTAAAAGGTCAACATAACTTGCAACATTTATGCGCATTATTATGCATTTTAGGCAGCAGAATTAATTCCACTTTACACTTCTTTCCAAAAATGGTATGTCATGACTCTTGCCAAGCTGTCCAGACCTTGAAGATATTCACGGCACATGGGCTCAAGTGGGGTAATTATACAGTTCGATTAGCACCACAGGAGGTATGTAGGCCAACACCAAGCAGAAAGCATGATAAGAGAGAGAAATGCATTCATTTCTGGGACTAGTTTGCTGTCCCACAAGATTGGGATTTTCTTTTAAACCTTTAAAACGTTTAATTATTAATATTACTGAAATTATCAGTCTGACAGAGCACACATTGGCAACAAGAAACACCTGTCAATCACATACTGTCAGTCACTTTTATACTGGGGTGGGTGAGGGTTTTTCAAATAAAAGGTGCAATGCTCTAAGACGTTTAACACATCTAAATATAAAAATAAAGAAAAAGTGTGAAACGTAAAAGTTAATAATTTATATGCAGCGTATATATGTAGTGAATATATGTATATGTGGTCCAGGCATATATATATATATATATATATATATATATATATATATATATATATATATATATATATATATATACAGTACAGACCAAAAGTTTGGACACACCTTCTCATTCAAAGAGTTTTCTTTATTTTCATGACTATGAAAATTGTAGAGTCACACTGAAGGCATCAAAACTATGAATTAACACATGTGGAATTATATACATAACAAAAAAGTGTGAAACAACTGAAAATATGTCATATTGTAAGTTCTTCAAAGTAGCCACCTTTTGCTTAGTTTACTGCTTTGCACACTCTTGGCATTCTCTTGATGCCTACTTTGAAGAACCTACAATATGACATATTTTCAGTTCACTTTTTTGTTATGTATATAATTCCACATGTGTTAATTCATAGTTTTGATGCCTTCAGTGTGACTCTACAATTTTCATAGTCATGAAAATAAAGAAAACTCTTTGAATGAGCAGGTGTGTCCAAACTTTTGGTCTATACTGTATTTATATATATATATATATATATATAGTGGGGAGATGAGACTGGAGAGTTAGTTGCTCTGCAGGCCAGCTCCGGCTTTTGTTGATTGATAATCTTCTGATAGCAAAACCCGTGACTCTGAGTCGTTTCTACAACAAAAGCTGAAATTCTTATCTATTGTCTTATGTTAAACTTTTAAACTGAAACCCAAATGTCTTGCTATTCCAGTATGTTTAAAGGATAATGTATATGTAAAGCTTTCAAGATACATTTTCTGATATCTGTACAGTAGTCCTGGAAAACACAGGCTTTTGTAAACTGAGCTTAATGTCTTATTAAATCTTACTTCAAAGTAACATTTTAAAATCTCATGACCTCCATTTGTAAAAAAAAATTACATTGCAAGATTTTAATTCCAGTGTCCAGTGTGTTTAATTCCAGTGTCACTGGATGGAAAAAACATAACTGACTCTCTTTACCTCCATGTTTGAAAAACCTAAATGAAGGTTACCTTTTAATTAAGTAAATGAAGGAATCAAAGTCAAATCCAGATTATTCACCATTCTGGCTGTTGTCTACTAAAATATCTACTAAACTGTGACATTCGCAATGATTTTCTGCCACGCATATTTTCTTTTCATAATGTTTAATTCCCTTCTTTGTTTCTTTTTTCCAAGAAAACCTAATGGATACTTTTAAGCTTATTTAAACAGAATGTTATTTCATAAAATAAATTAAATCTAAACCATACATACAAAAAATGTAACTACAAATAATGTAATAAGTAAAATACAAATAAGTGGTACCAATAAGTAAAACCACTTAATAAGGAAAATTATTAGAATTCCTAACAGCCAGCCCCGTCTTCTGCTTGAAAGTGAAAACTGGCTCACACCAAGATTACATTAAAGAAAACCTCAGAATTCATTAATTTTTAACAAAAAAAATATAAAGCCTTTTAAAAAATAGAGACCCTTCCACAATACCGGCCACAGGTGGTTAATAATATATCCTTTAAGGCTTTTAGGGATTGTAAAAATGGCAATACATTTCTAAGATTTCTCCCCTTCATTCTTCTCCTCATGATGAAAGCCTCTGATTGAAAGAAACATTATGATAATCAGTTTAAGGACATGTGAAGCGAGCTTGAGCCAGTTCTACTACATCCATTTTTCTCTGGTGTCCACTATCAAAATATGTTCAGGCTCAGCTCACTTAAAACAAACTGTGGGTGTCAATTAGTAGTAACTGACTCTCGCCAAGAAAGATACTCCATTCCATATGGGAATCGCACTTCAATTTCGCTCAGAACCAATATTTCACACAACATTTCACTCTTATGACTATGGGCCCAGTTTACGTGCCTGCCTAAACACTGCCCCATAGAGCTAAGATATACTGGTACATTTTGTAATTTGTAATTTCATGCCTTGTGCATTTGCATTGGTCCAGCTTGGGATGGGGGACGGGCGATATAGGCTGGGATTTCAGAGGTTTGTGAATTAGATTCCATGTTAAGTGTTGGCTTTTCGTCATATAGATTTGTTGTAAATCACATAAAATAAACTAGGTTTATTAAAAGCATGCTGTAGATAGATAGATAGATAGATAGATAGATAGATAGATAGATAGATAGATAGATAGATAGATAGATAGATAGATAGATAGATAGATAGATAGATAGACATTCTGTCCATGTCATTTTGATATTTGGCTTTTTAATGAATGAGGTCATAGAAGAATATCTTTAACAAACATAGTTAGATTGATATGAATAGTGACAGTTATATAACCACCATCCTTTATAATATAACTTAACAACCTATTTTATTTGATGCTTACATTTAACGAGTCATTACAACTCTGGTGGATGTAAGTAGAGGGTCAAAAAGCTATAAAACATCCATGGCATTTCCAGATAATTATTATCAGCTTGGATTTTACATTTGATTTAGACCAATGATCTAGTGGACTGTATTTCTCAACATAAATTTGAGCTAAATCATAAATGATTTTGGCACTGTCTTGACAAGTTCAGCCATTCAGATTTTGCAATATAGGCAAATAATAACATTGATTGGGAATTCCTTCTATAAATAGGAGGGTTTAGTAATGAATAGGTATTTAATAAACATTATTTCAACACTGCATCCTACATTGTCTGTATAAATGTATTACCTTGATTTTTCAGAACAGATAATACTTTTATTCATTCATTCAAACATACAGTACAAACATCACTAGGTTATGTATGTAACCCTAGTTCCCTTTCAGGGACTCGAGCTGCGTCAAAACACTTTGGAAACGGCTTGCGTTGTTCACGCTCTGAATCACGTGTAAAATCTGGCCAATAGGCAAGTCGTGACATACGTAACCTAGTGACGTTCCCTTTCAGAAACTTGAGCTGCGTCGAAACACTTTGGGAACAAGTGTCCGACCACGCCATACTGACCAGTCCATGCCTAATGCGATGGTTGTTGACTTCAGGAGAGCACAGAGCAACCATTCTCCACTAATCATTGAGTGATCCTACATGGAGATCGTCAAGAGCACCAAATTCCTTGGTGTTCATTTGGCGGATAACCTCACCTGGTCACTCAACACCAGCTTCATCACCAAGAAAGCTTAGCAGCGTCTCTACTTCCTGAGAGGGAGATGGGCTGAGGAAAGCCCATCTCCCTCTCTAAATCTTTAAACAATACAGAACAGTGGAAAGTGAGAACTAACATGAGCACTGGAATGTGTGATTATGAGTATTGTTCTTTCTACAGTCTTTTACAGTCATTTGTGGTTATAAAACTAGGAGCTACTAAGCAACTCATAAAATAGCTCAACAGTTGCGATCATCATAGATTCAACACCAGCTTCTCCATGCCAGAACCTATAAACACTCAAAGAGGTCCAATGTCAAAACTCCAATTGGCACTGGTACGTCTCTAGATGGTTCGGGATGTTTGCGGGGTTGGCATCTACTTCTTTAAAGGTCCACAGCCTTCATAAGGTGGGACGTGACTGGGACTGGAGCAACCTCAGGATGCCTCAGCATGGGTAAAGAAAGAGAAGCTGTAGAGAGGAATTAGCGTAGCTGCTGTTTATGATATTAGCAGCACAAGTTGATAATGTGCATGTGATCAAATGTACTGGAGCACAAGGTTATGATGTGATGTGTGTTATGTGTAGGCTTTGCTTAAAAGATAAGTTTTTAATCTGCACTTAAACTGAAAGAGTGTGTCTAAGCCATGAACACTGTCAGGCTCGAACAGCACAGGCTGTGAGGGGTCTGTGGGCTCACTAGCATCCAAAAATTCTCCATCCTCTGAAGAAGAAATACGGAGATCCGCATTACACGCACCGGAAGAAGGAACCGCCGAAGTGCTTTCCCCAGGGAATGGAAGCTCGGCCCAGCAGGAGAGGCTGGGGAAGACTCATCCATCTCCATGCCTTCTACTATGTCGGCCTCCGAGCCCCGCGACCTTCGGCAATGCTTTGCCTCGGCGAGAGCTGGACCTGAGCCGCGAGGGAAAGCGCTCTCCCCTAGTGCCGGTCCATTTATTTGATTGGTTAAACGTTGTTCCAAAAGTGTTCATATTTCCTATGACCGCATTGGGTTGTGTCAGAAAAAGACAAACTTTAAAGCAAATGAGCATGAAATTTCTTTTATAAGCTTTCCTTTATATCCTTCATTAAAAAGGGGTTGGATCTATTTCAATAGCAGAGCAAAAATAAACAGAACATTTGCCCATATTATATCCAAAGTAATAATTGACTAATTTATTTTAACTTCAATTTTTTTAACCATAATATCCTGCACAAAATTATTATATCTGATCTTTTTAAATGTTATTTGATTAAATTTAATATGATTTTGTTCAGTGTGGAGGCTGCCTGTAGCAACATTTAAACAATGGGCAATTTATTAAATAAATGAAAAAAAGATGGATTCTAGGCTCATGTGGTACAAAATCTTTTTGCAAAATTGTTTGATCTTTGACAATTTGCATTTACCTCATTCCCTGATGATTTAATCCGCAATCCTTTTAGTCCACATTTACAGTTTTTTGTTTTTGATTAATCGTCATTTTGATTAATCGTCATTTCAAAAAAATATATTTAATTTCTCTGAATCATAATTGTTCTGACTATTTAAAAAGTCATTTGATTCTGGATTTATTCCATTAGATGTGCATAGCATGTGATTTAGGTTATAGGAAATGGCAGCCATTTTAGATTGATTTCACTTTGCAACAGCAGTGATGCAGCAGATGTCTCCCTGATTACAAAGGATTTTTTTATATATATTTTTTCATCATCTGTAAGTTTTTGTTTATTGAATTTCATCTTTGTTAAAAAATGTTTCATTCACTTTAATAATTTTATACCTAATGTCTGTTTTTTGCTTGCATTTTTGTTTTACTAGAATAAACTATGATGTTGTACATTTCAAGTACAAACACTGGAAAATAACTCTTTTAGTTTAAACTATTTTCTTCAGGCTTCATCGTGTTTATCTCTATGTCGAGGTGCAACCTACTTGCAGCAGAGACAGAATAATAATGTTTAATTTGTCTGCTCCATATGTGTTGCATCGTATTCATACCTCAATTAGATCCGAAAAGTTATTTCTGCACTTCACTAATAACTAATAGAGTCCCATTGGGGAAGGAAAGAAGCCATGCTTGGGGGAGGATCAGAGGACAGGGTGGTTAATGAAAGGGTTACCAGGGTCGTGTTTGTTACACCAAATAAGTCTAGTTTAAAAATTCTTTGTAGCCAGCCAGATTTTGTTTGATAGCAAATACGGTATAAAAGTAAATGTCTGTCTATAGAGAAACTTATAAGAAGATCTTATAAAAAAAAATAAATAACATTAATGAAAAATAACATTAATGAAAGATAACAAAACCCTTTTTGTGTTTGTTAATATCAGAAAGAAGCACTAATTACTCCACTTTTTACTGTGACACTTCCTGTTTCACTGAAGGCATAAGTAGTATCCCGAGAGCGATTATTGTAGCTATTGCCTCCACCATCTGGTGACGCAGATGAAATGAATCACTTCAATTGTCATTGAAATGCTTATTGCTACTGCACTCACTAGTCCACCGGTGTTTCATGGTCAAAGTATGTTTTGCTTTTTTCTCCTCACTAGGCTGTTCAATCCATTAACTTTATTTATGCTCATGACTACACTCTAAATGGCAAAAAGTGCATACAAAGGCACTTATCATGTCAGCTTTAATGTTTTTTTCTTCCATTAGCTGTGTTTGAAATCCTATTAGCATTAAACTATTCAATATTCTTATGCACTTACAAATTTGGTAAATATAATCCACTGTGGGCTGCATGTCCTTAACCATAATTTATTTAATATACATCAATAGAAAGAGTTAATGTGGATTGTTAGGGGCACAACAGAAAAGCAACACAAGAACACCTATTATTAGCAGATCACAAGTTTAAACTTTGAAAATGCCTCAGAAATAAAATGGCAAACGAATTACTAGCCAATTGTTTGTGTCAACCTTTATGATTCTTAATAGGTAGCCGTTAAATGATAAGGCAAGCTATTAGGTCAGGTACCAAACTGAAAAAAAACAACATAAAATTAGAGACAAACATGTTGGTAGATGCAGTGTTTAGCTTTCTAAGACTGGACCACATCTAGCCGTATAAAATATCATATAGATTTCATGTTTTTTAATCCCTGCCATTTTGTCACAAGTGAACTCATCAAACAAACTGAAGAATATTCTGTATAATGTGATAAAGTTATTAGTCATATAAAAAAAAAATCCCATCTGAAAAATAATGTCATACATGTGGAAAATGAACACATGAAAGTAATGGAGTTTATCTATATTTATTTTCCGAAAGCAATATGGTTGCAGCATACAAATATATCACATAAGATATGACAACACAAACACACAGTGCAAACACCCAATTTCATCCTCAGAGGTATTCACTAAGAGATTTTAAACTTTACTAAGGGAAATGAATGTCTAATTTACTAATTAAAGTTCTATATTGAAAATCAGAAGAGATGGGGTGAAACAAGTACAAAGTACAAATACTTAATTACTGTACTTAAGTAGATTTTTCTGGTATCAGTACTTTACTTCACTATTTATTTTTTAGGCAACTTTTTACGCAAATATCTGTTATTTATTTTTTCAAACCAGGCTCGTTACCTTAGTTTAAATCTACAGGTAGTCGTCCACTTACGACCTATGCAACGACTTTACGACCACAATCGCTAGCCGTGGCGTACGACAGTGCGTACCAGCTTCCAGCATCATTTCACAGTACATATAGCCTACTCTGTTACGACCGGTCTGTCGGTCTCAATTGTGGTCGTGAGTCGACGACTACCTGCATTTGATAACATGCTAATTTTTTTCTTCTTCTCATTGCACACCGTTCTTAGCCCATCAACCTATTTCCTGTCATTGTGTGGCTTTTTTTAATCTAGTCAAGTCAAGTCAAGTCAAGTTTATTTCTATAGCGCTTTTCACAACAGACATTGTCTCAAAGCAGCTTTACAGAAATTAACAGTTAAGGTGAATGGTGTGCATTTTCCCCTGATGAGCAGCCATGGCGACTGTGGCAAGGAAAAACTCCCTTAAATGTCATGAGGAAGAAACCTTGAGAGGAACCAGACTCAAAAGGGAACCCATCCTCATTTGGGTGACATCAAGAGTGTGATTATAGTCTTTAAACGATACAGAACACTGGAGAGTGAGAACTAACATGATCGATGAATCTACCACTGGTATATCATTTCCTGGCTCTCACACACCACAGACGTAGGCTAGCCTATGAAGCTAACAATGAGCAGGAAGAAGCCGACAAGAAGTATGGGGGTAACATGGATGAGACAGAGGGAATCAGTGATGTAAACATGACATAGATAGATAGACATGACATAAAAATTCCTGATCACCTGATCACCATCATCTTTTATCTGCTTGTGTTGTATATGGTGGTTGTTCAGCCTGGATACATGCATAAGGTAACAAAAGTTGAAATTCTCTTGTATTAATATATTAAAATGAGGTGAGGTCCAGTTAAAACATAAGTATCTGTACTTCTACATGAGTGAAGGATTCATGTACTTTTGCCACCTCTGGGTGAAACTCATGATACATATGGTGGAAATCATTTAACAAAATACTCTTGGCTTTACCCAAATCCCGTTTATTATATAACTGGGCCATAGTCTTTTGCATCCTCCACACAATTTTATTTCCCTGCTTAACAATTCACAACAATTTTGGTTTTTCACATTTAGAGAATTAAACCAGCACTGCAATGAAAAAAAAAACAGTGACTCAAAATAGGATCTGTAGAATCATGTGTTTACAAAATGTGTTTAAAAACCACGTTATTTTTACATATATTTTACATGTGAGGTCCATGTAAATGTTCTTTATTCAAATAGGAGGCTGAGGCAAACAAACTTTTTTTAAATATGCAACGAGATGCCTCATACAAATGAAATAGAGAAATATTACACTGACAGTTTGCCTTTGAAAAAGGAGTGCTTCAAAACAGTTTTAACAAATGCTCATCCTTCAACAACATTATCACAGGTTTAATGTAGCGTAACTGAGAATAATAATATAAATGCTCAGCTTTTCTTCCGGACTGCAATCGACCCTACAGCTTGTCTATCAATCTACACTTTGCTCAGCTTCTCAGTAGTAGGCTTGCTCTGTTAAACAGCTCATCATTCTTTTCACAAGTGGACAAAGCTCTGCCTTTTTCAAGAATAATGTTCCTAATGTCCAGTTATTTCTGTGTTGATAAGACTCTTAAGGATTATTGCGAATAAGAGCTTCTTTCTGAGCTGTTGTGGCTCAGTTAAAATCGCTTTATATAAAAAATATTCCTAAGAAAACGCCCTATATTCTCTGAACCAGTCTGACTCACTTTATCAGTCAAAAGCCTGTGATGAATAAGGCCTGGTTGCCAAGCGTACTATTTATTTATTTTTTTATTACACTTGCAGGAAAGATTAATTTAAACCAAGAGAGCAGCTAATGGATTTCAGATAGGAAATTATGGTTGAATCCGTATGAAGTAAGACTTGGATATTTACTATATTGTATATATCGACTGTGTATTGGCTTCCAACACTGAAACCTACTGCCCTCAAGCGAGAGGAAGGAAGAGACAGATGGCGGTTTGAAGAAAGAAAAGAAACAAGAGATTTATAAAGCACTTACATTGCTTCCTCTTTCATATTTGTGATCAAATATAATCCGGTACTGATATGCAAAATACGCCTAAACCTCTAAATGAACATGTGTCAACGATTTGTCATTAGAAGCCTCTAGATTAATAGATAAGGGGTAATGTTATATGTGAATAGTCTGTGTTATATAAAAACCAGTTGGCATGTCGGTGGGAATTTTCTTGGATTAGTTGTTTTATGTAAGTACACACTGTGGAAAAGCAGCATCATCAGATGTCAAGCCTTTGTGGAGCCGACCACCTGCTTTTTTCTCTCTTGGCCTGCGCGTCTCTGCAATCTGCCCTGTGACCTTACCACAGCAGGTGAGTTCGAACAATACATGACTCACAGATGTCTCAACAAATCCACTGTCCATTATTTTTTGTTGGAAAAGAAACATAAGATCAAAGAATTCTGTGTAGGTGGAACTGTATAATTATTTTCTTCATTTATAGTCATTTAGGCCAGGTTTCAAATTCACCGAGATTTCTTGCTTTTAAGGTAATTACAATCGTTTCTAAAAGTATTGAAACAACAAAAACAATGTACAATGAAGACATTTAGGTTTGAGGTCAAAATATAAATATGAAATGATTGTGTGAGTGAAAAAGTGAAAAGTGAAAAGGAAAGAATTAATGCTTTCATTTCATTTCAGCTAGATGTGTTAAACAACTTAGAGCATGACACAGTTGGTGGCAGACCACCCAATTTTTAGGGGAGCAAAAGTATATAGTAGGAACAGAGTCTTCAATCAAAATAACACTTAATAATGCTTAATATTCTTCTTTTTTGATTGTATGAGAAGTTAAACACTAAGGAAGGGTTAAGGATTTGTTCCAGTTGGCCAGGCAGAGGGATCAAGCTGGGAAGGATGTGCTGCAAGTTAGGGCAATAAAGAATGCAGATGGAAATGTGTTGATTTGCAAGGAGAGTGTGTAGCGAAGGTGGAGTATTTTGAGAAGCTGGTAAGTGAGAAATTTGAGAGTGTGTTAGAGAAATGAAGAAAAGAGTACAGGCAGGGTGAGTGGTTAGAGAAGAGTGGCAGGAGTGATTCATGATCTGCAAGAGTGAAAGGGAAAGTTTATAGGACTGTGGTGAGACCTGCAATGTTGTATGGTTTAGAGACAGTGGCATTAACTAAAGCTAAAGATGCTGAGATTTTTTCGAGTTTATTAGAGGAACGTTTTGGAGACAAAGTGAGAGAGGCCTTGAGATGGTTTGGACATGCGCAGAGGAGAGACATGGGGTATATCAGTAGAAGAATGCTAAAGATAGAGCCGCCAGGCAGTAGGAAGGAGGACCAAGGTGGAGGTTCATTGATGTGGTGAGGGAGGACATGCAGGTAGTTGGTTTGAAAGATGCAGATGTAGCGGACAGATGGATGTTTCACCAAGACAATGACACCAAACATACAGTTAAATAACTCCAGAAGGCCAAGTATGTTCTAGCTGATCTCCTGACTTAAATGACATTCAACATTTGAGAAAGATTTTAAAATTGCGAGTCCATCTGTGGAACCTGAATAACTTTGAGGGAATCTAAAACGTTTTGCCAAGAAAAATAGGCAGATGTTAAACTAGAATGCTGCAATATATTTAAACATATCTTTGTTTAGCTCATGAATAGATACAGCAATTTTCTGTTATATTTGGAATTAATACTGTATATATGCATGAAAAATGTGCTCCAAAATCTTGCTCCAAAATAGCAAGAATTTATTGCTGAGCATTTATTTTATGTGGGTGTAGGTGGGTTAGCTTTTTGTTCATTGTTTGTCTTTGTTTTTTGTTGTCTGCTCTTTGACATTCTTTTGTTGTTTCATATTAGGGGTTAAGCACCAACAGTGCTAGAACCCTACTGCTTTTGTTTGTGTTCCTCTTCTTCTGATTACTACCTGAAGTTAGAAGTCTATCGGCAGTGAAAAGTGGTGAAACTTGCCACACTTAAAATGTGCACAGATATTGTTAGAGAAAGGGGCTCAAGGAGAAAAAGGGCACTTCTTATATTTATTAAAAATAATTCTAAACAAATTGTTAAACATATTAACACAACTTACAAACAACTTACTTACCAGTTAATTTGAATTCCTTCACACCCAAGTGTTTCATGTTTTCAGCTGTCGTTTCTCCATTAAGCTAGCCTGTATGCCCATTATAAATAAATAAATAAATAAATAAATAAATAAATAAAACTCCCCAGAAGTTTCTCGTCTCGAGGAAGAAAATGGGCATGTGCTCAAGCCCCCTTTGGTATCTATGTGTGCACTTGTTTTCCACAAAGATGGCTGAGGCAATAAAAAGATCGGTATCTCCCTGAAACTGAATTACAGTACAGTGGCCAGGGTCATACGAATGTTTTACCAAGACAGGGTCCATCAAAGAAGTTGAGTCCTTGTGCTGTGAGTCAGGTGCAGAAACTAGCTTCAGAAAACCGACAGGAGTGCTGCAGCATTGCTTCAGAGGTTGCAAAAGTGGAAGGTCCACTTGTCAGTGCTCAGACTATACGCCGCACACAGAAATAAGTCGGTTTGCATGGTTGTTGTCCCAGAAGGAAGCCTCTTCTGCAGTTAATTCGCAAGAAAGCCCGCAAATAGTTTGCTGAAGACAACCTGTCAAAGAGCATGAATTACTGGAACCGTGTACTGTGGTCTGACGTGACCAAGATAAACTTGTTTGGCTCAAATGGTCACCAGCATGTGTGGTGACGCCCTGGTGAGGAGCACCAAGAAAATTGTGTCTTGCCTACAGTCCAGCATGGTGGTGGTAGCATCATGGTCTGGGGCTGCATGAGTGTTGCTGGTACTGGGGAGCCGCGGTTCATTGTGGAAAACATGGATTGCAACATGTACTGTGACAATCTGAACCAGAACAAGATGCCCCCCTTTCAGAAACTGGGCCGTACGAAAAGCTGTATATCTGCTATGTTTGCCATTACACAAAATAGGGTGTTTGACTATATTTTGGAAATACAGTAAAACCCCGTTGTATGAGCAACCTATTGTACGAGCAAACGGAGATACGAGCAAATTTGCTCGCAAAATTTTACCCTGTTTCACAAGCAAATTTCGACGGCACTAGCAAACCCACGCTGCGTTCCCCGTTTTCGGCGGAGGGTCACATCAGTCTCTTAGTTAATGACGTATCACTCGGTCGCTCTCGTTGTTCAGTGCAGCAAAAACTTAACTTTTTTTAGTTTTATATTTTTATTTCACTAGAAATCTTGAAAAATGTCTCTCAATAAAATCAGTGATGGTGCTGTGAAAACGAAAGTAAATAGAAATACCATGGAAACCGAGGAGGTTACGAGCGTGATGTGCGTTTCACACTCGCAATCAACCACTACCACATGAGTAAGTGTTATGCGAGAAACAGAGGCGGAAGCCGAAGTCAAAGCAAACAAAGTTTATTTTGCAAAAACGCGTACTCGCAGTAACTGGGAAGTAATCCAGTGGTGGGAGCGCGGTCCACTAGTCCAGAACTGGATGAGAAGCAGTCTGTGTAATATCCAAAGGAGCGCATGGGAGACGCGCGCCACTGACCACAAGCTCGGGAGAATCGTGACATGTACAGCCAAACCATTGATAATAACGGACAGCGAGTGAGGGTGAATGAGGGGTTTATATATGGTTGGGTGATGAGTGTTAAACGAGAGTCAGGTGTGTGATTAGTACGCCGGAGAGCAGCTCCGTGCGGGTGGGGCACGCACGGGAGGAGAATCAGGGAGCTCCCTGACAGTAAGTGTTAAATTGTGTTTTGTGTACATTACGGTAATTTGTACATTACGGTAATTTGCGGTGTATTTGTTTGTTAAAATAGGCTACAAATACTTTTTAAGTGCAGAAATAAGCGATCGAATGAGATCTCGGAACGGATTAAATCACTTTTACATTCATTCTTATGGGGAAAATCAGTTCGAACGTACGAGCAAATGGACCTACGAGCAATTTTCTAGAACGAATTATGCTCGTACAGCGGGGTTCCACTGTACCTTGACATTTTACACATTACATTTATATTTTACATTTTGCGATTTAGCAGACAACTTTATCCAGAGGGACTTACAATTATCTCATTTATATAACTGAGCTGTTAAGTGTTAAGGGCTTCGCTTATGGGCCCACCTTTAGAAGCAAGGTGATGCTGGGATTTAATCGATCTTGGCAGTCATTCGAAAGATTTATGATAACTACAAAAATACCATATTAACTTCCATCTTATTTAATCATTAGCTGGTACTATTGCTTTCTTTGTTTCCCTCACTTGGTCAGTTAGTATTTTATAAAAAATTTTGAGCCAAACCTCAAGACCTTTGGCTCATATCATAGCAAACTCAGACCAAGCTACAGTACACAAGATGGATTTGATATCCAAAGCCAATAATTCATTACATGCAAACCAATTTTTCAGTAAATGTGTAAATCAGGAAACAAGGTCATATTTTGATAACAAGTAAAAAAGAATTCGACAAAATCATGTAAAACAAAAAGATGAACTAATCAAACTGGATCCAATAACATATCGTACGTGCCTGTAGACCCATGGCAAGCTGCAGCAATATGGAGCAAAACAGCAATGTTGAGTCTACCATGTGTGCAGAGCATACAAAGCCTTTACTGTTGATTGTTAAAAAAGAAACATAGCACATTGAGCTGTGAAAACAAGTTTAACAGATGTCTTGCCCCATCTGGTCTGTAGAGAAATTTTTTTTTTAATTTTTATTATTGTTATAAACTCCTATGAATAGTTTTTTTTACTAATATAAACTGTTCGAAAATCTCTGTAGGCATAAAACAGAGAAAACATTTAGGCACACACACTAAATATTTGTATGACTGTAAAACACCCAAAAAAACATGTATAAAGCATGATTGTGCAGAAGTCCAATCATACAAAAATGTACAGTTTAGGCAAAACTCCATTAATTAATCCTCTTGCAGTCACATTTCTGCAGTGCTTCATTGCATCTACACAAGAGGACCATGTCCTGAATAATGTGAAAACATTGGCATTATTTGAATTCAGGATGGTCATATCTAATGCTTGAAACCTCAAAATCTGCTTTGGATGTGGTGAATTACATTTACCAAAATAAGAAATCTATGTAGAATAGAGGAAGAAAATTCAAGCAACAAGACAAGACATAAATTTTAAAAAAAAAAGGAGAAAAAAAACCAGAGTATAAAGACCGATGAAGACATTCATCTGTGAGAAAGTCAAGCAAGAAAATATGGCAGAGACAGAGCCAAAAGCAAAACAAAATGGCAAAAAAAGATGCAAAAGTACGAGGAGAACGAGTGCTGCAGTACCCTGTGAAGCAAGGGCTGTGAAATGGGGAAATACTGACATGCCTGTGATATTTCTGAAACATTTTTTTCAGAAATGTTGCTCCGTTGCAGTTTCAGAAACATTACCACTAACAATATCCATAATTGTATTAGAGCACATTATGTGCTGAGCGTAGAGCCACTGAATGCTTAACAAAACTGTCTCATAATGTTCTCTGTGAGCCAGGTAAACACCTTTCCTCTCAAATTCTGGCTCCCCCATTGGCCTCAATGACTCATTTAAAGCTCCCAAATGAATAAAAATGTGTACCTGTCTTTTTCAGTTCAGAGTGCAAGTCACAGAATTGATGTTGTACTACAATTTACAGGATTTAAAAAAAAGCCCTGTGCAATGCCTTCCCGGGGTGATGGAGAAGCTGCTCAGCCTTAACTCTCTAGCCTGTCCCATCTCTTACAGAAGTGGATTTATAGGAGCTTCAGGGCACTTCAGCTTGAGTCCATCTTTACTGCCATCTCATCCTGCCTGTTCTTTCCCCTGTCTGCAAAGTTGAACTGATGAGATGCGAGCCCAGTTATATTGATCTCTAAATGTGTGGTAGAGAAATAAGAAAAAAAAGTGTTGATCAGTGATATAGCCTCTCTGGCGATGTCTTGTTTTATTCAGTGCTTGGTGAACCTTACTTGCTATGTTTTACTTTGCCCATTTTAAAATTTTTATGTTGAATCTGAACATGTTAAATGACCAATAAAGGTGTTAAATTAACATTGAAATATTAATACCAGTGCTGTTAATGGCTTTTTTAATGTTAAGCTTATGAAAGGTGATCAAGTGGCAGTGGTGGCTCATCCAGAGTATCAGCTATTTAATAAAATTTGTTTTCATAAAGCCCTCATCAACAACTACATTCATTTTAAATTCTGTTGAAATATTTGCAGTCACTACCAACTATTTAAACATTATAATATGACAAATAATAAATAATATGACAAGTCAATATTCCACTGATTTGCTCATGTTGTTAGATGTAGCACAATTTATTATGTATTTTTGTATTATTGCAGCATTGCTAAAAAATGGAAATACTATAACAATACTTATAGACATCAATGAAAGATTTGGGTGATTTGAGGTAGTTTATTGTATTTTTTTTTTTTTTACCCAAATGCTTGGTCTATGCACATTTTTATTAGAAGAAGGGAGACAGGACAGGTAAAGATACGGTTCCCAGATTGGGTAGGATTAAGATATTCCATTCCATTTAATTTCACTTTTAGCAAATTTCCACGAAATGGCAGCATGTTAATGGATATATGTGTCCAAAACCTCTGAAGGTGTTCTGTGGCATGTGGTGCTAAGGTGTTAATATGAGATCTATTGCGGGTGGGGATTGGAGGACCAAACAGATTGTCCAGCATGAGCTCATATGGGTCAGTCAGCCATCAGCCATTTGCCAGTTCACCGGTTGTCCTTCTTGAACCATTTTAGTAGATACAAACTTCCCCTGGAAACTTCCCACAAGAGCTAGAGTTTTGGAGATGCTCTGATCAAGTTGTCATCACAACATAAACTTTGAGCACTGACTGTTCACTTTCTGCATAATATCCCTCACCTTTTGACAGATGCCATAGTAAAAAGAAAAATGATGTCACCTGCTACTGGTTTCAATGTTATGGCTGATTGCTGTGCATCAACCCTGAACTGTGCAAAACTTTCAAAGCCTAATACCTTGACTTCAAATCTTATATTGTATACTTGAAAATGTAAGATATTTTTTAGATCAGCCCACAGAACATATTTCTCTTTGTTTCTATAATTGAATCCTTTGCTGAGTGCTTTTCAATGTGTTAAACTTCCACGTCTATAATAAATGCATAACCTAGTTAATGGATGAATAAATTGTATCTGCTTCGTTCACTGACTTGTTGCCATAAATCAAATACAAGGTATGCCATCCAAAGCAGTATAGTCTATCTTCCAGTTTATCGGGATATTTTATTTGAACTCAGACTAGCAGCCTGAAGAGTTGAGTTAATAGGTTTTCATCTGTGAAAATAAATAAAAATGTTAATTTTGAAAAGTTCATATTTGTGCTGTCAAATGTCACTGTCACCTAGATTATTAAACATGCAGAGAACTACAGCAAAAAAACACAGCATCAAATTGCCCTGAGATTGTACCAGACTCTGGAGTGTAGTTAAATGTCACAAATAGGACCTGCACTTGAGAAAGAGGAGATCGCTTTGCTTGACTGCAATAGCTTATCTGTATTTGTTGAAAATGTGAATATACTATACATATCTACTAGGCACCATACATGTTTTTTTTTTTTAACAATTTATGTTATTGCTATTGCTACAAATTCATCACAAACAGACAATTTGAGGCCATAAAAATTCTATCCTGTGGTCTAGCCATATGTGTAGTCCAGTGCTTTTTTTTCAGTGCTGTAAAACTGTAATGAAACTGCATACTATGGTAATATCAAGTACACAAAAATCTGAAATTATAAATATATAATGAATTCTAGGTTTTGTTTTGTTTTTTAAATCGGAGAAGCAAGAAACTTTTCCATTGCTTATCCTGAGAATTATTTCTTTTTCAGTACATTTTCCATTGTTCTGATGCTGCGACTGATTCACCCTACCAAAAATATTGTGCTGGATCAAGTGCTATTTTATTTTTAAGGTGCAGAACAGTAAGACTGGAAATCGTATTGTTGAATTAAGACAAATTTACATTGGTCACAATTTGATACCAAGGACGAGTAGTACAGCCTTGATTCAATTCGGTTCCATTTGACTTGTATAGTACTCTTAACAATAGACATTTTCAAAAAGCAGCTTCACAGAAATAAATGATATATTTTTATTTATTTACTGTTTATAAATATATATATACTATATTTTGTTAAATTGTCTACCACTGTATTAATTATTCATTTTTATTTTTAACAGTTGGGGGATAGTCGTTCAATAGTTAGTGCATTGAAAACTCCTGGTTTGGGGATTGTTAAATATTTATTTGTGTCTCTTGTTTATTTTTTATGTAACGTGCTTTGAGTCCTCATTTACTATCCTATGATTTTTAAGTAAGCACCTGAGTGAGAACTGATTATATTTCACTTACTATCGCATCTTTTACACCTACACATAATTAGATGCATGTGTGTGTAAATATGCATTGTTATTCAGTGTGTGTGAAGCAAAACAATATGCCCATTTAAAGCCAGATTTTGTAACTGAATTTTTTCCATAATTTCTTGACCAGACTGGGATTCCCTGACAATGGATTATGCAACTGGAATTTCAAAATCTCTTTTATGTCGCGACAGTTAAATGTGACATAAAATCTCTTTTATGTCGCGACAGTTAAATGTGACATGCAATTTGTAGCCACCAGTTTTTGTTATTCAGATTAACTGTCAGCCTGGAGACGAACACAAGACAAATTGTCTTTTCATGCTTTCATTCCAACCATGTCAGCCTTGCCCTAATCCAGCGCTTCAGTCACCTACAAAACATCAAAGCCTCTTTTGGTGATCAACATCCCAACAAAGCACAGCATGGAGTATTTCTTTCCTCCTTTTCAAGACCTGTCAAAAGTAAGAGTACTCCACATGACGCTTTTAAAGGGCACTATATCACAATATCAAAGTCACTTATATAATCATTAAACACAAACATCTTCAGATCAGTTCTATTTGTGTTCAGAACCTTTTTTATAAATTTGAGATTTACAAAAAAATTCGAATAAATTTCTAAGTATGTTTCCATCTTACATATCCATTTACACTTATTTTTAATTACAATACACTTATTTGTTGTAGACCCCCCTTATCTAGAGAGACCTACAGAAGTACTTTGAAGTCTCCATCAATAAGTACATCTCCAGACTAATAGCCTAAAATTCCGAACAGCCTAAAAGCTCTGTTCAGGAGAATAGCATTGTATAAAAACACACATAAGACAATACATGAATTTGAAAATAAAATGAAATAAAATGTACTCCATAAAGATTTAGGATGATCTTCGTTTTTTTTTTTTAAGACTTCAAGTGACTCAGCTGTTTGGACATCTAGGGGAACTTCGTTCTATCACCTAGAACACATCCTTAATTCATGTCTTCGCTGTATCCAAAGAGATGGTGGGACCAGTCGAGCAGTGCTAGAGGATCGGTGGGCGTATAATGCAGAATTTATAGAAAGTGCTTCAAGGTAGGTGGGTTTTAGTCCATTTTTGGCTTTGTAGACACATTAATATTTTAAATTTGATGCAGGAAGCTACAAGAAACCAGTGGTTGGAGTGTAGCATTGAGCCAGAGTGGAAGTGTTGAACTTTGGAAAGTTGAAACTAAGTCATGCAGAGGCACTAAAATGGTATGCAGTGGTTAACCAACAAAGAGTGAGTTACATTACACTAATTCTGTCTTAAAGTGACAAAAGATTGAGCAAAACCTTGAATGGATATAAATGGACAAATCCTTATTTTATATATGTTAATATATAAAATATATCTTATAAATAAGATATATTTATATATCTTACAAAAGTGAGTACATCCCTCACATTTCAGCAGCCATTTTATTATATCTTCTGAAGGGACAATACTATAGTAATTTAAACTAGATTATTAAGCCAAGGATATATTTTAGAGTAGTCAATGTGTAGCTTGTACTGTCCTCTGAAAAAACTCAACATACAGTCATTATTGTCCAAGTAGCTGGCAACAAAAGTGAGTGCACCCTAAGTGATAACAGCTGTACGGCATGTAACCATGCAAAGCCACACGTCCTTTTCATTATGATCATGTTTTTATCTGCTTGACAGGACCATACACATTTGTGTATCTTGCATTAGAGCAGTTGAAATGTGGTGTTTTGAGTACAATTATCTCATACTGACCACTGAATGTTCAACATGGCACTAATAAAATAAAATGAAATAGGCCTCAAATGCCAATGAAAAATCTTCAATCTTAAATAAGTAAAAGCAAAAACTTCTTTATTGCATTCACATTCTGATGAGCTCATAGAAGGTGGTCACTTCATCACATTAAAATGATCAAACACACACACACACTCATATTTATACCCTGGAGTCACATGGTACCTTTGTTTTTTTTTTCTAATTGGCAAAGAACTCTCTGAGGATTTGAGAATTAGAATTCTTGCTCTCCTCATAGATGGCTAAGGCTATAAGAAGTTTGGTAACACCCTGAAACTGAGCTGAAGTACAGTAGCCATGGCCATACAGAGGTTTTCCAAGACGGAACAGGCCACGCAAGGGTCGATCAAATAAGTTGAGTCCTCGTGCTGTGCATCAGGTGCTGAAACTGACTTTAAAAAACAGACACGAGTACTGCCAGCATTGTTTTTTTCTACATTTTCTAAAATAATAACGACCTAAACACACCGCAAGATGACAACTGCCTTTCTGAACTTCATGGAGTGGCCAAGTATATCTGCAGACCTGAACCCTATTGAGCACCTGTGGGGCATCCTAAAGCAGAAGGTGGAGAAGTGTCATGTGTTTAACATCCAGCAGCTCATTATGGAGGAGTGGGAGAGGATCCCAGCAACAAACTGTGCATCTTTGGTAAATGTTATTCCCAGGAACACAAAACATTGACACTTGAACACAGTTTTGACATGTTCACTTAGGGTGTACTCACATTTGTTGGCAGCTATTTTGAATGGCTGTATGTTGTTATTTTGAGCAGTGCATTTTGTTGGGATGAGCATAAACATGAGAAGTAAGGGAGGAGAAGAGAGGAGAGGAGAGAAAAGGAGAGGAGAGAAAAGGAGAGGAGAATGTATGAAATCAACCTTATTTAACACAGACAGAACAAACCAATAATGGAAAGAAGTGAGGGTGTTAAAACAGGCTTAATAATGTAAATAGTAGAGTAAATGCTAAGAGTGAAACTTTGGAGGCATTCACTGAAAGCCCTGGTCATGTCTAGATTATTTATCAGAAAAGTGCTAATTGAGAACAGGTGGTGGTGATTAAAAGTCTGGGGAACAGGAATGCAGTAGCAAATCATGTGCTTCATTGTTGTTTGGCTTTGCAATCTGTGAGTTTGTATGTAGATCAGACATGACACTTTGGCCAAATCTATTTTAAAAATCAATAGCAGATATAAACTTCAAGAAAGACTGTATTATAAGCTACATTATTCCTTTAATGTCAGACCTCAGGGTTTTACTGAATGCAAGCATAATTAATAAAGTAAGTGTTCTTGCAGCAAGATAGGGAGAGAGGATATTAGTGGGAGGCACGTCAGTAAAATTGAATTTACTAAAATATATCTAAAGGAATTGCTAAATATGCATACACTTTGCAGTGTAGTTCCTTTAAGAGTAAAGTATAAAAAACTGACGCTTCAGGCTAAAAACCAACTGCTATCACACATGGTATTGACCTATTGGCTTACTACCACAGCAGTTTAGCTATTTCTATCTGCTTTGATATGTTAGAAGTAATATAAGTAATGTAAATATAGTAAATATAATAGAAGTAATGTGATGTGATGTTATGTTATGTGAATAATGTAATGCCTTCAATAGTGGATTTTCTTTTAAATGTTCAGTATGTGACTTTAATAAGTTCTGAAAATATGCCAGACTTTTTGCAGGGGCGGGAAAACAAATCAGTCTTCTTGTTGACATTTGTTGACAAGGTACATTATATGCAGGATAACAGTTTCATGCACTTGGAAAGAAAGAAGAACCTTCAGGGACAGAGCTAGTAGATTACACAAGTAATAGAGCAGCTTTGCAAGCTGTCATACAGAGCGTAGCACATCATAATAATGGGCTAAAGCAAAGCCGTCTTTCTTCAACGGTGTGACATTTACTTAAGAGATGTTTAAAATTATAATGACACTTTTTGATACCTGTCTTATTTGGTTTTTTTTAACAGTTTTATTTGCTTCCCAAAAATCTTAGCTGTTTCTTGCTAGATGTAGATCTTGGTTTTAATTTTGGGCTGGATTTTGATGCGGATCTTTCCACTTTATCCAGGCCTGCCTCTGGATAGTGTCCTCTTCGATTTGAGGCCACTCTGACTCTGTGCAGCTGGGGACAGTTTCTCATCAACGCCTTCGGTGGTTCCAAAAAAAAAATCCGGAGTAAAAACGGGAGCATTGAGGATGGATTTGGACTGTAGTTAATGTCAACAGTCTGCTACATTGACTCTGGACTACAGTTTGCTTCTGATCACCATCACTGTACCCCACAACATCATATATCTGCAATAAATGGAAATTCGGTGCAACCCAGATGAGGATGGTTTCCCTTCTTGAGTTTTTCCTTGCCACAGTCGCCATCGGCTCGCTCATCAGTGACAAACTTACACTTACGAAGAACATCTTATTCATTTTTATCACCACATTATTTGTGTAAAGCTACTTTGTCTCAATGTTCATTGTAAAAAGCGCTATACAAATAAAAATTACATTTGAATTGAATATGTTACTGAGGAGTGCATTGTGATAAATGATTTATTATATTTCTAGTATATCCGGATACATTATATTAAGATATATTACATTTATGTTTAGTCAGAGTTGCATGAGTTTAGAGTCTATCCTGGGAACACCGTGTGCAAATTCACATGTAGGGATAAATTATTTAGCCAATGCACTTACTGGCATATTTTTAGAGATGTGGGAGAAATTTGGAAAACACACACAGCAGAAACTCACATAGACATTGGAAAAATAGGTACAATTTCTCACAGATTAATAATGTTTCATTTGTGAAAAACTCTTATCTTAGTTATACAGTAATGGAACTTGTCAACAAATGCTAACAACAAGATGTGCAGCTGAGAATGGTTTCACATGAACCGCCTAAAGATGCATGAATTTACTGAGCAACTTAAGAACTATGAGCATGGATTTGGACTGCAATTAATATAAACAGTCTGCTACAATAGCTCAGGAGTAGTTTGCATGAAAAATTCTGCATTTAAGTGCCAGAACACTTAAACAATGATAAAACTATAATGAAAGGACATCAGCTGCCACCTAGATGAGGATGGGTTCCCTCTTGAGTCTGGTTCCTCTCAAAGTTTTTTGCTCAGACCATCTCAGGGAGTTTTCAGTCACTGCCACCATTGGCTCACACATTAGGGATAAACTTATAGGCACTAAACTTCATATTTTAAAGGCTTTAAAGATGCTTTGGGACGATGTCCATTGTGAAAAGCGCTCTACAAACAAAATTTTAAATGAAACAAATCAATGAGTCAATCTATTCGATTCAATTTAATTTATTTAATTGATATTGTCTCGAATCAGCTTTACAAAAGTAAATAGATCACAAATACTAATGTTCAATTTATACATTTTTCCATATAGTTTTATCCTAAGACAGTTAGTGATACTGTAGGAGATATTGTAAGAAACTTTGAGAAGAACCAGACTCGGAAAAAAACACATCACAGACTCAAAAGGGAAGCCTTTCTCAGCTGGGTGGGCACAGAATGTCCATTCATTACTGTTCATCATTGTTGAAGTGGTGCTTGAATACAAAACTGTTAATGCAACATGTGGTTCTGATTGATATCAATTAAATCCATCCTCAAACGTCTTGAGTTGCTCAGCAACTTAATGTATTTTTGATCAACAATCCCCAGCTGCACAGAGTGGTCTCCAACTGTAAATGACTCTGGCAGCTCTGAAGAGAAGAAAGGGACAGGAGCACTGGCCACTGGTACCTCAGGAGCATGTTTAACTCGAGCAACTAAACATTTTGCTTAACAAAAACAAATGGATCTGTTACTATTACATACAACACCCCAGATCAACACTAAAGCAGAGATCTTGTGCCAGGATGTCATCATCCATAACCACTGAACAATATCATCTTTTTGTTACTAATACCGTAGTCTATGGGTTAGCCTATGTTACCCTCTTAACTAGCAAAGTTTACAGTGCTAGAAAAAACTAAGCTATTTATAATAAGCCTATGTAAGCATCTATCAAGGCATGTTCTAGCAGGCATCTAGTGTCATAAAACACTGCTTATGTCTATTTGGACATCAGATCAGCATTTTAATTGGTGGCCCATATTTGCCGAATGAATTGTTTGGTGATGATGACTATTTACTCATTGTGGCTTGATGAAGCAAAGGAATCAATTCAGGTTTATTGAAAAAACCAGTGTTATGTCAGTTTGAGCGAAATGAAGTGGACGCTGAATGTCAAAGCTAAGCCTGTACAAACAGCTGGTTCTCCCTTTTAGTTATGCTGCCATAGCGAGTCTTGCCAGAGTCCAAACTGCACAGTGACATTAACTTTCATACACCAATAGGGACACTTAATAATCCATATCCTTCTCTTCTCGTCACCATCTCTCTCTCTCTCTCTCTCTCTCTCTCTCTCTCTCTCTCTCTCTCTCTCTCTCGGTCGAGTTAAACATGCTCCTGAGGCTCCAGTGACCACTGTTCCTGCCCCTCTCCCCTCCTTGGATCTTTACACTTCTGTGCAGCTTGGGACGGTCTCTCATCAACACCTTGGGTGGTTCCATGTAATTCCGGAGTAGAACGGGTGCTTTGAGGACGGATTGGACTGTAGTTGGTGTCGGCGGTCTGCTGCACTGACTCGGGAGTGCAGTTTGCTTCTGATCGCCATCACTGTACCCCGCAGCATTGTATATCTGCTTTAAATGGACATTTGGTGCAACCCAGATGAGGATGGGTTCCCTCTTGAGTCTGGTTCCTCTCAAGGTTTCTTCCTTATGCCATCTCAGGAAGTTTTTCCTTGCCACAGTTGCTCATCAGGGGCAAACTTACTTACAAAGAACATATTTACGTTTAATCACCACATTATCTGTGTAAAGCTGCTTTGAGACAATGTTCATTGTTAAAAACGCTATACAAATAAAAATGAATTGAATTGAATTGAATAAATAATAAAGGACTGATGTCATGGTGTACATGCAGAGAAAAATGTTTCTCACCTTTTCTTTCCCTTTTGACCAGTGGGTGGAGGCCACCTGTCATGCTGAAAACAGTGCGTACCAGCATCCTGACATCACCACCAGATACAGAGTGCAATAAAACTCTCCGGTAAACAAAAGAAATCAGCATTTATCTAAAAACTGCAGGACTCTGCAGAAGACCTGTGTCTGAGATGGAAAAAAAGAGGTTAATTGATTCCCAGAATAGCCTGACAGAATAGCATTTGCTGTGCACAAAAGAATAATAGTGAGGTATCATTCTTAAAAAATATTGTTTGTACTTTAGTAGAGCAGAAGGAATTACAACATGGTGGCTAATCACCAAGACCTTATTTTGCATGGTTGAATGCAGTTACTGTTAGATTTTCCATATGCTCCATATGTTTTTCATACTGTAAATGTGAACAAATATTTTCAGTAGTTACTGTGCTGTTTCAATATACATTTTGTTTATTTTTTTTTCATATATAGCTGTCCTTAATTTGTATCTGCAGCCTTTATATAAAAAGAGCAAAATATTCATATTTGAAAAAAATACAGTAATCCCCTGCTTTCCCGTGGTTTGCGCCCCCGGTTTATTTATTAATTGCATGTGCCACATAGCTAATTTGTCTCAGCCTCTTTTTTGACATCTTAGGACACTTCAATTAATAAACAAGCAGAGAAACTACCCATAGGCTACGCTACTACTCACCATCTACTGTATTTCTACAAATTTACACAAAATTCATCTCACTATATTCTTGCAAACGTTTTTCTGTGTGTGTTTAAAGTGTGTGGGAGGATGATTTACAGTTAACCAATTTTAAAAAAGCATTTTTTTTGGGTGGCAAACAGTGAATTACTGTATACTCGAAAATATAACTCGAAAACCAGAGCCATAGAGTATGTTTCTATATATTACACATTTTGCAATGTTTCTACTGACACCCTTACACATATCTTTTGAAGTCTTGCCTGAAGAGATTAAAAGTACTGAGTCTCTTCATATAATGGCGAGCAAGGGTAGAGACATATGAAGGTCACCTCCTATACTCTATATAACATTTCTATGTTCTATTTAAGAAAGCTTAAATGCAGACCACAGGTTCAAATTTTAAAACTGTGTTAAATTGGAGCTCCCGGTGTCTGGCAGAGGCAACAGTGTTTTGTGATAAAACACCTTGAATTCAGTGCCTTATACATTTTCAACACACTGTATTGTTAAGTTATCCCATTACCCTGCTTTCCGATATCACATGACTGCTGCCAAGAGAATGAAGGGAGAATGAAGGATATCACATGCATCCTCCTAAACATGAAGCTAGCAGCCCATATCTTTGCTTATGCAGCATCAGGGGGTGGCATAACACACTTTAACTTGAGCACCATCCACCCACTTCTGCATGAGCTGACAGACACCCACAATAGCCTAATGTCAATGTGTTTAAGAGGTCAGAGTAAGTATCTTCCCTCCATCCTCCATCCTTGAGAGCATGGACAAACTGGCACTGAGCCGTGCATGGCCGTGCCAGGATTTAAATCTATGATCTTCAAATGACAGAGTGGATGCTTATTCTGTTACACCACTCAGGTAAAAGATAATACTTGTTATCTGGCTTGTGCAGGCCAACAACTATCAGTCTCTTTTGTGTTGACATTTCTTTCTCCCATGGTGATTGACAGCAAAGATATATTACATGGCTGTGACCTCATATTTATACCCCAGGAAAATATGACAAGGTCAAATGTATTTTCACACACAACAGTCGCTGGAGTTTACACAGAATGATGCCAAAGGAAAAACAAAAAACATCAAGTAAAAGGCAGCTCTGTGGCAGGAAACACATTTCTGTTGGGACAGGTCAAAAGGAGAATGGCCGGACTGGTTTGAACTGACAGGAAGTCTGCAGTAACTCAAACAACCACTTTTTATAGTTGTTAAGTAGAAAAGTACATGTCCAAATTTAAGGTGGTTGGACTGCAACATGAGAAGACCATATCAGCTCCTGGGACAGGGTTTTCCGTCCGTTTTAATGACCGTTTCAATAATTTTGAAAAAAAAAATGTAATGATTGCAAAAGTATTTGAATGATTGCATTATACAGTTAATTAACGTTTTCTATTTTTATGTTTTTTATGTTCAACTACCGATTTTCCTGTGCCTTTCTTACTATTAGCTGTTGACATCTCTATAAGTTTAAAAATCATTGATGCACGTGGGGAGCGAAGGTTGGCCCGAGTGGTCCAATCCAACAGACAAGCTACTGTAGCTCAAATTGCTGAATAAGTTAATGCTGTTATTGCTCGATGAGTCAGAACTGTTTTGGCAGCAAAAGGGAAACCAAACAATATTAGGCAGGTGGTCATATTGTTATGCCTGATCTGTGTCATAGCTACTAATGATATGTAGCATATATGAGTTTTTTATTTATTTTATCTTAATCAGAAAATGCTGTTCATTCAGTTCATCCATACTGACTACCTAACTACAAGCTAATTTAGTTGCAGCTTGATACATGTAAACTGATAACTGCTGTAGTTCTCAAGTCAACCCAAATTCTTGCCATAAATCAGACAACAGAGTAATTTATCAACAAAAGCAAGTGAGTGATTCAGTCTACAATTAAAGTCTCTTTGAAACCATCTGCTCATTTTTGTATTCATTGTATAAACACAGCGATGCTGGTAATCATATTGTTCATCTTTTGACTCATTTAAATGCTGCCGAAAATGAGCTGTTTTTGGTACATGTTAAAGAGACAGCTTTATTTGTGTTGGAACTTCTTTATAGTATAGAAGCAGATTGTCACAGTTTTCTCTTCACATTTTTGAGACATGTAGTTGTATATATGCGTGTTGAACAGGGTGTGGGAATAACAGTTGGAAATGTAAAAACTGCACACACATTCGTTCACACTGCATGCAAAATAATCCTTTCGTTTCTCTTTGTCGAGGATCAAAGGTGAGTCATAGATGTAAGTCAGTACAAATCCATTATAACAAAAGTTTATTTCAATATTTAAGCGTTTTACCTGAATGTACAGATGTTCTTACAGTCCTACTTTCATGTAGATTACTTAGAGGTTTCATATCATTTTAACTAGGTGCCATTAATTTATTTGTTTTATAAATGAAAATGAATCTGACTTAAAACTAGCATGTGAAGGTAGCTGAGATCAGTGCAGTGGTAAAGTGTGTGGTTTGTGTATATTTTTGTGTTTGAAATAAGCAACCTTCCTCTCTTAGCTGTCATTCAGTGCATTTCAAGTTTTCTATGAAATTGCATGAGCACTAGTTCAAAAAGATGAGGCACCACCCTCCCAGCATGGCAACTCTAATGTGATGTAGAGAAATAGCAAGAGTTGTGACTCAAAGTCTCAAAGTGTACTTTCAAGTCAATATGTGGTTTACTTTCAAGGAGAATGAATACTTATACTTCAAAAAGGATCCTCACACTATTCTTCATGCACTTAGCTTATGTATACTGCAGCACTATTAAATGCTTGATAATTACCGTATTTTTTGGACTATAAGCCGCTACTTTTTTCCCATGTTTTGAACCCCACGGCTTAAACAACGAAGCGGCTAATTTATGGATTTTTCCTGGGTTTTTCTTGGTTTCACAAACTTCAAGCCAAAAAACTGAACCCCATAACATTAGACCAATGAAATTTCCGAACGGAAATGAAAAAACGTACCTCACCTGTGTTCTGAGCTGCACGGCATCGAGAGAAAAAACTTTTTTTTAAATGCCAAAAGATAAACTCCTGAGAGAAATAGTTGTGAAAGGGAGGAGGAAGACAGTGAACAATGACTTTCTTGGTAGGCTACTGTTTAGATACAAGCCGTTGTAACGCGTTGAGTCTGGGTGAAGGGAGAGCTCAATTTGTAACTCCAGTTGCAACAAAAATCATATAAGCATAGACTCGTGCTTTTTTATTTTTCTTGGCAACAGCGTTACGGGTTAGTCAAAGAAACTTAGAAATGTGCCGGTCTTTTCCCAAAATACCGCTATGCTCCTAAAGGAAGCGCAACATATTTCATCCGTTATAACGTGTCTTTCGTTAAAGCCCGTGTAAAGTTCATAACATTTTATTTATGTTATAATAAAAATATTAGCAAAATTCAGTGGGTGCGGCTTATATATGGGTGCGCTTTATAGTCTGGAAATTAAGGTAGTCAAAGGTGTTAAATTAATTTTCTGATAAATTCTTATACAGTATTAATGGACTAGTTCTCATATTTTATTATAAGATTATTATAATTTTTAGATTCTTTCAATGACATGATCAGTTTTCCTTTAAGAAGACATTTGATTACTGTTTTTGGAGAGTAGCAGCATCTTCTGACAATCAGAGATATTTGTTAGATCTTGCCACCAGGGGAAAGTTTGCAGAAAAAATGATTAGAACTGGCTTTAAACTGGCTTTGTGCATTTGGCATGGTCATGCTAGAACAGGTTTGGTCTCCTACTGTAGTTCAAGGGAAAATTGTATGCTACCGCATTCAAAGACCTTCTATAGAATTGTGTGCCACCAGCTTGAGATATCACTTTAGGGGATAATTACACATGGCTAGAAATGTCAGCTGCAAATGTGTTTGTGACTGGATATACTGTATACTTATGTGTTGGAATTTTGCCTTAGACATTCATCAAACTGGCTGGAAAAGTCAGGTGTCTGTGTCCAAATAGTGTGTTTATCTCACAAGCAAACTGTGACTGTTGACACTCAATGCATGATCCAATTTTAAGTTTCTTCAGTTTCACTGCAGTGTTTACAGCTTTGTGCCTCTGCAGGTGACCACAGGCCACTCCGTGAAATCATGATTGAGGTTCGAATTACTGACAGGCAACTGCAGCTATCAATCCTCATCTTTGTGAGGCTAAGCCATCAAAAACAAGTTTAGTGACTACAACAAAATGGCCTGTGGACAGTTCTATGTGTACTAGATCCTTATTTTATTTTAATTTTTTTTTGCCACAGGGGTATTGACACTTTTCACAAAGATAACGATTTAAGAAGACTGCACATTGAGAGCCTCAGAGTCTAAACCAGGCTTGACCTTGAACTGAATGCTAGATTTCCCTTTGGAGCTTCCTACAGGCTGCTAAGATACAGTCCCCTCAAAAGGTATTGAAAGTGCAAGGCTAATTATTGTTTCTTTTGTTATTGTTAGATGGAATGTTTTCGACATTTTGGTGTTAGATCAAAAAATCTCTATGAAACTGTACACATCTAGCATCAGAATGTAAAAATCACATTTAGATGCTAGATGTGTTAAACAGCTTAGAACACATGTGTCAAACTCAAGGCCCGCGGGCCACATCTGGCCAGATGTACAATTATATCTGGCCCGCAAAAGGATTTTATATAGATCTATTATCATTGGTATTAATGTCCCGGCGATATGAAGCGCTAATAACACAAACTACAGATCCCATAATGCAGCGCTTCAGCTGCCTTACAGAGACCTGGGAACATTCCAGCATCAATCAAGTCGAGCTTCTGTTGATGTTTTTAACCCTATTGTAAAGTTATTGTGAAGCCCCTCAAAATGGCAAAGAGAAAAGTGAATTCTGAAAACAGAGCCTTTCATAACCGATGGGATTCTGAGTATATGTTTACTGACACTGGCGGTAAACCCGTGTGTCTTATTTGCGGAGCGAATGTGGCTGTAATTAAGGAATTGAATTTAAGACGCCACTACGAGACAAAACATCAGCAAAATCACAAAGTGAAGCTGGTGTGAAAGCAGAGGAGAAATCAGAGCCATATCAGCCGGGTATTTACAGAGGGAGAGTTTCTGAAGAGCTGCATGATGAAGGTGTGAGACGTCTTGTGTTTGACTGGAGATTTTTTTTATAAAGAGATTTTAAAGTTATTTAAAGATTAAGATTATCTTTTATAAAATGGCATAAGAGCAAAGAAATCTGATTGTTTTGATTTGTTGTTATTTTAACGTTTACCTAAAAGCACAATTTTTTTTTATTTGTTCAGGGTTTTTTTTGCAGCATGTTCATATTTCTAACTTGTATAATTTTGACAGGAGATTTAAAGGTATTTAAATATTTAAAGTTTTAGTTGATTTATTCTGGAATAATTTTCCTGTCTGTTTTTATTCATTATAAGGACATAATCCTCGTCTTGAACACACGCAGTAATACCGGAAAAATGTTGTGCCAGTCTTTTCCCAAAATACCGCTATGCTCCTAAAGGAAGCGCAACATATTTCACCCGTTACACCGTGTGTAACGTGTCTCTCGTTAAAGCCTGTGTAAAGTACATTAGTGTAGGCTTATAGACAGGCTTATAGACAGGTGCGGCTTATTTATGTTAAAAATAAAAATATTTGTAAAATTCAGTGGGTGCGGGTTATATATGGGTGCACTTTATAGTCCGGAAATTACAGTAGTCAAAGGTGTTAAATAAATTTTCTGATAAATTCTTATACTGTATTAATGCTCTAGTTCTCATATTTTATTATAAGATTATTATCATTTTTAGATTCTATCAATGACATGATCAGTTTTCCTTTAAGAAGACATTTGATTACTGTTTTGGGAAGAGAAGCAGCATCTTCTGACAATCAGAGATATTTGTTAAATCTTGCCACCAGGGGAAAGTTTGCAGAAATTATATATTATGGAGAGCAAAATATTTTAGGTTATTTAAAGTTTTAGTTGATTTATTCTGGAATAATTTTCCTGTCTGTTTTAATTCACATTTATGTAAAAAAAAAAAAAAAAAAAACATTTAGTTTTAGTGTGTTCAATAAATGTTTATCCTGTTCGGCCCGCAAACTAAAGTGTGCTTTAAGTTTTGGCCCCTGTGCAATTGAGTTTGACACCCCTGGCTTAGAACATAGCATCTCTTGCTAAAAAATAAAAACGCCCCATTTTCAGTGTTCAGATGTTCTCTGTTAGATTGATCATTGAAACATTTGATAGCTTTGAATATCTACTCTTGTTTTTTGCCTGTGAAGCCTGCAATTGTGAGAGCTGGGAAGAAAACCACAAAATAAGCAACCATAGGCCAGGGGTGAAGGTATCACAATGCACTGTTTGAAGAAGACTTCAAAAGCAGAAATATAAAGACCATACCACAAGATGCAATGCACTCATTTTCAACAAGACTGGAATTCGCAAAGAAATGCAGAGAATGACTCAAAAATTTGTTATAGAAACCAAGATTAAAGTTGACCATAGTAACTGAAAGGCTAAAGTGTGGAGACAGACAGGATCTGATCATGAGCCAAAACATACAATATATTTGGTCAAGAAGGGTGGAGGTATAACTTAGCTTAGCTTGGCTGTTTGTTGAGCAGATTCAGTCATTTTGAATGAGGATGTAACATGTGATAATAACAACAGAATAAATTCAAAAGTCTACAGAAGTAGTGTATAATTGGGAGGACCTTCTTTGTGCAGTAGACAATAATCCAAAGCACACTGCCAACATAACAAAGGACATCATCAGGGGGGGAAAGTGGAAAATGGGATAAGTGGTTTAAATGAGATAAATCAACTACCAGACCTTTACCCCACTGAGCATTCAAAACATTTTACCTTTTAATAAGTACAACTGGAAAAGACTTTGGTACAATCTTAAGAAGCATCTCAATGTGTTTGCAACCAAATATTAAGTGTTATTCACTTTTATTTACTTAAAAACTATTTGTTCCAGTACTTTAGCTCGCCTAAAATTAGATGATCTGTTCAAAGTGGTTTAACACACCAAGCTAGAAATCACAAAATAAAGCTGAAATTCTGATCTATAATTTTCTTATTCCCCATTTAATCACAAACACAATATAGCAAATAATAGATTTCGCTTTCCTTAGATATTATTATTATTATTACTTTCTGTGAAAGTGATAACAATGCCATTACTTAAAGCTGTGTAAATCTCAATTAAAAGCCTCCAGAGGCTTAATATAGTGGATACACATCATGTGCTCTCTCTATGCATTCTCTTCCTATCATTTTGTAGGAAAAAATAATACAGCAAATCTAAGCTTATTTAAAGCAGACATTGACGAATAACTGGCTTATATAAATTACACTTTCATAAGCAAATCAGAGTGATGTGGTCAGCACAGCTTAGACAAACCAGGATATGATTTGTGCTTGTATTGCTATATTTAAAATAATTGTTACCTGTTTGCAGCCAAAAAGTGCGAAGACGGAATTTAGACTGCCAAGTAAATGGAAAGTGATAACTGAGTGACTCCAACACTACAAATTCAATCAAAGTAATGCAATATCTATCTATCTATCTATCTATCTATCTATCTATCTATCTATCTATCTATCTATCTATCTATCTATCTATCTATCTATCTATCTATCTATCTAACTAACTAAATAGTGCTCCTTAATTCCTCTGTAACATTGGATAACAAGAATTGAACTGACACTGAAGTCTTTGTCTTGTCAATCCTTTCTGAAATACAAATTCTTGATGGCACCTGTGCACCATTTCCTCTGCAGCTTGACACATAAACACCTGCCACTGATAGGGTAAAGATAAGTAACTATTCAAACTAATCTACTCGTGGGTAAAATTAGATTTGAGAATATTCTGGTTTTACCTTATTCACAGACAGATGGTGAATCTCTTCATTAGCACAATCTCACCAGAAAGATACTTGGTGGACCTAGACAATCTTAAATGGAAAAACAAGAGTGGATGTGGAAGTGTGCCAAAGCAACCAGGACTGAGAAAGAAAAAAAATGATTCTTGCTTATTATATAATATGTGTTGGTATGGGCTGAATACAGCCTTCACTCAATTACATGGACACAAACCGGGGTTCATTAAAGAGCGTCATTGGGAACAGATGCTACTTAAGGAAGATAAACAAAATCTACTCTGGTGATTAGGCCAAGATGAAAGATTGGGCTGTTTTCAGTAATTTATCATCCAGCAGGGGTTCCAGTGCAAATTTCTTCAACTTGTGGCAGTTGCTGAAATTCTACCTCACAAATGAGGTGCCAGATCAAGCCAGGGATCTCAGAACCAGTTAAGCCTCTGTTCTGGGCTGGAAATTACAAGCACTCTGCAATGTTCAGAACTCACAAGGCTTTTATTAACAATTCCAAATTATAGTTCAAAGTTCACTGTGAAATAGCAGGCAAAGGTCAACACACAAGACTTCCTCCAAAACAACAAGGCCAAAACAGTAATCCGAAGAGTAATTCAAAGCACAGGCAAAGGTCAAGGGCATGGTGAACTTGTCAGAGAAATAACAACGCTCCGTAGCTGGCAAGTCTTTCAATAGTGTATAAATTATGTACCTGTATGTGATTAAAATATATGAATTAACAGGAAGACGGTTGTGTATAAGCTATTTTCCTCTCACAATGCTTAAATTGAATATGATGATTAAACAAGAAAACTGTATGATGAAATTATTGATGTATTATTTGATGCTATATTTAAAAAAAAAAGATTGCCCACAGCTCTAAAGTGACAGAGTAAAGCATTTGAGTAAATGCAATTAATTACTGTACTTAAGTAATTTTTTGGCTACTTTCTAGTTTTACTGAGTATCAAAGATATAAACTTTTACTCTCTACTTAACTACATTTATTACATTGTTGCTATTTAATAGTGAATTGATACTGTCATTGTATTTGTTTATTGAAGACATCTTTTTGAAAGATTGCTTTAATACATTTAAATACTAATACTATTTTTTTTTAACCAAGTTGTTTGATTTTTCTTTCATTCTGGCGTGTTTAAGAGACTGTTGTGTTGATCTTGGTGAATGCAGTGTTAAGATGTACAATTTGATTTGTATTTTAGAAAAAAACCTCGCGTGCATTGGTGTTGGTGTTGATGACTATTGCAGCCTGCATGCAATATGAGGAAAATATTCAAATACTGTTAAAATCAGATCCTTTTGGATTTAGTGATATTTAACTTTTAATGTCATAGGAAGTAGAAGTAACCATGTTATTTTGGTCAGACTCGGGGAGAAGGAAAAGGCTGTAATGTGTTTGTATGTCACCTAACTTGTGTTCATACACGTTCCAAAAAAAGTAAAAAATATTAAAACCAAAAAAGTAAAACAAACAAAAAAAAAGTTTAGCGGGGAAGGAGAAGCTTTACTAGGTCTGTTCTCCTCACTGCTGAAAGCTGCTCTGTTTTATCTCTTTCCTTCTGACCCTGGTTTTTGTATCCAAAATAAAAATAAAATATATTTCATAAAAAAATAAAAAACAAAATATATTTTTCATGCGATACATAAAATATACGAGTCACTATGTTGTAAACATACACTCTAGTTCTAAAGTAAAAATTCAAACTAGTTGCAACTTCTCAGTGTTCCTTTACTCAACCTACAAGCTTTAGTTCCTACTTGCAAAGAGATGCAATCATTGTTCCCAGTCCTGGAAGAAATCAAAAGAGGGAGCAATATGAGAAAGGCTTTAAGTGAAAGCTGCAGCATTCTGTAGCTACTGCATTGGATTTGGCAGCTGTATGATAGCTAACTTTGCACACAGAAGAAACAGCAGGGCTGGATATATCAATTTTTTACCATTCTTTCACTATATACATGCGCAAAGGTTTAGGTCAAAATCAAGTTGTTGTTATTCTCAGTTACTATTTTGTTATGGCAGATGATATTTATCATCTGATGGCTTCTTCTATTTCATACTCAGTCATTCTGATGCATAGGTTCTTTTTTCCCTTTCTGAGGCTCAGACTTTCTATTCTCTGAAGCAAAACTCAAGAAAAATGTTTCAATTACCACCCCTTGTCTCTTAACAAGCGGAGATGGATTGGCAAATCGTATCATGGATTTGAATGTCTGACGAGCCCACTCTGTGGCAGCGCTGTGAATGAGGGAGAGAGTTCTCTAAAAGCCAAGATAACTCACCTAAATCCTGTCAAATCCTCTCAAATTGCTTCTTAGTTCCTCAGTACATTTCCTTCAAGACTATTTCCCACAATACATTTCCGTCCCTGCATATATTACGAGATCCGTTCTACATCTCGCTCTTTTTTTTGTGTTATATTTGCTGGTGAAATTAAAGGAACATGACTTTTTAAGGTCATACTACTTCATTTTATGAATCATTCACACTTTCTGTCTGATACCAATGACTGACATTTTCTCCATGTCCCATTATATGGTTCATACCAATAGATTTCGAATGTGTTATATAAAAAGGCTATTCAATTAGCACAGGGTTCCTGTCTGGACCTGTTAAATTTTAAAGGCCACCATGGATGGAAAGCTTTCCACCTGAGTACCCTTTGCTTCTGTGGCGTGTCTCCCTTTAGCTCTGGCACAGAGTGCTTGGCAGTGCCAGTGCCAAATGTCACTACCATACTGAGAGTGCCAGCTTTTTATTAGCAAACATGACCTTTTACATGACATAGCAGCCTGTCGGTCTGTAAAGACTACACAAAAACCCTTGTAGTAGACATGAGAATGACCACTATTTATGTCAGGCACTGGCACACATAAATACTACTTGGAATTAGAAATATTTCTCGCATTTTTCTAAAACATCTGTCTGTAATGTTAGTCTGAATGCTAATTAAACGTTGATGCTGTTTATTTTTAAATATGTATACCAAGGGAAAAACATTTTGTGGGTCTGCAAATGAGGCGCTCATTCATTTGCGCCCAAATTAATGCGCACTTTTATTTATTTATATTCGTTTTTATTTAACATCACCAGCAACTGTTCTCTTAAGTGTTTGCATTTTTTAAATTGCAGAGGCTGGCAGGCAGCTTATAACAGCTGTGTGTGTGCCTATGACTAATACCGAAACAGTGAACAGAACTGTGGCGGAAGTATTTTTCTTCTATGTTCGGTGCATTATGAAGTATCTCCACAAATTCTCAGACCTAATGCAATTTCCCTTCGACTTACAGAGTGTAAACCAGCTGTTGCGGAGACTGTCACTCCACGTCAGTGTTGATGTGCCACACTCTTCAAACAAATGTATCACTGCACAGGCATATCTCAACAACAGTGCCTGCAGAACTATATGTTCCTGTCATGAAAGTGGCCAGAAATCAAAGCATGTCACCAAGCAAGATTGACGGGGTGCAGAGGAGAGAGAGTGCTCTCTAGTGTTCACTCCCAGAACTAAGATTAGAGTTTTGCTACATGAAATATGAAGGATTTTCTAATAATGTGGCATAGGCAAAGCGATTTTAGTAAGTATATGTGCGAATACATAGGTAAACAATTGAAGGGGGAAAAAAAACACAAGACGTTTTTCCAATATGCACACTAAAACTAATAATAAATATACTAATATATTTACAAGTCTCTAGAGAGATGATGGAGCATTCTTCTAAACTATATTTACTTAGTCATTACTTTGATGAAAGCACTAATACTCCAAATTATCCCACGGGTGTTTAACCTAAAAGAGAATCTTAAAAATATCTGAAAAGTGAAATACAGTAAAATGAAATGCATATTTATGCATTTTAAATAAGACCTTTTAGCCATACTCATGATAGAAGCATGTGAATCAAATGCACATTGACAATTCGAGGTGGAAGCATGATGGTTAAGGTGCTGGGTTACTAATCCGAAGGTTGCTGGTTCAAGGTTAGCAAGGTTCTTAACCCTCTGTGCTCCAGGGGCGCTGTAACACGGTTGACCCTGCGCTCTCACCCCAGCTTCCTACATCACTGGGATATGAGAAAACATTACCATTCCCCTTTGGGATCAATAAAATATTCTAAAATATAAATAAATCAAACAATAAATATTGCAAGCTTCTGGGCCAAATCTTTGCAAAATGTGATTTTCTGTGAACACACAATTGTAAAATTATGAAGAGACTAAATTTTATTCCTTTTAAAGAGACAATTGAACCACAAGAATTGTAGGAAGAATTGTTCCTTAGTATAACATTCTATTAGCAAAACATGTTTAAATAATGTTTTGAGCTCAAGTACAGAAAATGTTGAAATTCTCTTTTTATAATTGGTTTATTTAGGGATTTTTTTTCTTCATTATATTTCTCTGTATTTATTCCCTAATTTTGTCAAATCACTACTTACTAAGAAGCTTTCCTTTATCATACAACAGCTACCAAGCAGCTGTGAGGGTTAAAATATACTTCCTCAAAGACATGTGACGGCAGCATCTGCATTTATTTAGACTAATGCTCGTGATGCATTGTAGGATGGCATAAAACATTTACTACATACATACATGAGCTCAAACATGGCCACAGTTGTTACTGTGATTGACAGGGGAGAGAGATAGAAGTATGCAATCTCTTCCTCTCAGAAAACAAGACCAATTTTGCTCCCTTGGACTTTTTAAAATATAGATATGTTTTTACAAACAGCTTGTTTGTATGTACATACAAACATGTATATACATACATACATACATACATACATACATACAAAGGTTTCTGTAGGCTGCCACTCAATATAATGTTTACAACCAACATGTTTTCCATCAACTCAATCTCTCAGCATCTCTGCTACTTATTCATTCTGAAAATATCACCAGAGATAAAATCTTCTCCCAATTACAGCTCAAACACTTTCCTGCCCACAAAGGCTTTACAGTTAGTTATCCACTAATCTGGATAGACTGGGAGTAGAAGAGTGTTTGCTTTTCAGTGATTGTGCCAGAACTAAAAGCTCTTTCCTTTCCCCTCATCTCTTCTCCTTTCTCTCAAGGACACAAAGATGTGGAATTGCATCAGTAATGCACAAAGTCTGATGAGAACGGCATCACTCCATCACTGTACATCCGAGCTAATGGTGTCTGCCTTGATGGCATGCTGAATTAAGCAAGCATTAATTATGCTCATTGGCTGAATAAACAGGACAGCCTTAAAGTCACTGAGCTAAAAAAGAACTGTAATGGGACTGAACGACAGAGAAATTACTTCCATGGTATGAATTATTTACAAGAAAAGCCAACAACAAGCAGCAGAAAACTATGCCCTAAATGAACTTATTGGATGACTGTGTTCTTTAGCAATATTTAAATTATGGTGGCTATGATTGTCCACCGGTATCTGTAGTTCCTTTTTTTCACAAAATTGAAACATCCACTGTGCTTCTCCTTGAACTCAGTACTCATTCAAATTCTATGAGTTTGAACGTGCTGAATAATAATAATGTTTTTTGCATGAGAGGAGACAAAACACACAGGGAGAACACCAGGTGCTGAGGTTTCAGGCTTGAACATTGTGACAAGAGGTAGAGTGTGGAAAAATGCAGCAATAACACTGAAATGGTTTACAGCAACAACAAACGACTCCTGAAACGGCATGCTCCAGGCAAATCTTGAGCTGGAACACATGCAGCTCCAAATAATGGCACCTGCCAAAAACAATACACAAGCTTTTATACCTTGCTTCCACTCTTATGAGAGCAAAGTGCAAATACATACAAAACACAAGAGCAGCAAGAACAATATAAGGCTATTAAAAGAGGCGGTTGTAGGAGTCGGTAAATGTCACCTCAGTGGTTTGTCCTTTTGGAGAATTAAGGGCTTCACATTTTGCAAAACAGAAGAATGAAGTGGCAAAATGTGTGTGTCTCATTACAGCAATCACAATGTATCCATAGGAATTACCATGGTGGTATGACCTATGCTCTCATCTCCTTGTTCATTACTGACCCAGCTGAGGCCTGAAGTCAGACTCCTATTTCACACTGAATCAGAATGCTGCTGAGACTGACTGGCCAAGAGGCACAGCGCCATGCAAAATGAGTATAAAATGGAAATCATATTTCCTTTTGGCCAGATGGGTAACTTAGTATTCCAGACAGAATGCACAGAGATCAAAAAGTCCTATTAGAGCATTTGGATAATAGTTCAGCAACCAGGAGGAGAAGCTCTTTAATATTAAACTTTTCAGAAACTGTAGGGATTTGAGTTTCCAACCATACTTGCATTACATATAGCATATCACTTCCATATCCTATTGTTCCTGGTTAATGTTTATTTTCTTAACTAAAGTAGTTCTAGTAGTTAAAATAGTGAAAGTAATGTAGTAGTGAAAGTAGTGATTGGCCAATAATGCTTGAAAAGACACTGATGTGAAAAGCATATGCAGGGCTAATGTTATTAAAATGACACATTATTTGCTGTACTCTATTGTTTTGTGAATCTTTCGCATGACCGCACGGATATAAGTCAGTTGTGACTAAAATGTGGCTTACTTAGTGTCTTAAGCGCCTGTCCTCTACAGCCTAGTCATTTTTTATCTTTTATCTGCTACTGATCTGACCTCTGTTATGGATTATAACTAAGATTATAGGATTAACCTAAAAAATAGGAACATGTCTCTGCAAATATGTCCTACTCATTTTAACCCATGTGTTCCAGGAGAACAGTAGCAGGAAGTGCATAAGTGGCTACAACTGTTAGAATTCAGCAACTGCCAGCGTATCCCAATGGGCAGGGGACTATAAAATAAATTTACTTCTGGCAGGAAGCAGGATCCCAGGTCGCTGCCCTGGAGATGATCACTGCCTCACTATACTCATGATAAAGAAATTTTTGGTCTGGAAAAAAAAAAACAAGATCTCAGCAGCCGTGTTGTGCAAGAAATAAAGAAAAAAAACACTGTTTTGCTGAAATACACAGGAGATCTTCTTTCACTGTCCGAAAAATCACTTGTTGTTGGTCGACGTTAAACAACAGGTTGCTGAAACCTAATTAAATGTTAATTTGAAAGTAAAAAATTCTATATATCCTTCACTTTATTTTAAATGGACTACTCTTTACACAGTGCTCTTAACACAACTGGGCCACTTTCTCAAACCTCTGGATAATCACTGTCATTCAATTAATGGTTCCTGAAGGTTGATTTAGTGGTGCTGCCCAGTTACTGCTGGGGTTATTAGTTTAGACTTATGTGATTGAATCTTTTCAGAGAAGGAGTTGAGTAATAAAACTTCCAAAAGCCGTGGTTAATCAACCTGCATATACGTGACCATTGAAACAGTGTTTTGATAGTCAGTTGTGATCAGATTGATGGTGCGTTTTTTTAACTCAGGTTCAAATCTAAATATGTCATACATTGTGCACTGATAACGTATGTACAAGCAAAAATTAAAAATCCCAGAAAAGGTAAAGTAAAAAAAACAAGATGAAACCATAACTCCTGGATATAACAAGCACTAGTCTGAGGAACAGTTTAAAAATTATAAAGAAAAAAATATTGTTTTATTAAAATAATAATTACAATTATGTGATCCGATGTTTAATTAGAGTTAAAACAGGAAACTAGGTTCATCCACTGTGACTGCAAATGTACTTCAGTGTTCTTGAAACAAACAAACTAACAAAAACCCAACAACGGAGACCTGGTGTCTGAGCAAATCCTCTTCTCTTCTCTTCTCTTCTCTTCTCTTCTCTTCTTCTCTTCTCTCTTCTCTTCTCTTCTCTTCTCTTCTATAGTACTAATTGCAGTGAAATACCTACTGTAGCAGAGCCAGTTCACTACATACTGTGAGTGGTATCTAATTAAAAACAGTTATTCAAGCGAAGTTGCATACCTGAATCTCGTAAATTATAACTTTTTTCCCTATAAATTCCCAATCTTAGCAGTCTCCTTCTCTAATCACAATGTGGTTGGGAACTTTGAAAAAAAAAACCAGAGACAGGATTAGAATATAAACCTCTCTTCTCTCTTTTCCTACAGAATATAATAAAAAAAATCTTTTGTATCCCCCTGATAAAGTGATAGTACTCTTGCATTATCATACCATTGAAGATTAAGACAATATTACTCTAATAATCTCTCCTATAGAGGATGTTATTGATGACACACAGCAGAACTGAACCTCATGGGCAGTCATTAGTGACTACATCTATTGAGTTATCACCTCTATTCTTCTTTTAACATGAGTTTAAAAAAAATGCTGAGCAGCTTGAGCCAATCACCTTCACATTCTCTTCTCTGTGGAAAGCAAATGGCAGCCCTTCGGCAGTAAAGCCGTCACTGAAGCATCACTCGTCATTTGTAAGTGATGGCAGGCAGACAGCGATCCACACACAGTTCACGTAAGATCAATGGGCTTTACCGTTCCACACATCAGCTCAGATAGGAAAGGTCACACCATACTGCAAGAGAGACACAGTTCCCACTCAACACCAGGTCCAAAACATATTGGAAATCCGATACAAAGTAAAGGTGTGTCAAAAAACAGCGTGTTATAGACAAAAAAGAAATGGATCTTCACAGAGTTGGAACCTCGAATCTTTATGCAACCATGCTGATCCACTCTCTTACACGCACTCAGTGGTATTTTGCTGCACAAATGGACTCAATTTTCTATTCTTTTTTTTTTTCTCCCAATAACCGTTTTAATTGTACCGCCCGAGGGCAAGCTCAACCATTACTGCCACATAGAAATTATCAGCTGTCGTTTAATTGCCAGCACTCATATTTTTTTTCTTATTAATTCACAAAAGCATGAACATGTCTAATTGATGGATGATTATCAGACAGTGTTTTTAGAATTTTAATGATGCTGGCTCATACAGTTGTAATAGATGTCAAAACAGAAGCATTTAAGCTGTACAATGTAGAGTTGTATATAATAGATTAAAGACTGTATAAGTACAGTATAAGAGCAGTCCAAGAGAAAAAAAAAAAACATATCATTTTTATAGACGTAAGGTCAGCAGCAGGAAAATGCCTTCCACTTCCAGTGTGTTGTGATAAACTGTGTCACTGGCCCTACAGAGAGCCAGTAGGGGGGAACAGCAACTAAATATAGGCAACAGAATATATTGCCATTTACTTTTTATTAAAAAAAAATACTACAATAGTATCTGGGCTGCTTCTTGGCTGGCAAAAATCATGCATAATAGCTCCTTTCTGAAAACAAAAGAACTGAACTCTTTTTGCACCAGTGTATGAAGTATTATGTAAAGGTATAATAAGGAAATCTAAAACAAATGTGAATGATAAACTATATTTATTTTGCTATAGGTTGCAAAACTTGTGGTTTAATTAGAATTACTCGCAAAGGTGCATTGCTATTTCTTCTTCTTTCGGCTGCTTCTGTTAGGGGTCACCACTGCAGATTATCCATCTCCATATCACTCTGTCCTCTGTTATGTCTTCCCTCACCCCATCCATAAACCTCATTCTAAGCCTTCCTCCTTAGCTCCATCCTCAGCATTGTTCTACAGCATTTTTCTATACCCCATGTCTCTCCTCAGCACATGACCAAACCATCTCGTTCAAGCCTCTATTACCTTGTCTCCAAACATCCTACCTGCACGGTCCCCTTTTGCACTTATTTCTTAACCTGTTCATCCTCTATAAACAATACAACATACCACAGTCCTATAAACTTTCCCTTTCACTATTGCAGATACCCTTCTATCACAAATCACTCCTGCCACTCTTCTCCACCAACTCTACCCTTCTGTAGAAATGTAAAACTCATCCACCTTCACCACTTCTTCTCCCTTTAACCGCACCACTCCGCTGCCCTCCCTCTCATTCACACATATCTATATCTTAATGCCCTCTTAATATAGTAATAAAATCTGTGTGCAAAAATACAGTACAGGGACACTATACATTTATTTTATCATGTATTGGCATAACTATTGTGTTTTTTTATGCTTTTCTCATAGCACTAAGCTCTGAGATTCTTCATGTAACTTTGAAGGTTTGTTTATTGGTTTTACTTTTTATTCAGTCTGCTTTCATTTAAATAATTTACAAAACATTGTGAATCTGAAAAAATAAGAAAAAGAAAAGTGGTGCGTCACAGCAATAATTTCTATATTGCTTTTGATGTGCTGTATATTGTGACATTTACAACAGAGACGTTTGAGGCTCCCTTTGTAGAGGTGTCATTAAGACACATCACAATTCAAATATACAAATCAGAAAAAAAGGCAAGAAAAAAATAAAGCTAAAAGGCAAAACAGAAATACATGGTATGGCTGTATGTCTAGACATACAATGTAGGCAAACAAGAATACGATTTAATAGCCACTCATAGGAAACACGGATAAACGTTATTTGTGTGTGAACTGTCATTTTATTCTGTACAAATAGGAAGAAGTGTGAATAATGTTCACAGGAGGAAAGAGGACGTCTGCTGGCAAGGAGAAAAAAACCTACGCTAACGTGTGGTTGAATAGATGTGTGGGAGGCCCTGTAATGAACTTGCATCCTCTCCAGTAATGCTTGGGGGAGATGGTTGTTTCTGGAATAGAATCCGGATTGATTTGGATAAGATGATAAAATTAACGAACGAATGAATAAGAAAGACTGACATAAAGCCATCGTAATTTGGAAGTTTCAGGCTGAATTATACTGACATTTAGGAATGCTATTAATCTTCACTAAAGCTCTTGGACTGCAAAGAGCAGTTCCAATACTGTTGTTAATGACAAATAGGGGCAAAATATTTTTTTTATATTAGTTTAGTCATGTGTCTACAGTGCATTATTCCAGTTGTATTTTCAGTGACACTAAGAGGTTGCATGCAGCATTTTGTGGGATTCTCTCAGACAGGCTCTAGAGAAGATAAAAGATAAAGTCTTTTTCTTTTTTACTTTATATACCATATAATGTATTTCTCAAAAGGTTAACTTTAATATATCTATGCATAGAGAAATGTGAGGCTTGTGAAGCTATATGAATTTTAAATAGTAACTTTTACATGGTCAGATAAAAGCAAACAAAGTATGTCATTTCCCTTAAATTATTTTAAGCGATATTAGAGATTGCCATTACATTATTTCATTTCCTTTCTCTAACCAAACACATTCAGACAAGCTCTGCCACTGCAGATGTCATATATAATTTATTGTTATCCTCTTCATAATTGTAAAGTTTGGAGCAAGCACTGTGATATACCTAAAGCCATGATTTCGGGCTGTCATTATGCAGTGAAATTTCCATTCCATGCCACCTCCTCCTTTGCAACCCTGCCAAGTGAGACCTTGATCTGTAATTCATGTAGCCACGGCAACTCCCACAGTGCTGGCAGCAGACATCTCCTTCGAATCCGTAATGCGCCTATGCCTCATTGCTTCATTTTTAGCCTTCCAGCTTTAATATCTCTACTTTCATACAGTGGACCTCCGCTCTGGTGCTGCCACATTTGTAGGGCTTATTGAACGTGGAGAGCCACATGCCATGTTAATCAATAGCTCGAGTGCTCCATTGGAGCTGCATGTACACTAGCCAAGATTGCCATCTGCCTAATACTCGCCTGCCTAATGAGGTATGTCTTGGATTTTAGCTCACCACAGCTTCAATTTGCTTCAAAATGTTTGGTGATATTTTAATAAAAGATCGGTAATAAACCCTTTATTAGCAAGACACACCTACTTTTCTTTTTTTTCTTCAATTATTAGTTAATTAAGAGTTTGTGTATTAAGTTCTTTATTTAACAATGTCTATCTTTTTATTACAGGAAATAAATTGCTTTTTTGGCCGGTGCATTTCCTCCCTATTGTCAGGAACCACTGCTCTCAGCATAATAAGCTGGGGAGACCATTATGAGCTGGATCAGGTTTGTTTGAAACAGGCAAAAACCCTGAATTTTTGCCTTTTAAAGCACTGAGTCTTCATGACTGGTACTGAAAAAATGCAGACTTTTCAAAACATGCTTTATTAAATCATTTTTGGCAGTTATCCAGAATTTAGTCATACCTTATGGCTTTTCCCAGAACACTACCCATTTAGATATGTTTGAATTGCTTAATTAATGTATGTATATTAGCAAAATAAATGCAAAAGAATAAAATATTGTCTAATATATTAACAAATATTGATATTTGATATAACTCATACATAAATTTCTTTTGTTTCTGCATTGCCATTTGAATGTCTGACATCCTATTCATGAATGGGTTATATGACCTATAAATAGTCCATAATATACAGTGGATGAGAAGTGCAAAACACATTAACAAATCAGACAACAAATTAACAAATTAGAAAACACATTAACCAATAATTCATTTGTTTTCGGATTTGTTCATTTGTTTTTGGATTTGTTATTTTGTTTTCAGATTTTTTTTTTTTTTTTTTTTTTTGAATTTGTTATTTTGTTTTCAGATTTGTTATCGTGTATTCTAATTTGTTAATTTTCTTTCTGATTTGTTAGTGTATTGCACTTCTTGGCCACCATAATAATACCTGTATGTGCTACAACAACCTCCCTTCTACTAAGGAGGTTTTTCACTATGGCTGTAGGAATTTCCACCCATGTGTGTGGTTAGACAAGTTTATCTCAAAAGATGTTTAGTGGGGTTAAGGTCAGGCTCAGGTCACTGCTCAGATCAAGACTCAAGGGACAGACCTACTCCAACTAACCTTGGCTTAACTAGAAATGTCCAGAAATCTGCATCTGGAAATTAACTTCTCCGGTTCGAAGTACAAGGCACATGGCCTGCATTAACAGCACCGTATAATACTATCTGCATCATCACTACCTTTGATTTCTCCAAAGAAGATACACATACTGTACGTAAAACAGATGTTCTGTGAAAGTTTTTGGGCAAAAAAAAAAAAACAATAAAGTCTGACCAGGGGTTCGTTGGTTGGTTGCTTGCCTTGGAAGAGACGCATTCCTGGTTTTATATATATATATATATATATATATATATATATATATATATATATATATATATATATATATATATACTGTATATATATATGCAATATACAAGTGCATCTCAATTAATTAAATATCATTAAAAAGTAGATTTATTTTAGTAATTCAATAAAAAACTCATATATTATATTGATTCATCACACAGACTGATATATGACAAGTATTTATTTATTTTAATTTAAATGATTATGGCTTACAGTTAATAAAAAAACAAAAATTCAGAATATTAGAAAATTTTAATATTGTGAAAAAGTTCAATATTGGAGACTCTTGGTGTCAAGTCAAGAAGATTTTATTGTCATTTCAACCATATATAGCTGATGCAGTACACGGTGAAATGAAACAACGTTCCTCCAGAACCCTGATGCTACATAAAACAACATAAAACAACAATCACAGGAACAGAAAACACAGGGCCAAGGACTAGTAATGAAATCCTTGCTACATAAAGTGCATGTGTGCAACCTGGTGCAAACAGTGCAAAAGACAACACAAGACAAACTCTAATCTAATCTTATGTCACACTCTAATCAGCTAATTAAATCCAAACACCTGCAAAGGTTTCCTGAGCCTATAAATGGTGTCTCAATCTGGTTCAGGCTACACAATAATGGAGAAAGATTGCTGACTTGACAATTGTCCAGAAGACCATCATTGACACCCTGCACATGGAAGGTAAAACACAAAAGGTCATCACTAAAGAAGCTGCTGTTCACAGAGTGATGTTTCCAAGCACATTAATGGAAAGTTAAATGGAAGGAAATAATGTGGTTAAAAAAAAGATGAAACAAAGCTCATTCAAGAATTTGGGGGAGATTCACAAAGAGTGGACTGCAGCTGGAGTCAGTGCTTCAAGAGCCACCACACACAGACGTATCCATGGGCTACAACTGACGCATTCTTGTGTCAATCCACTACCTGAACCAGAGACAACGTCAGAGGTTTCTTACCTGGGCAAAGGACAAAAAGGACTGGACTGTTGCTCAGATGGCCAAAGTTGTCTTTTCAGATAAAAGGAAAGAATATTTTGCATTTCATTTGGAAATCAAGGTCCCAGAGTCTGGAAGAAGAGAGAAGAGGCACATAAAAAAGTTGCTTGAGGTCCAGTTTAAAGTTTGCACAAGTCAGTGGTGGTTTAGGGAGTCATGTTGTCTGCTGGTGTTGGTCCACTGTGTTTTATCAAGTCCAAGGTCAGCACAACCGTCTAGCAGGAAGTTTTAGAGCACTTCATGCTTCCCTTTGCTGACCAGCTTTATGGAGATGCTGATTTCATTTTCCAGCAGGATTTGACACCTGTAGTGCAGTAATTAAAGCAAAAGGAGCCCCTATCAAGTATTAAATACAAATACAGTAAATGAACATATTTTCCAGAAGGCAAATCGTTTTGAGATTGGTGGGTTTTTTGTTAATTGTGAGCCAAAATCATTAAAATAAATAAACATTTAAAATATATCAATCTGTGTGTGACGAATCTACTTTTTGTATTGAATTACTAAGATAAATCAACTTTTAAATGATATTCTAATTTACTGAGATTGCATAAATGCACTGGATAAAGAAACAATTGTGTATAGTACATATTGTGCAGCCACACAAATGTTTCTTAATCCAGTGCATTTATGCAATGTGATAAGGAGGTTGTATACATCCTTATCACATTGCATAAATGCACTGGATTAAGAAACATTTGTAACCCTCTCAGCACACCTTTCCCAACTCAACCCCAAGCAGGGGTTGGGGTTGAGTTGGGAAAGGTGTGCTGAGAGGGTTACTTCACAAGGTATCATTTACATACTTTATACGGGGAGGTGTTTGCACAGTGGTTAAGGTGTTGGGCATTTGCACATGCCTTCAAATCCCAGCACCATCAAGCTGCAACTGCTAGACCCCTAAACAAGGCCCTTAACCCTCATCTGTTTAGTTGTATAAAAGAGATAATTGTAAGTTGCTCTTGATAAGACTGTCTGCCAAATGCCATAAACGTAAATATAAATGTATTTTTGAGGTTTGAGTCTATTAAATTTAATTTTATAGTTTTGTAGACAAACATTTAACAAATGAAAATTTTTTCAAAGCTGCTTTATAGAAATAAAATAAAATAAAATAAAATGTAATGTCAGAAATGTGTCCCTATACATTTTATTCCTAATAAGCAAGCCAATAGTGGCAGAGACATGGAAAAACTCATGCATGAAAATCCTTGAGAGGAAGGTTCAAAAGGGAACCCATCCTCATCTGGGTGACACTAGATATTCATTCATTATTGTTCCATAATTTTTGAGGTTATCAAATGTTCACTGGTGGACACTTGAGCGTAAAACTGTTTGTGGAAATTGTAGCCCAAAGCCTCTGTAGTAAACTGTTTATATTATTAATAGTTCAAATCCATCTTTATGGTTCTTAATTTTAACCCTCCACAGGAGCCTTGTGTACCTTTATGCCTTTATGTATCTTTTATGTATCTTTCTATTTGAAAAGAACTTAGACAGAAAATTAGGCAGATCTGGAAATATGAAAGAGGTACAATCGCTGGTATCTCAGGAGCATGTATAGCTTGACAGAAAGTAAGAGAAAAACATGCATTATTGTGCACATGCATTATGCTAACATAAAGTTAAATGTGAATGTATAGGTTACACTGAACAGGTGTGCAGAAAGGGGCAGCTTTTCCCAATACCAGTATTTAACTTTAAATATGTGCATTTAGGCAATGCCTTCCCCATGTTTCCTTTAGCACTAGGAGGACCTGCCTGGGGTTGAGCCTGTTAAGGTGTGTAAAGAGGGACAGTCTGAAACAAGACCAGCATATTCCATTGATGTGCGCTTAAGTGGCGCCCTACTGGGTTATTCTTCAACCTCATGACTTGGCGAGAGTTTGAGTCTTTTAGGAACTTGAGAGTCTCCGTTCTCAGTTCTTGCCTTGACAAGAAATATGCAACAGGTCCTACATTCAGAAAGGGCCTAGGGAGCAGCGTGACCTGTGACCAGAGCAGGGTGCACCATGCTTCCACCCCTTGGTAATTTTTCTATCATGACTGCCTCAGGACTACCATCATCTCAAGAGAATTTCTGTGCCAAGCAAGATGACAACAGTGAGCCTTTCTCAGTGGGACACCCTGAGACAATAAAATGGGGCAATAGAATGGTAGAAAGGCAACTGTGTGTAAGTCACCTAGGTCAAATGTGGAAGGCATCTGCATGTAATTCATTCACAATAGGCCTGAGCCACTGAGCATCAAAATTTTTATATGGTAAGCCCAGTGGATTTACTGGGAATGCTGCTGCCATGAGACCTAACCCAGCCATTAGGGAGGCACAAGCCCGGATAAATGGGGAGGGTTGTGTTAGGAAGGGCATTGATGAGAGGTTGGACACTAAGAAAGGAGAAAAGGATTTGTACCGATTGGCCAGGCAAAGGAACCGAGCTGGGAAGGGTGTGCTGCAAGTTAGAGCAGTAAAGGATGGAGATGAAAATGTGTTGACTAGCGAAGAGAGTGCGTTGAGAAGATGGAGGGAATATTTTGAGCAGCTGATGATTAAGGAAAATCAGAGAGAGAGAAGGTTGGATGATGAATTAAGTTGATCAGTCACACCATGAAGTTATGGGAAAGAGTAGTGGAAGCCAGGCTGAGAGAAGAGGTGACCATCTGTGAGCAACAGTATGGTTTCATGCCAAGGAAGAGCACCACAGATGTCTTATTTGCTTTGAGGATGTTGATGGAGAAGTATAGAGACAGAAGGCATTGGCATTGTGTATTTGTGGATTTAGAGAAAGCGTACAACAGAGTGCCAAGAGAGGAGCTGTGGTATTGTATGAGGAAGTCAGGTGTGTCAGAGAAGTATGTGAGGGTGGAGAGGTGGAGAAGGTGGAGGAGTTCAGGTATCTGGGGTCAACAGTGCAAAGTAATGGAGAGTGTGTTAGAGAAGTGAAGAAAAGAGTGCAGGCAGGGTGGAGTGGGTGGAGAAGAGTGAAAGGAGTGATTTGTGATAGTAGGGTATCTCAAGAATGAAAGGGAAAGTTTATAGGACTGTGGTGAGACCTGCGATGATGTATGGATTAGAGACAGTGGCACTGAGTAAAAGACAGGAGGCAGAGCTGGAGGTAGCAGAACCGAAGATGTTATGGTTTTTGTTTGTTTATTAGAGGGACAGCCCACATAGGATGTTTTGGTGACAAGGTGAGGGAGGCGAGATTGAGATTGAGGTTTGGACATGTGCAGAGGAGGAACATGAGTTATATTGGTAGAAGAATGCTGAGGATGGAGCCACCAGGAAGGAGGAAAAGAGGAAGACCAAGGAGGAGGTTTATGGATGTGGTGAGGAAAGACATGCAGGTAGTTGGTTTGAAAGAGGCAGATGTAGAGGACAGGGGGGTTTGGAGATAGATGATCCGCTGTGGCGACCCCTGATGGGAGAAGCCGAAAGAAGAAGAAGAAGAAGAAGAAGAAGAAGAAGAAGAAGAAGAGGAGGTTTATACGGTGACAGATTTTAATTTAATGGTGAGCCCAATTAAAAATCTTTAAGTGCCAAATAAAAACATTGACATCAGAAACAGGGTGGTATAGAGACGGATGATCCACTGTGGCGACCCCTAATGGGAGAAAGAAGAAGAAGAAGCTGCCACCATGAGACCTAAGAGTCTCTGAAACAGACTGACAGGGATCTCTCTGCCTGGCTTGACTTAACACATAATGGCCTGAAAAGAGAAGTTGTCTTTTGCCCTGACAAAATCACACTCTTTTGATGACTCAGTATGACCCTTGGACATTTCAACAGGGTGAGGATATCTTGATGCCAAGTTTTCTAACTGCACTACAACCAACCAATTTTAGAGGTAATTTAGCACATGGGTGTAGCATTGCATCTTTAAACTTTGTAAAGGTACAAGGTTACATCACCAGGGAAAAAAAGGAAGGCTCCAAAATTGGTACACTTTTCCTACAAAACAGATTCCAAGAAGCTCTTTATTTTGGGGTGATATACAGGCGTCTTTCAGATCGATTGTAACAAACAAGTCTCCTAGATGGATTTGAGACACAAAATTCCAGATGTCTAAGAAGAGGCTTCAGCTTATAGATGTGACTTGATGAATTCTCATGGGTCAGAGCTTGACATGTGGGGGAGGTTAAGATGCTTCGGTTGGCAGCCGGAATATAGTTGATGCCAGTAATGTCTTAGAGAGAAACCTCTTACTCGAAGATCGGTGTATTAAGCAGAAAGGACCTCTCTTTATCTTCAAAATTGGTCAGGATTCTCCAGCATTTCTTTAACTGTGAGCCAAATAGCCCTGCTCAGCTATTCCCGGTATAGATGAAAAGTTGCATGGGTTTGTAAGATAAGCAGAACTCAGAGCTAACTCCGACACCTTAATAACATTTAATGAAGATCCTGGAAAAAGGAACACTGGTTACAAGGGGGACACATGCTGCAATTCAACAGAAAGTGCTTATCCAGTTTGCTTTGTACCGCTCTCTGTGTCTCTGCAAAAATTTAAGGTAAGTTTGTCAACAACCCTAATTATCACATTTATTAATTCTTCAGATGTCACAGACTGGCAGGTTTCCTGTGTGTTGTGTGCTTGTAAGTTTGCATACTGCTTAACATCTAACTCCTGTGAGTAAGATGCAGTCAAGAGATTGGCATATTTAAAGAAATCACATCTGGAGCTTCTGGGTCTGGAACAAAATCTTGCATGCGAATGTTTGTGACTCAGTTTCAGGAGAAAGCATGAGAGAAACAGAAACATCCATATCTTTAATGCTGCAAGGCTTCATCAAGATCAACCTACTCCATAATCCCAGTCCAAAGAGATTTTACACCATTTATAATTATATCTTTTTTTACTTTCAGTTACACTACAGACTTGGGAGGTGAAAGCTCAGTAGTTAAGATGTTGGGCATTTGAATGAAAGGTCATGAGCTCAAAAATCACCAAGGTGCCACTGCTGGCCCCTGAGCAAGGCCCTTAACTGCTCAGTGTATAAATGAGATGTAAGTCACTTTGAATAAAGGCATATGCCACATGCCATAAATGTAAATGTACATGTTTTTGTCTTCCAGAACGAGAGAAATCTGAGGCACATAGCCTTTTACGGTGCTGGTGTCACAGCATGGACAGTGCTTTGTCATTCGCCAATGAGATTGACATGGTTGTACAAGTTCTTCAGACTGATGTGTGTGAAAATCCCAGAAGGTCAGCAGTATCTGAAATACTCCAAAAAGCCCATCTGGCACCATAAACCATGTCACCGTTAATGTCACAGAGATCACATTTTTCCATATTCTAATGTTTGATTTGAACTGAAGTTCTTGACCTTTATGTGAGTGAGTTTTATGCGTTGTGCTGCTGTCACATGACTGGCTGATTATATAACTGTGTAAATGAGGAACTGTTCCTAATAATATTTTAAACCAAAAAGCTAAAAAAGAATCACAGTGGGTTATAATGCGGGCTTGTGATGTTCCTTACTTGGTATTATGACTAGCTATGAAGTTCACATCAGCCTAAATGCATTTCGTCTCTCTACCTTAAAATAGATACATGTAACCTTTTTCCTTGATCGTATAGGCATGAATAATTGAAAGTATGCAATTCCAGGAATAGTTTCTCCCATCAGCTTCAAATAAATGAGGCAGAAAAATCAATGAAGAGAATCTAATCATAACTGAAAATCAATTAAGACGACTAAGTCCTCTAAGTAAAAAACTTAGATGAAACTTAATGCCCTTTTTTTATTATGATGATGATTTTATTAATTGTAAAATGAAATAATGGAAGCTTTATCATGTGAGCCTTTATAATCTTGTCAAGAGCTTTTACTGTTTTGTTGGTCCTTGTTGATGCAAACAAATTTCACATATTTATGTTCTTTGGTCATGATATTAAAGTATCATAATATTAAAGTAGCAAATAAGCACTGCTTGTTTGTGTAGAATTTTTGTTAAAATTGATTTGATCCAGAACAGAAGGTAACATGGCAGACAGGAAATGAAATGCTCACCATAAAAAAGGTCAACTTCACATTAATTAAGTACAAAAATAAAAGTATAAAGTTTAAAAATAAAGTACATTTTAATAAAAAGTAATAAAAAAGTACAGTGGTTCTACAGGTAGTCGTCGACTTATGACCATGCGACTTTACGACCACAATCGCTAGCCGCGGCGTATGACAGTGCGTACCAGCTTCCGGCATAATTTCAAATAGCCTACTCTAATTATACTACAAATAGCCTACTCTATTTATGACCAAATTGTGTTACGACTGTCGTACGCCGCGGCTACGCTGCTAGCCGCGACGTACGACAGTAGTGCGTACCAGCTTTCAGCATCATTTCACAGTACTGTACATATAGCCTATTCTAATTACAACCAAATCGTGTTACGACCGATCTGTCGGTCCCAATCACGGTCGTTAGTTGATGACTACCTGTATTATACTAAAAAAAAGTAAATTTATAATGCATTCATGCACACAATACATAAAAAAGACCCAATAACCTTAGACGTGGGATGCACATGACACCTCAAATTCACGCAGTGAAATGTTTTTTAATTACTTTATTGAAAAGAAAACATTCAAACTATTCAAGATAATGCAGCCTCAGTGCGAACCTTTATTTATTTTAATTTTAATATTTGTAGCGATATTACAAATTATTAAATTAAGCATGCTTACCCAGTGTCTGTGTGAAGAATATTGAACATTGACCATGATTTTTCCATGTGGAATGTTCCATTTTGCAGAAAATCACCAGCCTTATGGGTTATTTTTATAGTCTTATTCTGTGTGGGTAAAAAACCTTTTGTCTGGAACTGTATTTGTTACTGATGTCAATGTTTTTATTTGGCACTTAAAGATTTTTAATTGGGCTCACCATTAAATTAAAATCTGTGTCACCGTATAAACTTCCTCTTCTTCTTCTTCTTCTTCTTCTTCTTCTTCTTCTTCTTCTTCTTCGGCTTCTCCCATCAGGGGTCGCCACAGCGGATCATCTATCTCCATACCCCCCTGTCCTCTACATCTGCCTCTTTCAAACCAACTACCTGCATGTCTTTCCTCATCACAGCCATAAACCTCCTCCTTGGTCTTCCGCTTTTCCTCCTTCCTGGTGGCTCTATTCTTAGCATTCTTCTACCGATACACCCCATGTCACTCCTCTGCACATGTCCAAACCATTACAATCTTGCCTCCCTCACCATGTCTCCAAAACGTCCTACATGCGCTGTCCCTCTAATAAATTAATTTCTAAGCATGTCCATCCTCGTCACTCCCAAAGAAAACCTCAACATCTTCAGCGCTGCTACCTCCAGCTCCACCTCCTGTCTTTTACTCAATGCCACTGTCTCTAAACCATACAACATCACAGGTCTCACCACAGTCCTATAAACCTTCCCTTTCACTCTTGCAAATATCCTTCTATCACAAATCACTCCTGTCACTCGTCTCCACCCACTCCACCCTGCCTGCACTCTTTTCTTCACTTCTCTAACACACTCTCCATTACTTTGCACTGCTGACCCCAGGTACCTGAACTTCTCCACCTTCTACACCTCTTCTCTCTGTAACTGCACCACTCTACTGCCCTCCCTCTCATTCACACACATGTACTCTGTCTTACTCCTACTGACTTTCATTCCCCTTCTCCCAGCACATACCTCCACCTCTCCAGGCTCTTCTCAACCTGCTTCCTACTCTCACCACAAATCACAATATCATCCGCAAATATCATAGTCCATGGAGACTCCTGTCTGACCTCGTCCATCAACCTCTCCATCACCACTGCAAACAGGACAGGGCTCAAATGCCAGTAATGGCAGGGCCGATCCTTCATGCAGTCCAACCTCCACCTTTAACCTGTCTGTAGTTCCTACTGCACACTTCACTGCTGTCACACAGTCCTCATTCATGTCCTGCACCACCCTCACATACTTCTCTAACACTTGACTTCCTCATACAATACCACAACTCCTCTCTTGGCACTCTGTCGTACGCGCTTTCTAAATCTACAAATACACAATGCAACTCATTCTGACCTTCTCTATACTTCTCCATCAACATTCTCAAAGCAAATAATGCATCTGTGGTGGTCTTACTCAGTATAAAACCATACTGTTGCTCACAGATGGTCACCTCTTCTTTTAGCCTGGCTTCCACTTCTATTTCCTATAACTTCATGGTGTGACTGATCAACTTTATTTCCCTGTGGTTATTGCAGGTCTGCACATCTCCCTTATTCTTAAAGATCGGTACCAGCACACTCCTCCATTCCTCAGGCATCCTCTCACCTTTTAGAATCTTGTTGAACAACCTGGTTAAAAACTCCACTGCCATCAATCCTAAACATCTTCACGCTTCTACTGGTATCATCTGGTCCAACCGACTTTCCACTCTTCATCCTCTTAATCGCTACTCTCACTTTCTCCTTACTAATCCTATCCACTTTCCTTCACCATCTCCACACCATCAAACGTTCTCTCTCTCTCATTTTCCTTATTCATCAGCTGCTCAAAATACTTCCTTCACCTTCTCAACACACTCTCCTCACTAGTCAACACATTTCCATCTCCATCCTTCATTGCTCTAACTTGCAGCACATCCTTCTCAGCTCGCTCCCTCTGCCTGGCCAATCGGTATTAATCCTTCCTCAATGTCCAACTTCTCATACAGCACCTCATATGCCTTTTACTTGGCTTTCACCACATCCCTCTTTACCTGTTGCCGCATCTCCTTGTACTCCTGGATACTTTTCTCATCACTTTGTTGATCCCAATTCTGTTTTGCCAACCTCTTTCTCCTTATGCTTTCCTGCACTTCCTCATTCCACCACGACATATCTTTGTCTTCCTTTCTATTTCACACCATGTACCTTTCTGCCCTTCCACATTCCTCTCCTTAAAAACATACCTACCCATCACCTCCTCATCACCTCTGTTCCCTTCAGCTACATGTCCATTTAAATCTGCCCCAATCACCAATCGTTCATTCCTAGGTACACCTTCTACCACTTCATCTAACTCACTCCAGAATTTTTCCTTCTCCTCCATCTCACAACCCACTAGTGGAGCATAAGCACTGATGAAAATTTATTATCACGCCTTCAACTTCCAGCTTCACGATCATCACCCTATCAGAAACCCTCTTTACCTCCACCACACTCTTCCTTCAGAATCACCCCTACACCATTTCTCTTTCCATTCACACCATGAAAGAACAGTTTAAACCCACCTCCAATGTTCCTGGCCTTACTGCCTTTCCACTTGGTCACCTGAACACACAACATATCTACCTTTTTAATCTCTATCATATCAGCTATCTCTCTCCCTTTACCAGTCATAGTATCCACATTTAAAGTACGAACCCTAACCTAAACTCTCCTTCACTTCTGCTTTTCATGCTGTCACTGTAGACGTCTTCCTCCTCTCCTTCTCCTCCTTTGGCCAACTGTAGCCCAATTTTCACTGGTACCCTGTTGGATAAAAATACCTGTAGTGGTCGTTGGTAAGCCGGGCCTCGATCGTTCAGGTATGAATTTCTCTTTCGTGATCCGCATATTTGATTTGGCACATGTTTTACGCTGGATGCCCTTCCTAACGCAACCCTCCCCATTTATTCAGACTTGGGACCGGCACTAAGAGTGCACTGGCTTGTGCAACCCTAATGGCTGGATTTGTCACCACATATACATATGGAAAAAATCCAGATGCTGTATAATGATGCAGAAGGTCACAGTACAGTAATAGTTGAATGTTTAGAGTGGGTTAATGCTATGCCATTAATCATATTTCATGCAGATAACCCTAATAAACATAAAAAAATATGTTTATATGAAAAACATTAAAAATATGTCAAAAAATGTATCATTAAAAGTGTCGTTTCTTTTCCAACAGCAAAATCTGACAATTTTATAATTGCACATTAACATGGAACTTTACACACTGCATCAGTTTTGTATAGATTTGGTAGAATATTTGGTAAAATATTTTAATATGTTCGAAAAGTGGAAAAACATTATGAGCAAGAGGGTAGTAACAGTACAGAGGAACCTCGATATTGTCGCGAGTATCAATAGTTCATGACCTTTCATTTGCAACCGGACAAACAGTAACTCGGGAAAAATCTGATAGTTCTCGAGAAGTTTGAAATAACATTTTAAAACAGAGTTTGTACTAATAAATTACTGATTGGTTAATTAAAGTAACAGACTAATTGCTAATATAATCTAAGGTACATCGGCCAGCACTAATGAGTGTGAAGGCTCTGGGCAGATTAGATTGACATGGCAGCATATAGAGGCTGAAATCTGATTGGACAAAAAAATCTAACATCCACATACACGTCCTGAAAGCAGTGCAGCCAAGAGAAACGCTACAGATAAAGAGAATAAACTCTGTAATAAATTAATACAATTTAATGTAAAAATATACAAATTTAGGTTTTAAATGTAGGTCAGTGCTTCTGATATTGTCTTGCTGGCACTGACCATTGCTGAAAATGTCAGGGACACAAATTTTCCTCTCAAGTCTAAGACAGTGACAGAAATTAGAGTTAGAATTTGTTTTTACATCTGCTGCAGACTAGGAAGAAATTATTCATCTTATCTGAGTGAGAATCTGATTTATAAAATTTATAATAACACTTTTAAATTTATAGCTACAGTGGGGGAAATAATAATTTGATCCCCTGCTGATTTTGAGTTTACCCCCTTACAAAGAAATGAACAGTCTAGAATTTCTATAGTTGGTTTATTTTAACAGAGAGACAAAATATAAATAAGCAAGAATTCTGACTCCCACAGACCCACATTAGTCCTGTCTCTTTAGAAAAGTACTCCTAATATCAACTCATTATGTGTATAAAAGACACCAGTCACAGAAACAACCTCTTTCATTCAAAACTTTCTAGCTTTTGGGCAAGACCAAAGAGCTGTCAGAAAAAAAAGACATCCTTTGACAGCTCTTTGGTTTTTCCCATGGTGGTGGAAAGCGACAGGATTAATTTGGGTCTGTGGGAGTCAGAATTCTTGCTTATTTGGTACAGGATAAAAAACTTATTGCACTCAATCAAATATATATATATATATATATATATATATATATATATATATGTGTGTGTATTTATTTTTTTTCTGGATTTTTTGATATTCTGTCTCTTTGTGTTGAAATAAACCTACCATAGTAATTCTAGACTGTACATTTTTTTGTAAGGAGATACATTTACAAAATCAGCAGGGGATAAAATAATTATTTCCCCCACTGTATTATATTTTGACCAAATATCAAGTACCTAATTTTTTTGACATGGCACCCTAAAGCTTCTTAGTTTGATGTATGCAGTATATGACTACCTCATTTAAAATTTACTCAGCATGAAGTAGTATTCCTCATCAGACAAGTACTGTAGGACTCAGACAGACTGTAACCTCGTAATGTTTAAATTCAACTATTGGAGAACTTTTTTTTTTTTTTTTATGCCTCTTAAATGCCATTTTTGATTTATTCCACACTCTAACCAAACAAGTCTAACCCAATAGATTTTTCCTCTAAAGACACTGGAAAAGCAAGTTTTTTTGTTTTTGCTATAAACTGGAGATGTTTGAGCAGAGGATGAATATGAGATGATTAATCGAAATTTCAATTGCTGTTGATTTTCTTTGGCTGAACTGTTTGTTGTTTAGTTGTTAGTAACCAGTGGTTTCTTAATTTTTATGACGTTCCAAATTGCTGTATTGGCTGTACTCAAGGCTTGTGCAATGCCTCTGATCAATTTTTCCTCTTTTCTCAGCTCTTTTCTTTGCTCTTCATGTTGATTTATCCAATTTCAGCAGTAACTACAGACCAGATATGGCAAAAGTACACACATCCTTCACTCAAGTAGAAGTACAGAAACTCATGTTTTAAAAGATGCTGGTAAGTACTGACTACACTTTCTTTTACTTAAGTTAAAGTAAAGAAGTTTGGGCTCTGACATGTACTTAACTAAAAAGATGATGATGATGATGATGATGATGATGATCAGGAGATCAGGAATGTCTCTGTACTTAGTCGTGTTTACATCACTGACTCCTGCTGTCTTATCCACCTTAGCCATACTTCTCGTTGCCTTTTGCCTTGCTCATTGTTAGCTTCATAGGCTAACCTACATCTGTGGTGTGTAAGAGTCAGGAAATGATACACCAGTGGTAGATTGAAAAAAACGCACAATGACAGGAAATAGGTTGATGGGCTGAAAACGGCGCTCAATGAGAAGAAAAAATATTGATCATGTAACCAAATAGATTAAAACTAAACTGACAATCCTGTTTTGTAAATGTAAGTAGAAAGTACAGCTATCTGTGAACCTCTAATCTCCCTACAGGCCCACTGAGCAAGGACCAAACTTTTAACAGCTCAGCATAAGATAATTATATGGCTTCATCAATGTAAATGTAACATTAGTAAAATCAGGAAATTAAAGTTAAAACTATGACTTATATATTTATGTTTTGATCTTAAACACAAATATGTTCAGTATATAATAAAAACCCTTCACAGTATTCTCAGGGGTAACTGTATGCAACTGTAATACAACTTTGTCCAGCTATTCTAGCAAAACTAACAGAATTCTCATTAACACTGCACCCCTGGCACGGTTTGACCAGATAATGAAATGTTCTGTGGTGCATTAGCAAGGCCCTGGGCAATAGAAAGAAACGAGTGTCTAAACCAGTGCTTCAATAGCTCACTTCGGTTTCAGTTCAGGAGTAAGTGTAAGTTGCACTATTATTAATGATGTCAGTTTTACTCCTAGTGCAGCGGTGTGCAATAAAGGATATCCATCCCCAAATTCTAATTTATCCTTCCTGAGCTCCAAGCAGGAGCACTGTTTAACATAACGTGGATGGATCCCCCTTGGCTTACTTAGGAGGCTCTTAGAAAGGTCATTTTACCTGCTGTGTTTGTGTATTAAATTTGATTTGCCATTTTCCACCAGCAGCCCTTTGTGGCATCATGGCTTTCAGAAAAGTCTAAGTGAAAATCGATAGCTGGAGCCTAAACAAGGTTTAAATCGAGGCATAATGTCCATAACTGTTTGCTGAATGGATGTGAATTTTCCAGTGGAGATTGGTGCTGGGTGAAATATGCCAGGCAGTCATGTGAAACAGACCTCAGCCCTTGGAGTAATTGGAGTTCAGTGGCATTGTGGGGAAAGTTTACGAACCATGTCAGTTTCAAACAAGAAAAGGTATATATATACATTATGTGACGGTGTAGTGTTTCTTACCTTAGATACTCAAACTTAGTGTTTTATTTCATACTCATAAAAATACAGAAATGCACCATGATCAAGGTGATGATTGTGTTGCAGCCTCACAACTCCAGGATCTGGAGTTCAATTCTGAGTTCAATCCTAAGCACATTCCTCCAAACCCCCCAAAATTTATAACAGCAGATGCTTTGCCTATTCTAAATTGCCCCTAGTGTCCCATCTAGATTATGTTCCTACTAATTCACCAGATCATCAGATCCTGTCCTCCAGGTCTCAAGTGAAAATAAAGTGGTTACCACAAATGAGTGATTTCTTTAATTCTGTGGTTAAATTTCATCTTGCCAATCAATTGACATTTTGAGTCTCAATTGTATTACAGATCATTTACCTAAACATTGAACCTAAACTTCATTCACAGTCTTGCATGTTCTGTTCCTGTTTGTTTCATTTTCCTGGTTTCTCTAGTTTTATTTTACCTTAACCAAAAGAAGCCCAAGAGAAGCTTAACCAAGTCAAGCTCTTGACTTGACTTGACTTGAAATGCTGGCTAACAAATTGGCTACTTTGATTTGTCCAAGGTGCGAATGAGTGTGTGAATGATGTGAGCAGCTGTTGACTTATAAAAAGGAAATTATTAATAATAACACAAATGATGGTGAGCATTTTTCTTTTTTAATCTGGTTCTTCTACTTTTTCTTTGCTACCACGACCTGACGCTCGTTAAAGTAATTTCTCCGATTGAAAATGTAGAAAACGTCTATCCTGAATATAAAGGTGCTTTGTGACAATGCTATTTTTTTTTTTTTTTTTAATCAATAAATTTAAAATAAATTGTGTCAGCAATCAGAGCAGGAGCATGCCCAAGACCTTGCTTAATTTGGTTACGAAAATTGTTGGAAGCACTGCATAGGATTTACGTTTATCTTATAAATCTGATAAAACTAAAAACTCTTTGGAGATATGAAGGATGCAACACTACTTTATAGGTACTCAGGATTGACAAGAGATTGGCTGGACATTTGTGTGTTAAATTCCCAGTCCATGTTGTAACTGCAGCAGGTTGTTATTGCTTTAAATAATTTATACAGTGACACACTTACAAACTAACAATCATGGGCAACATTAAGTTACATTTGTTTGTCATCTACCGATCATAATGAATCAACAGTACTGTCTGGGAAAGAGCAGTAACATCACTCAAGAGACAAACTTTTTAATGGTCTATAATCACACAGATGCAGAAATAACAGATAATCTGAATTTAATTGAAATGAATGTGTCATAAGAACTTTTTAATATTTGTATCGGGGATAGCTGTCGATTCTTTATCTGTCTGTGCATGTGTTAATAGTCTTTAAATGATCTTTTAATGAATATATTATCTCACGAACATAACACCAGCTTAAATATGCAGTTTCGCACTCTAGGCCAGGATGGTTTCTATCGGTGTAACGAGATGTCACACATGCTCAGACCGATTATTTATACCTGAATGATGCACAGTGGATGAAAATAGACTGCCACCACAGAGACAATTACTGCAGCCTACAGTAAGCAGAGCAAAAAGAAACAGAGCGAGAAAGAGAGGAGGGGGAGGGAAAGGGAGCAGAGGGCGATGTTAGTATACTTTTGTTTTTATTCCTCTCTTTGTAAAGCAAATTTTCACAAACCTTGTGCTATCAAATGGCTGAGCAGACTTCAATAAGAAAGAGCAGCTGTGATGGATTGCTGTATCTTTTGCTGGAAAGAGGGGGAAAAAAACAAGTGGATGCATGCACAAACACACACACACACACACACACACACACACACAAGCACGCAAACACAAAACACTCTAAAACAACTATGTCAACAATGGGTATAGCATTCGTGCCCCCTCTCGTCTTTTCTCCTTTTTCTCCCAGAATCAAACACCCTTTCAGATCTCTAAATAATCCTCTCCCAGCTGGCCGGTAAACAGCCGAAACATAATGGCATGACTCTCTTCAGTATTCAATTGCAGGCAGACGTTTTATTTCCTCTTCCACTTCTGCCATGCTCTGAGTCGTGTACAAGATTGAGATTAGCCGGAGGAGTGTGAGACAAGCCATTTTTATATAACTAGCCTAATGCGTTCACTTTGTATTGTTCTCTCTCTCTCTCTCTCTCATTTGCACACAAGTGTTCTCTTGGATTCCAGTCCAAATACATTTGGCACTCATATTAATAGGGTGCCTGAGCAGAAGGCCTGACTTCAAAAGAATGCAGAAATGCTCACGGTAGCTGTGGATCAGAGTTAACAATAGTTTATATAGGTGTTGAGGCACTCTGTTAAACCTCGTGTCTCATGTTAAATCTTGTGTTAAACCTGTTAGCACACTGCAGTCAGAGTAAAAAACTGAAAGGCAAATGAGAAAAAGAATAAATCATTATGACAAGAAATGGCCTAAATGTGTCTTATTCAGCCAATTGTAATAGCATTAAGCATTTATACATGACATTTTTTAACATTACCATGACTACACCAAATTATCAAGAACTCGGCTGCTAAAGAAAGACTTTTCCATCATAAAGATGTTTTAAGTTTGTCTATTTGAGGGACCCTTTAAAAACCCAAGAACAGCAACAACAAAAGGTTTGACATAGAATAGAGTGTGGATACTAGGAATGTTAATAACAAATATTTGATGAGCCCTTTTTTTCCTAAAGAAAATGTTCTGTGTAAGTAGCACACTCTCTCAAGTGATATCATGGTAATCATAATCGAAACAATAAGATGAAAGCGTATAGCACATCTGAGAGAAAAGCACCTGAAAACACTCAGATCTATGGCGCACTCTTTGGTTGTGTTTATATCACTTCTATCAGCCATTAAAAAAAAAGAAACATCAATCTCTTCATTGCTCAGAAATGCAAATATGTAGAATCCAAAACTTGTGAGGAAAGCCCGATAATGTTGTTGTGGGGGGATGCAATCTGCAGAAAAATATTGTAATGACTCCAAAAGAGGCCATTAACATAATGAGTCATAAACAATCCAAAGAATTTCTGAGGAACTCTTTTTATATTCTTTCCTTTACTTGAGGAAACATTTTAATTAGAAAAACAACCTGGTGGAAAGAAAATGTAAATTTTCAGGGCATTAATTTCACATATATGGTGTATCACATGCATCAATAAGCAAAAATGTTTTCATTTACCATTCCAGAGGTCCTTTAGTTAGTTTGCTGAGGATATGAAAATGGAAACAACATTTTTAAACAAAATTATTTTAACCAGATACTTTTAGTAAAAAAATGTTACAAGCAAAAATACACATTAAAATACTCTTAAAACTGTTAAGGACCAAATAAACCTGAAAAAAATTTTTATGATGTACTTTTTATAAAAAAAAGACGTTTTATATTACAGTAAACAGGTTTCCTAGTGAAAAAGGAAGCTACAGTTTTTAATTCAACCACAAGCAGCCAGATACAGAGAGGTGCTCTCATTTTACATGTAAAGGTAATTGATGGCTTTGCCAATACTTTTCCAGTTTAGAATGAATAATCTCACCCTCGCAAATTTCTAATTAACTGCACTGATGCCACAAAATTATTGAATGTATTTAATGTAACTAAAATTAACATATTGCGGTTCTGTAAATGAGAGATTTATCCATGCAGATAGATCATTATCTCAAATCTAAGATAAATAACTCATTAGTCTGTTCATACCTCATTACTCTCTTCCTCCTTTTGCCATTGCCCTTAAGACCCACACTCGGTTTCTTCTCCCCTTTCTCTCGCAGTTTCATTAAATTTAAGCAGAATTATTTTAGTTTGCACATCCAGGCAACAAAGTGCATGGAAACAGCATTAAATAATGGGGAAAAAACATTATACTGCACTTTAGGACAGGAAACAATTTTGTTTTCTTATCCCTCTGGTGGCTGTTAATTTCACAATCATTTTCTTTATTCGCAAACTCCCTCCAGTCCTACTTCATTATGTGTGTTTGTGTGCATGTGAATGAAAGAGAAATTATTATTGAAGTTAATATATCTTCTAAGCTTACTTTGTCATGCTTAATGTTTGTTGAGCAGAATGGTTTATATGAAGACAATGTGTGTATGTATGTATGTATGTATGTATGTATGTATGTATGTATATATATATATACAGCATAAAAATATAAATACAGTGAGGAAAATAAGTATTTGAACACCCTGCTATTTTGCAAGTTCTCCCACTTAGAAATCATGGAGGGGTCTGAAATTGTCATCGTAGGTGCATGTCCACTGTGAGAGACATAATCTAAAAAAAAAATCCAGAAATCACAATGTATGATTTTTTTACTTTTTATTTGTATGATACAGCTGCAAATAAGTATTTGAACACCTGAGAAAGTCAATGTTAATATTTGGTACAGTAGCCTTTGTTTGCAATTACAGAGGTCAAACGTTTCCTGTAGTTTTTCACCAGGTTTGCACACACTGCAGGAGGGATTTTTGCCCACTAATCCACACAGATCTTCTTTAGATCAGTCAGGTTTCTGACCTGTCACTGAGAAACATGGAGTTTGAGCTCCCTCCAAAGATTCTCTATTGGGTTTAGGTCTGGAGACTGGCTAGGCCACGCCAGAACCTTGATATGCTTCTTACAGAGCCACTCCTTGTTTTTGTTACAGAGCTGTGTGCTTCGGGTCATTGTCATGTTGAAAGACCCAGCGTCGACCCATCTTCAATGCTCTAACTGAGGGAAGGAGGTTGTTCCCCAAAATCTTGCAATACATAGCCCCGGTCATCCTCTCCTTAATACAGTGCAGTTGCCCTGTCCCATGTGCAGAAAAACACCCCCAAAGCATGATGCTACCACCCCCATGCTTCACAGTAGGGATGTGTTCTTGGGATGGTACTCATCATTCTTCTTCTTCCAAACACGTTTAGTGGAATTATGACCCAAAAGTTCTATTTTGGTCTCATCTGACCACATGACTTTCTCCCATGACTCCTCTGGATCATCCAAATGGTCATTGGCAAACTTAAGATGTGCCTGGACATGTGCTGGTTTAAGCAGGGGAACCTTCCGTGCCATGCATGATTTCAAACCATAACGTCTTAGTGTATTACCAACAGTAACCTTGGAAACGGTGGTCCCAGCTCTTTTCAGGTCATTGACCAGCTCCTCCCGTGTAGTTCTGGGCTGATTTCTCACCTTCCTTAGGATCACTGAGACCCCACGAGGTGAGATCTTGCATGGAGCCCCAGTCCGAGGGAGATTGACAGTTATGTTTAGCTTCTTCCACTTTCTAATGATTGCTCCAACAGTGGACCTTTTTTCACCAAGCTGCTTGGCAATTTCCCCGTAGCCCTTTCCAGCCTTGTGGAGGTGTACAATTTTGTCTCTAGTGTCTTTGGGCCGCTCTTTGGTCTTGGTCATGTTAGTAGTTGGATTACTGATTGTATGGGGTGGACAGGTGTCTTTATGCAGCTAACGACCTCAAACAGGTGCATCTAATTTAGGATAATAAATGTAGTGGAGGTGGACATTTTAAAGGCAGACTAACAGGTCTTTGAGGGTCAGAATTCTAGCTGATAGACAGGTGTTCAAATACTTATTTGCAGCTGTATCATACAAATAAATAGTTTAAAAATCATATATTGTGATTTCTGGATTTTTTTTTTAGATTATGTCTCTCACAGTGGACATGCACCTACAATGACAATTTCAGACCCCTTCATGATTTCTAAGTGGGAGAACTTGCAAAATAGCAGGGTGTTCAAATACTTATTTTCCTCACTGTATGTGAAGCATCTGTTTTAAAAAGTGTGCATCCGATTTGCTGTTTGCATCTGTAAAAAAACTAATCATTTATATATAATTATTAGTAGATGCGCTATACTTTTATTATTTAGAAAGCGAACAATAATGTTATATGTAGATTGATTTCACCTCTCCTTCTCTCAGCACAACTACGGCTATGTGAATATAATGTATCACAACACTATGGATACCGAGGCGTGTCTTTAGAGTCATGTAGAATACAGATTAACATGGCAGAGTCAGAGCTGCATCTTCCTGGACACAGAACAGGAAAAGATCGTCTGTTTTTATTTCATAATTGTTCCCTTTAAATTATTTTGCATTACAAAGGCCTGTTTGTGAAAGAGCCATGCTTTGGAAGTCAAAAGATACTCAAGTGAATCTATGATTTGCTGTTTGTCTCAAGCAAAGAAATAAAAGCAAACTATCTGTACCATACTGAACTGTATAGCATCATGTTTTTTTATTGCATTGAATCACACTGTGTTAAATTCATTTGAAATTGGATCACACTGCATCATAATAGGGCTGAATCGTATCGCATCGCATTGGGAGATGCTTCATATATATATAAACATACACACAAACACACACACTCTCAAGCATTACTACTCAGGTAAAAGTCAGGTATGGATGTAGTTTGAGGAGGTCTGTACAGCATTCCAATTCATTCAAAGGTGTTTATTAGGGTTGAGGTTGGAGCCTTATTGCAGACCACTCAAGAGCTTCTACTACAACCCATGTAAACCATATCTTCATAGAGCTTGCTTTGTGCCACACAGCAAATCACATATGGCTGAAAAATGTAGGCATCCCAATACTTTTTTCATATAGCGTACTGTATATACATTATGTGTGTGTATTAAACATCTGAACCTAAATATATACTCGTGTTGCTCTTTTGCCTCAGATACTCATCAGACAGTTTATATTGCTGTAATAAATCTGAAAGTACCAAGCTCCTGTGATGATATGGTTTAGGTCTCTGTTTGATGTCTCACAAACATGTCATCAAACACACCAATACATTCCTCCTTCCCTTCTGCAACCATTTTATTATTCTGGTCAGGGTCAGGAAAGATCTGATGCTTATTCTGAGAACCCTGGTGTGGGAATACACCATGGTTGGGAAGCCAGTTCAATACTGTGCTAAACACAGCAAAGATGCAGCCTACTGCTGAGATTCAAGTTCCAGTTGCACCATAAATTATATCTCAAAGTCACGAGTCATCCATTGGAAAAGGGAAATCACTACCTTCATTAGTATGCACTGTAGCTGCCAATCACTCCAATCACTCACTCCAGGAGACTGGTATCCTACCAGAATCATGAAGGGCTTGTAAATAGGTCAACCGATTATAATTTTATTATTTTTTTACATTTTTCAAACTAACTAAATCAGGCAGCTGTTTGGACAGAAAAGCTTTAGGGTTGCTATTTCTATTGCAGAAATAGAGAAATAAATGGACTGGAAGTATCTGTAATTCCCTTGTCACATTTACAATGCTTTCATACTCAGTTCACTTAGTACATTCTGAAGTTTAATACAGATGTAATATTTTGTTCCAGTGATATCACCTGGATTACACTATGCTTTAAAGAAAAATACAACAACAACAGTATAATACTTTGATTTTCCACCGTGACAGCAGGGATGTCTGCTGCAATTCTATATTTTGTCATTAAAAATATGCAACCTTCATCATCATTCCGTATAGTCAATTCAAGTAAATATTCTACACAGTCGATGTGCAAAAAAAAAAAACCCAAAGCCTTATTATCAAGTCTACCATTTCCTACTGCGGGGAGCAGGTGCTGTAGTGTTAGTAGAAGCTGCATTATATAAGCCTCACAACAGTCAGAATGACAAGCTGTTCAGCAAAAACACTACACCTCATTAGGCTCTAGGTACCTGCTTTCAAAATTCTAGGTCTCTCTCTTTCTCTCTCTCTCTTTCTTAGTTTCTCTTTCTCTTGTTGTCTGTTAGGAAGTACGACATGCCTAGCATCACATCTATTCAAAAACTTTGCAATTCTTGATTTTAAAGCTTCTGCATTCAAGATGTTCTTATGCTGTCAAACAGCTGATGTTTGATGCATTTCAATTTCTTTTAAAGGTACACTGGACAATATGTGTTTTGAATGTTCTTACAAATAATATAAAAAAATATATATCAGAAGCACATTGTTACATCAATGTTAAAATGATGGGATTGAAGGAAGTGTATTGTTCATCCATGGAAAAAAAAAGCACCTATAAAAATCTAGTGCATTTCTTGGTCTTTATATCAGCCTTTTTTTATAGATAAGCCAATCTCTTCTCTGCTCAGGAAAGCAAATATGGTGAATCCAAAACTAAACAGAGAGAAAGCCAGATAATATTGTTATTTCAAAATGGAGTCTGATTTAAAAAGGAAAGAAAGAGACGTAGAGAATGAGGGAGCGGATGACACCTGCTCACTGAGAAAAGAATAAAGGCGTTGAATTGAATGTGTTCCGTGTCAATGTATTTTAACCATTTAACCAATTAACTATATTTTAATTAACCAGATTAGAATAAAAAATGAAGAAGAATGATGGTGTGGGTATAAATCCTCCTAAGATCCCCATACATGGTCAAACTTTTAAAGTTTCATAGCTAACTTAATCATAACTGGTTAATTAGAAAAGAGTATGGCATGTTAGATAGTTAGGCTCCTTTCTATCATCCCATGGATAAATTCTATTGATTACTGAAATCAGAACACAGGTCTTCATGTAAAAAATATATAAATAAGGTATGGTGTAAATTGTACATGGATAATGTAGATTTGTACCTTCTAAGAACTGCTGAAGTATTAATGAAGGACACCTATGAATATTCTTTGAACATATTCTTCTACAGCTGTATAATGTAATGATTTATGCTACCACTATCCGATTACTTTCCTTTTTGTGCCCTAAATCCGGTTAATTCTTTCCCACAGTGTTTTACAATAGACTTTGAAACAAAGCAGATTTTATCATTGGGCAAACAAAGCCTTGCTATATATATATATATATAACAGCTTAGCTAAAATCAGATCTACAGAAGGTAGCAGAAGCATGAGGGGATTCTGGGACCCTCCTCTATTCCATCCTCGACAAACCTGAGTGAGCACAAAAAAAAAAAAGTGGAAACATAACACCATCACATCAAATGTGTGTTTTAAAGATAGATAAGCTATAAATGATGGTGCAACTGGGATCCACTGCTCCACAACTGAATTATTCCTTTATTTTTAAAGAGAAAAGAGATTTACAGATTTATGTTTACTATAAAAGTTCAAATATACAGTATTAGGAAAATATACTAACCTGCACTGATTTTTGCAACTTTCTATATTTTTTTAAATACCTTCACCAGAATACTTACCAAACACTTTATTAGAAATGATGTACTAATACTGGGTAAGGCTTCACTTTCTTCATGGATTCCACTAGATGCTGGATACATCTTTCTGAGATTCTGGTCCATGTTGACATGATTGCATCACACAATTCTTGGTGATTATTTGTGGCAAATCTTCTGCATTGCAAATATGTTCTATTGGATTCAGATCCAGCAGCTGGGAAGCAGAGGTGGCAAAAGTACACACATCCTTCACTTAAGTAGAAGTACAGATAATCATGTTTTAAAATACTCTGGTAAAAGTTGAAGTACTTTTTTACTCAACTTAAAGAAGTTTGGGCTCTGACATGTACTTAAGTAAAAAGTAGCCTTTACTACTACCTGTTTTAGTGTCATGCTGGTAACTGAACCTCACATCATAATAATATTAGGGCTGTCAATCGATTATAATATTTAATCACAATTAAGTGCCATGAGTTAACTCAACATTAAACGAAGCTTAATCATACATTTTTACTGTTTTAAATGTACCTTAAATTAATACTTTTCAAGTTTTTAATACTCTAATCAACATGGACATGAACAAATATGGATGCTTTATGCAAATTTATATTTATTATTAGTGAAACCAAACACGCGGGCGACTTCAGAGGGTTAAATTTGTGCATCATGGCAGATTTTGGAAAACCAATGTTTTTTCGGTGGAGTGTTTTATTTTCTTTTATTTGAGTTAAGAAAGGATGTCATGAATGAATGTGTGTAGCATTGAAAATGCTATTTCGCCTTTTATATTAGTATTATTTATAAACAAAATGCGTGTTTAATCAAATCTATGCCGTTAAAATTTATTTGTCTTAATATGTTATTAACGTGTTAATTTTGACAGCCCTTATATATTAATACAAAACAAATTTCTAATTGTGTTACCTAATGAATGTATCCAGGCTTAATATCCACCATACAGAACACAAGCAGAGAAAAGATGATGGGGCATGTCAAGGGAGTGATGAGGTCTCTGAGGTAAGATAGTGTTGGTACATTTTTGGCTTTGTAGGCAAGCATCAGTGTTTCAAATCTGCTACTGAAAGCCAGTGGAGGGAGCTCAGCAGGGGGGTGGTGTGGGAGAACTCTGCCAGTCTCAAAATGACAAGATACTGAACAAGCACCTGGGCAGTCTGTGTGGACAGAAATGGTCGAATCCTTTGGATGTTGTAGAAAAGAAATCGACAGGAACAACCCACATTAGCAACATGTGAGGAGAAAAGACAGTTGATTGTCCTTAGTTACCTCAAGGTTGCGAGCAGTGGCTGAAGGGGAGCGCAGAGAGTCATGAATAGTTATTCGGAGATCCGAGCGGAAGCTGGGGTATCTGAGGGAGGAGAAGAGAAGATGAGTCATCAGCATAGCAGTGGTGAGAAAACCAATGTAAGGATATGACTTCACCAATAGAATCGGTATAGAGGGAGAAAAGGAGGGGACCAAGTATCGAGCCTTGTGAGACACCAGTGGTGAGTCTGCATTGGGCAGATATGGCCCCCTGTACATGTTACCTGTATGAGCGACCTTTCAGGTAGGAAGCAAACCATTCCCATTCTGCTCCACAAATACTGAGGCTCCTGAGGGTAGACAAGGGAGTCTTGTGGTTGACTGTGTCAAATGCTGATGAAAGGTCAAGGAGGATGAGTATAGATAACAGCTTGGATGATCAAGCAGCATGTAGTTTCTCAGAGACAGCCAAAAGGGCAGTTTTGAAGCCAGACTAGTTTGGATCATGGAGGTTGTTCTGTGGGAGATAGACAGACAGTTGGTTTAAAACAGTGCATTCCAGAGAGTTAGAAAGAAAGGAGAGAAGTGATACCAGTCTGAAGTTGTTGATGTCTGATGGATCCAGAGCAGGTTTCTTCAAAATGGGAATAACCCTTACTTGTTTGAAGGTGGTTGGCACATGGCTGGATGTTAAGGACCCATTGATGATTGTGGAGATAAAGGGCAGTAGGTTTTGTGAGAAGGTCTGAAGCATAGTTGAAGGTATTGGATCCAGGTATTGGTGGGATTGCAAGATTGGATGACTTGCAGTATCTCATCTTCTGTTATGGTTGAGAAGCTTGACAATGAAGAAGTAGGGGATTTCTGGCTGTGTAGTGTAGTCTTTGTTGGGAAGGAAGTGAAGGTCTGGCAGATTTTTATAATCTTCTTATCATAGAAGAAGGCAACATCTTCAGCAGTCAGGGAGGATAGAGCAGGTGGAGCAGGGGGGTTGAGTAGTAAAGAGATGTTGTGGAGCTTACAAATCTTGAGCAGAAGCCTTGAGGTTTTCATTGTAGAAGGCAGTCTTAGCAGAAGTCACATACGAAGATGATTTAGTCAGGAGTATGATGTCTGCGTCTAATTTTTTCCACTTCCTCTCTGCTGATCTGAGTTCTCGCCGATTGCTGCGCAAGACTTCTGACAACCAGGGGGTGGGACAAAAAGTCTTCTTGGGTTTTGTGGTCACGGGGCAGAGGAGGTCTATGGTTGAGGAAAGAAAGGAGAGGAAAAAGTCAGTTGCAAAGTCAAAGGGTAGAGAGGAAAAGGAGTCAGTGTCGGGAAAAGATGAAGAGTACAGGAAGCTACAGAGAAGGAAGAGATGGAGTGGAGGTTAGGATGAATAAGAGAGAGATGTTAGAAATTGTTTTTAGGTAGGATAGGAAAAGTGATTGTATAGGAAACCCGGTGATGATCAGCAATTTGAAGTGGGGTAGCAGTCATGCCTGTAGCTGAGGAGGGCGAGTGAAAACCAGGTCCAGGACATTTGCTCCATTGTACAAAATTTCAAGGAGAAGGAATTTAGAAATGTCAGGATGCAAGATGACTGAAGTTTGTCAGATGGGAGGTTGAAGTAACTGAGCAAGAACTGTCAGAGGTGTGTGGTCGGAAGGGAACGTGCCAAGGAGTGCGTCTATCTCTTCTAGGCAGTCTCTAAGGGGACTAGGAGGGCGGTAGATGACAATGCTGAAGCGGTTGATTGGAGAGGTAACTGCAACTGCATGGAATTTAAAAGAAGACATGGTTAGATAAGACAAAGGGAGAGGTGTGAAACACCATCTCTGTGACAACAGTAAACCCATACCACCACCTCTACCGGTTCCTCTTGGTGAGTGGGGGGAAACATAGGCAGAAGACAGAGCAGCTGGTCAGAAAGTCGAAGGCGTAGTGGGAAGCTAAGGCTGTCATAAAGTCAGCTTTCCTTACAGCAAACTGGCCATTCCAGAGCCCACCTACCACCGCTGTTTAAGATTAAGACAACAGAGGAGGGTAGATAAGGTTACTGGCAATGTGACCTCTGTTCTATGGATGAGAATGTCTGTGACTACAGGTGACTACAGAAATGAGTTAAAGACACAAGACTGATCTGCCAATTTGAGATCAATGTTTAAATTTTAAGAACACAAAAAAACAATATATGTACTCATGAATAAACACTGTGTTAATAAACACAATAAACAAGTGTTAATAGCCTTAGGAGGGTTACCTTCAACCGCTACTGACAATAATGAGCACCTTCAATATAAGTGAGTGATTTGTGATAGGTGCAAAAAAAATACAATTACATGGCTTTTATTTTAAAGGATACCATTTTTTTTCTTTAGAACGTCATCTGTGTGCTTATGCACGACATTGAATGTGTTGGACAGCTTCCAAGAAATTTGCTCTTAGACCTCAATTATGTCAACGAAGGTTAAAAAAAGAAAAAAAAAGAGATTTTAACAAGGCATGGACTTCTAAATATTTATTTGCTGAAATCAAGGGCAAAGCTGTGTGTTTAGTGTGTGGAGAACATATAGCGGTGTTTAAGGATTACAATTAGAATTGTCATTATAAAAGTAAACACAGAGAAAAAATACAAGAATTTTATTGATGCAGACCGGGCATGAGCGTCGGAAGAGCTGCTGCTGTTTCACGTTATGATGCTAGTTTTATAAATATTGCGAAAGTTTACATTTTCTAAACTATTTTTGTGACTATTAATTAAATATATACAGTGAGGAAAATAAGTATTTGAACACCCTGCTATTTTGCAAGTTCTCCCAATTAGGAATCATGGAGGGGTCTGAAATTGTCATCGTAGGTGCATGTCCACTGTGAGAGACATAATCTAAAAAAAAAAAATCCAGAAATCACAATATATGATTTTTAAACTATTTATTTCTATGATACAGGTGCAAATAAGTATTTGAACACCTGTCTATCAGCTAGAATTCTGACCCTCAAAGACCTGTTAGTCTGCCTTTAAAATGTCCACCTCCACTACATTTATTATCCTAAATTAGATGCACCTGTTTGAGGTCGTTAGCTGCATAAAGACACCTGTCCACCCCATACAATCAGTAAGAATCCAACTACTAACATGGCGAAGACCAAAGAGCTGTCCAAAGACACTAGAGACAAAATTGTACACCCCCACAAGGCTGGAAAGGGCTACGGGGAAATTGCCAAGCAGCTTGGTGAAAAAAGGTCCACTGTTGGAGCAATCATTAGAAAATGGAAGAAGCTAAACATGACTGTCAATCTCCCTCGGACTGGGGCTCCATGCAAGATCTCACCTCGTGGGGTCTCAATGATCCTAAGGAAGGTGAGAAATCAGCCCAGAACTACACGGGAGGAGCTGGTCAATGACCTGAAAAGAGCTGGGACCACCGTTTCCAAGGTTACTGTTGGTAATACACTAAGACGTCATGGTTTGAAATCATGCATGGCACGAAAGGTTCCCCTGCTTAAACCAGCACATGTCCAGGCACGTCTAAAGTTTGCCAATGACCATTTGGATGATCCAGAGGAGTCATGGGAGAAAGTCAAGTGGTCAGATGAGACCAAAATTGAACTTTTGGGTCATAATTCCACTAAACGTGTTTGGAAGAAGAAGAATGATGAGTACCATCCCAAGAACACATCCCTACTGTGAAACATGGGGGTGGTAGCATCATGCTTTGGGGGTGTTTTTCTGCACATGGGACAGGGTGACTGCACTGTATTAAGGAGAGGATGACCGGGGCCATGTATTGCAAGATTTTGGGGAACAACCTCCTTCCCTCTGTTAGAGCATTGAAGATGGGTCAAGGCTGGGTCTTCCAACATGACAATGACCCGAAGCACACAGCCAGGATAACCAAGGAGTGGCTCTGTAAGAAGCATATCAAGGTTCTGGCGTGGCCTAGCCAGTCTCCAGACGTAAACCCAATAGAGAATCTTTGGAGGGAGCTCAAACTCCATGTTTCTCAGCGACAGGTCAGAAACCTGACTGATCTAAAGAAGATCTGTGTGGAGGAGTGGGCCAAAATCCCTCCTGCTGTGAGTGCAAACCTGGTGAAAAACTACAGGAAACGTTTGACCTCTGTAATTGCAAACAAAGGCTACTGTACCAAATATTAACATTGACTTTCTCAGGTGTTCAAATACTTATTTGCAGCTGTATCATACAAATAAATAGTTAAAAAATCATACATTGTGATTTCTGGATTTTTTGTTTTTTAGATTATGTCTCTCACAGTGGACACGCACCTACGATGACAATTTCAGACCCCTCCATGATTTCTAAGTGGGAGAACTTGCAAAATAGCAGGGTGTTCAAATACTTATTTTCCTCACTGTATATATATATATATATATATATATATATATATATATATATATATATATATATATATATATATATATATATGCAATTTTATCTCCCACATTTTCTCACTGTAATGTTTTATTTGCTGTTTCTTATAGTGGGATATTATATACAGTATATATATGGGAATTTACTTAAGTATTTTAAAAGCAATACGTATATATTTCATATATTCTATATATATTCAAAATATATATTTCTCTTTTGGAAAATACTTGCCCACCCCTGCATTAAAAGATGAACATAAGAAGGTGAACATATAGGCATATATATTTTGCATATTGTGCACATGCATTTTAATTTGCCATATTAACTAGCCGATAATTTGCTATGAATGACATTCCCTACACCATTACACTACCCCCGCCAGCCTAGACAGTTGGCACAGTGAAGTTTGCATCCATGTATTCATGTTGCTTAACTTACAATCTAGTATTAACTGTCTAGTTTTGGAGATAAATGCACCCTCTGCTTTCTGTTCTTGGCCCTGCATGGTCTTCTGCGGTTGTAGCCCATCCGCCCCAGGTTTTAATACACTGTGAATTCTGAGATGCGCTTCTGCTCACCACAATTGTACAAAGTGGTTATCTGAGTTTCTGTCTTACTGACTTCATGTCAGCTCAGGCCAGTTTGGCCTTGTCCATAGCATTTTCCTTCCAATTAATTCAATGTAATTTAAAAAATTAACATATCAGTAGTAATAAAAATATTTAAACAATTTTGACTGACAACAACAATTCCGCCACCATCAAAATGACCGAGATCACATTTTTTTATAATTACTTAAATAAGTAAGTGTACAGTTTCTAATACATTGTTTAATGTGTACAGTTCCTAGTGTACAGTTCAAGTGTACAGTTCCTAATAAATTGTTTAATGTGTACAGTTCCTAGTGTACGGATCAAGTGTACAGTTCCTAATAAATTGTTCATGGTAAAGGCAACTATATAAAAGACAGCGCCAAATGTAAAACCGGCAGCAGACTTCAGTCTACCTGACAATGTACAAAATTGAAAGCGTCATTACATCTATCCCATTCACTTCTTCACTGTGCTTCTCCTTGTACCCTGTCAAGTCAATAGTACTCTCTATAGAGAATCTATCATTCTAGCAATCCCAACTCCTCAAACTCATGAAGCACACATTCAAATGGTCAAAGTTCAGTCTCTGACAGAAGATTGTTAAAAGAAAGCGGTTGGAGCATTAGTGGCAAATAGAAAGGAACATGATCTCCTTATCTCAGACAGAGGTCAGCCTTTCCAGAGAAAATGGCAAGAAATAGACAGTCTTGTGATTGCAGATCAGGATAGTGGAAAAAAAAAATGTAAAAGCATCATTGATCAATATGGGAGGTCGGCACGGGACAGGTGGTGAAAGTAATTTTTCTCAGAAACTAAAGATGGCGACGGTGTCTTCGAATAGATATTGCTTCGTTTAGTTCCGCTTGGCAGTCTTAGTAAATCAGTAAGGACAATCAGAGGACAAAAAGACAATTCACAGATCCCATCACCTCTTTCACACTTATCTGAAGGAGGGGTATTTTGGTGGGGGAGGATGGAAATTATTTCACGAGGCCACATTGGCATGATCAACTATAATTATGTTCTTGGATTGAAAATGCTTTTTAAAGTCAGCTAAGGGGACAAAAGAAAGAAACTGTGTTACAAGCTCAAGCTTAACCCAGATAAATCCTGATAGCTTCATAGGTTCTAATAGTGGCTACCAGACTGCCCACATTGACAGATTTATGGGTCAGTTGAATTGCAGTTTGTCTCCTGGGCCATTTCTTGAAATTTTTAATGAATGTATTGTTTTATTTATATATTTACATTTACATTTGCGGCATTCATCAGACGCCCTTATCCAGAGCGATGTACAAAAGTGCTTTAAATCTCTAGTAATGAATAAATCTACACTGGTACACAAGATTACAAACTTAATATAAATATAACTCGAATTCTACAAACTTGGAAAGTGCTAATTTAGGTATTTAAGGAAGAGGTAGGTCTTCAGTCGTCGCTTTAAGATAATCAGGGACTCTGCTGTACGGACATCTAGGGGAAGTTCATTCCACCACCTCGGTGCCAGAACAGAGAAGAGCCTTGAAGTGTACTTACCTCTCATTCTGAGAGAAGGTGGTACCAGTCGAGCAGTGCTGGAGGATCTCAGACATTGTGGTGCAGTGCGAGATGTGATGAGGTCACTGAGGTAAGATGGTGCTGGTCCATTTTTGGCCTTGTAGGCAAGCATCAGTGTTTTTAATCTGATACGTGCAGCTACTGGAAGCCAGTGAAGGGAGCGCAGAAGTGGGGTGGTGTGGGAGAACTTGGGCTGATTGAACACAAGTCATGCAGCTGCGTTTTGGATCATTTGCAGTGGACGAATAGCGTTTAGGGGAAGACCTGCCAGCAGAAAGTTGCAGTAGTCAAGTCTTGAAATGACAAGAGACTGAACAAGCACCTGGGCATCCTGTATGGACAGAAATGGTCGAATCCTTCGGATGTTATAGAGAAGAAATTCGACAAGAACGAGCAACATTAGCGACATGTGGGAAGAAAGACAGTTCATTGTCCATAGTTACCCCAAGGTTACGAGCAGTGGCTGAAGGGGAGAGCAGAGAGTTATGAAGTGTTATTTGGAGATCTTGACCTGGAGATGAATCACCTGGAATGACCAGCAGTTCTGTTTTGCTGGGGTTGAGTTTTAGTTGGTGAGCACTCATCCATGAGGATATGTCTGACAAGCATGCTGAGATCCGAGCGGAAGCTGTGGTATTTGATGGAGGGAAAGAAAAGATGAGTTGAGTGTCATCTGCATAGCAGTGATAAGAAAACCCATGTGAGGATATGACTTCACCTATGGAGTGTGTATAGAGGGAGAAAAGGAGGGGACCAAGTACAGAGCCTTGTGGGACACCAGTGGTCAGTCTGCACGGGGCAGATGTGGATCCCCTCCATGTTACCTGGTATGAGCGACCTTCCAGATAGAAAGCAAACCATTCCCATGCTGTTCCGCAGATACCAAGGCTCTTGAGGGTTGAGAAAAGTGTCTTGTGGTTGACTGTGTCAAATGCTTCTGAAAGATCCAGGAGGATAAGTACAGGAAGATAAGTAGTTTATGTATTTATTTTGGGGGATTGTCAGTTGACTGCAGAGTTTACAGAATTACTGATTTTGTTTCTGAAACATCACAAAAACATTTACTTAAAAAAAAAAAAAAAAAACAAGAGGCAATTTCTGGACTCTTTTTAAAGGATGTCTTGGGTTGCTTCGCAGGTCCTCTGATGATTCTGCCATCCATCACTCTGTGCTACAGCAGCATCTTGCATATGGCACTGAGGGCTCTTAGTAATAATTCTAGTTAATCACTGTCAGGGAACGACAGGAATATTAACTATTCATTACCCTCATTTCACGTTCGAAGCAAAGCATATTGATGTATCAAGAAAATGAAATGTTGCTGCCCGTCACGGCAGCAAGGGGAAAAAACAACAACTGTGCTAACAGTGGCACTCATCAATGATTCTGTGTTCGTCTGCATGCACGGAAAGAAAGGTGCTTTGATGAAAATGCATTGGCCGGATTATTTATGGCGCTAGGGAAATCGGGGGAGGACAGCACTAACCTGCCGCTGGCCCCCTGTGACTGATTGAAATTCGCAACAGGCTGCGACAGGCAACAGGCTTTGACACACTCTCGAAAGGAAACAGCAGCTTATTTGGAATAATTTTCCAGCATTGAGCGGATGAGGCCACCTGTCTCCAACGTCGCTACATCATCGCAAGGTTGTTTTTAAAAAGGTTTAGCATTAGATCTATAGGTATTAATAGAACATGTGGCCAAACAATTCTTTTATCAGTTTTACTCACTCTGAATGTGTTGGAAAATAAATCTAGGTACACTCTGAACCTTTACACGTACACATTCTTCTCCCAGTTCCTCTCCTGCCATTAAAACATCATGTTTTTTTCCCTCTATATGCCCTCAGGTGCCCTCAGTTTTGAAGACTGCATATGAAAATATATTTGACTTGAGATCAAAGTCATGTGAATCTTCTGACATGGTGATAAATGTTTCACATGTTTTTATGAGATGTTTTCTCAAACTCACCACAGATCTGTTCTCTTCCTCTCCCTCTTTCTTTCTCTTTCTCTCTCTGTTTGCTAAGCTGTATGTGCAACCCTGCTGCCTGATGGGAATCCAGTACCAGATCCTGAAACACATCTACTGGTTTGGCTCCTCACACCTTGCAAAACTTCCCGATCAATCCTTTTACTCTGTTAAAATTCTGCTGACTTCTTCTGCACTTGTGACTCATCACATTTGGTTGTAACCACTTTTACAACTGTTTTGGGCAAAAAATTGAATGTGGAACTGTTCATCACCACAGCTTCAGTGCATAATCTTACGAGGATATTGTCGAGTCTGGTTTCTCTCAAGGTTTCTTCATTTTGTCCTAGGCTTTTCCTATCCTGTCACTTCATGTGCATTATGATTCTATAATCTTCATCCTGTAAAACTTCTTCTTGTGAACAAAAGCGTAAAACCTGCAGATATCTACAGAAAGCTTAAAGCATAGTACGCTAATGAAATGCTCAGCCACAGTAAGACATTTGAATGGTGTAAATGTTTCACAGATCGGCATACATCCATCAGTGACAATCCTGCTCCGGGTGGTTCCCAGGTGATGAAGTGAAATAGGCTGTCCTAGGATGGATCAGAGGTTTTGACAAATCCTTCTATGCTGAATCTTTCCAGGCATTAGTTAAACGCTGGGATAAGTGTATAAATGGAGGAGGGGAGTAAGAAGTAAGTAAAAAAAAAATTCTTATATATATGTTGTTTAAAACAACATAGATGTGTTAAACACCTTCCATCTACCTAAATGTGTGGACCAACAGAAATCCCAATTAATAAGTTAGGCAAGAATCTGTGTGTTAGTCAGCTTGAGTTACCGCTTTACACTGCAAATCTTAATTGGACAATTCAATTAGGAAATCAGTGGCGGTATATGGGTCTAAACTGTTTTCTTTTAGCACAAAAAAAAGAAAGAAAAATCAAGAAATTCTTAAATAACGTTCTCATTAGTCTTGAAATAATATGCAAACCTTGTTTTGTGTTGTGACTTGGAATATAGCAATCACTTCAATATATTGAGCTGGAAAACAACTGAATTTTTGCTGTACAAAACAGCAAACAGCAACAGACTTCCTGTGTTTTATATAATTGGTTTGTGGCACCAATTATGGTGGCATAAAAGCTGACAATCAATTGATAACTCTCGCAGAAATCAATTTGGCTAAACAAAAATCCATCTCCTCTCCTAAGCTGGCCTGACCGCATATATTTTAAAAAGGTCATTCATGTATGAAGATGGTGGAAAATTGATATATGTTATGGCCTTTCCATAGCCTATATCTTAATATGCCACTTGGCTCATTCTGTTCAGTCACCCATAACAGCCTTGGTGGAAATGACATAGGGCTTACCAGCAGCTGAAACACTGAGCTCATTTCTTGAATGGCACCTAATGGTTAAGAGAATACAGAGAGATATTCACCATAATAACATTTAAAATGGGTGACTCATAGGCACTTAAAAACACACGAAGAAAAATAGAGTCAAGTTCAGAAAATGTATATTCTTTTATTTAAAACTGGAACTAAACAATCCTTTAGAAGATTATATAATAAAAAAATAAATAAAAGAACCATTTGTTATTCTTTTTTTTTCTTTTCTTTTTTCATTTCGACAATTATTTGATATTAGCCTTTGTATTAAAAAAAAAAAAAGATTTACCTTTCATACTCCTGTTAATTTGAACTAACATGAATCATGATGTACAGAGTCCATGCCAGTTTGTGCTGCCATTTAATGCAAAATGGTGACAAAGTATTTCAGCTGTTGCTAACAACATAATTTAAAACAGAAACATTTTCACCCGTGGTTTTAGACTGGTGAACCCCATTATACATGCAGTAAAACTACATTGTAGTGTTTTTTCACTTTATTTTAAATTCCATTGACCCAATCAGTCCATACAGTACCCGCTAAATGTACAAAAGTATTTAGACACCTGACTTTTCCAGCCATGTGCGGTTCTTTCCTGAACTGTTACCAAAAAGGTTTTTTGCGCATTATTTTATAGGATGTCTTTGGATGTGGTAGCATCACATTTGCTCTAGGAGACTTGTAACCCAAAATGTGTGCTCCATGAAGATATAGATTCACATGGTTTGGCGTATAGTAGAAGATCTTGAGTGGTTTGCTATAGAGCTCTGACAGAGCTATCTTTAGAGCTATGGAGTGGAACATCTATCCAGAAGAGCGGAGGTTATTATAAGAGCAAATGGGGACTAAATGTGGAATGGCATGTTTAGAAAACAACTACAAATCTAATAGTCAATTGTCAAAAAATCCAAAATTTATACTTACGCTACTTGACTACACTGTTGAACTGATTTAATTGATAGCTCAGTAATCAAGTAGCGTAAGTATAAATTTTGGATTTTTTGACAATTGACTATGTTTGTGAATTTCAACATTAGAGCAACATCAAAATCACAGACTCTCTAAATATGTTTCACTTCGAGAACCATAAAGACCAATAAACATTAAGGTGTTAACACAATAACTGGTCTGAAAAAAATTAGGGCTGTGTAAATAAAGAGGCAAACTCTTGGTTTCAAAAGGTATATCAAGAGAATGACAGTTATAATCATTGATTTTGTCATTGTAATTTTTTTTATTTTTATTTCCAAGCAGGTGCCTCCAGGATTATTGGCACCATACTGGCATCAAAAACCAGCCATTTTACACACACACACTCATCATCCACTATTATAGAAAACCAGTACAAAACTTGCACATTTATGCAGTTATCTAATCAGCCAATCAAGTGGCAACAGCACGATTCATAAAATCATGCATATAAAGGTCAAGAGCTTCAGTTAATATTCACAAAGATCAGGGATAAAAGCATGATCGCTATGCCATTTAGTGTGGCATGGTTGTTGGTGCCAGACAGGATAATTTAAGTGTTTCAGAGATTGTGGATCTCCTGGGGTTTTCACAGAAAATGTACAAAAAGTGTTTACACAAAACATTTCAAAAGACAGAAATCATGTGATTAACCGTGGTTGGAAATGCCTCTTGATATGAGAGGGAAATGGCTAGATTAGTGATTGATTAATTCTATTCAATCACTATTTACAACTTTGGTGAGCGGAAAAGCATCTCATCATTTACTCAGTATTTCTGGTGTTTTTTCACTATCCTGTGTTCACTCTAGAGACAACCATTTCTTAGTGGAACTGGGTTTTAACCAGTACAACGAAAACCTTCTGTATATAAATGAAAAAGAAATCTTCTTCTATAATCTAAATCTATCTTCTATGCTCATTAGACCAAAATAATATTTATATAAATTTATATATTTCTGTAAAGCTGCTTTGTGGCATTATGCCTTGTTACAAGAACTATGCAAATAAAACTGATTAGGCAAATCAGAGCTAAATTCTGTTTTGCATAAGTTTGCGAAGCAGTATAAAATTGTGGTATGTTGATCACATCTTGTGGTTTTTCTCTTTAATATTGTCTTGCCTGTGAGAATCAAATATTAACTAGAACACATATGTAACAGCATTCAATTCCGAAATTCATCAGCAAACATTTCTAAGCCCAGACCTACTAGCTTACCTTTTCCTGTCTATTCAGCAATGTTCTAAAATTAGCCAAAGAGAAAGCGTTTATTTTTGCCTTCAGCAGGAACACACTGTGCAGCGACTCCCTTAGCATACGGCGTTAAGCAGCCTGCTCCAACACTGACAGCAAATGACATTAGGAGGTCTGACAGACAATCTATTATTCAAGCCCCGACATGTCCTGACAGATTGAAGGAGGAAGGAGAAATGTCTCAATCTCTCCTGCCAAAAAAGAAATGATGAGCGCCACTCATTTGTAACAATAAGAGTGATTAGCAAAGTGGCACACATGCAGCATAGAAGCATGTTTAACCCTTTCATGAGCTGGCCTATTACAATTGTTCTTTTCAAAGTGTAGAGTTCTGTAGAGTATATATTGAATACATTCATATAATTCAGAAAGGCATTTAGTTACTAGAGTAAGAAATGAGTCTAAAAGTTTTAAGCAGAGGGCTGATGAATGTATTTCAAGGGACCAAACCAAAAAATATCTAAAAATACTGTACAGAGATCATTGATGTATGGGAAAAAATGATCCCAAGTGTGAAAAGCACTTAACGGTCTCGCACCGCAGTACCTGAGTGAACTTCTGTAACAGTATGATCCTCCACGCCTACTTAGATCAAAAGGTGCAGGCTATCTGTTGGTTCCTCAAATAATAAAGACTACAGCAGGGGGCAGATCTTTCTCTTATAAAGCCCCACAGTTATGGAACAGCCTTCCAACCAGTGTTCGGGACTCAGACACAGTTTTAGTGTTCAAGTCGAGGTTGAAAACATATTTATTAAGTCAAGCCTTTTATCAGTAGATTTTTTCTTAGGTAAAGGCGCAGATCTGGAGGGAACATGGATATAAAGTGTTTGGTGAACTGGGATATTTGTATGCTGTCGTCCCCTCATTCTCACATGTTCACTCAGGTTTGTTGACGGTGGTGTGGTGGGTCGTCTCTTATCCCAGAGATCCCTCATGTCTGTGTTACCTTCTGGTTCTCACTTTTAGCTATGCTGCCATAGCAAGTCTTGCCGGAGTCCAAACTGCACAGTGACATTAACTTTCATACAATAAGGACACATAATAATCCATATCCTTCTCTTCCTGACACCCCTCGTCTCTCTCTCTCTCTCCCTCTCTCTCGGTCAAGTTAAACATGCTCCTGAGGCTCCAGTGACCACTGTTCCTGCCCCTCTCCCCTCCGTGGATCTTCCCACTTCGTCCAGGCCTGCCTCTGGATAGTGTTCTACACAGTTTGCTTCTGGTCATCATCACTGTACCCCACAACATTGTATATCTGCTATAAATGGACATTCAGTGCAACCCAGATGAGGATGGGTTCCCTCTTGAGTCTGGTTCCTCTCAAGGTTTCTTCCTTATGCCATCTCGGGGAGTTTTTCCTTGCCACAGTCACCACCGGCTCGCTCATTAGGGACAAACTTACACTTATAAAGAACATATTCACTTTTATTTACCACATTATATGTGTAAAGCTGCTTTGAGACAATGTTCATTGTTAAAATCGTTATACAAATAAAAAATGAATTGAACTGAATTAAAAATGGCTGTAGTCTTATAAACCTGAACCGGTTCTTCTTCTGTAGTGTTGTATTAAAGTACATGCATTTATGTATTTGACTGAAGGAAGGTAATCAGAGAAGAATATGTTTATTCCCAAATTGAAAACTCATGTATCTCAGTGATAATCTGACTGTATTAACAGTACAGAATATAATTAGCTTTTAATTTCAGTAATATATCCTCCAAATGAATCTAATGGAATAAAGTTCTTGCAGTTCCCAAAGACAACAAATGACATATGCACTGAGTAATAACTGTACATTAATACCAGTTAAAAACTGGAAACAATTATGCAAACAATAAGCATCTTTGAATTACACACAATCGGAAGTAATGCTCATTTTTCTTAAAGCTCTTTGTCTATGGTACATTATAACCACAAATCTGTTGCTCTGAAAAAGATGTCCCAGTTCTAAAGAACAAATTGTGCACAAGCCTTTAGAATACTGAGTGGGTTTTGAAAAGTTAATCAGTCAAATGCTGACATAGTCCCTATACATGTACAAAAGAAGCACTATGTACATACTCATTCATATCTACGAGTCATTTTAAGGATCTGATCCACCGATATGATTTTCTTAGTAGGAATAAGTAGAAGGTAAACCAAAGAACCTAGAGGAAGCCCATGAGGAGTGAACGCAGTGAGAACATCACATCTGAAGCTCCAGACGCTACTATGAACTCAGGATCAAACCAGGGACCCTGGAGCAGTAGGAAGGCAACGTTTCCTGCTGCGCCAGCATGCTGTGTTTAGTCTGTAATATGTTAATCCATTTCGAAATGTCCAGGTTTTTCCAAAAAATATTTTCAAGAACCAGTATGAAGTTCTAAGTATTCTCCACTCATGAAAGGGTTTTGCTTATCCTAATTGAATACCATAAACTTTAAAATTCACTGTAATTAAGGCACTACAATGGCACAAAAAAAGGCAATTTTGTTTTATTCTATATGCCTCTCACTTCGGTTGAAAGATACATTTCGAAGCATGCAAAAAAGCTACAGAACTCCCTGTTTTATCAAGACGGAGAAATTAAATTGTGATATTTTAGTCCCTGTAGTAGAATTATGGGTGTGACCCAGAGGTCACTTCCACAACACATTTTTTAATGGCTTCTCTTCATGTCTGGCTTTGTGACCAAGGTATTTAGCAATCTTCACAACATCACTCTGCATATGACACCATTGGTCTGGACCGGTTGGATTTGGGCTACCAATAACAAGAAGAAATGTAAAATAAATGTAAAAAAAGAAAATGCTTTGTTTATTTCTAAAAGAATGAATAAGGTTCCTGTACAATTAGGTGTAGGTGTAGGTGTCGGTATAAAGGGCTAAGCCAGTCACGTATCTAAACCCTGAAGCAGACTGCAGTAATATTTGATTTAAACGACTGGCACATTTAATGGACTTTATGAACCCTGGTTCAGGAAACATTTATTAACAGCAGGTAGAAAGCAATCACGTGAGAGTCCACCTAAAAGCATCAACCACTTGGGTGTAATTTAATATTGTGTCATTTCTTTTCTTGCTAATACATGCAAAAAAAAAAAAAAAAAGGCATTTGGGCTTGTGTATGTCCAGCATTTGTGTTTCTTTGCAAGAACTAACAGCGGCCCGGTTTTTAACACCATTACCTTCATCTGTCAGATCTGATTTGCACAACAGAATTTAATAGCAATAACTTTATTAGGGAAATTTTCATGTTTCTATTTAGCTGTTTACTCGATTTCATTCAATATAAGCTTCAATCTTTGTGCATTTCCTTGGGGGAGGTTATGTGAAATGAATACATCAAATATAGCCACAAGCGGCGATCATCAGGGTCCAAGCATTACTTCACAAATAGCCTCCAATTTGGAACTGCTGTCAGTTTGGCAGATTAGTTGTTTGGTATTTTTTGGACAATTTTAATGTCTATAGATAATACAACACAAAAAAACCCATCACTAAGACTCCTATTAAGGATTGAAGAAAAGTTTTTGCTTTGTTTTCTCTAGAGGTTCATTTTCTAAAAGTCTAAAGGCTGAAAGAAACCCAGTGGAAAAAACCCTATATAATTTTGCATATATAGGACATGAAAATGAGTCGTGGAGATCTCTACACTACGGTTTTAAATGTAAAAAATGTGGGTTATAGTTTCCCTTGCAAAAAAAAAAATTCAGAGGGGTCTTCGTCATCGTCTAACCGAAAACGAGATTAAAGCCTTACAGCAGAAATACTGTAGTTTGAAATACAAATTTCTCTTGGGGATTAATCAAATACTTTTCGTTTTTGGTAAATGTGTAGCCCCTAAAAACACTAGTTGCCAGAACAGCCAAACTGTTTTACTCATTTACACTAAGATTTTCTTCTGATCATGTTGTCAGAATGAGTGATAATTAGTTACACCGAGTAGCTATTTTCAGCGCTAACTCCTTACTAAGCACAGGAAACTAACTGTATGCTTATTCTGATCTGTTAGTAGTCCTAGATGACATGCCAGGCACGGACACCAGTTGGTGATGGGTGTCTTTGATTGTGACAAAGTTTGTGATGCCTGTGGCAAGAAATAACAAATGTGGTTAATACTGCTTTAGAATGCAGCATTACATGTTCGTTATCAGAGAGCCAGTCAGCTTTCCTCTGACAATTTTATGTCTCCATCTTACACATTTCAAATAAATAAATACTGCAAATGTTTTTACGGTCGAATGGTTTGTCAGTATAGCCTAAATGGGCAAAACTCTATCATTAGAAAGCACATTTTTGTGGCTTTAACCACAGAGTCTTCCAGAAGAAATGCTCTGCAGTATGGGCCAGAATGTTCCCTACTGCTTTATGTTATAAACAAGTCTCCTCATTAAGCCTGAGCTGGTCTATGGTATCTGGAAACACAAACAGATCCCATCTATCATGATGGCTATTAAATAGGATTAAGCTTCGGTGATAAAGTTAGCATGCACTACTCCCTGCAAGGGCAATCAGCGATTACTCGAGGGCACGATTGGATCGCGCTACATTTCACAGTGTCAAAAGCGTATCCGTCACTTGCCACAGCGTTGTGTGCTGCGTCCTTCTGCTAAATTAAGCTTTTTTTTACCTTCACATTGGATTAGCAGAGAATGATCCCAAGAAGAAAACAGCACTTCTTGCTAGGAGCCCATCAAATCTATTGCTAAACAAAAAAAAAAGTGGCGACTTCAGAATCTAGCATAAACATTTTAATGGGATGATGCAACGTAGAGCATGGCAACTTCAAGTCCTCGCAGTGTATCAGGAAAGCACTAATAAGATTTTGCGACAGTCCATGCAGGACCACTGCTCATTCGCTGTCATTAACACGTCTTCCTAAAACCTCAGGGGATCCGGCAACACGCCAGCCGTAATGAGCTTCAACGAGGACTGGATAGCTTGACAAGATGCTGTACCTTTAAAATAATTCTTCCTGTTGCCTTTGAAGACGTGAAAATCTCCATGTAATCACGAGCATTTGATTGACACATCTACACATAAATCTCGGAACACTGAGAGTGTGCCTCTAAAGTTTAAGGAGAGGAAGTGGGTGGCTTAGTGGAGGGTCTTAGATTTAACTCCTTTTTCTGCCGGTTTTGGCAATTAAAAAAAAAAAAAACTTTTTGGGAGATCAGTGGGAAATCTGGCTGCATATCAGTGCCTCCTTTATTTGTATTTTTCTCTCTCTACTATAACTGGAGTTTCATTCCAAACAGAGTGTCACTCTGCATGGAAACCCACCTAGATACCTGTTAGAGAGTTCTCCACGTCTCCTGATTTCACCACAATCATAAAAAATCAATCACAGAGACCTTGTGAAGAACAGCATGTTTAAGCTTTTTGAAGCAGCTATGGATAAACCAGAGCTTCTAAATATGCCATTTATTTGAATCATTATTCACTGTGACAAGTTACTATTTTTATGAAGGACCCCACATGCTCAATGTTCGGGCACATGTCTGTACACAGTTATCTGCAATGCATGGACACGCCATGTAATGTGCTTACTCTGCAGAGATTTTTTCTTACGAATGTCTCTGAATGCAGAAAAAAACTTTCAAAGCTACTAATTGTGAGCGTTCATGGTCTCTCCATGTAGGTTTGGATGATAATTAGGCTCATTCTTAAAAATTCTGCTTCCCTGGTCGTGTTCTGCCTGGTCTTGGACCATGATAATAAATGTGACCTTTGCTTTGGATGCATGGGACTATATTTATAAATGGTCCAAAGGTCACGGAAAAGTGGTTTGTTAATGCATAAGTAATTTTCGCAGCATCACAGGGGAATGTGTATTATAGATGATTTCAGGATGATCATTTTCATTCCACAATACAGACTTTCTGAGGTAAAAAGAGTCAAAAGTTAAATCAAAATCATATTCAAAATCTAGTTTCTCTAAATATTTCATTGCCTAAATCTTCTCTCAGAGTTTTCCGAGGAAAATATTTAAGCACATCATCCCTGGGCATGTCTGAGTTACCTAAATGCTACTTCCTACTCTTCACATTCACATGCCTTACTGTCTCAAGAAATGAGTGAAAGCAACAAACTAAGCCCTGATTCTAAGCGGGTATCAGTTCTAATTACTCTGCGCAGTCACACACTGTGCGCGACCTCAAAGTGGTTTATGTGAGGGGGAGAATTTCACAGTTCTTGATCTGACCTTTTGTGTGAGTGTTATGTATTTTGGGATCTGATGGGAGATTAAATTCGGCTGTTTGAGAGTGTGAAAGGAATTGGAGGTGGTGCTAAAACCAGTCGAGAAAGCACAAGGGGCCCTGAACTCGAGTTACGCTTGTGTTCTGCACTTATTTGATCACTCCTGGAACGCCCTATGAGCAAATTAAGATTGATCGGGGTGCCTCGCTGTCAGTTTCGGTTTGTTTGAGATTCTTCAAGGAGTTTTCGTATCTTAAAAACTCTTCGTATCTGAGAAGATAGAGTAAGTTCACTCGTGCACTGTGCCAAAACTGGGGTAGTTGCTGCACATTTTAGCGATGTGTTTGGAGAATTAATGAGAACATCTGCTTACAAGCCTGTCAGTGTTGGCAAGCGCAACGTTGCAACATGTCGTTTCTTCACTAAAATGTAAGCCTACAGCGCAGCAAGGCAGAGGCTATACATCATTAAACGGAGAATTGGCAGCATTCGGGCAGCTGCGCCTCACCTCTGTTTTTTTCCACATACGAGGTCTAACCCCCGAACTAACACTCAGTGTAATGATTATGTGGACCAAAGTGAGAGAGATCAGAATGCTCCCGCTGTAGATAAGCATCAGCCCTCGGCAGACAACTGACGCTATACTGGGAAGTCCAAAGCATGAAATGTTACATATGCATGCATTCTGCTTCGGGAAATCTGCAAAAGAAAGTGTTGCGTGATGGACCAACGCTACCCCCTACTGGAATGTTCCCCCCTCTCTCTCTCTCTCTCTGAATCAAGAAATAAAAAAAAAATGAATGGAGTAGAAAAAAATTCTTTAATATTCACGAGTACAGATATTATAGCATTCTAAAGAGAATGTTTAACAGAAAAAGTGGTTTGATCCATACAGCTCAGAGTTTCGACAGAAAATTGAGTCCCTTCACAATCAGAAGCAAGTTTCAGTAAAATGATATACAGTGCATGCGTCAGGGTTTGTTGTCACGTCCATGTTTAGCACTAGGCCAAAGCACAGATATGTGGTATGGCCTCAGCTCCTCCTCTGGAACCAAACTGGGGGCATGGCTCATGAGGTCATGACCTTTGAAGGACTTCGGGAAGGCGATGACGTCCCTGATGCTGGAAGCGCCCACAATGATGGACACCAGTCGATCCAAACCTAAAAGAGGTGAATAAATGCTAAACACCCAGAACACTTTCACGTCTTATATTCGTATTTTCAGCATTGGTAGAAAGTTTGGTGTTTTGAGTCCTGGACAGGGGGAAAAAAAAAAAAGTCTCAAATGGACACACAATTTTGTTTTGACTTTCGAGTCTCAGAAGAGTTGCGGTTCTGCCAAGTAATCTCTGTCAGACAATCAATTTTCGCTCTGAGCATGACCGCGGCTGATATAAGGAGATAACTTCAGAACAATCTTTTACTCACTGCCGCTCTGTTATGGCCTTCTTTTTTTCTGATGGATGGACCTTGGTGGGTAGCAGGTGTCATGGTTTGAGCTTACCTAATGCGATCCCGCCATGCGGAGGGGCCCCGGAGTCCAATGCTTCCAAAAGGTGAGACAGGAGAGATGGGTCTTCCTGGAAAAGTGCAGCAGCTCACAATGAAAGAAATATCAATATTACATTATACTACCTAATAGACACACAAAATATACTAGCACTTTATAACTGATTCTATATTATCTAAACATCACCACCATTTTACATCTGGTTATAGATAAATTCACACCACTTTAATAAGACTTAAACACGTGCTCAAATGTCAGAGATCAGCTGGTCATGTGGTAATGGTGCAATGCATACAATCCTGCAGATACAGGACAAGAACTTCACGAATATACAGTAGGGAAAAGGGTGATCTCTGTGACTTTAGTGCATGCCATGTTACTGGTTTAGGTATTTCAGAAACTGCTGATATGGGGTATATTTACTCTTGAATTTCAAACAGAATGATAGGACTGGGTGAGCAGCAGTCTTGCGGGCACGAAAGCCTTGATGACAAGGCTGGAGAAAAATGGCCAGACTGGTATAGGTTGACAGGAAACCTTCAAAAACTGAAAAAGCAACTCTTTATAAACACTGTAAGCAGAAAAGTAAATTCAAAAGTGAGTTAAAATCCTAGCACTGGCGAGGTACCACTGTTGAGGTGCATGAGCAAGACCCTTAGCTGCTTTGTATATAAATGAGATCATTCTGGATAAGACCTCTCTGGATAAGACATCTCAGTGACCTCATCACATCTCGCACTGCACCACGCTGTCTGAGATCCTCCAGCACTGCTCGATTGGTACCACCTTCTCTCAGAATGAGAGGTAAGTACAATTCAAGGCTCTTCTCTGTTCTGGCACCGAGGTGGTGGAATGAACTTCCCCTAGATGTCCGTACAGCAGAGTCCCTGATTATCTTTAAGCGACGACTGAAGACCTACCTCTTCCTAAAATACCTAATTTAGCACTTTCCAAGTTTGTAGAATTCGAGTTATATTTATATTGAGTTTGTATTCTTGCGTACCAGTGTAGATTTATTCATTACTAGAGATTTAAAGCACGTTTGTACGTCACTCTGGATAAGGGCGTCTGCTAAATGCCGCAAATGTAAATGTAAATGTAAAAATAAGGACATCTGGCAAATGCCATGAATGTAAAACTAAGACCACATTAGGTTTTCACACAGGAATTACAGACATTGAATGGTTAATTGAGGGAAAATTAGGGGGAAAAAAAACAAAACAACAAAAAACACGTCATCACCTGTCACAGGAACGGCTAACTATATAATTGCATGAATGAACAGGAGTGCACATGTTCCTCTTAAGTATATTGTATTGAATCGTATGTATTTAAGGCAGCCCAAAAATGAATTTTGCTGTAGTACAATGATGAATATTATATCCAATTCCATTCAATAAATTTTACTTTGTAGAGCGCTTTTAACAATAGGCATTTTCCAAAAACAGCTTTATAGAGATAAAGAGGTTATAAAGTTGGAATTTATAAGTTTAGTGCCTATAGGTTTTTTTCTTTCCTTACAAGTTTATCCCTAACGAGCAAACCAGGGACGATTATATAACAGTAGTAAAAAGTAGAAATGTAGTAGAAGTAATAACACTTTCATAGGAACAGAACAATCAGCCAGGACCTTGTGGGAGAAAAGCTATCGCATATGCATATACAAAATCACTAAGCTGTAACATTCTCCCAGGCGCTAAACCCAGTGTTCAAATATAGTATAGCGTTACCACAGCGACAGAGGTGCAAGTCAGTGGAAAGCGACAGGAGTTTGAAGAGAGAAAAAACCTCAAACCCGGTGTTCACAAACCCAAATAACGCGGCTTTGTTTAATTGTTCGTTAAACTGTAAACACTTTACTTTGAGGACGTTCTCCAGGACATAGAGCTGTTGAGCGGCGTTGTGAATACGGATGGAGCCGCCACCGATCTCACAGCCGTTCAGCACCAAGTCATAGTGTTGGCCACGCACCTGGGGAACGGATTGTAAAAGAAGATCAATCGAGTTAAAGGAGAGGTGTGGATAAAAACACGAATAGTGAGAAGAAGTGACTAAAATGGCACACAAAGGCACCATGCTAAAGTGCTGGTCTGAATTATATTACAATGTGATAATGTGGTCATTCAGAGGCTTGGCGGTCGCTCTGAAAAAGTGTCTGTTCGCAACATTACAACTTTACCATCGCAGTTTTCAAAAAATATCACTAAAATATCCACGTCAAATTACTTCTATCCAATTCGCGGTTCAGAGGAAGAAAAAAAGATACAGCACAAAATATTTCAAAGAAGTAGGTATTGTTAAAAGCAGCACAAAATTATATTATATTTCATATATAATATAAATATATTTATATTTCTTTTATTTGACTATAAGGTTTCTGTGGCAGGGCATTGTACATGTAGAGGAAGTGTGAAAATACAGTGTACCTTGTGGGGTTGGGTGTAGAGCAGGTGGGCATCCTCAGGCATGGGTGCAGTAAAGGGGTGGTGTGCAGATTCCAGTTGCTCTGGTTCATCCTCTTTAGGTAAGAAAAGTGGAAAGTCCACCACCCACAAGAAGTTAAAGATTGAAGGGTCACGTACAGGCACACCACGTCCCTCCAACAGCTCAGCACACTGCAATCTCAGTTTCCCCAGAAGAGGACGCTGCGAAGAAAAAAGTATATTGAGCAATCAGATATATAAAAGTAAAAATTATTTGGTTTTGTATTCTAAAAACCTGCATCCATGGTTTTAAAGTGGGGTCTAGTGATGCGTAAAGCATAGCCAGAGGTTCCCCAAGAGAGTGCAGTGGGAAATGTTTTTTCTTTTTAATGAGCAGGTGGTGTTTTACCACTAACAAATACTAACTATAAACATGTTGCTTCATTTTATTAGTCCTTTACTTAAATAGAGTAATAACACTGCATTTTTTACACCAAGGGTGTAATTTAAGAAGAAGAAAAAAAACTTTATACAGTACGAATGCAGTAAAGAAAAAAAAGTTGGAATTATTATGAGGAATAATGATTTGTGGTCAAGCAAGGCATTTCTTTTTGTTTTTCCTTGATAGATTTGTGGTTAAATTGGCACTCTGTGTGTCTCAATGTGTAATTTGTGTGGCTATTCTGCACTAGCTGGGCATGCTCAGTGACAAAAAATGTAAATTAAATAAAATAATATCCACAGGTGTGACATTTTTGTTTCTAAACAATTTTAGCTAGATTAGCAATTGTGCAGATTAACCCATACCAATAGTTTTTCTGGGTTGCATTATACAGTACGAGAGCGGCCTCTAGAGTCAAATTACTGACGGCACGTACTGTTTATTTGTCTTTTTTTTATTCTTTTTGGATATGACGTGTTTTATTTATATGGAGCGTTACTTTTTGTTTCACTTTAAATACGTCTTTTATTTTCCTTGATATTTGTTAATATAAATAGTTAAAAGTATGATCCATCTATGCTATCGGTAAAATCGGTGGACCTCTAATTTTAGCCACAGAATAGCTCCTGTTGTGAATGCTGGACTGAGGATGTACAAAGAATTCCTATCTGAATGTGAATTTTATTCCCCTCCTCCAATAGGTAGTGAGGCCTGTCTGCTACATTGACTCAGGACTACAGTTTGCTTCTGATCACCATCACTGCACCCTGCAACATCGTTTATCTGTAATAAATGGACATTCGGTGCAAGCCAGGGTTCCCTCTTGAGTCTGGTTCCTCTCAAGGTTTACTCCTTATGCCATCTCGGGGAGTTTTTTCTTGCCACATTCGCCATCGGCTTGCTCATCAGGGACAACTACACTTATGAAGAACATCTTCATTTTTTATCACCACATTATCTGTGTAAAGCTGCTTTAAAAGTGCTATGAAAAAAAATGTGAATTGAACGCCTGTTTTTGGAAAAGAAGTATTTCATGTTTTATGGTTTGGGGAAATGTGCTTTATACCAGGCAGGATTTTGCACGTTATTTATTATTATTTTTTTTTACTTTCTCTTATTTCCTTTGTAAACAATATGCAGAATCTGCTCAATATTTAATGTAATTAAAAAATATATATATTTTTTCAATATTGACAAGCCAAATCCTGGTAATGTCAAAATAATGATTAATGATTTTAATCCAGTGCTACAGTTCCATCCTCAACTAGTCATTTCTCTCCAACTATCAGATGAAAGAACTAAATGAACACAAACACTGCTGATTGAGAAATCAGTTCCCATTTAGTTTTTTGGTTTATTTTTCAGGGGGGGGATTAATAAGTCATATTCTAAGGGTGAATCTAATTACAGTGTGGCATTTCTAGCTGAGCAGCTGCACTTGGATGTTTTAATGAAGCTAAATAAAAGGGTATCATTATATCTGCATGATGAGCGTGTGTAGTCATGTGTGTAGCACACACCACCCGCTCCTGGGCTCCGGCAGCAACGAGGAGCAGGTCTCCGGCTTTGGCGCTCATTTTCAGCAGCAGCTGCAGCCTTGTTGTGTCCGGTAACAAGCGACTGAGCGGAGATTTGATGGATCCCTCTGCTTTAACCAGCATGCAGTCCACATCCTAAACAGCAAGGCACATAAACGGGACAGGGCAGGATTTAGCCCCAGCTCATCATCATGTCTCCAACATCTCAAAGATCTGCATTGCTTTGGTTTGGATGAATTACTGTTTTTTTTAAAGATTCAATGACATATTTTTGAAGTCAACATGAACAGAACAGAAATGTGATCGCATTTAAACGGAGTAAAAATGCATTATCTCTAGCAGAACGTCAATATTAACCTAATAAAAATGACCCCGGGTCATTTCAATGCATCTTTTTTCGGTGCATTTTCCAGAAGGCAAATTGCGTGGTCATTATGTGATTGCTGAAATCTGATTGGACAGAAACTCCACTCGGTTGGGCAAGCAAGAGAAAAGCTATGCAATGAAGAGAACAGACTATTGGAAATAATGAAATGTTAAGTCGGTGATTCTGATGGAGTTTAGGCCAGCAGAGAAGGCCTTGATGTGTCCTTCAGTAGCCCGAGGTGCTTCGCTGACTGGTAGGGATAATTTTTTCTCTCCTGTCTTTGGCCATCAAAGATTTGTGACATCTTGGGTCATTCATTTTATTAGACAGCGTGAAGACAATTAATGTCAAACCATCAGATTAAAATGCAAATTATGATCAGTGGGCAAATTGATTTGTGTAATGTATAAAGTCCCTTTTCTGGGACAAAACACACAAAAGGACGAGTTTTTCAAAGTCATTTCATTCAGAGATGCTGCTTTTCTTGTCTGCCTGATGACCTACAGACAGATCAGAGCATTATTGGCTTTTAAATAAAGCTGCTGTTATTCTAACTTTCTTATTTCTACTTTTCCCATAGATCATAAAAGTGCATTTAATCTGCCAAAACACTTTTTGCCCTTTTTGTGCTAATTTACTTTTAATTAACCAACTCTTTATACATTACTATTTTATTTCTTTCATCTGAGGTCTCAGAGGGCATGTAAAGCAGCGTGTTTTAACCTCATTAGACCACTTTATGTTCTTCATACCCTCAGCAGTTCATAACTTCAGTTGGCAGAGTACAAGCTGTTACATAAACAACAGGAACGTTCACAATATTAAATGAGTGTCTCAGCGGTATACTGAGATTAGCCACTGAACCAAGGGTGAGCCTGGGGCATAAACAGGAATCAGAAAGTACCACTATGTATTGTAAGTAAGTAGTGTGCACTGGTTTGATGGGGCATTATGGGTCATAATAAAATCTCCACAGAATATCACTGTATTTCAAAATTCCAGTCTAGTTTATATTTCCTACAAACATCATTATGGGCACATAACAACATAGTGTACATCATTTGGACACTAATCAATCGCAGTCCATCGTAGGATTCCACTATGTAATGTGTCGGTTTATGATTGTTTACAAACGAATGAAATGGCTCATGGACAAATCAGCATTCATTTCGCTTAATGTTTTTATTGTAATTCAAATGATTTACAGATTAATTGTTGATTTAAATCTTTGGATCGACTCCAGAGCAGTTTCATGACAAAGTGTTATGTAAATGAAGACATGTCTTTGTAGCAGGTGGGATTGTAGATGAGGAAGGAGACCGCAGAGCGAATGTGGGGGGAATGGGCAAATGAATGTAGCACCTGTCTCTTTCTTTGCCGAATTGGTGAATTCGGATTCCCCATGGCGTTTTCTATCTGTCTGAGCTGAGCTAAGGGAACGCTCCAAAGTTTTTGTTGCCTTCTTTGTTTGTATTTTTCGTATTTTTTAATACTGTGCGGAGACACCGAGGAAAATAAATGCTCACCAGTCAACTCTCAGGCTTTTACTAATGGATTGCTTTTTGTTTACTTCATGCGAGGCATTTGATAAATCCCTGCAACCCACAGAAAGGAAAAGTGACAGTACATCATGTGACAGACTGAAGCGAGAAATAGCGATGACAGTTTGGGTGTAAGATGAAACAGACTTTGTAGTAGCTCTTTGTCAAATTACCGTGACTCAGCACTGAAGCCATGATGTCAGATCGCAAAAACAGAGCTACAAATTCTAAAGCTATTACGTCTTTGACACATGAGTAATATAATATGTGTATAATTGTGTCCGTTACCGTGACACGATAATGCAATATAATCAGACATTTTTATTCTATTCAATTTATGGTCACATAATGGTAAAAAAAAAAAAAAAGCAGAGATTTATACTTTCAAAAGTCAGAGTTCATCTAGATAACGTCAGTGCGATGCTAGACGTGGGTAGTCTTTCATATCCTGTGTCGTTTTCCCTACCGTGTCCTACAGCGCTGATATTAACACCTCAAACCCACTGATAAAGCTGTGAAAAGACTTTCCTTAAAGGTTTTATGATGACGCTGAAATCCTTTGATATTTCACCATGAATAGACGGAGGGTTGCTACTGGACCACGGGTAAGTAAAAAAGATAAGAGGAATAACACAATGAAACACAAATTTCCATCTCGAAAAACTTACAAATTCAAATGACCAAATCACCATACTATCACCATACTATTCAAAACTAATACATTAAAAACAGGAGAAACCAAAAAAAAAAAAAAAAAACACATCCAATTTGCTTCGGTTGTAGTGTAATTCTCACACATCCATTCTGGTCAAGTACAGAAATGCTGTGAAGTACAGAGTGTAATGTGACAAAATCAAATTTCCAGTATTGGCTGTGCACCAGAAGTGATTGGTGGCAGCTTGAGGATGAAGATATGCTATTCGGAGTTTCTTGTCAAATATTTTTTTTTTTTTTTACTAGAGAACCGATTCTCAAAACTGATTGTTCTGAAAATTCTACACCAACCTGTCCTCTAATTTGATCGGACAATTGGTGTTCCAAGAACGCTGATATTTAGAACAATTCTATTACATTAAACTGTTCCTTAGGTTGAAACTGTTACCACACCTACTACAGGATGCATTTTTCATTGGTAAAGCAAAATATTACACTCCTAATTTTACTGAATATCAACTTATGATACGAGCGCATTCATGCTTGCAAGTAACGTTCGAGGTGCACAATTGTATAGGATGTCTTTAGTAGCAAAACATTTTCTCTTCACTTGGACTAGGGGTTTCTTTATGACAAAGTGACCTCCATTAATATATGATGTACATGGGTCGGATTAGAAGATCTTAAATGGCCCACAACTCTGACCTCAACCTTACTAAACCTTAGGGATAAATTGGTTGATTGTCCTGCCCAACCCCCCTTGTAGCTGAATGAACACAAATCTCCACACCAATCTAGTGGACCAACTAGTGAGAACCCCTGAACAAACATTCCCCAATTAGTAAATCACTTTCAGGACCCATTTTGGGTCAGCGGCCATCTTGTCATTTTTCCTACGCCACCCGGTGTTTAAGGACAAGACCAGTGCCAGATTATCTCACCGGCTCTTGTCCCTGGGATTATTCTTGCCACCCTCCCTGCTCTGGTTCCTGTTTCTGCCCCTGCCCCTGATCCTGTCCCCTTGTTTGTGTTTTTGTTCTGCCCTGCCTGCCTGATTACCAGTTTGGTCCCTGGACTGTTTTGCGTTTTTGCTCTGGCCTATTTTGCTCTGGTTGCATTTGCTCTTGGATATTTTTACTGTTTATTTTTTTTGGATTTTCAGTTTGGGTTTCTCCTGTATTGCTCTGTCTGCTGGCTCTTGGACTCTGGACTGTTTTCTTCATACTTGGTTTTGAACTCTATGAATTTGGATCTGTTTTTCGAACTGTGTTTTTCCCCCTGCCTTTTTACTCTTTATTAAAGACTGTTTTCACCATACCCCTGTTGCGTCCTGTATTTGAGTCCTTCCACTCACTGTTCCTGACAGAATATTCTGACCTTGATTCATGTTTCTTACTTGAAAAAATTGAGAAAGAAAATTATGGTAAATTGTAAATGGATAATAGGAAAACATATGGTGTTACAGGGAAATAATCCTGTCTGGGTTGGTGATTGTAAAACTGGCATTTTTTTCCCCGGCACTTTTTTGTTCCTTATTTTCCTACCAATTCGTTCTTTCTTTTTAAGTGCATTACTTAGCAAAGATAAAACTAAAGCCTTGGATAATTAATTAAGTACACAGTACTGCGGGACACTTAAAAGAAATTGGGCTCAAACAGGTCAAATCGCTGCAGATTACAAATTACTAATACACATTTATTACTGCGAGTGCATGCAACAGAGCACCAGAGAAAGTGTGCATTCATCATTCTCTTTCTAAACTACATGTGAGCAGCCTCCAGAATCAGCCGAGACGTGCCCTTCGAGGGTGGTCTACCCTTGCCTTTAGGTAGGAACACTTTTCCAATGATAATCAGGCTCATGAATTACTTTCAGATAAATATTTCATAAGTGCTATCCTTATCTCGGCTGCGGTGTGCATTATAACTGCCGTTGATGTTTCTGTAATGATGAGGAAGACAAAGGTGTGAGAGAGAAAGAGAGAGAAGAAAGATAAGAGTAGTGAATGCATGGATGAAGGAAGGGAGCGATAGATACATATCAGACTTACCTGGTTGAACTGAGTCTTGGCTGTTTGTTTCAAGAACTCCATGTCCTTGCCCTTCAGGTGTTTCTAAAAAATCATTTCACAAATTTCTGTTTAGACTGATGCCATGCTTATAAATCATGCAAATAAACAGGAGCTTGGAAGTAATTATAGGCTAGCAAAAAATAATCAATTTCTGTCCTTGACTGTAAAAAATGTGTATTAAAAAAAAAGCAATTTTAGAACAAATCCTGTGCATGTAGGGTGACAAATCAACACATAGTGAACAGCATAAATTATAAAAAGGTGCAGTGGCTGAAATATATATATATTTTTTACCTTAATATTAAACAATACATGCATTTAGTTGCCACATTACAGCACAGTAAAATTCTTCACATATCCCAGCATATTAGAAAGCTGGTGTCAAGCTTGATACATGATCCTCGTTCCTCACAAATAGTGATATGTTTTACTGTCATTTATTTATTTGCATTAATCGAATGGTGTCAGGACGGCTAAAAATCCCTCAATTCGAATCCAATAAATAATTGGGAACTGTTGTGGATGAAAGCATAGTTTTATTTTTTTAATTAGATAGTTTTTTACCTTAAATAGGAGTTACCCTTTTGTGCGGCCCACGCTATGCTTTATAAATTCAGAGAACATTGTGAATTAAAAATGTGGTTAGAAGCTTTCCTCAAGTTATAAAGCACCGATTTGAATTCCGCAGCTTTAACAGAGCAACTATAAATGCTGAGCAGACACAACTGTGCAATTTATTTTACTTCTTGATCAGCCGGAGATAAAACACAATACATTTGTACTGTTATTGTACAGTGTTACATAAGGTGAGTGTGAGGGGTTCTCCAAGAAGTTCAAAAGATTCCTACAAATACACCTGTACCTATATTAGATTATGTAAATTATTATTTTGAATTCATGTTCAAGTAAAAAGATCATAATTGATATTCCAGCATCTTCAGGGAGATTTTCATACATGCTTCGTTATGGAAAAACTATACTGAACATACAACACCAAGACTGTGTGCACTAGGTATTTTATACATCTGGAGGATTAACTAGCACGTTTCGGAGTTGCAAAATGTTTAGTCGTTTCAAACCCATTATTTCAGGACGTTCTGGACGAGATCTGTTTCTCTTTAAGAGGTCCTGCTGTCGTTGTGATTGTTGTCATGAGCTGCATTTCCAATAGAAAACTATTGGAAACCTTAAACGAGTTGAGTAACTTGAGATTTTTAAATATCCAAACTCGAACCATCAACCGAACATAGTAAAGCCCTGAGCAAAAAACATGGGAATGGAATTTCTCTGTGACTTCAGTTAGGAGGCAGAGATTATACCACATTATAAAAGCACGTATGGAAATTTCAGTCATACAAATCAGGAATACAAGCCATTTTTCATCCAAAAATGCTAGTAGCGAGTTTGACCTCACCTCATTTCGGCTCTTAACGAAGTCCTTTACACCTGCAACATACTTTGCTATGGTATGCCTACTGACCGTGTTCAGCTCCTGACAGAGAGCCTACAGGTTGCTTTGACCTTTGTAACCATGTATGTACACAGCATTTTGACATACTTTCAACATGATTAAACATTACAGTGCTAGCCACTTCAAGTGAAGCCGTTTCCTTAGCGCAGAGGTGTGTTTAGGCTCCCAGTCCTGGAGCTCCAATGTGTGATTATGAAAGTTGCCTGAAGTGCTTTGTGATTCAGAGTAGAGGCTTTCTGGCAGGTAGATTGCCAGCCTCTTAGCTCCTGTTGCTTTTGCTCCAAAAACATGAATAAATAAAAATGAGACCGTATGAATGAGTGCCTGAACTGCAAGTGGCAAGGCAATTTGGAGAGTTTGAGTCTTTCTTTAGTTTGCACTTCACTACAAAATGTAGTTTGCAGTCGTACTTTTTTTCTATTGACTTTTGAAAAAGGTTTTTCCTTCAGTTTATTTTTCTGTTATGACTTTCTGACTATCTGTTTTTGGTCATCTTCATATATTATGAGGGGATATTTAGCCTAACAATGAAGTGTTTTCTATCATTGTCTTGTGTGCTTCAACAGCAAATGCTTCACCTGCAAATAAATCACCCAACAGAAATGAATAAACAACATCTTCCATGGCCTGAAGGTGGTGCTATTATGCAGAACTTCCATACGACCAAAACAAAAATTCTCTCTTACAACCAGAGGTCGAACGATTCAACTAATGATGATTTGATTGAGTTGGTTTGAGTTGATTGCCGGAATAAATTTTTTATTTTTAACGCATTATCTGTCTAAAGCTGCTTAGGGACGATGTTCATTGTTAAAAGCGCTATACAAATAAAAATGAATTGAATTGAATTAAACCATCGGCAAAAGTTCATATCGATAGTTTTTCTGGGTTGAGTCTGAAAAGGGTCACTGTCATTATACAGTACGAGAGTGGCCTCTAGAAGCGAATCACTGATGCCACATGCTGTTTGTGGCAATGTTTTATCATGCCAAGTGAGTCGGCCCGGTAAGAGGGGCCTAATCACGACACCACGCACACCATCACTGCTTTCTTTATTATAAAAAGATTCGCCTTAACGTTGAATATAAAAATAGAACTAGAAATGGACCATGTTATACTTGAATTGCTTGCGGTTCTTTTACAGGATTAAGTTTCCTCTTTTTCACAAGTTAGAATTTTGTTAGTATTTTAAGTGTCTTTTTGATTAATTTTGAATGTGACTGTTTTTATTTATTAGCTGTTACCTTTTGTTTATGTTTGAATGCGTCATTTTTTCTCAATATTTGTGAATATAATTACCGTAATTTTCGGACTATAAAGCGCACCCATATATAAGCCGCACCCACTGAATTTTACAAATATTTTAATTTTTAACATAAATAAGCCGCACCTGTGTATAAGCCTGTCTACACTAATGTACTTTACACAGGCTTTAACGAAAGAAAGTGAAATGTTGCGCTTCTATTAGGAGCATAGCGGTATTTTGGGAATAGCATGCCACTGCATTCTCCCGGTATTACTGCGTGTGTGTGCGTGTGAGACTGAGGATTATGTCCTTATTATTTTCTGATGCTCATTTCTAAGTTTCTTTGACTAACCTGTAACGCTGTTGCCAAGAAAAATAAAAAAGCACGAGTTTTGGAAACCTGTCTGTGCTTATATGATTTCTGCTGCAACTGGAGTTAGCGAGCTCTCCCTTTACCCAGACTCAACGCGTTACAACGGCTTGTATCTAAACAGTAGCCTACCAAGAAAGTTATTGTTCACTGTCTTCCTCCTTCCTTTCACAACTATTTATTTCGGGAGTTTATCTTTTGGCATCGTCGTGCGTTTAAAAATCACCCAATGGAAGTTTTTCTCCCGAAGCCGTGCAGCTCAGAACACAGGTGAGGTGCGTTTTTTTAGTTTCCGTTCGAAAATGTAATTGGTCTAATGTTATGGGGTTCAGTTTTTTGGCTTGAAGTTTGTGAAAAACCCAGGAAAAATTCATAAATTAGCCGCTTCGTTGTTTAAGCCGCGGGGTTCAAAACGTGGGAAAAAAGTAGCGGCTTATAGTCCGAAAAATACGGTAATATATTCACATATTGTTGCATTTGGCACATTTCATGATTCAGCACTGTAATTCTTTTATTATTTTTGCAGTAAAGTTCAGTACTATTTTACATGGAGTGTTTAAATCTTTTCCATTCTGTATCCTATCAATAATCAGTTGATAAATCAGTTATCGGCAAGTACAAACCAACCTAGCTATCGGTCGACCTCATGAGGAACCACGTTGCAACCCCAATGTATATATCCCATAAATACTAGGCTTGAGCGATCCTCAAGTGAAAGCGACTCCAAGCAAAAACAGAGCTTAAAAATGGATCCAGGGAGCAAAAAAGGAGTCAAGACTTCCTCAAGGACCAGTTTTTATATATACCACCCGCACGCATTAACTCATAATTACAATTCCAGAACAAAAAACTCCTGTGTTCAAAGACTTGCTCGGAATAGAGTACGATTCTTCATCAACTTTAAATCTTCCTGTAATGTTTCACTCGCTTGGTCCTATTTTATCCCAGTCTCAACAGGATAATTCTCCGCATAAAAAGACTAAACGAGTACATTCATTCATTTGAAGCTTTTCTTCGAGATCATTCATTACTGATGGCCCTCTGTACCAGACACCTTGAATTATTTTTCCACAGCTAACAAAGAAATAAATCTGTAAGGAATTCATTAGGCTTGACTATATGATGACTGTGTTTGAGAGAGTGAGACAGCGAGCTCATATCTCTTACTTACAGCTCCGTCTGGAACACAGATGGCCTGGACGCAGCCGCCTGGATGGGCGATAACGTTCCTGATGAACTCAATCTGTGTGTGCTGGAACGTCTCGCTAACATCCACAAGCTATACATGCAAAAGAGGGTAGCCTTGTTAGGCATGAAACAGGCCAGGATTTCTGAATATACAGATTAAAGCTTTTGCATTGTATATGATGGGCTGTTGTAAATTAAATAAATAAATAAATAAAATCAGAGAATGCTGATGCACTATTACTTCTGTCAAGGACATGATTGAAAACAACAAACTGACCTTCATTCCAAATCTAGTGTCAGGTTTGTCCACGCCATAATCTTTCATGGCTTCTTTGTACGTCAAGCAGGGGAAAGGGGTGCTGATCGTTCCTTTGTCTTCTGGCCATGAGTACTGCAGCAAGCCCTCAATCAGAGCTATGATTCCAGCCGCATCGACAAAAGACATCTCAATGTCCAGCTGCATGTGCAGAAGACTTTTGGTGAGTTGACATTAATAGCAGAGTCGATTAAAGCCTTAGCCGTTCTGTTCTATATTTCTGTTTACACTCTGATTAAGTTTCCCCTCAGGACTATTCGAAAGACAACTTATCCCATCTCAGCATTTACTGGCATTCAAAGCCAATTCTCACATGTACAACAGCCAATCTTGGGCTTTTGCAGGTAATTACCTGTGTGAATTCAGGCTGCCTGTCAGGTTTGGAGCCTTCGTCTCTATAGCAGCGTGCCAGCTGAAAGTACCTGAGATTACAGCACATACACATACACACACGCAGTCATTACATCAAAGATTTTATATTAAATCCAAGACTTTACACACACATTACGATGAAACACGTGGACACATGGATTTCACACCTATAGGACTGTTAGAAGCGTGTATAGACTGTATACTGTAGCATTACAAACTCCCTTCACTGAAATAGATTTTGCCATGCTACTGCTTCTGTGCTTAAAGAAAAAGTGTAAAAAACCCCAGTCTTGACCTGAAGCCCACTTTGAGATAAATTGAAACACTGACTGTGCCCAAAACTTGACCTCACTAAAGCTTATGTGGCTGAATGGAGAAATCCTCAATCCAATAAAGAAAAACCTTCCAATGTATTTGTGTTTGCCAAGAGAAAGTACTCGTGGTCTGCCGTCACGCCGGCCTTTCTGACTTTAAGAAGCGAAACGTGCAAAAAGATGAAGAAATCCTATATGAAATGCAGTTTGACATCTCAAACCTCAGAAATCCATTTATAACTGAACATTTAAAAAAAAAAAGTAGCTGTATATGACTGCCAAAAGTCACATTTTAAAATGGTAAGAAAAATTGACAAGCAGCATTGTTTGAGTGACACAGCACTAAAATAGTGTTTAATAAATATTAGGAAGTAAAAATATCTACACCTGCAAACTATTTATTTTTAAAGCGTGTATAGACTGTATACTGTAGCATTACAAACTCCATTTAGCTCCTAAACTTTGGAATAGTCTTCCTGACAGTGTTCGGGGCTATTTAGTGAGTCCTACACATAACACATATCATGAACAGCAGCAATAGTATTTCCTCTCCACTGCTTCTCTTTCTCTACCCATCCAGAGGCATCCTGAGGTTGCGCCAGCTCCAGTCATGTCCCACCTCATGAAGACTTTATGAACCTTCAAAGTAGTAAATGCCGACCCCTCAAACATCCTGAACCATCTAGAGTAGTACCAGTGCCATTTGGATTCCTTCATGTAGAGTGTGGACATTGGACCTCTACAAATATTCAACGGCTCTGGCATCTATGATGATCTCAGATGTTGAGCTATTTTATGAGTTGCTCAGTAGCTCCTGGTTCCACAAAGTGAACTGACTGTATAAGACTATAGAAAGTACATTACTCATAATAACACACACTCTGGTGCTCATGTTAGCCATGTCATGTTTGAGTCTGGTTCCTCTCAAGGTTCTTCCTTATTTATCCTTATTTTGTCATGTGGCTAGGAAAAATTCAGGGCTGTTTTTCCTTGCCACAGTCGTGCCAGGCTTAATAAATAAATAATTACACACATAAATACACATAATACACTTTAATTCTAAAGTTCTGTAAAGCTGCTTTGAGACAATGTCCATTGTGAAAAGTGCTAAAGAAATAAACAAAAGCAAAACTATATGTATTATACATTACTGTATTTCCTACATTATTCATAAAGTCTGTTTAAGAAATTTATACCGAATTGTATTATGTCTGGATAAAATTTTTTTTATATAGTGTGACCATAAGTATATTTTTCTCAACCCCCCAGTGTGACCTGTTCCCAATTAATACAGTCCTATATTTAATTAACTATGTAGATTTACACTATATGTATATACTCACATTAAAACAAAAGATCACATGCATTTAAATATAATCTAATAGATACTGATTTATTATAGCATTGCTTTTATCCATGTAATTCAGCTGCCAGCCTATAGTACTTCCTCTTTCTGCACTAAGAACTAAAAGAATCTTAGTAATGTATACTGACATCAGCAGAAAGTGTGAGGCACTGATGAAAAACTCGAGAAAAGCTCTTGAGAGTTGCATCAGAAGTGCACCATGATTTAATGTGAAGTGCACATGACTGAGATATTCAACTGGGGCTATGAAATGTGTTTAATAAAATAAACCATTATATAATTTGGGTGTCTGCCAAAATAAGTTTGTATGTATATACAGAGCTCAATATATAGTTTCTATCCAACAAGATTTCAGCCGTCACATCACGTGTTGCCGGGGTCAAAGGTATCTATTTGCCACAGGATCAGCACCTGTGGGGTTTCTTTTTGGCATACACTCCATGTCTCTTTAAGCTGTAAGCCAATCAGACTGTGATTTGGCCCTTTAGAAGGCGTCCAATCAGGTCCTTCGATTAGCTAGTAAGAGAGCGCACTAGTTCATTTGGCTCGCTTGGGGGTTTCAATTTAGCAGTAATGTTATGTGTTAGTCGCCGGAGCAGCACCTATAAGAAGGTATCAGATGTAGGTAAGACATGTGATCATGACATGCATGAGTCATAGACAGATGTGGCGGAGAGAATCCGGTAATTTTCCAAAATAAAACTTCGTTCAGAATCAAATAAATAAAACGAAAATAATGTAAGTTATGTATTCTTTCTGTGCGGCCCGGTACCAATTGACACACGGACCAGTGCCGGTCCACAGCCTGGGGGTTGGGGACCACTGATGTATGCGGTGCAGCTGTGGCTGCAGTGAAAGGAGACTTGTGTTCATTGGGTTTCTTGCTTTATTAATGGCATTCATTGTCACTGTATGAGATGAAGCAGAATTGTGTGTATTCTTACCTATCCAGACCTGCCACCATCAGAAGCTGCTTGAACTGCTGAGGGCTCTGTGGAAGAGAGTAGAACATTCCGGGTTCTCCAGATGGCACCACAAACTCTTTGGCACCCTAAGAAGCATGAGCAAATGTAAGTACAGTAAAACAGTGAAATGCATATACAGTTTTAATGTCTCAAAAGAACAATTAAAATAAAAAAGAAAGAAAGCACATATAAGAATTACTTTTTTTTTTTTTTTTGCAGGAGAAAGTACTCCTGGTCTGTAGCCATGCTGTCATGTCTGACATCAAGAAGCAATATGTACAAAATAATGATTAAAAACCCTACATGAAGTCCAATTTAACATGTCAAACACAAGAAATCCAATTATCAATGAATATGACACAAAATGAAAATGTAGCTCGTAAAATGTCACATTTTACGACAGTTATATTAAGAAAATTTGACAAGCAGCAACATCTGAGTGACTCGGATGTAAAATATATATATATATTATTTGATTTAACAGTAAGTGAAAATTTGAATCTACAAAACAAGCATTTTTTTTCTTTGTTTCATTTTTTTGGTAATATGCATTAAAGTAATACTTTATACATAAAGACTTTTTAATAAATTTATATCGAATCGTATTGTGTCTGGATCAACTTGCTTTTCTGTTTTAGTTTTCAATGAGTGTGTTCTACAGATCAACATCCATTTTGCTCATTTATATTTAAATGTACATTCTATGAAAATATATTACATTGTATATTTTGTCTTCCCAGATTCTGATACCATGTGTACCATGTTTAAGCTCACTTTTATTATGAGGTCATTGTTTCCTGCTCACTTAGTCAGGTAGCTGTGCTTATTAATTGTTGTCACCTGTTTCTTGTTACCCTTCATTACACTGTGTCCCTCTTGAGGCTCCAGTGTGTTTGTAGAAGTAAAGCATTCAATCTGCCTTTTGGTTCTTTTGTGTGTGTATGGATTTTCTCCACAGGTCCTTGTTTTTGAGTCAATAAAGTATACAATAATCCCCTGTAAACGGACGCCACCTCAAAAATGCTATTTTATGTATACAGTACTGCACTGTATTAACATTTTACTTCAATGTATAATTCATCATTTTATTTTTCTATGGTGCTACTGGGAAAATCAGCCAGAGGGTGGTGGAGTACAAGGGTGTTTAAAACCAATGGTAATGAAAGGTGAAGGATCTGAGAAAGGATGCTGTAGTGTAACTAATTAATGATGCGGACCTCACGGAAAAAAATCGGGTCAGTCACAAGTTTATCCTATTCTTAATCACAGTAGTTAATAATTGAACACGAAGCAAGCATAGTGTGATTAAAGGCACACACTGCATATGGTCATCTGGCGGATTCTGTGCATATACTATCTAATGAAAGTGCTTCAGATCTTTGACCAAGCAGTCTGGGTTTAATCACATCTATTTAATTAAACTTAATGTAAATGCTGCAAGACTGTCTGGAAAAAAACACTCACATAATGAGCAACCCCAAGCAGTCAATTCTACTCAATATTTTATTCATTATTTATTATTGATGTGTTTGGGTTTTTATATACAGGGTTTACATCCGAGGCCTGTTTTTAAACTCTGCCTGCTTGGAAGCATTACAATCATGTCCATGTCCATGTCCATGTCCTTTGTAACCCTGCCTGTGTTTTGTCTGCTGTCATGAACTTCGACTTTGATTTTCAGAACACCGCCAAGAAACACTTCTTGAGCTTGAACTTGTGTCCTGTACCTCACCCCTTTCACCCACACACTGCAATATATTTTTCATACATCCGTGTGTGAAGTTCAAATCTCCTGTGCTGGTTTACAGCATTAATAAAAAAAATAAATAAAAAAAACTATATTATTGTTGAATTATTTGGTTTGTGTGGTCAAATGCTTTATTTTTCTATTAACTATCTAAAATTTGATTTGGAGTTATTATAAACTGATCCTTTAAACATGTCATTTTTAATAAATTGCTGTGGAAAAAAGAGATACGAAACATCACTCCACCATAGCATTTTCCTAAAACTCTGTCTACACATTCTGTCTATTTTTATTTCTTATCATGTATTTTCTTCAGTTAAATACTCAGTAATACAGTCCCAGATTTAGTTCATGCTCCTCACCAGTAGGCAGAATTTTGGAATTGCAACATATTCTGGTTTAATTTTTTCCAACATATAGAAGGTTGATGTCCTACATTGTTGTCCAAATTGGTCCGAACTTATCTACCTAGGCAGTCTACTACAATAGAGTGTAGTGAAAGTGGCATCAGTGTAAAATGTCCATGAGAACACTGTCTTTACTGAATAGTATAATCTGTAGTATTGTTACTGTCCTACTAGATACATTTGTCAAGTCTTAGTTCTTCAGCTTGAATTATTTTATTCCAAACTATTTATATGTATCTATATTTTATTTCACCTTAAATTTTACTGTTTACTGTCATACGCATCCTTGTATATACACTTTTTTTCACATATATCTTTATATACAGTGGAACCCGGTTATGTCGATGTCCTAGGGGGTCGCCAAAAAGCATCGAGATAACCAATGATCGAGATAAACGAAAATCAAAATGGCGGCAGTATATTAACGTGCTTGAAATTTCTTTATGTACATGATGTGCGTTAATAAATGAGAATGTGCAAGCACGTGTTTTTGAGGGGTTTTTACACAACAGCGTTGCCACGATTTGTTTGATGAAGGCATGCTATAAAAATACATACAGTACATGTTTATCTGACAGGAATCCACCTGCCACGCCCCCTTCGGCCCCCTTCAGCCTGTCAGGTGCTTTCTCGGCCACTTTCTCTGAAGCTCTCGGCTTCAATCGCGCACATATGGTGCTCGTTTATCATCATCACCAGCTTCTATTTAAACTTCCACACTCTCACTGTCCGTTATTGTTGGTATATGTTGGTTCACGGCGGTCGTGGTTATCGCTCATGTGTATCCCGGTACGTGCCTTCCCACCGGCACTCTCTCAACGGCTGCTCTTTTCTTCCCAATGCGCATCGTGGATTCCCCCGATCCTGCCCTTGTTAATTCTATGCTTTTGCTGCTCATCCCACGTTCCGCACTGCACTCCTACCAAGCGCGGCTTTCACCTCCCGTTCATCGCATAACATTTAACAACAAAAGGCATATGTGCACTAACTAACAGCAGAGATTCACCAGTATACAATACAACACCTGTAGCAGCTGTAAGCCTTGATTTTTCCGCCACTTTCGCGAGTTCTTCTGCGGCTGCACCGAGATAACCGACGTTAAATGGCAAGTTTTTCCCCCCTTATGCTCGCGATATCAGGGTTCAGCGACATAAAAAAATCGACATAACCGATAAAAAATGCTAAGACAAAGCGAAAATTTGGCGGTTCCACTTCAAAAACGTTCGACTTAATAGGGTTGTTGAGATAATCGGGTTCCACTGTATTTTATATTTGATATAGTTAATATCTACCTTTTTTTCCCCTTGGTTTATTTTTCTCCTTATTCTATTCCCCCACAGTCGTAAAAAGCATTTCACTGCATGTCGTACTCTGTATGTATGTGACAAATAAAATTTGATTTGATTTGATATTGGGGTGACTCCCGAATAGTCGAAGATTCGATTGGAGGACACTGATCCGAGGTGTTATGGGGTGCTCAATGTCTGATTTCTCATAGAACTGAAAAGTTTTTCTCCCAATAAATTAGTACAGTAATCTCCAGCTTTACCGCGGTTCAAATCTTGCGCCCCCGGCTGGTTTATCGCGGAATTGCATTTGCCGCATAACTCATTCGTTTGGCTGATTTTCCCGGTCTCTAGCAGATAGCACAATAGAGCAAAAAACTTATAGGGAACTGTTTATGGAGTTTTATATTAAAATAAGGACATTTCTAAATAAAAATATAATATTAAATTATAAAATGAAGTAAAATGGTAATACAGTACATTACTGTACAAAATAGCATTTTTGGGGTGGAGTCCATTTACCGCGTTTTTTCATTTATCGTGGGCCGTTTTGGAACGTAACCACCGCGATAAATGGGGGATTACTGTATACAGCCTATTACGATAATGCTGTAAGTAAAAACTTGAAAAGAAAGAAGCGTGTAATCAATATTTTTAATGTAATAATTAATAAAAATAAATAAATCCAACCCCCCTGTGACTTTCCACGATCCGTGACCTACACGTGAGCATCTTTGGGGCAGGGATTTAAATATTTAACAATGTCTGGGAGATTCTGTAAAGGTATATTCTTTTCTAATTTAATTCTGTTGATTGTTTTTTGACGCATCGATGTCGCGCTGTATTTAGAGCGAGCTCGCACAAGCAGTTAAGCAGGTTTAAATTGCTGACACGTGCGTGGCCGTTCTGCAGTTATTTTGTTTTTTGTAGCTTTATTTTTTTTTATTAGAGTTTAATTCACAAATATTTGTATACATTGTCTCTTCTATAGGTTTGTGTAAGGTTCTGTTCATTGTGGCTTTAAAATGTTATAAGTTGGTGGATTTATTAGAGTTGTTTCTGGGTGCTCTGTGTGAAAGAAGCCAAAAGTTGTATAGAGACATAACTTACCCCAGGGGTCCTTTTAAACAGTGTTGGGGTCTCTATGTCCACAAATCCTAAAGAAAGGCAATGTGATTTATAAATGATTTTAATAAAAACAGTTTGAGAGAATGTAATTTTAGTTTCAGTCCCACCATGTACATTGCAAAGGTACTCTCTCATTTTCATCACGAGTCGCGAACGCAGTCTCAGATTGTGCTGCATTTGCGCCGAGCGGAGATCGAGGTAGCGATACTGCATCCGCAGGGCTTCCGATTTCTGCCACAACACAAACATTTCAATAGATTACATGTTTAAAGGATTAGTTTATAAAAAAACCTCCTACTTGGTCTCCTCTTTTCCTCCTTCCTGGTGGCTCCACCCTCAACATTCTTCTACTAATATAACCCATGTCCCTCCTCTGCACATGTCCAAACCATCTCAATCTCGCCTCGCTCACCTTGTCTCCAAAACGTCCTACATGCGCTGTCCCTCTAAAAATCCATTTTAGATAGTTAATAAATACAAAAACAATGTGACCGTGCAGACCAAAGTTGCTAAATTCAACATTAATAGAGTTATGTTTTTGAATATGAATACATGTGTATTGTATCAAAGCCATAGTACGACTTTAAGGCGATCTGTCTTCCGTAATTTGTGTAGAAATACCTTGTGGAACTTTCACACGTTTTTCTCTTTACAAAAACATGGAATGACAGAAATGAATGCACCGCAGTGAATGCCCACGATAACCTAATGGGAAAACTCAAAACGCTAACTCCCCGTGACCACAAAACAATATAATGGAACGCGCTCCGAAATGATGCATGAAATGAGCTCGCTTGCGGTAAACAACTTGCCTTGACAAAGTCTTTAATCTCGAAAGGCAGTTTGCGGCAGGTGTTTAACAAGTCCAGGCTCTCGGCGCACACTTCAATTTCTCCGGTGGACATGTTCTGAAAGGCAAAACACCACAAACGTTTCTCAAACGAGGTTTGTATGCAAATCTGTTGCGAAAAAATATTTCCCTGTTCTCTAAGTGTGTAATTATGTGATTGTTCTTGACAGATACTGCAACACTGTGGATGAATATTCAAACCATTTTACATCAAAATAGCAATATTTCAATCTACAGTAAAAAGATTCTGACAGAAAATGGAGAGCAACTCGCACAACGCTCGAGCATTTTATCCCGCCGGCTTCGAAGCGTTAACGCCACATCGAGCACATTTTTCTCCTCGGTTTTTTTGGTGAGCTCATTAGCTGCGTAGTGCTGCATAAATCTAGACTACATTATTCTCATGGCCTTATAATGGAAATGGCTAAACTGAAGGATGTCAAGATGCCACCGAGGTCAAATAACTACTAAACAGGGTCGATTTGTTGTTTAAAAATCACTTTGGGGCCGTGGCAGCTCGGTACTTCGCTTCGAATTGCGAGATAGAGTGAGTTAAGCGGAGGAGTATCAGTGCCATGCGGCTGAACCTGCAGATTCTATCATGAGAAAAGAAACTTGAGAAGCCATTTAATGGAAAATGTTACTCAGACAAGGTTGATTCTTTTTTCCTATACCGTCGCTTGATTGAATGCTACAATCCGATTGGTCAGAAAGTGTAGCTGCGGCTGTAACATAAATGATCGGTCAATTTCAATGCCCTCGTTCAACTTCAATTCAACTTTATTTGTAGAGCGCTTTTAACAATGGACATTGTCCCGAAGCTGCTTTACAGAAATAAAGTTGGAATGTATTAGTTTAATTCCTATAAGTTGTTCCTTATAATTGTATCGCTAATGAGCGATCCAGGGGCGACTACAGCAAGGAAAAAACTCTCTGAGATGGTCTGAGGAAGGAACCTTAAGAGGAACCGGACTCATCAAATGTCCATTGATTAGTTTCATCATTGTTGAGGTGTACTGTTAAGTGATCTAATATTGTTTCTATAGTAACAGCTTTTAATAACACCAGCCCCTATTGGGTGAGCTATAGAAGTAAATAATGATCAATTAAATCCGGTTCTTCAACAATGCAATACTCGTAATCGTTGATTTGGGAGGGGATTTTTTTCATTAGAAGATGTTGACGCTAACATCTACAGAAGGAGCTTCAGGTTAAGGTTCAATCAGTCTGTGCTATGCTTTGCGTTTTCTTGATTAAATGACAGGCTGAGCTTTGTGTTTGTGTGTGTGTGTGTGTGTGTGTGTGTGTGTGTGTGTGTGTGAGAGGTAAAGAGATTGAAAAGCGAAGCTAATTAAAACATTTTAATCATTAATAAAATCTTTGAAGTCTATGAAAATAACACACAAGACAGTGTTATGTTATTACTGTCTGTTAGTTAATATAAATATGTACATGTGCAATGCTTAACATATACGTGTGTAACTTTGTTTTTTATAACTAACATGCATACAAAAAATTGCTCTTGTTTAACAATGTAAGATATAGAAATATATGAAATTGAATATAGTAAACGAAATAAGCGGCGACGTGACATTTAACACCTCAGAATATTCTGATAATTGGAGAAATGTTCAATTTTGATGTGTAGCATATGCAATAAACGAAGACTGTGCTTATAAAACCTTTTTTACAACACCGTAAACCGTTTTTGTGTGCCCACGATGTAAGAGTGAGACATTTCACTTAGGGGTTTATTAGTTAATTACAATGGTATGATATACAAAAGTCTCTTACAAGCAAGAGTCTGCTTACACTGACTATCAGCATGGCTGTGATCCAGTCATGTGACATGGTCTGATCATTTAATTGGGTTGTTTCTTAAATATCCCATTTGTTGTAATTCATTAAAAGAAAAAGTACAGTTTGTTATCTAGATCTTCTGTAGAAACCGTTTTAGTTTTGAATGTAACAAACGATCACTAGAATCGGAAGTTTGCAATGTAAACACAGACGAAATGGCTGAAATAAACACTGAAACTTCCCAGTGTGGTTATACTGAATAAAAGTACTTTTGGAGCTCCGTTTGTCTGATCAGATTGGTGATGGAGAAATTACTGTTGTATAAACAAGATATAATCTATGACCTGCTGTGCATTACAGGATCTAAATACATTAAAACAGAGCAACACACACCTACTCTTAGATCACCCTAATTATACCTTGGTCTTTGGCCTGAATTGAGAAGTTACACCTGTCCAATGGTTGTAGTGCAGAAATGACTGAAAGGATCCAAACAATGGTTGATTTTTGTTAGTTATTTTATACATATATCTTTAATTCTCTAAAGCGTATTTATAATGCTCTAACCAATACACACTGATGAAGAAGATTAGTAAATGTGACTAATCAGCAGCAGTCATTATTATAAGAGATTTCTGCTGGATCTCTGATGAAGCTTCATTGCATCAAGTTCTGGCTGCTGATCAGGAGCAACGCCAGTTTATCTTCTACAGTGTGATTCTGTCGATTAAAATGGTTGAGGGTAATGAAACGCTTCAATTCCAGAACAGTTAAAATAAAGTCTATCATTAATTGTTATAATGTTCAACAGAATATTTATGATCCTCATTTTCGGTCATTGCCGTACAGCTCTGCTGACACTTACCGTATTCCTCTGGCCCTCTGGACGAAGCCGGACTCTTCCTTTCACTTTGATGACCGACTCGACCGTTAACCCACAGAACGCATCCTTCAGTTCCCGCTGAGACTAACGACAAACAGAATAATGTTTTGAGCCTGAGAACCTCGACCCGTAAAATAAAGATGATTTTTATTTTTGCTACCTCCTCCTGTGGGATAAGAACTTGGACCAAGCCGCTGAAGTCTCTCAGAATCACGAACAGATCCTGTCTGGAATTCCAGAAAAATAAATACATCAGGTATATCAGTAAACTTTATATAAACAGAAATATAAACTAGAAGAACTCTCACCTTAAATACTGAACCCAGCCACATAATGTAACCTCCTGTCCCACATGGCTGGATCTCAGCTCTCCACAGGTGTGACTTCGGCTGGACAAACTGCTCTGACCTGGAGGAAACACAACACAGCTTATAGAGAGAACTTATAGACAAACAGACATATAAACAGACAGACAGACAGACAGACAGACAGATACATACATAGTGTCTGTCTGTCATACATACATACATAACCAGATAGATAGATAGATAGATAGATAGATAGATAGATAGATAGATAGATAGATAGATAGATAGATAGACAGATAGATTCATACATACATACATACAAAGACAGACAGACAGACAGTCAGACAGACAGACAGATTCATACATACACAGACAGACAGACAGACAGACAGACAGACAGACAGACAGACAGATAGACAGATAGATAGATAGACAGACAGATAGATTCATACATACATACATACATACATACATACACAGACAGACAGACAGACAGACAGACAGACAGACAGACAGACAGATTCATACATACATACATACATACATAACCAGACAGACAGATAGATTCATACATACACAGACAGACAGACAGACAGACAGATAGATTCATACATACATACATACATACATACACAGACAGACAGACAGATAGACAGATAGATAGATAGATTCATACATACATAGACAGACAGACAGACAGTCAGACAGACAGACAGATTCATACATACACAGACAGACAGACAGACAGACAGACAGACAGACAGATAGATTCATACATACATACATACATACAAAGACAGACAGACAGACAGACAGACAGACAGATAGATAGATAGATAGATTCATACATACATACATACATACATACATACATAACCAGACAGACAGACAGACAGACAGATAGACAGATAGATAGACAGACAGACAGACAGACAGACAGATAGATAGATTCATACATACACACATACACAGACAGACAGACAGACAGACAGACAGACAGATAGATAGATAGATAGATAGATAGATAGATAGACAGACAGACAGATTCATACATACATACATACACAGACAGACAGACAGACAGACAGACAGATAGATTCATACATACATACATACAGACAGACAGACAGACAGACAGACAGACAGATAGATAGATAGATAGATAGATAGATAGATAGATAGATAGATAGATAGATTCATACATACATACATACATATTTATTTATTTATTGTCATTGCCTATTTCAGGTCCTCAGCAACGACATGCAGTTTAATATCTACCAGAAGTGCATATAGTAGAAATGTGTAAACTGATAAGTGTAAATAAAGATGTAAATATGTGTATAACAGACACACGCAGGGAAAATATTCATCTGGAGTGCAGACATGAGATCCAATCCCAACCTGCACGCTACTACTTACCTACTGTACTGTCCAGTCAAGTCCAGTTTATCTCTATAACACTTTTCACAACACACATTGTCTCACAGCAGCTTTACAGAATGTTAAGAGTGAAGGTGAATAATGAAGAAACCTTGAGAGGAACCTCATCCTCATGTGGGTGACATCAAGAGTGTGATAGAGAACTGTGTAGTCTAAAGATCATAACGCGTCCTACAGAGTGCACACAAAGTGAAAGTAAGAAGTAAGATGGATGTTGGGTGAAGGTTACCTGTAGTGGGAGTGCTGGAAAAAGAGCTGGAGAAAGAGCTGGAGGACGCAGGCACGTGTGGGAGGATGATGGATTGGAGAGAATAGACGTGTCGTGCGGGTGCCGGTGTGACCGTGAACCGCGAGCAGCGCAGAACACGACGCGCTGCCCGGAGCAGGAGCACAGATCTCATCATCTATTCCCTTTCACTATCTAGCTCATGTAAAACCAGCCATTCATATGAAAAAGTATATAGAAAGTGAGTCGCCTAAACACGAATGGCTGAAAGAAACCCTAAAATACACCAATATTGTACACTAAACACGAGGGTTTGAACCTTGTTTCCGATACATACTTCCATACTAATGAGTACACTGTGTCTCTGTTAAACCGCTCCCAGCGCACTACTGAGTGTCGAGTCATTTTAAACGATTCTTTAATATGACTCAGAAGAACGAGTCGTCTGAAAAAGTGATTCATTTTCTTTTTCTCCAGGACGCAGTTCATCTCATGAGTCCTGGTTCATTCTTTTATCACTTAATACAAATTAATTCGGACAAAAGAATTGGATTTTTCGAATCTTGACATTATTATTATAATAATTATGAGAGCTACGTTAAAAAAGAACTAATGACACAGACCAGAAGATATAATACTCATTATGTTTATCATAATTTGTCTTTAATGTCATATTTTATTATTGGAACTATAGTCAAAGTTCGTGTATGTAGACGTGTTGGGTATCTGCTTATTAAAAATTGTACATTTTATTTTATTTCTGGAAAAAAAAAAAAGAACAAAATCAGAATCCTCAATGAGATGTAATGCATTCACAACTCAGACCACAACTGCCTCTGTTACACATTTCATAAATATTTAATCTGTTAAATAAAAAAATACCTTATGCTAATGTCATATATGTAAATATTCATTAAATAGACAAATAAAACTTGAAACTTGAAATGAACCTGATTATTTTCATGAACAAGGTTCAAAGAACCGAGTCACTAAAATGATTCGAGCTTTCCGTTACTACTTAGTACTCTAGCATACACCGACCTTTACGAGTCCTGTGGATCAGACTCAACGAATCGTTCTCTCATCTAATCGATCTGTTATAATTGAGTTTTGGACAAAGCGGAGCAGTATTACTATCTTACTACCATATATTATTAATTATATTCCGAATATTTTTATCAGGTAATCCTAGGATTATTTAATTTCCCATTATGAAATGAGTTTGATCCGGAACCTTTAGGAGACGTGAGCGATTAGTTGGCCTGGCGCGTTGCATGATAGGAAAGCGGGATGTTCAAATCTGGTTCCGCTGTAACTGGCGCCTGGTAAACATGGAGGAGCGAGTCAGGTAGCATGGTTTATTTTGTGTTATTTCGGTGAATTTAGGGTTTAGAATTAATATTTAATGTTTCGCTGGACTGAGGAGGTGTTTGGAATGAAATGTGAGGAGATTCCTCGTGGTGTTGTTGATGCTCAGGGCGGAGACTTGCTTTGTTTTCGCTTTCTCGTTGCATCGTTCTGTATATAAAGGGGTGTAGACTTCTGAGAATTCATAATATTTTATTAATATTTTCAATATATATAAAGGAGTAAATCAGTAAGGAGAATACGGATCGTTAAGTTTTACCCACTATATACAGTGGTGTGAAAAAGTATTGATTTCTTATTGTTTTGCATGTGTCACACTTTAATGTTTCCGATCATCAAACTAATGTAAATATTAGTAACACAAGTGAACACAACATGCAGTTTTTAAAGGAAGGTTTTTATTATTGAAGGGAAAATAAATCCAAAACTACATGGTCCTGTGCGAAAGTGTTGGTTTATCACACCTGAGTTTAATTTCTCTACCCAGACCTGTTCACAATCAAGAAATCTCTTAAATAGGACCTGCCTGACGAAGTAAAGTAGACCAAAAGATCCTCAAAAGCTAGACATCATGCCGAGATCATGCCGAGAAATTTAGAAACAAATGAGAAGTAAAGTAATTGAGATCTATCAGTCTGGAAAAGGTTATAAAGCCATTTCTAAAGCTTTGGGACTCCAGTGAACCACAGTGTGAGACGTTATTTACAAATAGCAAAAACATGGAACAGTGGAGAACCTTCCCAGGAGAGGCCGGCCGACCAAAATTACCCCAAGAGCACAGCGACGACTCATCCAAGAGGTCACAAAAGACCCCACAACAACATCCAAAGATCTGCAGGCCTCACTTGCTTCAGTTAAGGTCAGTGTTCATGACTCCACCATAAGAAAGAGACTGGGCAAAAATGGTCTGCAGAGTTCCAAGATGCAAACCGCTGCTGAGCAAAAAGAACATAAAGACTCGTCTCAGTTTTGCCAGAAAACATCTTGATGATCCACAAGACTTTTTGGAAAATACGCTGTGGACTGACGAGACAAAAGTTTACATTTTGGAAGATGTGTGTCTCATACCATCTGGTGTAAAAGTAACATCGCATTTCAGAAAAAGAACATCATACCAACAGTAAAATATGGTGGTGGTAGTGTGAAGGTCTGGGGCTGTTTTGCTGCTTCAGGACCTGGAAGACTTGCTGTGATCAATTGAACCATGAATTCTGCTGTTTTCCAAAAAATCCTGAAGGAGAATCTCCGGCCATCTGTTCGTGACCTCAAGCTGAAGCGAACTTGGGTTCTGCAGCAGGACAATGATCCAAAACACACCAGCAAGTCCACCTCTGAATGGCTGAAGAAAAAAAAAAGACAACTTTGGAGTGGCCGAATTAAAGTCCTGACCTGAATCCTATTGAGATGCTGTGGCATGTCCTTAAAAAGGCTCAAAAACCCTGCAATGTGGCTGAATTACAACAATTCTGCATAGATGAAAGACCAAAATTCCTCTACAGCGCTGTAACAGACTCATTGCAAGTTATCACAAACGCTTGATTGCAGTTGTTGCTGCTGAGGGTGGCCCAAGCAGTTATTAGTTTTAGGGGCAAACACTTTTTCACACAGGGCCATGTAGTTTTGGATTTTGTTTTCCCTCAATAATAAAAACCTTCTTTTAAAAACTGCATGTTGTGTTCACTTGTGTTATCTTTTACTAATATTTTAATTAGTTTGATGAGCTGAAACATTAAAGTGTGACATGCAAAACAATAAGAAATCACTTTTTCACACCACTGTATATGATAATTAATCGGGTGATTTAATAAAGAGGTTCAGTGACGGGGCTTGAACGCAAATCTTTTTGTCTGCCATTGTAGCAGACTGTTAACATTTACTACAGTCCAAATCCATCCTCATAGTCCTTAATCACTGTGATCATATAATGACTTGTTATTTCTCCGGTTCCTGCAGTGCCGTGAACACTCCGGCTAACGTGCCCATGACACGGAGGAAGAGCTATGGACGCAGCTGTATGGAGAACCCGTCTCTGTTCTGGCAAACGCCGGGCCATTTAACAACACTCGGCCACAGGGTCCCCACCAGCAGAGGAGCTGCAAGATCCTGCAATGTTATAGTGAGCGTTTGAAAAATAACAATCTTCATATAAGTATATAAGTTTATCGCTTATGAGCGAGCCAGTGGAGACTGTGGCAAATAAAAGCTCCCTGACATTGTCTGAGGGAGAAACCTTGAAAGGAACCAGACTCATCTGGGTGCCACCGAGTATCCATTCATTACAATTGGTTGCAAATGCAGGACTTTTCATTGATTCTTAAGTCATTGAATATCGATATTAATCACATCCTCGTCGCTCTTGTGTTGAGCTGCTCTTCATAGATCAGTGTACCAGGCAACACAATGCTTATAACTCTTATAAACATTATAGTCACTGCTGCTCATCTGATGAGGAAGTTAGATATCTTTTGCACACGTTTCCTGTTCCTTTATTTAAGGCTTTTTTCCTAATGGTAATATTTACACTCTGCCCTGTTATATGATTTTTTAATCATTGATGTAAAGAATCCTGACCATAAAGTCTATTAAACAGAAAGAATTATTTATAACGTGTATTTCTGCCCGGTTTCCTGCAGAGTAAAGTGGACCCAGAGCAAATAGCGCTTCTGATGAAGCACGAGTGGAAGCTGGCGTACGTCACGCCGCTGTACAGGTTCCAACACGCACGGCTGAAATCGTACTCCAAACACCTCACAGCTTTCATCGTAGCCGAGAGGCAGCAGGGGGTCGCCATCGAGGTCGGAACGGAGGCAGGGATTAAGGTCACAGTCTCCACCCTCCAAGGCATCGCAGAAAACGAGGACGACGCGGAAACCGTTTTTATTCAGGTAGATTGACGAGGGGATGTTGATGTCGATCACCATAACAGAGTTTTTGCATTTGATTGGTCCAATTTTTCAAATCGCAGGTTCATATTAATGTGCTAGTGTAATACGAAACAGATTCAACCAGGCTGCTCATTGTTTTGCATGAGACGACATTTTTGGAAGGAGTCTCCACTGTTAGAGGTGACGATATTTTCAGAATTTTACACCATTTAGCAGACACCCTCCTCCAGAAAGACGTACAAAAGTGCTTTGAGTCTCCATCAATGAATTAAACACTGGTGAGGAGCTGGAGAGGGAACACAAGCAATTATAAAAAATGGCATTGTTATAATTATCATCAATTAATACAAAAAAGATGGTTTGGACATGTGCAGAGGAGGGACATGAATTATATTGGTAGAAGAATGCTGAGGATGGAGCCACCAGGTAGGAGGAAAAGAGGAAGGCCAAGGAGGAGGTTCATGGATGTGGTGAGGGAAGACATGCAGGTAGTTGTTGTGAAAGAGGCAGATGTAGAGGACAGGGTGGTATGGAGACGGATGATCCGCTGTGGCGACCCGTAATGGGAGCAGCCGAAAGAAGAAGAAGAAGAAGAATACAAAAAAAATCTTAAATTGCTATTGTGCGAGTAGAAAAGAACATCGTGTGTCGTTTTGTGAAAATGACTTTACCACCCCTGATGTCACATTAATCTCCTGTAACTTTAATTTTACATTCTTTGCCTGCTCTACGGCTGATAGTTTGTGGACGGTTGATCTTTACACCCACATGTGGTTTGTTGAACCTTCCTTTCCAGATGAAGTCTGCCTTTACTGTAATAATCACGTCCTCCTGGGGTGCAGTCAGTATTTTTTAATACTGTATTTTAGTTGTTAATTTTGAGGTCACTTCCTGTCCACTCCAAGCATACAGCATACATGTACCGTACCGTGCACTTCGCTTTGTCATCTTCGAACATGTTCAGGCCTCTTGTAGGCTTTCAGGTTTGCAGAAGAACCACATTTGAACCCGTGTCCAGAGTCTCAATTAAATAAATCTACACTGGGTCACTCGATTACAACTTAAGAGAAATCTGCCTACAACTTTTTTTTCCAAAGCAAACTTGAAAAGTACTAGTTTAAGTGTTGCATTGTGAACATATACACCATATTGGTGTGCAGGTCAATTGTCCACAAACTTTTGGTCATACAGTGTGTGTGTGTACAGGTTAGGGAAAATTCTGATTAGCCAGAATGTAAGAGTATTTAAATCCTCCTGATCTCGAATTATTTTCCAGATACACTCTAAACCCATGTTCGGCGCAGACGCTTTGAAACCGGTGTGGCGCGGCTGGTTGACCTGCGTGAACGGAGATCACGAGTACATAAAGTCGCTGCCCCCGGATTTTGTCAGCCTTCCCCTGTTCTGCAGCAGCGGCTCCGAGCCCCTCACGGCTCTGGTCAAGTCCTGGTTCGAACGCACCTTTGACTGTAACTTCGGCCCTCTGTTTCTGAACTCCACCACTCTGAACTGGCTGGCTGCCCTGTGGACCGGCTGCCACCCCGACAGCAATATCAGGTTCCTGAAGCTGAGCTGGACCATGCCCACGCAGCCCTCGCTGGACATCATGTACACCGTGAACCCGCAGGACGCCTGGGAGCTGTGGAACAGCATTCACAGCGAGGACGGTGCAGACGATAGGATCCACATCGACGAGGTGCAGCAGTTTATGAATGGACTCGAGACTCACCTTTTCAGACATTTTAAGATCTACCTGTCGGCTGGGACGCTCATGAAGGTCTCCACTTCCCTCGGTTCAGCTCATCACGACGGCAAGATCAAGGTAGGCACCATGGATTTCTCTCTTTTACCACAGTGCTAATGAATTCTACAATCCAGCTCATGTGCAGATATGTCTATCTTTGTGTAATAAAGAGATTAAATAGTTCTGCTTTACGAAATAATAATGCTACATTATTTTCAAACACGTCCTCATAATGAACAGATCAGACTGACCCTCTGAACCCCTCCTTCTCTAATGATAAAAATGCAGCTTGTCATATTACAAAGAAGCCACAAAGCCCACTGTCCCGGACCCCGACACTGAAGACTCCATCCATGAACGTTAAATAACTGTCTCTTTGCACGAAGCTTCAGCACATCAATTATTCTAATGTTTGTTTGTTTTTTTTTAATAATGAGACTTGCTTCAAATGAACTCACAGTAGTGAAAGCTACTTTTATACTGGGTGGCACAGGGACATTTTGCTGCTGGAAGTTGACCCATTGCGATCGTGTTTAAAACTCCTTTTAAACTTTTGAGATCCTGATCCGTGTTGGCATGAGTGCGTTTCATGACTGCTGCAGATTTGTCTGCAGAACATCCATATTGGAAAACTACACGCTCTATTAGCGACTCGGCCGTAGGGCTGTGACAAGAACCTGCCGATACGATACGCATCACGATACAGGGGTTGCGATACGATGTGTTGTGATACTGTAAGCAAGCCGATATATTGGGATGTTTTTTAGCTGTCATTAAGAAAACACCGCCATATGCAAACCGTGGCAAAAAAAAAAAAAATGTATTAGTGGTGTGCCCTTATGCTAGTACATCCTGTCACTGTTTAAGTTCAGAGATAAGAAGACAACTGGCATGAATTTATTAATTTTTTTTAATATAGCTGGAGAATCAAAACTATATCACCGAACAAAATATGCCAATACGCCCCAGTACTCGGCAGACCAATGAAATATGCTGAATATTTATATGGCCAGTTGGAAGTTGCATGTAAAATTTAATTGTGGTCGTGAATAGATGACATCGAGGCGATCAAATGCCACCAATTGCCTACATCATTGTCACCACCACCACCACCTGCCTGAACTGTAGACAAAAGGAAACATATGTAAATGTATTGCTAATAATGTGTAAACACTAATATTAATAAACTTATCAGGGAGAAAAAAAATCCACTTCATAATCCCCCAAAACACACACATGCCTGTAAAAAAAAAAATATAATAAAACAATAATAACAATCGTTAAACAGTTTAGGTCGCAGGTTCACGGTCCGGTGTGGTTAACCGCTCCATCAATCTCACTTCAATTCAGTACAGGCTGCTGATTAACCAATTAATTAAATTTAGGGTGACAAAAATATATACACTATATTGCCAAAAGTATTGGGTCACCTGGTCATGAGTATGGTATGTGATTATTTAATTTTTTTTTGAGCATTACATTCCACATTTAGTCCCAATTTGGATATTTGTGTTCATCGGCCACAAGGGTGTTATGAAAGTCGGGTACTGATGTGGGTGAGGAGGCCTGGGGTGCAGTCAGTGTTCACATTCATCCCAAAGGTGTTCAGTAGGGATTAGAGCTCTATAGCAGGCCACTCGGGATCTTTCTCTCCAAACCATATAAAGCATATCTTCAAGGAGCTCAGTTTGTGCACAGGGGCATTGTCATGCTGGAACAGGTTCGGGTTTCTAAATTCAGATTTTATTACAGCGCATCTGAAGACGTCCTGTACAACTGAGAGCCTCCAGCTTTGTGGTAACAGTTCGGAAAAGAACCACATATAGCAGGAAAGGCCCGGTGTCCCAATACTTTTGGCAATATAATGTGTCTCAACTGAGCCTTTTCATATTAAATAACTGTGTGAAATGGCTTTAAGAGGTGTTTAAACATTTACAACCCTGAATCCTATCTTACAGATTTGAACTCTTAAGTTGCATCCTGAATCACTACGATTCTCAAAAAGGACCTTATGTAGTAATCAAAACTAGAGGTTGTCAATTTTACTTGCCGATAACCGATTAATCGATCGATAGTTTTTCCAAATAGATACTGGATTAAAAGAAGAATGGCTATTTTAGGCATGACACTTTGGATTTATGTGAACTGGTAACATTTTAAAGTAAGACTCCATTTGTAACATTAACAGAAGTTAAGAAATGCGTTAGAAGCATCGTTTATTGTTTAAATTCAACATTTACTACTACATTTTAAAATAAATTCTCATATCTTTAGTGATTCGCCTCTAGAGGCCGCTGTCTCGTACTGTATAATGACGGTAGACCTCAGCCGCTCCGGCACAGACGCGACCCAGAAAAACTATCGGTATGGATTTTTGTTGATAGTTCTTGCAATCAATCTGCACCGCTTGATCGGAACAACTGAGGAATCACTTCACCTCTAATTAAAACATTTCTTGAATTTATATTTAGACCAGAAAAAAATGAGACCATTAAAAGATACGCACGGTCAGCAAACGTGCTCGGACTAGAGGTTAGGGCTATCAGATGGCAGGCGGGTGTTCCTCACACCCACACACAATCACGCAAAAAAAAATACCTCTTATTCCTTGTTAGAATTGTTTCTAATTGAATAGATACAATTTGGTGATTTTTTTTTGTGTGTGTGTGTGTTTTAGATTGGCAGCAGTGACTACATGGGCACTTTACTGACCCTGCTGACAGAGTGCGCCCTCCTCAGGACACCAGTTTAATTCTCAACTTTTTTTTTTTTTAATGTGTAAATAGCGCTTTGTTTTACCAAACAAGTGTAGCATGTGTCTTTCTATACAAACACCAATCTTAAATGTGTATTTATTTGCAGTCGTAAAGGTGCACCTTTACATGAGACTAATGACATTTTTTTAGCCAATGAGCAGCCACAGATGATCTTGTGTATTATTGTTTCTTTTTGTAGACCTTTATGAACTTATCCTATTGAATCCTACCTGAATGTACATTGTGTCTGTAAATAGCCCAAATATTTTTTTTTAAATGTAACATTCACTTATCAGCTTTCACACATTATACATCCCCACTTTGTATAAATACCAGTTAATGTATTCTGTCTGTGTATATGTTTGTCCTGATTACTTCTGGCTCCAGTGAAACATGGCTCCAGTACTCCCTTTGCTGGGAGAGAAGGCTTCATGATTTGTGGAAGACCGTATTTTATAAATGTCTTCTAAAGACTGCACACGTTCAGAAAGGAGTGTGTCTACTTTTCTTTGCTCATCTTGAAATAAATGGAATATATGTATATATCTATAAGCAAATGCAGTTGTTGTTTTTTTAACCAAGATCGATCAGGTCTTTAAGGCTAATGATGTGGCTGCAATATAGTGAGAGTTCCAAGAGTTAAAAGACTGCTGTGCACTTTGGGTGAAAGGGATGATCATGCTCTTAACAAGTAGCAGTTCCAATATGCAGATGAACACACAAAGTAACTGTTGACATTTATAACATCTGGCAGATGCCCCTATCCTGAGTGACACATTTCTCATTCATACAACTGAGTAACTAAGGGCCTTGCTCAGGGGCCCAGGAGTGGCAGCTTGGCGTGACTAGGATTTGAACTCTGTCTTCAGCTCGAAAGGCCTTAATCACTAAGCTGCTACCGACATATCCCATATTATTCAATGATGTGTGTGTGTGTGTGTGTGTGTGTGTGTGTGTGTGTGTACTTGCTGTAAGAAATGGTATATTATAGAATGTGGTTTTAAAATGGTTCAGAAGGAGTTTTGGCAGCACACAGTCACAGGGAGCACCAACCTTCATAACTCAGCGTGCTCCGTCACCGAGCTCTCCTCACACGGGTTCCTCGCCAAGAACATGGCTCCTGCGGACTTCACCCTCTTCTCAAAGATGAGGATTCGGCTGAAAGGTCACTGTTTTGACACCTTTGCAGAAATCCAGCTGAAATCGTGGAAGGTGCATGACACACGTTGGAGGAAAAAATACTTCCAGCACACTTTCCAGAAGTGGCAGGAAAGCTGGGAGCGCTGTATTGCTGTGCAAGGACACCATTTTCAAGATGACTGTGTGACTTTGATACCACCTTCTACAGTTAGAGCCGTTTTTAACAAGCAGTAAGCAGTTTAATAGATAAAAATGCATCACGTTTATTTAGTAAATCAACATTTCGATGTAGTGTGCGCAGACCAGCACGGGGGTAGGGGGGACTAGTTGTTTATCATCTCTAAAACTAAAAAGTCACCCAGCATCCTACAAACTTAAAATATAAATGCAATTGTTTTTCTTTTTTGGTCACCGAACAGTGACCAAAGTGAACCTGTCTTGGCGTAAAGTGCACAGACTGATGCATCGTATGATATGAAAGAGGGAACAATTAAAAGTGAGTGTTGAAATGGTGGAAACTGCTTTCCAAAACGACTTGCATGCCCCCTTCATTCGTTTGCAACGTCAAGAAAGGCTCGCATATACTTTTTTTTTTTTTTTTTTTAAAGCACCGCTATACCCAAAAAAATACCGTACGTCTCAGAGTCCGTTGCTGATGTGGCAAGGTAGAAAAAGGAAGCTTGTTTTTAGTCCCCAAAAACCAAAGAAATTGCACAAAAAGAATATCACAGTGCATCCAGTTTATAAGATTAAAACACCATTTTAGACAAGCTAGTGTCCAACGTCGGCTTACCGTGACATGTCTCCTCAAAAACAAAAAAGTATATAAAAAATAAAATAAAATACACAAATACTAGGCAGTAGAGGTCCTTCCAAAGAAATACATGTTTAAATGTGACAGGAGCAATGCTGCAGTGAGAATCATAGCTCGCTCTCTAATATGAAAGCTAGCTTTTGGCTGTGGGCAGGTCCTATGAAAAAAAGGGCGATGAAATCCAGCCAAATGTAAGTGTCTTCACAGATGACCTGCACGTGAGGGCGAAACGTTCATACTCTCCTCGGTGATCTTTTGCTGGCTTCAGATGTGAATGTAATAGTCTTAAATAATGGAGTCTCTTTTTTTTTGTCTCAATGAGAGGCACAAGCTATAGTGAGGCATCAGTGAAGGGGGGGAGGAAGGGGGTGACTATGGTATTACCATATATGTGATTCACAGTGAGTCATTTTGATGACGCCGACGCCCCCTCCTAATCTCCTGTAGTTCATTCCACCGTAAAGCCTGCAGGAAGGAAGGACGCTCGTATTATTAGTTGGCATAATGTTAAAGATTTTTCAGAGTGCTCTTCATCCTAACAATTCCACATTCCCTGGGTATTTTATTACCTCCACGTGTTGGCGTCGGGATCGTAGACTTCTATCGTCTTCAAGTAAGTCGTGCCATCGAATCCTCCAACTGCCATCAGCTGGCCGTTCACCACAGCTAAACCGACCTGAAGACCAAGAGCACGTTCCTCGTTAAAACCCTAATAAATATGCTCTCCAAGTTTGAAGCAAATGCACAGCGAAGCGCTTACCCCGCTCCGTCTGGATGTCATGGCAACCACAGGAGACCACTGATTGGTTCTCGGGTTGTACCTCTCGGCGCTGCTCAGCTCCGTGGTGTCGTCCCGGCCTCCGACCGAGTAGATCATGTCTTGGTAGACGGCGCACCCCAGATGTTTCCGTCGCGTGCCCATCGGCGATACCGTGTGCCAGCGGTTTTCCTGAGGGTTATACCTCTCCACTGCAGACCGCAGAAAACGGGTCATTTTTATTTCTATTGTTTTAACCTTGTATTTTTTATAAAGCTGCGACACCACCAAAAGGAGCATCTACGCTTAAAGAATGTGCTAGTAACTGGTTTGATGTGTGGCAGGATGGAAAACTTGTCAGATGTCGTTGCAATTGAATTTTCCGCCTTGTAACATGCTTTGAAAACGGTTTCGTTTACTCTTGAACTCTGCCAGTGCCGAGAAACTTTAGGTTTTAAAAAAAAAAAAAAAAAAAAAAAAAATGTAAATTGGAGAACACTCACTGCAGCTGAGGACAGTTCCACACTAACAGCCTAAAGATCCATGAAGTTACTCTGGAGGATTCAACTCTAGAACCATGAAGATGGATTTGGACTGTAACTAATATAAACAGTCTGTCACAATGGCTTTGGGCTGCAATAGCTATAAACAGTTCTGCGCTTAGGTGTCCACCAGGGACCTCAACCTCGACGATGATGGAACTATGATGAATGGATGTTCTGGGTCACCTAGACATGGATGAGCTCCCCTGTGCAAGATTTCCTTCTTATACCATCTCAGGAAGTTTGTCCTTACCACTGTTTGTGACAATGTCCACTGTTAAAGCCCTATACAAAAATGTTATTGAATTTAAATATAGAAAGATGTTTTAGTTGCTAGTTCAATCTAATTTCCTTATGCAATGATGGATAATGTGCTTCGATCAAGCGGTCAGATCATCTGAAATGCACACTGGCTGAATTACAATCAGCATAGATGTAAAAGCAATCAGCAAATAAGTCGAGTCAGAAGCGACGTCAAGGTTTGTGTTCGTTAAGTGCCGTAATTGGAGACTGGATAAATGTGACTGGTCCCTTTCCATCACAGAGTTGATGTTTTTACTGTTTGCCATTTTATTACTTACATATTGTGCTTTATGCATATAAACTGAAAAAACACTAAGCACTCCCGAGTCTGTGACGTGTTAAATACAGAACATTTTCAGAACTATATGCTGTGATATAAACATTTCGGCCATGTAATATTCAACAAAGTATTATTTATTTGGAAACTTCAGAGTTTATATTTATCTATAACTATTTACAACTTATACATTCATCATCAACAAATCTTAAATATATTATAAACCCAATATCCTGCATCATCATAACCTATATTATAATATTACCTGCTACTCTCAAAAGAACGATGATTTGAGCTTTGAATAAATACGTGCCTGTATTTAAAGGGGAGGTACCGTCTGAACCTCCTACTGCATAGAGGAATCCTCCAAGGACGGCTACTGCAACCCCCAGACGCCGCGTACTCATGGATGCTACCCGCGTCCACTTATTCTCTTTAGGGTCATATCTTTGCAGAAAAAAAAAAAAATTATATTATATTATATTTTATATATATATATATATATATATATATATATATATATATATATATATATATATATATATATATATATATATAATATAAAAATGTTAGATATTTGCTAATTATTTATTGATCATCCACACAAAAACCCATCATGACTGCACTAAAACTCAAACACTTTACTATGTGTTGCGTATTCTTTTTGTTCTCAAAGAACTGCAGTTATTTTGCTTTTTCCCAACCTTTCAACTATGTTCAGACACGAGACTCCGTCCTGTCCTCCAACTGCGTACAGGTAACCACCTAATACAGCGACCCCCACGCTGGTCCTGCATGTGCTGGTGGGCGCCACATCACTGCTCCACTGGTTGGTCTTGGGGTCATACCTTGAAAGAAACACCAGAGGGCAGCACTGCTGTAGTTTCACGATACTGTTAATATCACGAGTACAGGAAGCTGAAGCCGTTTGAGATTTAAGATTATTACATAGCATGCATCATTGCAACAATCTAAAATGTAAAAAAGCCATTAACTCTGAAATCAAAACAAACAGATCATTTTCTTAACTCAATTAATATTCACAGCTCCATCATTTCTGCATCTTGCTTTTATGATTTAAAATGTCTATACGAGCATGTGAATGCGTTATTGAAAAGTGTTTCTGTAAGTCTGTATCACAAAAATGACATTTGTAATTACAGCTGTTGATACCAAACTTAACATCACATGATATCTGTAAACATTGTGAGCTCACCTCTCTACGCTGTTCAGGTAAGAAGAGCCATCATGGCCGCCCACAGCATACAACAGATCGTCCAGGACGCTAACGCCGACTCCGCATCGCCGCTTGCTCATGGACGCCACCATGCGCCACTCGTTAGTCTGGGGGTCGTAACGTTCTACGCTCGAGATGGCGTCGCCACTGCACCATCCCCCTACTGAGTGCGCACACGCACACCCCTTTAAATGACTGTATTTGGAGTTAAAACTTGGGGTTTTTTCCATACGTTATAATAAACCTACCGGCAAACAAAACCTCTCCGCAGCGAATGGGCTTGCGGGGTCGGGTACGAGGTCCTTGCATGAGCGGGCGTTCTTGAGGAAGCAGAAGATAGTTCTTCGCTTCATCCACCAGGTCTCTGCAAAAGAATCCATTTTGTTGGAGTGATTAAAGCAGGTTCATGAATCTTCTTGTTTCTTCATGAAACATAAGTAAACACATCGTTGATAAAATGAATTGATTGGGCACATACACACCTACACTCCTCATCACTCTTTATTAGAGGATCCGAACCCACCGTTCCCACGAGGAACTTTGGGCTCAGCAGCGGAAGGCGGACATGCTGAAGGACCTGGGTGAAGGAGATGACGCATGTTCATCATACAGTAAACACTCAGTCTCGTACAGCACTGTGTGTTTTACTGCTTTATATCTATTCTAAATATGCTAATGAGACTTTAAGACCCTGCGGAGACCCTGCCCTCCTATCGAAGCATTGAATCTTTGATTATTTGGGGTCACCACTAAACAGCACTGAGCACAACAGTGTTTGTGACATGTGAGACTGCTGCACATCTGACCTGAGGCAGCTGAGGCCGTCGCTCTTGGATGCTGTATTTAACCCAGGCCATGACAGCGTTAAACACCTGCTCCTCACTGCGCACGTTCAGCTCGTCACTGGAAATGATGTCGATCAGCTGATTGGCTGGGAGCAACATGAACTCTTCGCTCTCCATGACCTGAAAGTGAGACAGAGAGAGAATCAAGCGATCAGGTCACATCAGGGCACCACAATGTTACCAGTGTAACTGTTACAGTGAAATAAAGTAAAGTAAAGAGAAAAAAAAAGGAGAAAAAAGTAGAAGAAAAGAAAAGACAAAAGAAAAGAGAAAAAGAAAAGACAGAAGAAAAGAAAACGAGAAAAGAAGAGAAAAGAACAGACAAGAGAAAAGACAAGAAAAAGAGGAAAAGAAAAGAAAAGAAAAGAAAATAAAAATGAGAAAAGGAGAAAAAGTAGAAGAAAAGAAAAGAGAAAAGAAAAGAAAAGAAAAGACAAGACAAGAAAAAGAAAACAGAAGAAAAGAAGAGACGAGAAAAAAGAACAAAATTTTAAATAAAAGAAAAGAGAAAAGAAAAGAGAAAAAAGACAGAAGAAAAAAGAAAAGAATATAAACAATTGAAGAAAAGACAAGAGAAATAAAAAAAGAAATGAAAAGACAAGAAAAAGAAAAACAGAAGAAAAGAAAAGACGAGAAAAAAGAACAAAATTTTAAATAAAAGAAAAGAGAAAAGAAAAGACAGAAGAAAAGAAAAGACAAAAGAGAAGAAAAAGAACAGACAAAGGAAAAGAAAAAAGAAAATAAAAATGAGAAAAGGAGAAAAAAAGAGGAAAAGAAAAGGAGAAAAAAAGAGGAAAAGAAAAGAAAACAGAAGAAAAGAAAAGAAAAGAGAAAAGAAAAGAAAAGACAGTTGAAGGGATCAATAATTCAGCATTATTATAATAGAAGTGAATTGAGTAAAAACCCAAAAAAAAGGACGTACATTAATTTAAATTTTAATTCAGACTACGGTTTATATTTATTTATAATAAATTTGCGCTCCACATAAATAAATATCGTCTCTGTGCTCTGTGTCAGTCTGAGGTTTTCAGCCATGGGGAAAGTCTGCAGGACTTTGTGTACAGCTGTTCACCACATACATCCCTTCACCTCTCACCAAGTCAGCAGGTCAACAGATAAATGATCTGTAATCATCAATCAAACATCAGAGCGTAAACACAGGAACGGGAAATCAATTAAACAGATTTAACTCTTAAAACCACAGATGTATTGTTGACGTTCTATGAGGTAGAGTTTATGATGAATAATTAAATCAGTAACTAAATAATCAATAATAAAATACCACAGAGAAAATATACAGACCGTAATGTGCGCTTTGCACTGCCACTGAAATGTACCCAGGACTCATTTACTAAACGTGTAATTATACGTCAACATAAACGGCATTAAATAAAAATCATTTGCAGCGTGAACTCCAAAAACAAACAAGAGTTAAACATCTAATGTGCAGGTCGTTATTTATCCAAGGGTTTATTTTAAGCCTTCGGTTGTCAGCTAACAAAAGAAAACATGCACTTGTCTTACTACATAGTCTCAAATTATTGGGTGATTACAGAGGAGAGCATAATAAAAAAAAGGCTAATTATTATGGAGAAAGAGAACATGGCCTGGTCATTTGGAAGGTTGAAAAGCCATTCAAGGACAAGTCATGATTATAACTCCAGATTTAGCAAATGTTACGATTCGAAGTTTCCTCTGGGGTAAAAAAAAAAAATAACACTGCTCCGTCACCATCTATTAAACATGAGTGATACACAGGGTCGCTTTCACATTTCCTCACAGGTACAATCATCCTGATTCTCCTGTACTGAAGCCACTGTATTAAAGAACATCAATATCACAATGGCTTGGTAGATTCTCAGACTGGATAGTGAGGCTTATTAAACAAAATCTGAGAACGTAACCATGTGAGCAAATTATAAAAACACAAGCATGGCTGTTAGTCATGAGACGTTTTCGGGAGCATCTGCGTGTAGTAAACGGAATTGCGTAATTAGCCGTCACTTGTCTTAATCAGGCAGCTTCCTCAAAAACACTTTACTCTTCTTCAAATCACAGGTCATGGTTATAGGAACACCTAAGGGCAGTTCATCACAGCCGGTCCACCTAACCTCATGTTTCGGGAGGTGAACCTGGAGAAAACCCACACCCTCATGAGGAGCAAAGACACTCCATAAAGACAGTAACTTGAATCTGATCGAGTGCAGTTAACCTCACAGCGCTACTTGTGTACTTCCACCTTCTCCCTCAGACTCATGACCTAAGCTTATCGTAGAGAAAGGCCTTCACCTCTTGAAAGTTGTGCTGGGTGAACTTGTCCGCGATTCGCAACAGCTCTCGGCATGAATGAGTGTCAGCAAAAGCCCGGATGCCCAAGCAGTTAGACGGGTCGAGTTGGCGCTTGAGGAACTCGCAGCACGCCTCCTGGATTTCGGCCAGCTGCAGCAGGCAGGCGGCGGGCAGCAGCGTCTGCACATTCCCCTCCTCCACGGTCACCTGAGTGCACACTTGCAGTTAGTCACATATTATTAGTGCAAACTAGGCATTTAATAGTCTTATTGGAAATAAAAGTAAAACCAAACCTGTCTATTCAATTTACTTAAATTCATAAGAAACTGCGTAAATCTGCACAAAAGCACACGTAAAAGACTGAACCTACAGCCTGAGTGTCAGACCTGTGAAGTGTACGCAAAGTCGATGAGCAGCTCCATGGCACGTTCGTCGATGTCCCGGATCACCACCTCGGTCTGGCGGCTCTCTGCCAGCTCGCCGGTGAACATGGCCCTGAAGTAGGGGCTGCAGGCCGAGAGAATGACACGGTGCGCATAGATCTTCTTGGCGCCCACCACCAGCACGACGTCACACAGTTCGCGGTGTTTGCGCAGCAAATTGATGACCTCCAGAGTTTGCCGCGGGTGCTTGTCTGACACGTAGGGCATGCGGGCGGGCTGCGGCACGCCCTCCGGCAGCTTGTTGGGGTCGCCCAGGGTGCAGCGGCTCGTGATGTCCATCCCGCCGGTGCCCCTGAATGTGAAAACACAAGTTAGTGATGATTAATAGTTACATTTATTAACTTTCAGGAGGGACCTTTACCAATAACTCCAGCTGCCCTTCTTCTGCACAAACTGCTTTAACCTCACAGGCACTGGATTCTCTGAGCACTTAAAGATTTCCCATGATGACTTATCCTATAGGAGCCTATAGAAGAAACAAGGAGCCTAGTGGCTGATACACTGCTGGCCAAAGGTATGAAAACACCTAATGTTTGATCTTTGAGCCAGATACATGTTTCTTTTGTTTATATAAAACAAACTAGGTAAAAGGCAAAAGCACACAAGAACTATAAATGACTGGAACTCTATGGACAAAACATTTTTGGCTCCAACAGAAGAATTTACGTAAGAAAAGAAGGAAAGATGATGTTACCAGACCAGTTCACCTCCACAGTCAAACATGGAGGTGGACGCTTAATGGTTTGGGGTTGTTTTGCACCACGCAGTCTTGTAAATATAAAACCTCTCATAACTACAGAGGACCGGAAGCCGGAAAAACTATCAATATGGCTTTTTGCCAATAGTCCACCGTTCCAACAATCAACTACGGGTGCAGATTAATGGTTTCCCAAAAGACTAAACACTAACTAAAGACTTATTATAATGAATCTAAACTTCACTTGAGGCTGAAACAGAAGAGCATTATTTGAGGTAGAGGCGCTTTTTGTTTGTAAATGTTTCATTTTATTTCTAGTGTTGCCTCCATTGTTCACTATTACACTACTGCATATATTACATCAGACACTGGTGTCGCTTAGTTTTGTAACGTAAGCTCACACTTTTTTCTACATCATGGCTGATTGTTTGCACACAAACACACCGCATATGCTCATGGATCTCACCCGTATGACGAGCAAGCGTCGGTGACGTCATTCAGGGAAGGAAAATGACAAGCAGCAGCTTCCAATTTACCATTAACACCAAAGCATATGGAGAAGAAACAACGTAAGTATCGCTAAGTTACTGCATGCCCTCAAGTTTTTTCGGTAGTCCGGTATAGACAAAATTACGTCCCGGTTAAAAAAAAAATACCAGTTCTCTGTACCCGTCCCCAACCTTGACCCCGGTACCCATCCCCAACCATGACCAGCTTTATTCAAAACGAATGTCTAAGAAAGGGAGAAGAATTAGAAAGATAATGGTTTGTATCTCTTATTCTAGTATTTGCTCACATCTGGTGACAACCTGTTTCATAATTATTTGGTACAGGGCGTTTCCAGGACCAATTAAAATCAGTTCAATAAAAAAATCGAAACGCAGACATACACTGCAGCTGTAGCCAGGAATGAAGAGCGAGTAGTCTGCTAAAAAAGGTCACACTCACTCACACAACCTGTGAGAACTGACTCAGAGATTAAAATATCACTTCCATATTTCTGTAGAAGTGCAAACAGAACTATAAAAATCCCCTTTCTGAAATCAAACACAGGGTTTGACTGAAAACATGGCTGTTTCTACAATTATAACAAAATCATGACTGTTAAGAATCATGGGGGATCTGTGATACTGGCATGTTACAATACCAGGACTCATGAAGTGACCTAAAAATCTGTCTGCTTCTGCCAAAAAGCTACAACTAAGCCAGAGTTGGACCTTTCAGCAAAATAAAGCCTACATCCAAATGCACAGAAAAACAATATTCAATTACCACAGAATCAAACTTCTGTCATTGACAAATGTCTCCTGTCCCAAATCTCAGGGAATCCCTGTGTGGTAAGTTGAAAAGGAGCATCCACAAATAAAGAATGGTGAGATTGTGTACTGAGCAATGTCTCAGATTCCTCACTTTCTTTTCTTCAAGCTCATCACAAGCAAAAAGAGACTGCAGTGGTGGCCAATCATTTTCAGACAATATATTTAATTCATTTTCTTAAATTAATTGTATTCACATAAAGTCTTAAACAACTTGCAAGGCCTGATTACGGATTGGTCATCAGATAACTTCAATTAAACCTTGTCCCTAATTTAACTTAAAATAAAATAACACTCCGACATTCCTATTGTGTTACGTCAACATGCTCACAACAATAAATTTAATTCCACTTCACAATGATAAATGAGTTTATAAGGAGTATTTGCTCTCGATCGATCGATGCCTGCTTCACCTGGAAGCTGTAAATCCAGCACTAGTATCTTCCATGCAGTACAGTGGAACTCCGTTGTACGAGCATAATTCGTTCTTGAAAATTGCTCGTGTGTTCGAACTGATTTTCCCCATAGGAATGAATGTAAAAGTGATTTAATCCGTTCCGAGATCTCATCCGATCGCTTATTTCTGCACTTAAAAAGTATATGTAGCCTATTTTTAAAAACAAATACACCGCAAATGACCGTAATATAAACATAATTTAACACTTACTCATGTGGTAGTGGTTGATTGCGAGTGTGAGACGTGCACCACGCTTGTAAAATTCTCGGTTTCCATGGTAATTCTATTTACTTTCGTTTTGGGAGACATTTTTCAAGATTTCTAGTAAAATTTTAATAGAATTTCAAGAAATTCTAGTAAAAAGCACACGCGCACGCGCACACACGCGCACACGCGCTCTCCTCCTTAAATGCACCCTCCGATCACTTGAACTAAGCGTCATCAACTAAGCGACTGATGCGACCCTCCGCCGAAAACGGGGAACCGGCAGCGTGGGTTTGCTCGTATCTCCGTTTGCTCGTACTATAGGTTGCTCGTACAACGGGGTTTCACTGTATCTTTCTTGCGTTTATGGTAACAGCTAGAGGACATGGCATCCAAGCGAGACCTCTGCTGCCACAAGATTGTCATCCTTATTGTAATAACACACAGCAGTATTCCTTTCAGCTAGGGGTACAGGGCTTTCGATTCAGTGCACACGTGTACCAAATGCAATCCTTTTTACGTGCGGAACAGTTAAAATCCGAGCTCCCTCAGGAAGTTTGTTTATTCTCCACCTCGCACTTTGAGTGCAGAGTCACTGTTTTATTTTTTTTTAGCATTATTAAATAGTCACTGTGGCTACTTATTCCGTACCGGAAATACGATTTGTAGTACGTTGTAAAACTCAGATTTTGTTTTGCGGGAAATCTTTAGTGTTTTATGTCCGATTTCAAGAAATTCTCTTAAAAGGAGAAAATCCTCACAATTCCACATATGGAGGGAGTGAAAAGAACGATATTTGTTAAATGTATGCTAAAATAAGTAGAACAGTTAAGTGGAAAATTTAATATTAATGTAAAACACACACACACACACACACACACACACACACACACACACACACACACACACACACACACACCTATAATCACACAAATGGGGCCTAACAAATGTAAACTAATTTTTCCATTTATTTGATCTAATTAATTTGTGCCAATTTGATCAATTATACAATTTAATTAATATAATAGTGTATTGCATTCATTAGATTTATTTAAAATATTTTATATATTATTTAAACAAGCAGGCATTGTATTTAAAATTGTTTTAAACATTTTAACTGTTGTTCACAAATGTTAATAATGATAAAATTGGTTGTCATTTTTTTATTAACTATACAGGAATTGAACCAAACCGTGACTTAAAAACGAGGTAGGTACCAAACCGTGAATATTGTGTGCCGTTACACCCCTTTAGAGTATTCAAGTTTTAGCGCCATGTCGAGTCGATCAATAAGTCATTTCATATTGCATTTCTATTGGCTAGTTCAAAGATGTAGGTTGTAGCATGACCATCTTTAAACCTTCACAGTAAAACAGTCACGTCACGATTGTTCCATGACAGTCAGCCCAAAATCGTACAAAATAAATACCAGAAATATGCTTGATTGAAAATGCAGTTTTCACAATTGGAAAACACACTTATAAAAGTTTTACAAAGTAGATACCACACACACACACACACACACACACACACACACACACACACACACACACACACACACACACACACACACACACACACACACACACACACACACACACACACACAAAGCATCTCTTTCATGCCCAACACGTAGCTTCTCTGCATATAAACCTGTAACCCTGAACCATGTGGCTAATTAGATCCTATAAATAAGAATTACATTCTTATACTTTTAAAAGTCATGTATATTTCATAAATATCTGCCTAGATCATGCAAAGTGGTTTAGGACACATTATGACTGTAATCCAAAGGATAAACGAATTACACGGTGTAGCAGAAAGCTGTAATACTTATGGAGCAGCTGGTTTTCCATTCTGTTCGAATCTGATTAAAGACAAACAAGCTGGAATTTATTTCGAACTGAGATTCGGGAGGAAATGAGCTGAACACTAACTGAATATACTCCATGGATAATTAGAAAATTGTGTACACTCGTCACAGAAATAGCAGTTTGAAATGACGTTGGTCTAGTTCACTTACACCCCCATTCAAACACTCGCTGATTGTGTTGGCAGTGGAATCTTGACCTCGCCTATTCTCAACAGTGCTTTAGCTCTTTAGTCTGTCCAGCTTCCTACAGCTTCAGCTGTAACCTCTGCCTAAGCAGATCAGCTTCCAAAGCTTTCACACCGTTGACACCAGTATCCCCAACATCTCAAATGGCATTGCAGTCTGCAACTCCACGACATTTAGGTTCGGATTCTTTATTGATACAACATTGAACATTCCTGTAAAACTCGTTGAGAAAAAAGCTGTTTATTTTTCAGGCAGTGAAAAGTGAAAGTGTTATCACTTGAGATTTTTACCTATAGACCATCATTGAACAACTATAAAAAAACAAAAACGGCACCCAACCTGCACTTTGGCACCAAATTCGCTACAGACAAGACAGACTTTTCTAAAAATCAGCATATTTCTGGCTGGTGGTTTGGAAGCACTTTATTAGATCCTGCATCAATGACATCCACTGGCCTTCGTTTTTATTCTACGCTCTTCAGTTCTGTACGCTTTGAAAAATATGATTTAGACACTTTGCATAGTTCATCCTTCAAGAGAATACAAACATGAGCCGTGCCAACAGCAGACAAGTGTGTGTGGTCTGCAGCTGCTTCAATTACCAAATGTCAACACATTTTCTTCAGCAGAAGCATCAGCTAAAGCATCTGAGCAAGCATCAGATCTCCTGATCTGCAGCACAGGGTTTTGGCAAAGCCACAGAGACACAAAAATGAGCCAAACTGTGTGACTGGATTGGAAATTCCGATACTGCGGGTCTTGGAGTGTTCCCAGTGTGCAGCGATTTATACCTTTGCTTTAAGCAAATTATACAATCAACATTGTATTAGCTTTCATTGCTAGGCTAAAGGATGCAAAGTTGCATGTCTCAGCAAAGCCAGATGAGAGACAAAAGCTTAATAATGTTGAGAAGAGTCTAAGAGACATTAATTCAATTCACTTTTATTTGTATAAGACTTTTAACAATGGACACACTCAAAGCAGCTTGACTGAGATAAAGATGTTAAAATGCTATATAAGAAAACTAGGAGGTTTAGTGCCTATAAATGTGTTCCAGCCAGTGGTGACTGTGGCAAGGAAAGCTCCCCGAGATGGCATAAGGAAAAAACCTTGGAAGGAACCAGATTCAAAAAGGAAGCATCCTCACAGAATGTCCATTCATTACAGTTCCATCACTGTTGAGGTGTCCAGCAGTGCTAAAATGTAGAACTGTTCATTCAAACTGTGGTCCGGAGCCATTTTAGTTGACCGTTTATATTAATTACATTCCAAATCCATCCTCAAAGTTCTTGAGCTGCTTAGAACTTCATGGCTCTTTAGGCTGTTGATGTGGAACCATCCCACAAAGCTGCACAGAGTGGTCTGAAATTAAAGAGACCTCCATCCACAGGTACAGCAAAAAATAAATAAATAATTAAAATAGTTCCACGAGCCAAGTAACAACCACCACAACACCAGTCACACTTAATCCACACTGACGTCCAATTAAATCTCTCACTGATTACAGAATACTACTACAGACATTTGAAGAACTGAATGGTCAAGTATCCACAGTATCTGAGTGAACTTTTGTTACATTATGATCCCACACACCAACTTGGATCAAGAAGTGCAGGCTCTTTGTTGGCACCTCAAATAACGAAGGCAACAACATTGGGAAGAGATTATTATGGAACAACCTTCCGAATGGTTTGGGTCTCAGACAGTCTCAGTGTTCACCAACTAGGCTGAAAACAGATTTGTTTAGTCAAGCCTTGTGTGAGTGGTTTTTTTCCTGAGTGAACTCACGCATTCACTCAGGTTTGTTGACTGCGGCGTGGCAGGAAGTCTCTTATCCCAGAGATAAGGTCTGTTTTACCCTAAGGCTTTCCCTTTTAGTTAAGGGGCCATAGCGAGTCTTGTTCGAGTCCCTACTTTCACCCTGATCACACTGTACAGGTTCTAAGATTTCAAGGTGTTTTATTAGTCAATGTCACCATATGTGCAGACATACAGAGGAACCGAAATACCGTTTCTCTTCTCTCTCATCAAGTGTTTACATTCTCAATGCAATAGAGAGTTTGTATAGGCAGTCAGTGCAATATAGGACGGATTATGTATGAGGTAACAGCAGTGTACTTTTAATAAATAGACATGAATAAGCCGGGTGAATATTTCTCGTAAACATCCGAATGACTAGAAGCCTGAGTAAATGTAAATAGTGAGTTTGTTTGTAAACAATTATACATCCAAATATGTGTCAACAATGTGTGAGGTGCAAATATATGGTCTAGTATATGTAAACATTCTGAGGTTCTGAGTATAAAGACATTTGTAAGGTGAAGACAGATGGCAGCAGTATGGCAGCAGTGCGACAGTGTCAGATTTAAAGAATTTGTACATGTAACTTTTTTTTTCAAAAAGGTGTTTGTAAACAGGTCTGTTTGTACAGAATTATGCAGAGAGTAAAGTGTTTTATGTACAATGAAGAAGTGTGGGGTGAGCTGTAAATTTTAAAGTTCAGGAGTAGATGGGAGGCATGCAAATGAACAAAGTTCAGCATCCTGATGGATGAAGCTGTTTGAAAGTCTTGTGGAGCCTGGAGACTCCAGTACCTTCCTCCTGAAGGGAGGAGGCTGAAGTGGAGATTTGATGGTGTGAGTTATTAGCAGCGATGCTGATGGCACTGCTAGTGAGGCCGGTATGGAAGATATCCATTAGGGAGGGCAGACACACCGATGATCTTGCTGGCTGCATTTACTATGCGTTGCAGAGTCTTTCGACAGGAGGCAATGCAGCTTCCGTATAACACAGTGATGCAGCTGGTGAGGATGCTCTCAATGGTGCCCTGGTAGAAGAAGCACATGATGGGAGGTGGGACTCATGCTTTCTTGGCTTGTAATGTTTGTCAACCAGGAGAAGTCCTCAGAGATATGCACTCCCAGGAACTCTGTGCTGCTCACCCTCTCCACTGCAGCGCCGGGGTGTCGGAGGTCCTCTTCTGAAGTCAGTGACAATTTCTTTGGTCTTCCTGACATTCAGGAAGAGATTGTTGTTGTTACACCACTGGACCAGTCGGCTCACCTCGCTCCTGTAGTTGGCCTCATTGTTGCAAACTTGATGTGGTTGGCGCTGTAACTGGGTACACAATCAGTACACTGGGTACAGTGTCAAACATTTATGAAACAATCAGAATACGTCACCCCTCTTTTCTCTTTCTCTCTGTCAAGTTAAACATGCTCCTGAGGTACCAGTGACCTGTGTTCCTGTCTTTTCTTCTCTTCCTGTCTTTTTTCTCCCCTACCTCTGGATGGAATTCTCTTTAACTCGAATCCACTCAGTGCAATTGGAGATGGTTCCACATCAACAGCCTAAAGATCCATGAAGTTACTGAACAACTCAGGAACTACGAGGATGGTGGAACTGTAATGATATGACATTTCGAGTCTCTCTCATTTACAATGGCACCTGTCAAGAGATGAACTATATTAGGCAAATTGTGACTAGATTAGAGCATCTCCAAAACTGCAGGTCTTCTGGAGTGTTCTCAGGATGCAGTGATTAGTATCTACCAAAAAAGGGTTCACAACAAAAAAAAAAAACCAAGAACAACCAGTAAACCAGCAACAAGGTCATGGAAAAGGTTAATGGCTATAATAGTCTCATACTGAACGCTGTAGGCCCTCATTCAGGGCAATTATCCTATTTAGAATTATCTTATGCTCAAGCTTAGTGGTGCTGGGATTTTCAACTCACAACCTCTCCATTACATATCCAGCATCTTAACCCCTGAGCTACCATGGCAGTCAGTATAACAACAAACAGGGTTAACGCAGTCCTCATCCTCCACGTCCGAAGACACACTCTTGGGATGACCATGCTATGTGATTGATTAGTGCAAAGAAAAATGCCCAGCCTTCGTTTCAAGATTTCCAAGTTTTCCTGCACAAAGTAATGTTTTAACATTAAGCTTGTAAGCTGACTGTCAAATGCAAGGGAGGGAGGGAGGGCGGGAGGGATTTAGATACTGTACTGGAACAGCAGCCAGTTCACAGATATTTATAAAGATATAATATAAAGATATTTACCATGTTTCATTTCCATCATTTTATTGCCTTTTGCTTTCTGCATGGTGTTTTATAAAAAAAAAAAGAAATAAATAATGAATGACCACTTCTGCCTAGGCCAATTTCCCACACTTGTTTCAATCGCAGGTTTTTTTCTGTGCAGACGCAACGAGGATTCCAAAACGAACATTGCTCAAAAAAAAGGGGACAAAATACCAAATTGTGAGACGGATGAAGACTCGAAGACGATCAGATAAAAGAAAGCTCATTTCAAAGAAAATACCAAGAGTCTTGTTTAAATGGTGTTCAACAGGTGATTATTGTGATTCGCTCTGTGCAGTGATTTTCAGACATCACACCATCTATCGATTATTTGAGTACTTGGGGAAATCGAGAAAATAAGACTAATTAATGAAGAAAGATTTGCATCTTTATTGCTGAAATTGCAGACAAAGAATATCTGCGAAAACAACCCCTTTAGTGCACTGAATTGCCATGTTTATGGATGTGGTGAATAAAGACATGCAGGTAGTTGGTGTGAAAGAGGCAGATGTAGAGGACAGAGGGTTATGGAGACGGATGATCTGCTGTGGAGACCCCTAATGGGAGAAGCCGAAAGAAAAAGAAGAAGAAGAATTGCCATGTTACATCAAAATGCAAAAAAAAAAAAAAAAAAAAAAGAAAATAAGAATATAAAAAAAACTTTCACATTTCTCATATATATATATATATATATATATATATATATATATATATATATATATATATATACACACGCAGTGTTTTCTTCATGTTTTAGTTGGAAATGATGCCAAACTTTGTAAACTTGAATAATACGGTAAGAGATCGCACTAGTCAGAGCTCGGAAACCACATCTGTAGCAAACTGCACAAGCTCAGATATATGTTTAACAGCTGTTTTTTCTCTCGTTGGTGCTTTTTCAAACACCAAATCATCACATTCTCAGGAAAACCGTAACAAATAGAAAAAAAAAACATAATTTAATGAGGTTAATATCGAACTCCTGCTAGAGATGATGTATGCGGGTAAGTGCGGTTGTGGCTACAATGAAAGGAGACTTGTTCAATTGGGTTTTCTTGCTTTAGTAACGTTAATTTGCTCTGTGTAAGATACCGGTCTGTGATGCAGTGCTCTGTTCTACTGCGTTTCTCTATAGTATTGATGGTTTCTATACACGTGGTGTCATAATGACGATATTAAGAAGCGAACTGATTTTGACGCGACACCCACGTGGTTCGAGAGTCTATATTTAAGACTGCGAATTGGGGCGGCACGAGCGAGCGCGTGCCTACACAAAACTAACCCGGAGATCTCGCGAGACTGTCCGAGATCCAGCAAACCGAGCATTAGCTCCAAGCAGTGCAGGAGGAATGCAGCACATTGACCGTGTGTGTGTTTTAAACCCAATATGTCCACGAAAAAGCAGCCAATTTCTATTGCCTTATTCTGCCCTTAATATATGACACCATGTTGAACATGATCTGAATTAGCAGCTAAATTCCTCAAACACACAGTTTCAAAACGGCGAGAGAGAAAATATCGTTTCGCACATTCACAGGGGATTTAAAGTAAATGTCAGTGGAAGGTGCCAGACTTTAGTCTTTCTCAAAGTTCCTCCTTTCACGGAGCTTGTTCCAGCCGAACCCCTGGTAGAGCGCCTACAGCTAACTGCGAGCTACTCAGTACCTGTCTGGCAAAACAACCCCATAAATGGTCGTTGTTTCTCAAATGTGAGGTGGACAAACAAATGTCTTATGTGGCTAAACATTTTCCTTTACCTTATTTGTCCATTCAAGCGGTCCAGAGTGCTCTATAACTCAGCTCTCCCTCTCGAGAGAGAAACTGCCTCAAAATCCTGAAGCGAGGATACCCTAATGACGACAGGAGTGCGGCGCAATACCAAACGGCTCACTCTTACAAAAACTAGTGCACTATATAACCTGCATACGTCACTCAATCACACATTTGGTAGTGTCCCTAAGTAGGGTAGATCGCTAGTTATTGGAGATGACCTCGTAGACCAAACTGCATTAGCTGAGTTTTCAAAATGGCCGCCGGAAATCTGATACTTCAGAATAAAGTTGGATAAATGTGATATGCAGATTTAAGCTCAAGTGAATCAAATAGTCATTTTTAAAGACTTTTTCCTGAATATATCGTACAAAAAAAGCAAAAGACGTTTATAAATCTTTGAATAAGCATCCAGAGAAGTGAATATGAATAAATCAAAACTGGCAATAAACAAATAATAATAATAATAATAATAATAATAATACGTGCAAGGACAACAATTATAAGTTTATCTTGCTCTTTTTTATTCTTTCAATACATTCTTTTTTTTTTCTTTTTCTTTTTTTTTTTTTTTTTTACTGTTAACCCAAGAATGAAACTGTATTTAGAGGACATGCTTGGGCGGATGTTTCTCAAGACATTTTTTTATTTCCTTGTAGTTTTTTTTAGCCAGCTCTTTCCTGGAGTTTAGCCCATTTTGCCTGTTAATTATCAGACTACAGTTCATTGTAGTTCAGCCAGCACTCAGCCTTGTTTAAGTCAAGTAAAAACAAACGGCCTTTATTGCCATTCCAACCAAATACAACTTTATTGTCATTGTATTGTACAGGTACACAGCAACAAAATGCAATTTCGCATGTCTCAGAACTGCAAATTGTAGCAATTGTGCAAACCGACAAGTGCAGATAAATATATGTACGACATTTGGAAGACACCCGTATCCAGAGCAACTTACAATTATCTAATGATTACAACTGAGCATTTGTGCATTGCCTTGCTCAAGAGCCCACAAGTGGCAGCTTAGAGGTGGTGGGATTTGAACTCACAACCTTCTGATCAGAAGTCCAACATAAAAAATCACTGAGCTACACCTTCCCCTGTAAAGTAAATATGTAAATATATGTACAGCAATTAAATATAAGGTCTATGGCAGTGAAACTTGTGCAGAAGCTATTGAGTATGCAAACAAATAAATATAAAGACTCTGGGCAGTGTAGAAATGTGCAGAAGCTAATGAGAAAGTACACTGAGAATATATACATATATAGTAGTGATGGTCGTTCATGAACGATTCGTACATTTTGAACTAGTCTTTAATATCACTCAGAAGAACGAATAGTCTCAGAGTCATTCGGTTATGTTCTACTGGACATGAATGAGCAAAGCATCACAAAACCTCCAGAGGTTATGTACAAGAAAGAGAATTGAGTATTATTTCTCGACTCTCCTAATCCAATCATTTGTTTTTTTATCACGTGACTCCCATAGACGCAATAGATCAGTCCAGCAATAATTTGTCCTTAGCTGCATTGTCATAGTTTCATTATTCAATCTACAGTTCAGGTATATAGATTTGTTAGAGTATCTGCTTATTGTAAATGTAACATTTTATTTGATTTCTACAGAAGTCCTGAAAGGCCATGCATTATAATAATCTATTCTTTCTTGCTTTCTCTTTATCACACTTTAATTTTCTTGTGATCTCAACATAACAAAATGTATGTTCTTATTATCACAACTTAATTTTTGTGTGATCTCCACCTCACAAACATTGTTTCCTCGTGATCAGTGGTGAATTTTTCTGTGTATTCGGCATGAGAGCGTGTTCTAGAGGTTACTGTTACAGAGGGAAAAATAATTATTTGATCCCCTGCTGATTTTGAATGAACAGTCTAGAATTTATATGGTAGGTTCATTTGAACAGTAAGAGAAAGAGTCTTAAAAAATAAATCCAGAAAAAAAAAATCATATTATATGTAAATTATTTTGTATTTGATCGAGTGAAATATGTATTTGATCCCATACCAACCAGCAAGAATTCTGACTCCCACACACCCAAATTAGTCCTGTACCTTTAGAAGAATACTTCTAATATCAACTAATTATGTGTATCTCCACAGCAGATCATCCATCTCCATAACCCCTGTCCTTTACATCTGCCTCTTTTAAACTAACTACCTGCATGTCTTCCCTCACCACATCCATAAACCTCCTCTTTAGCCTTACTCTCTTCCTCCCTCCTGGCAGCTCCATCCTCAGCATTCTTCTACGTATATACCCCATGTCCCTCCTCTGCACATGTCCAAACCATCTCCATCACTTCTGCAGTAGTTGCCTAATCATCATCCTGGAAAGTATTCAGACCCCCTTAAATTCTTCACTCTTTTTTATATTGCAGCCATTTGCTAAAATCATTCAAGTTCATTTCTTTTCCTCATTAATGTACACATAGCACCCCATATTGACAGAAAAACACAGAATTGTTGCCATTTTTGCAGATTTATTAAAAAAGAAAAACTGAAATATAACATGGTTCTAAGTATTCAGACCCTTTGCTCAGTATTTAGTGGAAGCACCCTTTTGATCTAATACAGCCATGAGTCTTTTTGGGAAAGATGCAACAAGTTTTTCACACCTGGATTAGGGGATCCTCTGCTATTACTCCTTGCAGATCCTCTCCAGTTCTGTCAGGTTGGATGGTAAACATTGGTGGACAACCCTTTTTAGGTCTCTCCAGAGATGCTCAATTGGGTTTAAGTCTCGACTCTGGCTGGGCCATTCAAGAACAGTCACGGAGTTGTTGTGAAGCCACTCCTTCATTATTTTAGCTGTGTGCTTAGGGACATTGTCTTGTTGGAAGGTAAACCTTCTGCCCCTGTCTGAGGTCCAGAGCACTCTGGAGAAGGTTTGCATCCAGGATATCCCTGTACTTGGCCGCATTCATCTTTCCCTCGATTGCAACCAGTCGTCCTGTCCATGCAGCTGAAAAACACAGAGTGTAGCAGAACTGCATGATGAGTAGAATACACAATGGACCAATTCGACAATCCCCAAGGACCGAGGTGCTACATAAGACATCATAAATTAACAAACAGTAACAAAAAAGATCTGGGACATAGCATGCATGTTACAATATTAAACAGTGAGATGGTGAGTCAGGGACACCACAGCACTGACAATTACAAATTTGCTTAAATCCTTACACTTTTCCTGTTTCTAACACACCAACTTTGAAGACAACATGTTCACTTGCTGCGTAATATCCCACCCACTAACAGGTGCCATGATGAAGAGATAATCAGTGTTTTTCACTCACCGCTTATAATATTATAATGTCATTATAATGTTATGACTCATTGGTGTATATACAAACCGTTCCCTCCAGACTCAGTACAACCACCACCATGTCCCTCCCAAAGAAAATTACAGTGACCTGCCTCAGTAAATACTGTTCAGTCATTGTCACCAGCGTTTTCCAGCCCAGCTGGTTTTCATCTCTGTATTCTTCTCAGAGTCGTGTTCACATCTGTTGATGAGATCATCTGCATTTTGGGATTTATAACTGATTTTTAAGATGTGTATTTGGTCAATTGTGTGTCCTCTGTTTTATAAAGTAAACATTTATTCACTCTCTTTCAGTAAGCACTTTGTCATGGTCATGTTGAATTACGAGCGTCACTCCTGTGGACACAGTGGAAGACTTGTGGGGTAGAGGTGGCTCAAAATGATAGGGTGCTGTCAAACTGTTGGGCCCTTAAACAAGGCCCATGTCTGCTCCAGGGGACTCACCTTTCTTAACAGGCTGGAAAATATGAAATGTTTATTTGAATCCCCTTCATGGCATTAATGGTTTTTTAAACTGTATTACCATAAGTTATTTCAGATTCCAGATTCAGTTTCTGGTCAACAAGATTAAAACCAGTTCAGTTTTGTTGATGTGTGCAGCCTTCTATCCTAACACTATCAGAAGCACTGTCCTACATTTACAACCTAAATTCTAATATTTGTTCCATTAAATTGTATTAATCTACTCCCAGCAGTTTATTCTCTTCATTTCGTAGCGTTTCTCTAGTCTGCACTGCTTCCAGCTAGGTGTATGTGGATGTTAGATTTTTTTGTCCAATCAGATTTCAGCCTCTATGTGCTGCCCTGTCAATCTAATCTGCCCAGAGCCTTCGAAGTCAGTACTGCTGGCTCTTTTACCATAGAGAATATTATGAATGGGTAATTTTCAAAAAATACATTTTCAAGAAAAGCTAGACATCTTGAGAAGAGGTCGGCCAACCCTGAAGCTAGCTAGCTTGTCTCAGCCCTTGGAATGGGTTTGTTCACCACTTCCAGACCAGTGAATACGAGCGGTACCACTGGCTTACAGCCTCTGAGGAGTGGTGCCAATTATGATTCTGCATCTCTGGTGAGTAGGTGGTATTTATTGACATTTTAATGTTTTTGTCATGTTATTAGACAAATATTGATTCTGAACTGCTCCAGATGATGTAGGTGCACAGTTCTGGTGGTAGTGTAGAGGTTTGGAGTCTTAACTGGGTTTCTTACTTTAGTAAAATCGTATTCACCCTCCATATGCTAAATGCCTCTCTCTCTGTAATGCCATGCATTGTTATGTTGTGTTTTTGTACAGTATTGATGGTTTCTATAATTGTGATGTGATAGTGGTGGTATTAAGAGGTGGATTAAGTCAGGTAAGTCCCCACTGAAGACCCAGGTACCAAATGCATGGCCCACCACTGGTGTGATCCCACAGTATCTTTTGTGCCACAGTACTCCTCCTTTCATGGTGTTCCCTCCTCCATGCTTCACTTTTGAGTGCCATCTATTGGTTGGTTAAAATCTATGTTATTAGAAACTGTTGCTTTAACCAATCAGATTACAATTTGCAATCTGAGGCCCTCTAGAAGGTGTCTAATCACGCTGGCATTTTCACGTCTTTTGATTGGATGGTCAGAGAGCGTACTAGTCAGGCTCGCAAACCGCATCTGTAGCAAACTGAACAAGCTCAAATATATTTGTTTGGATTTAATAGCTGTTTTTTCTTTTCATTCCACAATGGCTGACAGAGGAGAAGAAATTGATTTGGTTGCAGATATACTTTTACAAGATGGACGTTTCATGAAAAGCTGAACATCGTAATGTGTCTTTGTATATACTGTTCATGCATATACTCTGTGTCAGTACTTGTCCGTGCAATATGCCATATATGGTGTGCGGTGCGTCTCTGTTTGTTCATGTTAGGAGCTCACAAAGTGATCAATGTTCTGATGGCTTAAAGAAAAAAGCTTCTCCTGGCTGTGACTATTGACATGGGATGAGGTAGAAAGATGAGCTGTGTAGTCAAATATAGTGTATAAAATGGCCACTTAAAATAACGTGTTGTCCAAGGAGACAGTACTGTGTACAGCAAACTACACTGTAGATCTCACACAGATTGTAGGCACATTTTGATCTATGATATCATTCTACACTAACCCAATATTTTTATTTTCTACAAGAAACCAGTGATGTGTCAAATAAACTAAATACTCTCCATAAAAATATTATTTTTTTGTAGCAATCAACTGCTATGTGAAATAAGATGCTATGTGAAAGCTCTCTTTGTTAACAGAGGAGCATTCTGTGGGATTTCCTGCTACAATTTGCATGTAACTGAAGCAATGCTGTTCCGAAAGCCAGAATCTGAGATATTTTGGTCTATGTTTGACTATAATAATAAAATCCACCATGCCTGGGATTCCATACCATGGGTCTATATCATGCTCACACATTCATTTACACCTAGGACTATTTAGTAAAATCGGTTCATCTACTGGAATGTTTTTAGAGGTGAGAAGAAGAGAAGGTGGAAACGGAGCCACGGACCTTTGTACCTGTTGCGCCACCATGTGACCAAATAGTGATTTTACTTGCAGTAAAATTCATAAATGTATCACAGGCTTATTATGAAGATCATTCCAAATTACATTACATTTTTTCTCCCCAAAAGCTATAATTGATGTCTTTGCTATATGCTTTAATTTAATTTAACATTTTTTTTCAATTCATTTTTATTTGGTGAGCACTTTTAACAATGGACATTGTCCCAAAGCAGTTTTACAGAGATTAAAAGGTTAAAAAATATGAATTTATAAGCTTAGTGCCTATAAGCTTATCCCTATTAGTGAGCCAGTGGAACATCATGAATGGTATTAGGAAGAAACCTTGAGAGGAACCAAACTCAAAAGGGAACCCATCCTCATCCTCATTATAGTTTTACAGCCCAGTCTCATAGCATTATGTGATATAGTCACAAATATAATCTATTGATTAATTAATAGACATGAATTTCCCTCTTTTTTTTGTGTCACTGAGGGCGACTTCATATGTAATGTATTTTAATAGGAGGTATTTTTGGTGCCTCCGCCAAAGTTTTCTTTCTGCTACTGAACACCACAGACGCTGTCCTGTTTTTTTCTTGTTTGTTATTGATTTTCTTAATCTTTATGCACTATTACTCAGCAAGAGATTTTATTCTTGTTTTTATTGCTTTATATTTGGAAAGCTACTCACCTTTTTATTATAAACCATTGTCAGTGGTTCCTTCCAGTCAAAATACAGGAAATATATTCTTCTGGTTAATTAAGGAGACTGCGTTAATTAGAGACACATGGTATGAGGAAGAAACCTTGAGAGGAACCAGACTCAGAAAGGAACCCATCCTCATCTGGATGGCACAGAATGTACTTTCATTATAGTTTTATCATTGTTGAGGTGTACTGTTCAGTGGTCAGGGCTTAAATGCAGATCTGTTCATGCAAATTGCAGTCTTCAGCCATAGTAGCAGACTGTTGATATTGATTACAGTCTAAATCCATACTCTAAACCCTAATCCAAATATAGTTCTTGAGTGGCTGAGTAACTTTATGTGTCTTTAGGCTGTTCATGTAAAACCATTCCCAGCTGTGTTTATGTGAGAATATTATATTATATTATATTATATTATATTATATTATATTATATTATATTATATTATTAGAGGGACAGCGCATGTAGTACGTTTTGGAGACAAGGTGAGGAAGGCGAGATTAAGATGGATTGGACATGTGCAGAGGAGGGACATGGGGTATATCAGTAGGAGAATGCTGAGGATGGAGCCAACAAGAAGGAGAAACAGAGGAAGGCCAAGGAGGAGGTTTATGGATCTGGTGAGGGAAGACATGCAGGTAGTTGGGTTGAAAGAATCGGATGTAAAGGACAGGGGTGTATGGAGTGGATGATCCGCTGTGGAGACCCCTAATGCGAGAAGCTGAAAGAAGAAGAAGAAGAATCGATCGATCGATCGATCGATCGATCGATAGATAGATAGATAGATAGATAGATAGATAGATAGATAGATAGATAGATAGATAGATAGATAGATAGATAGATAGATAGATAGAGTTGCGTTAGGAAGGGCATCCAGTGTAAAACATCTGCCAAATCGAATATGCGGATCACAAATCAGAATTTCATACCGGATTGGTCGAGACCCGGGTTATCAACGACCACCACAGGTATTGTTAGCAAACAGGGTACAGGTGGAAATTGGGATACTGTTGGCGGAAGGAGGAGAAGGAGAGAAGGAAGACGTCTACAGAGACGGCAGCGAAAGGAGAAGTGTAGGAGAGTAGAGGTTCGGGTTGGTACTTTAAATATTGGTACTATGACTGGTAAAGGGAGAGAGATAGCTGATATGATGAAGAGGAGAAAGGTAGAGATGTTGTGTGTTCAGGTGACCAAGTGGAAAAGGAGTAAGGCCAGGAACATTGGATGTGGGTTTAAACTGTTTTATCATGGTGTGGATGGAAAGAGAAATGGTGTAGGGGTGATTCTGAAGGAAGAGTACAGTAAGAGTGTAGTGGAGGTGAAGAGAGTTTCTGATAGGGTGATGATAAATGTCATCAGTGATTATGCTCCACAAGTAAATTGTGAGATGGAGGAGAAGGAAAAAATCTGGAGTAAGTTAGATGAAGTGGTAGAAGGTGTACCTAGAAATGAAAGATTAGTGATTGGGGCAGATTTAAATGGACATGTAGGTGAAGGGAACAGAGGTGATGAGGAGGTGAGGGGTAGGTATGGCCTTAAGAAGAGGAATGTGGAAGGGCAGATAGTGGTAGATTTTGCTAAAAGGATGGAAATGGCAGTGGTGAATACTTATTTTAAGAAGAAGGAGGATCATAGGGTGACGTATAAGAGTGGAGGAAGGTGCACACAGATGGACTATGTTCTATGCAGGAGATGCAACCTGAAGGAGATTGGAGACTGTAAGGTGTTGGCGGGGGACAGTGTAGCTAGACAGAAGAAGAAGAAGAGGAGGAGAGTGAAGACTGAGAGAAGAATAAGATGGTGGAAACTGAAGGAGGAAGACTGTAGTGTGAGATTCAGGGAAGAGGTCAGACAGGGGCTCAGTGGTGGTGAAGAGGTGCTGGATGATTGGGCAACTACTGCAGGAGTGATAAGGGAGACAGTTAGAAAGATACTTGGTGTGACATCTGAAAATAGAAAGGAAGACAAAGAGACGTGGTGGTGGAATAAGGAAGTACAGAAAAGCATAAGGAGAATTGGGATCGACAGAGTGATGTGAAAAGTAGGCAGGAGTACAAGGAGATGCGGCAGCAGGTGAAGAGGGATGTGGCGAAAGCCAAGGAAAAGGCATATGAGGAGCTGTATGAGAGGTTGGACACTAAGGAAGAAGATAAGGATTTGTACCGATTGGCCAGGCAGAGGGGCCAAGCTGGGAAGGATGTGCTGCAAGTTAGAGCAATAAAGGATGGAGATAAAAAAAATGTGTTGACTAGTGAGGAGAGTGTGTTGAGAAGGTGGAGGGAATATTTGAGCAGCTGATGAATGAGGAAAATCAGAGAGAAAGAAGGTTGGATGGTGTGGAGATGGTGAAGCAGGAAGTGGATAGGATTAGTAAGGAGGAAGTGAGAGAAGCGATTAAGATGATGAAGAGTGGAAAGTCGTTTGGACACAATGACATACTGTAGAAGCATGGAGATGTTTAGGAGAGATGGCAGTGAAGTTTTTTACAAGATTGTTTAACCGGATTTTGGGAGGTGAGAGGATGCCTCAGGAATGGAGAAGGAGTGTGCTGGTAGTGATCTTTAAGAATAAGGGAGATGTGCAGACCTGCAGTAACTACAGGTGAATTAAGTTGATTAGTCACTTCATGAAGTTATGGGAAAGAGTAGTGGAAGCCAGGCTGAGAGATGAGGTGACCATCTGTGAGCTACAGTATGGTTTCATGCCGAGGAAAAGCACCACAAACGCCTTATTTGCTTTGAGAATGTTGATGGAGAAGTATAGAGAAGGTCAGAAAGAGTTGCATTGTGTGTTTGTGGATTTAGAGAAAGTATACGACAGGGTGGAGACAGGAGTTGTGGTATTGTATGAGAAAGTCAGGTGTGTCAGAGAAGTATGTGAGGGTGGTGCAGGACATGTATGAGGACAGTAAGACAGCAGTGAAGTGTGCAGTAAGAACGACAGATTTAAGGTAGAGGTTGTACTGCATTAATTATCGGCTCTGAGCCCTTTTCTGTTTGCAGTGGAGATGGACAGGGTGACGGATGAGGTCAGACTGGAGTCTCCATGGACTATGATGTTTGTGGATGATATCTGCAGGAGTGAAAGAGAAAGTTTATAGGACTGTGGTGAGACCTGCGATGTTGTATGGTTTAGAGACGGTGGCATTGAGTAAAAGACAGGAGGTGGAGCTGGAGGTAGCAGCGCTGAAGATGTTGAGTTTTTTGTTGGGAGTGACGAGGATGGACAGGATTAGAAATTAGTATATAAGAGAGACAGCGCATGTAGGACGTTTTGGAGACAAGGTGAAGAAGGCAATATTGAGATTGTTTGGACATGTGCAGAGGAGGGACATGGGGTATATCAGTAGGAGAATGCTGAGAATGGAGCCACCAGTAAGGAGGAAAAAAGGAAGACCAAGGAGGAGGTTTATGGATGTGGTGAGGGAAGACATGCAGGTAGTTGGGTTGAAGGAGGCAGATGTAGCGGACAGGGGGGTATGGAGACAGATGATCCGCTGTGGAGACCCCTAATGGGAGAAGCTGAAGATAGGTATAGTTATAGGTTTTCATTAAACACTTATATAATGTTTATATCTTTTATAATTTCAGTGCAATAATAATAATAATAATAATAATAATAATAATAATAATAATAATAATAATAATAATAATAATAATAATAATAATAATAATAATAATAATAATAATAATTGTTACATTTTCAATAACTTGTATAACTATAATTGTATACTTTTTTTGCCAAATGATTCACTGATGCTACACATTTAATTTAATTTTTTTTATTTTTGACTGTAAGCAACTGCAGCCTAACAATTTCCCTACAGGATCAATAAAATATTCTGATTCTGAAAAAATCCTGAGGGTTATTTAGTGCCACCCAGTGAAAAAACTGTAACTGGTTTAACATTTGAAACACTCCTAATTATATTGCTGTGTAAATGTCACTCATTGGAAAAAGTTACGGATTGATTTGATGATAATGATGATTAAAAAAATAACATTTTTTAAAATGGTAAAGAATCCCCTCTGAAAGAAAACCTATCCACAGAGAACAATACAGAATTCTCCCATTGAGACAAAAATGTATTTAGCACATTTACATGCCACTTTGCCCAAATGCTTCAAAAAATAAAAAAAAAAATCTAAATACACATGCATTACATTTCAGACAAATAAAACAAACACATGTAAGGGTTCCCAAAATCACAATTTCCCCACTTAAAAAACAAAACAAAACAAAAAAAATTAATTAATGACCAGTTTTTAGAATACAATCGGCTATTTTTATAGCACAACATGGAAAACGAGTGCAAAAGAGCAGGCAGCCAGTGAGTATTTTTAATACTGGGTTGTTTGCTCTGCATGAAACATGTTACTGCTGACACGAAGTTCGGCTGGCTTTTCTGTTTTCGTTGTACTCTGTATCATTTCTTTGTGGTCGTGTCTGTGTGTGCAGGCGTGCCTGTGTAAATGTGAATAACACTCTTATGGGCCTTTATTCTTCCATTCCTCAATGGAATGTTTACAGAGCGGTTTACGAGCTCAGCCATGCCTGTTCTCTCTCTCTTTCTCTTTCTCTCTCTCTCTCTCTTGGCTCCTGGGCCTCTTGTAAAGATGTCTTATTCAGCCCTTTTGTGGAATGTTGGAGTGTGTGAGCGTGTATGCGGTTGGTGGCCCCAATGCTGCACTATAGGAGCCATTTCAGACACAGTCATAAGGGAAACAGCAGCACACTATTGAGGGAAACAAACCCGCCATGCCTGCGGCTCAAATTGTCCAAGTGTACCCTCAGTAGACATCAGTATTTCATTTTCGCGTATAAATAAACATTTCCCAATCCATTATGACTTTATGTAAGGCTGGTTTCAATAGTATTTGACAAGTATTACCAGTGGATCAAATATCCAATTATATTCATATATGATATTGTGTGTATATATATAAATATATATATATATACATACATTTATATATACATTAATAAATAATTTGAATATTCATATCTAAAAATAGACAAACCGTTTAATGGTTAATAAACCATTGACTGTATATTACTATAAAATCTCAGAATGAGTCATTGTATAGCTCAGGAAATAGTTTTGCACGCTACAAAACAAGCACAAGTAGGCAGGGAGTGTGGAAAGCCTCCTCCTCGGTGCCCACTTTGGCTTTGTAGTACTGCCAGCGCACCAGTCTCGTGTTGTTTTGGAGAGGGGGCACGTGGTGGGGGTTAGACTGTAAACTCCAGACTGGAAATATTCCCTCATGGCCACATGCATGCATGCAAACACAGAGGCGTGTGTGTACACATTTGAAGGCAGCCTAGGCGAAACATGTCAACACAGCCGCTTAGCCTCTGCTTTGATCTCTTTCTGACCTACGACGCTGTACCCACACAAACACCACCCACGCAAACCCACGTCACTCTACACACACGCCACGTCACTCTACACAGGTTTGTATCTGGAGCTGTGTGTGTGTGTGTGTGTGTGTGTGTGTGTGTGTGTGTGTGTGTGTGTGTGTTTTGTAAACTTTACCCCCCCGCCCCACAACTCCAGTTGACCCTCCCTCTGCCCCCCCTCCTGGGAAAACAGCGACAACAAATTAGCCTTCTTTTATGTCACAGACCAAGGACGACACTTGGACAGGCCCGAGATTGTCCTCGCGGGTTCCCATGAACCTCTCTAACCTTCCCCTTTCAGCACCGAAGGAAGCGGCCATTGTGCCAGCACCTGTTTCTGTGGAAATTGGTAAAATGATGGCTTTGTTAGGCATTGCCCAGGCAACCAGGAGAAAGGGGTGGGGGGGTGAAGGGAGGAGGTTTAGATGGAGGGGACAGAGGAGGGGTTTGGGGCCATGTGCCAGACCTTAAGAGTTTGTGCCAAGTGTGGATTGATAGAGAGGTGTACCTTGCTGCTCTAGCATGGAATTCTGGGAGTGCAACCTGATTTTTTCAGGAGTCCAGTCAATTATCAGACGTGCGTATGCCAGCCATACCTGAGTCATGCATTCACATCAGTCAGAAAAAGATATATGAAAAGGGGAAATAAGCTATAAACTTTTTTTTATATATATATTTTTTATGCGTGTCAGCATATTCAGATTTATCAAGCAGTTCTGCCAGACAATAACATATACATGATACAATATTCTAGTGTGAAATGTATCCCCTCAGCTGTTCTGTTCAGGATTTGCTGTGAGGTTCTGAGTCTCCCAGCAGATGGCAATCATTTATCAGCAGTGGCAGAGCTGTGCTGGCTAACATGAGGAGTCGTCTGTCTTAGAGCTTTCCTCCACAAAGAGCACATAGCATTGACAAGTGTCCTTTGTGGCAGTTTTTTGTAGTTTTCTGTTTCAGACCTGATTTTCAGTGATGAAATGAGCAATGAATTACCATTACACCAATTACATCACTTCTACAGTGCGTCCGGAAATTATTCACATCGCTTCACTTTTTCCACGTTTTGTTATGTTATAACCTTATTCCAAAATAGATTAAATTTATTATTTTTCTTTAAAATTTGACTAACAATACCTCATAATGACAATGTGAAAGAAGTTTGTTTGAAATCTGTGCAAATTTATATAAAAAAAATTAAAAAACGAAAAAAATCACATGTACATAAGTATTCACAGCGTTTGTCATGACACTCACAATTGAGCTCAGGTGCATGCTGTTGCCACTGATCATCCTTGAGATGCTTCTACAACTTGATTGGAGTCCACCTGTAGTCAATTTAGTTGATTGAACATGATTTGGATAGGCACGCACGTGTCTATATGAGGTCCCACAGATAACAGTGCATGTCAGAGCACAAACCAAGCCATGAAGTCCAAGGAATTGTCTGCAGAAAGTTTTCAATGTACCCTTCCCCAGATCTGTGCCTCGATACAATCCTGTCTCTGAGGAAAAGGTACAGAAAAATGTCTGCAGCATTGAAGGTCTCACTGAGCACACTGGCCTTCATCATCCGTAAATGGAAGAAGTTTGGAACCACCAGGACTCTTTCTAGAGCGGGTTACCCGGCCAAACTGAGCCATCAGGGGAAAAGGTCCTTAGTCAGGGAGGTTACCATTACCCAATGGTCACTTTGAAATAGCTTCAGGGTTTCTCTGTGGACAGAGGAGAACCTTCCAGAAGAACAACCATCACTGCAGCACTTCATCAATCAGGCCTGTATGGTAGAGTGACCAGACGGAAGCCATTCCTAAGTTAAAGGCACATAACGGCCCGTCTGGAGTTTACCAAAAGGCACCTGAAGGACTCTTAGACCATGAGAGACAAAGATTGAACACTTTGGCCCAAAAGCCAAGCATCATGTCTGAAGGAAACCAGGCACTGCTCATCACCTGGCCAATACCATTCCTACAGTGAAGCATGGTAGTGGCAGCATCGTGCTGTGGGGATGTTTTTCAGCGGCAGGAACTGGGAGACTAATCAGGATTGGGGGAAAGAGCAATGCAGCAATGTACATAGAGATCCTTAATGAAAACCTACTTCAGATTGCTCTGAACCTCAGACCAGGCCAACGGTTCAACTTCCAACAATGACCCTAAACTATTGGCTATGGGACAACTCTGTGAATGTCCTTGAGTGACCCAGCCAGAGCCTAGACTTCAACCCGATTGAACATCTCTGGAGAGATCTGAAATTGGCTGTGCACTGACGCTCCCCATCCAACCTGATGGAGATTCTGCAAAGAAGAATGGAAAAAACTGCATGAAATTAGGCGTACCAAGCTTGATCATACTCAAAAAGACTCGAGGTTCTAAATGGTACCAAAGGTGCTTCAATAAGGCTGTGAATACTTATGTATATGTGATTTTTATTTGTTTATTATTTGTTAAAAATGTGTAAAGATTTCAATCACACTTCCTTCACATTGTCATTATGGGGTATTGGTTGTAGAATTTTAAGGAAAATAATGAATGTAATCCATTTTGGAATAAGGCTGTAACATAACAAAATGTGTAAAAAGGGATGCACAGTGAATACTTTCCGGATACACTGTAAATGATTGATGCTGTTCTTCCGTTTATAAATATAGCCACATTCTACTCTTGATGCCTTTAAGAAAGCTATTATATGTTGAACAACCTCACATTGTAGAACAATAGCACATTTTATGTCTATATAAGGTAACTTTAATCAGCCACAGGCATAAAAACTTACAGACATACAGTGGTGGAAAGTCCCTACCACCTCTCCTGCTATATGTAGGTCCTTCATTGCAAGCTGACCATAAAGACAGCGCCATCGCTCGTATCATTTCAACCAGCAATGTCCGTAAAATCATAGAGCAGACTGCTTAGAAACATAAACCATCGCCGGTTGCTGGAAGTGCGGGCAGCTTTGGTAGCCTACAGTATATTTAAGTTGTATGAAAAAACACCAAAAAACATAGCTGGAGAAAAATAATAGAAAAATAAAATAAACTTAATAACCAAGCATGGAAAAAGATCTTGGTTCTATTCCAAAGGCTATAAGGAAGTTTTTGTGAGTGTGATTACAAATATGTCAGCAATTTCAAGTAACACCCCAAATACTAGACAACATACAGTAAATTCTATGCTAAAACTGTTTCCTCATTGGGCCAATTATAGTGCTGATGTAAAAAGCTTAGTGGTGAGGTAATTATGAACTTAGTAGTAAATGTAGTAAGTCTATTTATGTATTTATGTATTTACGCTTATTAGGGGTCTCAATTCTTTTATATTAGAGAAATAAATTACAGTAATTCCATGTTTATTGAGGTGGTTACGTTCCAAAACCGCCTATGGTAAGCGAAAAACCTTGATAAATGGACGCGACCCCAAAAATCCTTTTTTTTTTTTTTTTTTTTTTATTGTTTAAGCCGTAAATCATCCTCTAAACACAGAAATGTTTGCAAGAATTTTGTGTAAATTGGTAGAAATACAGTACACTGCATCACATTTATAGTGAGTACATGTACTGTACAGTAAACAGTTCGGTAATAGCCTATGCATAATTTAGAATAGACTTTATTTGTCACATATACATTACAGCACAGTGAAATGTTGTTCTTCGCATATCCCAGCTTGCTTAGAAGCTGGGGTCAGAGCGCAGGGTCGGCCATGATACGGCACCCCTGGAGCACCGAGGGTTAAGGGCCTTGCTCAAGGGCCCAAGAGTGGCAGCTTAGCAATATCGGGGCTTGAACCCCCGACCTTCCGATCAGTAACCTGATCGCCTTAACCACTGGAGCTTTTCTGCTTGTTTATTGGTTGAAGTGTCCTATGATGTCAAAAAAGAGGCAGATTTTAAGATATACGTCACCACATTCTTTACTTTCTGTACTGTACCGTATTAACATTTGACTTAATTTCATATTTAATAATTATATTTTTATTAATAAATTTCAAAAGCAATTTCGCAATAAACTGGAGAAGCGAGATTCCAACTGCGGTAAAGCGGGGGTTACTGTATATTATTATATTCGAACTATACAAAATTGACATTTCCTGCATTTTGCATTTGCATTATTTAATAAATATTAAAATAATAAAATAATAAAAGAAAAGAATAATTTCCAAACAGAATTCCAAGTTTATACAGTTAGTGAAGATTTATTCACATATTAGTCAGACGACTCGTAGCTAACTATTATAACTGTGCAAAACTATAATGACATATTGTAAAGACATTATCTTAAAACTTATATTTGTTAAAGTTTCCTTGATAATTGCTACCTCTTACAAGCTTATGTTACCATGTCACGTTCGTGTCAGAAAGATAGAAATGAATTTGCAGTTATAAAAAATGGCTTAGCTCATGGTAAACATTAGCATATCCCTGGCTAAACCCCACCACATACCCTTGCAACACTGATGTGGTTAAAATCAGCTGCAGGTTATCTTAATCTTAAATATGGATATAAATATAGACTTAAATACACACTGCTGGAATGTTCATGTTGAGAGATATATAGAAAGATTCTTAGGTTCAGCTTGAGAAACCGGTGTTTGGAAATTGGTATTGGAATTACCACTGGGGTAAACATCACCCCCAGTGACATCATTTTTTTACCTTTCATCACCTTTTCAACCAGAATGTGGAAATCAGTTCAGGACAATAGTATCTCATTGGTAAATGCTGGAAATTTGCGAATCCTTAAAGTCGCATTTGAGAAACAGCACTATTCCCGAACCCTACACAGAAATATATAATAGATATTTCCTTTAGCAGTACAAAGTGGGAGCAGGTGTTGTTTGGGAGCAGGCCTTGACTTGAATATGTGTATTGTGGTATTTTTGGGTTAATGAAAGAAACAACACACTGGGCATCGCAGACAGCAGTTACAGGGTGGTCTTTCAGTGTGGCATGGGCATGGGAGTAGGGCCAGGGAGAAACCAGGAGTTATTTAGCATGTGAGTGAGTGAGTGAGTGAGTGAGAGAGAGAGAGAGAGAGAGAGAGAGAGACTGGCACTAAGCACAGACATTGTTTAGTGTACAAAGCTCAGACTGGCATAAAGATACTGCACCTTGAAAAGTATGTCAGCCTGGCATACATACTGTACTTCGATATACTGTATATAAATACTGCATATGCTAAATATACAGCCAGGATCATTGTCTTCAGTGTGCCATACTGTAACTGTAGGGAGGTCCTAGCTTAGTGGTTAAGGCAGTGATCTTTGGACCAAAAGGTCACAGGTTCAAATCCCACTACCACCATGCTGGCACTGCTGGGCCCTTGATCAAGTCAGTCACTCGGTATAAGGGCTTCTGCCAAATGCCATAAATGTAAATTACAGGTCTGGAATTTTAAAACATTATAACTGATGTAAGAGACAGGAGCTGACATAAGACCCAGAATAGTCCAAGATTTACATTTAATTACATTATTCAATTATAGAAAATGCATAACCTTTAACTTCCAACATATTATATAATTATTCTTTTCAAGATATATGGTAACAGTTTATGAACAAGGGGTTGAAAATACTCTTCATTGCTATACATTGCAACACATAAGTATTAGAGAAGACGAAAATTATTCCTGTACTTTACATTTCTACTTGAGTAAAAGTACAAAAAATGTTCATAGGTATTAAATGTACTGCTGTATGAAAACTATATCTTTATACAGTATACATCAACATTTTTCATTCTACTGCACTTCATACTTTTATACGGAGAGAGTTGTCAGTTGTTACTAACACACAATGAGAGAGTCATTATGCCAGAAACTATAACAAACTGTAAGTTCACACTTTTGGTCTCATGAAGGGTCCTCATTTAAGACAATAACATTTTTTAGAAATAGTGGAGAAAAAAGTAATATATCATGTATTAGAATGCAGTGAAGTTTTGTAGCTTAAATACAGTAACAAAGCGACAAAAAACAACTTTGTTTCATTCCATACTGGGCATTATTGTGGCACACATACTTTACTTAAACAGATTTTTTAATTTGATTTAGACCTCATTTAGGCCTTTAAATGGCTCGATAGTCGTTTCTTCTATTCTCATCTACTCAGTGGTTGTACTGTACTTGACTGTAAATAGGATAAAAGAAAAAAATCAATCCAATACAATTTTATTTATATAGCACTTTTAGCTATGTCAATTTTTAATAGTTCCATCAATGTATGCCTAAGCCTAACCAAACCATTTACATTCATTTCAGTTTAAATTCATCTACATGGTTATTGATTTTTAACCCCCACATCAACCTCATTGGTCTTTAGGCTCTTCATGTGGATCCATCTTTAGCAGCAGTGACTGGAATTGAAGAGAACTCCAGAATCATACCATCCAGCTGCAATCTTCTAATCCAAAACCATGTAGTAGTACTATAGCTAGTCATATGCGGCTGAGGTTTAATGCAAAGGGCTGTAGTATGTGAATGAACTTGGGCATGAGCAAGTCCTAACCCTCCTCGTATTTCAATATGTTGGCGTAAGCAAACTTATAGGAAAGAAACAATATCCTTTCACCTCCCTAGAAAGTATGGATTCAATTACATTTGGAAAACCTTGTTGCACTTTTTTGCTTAGATTCCCTATATTTAACTTAGAAGCCGAAAGAAGAAGAAGAAGAAGACCTAGCTATATTTATTGTTTATTAGTGGCATGTTATGTTTTATTGGTACAATTAAGGACAGCCAATGAACACCCAGTGGACACTGATAGAGACCATTGAGACATCATTAAATTATATCCAGAGACCAGAATGTTTCTACAGTAGATTCTTTGTTTTGATGATAATGATTTAATCAAGCACACAATACATAATGGAAATCGGTGAATGGTTCCGGTTTGAGTCTGGTTCCTCTCAAGATTTTCTCCTCATACAATGTCAGGGAGTTTTTCTTGGCCACAGTCACCACTGGCTCATTATTGGGGATACACTTATAAGGAACAAAAATTATATGGACTGATTAATAAATGTAAAAGTTATATTTGTGTTCAATTTAAGTCTGTAAAGCTACTTTGGGACAATGTCCACTGTTAAAGGTGCAGTACAAATAAACATTGAATAGAACTGAAATCATTTGCTAATGGTTTTGATGCAATGGTATTTATAGCATCAGAATTAGAATAATCTTTATTGCTAAGTATTATGGGTTGTATGTACAAGTAATTTATCATGGTGTGCTGGCGCTACAGAAATATGAAAAACTATTAAAAAAATAGAATAATAAATAAATAAAATAATAAATACATAAAAATACATTAACATAAATGCAGGGTATGTAAAATGACAATGTAAATAATAATGCAAATAATAATCTAAGTGAGGCAGTGCCATGATCTGTTTAAGGTTCAGCGTTGTAATATGTTGATTGTGTTAATGCAACACATGAAAGTAACAGTGTGGGTTTTACATTAGTGCAATTTAATGGTTTATAATGGAAACCATTTGGATTTTTGTGATGGTTTTTATACATTTAATATTTTTAACAGAAGATGTTAAATTCAACTTTTTGCCTGACACCCATACCTTATAAAAGGCCATGCTTCTCTCTCTCTCTCTCTCTCTCTCTCTCTCTCTCTCTCTCTCACTCACTCACTCACTCACTCACTCACTCACTCTGGTCAGTGATGGGAAGCAATGAAGTACAAATACTTAGTTTTTTTGTACTTAAGTAGATTTTTCTGGTATTAGTAATTTACTTCACTATTTATTTTTCTGACAACTTTTTAATATAAGAGAAGATACACCTGTATTCATCCCACAGTGGGGAAATTTCTCTGTTACAGCAGCAAAGAAAAAATAAATGAAAATATATAAAAAAAATAGACACATACTATAGTATACAGTATATACACAACACAATGTATAAATACAAATTAGGAAAAAAAGAGACCTTTTTACTTTTACTCGTTACATTTTTACACAAATATGTGCTGAAAACGGCACAGTGAGAAAAAAAAATATGTCACCAAATAGATTAAAACTAAAGAAACGAGTCTGGATTGAAAATGTAAGAAGTAGAAAGTGCTCCAAAGCAGTGGTATAAAGTATTTGAGTAAATGTACTTTGTACTACAGTACAGTTGTGTTCAAAATTATTCAACCCCCACTGAAATTGATTGTTTTGGTCGGTTTGACATTGATTATGGTCATTCAGTCATCCTGCTTACAATTAAATCAAAGAGGCACGTGTAGGTCAGACAAATATAACATAACATTTATAATGAAATAACCACAAATGTCTTTTCTGAGCTCACATCATTATCAGTTTTATTCAACCCCCAAGTGACATTCAATCTTAGTACTTAGTACAACATCCTTTTACAGTTATAACAGCTTTTAAACGTGAAGCATAGCTTGACACAAGTGTCTTGCAGCGATCTACGGGTATCTTCGCCCATTCATCATGGGCAAAAGCCTCCAGTTCAGTCACATTCTTAGGCTTGCGCACTGCAACTGCTTTCTTTAAGTCCCACCAGAGGTTCTCAATCGGATTTAAGTCTGGTGACTGCGATGGCCACTTCAAAATGTTCCAGCCTTTAATCTGCAACCATGCTCTAGTGGACTTGGAGGTATGCTTGGGATCATTGTCCTGTTGAAAGGTCCAACGTCTTCCAAGCCTCAGGTTTGTGACGGACTGCATCACATTGTCATCCAATATCTCCTGGTACTGAAGAGAATTCATGGTACCTTGCACACGCTGAAGCTTCCCAGTACCTGCAGAAGCAAAACAGCCCCAAAGCATGATTGACCCCCCGCCATGCTTCACAGTAGGCAAGGTGTTCTTTTCTTCATAGGCCTTGTTCTTCCTCCTCCAAACATAGCGTTGATCCATGGGCCCAAACAGTTCTAATTTTGTTTCATCAGTCCACAGAACACTATCCCAAAACTTCTGTGGTTTGTCCACATGACTTTTGGCATACTGCAGTCGACTCTTCTTATTCTTTGGGGACAGCAAGGGGGTGCGCCTGGGAGTTCTGGCATGGAGGCCTTCATTACGCAGGGTGCGCCGTATTGTCTGAGCAGAAACTTCAGTACCCACATCTGACAAATCTTTTCTCAGTTCCTCAGCAGTCACACGGGGACTTTTCTCCACTCTACGCTTCAGGTAGCGCACAGCAGTCGAAGTCAGCATCTTCTTTCTGCCACGACCAGGTAGCGTTTCAACAGTGCCCTTTGCCTTGAATTTGCGAATGATGCTTCCTATGGTGTCTCTTGGTATGTTTAACATCTTTGCAATCTTCTTATAGCCATTGCCCTTCCTGTGAAGAGTAATCACCTGTTCTCTTGTCTTCCTGGACCATTCTCTTGACCTCACCATGTTTGTAACCACACCAGTAAATGTCTAGAAGGAGCTGAGTATCACAGTCATTTTAAAGCTGCCTAATTGGTGCTTATTAGGCTTTATTGCTGCTCCCTGATATCCACAGGTGTTTTCAATACCTGATTGAAAACACTTCATTGAACCTCTGTTCTTCAGAGTGGTAGTCTTTAAGGGGTTGAATAATTATGTCAATGAAGAATTCACAAAAGAAACATTTACTACTGTATTACAAAACTAATTGATGTCATTTTAGTTGCATATGGTTCTTTAAGAAGTCCTTGTAGGATTTCATTCTGAATACAATTACAAATGTACACTAAATTCCCTAAAACCATTTACAGCATTGGGGGTTGAATAATTTTGAACACAACTGTAAATATTTTTTGCTACTTTCTAGTTTTTTTGTGACATGATACTGTAGTTGTAATTGTTAATTAAATACACCTTTTTAAAGGATTGCTTTACTACTTTATCTTTTTTTTTTTATTGAATTTGTTGTGATTTTGAGGACTAGTGTATCCTGAAACTGTGTTCAATACCAGCAAAATATGATGGATTTAGTTTTCCAGTAAGGTATCTATACTTTTACTCAAGTATAATTTTCAGATACTCTTTACACCTTTATATATATATATATATAACATAGACTGAAAGAAACACATACTGTATTAAGATCCAAAACAATAAATTTTTTGCTGATATTGAAGCTGGAGAGACACCATTAACCCTGATGTACAGTAATAGTGGAATAAAGGGAAGTGGTTACTGGGTTACTGTACTGTTTCGTTGATTTCTGTAAAGCTGCTTTGAGACAATGTGAAAAGCGCTATAGAAATAAACTTGACTTGACTTGACTTACTAACCGGAAGGTCGAGGGTTCAAGTAATGCCAAATCGCTAAACACCTGCTTCTGGGGACTCAATCAAGGCCTTGTTCTCCAGGGACGCTGTATGATGCTTCTGCGACTGACCCCAGCTTGCTTACATCTCTGGGATATGTGGAAAAAAAAGAATTTCACTGTCCTATAACGTACACAAGTAAAAAAGCACCTTGGACCGTGCACATGTACCTTCATTTACCATTAAAGCATTCAACCTACCACAGAAGCTGCTGATGCAGTTTTACTCAGCTGCCTTCGAGTTTGCCCTGTGCACATCGATAACTGGCTGGTTTGGTTCACTGAAAGACTACAGAGGACAGTCTGGACTCCTGGGAGGATTTTTAGTTATTATCTCTCTGCCCACTCTTCACAAACTGTACACCACCAGTGAGTGAAGAATCCAAATCCACCATTCACATCACACAACCAGCTTACTAGCTTTTTTAATCTGCTGCCCTCTGGCTGGCACTACAGAGCACCAAACACCAGCACTTTCCACATTCATTTGCAATATACAATATATTAAAGCAATATACAGTGTATATTTCTATTTCTTATATATTACATTGCATGTACTGAATCAGTTTTTATATACTACTTAGATATGTATGATATGTAAATTGTGTATGTCACAATAAACTCTGATTCTAAATTAAACTCTGATTCTGATTTTGAAGACATGTTGTAAGACTATAAGGTTCATGGTCTCATTAAAATGAGGACTGTTTGTTGTCTTTTCTACCTAAAAACAATAAAGAAAAAGTTTCCTATGTATCATTCATGTAGTAATATCATGCAGTTTATAGTTTACTATCGTGTTAAAAGTGTGTGATGGTGCTGAAAGATCATGTCTTAGATATTGCTTACAGTCAGAATATGTTTTGAGGCAGAGGCTGGTTATAAAACAGCAGAGGTGGAAAGTAACAAAATTACATTTACCCATGTTGCTGCAATTGGGCAGTCTTTTGTGTGCTTCTACTTTTTCAAATAATTTTTAATATCTGTAAATGTACTTTTATTAAGTATGTTTTGTTTGAAGTATTGTACTTAACTACATTTACTACAAGACTTAGTTTACATTATTGTCATACTGTTGCGTTGCATCAGTTTGTGACGTTGCTAATGTGGTTTAGCACCAGGGTCAAATTTGTCAATGCACAATGAAGCTATTACCAGTGTCACAATTTAAGTGGCATTTAAAATGAAAGGAATGTGTTATTTTGGAGTAGATCTGCTGATGTTGCATTGGATTTGAACATTATTGTATAACCAATCACACACTAATGTTGAGAATGCAGTGTCCAATCAAAGCGTTTTGATTCGTCACTGTGAAAAATGGCGAAGTTGTTCAATGTGTGCACTGTCTGAATTCTGAATCTGCATTTACGATTTTTCTCATTATCAAAAATAAAATTATAACAGAGAATTTATAAGAGAATTTTTTTCTTAGCTGCGAAATCTTAAAATATTTTGTTATTACACTCTAATTTGTAAAGGTGTTCCTTCAATTTACATTTGAAATTACACTAAAATTCCCCACCACTCGCTGTTAAAAATGTAACTCTGTAAATTTTACTCTGAGTAAATTTTAAATGAGCATCTTTTTACTTTTACTTGAGTAAATTTTAGACCAGTAACTTTAATTGTACTTAAATAAAATTTCATTGAAATAACAGTACTTTTACTTGATGATATTGTATATATCATATATATATATAAAACAGACACACACAAAACAGTTGCATATTCCTATCCTAGTACCTTTGATCTCTTTGAAATATATATATATATACTGTATATTTATACTGTATATTTATATAATACATTTCAGGTGGTGGCATATTACTGATTGTTGAACCAAAACTGTCAAAAGTGTGTATTTAGTATGTTTTTATATCTTCATAGGGATTAAAAGTGTCCACCGGCATAAGAATATGTGACAATTTTGCGTGTGTGTGTGTGTGTGTGTGTGTGTGTTTACACCTCAGCAGGAACTGCATGGCATGGCTTTTGAATGCTACTAAAAATGTCTTCACCAATGTAACGCATGTGTTATTTATCCCTTAAGTGTGAGGCTTTACCTTTCTGAAAGAAAGAGAGAGAGAGAGAGAGAGAGAGAGAGAGAGAGAGAGAGAGAGCATCTGGAGTAGTCTTTTCCCTCCATGTTTCTGTGAATTACTTCTGCACAGGAGGGTAATATTGTCCCAGAGAGTGGAGTAAAAGATTGATCCAGCTGTGCACACAATCTGTACCACACATTCACACACACACACACACACACACACACACACACACACACACACACACACACACACACACACACTTGGAAGGCATGCCATACATGGGCACTCACATTGCACGGTAGAGCACATACACAAAGACGCTCAGAGTGATTAAGGCCTCTAGACACACACACAGCTATGCACACAAGCACACACACACACACACACACACTCTCTCTTTCACACACACACACACACACACACACACATATATACACACACACATATATACTCCACATGTGGTGTGCGAAGGGGCTAGTTAAGCATGATTTATCTCCGCTTGGGGATTCCAGGATGGCTCTGGTTCAACCGATTTCCCGGAGCAAGCGGAAGCAGCTACCAGCCGTATCAGGCAGGAATTCTCATCCTTAGCCCTCCTGGGTGAGAAGCCACATGAACAAGTGAAGAACCTAAAGAAATCCACTAATCCTCTACATCCATGTCTGTTACTCATCACCCAGGTATTTTAAATAATCGCAATTTAGAACCTGGCCACCAGGAGGCGCAGTACAAACAGGAAATCACTCAAGGTTTGGCAGAACACCATGACTGGGAACTATCTGAGAAGCAAGAACTCATGTCCAATTAGTGTCACTGAACAGGAGGGCTGGCTTAAAAAAATATCCCACATTCAGGGCACAGAATCCATTCGAATGTAGTTTCATGAGACACAATCTATCAATACAAACATACAACAAAGAGCACAGTATTTGCAAAGTAAAAAAAAACAAAAACTAATTCATGTAAAACTGCTATTTAGTAGTTATTACTACTTATTAGAGCTTTATTAATGGTTGCAATACGTACTGAATTGTCTGACATTATGTGCTTGAAAACTTTACACCACTGCAATAATGGGTTCAGATTTTGGCCAGACAATGATGCTGATTCATTTCTATAATATAATATATATATATATATATATCCAACATCCAGCTTCATAACCATGAATAAATAGATAGATAGATAGATAGATAGATAGATAGATAGATAGATAGATAGATAGATAGATAGATAGATAGATAGATAGATAGATAGATAGATAGATAGATAGATAGACGCTTTTGTATTTGCAATATAATTTCAGCAAAAGACAGATATTGTACCTACTGGTATAAGTTGGTACCATGAGGACATCATTCATAATTTAATTAAGCGCACAAACACAATGCACTGAAAAATTTTTTTTTAATGATTTTTAATGGTATTTGTAGTGGAAAATATTTGAATTTCTGTTAAAAAATTTTAATTTTTTAAAGCTTGTATACAGAAATATAGGATGTGTTATTGTTACTTTTATCACCAATAACCAGAGGCTCAAATCTTCTGTTCAACATTAGCTTTTGGAATATACCTTTACCTTAGAACAGGCCACATTTCTCTCTTTTTTTCTCTCTCTCTTGCATTTAATAAAGTCCTCTTAATACATCCAATCGTTTCCACACACTTTCTTTATTTTACAGTCTCAGAGGAAATATTCACTTTCCTGTGTGGCTACCTGGCCAACTGACCATGCGGAATAAATCTCTATTACTGATATATCTCCAGCTGAGATTGGAGCATCGATATGTGCAATGAGAGCACAAATCAAACTACACCGAAGCCTTGGATACTCCATGTTTTCATTTTTTTCCTAATACCCAGCTGACCGTTTGAGATATTTTCGAAGACACATTGAGAGGGGAAAAAAAAACATGGTGTTGAGCTTTTCAGCAGATGGATCCGTATTGTAAGAAAACAGTTGGAAACGGAACCTCATTTTGTAATATTGTCTTCAAACAGGCAAGACTGCCAGCTTTGCTGAGGCCCCGGACATTTTTCCTTAACCGGTGTACATATAAATATATTATCAGAATTTATAGTTGTGGTTTAATGTCGCTTTTGGGATCGAAGTCAACTTCAGACTACACACAGCTGCGTGTACAGACACAGGCGGGCCACAGCGCAGGCAGGTAAACGGAGCATGCACAAAGACACACACCTTTACAAGACATCGCCCCTTACTAGGTGCTGACAGGACCACACATCTGGTCTCGTACAAAACGGCTGGAATGCTATAAACATTTATTTCAGCGGCGACCTACACGGTTTCATTTCAAACAGTCCCGGGGAAACATGCTCGTCTACCTGAGCACAATAATAAACAGAGAAAGGCTGGATTCACACAAGGAAAAACATACAAATATTTCTGGGGGGCCTTCATTACGGCGTGTCGACGAATAGGTCGAGATGCACATGTTTTCAGATTTCCGGTTTTAAATTCGCGGAATTGGATTAGGAATTAACACCGACTAAATGCGTTATGTACAAGTAAGAGCGGCAAATTAAAACATTATTTAAAAAAATTGCACTGTTTATTGCAAATTGGTGTCAGAATTTTTTTTTTCTGCATAATCTCTGAACGTTAGAATTCCTAAAACCTATAAATCTACAATAAATAAATAATTAAGTGAGTAAATAAATAAATGAATGAATGAATAAATGAATGAATGAACAAATAAATAAATAAATAAATGTCACATAGTATTTATTTAAAAATCTTATATAGTCAGGAGAGTACAGAGAAAACTGTATTTTGCCATATTCATACTCTTACATTACATTTCCGCAATAAACCACAAAAATCTTTTTTGTACATAAATACACCATTTCTTTTTGTATATTTAGATATGGATATTTTTTATTTTTTAACCCCATCTCGTTATTCACTTGTTTTTTAATTCATTCAGACTTTTTCATTCACGATATTCATGTTAAAATCCCAGTTTTACTGTCTACAGTGTGCCTGTTAATCTCACATGATCTGCATACATAAAAAGGACAAATTCCATAAATTGTATTTACAGTGTGTATAAATTCTAACATTGTTTATAAATGAATGAAAGTGCGATGCGTTTTTTTTTTTGTGTGTGTTTAAGTTGACATTTCCTCCAATTTGAGTTCTGCAGATACATTTATTACATTTTCTTATGCGGATAAATCTCTTTGTTATCATTAATTGTTGAAGAATTGTTCATTATTTGCCTTCACATAATCAACGATCATCATTCTTTTTTTCTTTTTTTTTTAAATACATACAGTTTATGGTGGACAAATCTGAAGTTCAAGTTTCATGTAGAACATCATCTTGTAAGGCCGAATGTAAAATATTTCAATACATTACAGTTTCTATTGTGATGTATCATAATGTTATGTTTGTCTATTACACCTCTTGACATTTAGCCATTGCAGTGTATTAAGGAAATCTGAAATGAGTTTACTGTTCTGCTTATGATGTCCTGGTCTAGACAGGAAATATGCTCTGATGTGTCCAAATGTTAGACATCTTTCAAAAACAGATTTAAAACTTTTTGTTGTTGTTGATTTTGATTAAACCCATATGCTGTGCACTTCAACCTCCATCATTCATCTCTTCACATAATGCTTTTTTAATATGTCTATTTTGTGATGTGTCTTTATAAAGCGAGGCAGTCAGTTGTTTTTAAAATCATAAAAATGACTAAATATTCGACTTACGTCTTCATCATCATACGTGCTATATGCCATTACATTGTATGCTCTTTGGATATTCGTACGAGTGACGACACACAGTGAATAGCACAATGTTGCGTTGGAAGCTTATCATAACATGAAGAGAAACCCAATTTACGACTTGGTGGATTTCATGTACGTTCGGGGATTTGTAGTTATGGATTCTAAACTACTCTATTCAGTATTCCTAGATGTAAAAACATTTGATACCAAAATTGCCCCAAGCATTGACATGAAACAAACTAGCAGAGCAGAAAGCAATAACTATCATGCACAAGAAAAAAAATCGATGCCTTGAATGAGTTTTCCGCTCAACCTTGTAATTAAATAAGAAATGAAGCATTGGGAGATAATTGTTAGGTTGAAAGTGTAAAATGAAGCATTGAGTCAAGACATGAGTCAGTCTGGGCCTTGCCTTCATTAGCCTACTAAATGCAAGTGTGGGATTTTTGTCTATGTGTGTGCGTTTGTGTATGTGTGTGTGCTGGAAGTGTGTGTCTGTGTGTGTCTGTGTGTGGTGAGTGGTCCCACCCATGTTTGTTCTGCCAGCAGTCTGCTCTTGCTGCGAAGTCAGACCTCACACAGCGCTCAGCTCCTCAGAGCCTCCACACTCACTCTGAGATCAGCATCCGCCGAACACTGCCTTTGTGTGTTAACCCTCATGTTCTGCTCACTAGTTAGCAATAGATCTCCCATTTGCACAAGCTTGCACCTTGTGTGTCACATTCGAGTAGATCACGGCCTCAAGATCTTTTCGGAGGTGGATTTCTAAACTATGAAATGATGTAGAAAATGTAGAAAAATGTGATAAATTCCCATTTTGTATAGTATTTTAAGAAATAAAAATGGCATATTTCTGATTTAGTAGCCTGGGATTAGCTTGTGTTGTTCATGTTGTGTTAATGGTTATGAATTGAAAGGCAAACAATTGTGTCAGTGAAGGACAATCAGTGAATGTTAGCATGCTAATATGTTGTTTAATAGAAATTAGCTCAATGCTTGTAACTAGCTGTCACAATACAAAGTAATTTGATAAACTCTAAAAAAAAAAAACAGCAGATTAGATTCTTAGAGGGATTATTAGATTTGTTAGATTGGTTTACATTTGAGGTCTTGCTAGAAAACAAATGGAGATTATTCTTTGGAAATGCAAAGTAAACGTCAAAAGGTGAGAGAAAATCAAAGTAGACCACACATTTAACTACAGCAACAAAGTAATGATGGTTGTCATTATAGCTGTCTCTTCTTGTGGTTTTAATGACAGAAAGCATGAAATGCCCTTTGGTCTATTTACGGAGATGTAATACCAACACTTTGTCCTTCAATACGATCGCTTCAATGCTGTAATTATGGCAAAATAGCGCATTATTACGGACGTCCTCGGTGCTTTATGCCTCCTTTCATCTTTGAGGACTTTGGGCAAGAGGAGAAATTAATGAAACACCACATCATGTTTCTTCTTGCTCATTTATTTTTTTGTCTTTTTGCCAACCAGAAGTGCTGTACAAACACAATCGAAGGCTATTTCTACTGTTCCAGACGGTGGCTGATGTTTCCTCTTGAATCACTTTCCAAGTATTTTACACGCATTCAATTTGAAAGCCAGACTGACTCTACTCTGGTTGTTCTGATATACAATAAGATTGGAATCCACACACACACACACACACACACACACACACACACACACACACACACACACACAAACACTGATTCTGAAGCCATACAAGTAAACCATGAGTGAGATTTGGCACAGACTCTGTGAGCTATTCCTTTCGTTGTCGACCAGGGATAAATCAAATCTTTATAAATCTGTTTAAGGATTTTTATATTTCCCCTTTTGGCCTGAAGCCTGGATTTCGGTCACTGTACTAGGTAGACCTGGGCCAGCTGGACAGCACTAGCAGGACCTCAGGGACAGACACACAGCATAAGTCCTATCATTACAAATAAAGTCTTTAAACGTTGAGAGAAAAAATATATATTATTTTAAATGAAAATCCCTTAACCATAAACAAGTTCTTGTAGGCCTACAGTAGAGCTAGCACACATCCGCATCCAGAAAAATCCCAGAAAATTAATGAGTGTGGTTGTGATGGGTGCCCAAGGACAGACTCCCCACAGAGAGAGACAGGGTGAGAGTGAGACAGACAGAAAGACAACACAGGGGTTTTTTTTGTATCAGTGAGGGGTCTGTGTGTGGTTAGAAGACCTCACAGTCAGATGGGTTTGGGGCAAACAGTCTGTGCAGACACACACAAAGATCACAAGCACCAACAAGTGTGTGTGTGTGTGTGTGTGTGTGTGTGTGTGTGTGTGTGTGTGTGTGTGTGTGGCATGCATGTAACCCTTTTTTCTGCTCTCCTGTGGCGTCTCTTCCAGAATTCTCCAAAACACACTTTCGTCTCGGCAGTAAAACGTACAAACTTCCACACCTGTACACCGTGCTGTGTGTACGGATGTTCTTACCGAATTAAACAGAGTCTAGTATTTATGCTTAAATGCGAATGTGTGCCGGGAATTAGCGCACAGCAAGCACCCCGAGAAGCTGGAATGAGTGCAACTTTCGTGTTTAGGCGTTATAATAATAATAAAAAGAAAAAAAGAAGAAAAACCGCAACATAACTCCCATTTTCCACTCCCACGGCCATGTTTGGACAGATTTGTACTCAAACACCAAATACTACCTCCAGGCCTTTCTCCCTTCTCTTTCTCTCACACACTCCTTTTCTTTTTCTGGGTTTTGCTTGCTTTACCATCACGACTGTTTCATTATCCAATTTCTGGCCCAAGTTGCCCACTTGAATCTCTGCCACCCTGCAAGTTATAGCAATCATTAACCAAAAGGAGAGACGAGGCAAGCTAGGCCAGGCGTGTGAAGCAGCCAGAGGCTTGGATTTCAGTACGTACAAGAAGCTCTGGGCGTCCACATCTCCAGCCTGAGGGCCGGAAGGTCTGCTTGTCCGCCTTTACAAGGCCACGAGCGGGTTTTATGAAGTGTCACCGTGCAAAGCCCTTGTTTAAAAGCTACAGGGGGGTAAATGGGAATTCTCAGAGCAGTTATCACAAATTAGAAAGCTCAAGGGGGCACATATGCTTTCTGCCCCCAATATCAATGCTGATGAGGCGTGTAAAGCACTATTTCTACTTGTCTCTCAAGTCATTCTGGAGTTTAATAACATCTTAGTGAAAAATTGCACAGCAGAAAAAAAAATGGTTGTGAGAAAATGTTGGGGAAAAAGACCTTTTTTTTAAGTTTGTAAGATACGCAAGCAGCATTCATTTCAGAAATGATCAGAGGGTTACTCATATTTAGGCCTCACAAGTTTTCTGCCAGGCATCTGTTCTGATGTGTGTTGCAAATCAAATGCGAGAAAAACTGGCATGCGTTATGACAGAAACGAGTACAGCAATCTGTCTTTGTTTTGCATCCTAAATGGAGCAGAGGAAGGCAGAAAAACGAATAATATTATGCACGTTATGCACTATTTAAGTATTTGTGTGATCTAGCTTGATGGAGCAACAAAATACCGCAACATAGGAATGACGGCACCTGAAACCGGAGAACTTTACACCACAATGATTGGCAATAAGTTACATTTCACTTACTTCTAATAAAAAAAAATCACTCTCAATTTAGATCTTCATGCAGTGAACTTTAGGAGTCCAGGAACCACTTTGATTACTTTGCTAAATAGATACAGTACTGGTGAATGATACAGAACATCGCAATTTATGTACATGACCATTCATCGACCTCATCTGGATATCATAGAATTGCAGCATGATGATGTTTTGACTATAAACCCAATACTCTAGCTTAAGAGTTTTTTTTAACAGTCTTTTTGTTATGATGTTGTTCTAGACAATACAGTGGTTCAAGACATATGCATTTACAGATATTACAAAATAACCTCATATACAGAAAATGCACTTTATTTTACCTTTCCTTCGTTTCATTCACCTTCAGTACCTCTCCTTGGTTATTTTTTAGTGATTCACGATTCCATTTTATTGAAAATCAGTAAGTGGCATTAATTCACACCTAGGGGCAATTCACCATAGTCATATTTGGCTACCAGACTGTTTCCTCCATACAGTAACATAAATGATTTCATGCCTGCTCAGTAGGCTTGTAGCAGAACAGTTTGCTTCTTCATCCTCATTGGAGTCAAAACAAATTTTCTCACAACTAATTACTAGTAACAAAGTCCTATCCACCTTAACTATAGAAGTTGGGGCTGTTTATCAATGTGGTTAGGTGGTTTAGATGGTATATTTGTCACGGATAGACCAGGCGTCAGAAACTGGGAGTAAAATATTATTTTCTTTTACTGTTTAAACATACACACACAAGAGTTTGAGATGTGACTGGAGCAAATGGTACACTTAACTGAGTGCTCCTTAGTAGAGTAGCCAGGAAAATGGAAGCATGGAAGCACAGGGAACCAGAGAGGTAGGGAGTCCAGGTGATCTATGGTCGTAACTGGTAGATCGGTATGAGAGAAGAAGAATAGGGACCTTATAAAGGGGACAGGTAAATGGAGGACAGGTGTAGGTGATTAGTAGGAGGAGGACATGTGTAGGTGATTTGTAGGAGGGAGAGGCTGAATGAGAGTGTGAGCATTGGAGGGAGGCGTGACTGGTAGCTCCCTGACAATATTATTTTTTATATATATTTATTTCTGTTAATTAGATTATAATATCATATTCCAAGCAAAGAAATCAATCTCATACACACAGACACACACACAGACACACACACACACACACACACACACACACACACACACACACACACACACACACACACACATGCAGACACTACTCTTGAGGAAGAATGTAAAATCAAGTAATCATGTAGAGTGTGGTTTCCTGGGGTGCAGTCAGCGTTTCAATTCATCCCAAAGATGTTCAATAGGGTTGAGGTCAAAACTATAAAGCCGGCAAATCAAGATCTTCCACCCCAACCCATGTAAGCCATATCTTCATGTTGCTGGCTTTGTGGTAGAGAACCACATATAGCTGGAAAAGTCATATTTACATAAACATCGTGAATACATTATAGATTTGTGCATGTTGAAAACTGTTAATTAAAATATAAGTAGAAACTGGTAACAGTGACACCATGTAGTGTGAATTAGTGAGCAATTAGATCATTCCTCTTTAAAAAACGTTTTACATTCCACATTGCAGCTGGCAGATCATAAACCCTGTTGTATAAGACACACACTATGAGACACACACTACTCTCTTTCTCTCTCTCTCTCTCTCTCTCTCTCTCTCTCTCTCTCTCTCTCTCTCTCTCTCTCTCTCTCTCTCTCTCTCTCTCTCTCTCTTAGATTTTCACATACGCACAGTTTTTTCTGCTCTTATGGCCAAGTGAATGTCGATGGGCTATAAAAACAAATTTCTAATTGCTTGATTCATAAAACCAGGTCATAAATACTTTCCCATCCACACAGAAGACAGTTATATAGCACGGTTAGCCCTGAAGCGCTTCTCCGTCATAACATGATGACACTGAGCGACTTTTCCACTACCTGCTTTTGCTATTTAGGACGTTTACAAATGGAGCAGTTGTGTGGTCGTGACTTACGCCTCTTTATCGCTTGCTAATGGCACTGCGAATGTGTTTTCTTGCACATTCTCTGTCAATGAGATGTCACTGGGGGAGACCTGTGTTAATAGAAACCATGTGCTAAAAACTTCCTTTTCGGTTCTCCTCCATGTTGGGTGGAAACATATCATAATTTTTTCCTTTGTCATTGTTCAAATATTTTAACTCTTGTGTAAACAATTTTACAATCGCTAATCTTGCACTCATTTCACTATGTTCTCCCATTTTCACATACTTTATAATAAATCTTGCATCCAACCTGTGAAATAAAGAACATAACAGTAGATAGATACAACTGAACATATCGAACGTATATTTAACAGATATACAGTATAGCTACATTTTACATTAGAATTTAGTCATTTAAATATTTCATGATGTTATTTTATATATCTATTTTTTGCATTAATGCATTAATCCATTAGCATCTTGTGTTTGAAACACTCTTTTCCGTCACTTTATGAAAAATTTTAATTTTTTCGTTTTGTGTCCCACAACATTCACTTAACCCTGTTACCTGAGCATGTTTATCCCTATACTTAGCAGGAAGTTTTACTATTTAAATTTCTTGTTTTGTAAAAAAAAAACATACTTTTTCCGTTAAGAAAATTTTGGATTTGAATAAGGAGATTACAAAGTCATTATAATGTCTTTAATGATCTTGTTGCTATTAAATGGATGCAACTTAAGTGCAGTTTTTGTGTTTGATAATTCTGTAAAAACATAATGACCCTGTTACCCTGATGATCTATCTATCTATCTATCTATCTATCTATCTATCTATCTATCTATCTATCTATCTATCTATCTATCTATCTGTCTGTCTGTCTGTCTGTCTGTCTGTCTGTCTGTCTGTCTGTCTGTCTGTCTGTCTGTCTGTATAGTATTGATGGTTTTATATAGCCGTGGCATTATAATGGTATAAAGTGGTGGGTTGGTTCAGGTAGGACACTACTTTTTCTTATATTTCATGTTGCAATTCTTTTTCTTTTATGTTTTAGTTGGAGAAATAGTCATGAACAGTCTTAAAAGTATGAAAAAGACAATCTGTAAGTCTGTGTATAATGGATTTGATCCACTGTAGCATGTTAAAAAGTTTGATGTGCTAGTGAAATTCAGATTAGACAGTAATTCTGGCATTGAGAAAGTAGCTGATGTCTGTGGAGCAGAATAAGAGCCAGATATCATTTTCCATTTTCAGATAAAGTAAAAAAAAAGAGTGTTTTGAGACATAGGAGGGCGTGTAGTCCTGCAGAGTTCAGTGTGTTTATCCATGTCACAGTCTATCAGCGGCTGACCATGAATAAGGAAGGGGAGGGGGACGGGGTTGCTGTTTTTGTTTCCGTGGCCCCCACTTTTCTGTCTCTTTTTCTATTTCCCTCATACACACACACACACACACACACACACACACACACACACAAACAAACCACACCAAGCATGTTGTGCTTACGGCGGTCAGAGGCCTCCCTGTGGGTGGTCTGGCCCCGGCGCATGTTTATGATCTAAACCGACCTAATCCGGGTGGCTTGTTTAAGGGAATTGAGAATGATTTATAAGAGCTGCTTGGGCCAAAGGCGCAGGAAATCAGGAGGAAATCGAGCCCTGTGGTAGCTGTGCGACTTTTGTGGCTTGATCCGTCAGTCTCACTTTTCCGCTCACCTTCACGAACGCTGCACTGGCTCCCTTTCAAACCCAAGGTTTGAGCGAATTTGTTACGGCTGCACTACGCATTTGCATAGTTATAATCATATTTTAGACTAGATTGGAGCAGTGGGAGATGTTGGGATGTTGAGAAAAAAAAGATGACATGTAACTTGTAGGTTCAGATTTGGGTTCTAGAGGATGGAGTGGAAATGTAAACACTGTCAATGAGCCACTGTCTGGCCCCTGAGCAAGTTTCCCTTGTCCAGAGATTTCTTTGTATAAAAAGCACCTGCCATTACATACATTGTAAAATGTAAATATAAGATCATCTTTCACACACATTCTGTTCTTCCAAATACATTTAAAAACACAGATGTGTGTGTGTGTGTGTGTGTGTGTGTGATATGTGTATGTGCGCAGCAAGTCTCACCTCATGCTCTTCTTTCAGAGACATTCGTATGAATTTGAGATCACTGTATGAATTAGGGACTACTTCAGAGACCAGGGTGGCATATGAAATGCATTTCTTTCGTACAGCTGCATGTCATCATTAAGAGAATCAACAAGAACTTGTGTTTTTCATTCCACCATGCAGAGCATGCTGTGGTCACAGGGACAGTGTTCTTAAAGAGCAGCTAATCAGTGCAGAAGTGCCAGTGGCATGCGCTGACTTTTATGATGGCCCTGCTTCGAATCACAATCCACCTTTAAACGGCCCAAAAGAAATGATGCCACCAATACGCAGCTGACAGCTTGTAAATAAAGATGGATTGGAGGAATTGTGTGGCTGCAAAGGCGATGGTTGCCAGAACCTCGGGGCCTCGCACAAGTCTAATAACAAGCAGGGGGTCGATTTTTATTGAATGCAGCTTTTCATTGGTCTTTTTTCCCAGTCCTTCTTATTCATCTGCTCGTTGGCGATGGCTTGTGCTTCTTTGTCCATTTTCAGTTTTATTATCACAGGGTTTGTAATTAGATATTTATAAACTGCTATTATGTATATATACTAATGTTAAGTATTATAACAAGTGTGTAGGTAGTGAGACTATATAAACATGATTAATTCTGTATACCACAACACATTCGCATTACAGGGTCTGCCTCTTCACAAAGTATTGCAGTAAAATATTGAATATATTTGTATGTTCTTATATATATATATATATATAGTATATACAGTATTGTTTCTTTACTAACAGTGACATTATGAACAGCAATTAATAGTGAGGGTTTCTATAAGGAGACACTTATTTAATATTTTTGGAGGGAGTCTCCAGTATCAGGGCTTCATAACAGTTATATGTACACACACACACACACACACACACACACACACACACACACACACACACACACACAGTACATAGGGTAAATATGTGTGTGTGTGTGTGTGTGTGTTTAGAATAGAGAGGTTTTGTGGTTTTTCTGTGACTGTATAAATAACTATAGCTGTTTTTTCCCTCGCATAAATAGGAACGTCCACAATGTCCACAACGTTAAACATGTCTATAAACATATACAGTACAAAGTATAGTTATTATAGTAATCTATTTGTTTAGCTTTTTATTTAGCAAATATTTTTGGTCTAGATAATCATTATAATTAATAAGACTAATGAAAATAAGAAAAATATAAAAGTAAAAACTTGATAGCAGAATACTGTCATGATTGGTTATATGCTTAGTTATATATTGTAATATATTTTAATATTATCCTTATTCGTATTATTATCATTACTATTGAAGTAACAACTACTACCACTACAACTACTACTACTACTACTACTACTATTGATACTATTACTTCTACTACTACTACTACTACTACTACTTTTACTAATACTAGTACTACTACTACTACTACTTCTACTAATACCACTCCTTCAACTACTACTACTACTACTTCTACTAATACTACTCCTTCAACTACTACTACTACTACTACTACTACTACTCTACTAACACCACCCTTCAACCACTACTACCACTACTCTACCAATACCAGTACCACCATTACTACTACTCTACTAATACCACCCTTCCAACCACTACTACTACTCTACCAATACCACCCTTCCAACCACTACCACTACTACTACCACTACTACTACTACTACTACTCTACCAATACCACCCTTCAACCACTACCACTACTACTACTCTACCAATACTAGTACCACCATTACCACCACTCTACTAACACCACCCTCCAACCACCACTACCACTACTACCACTACTACTACTACTCTACCAATACCACCCTCCAACCACTACCACTACTACTACCACTACCACTCTGCTAATACTACCCTTCAACCACTACCACTACCACCACTACCACTACTACCACTACCACTACCACTCTACCATCACCACCCTCCAACCACTACCACCACTACCACTACTACCACCACTCACCACCACCACTACCACCACTACTACCACCACTACCACCACTCTACCAACACCACCCTCCAACCACTACTACCACTCTACCAACACCAGCACCACTTTACCACCACTCACCACCACCACCACCACTCACCACCACCACCACCACCACCACCACCACCACCACCACTCTACCAACACCACCCTCCAACCACCACCACCACCACTACCACTACTACCACCACCACTACCACCACCACCACTACCACCACTACTACCATCACCACCCTCCAACCACCACCACCACCACCACCACTCCACCAACACCAGTACCACCTTACCACCACTCCACCACCACCACCACCCTCCAACCACCACCACCACCACTCCACCAACACCACCCTCCAACCACCACCACCACTACTACTACCACTACCACTACTCTACTAACACCACCCTCCAACCACCACCACCACCACTCACCACCACCACCACCACCACTACTACTACCATTACTCAACCAATACTACTACCACTATTACTACCACTACTACTACCACTACTACTACTACTACTACTATTACTCCACCAATACTACTACCACTACCACTACCACTCTACCAACACCACCCTTCAACCACTACTACTACCACTACTACTACCACCCTTCAACCACTACCACTACCACTACCACTACTACCACTCTACCATCACCACCCTCCAACCACTACTACTACTACTCTACCAATACCAGTACCACTATTACTACCACTACTACCACTCTACCACCATCACTCAACCAATACCACTACCACTCTACCAATACCACCCTTCCAACCACCACTACTACTACCACCACTACTACCACTCACCAATACCACCCTTCCAACCACTACTACTACTACTCTACCAATACTACTACCACCACTACCACCACTACTACTACCACCCTTCAACCACTCAACCACCACTACTACTACTACCACTACTACTACTACCACCCTTCAACCACTACCACCACTCACTACCACCACCACCACCACCACCACCACCACCCTCCAACCACTCACTACCACCACCACCACTACCACCACTCCACCACCACCACTACCACCACTACCACTACCACTCCACCACCACCACCACCCTCCAACCACCACTACCACTACCACTCTACCAACACTAGCACCACTTTACCACCACTCCACCACCACCACCACTCACCACCACCACCACCACCACCACTACCACCACCACCACCACCCTCCAACCACCACCACCACCACCACCACTACTACCACCACCACCACCACCACCACCACTACCACAACAACAACCCTACCACTCAACCACCACTACCACCACTACTACTACTCTACTAGCACTAGTACCACTATTACTACCACTCACTACTACCACCACTACCACCACTACCACCACCACTCCACCACCACCACTCTACCAATACTAGTACCACCATTACCACCACTCACTACCACTACCACCACCACTCCACCAATACCAGCACCACTATTACTACCACTACTACCACCACCACTACTACTACCATTGATACCATTACTCTGCCACTATGTCAACCACTACCACTACTACCACTACTCTACTAATACCACCCTTCAACCACTACTACCACTACTACTACCACTACTCTACCAATACTACCACTACCATTACTCAACCATCACCACTATTACCACCACTCTACCAACACCACCCTTCCAACAACAACCACTACTACTACTACTCTACTAGCACTAGTACCACTATTACCACCACTCCACCAATACTACTACCACCCTTCAACCACTCAACCACTACCACTACTACTACCACTACTACTCTACCACTGCTACTACTAATACCATTACTCAACCACTACCACCACAACAACAACCCTACCACTCAACCACTACTACTACTACTCTACCACCATCACTCAACCAATACTACTACTACTAATACTCAACCACCACTACTACTACCACTACCACCATTACTATTACTCAACCAATACCACTCAACCACTCACTACCACTACTACTACTACCACTACCATTACTCAACCACCACTACCACTGCTACTACCACTATTACTCCACCAATACTACTACTACCACCACTCACTACCACTACTCTACCACTACCACTACTACTCTACTAGCACTAGTACCACTATTACTACCACTCACCACTACTACCACTACCACCATTGATACCATTACTCTGCCACTACATCAACCACTACCACTAATACCACTCTACCAATACTACTCCTTCCAACCATCACTACTACTACTACTACCACTACCACTACTACCAATACCACTCCTTCCAACCACTACCACCATTACTACCACTCTACCAATACCACCCTTCCAACAACCACTACTACTACTACTACCACTTCACTAGCACCAGTACCACTATTACCACTACTCTACCAATACTACTACCACCCTTCCAACCACTCAACCACCACCACTACTACCACTACCACTACTCTACCACTGCTACCACTAATACCATTACTCAACCACCACTACCACAACAACAACCCTACTACTCAACCACTACTACTACCACTCTACCACCATCACTCAACCAATACTACTACTACTAATACTCAACCACTACCACTACTACTACTACCACCATTACTATTACTCAACCACTACTACTCACTACTACTACCACTACTACTACTACCACCATTACTCAACCACCACTACCACTGCTACTACCACTATTACTCCACTAATACTACTACTACCATGACTCAACCACTACCACTACCACTCACTACTACCACTACTACCAATACTAGTACCACTATTACTACCACTCTACCACTACCACTACCACCATTGATACCATTACTCTGCCACTACATCAACCACTACCACTACCACTACTCACTAATACCACTCCTTCCAACCACTACTACTACTACCACTACCACTACCACTATTACTCAACCAATACTACTCCTTCCAACCACTACCACCATTACTACCACTCTACCAATACTACTACCACCCTTCCAACAACCACTACTACTACTACTCTACTAGCACTAGTACCACTATTACTACCACTCACTAATACTACTCAACCACTCAACCACTACCACTACTACCACTACTCTACCACTGCTACCACTAATACCATTACTCAACCACTACTACCACAACAACAACCCCACTACTCAACCACTACTACCACTACCATCACTCAACCAATACTACCACTACTAATACTCAACCACTACACTACTACTACTACCACTACTACTACTATTACTCCACCAATACCACTACTACTACTACTACTACTACTACCACTACTACCATTACTCAACCACCACTACCACTGCTACTACCACTATTACTCCACCAATACTACTACTACTATTACTCAACCACCACTACTCACCACTACTACCACTACTACTCTACTAGCACTAGTACCACTATTACTACTACTACTACCACTACTACTACTACTATTGATACCATTACTCTGCCACTACATCAACCACTACCACTACTACCTCTAATACCACTACTACCACCACCACTCCACCACCACCACCACTCCACCAATACTACTACCACTCACTACTACTACTCTACTAACACCACCCTCCAACCACTACCACCATTACTACTACCACTCTACCAATACCACCCTTCCAACAACCACTACTACTACTACTACTCACTACCACCACTACCACTACTACCACTACTACCACTACTACTCAACCACTCAACCACTACCACTACTACCACTCACCACTACCACTGCTACCACTAATACCATTACTCAACCACTACTACCACAACAACAACCCTACCACTCAACCACTACTACTACTACTCTACTACCATCACTCAACCAATACTACTACCACTAATACTCAACCACTACTACCACTACCACTACTACCATTACTATTACTCAACCAATACTACTCTACTACTACTACCACTACCACTACTACCACCATTACTCAACCACCACTACCACTGCTACTACTACTATTACTCCACCAATACCACTACTACCATGACTCAACCACTACCACTGCTACTACTACTATTACTCCACCAATACTACTACTACCATTACTACCACTCTACCACTACCACTACCACCATTACTACCACTACTCTACCACTACCACTCAACCACTACTCACTAATACCACTCTACCAATACTACTCCTTCCAACCATCACCACTATTACTACTACCACTACCACTACTACTCTACCAATACTACTCCTTCCAACCACTACTACCACTACTATTACTCCACCAATACCACTACCACCCTTCCAACAACCACTACTACTACTACTCTACTAGCACTAGTACCACTATTACTACCACTCTACTAATACCACTCAACCACTCAACCACTACTACCACTACTACTACTCTACCACTGCTACCACTAATACCATTACTCAACCACTACTACTACAACAACAACCCCACTACTCAACCACTACTACCACTACTACCATCACTCAACCACTACTACTACCATTACTCAACTACTACTACCACTACTACTACTACCACTACTACTCACTACTACCACTACTCTACCATTACTACTACCACTACTACCACTACTATTACTATTACTCAACCACTACCACCACTGCTACTACCACCATTACTCAACCACTACCACCACTACCACTCAACCACCACTACCACTACTACTACCACTGTTACTCAACCAATACTACCACTCTACCATTACCACTACCACTACCACCACTACCATTACTCAACCACTCACTACCACTACTACCATGACTCAACCACTACCACTACTACTACCATTACCATTACTCAACCAATACCACTCACTATAACCACTACTACTACTACCAATACCACCCTCCAACCACTACTACCACCACTACTCACCACTACTACCACCACTACTACCACTACCATTACTCAACCACTACTCACCACTACCACTACTACCATTACTCAACCACCACCACCACCACTACTACCACCACCATTACCATTACTCAACCATCACCACTCTACCATAACCACTACTACCACTACCACTACCACTCAACCACCACTACCACTACCACTATTACTCAACCACTACTACCACTATTACTACCACTCTACCATTACTACTACCACTACTACCACTACTACTACTACTACTACTACCATTACTCAACCACTACTACCACTACTACTACCACCACCACTCAACCACTCACTACCACTACTATTACTCAACCACCACCACTACCACTACTACCACTACTACTACTACTATTACCATTACTCAACCACCACTACTACTACTACCACCACTACCATTACTCAACCACTACTACCACTGCTACCACTACCATCACTCAACCAATACTACCACTACTACTATTACTCAACCACCACCACTACCACTACTACCATTACCATTACTCAAATAATACCACTCACCATAACCACCACCACCACTACCACTACCACTACCACCACTCAACCACCACTACCACTACCACCACTACTACCACCACTACTCACCACTACCACTACCATTACTCAACCACCACCACCACCACCACTACTACCACCACCACTACTACTACTACTACTACTACTACTATTACTTCAACTAATACTACTTCTACTACTACTACTACTACTACTACTACTACTACTACTACTATTACTTCAACTATTACTACTACTGCTACTACTAGTAGTAATAAAAATAACCACATAAAAACTGGTCTACAGAAATATAGAAATGAAACATCTCCATATGCTTCTGCCATCAAACATAAGCCAACACTGGTCACAGATAACCACAGGTTTTAATGTTCATGTCAGACTCCCACCATGCACTGTTAGAGCTTTAACACGAGCCAAAGCTGTCTATATACCTGAACACTCGGGATTTATTTCCTCACTGATATTACCTGAGGCAGCTAACCTGCTCATTGTTTCCAGTTGTCCCCTTACTCGCTTGTGCTTGGTCCAGTGCCATACAGCTTATTCAGCAGCAGCTTTAACTTAGGTCATATGTAGCTTTTATCACATTTCTATTGTAGGCCTTATTTCTGTTATGAACAATGTAATAATGTTTCTGATGGAGGAGCAACACGGCCGTAACCCAGGAGAGTGGCAGGGAAATTATTATAAGTATTATATATATTATATGTGACATATAAAGGGGTTATAGTAGTGCTGTAAATCATGAATGTGGGGCCAGTGTAGTTAGGCTCTACATCTTATGTTTATTATTTTACATTATATTATATGACATTATTGTGTAATGCTAGTCTGCCTTTACATGGATTTAACATTAAATTCTAAAGTTACAGTTCTTACATAAAAAGCTGTAAATTCGAACATTTGCTATAACCTACAGTATATAAGTTCGGTTTGCTCAGCTATAGATATCATCATGTATATTTTTAGTACAGACCACTACATTACACTGTTTATTGTTTTTGGCTTGTAGACATCTACTCTGTTTGTAAGGACATACACCCAGTAGGCCACCGCACACGCATCCGTAAACCCCTGGTGTGAAGTTTAATCTGATGCACGTCCTCGACATCATTTAACATCATTACCTTTAATGGTGAAATGAAAAGCAAGTTTGTGCGTTAAGTTGGGTATAGCATGTAAATGATCGTGCTGCTTGTTTTTTCCTCTCTGTTTGCTTATGATTATTAAACGCGATTCCGTTGGCAAACTGTCTTTCGGCTTCACGTGGCGTGTGTTCGGTAAACTGTGCTCGCGACATCATCGGCGCAGGAGTTCCCGGGTGGTCAAAAAAACGATTTGTCTGTTCGCACTGTTTTGTCTGAACCTGAGGGACGAAAGTAAATGTTGCATAACAGTAAATGTTTTCGCCTCCATACTTCTAGAAAGCTGAAGCTGTTTTAGTTCATTACGACGCAAAATCAGCAGACAATTTCCTCTCGTCTGTGTGCCCCTGCCTCGACGTCTCCATAATTAACTGTTTCCTGAGTGTCACAAAGCATGCTGTACCTGCACCCTTGAAATACACATGCACAATTTATTTATATTTTTACATTTCTTTTTTATTGACATTGTTCAGCTTTAAATAAAAAGAATATATATTATGTTAAAATAAAATGAAGATCTTGGGCTATGGCATTTTTTCTCATATTTCCCATGTCTCATATATTTGCCAAATTAATGGTCATCATGGTCCAACTTTGGCCCACGAGTCTTAGTTCGGGCATCTCTGGTTCAAAGGAAGGCATGTCAAGGTGACCAAATAAACCTTTACAAAGGCTGCTTTTTAGAAAACGTGTTGTGCGTTTTTTAGAAACACACCAAAAGCGTGTGCTTGCGCAGCATATTGGACAGAAGATTTAAACGCTTTTCAGGCCCTTTATAATCTCTATTCACTACCTTTTGACTTAATCTTTCAGTGCGGCTTAACGTCGAATTTTACAAAGGGGGTGCTGCAGCCTGCCCTGTTATTCCAGGGTTCCCTCTGCAGGCAGCGACCAACGAAGCTCATCTCCCGTCCAGAGAAAACAAAGCCAAGCCACATTCCCAGAGTTCAATTTGCTGTTACATTGGAGGGCTGTGGATTGGGGTTTGAGCCATGTCTGTTGACTGAAGGAGAGGCTGTGTAAAGGGTGATGTGTGCAGCAGTGGAAGGGTTTCTCCTGCAGTACCTCCTATTTGCAATAAACTGGAGGACAGGGAGCAGTTTCTTTTCTGGGACACACACACACACAAAAAAGAAACTGAAATGTTATATCTATCTATTAAATTTAGAAAACTTTTCTTAGGTACCAGTTTATGTTCTTAATGGTGTTAAAAATGAGCTGTCATCATCACCTACTTTTTTTTTTGCTCCTTACTATAATGAACTACAGCATTTACAGCAACAAACATCATTCAAATGAAACATTGCTACCACCAACAATCAAATGAATTGAATCTAATGCTGAAAAGGTGTGATGTGAATATATTATGATAATTATAATGATTGTATCTGAGAACAATAATTGTTGTTATTTCATTTTCCAAACTGTGGTATTGTAACAAAAAGTTTGACAACGACTAAATTTTAATGGACAAACGAATGGGTCAGAACATCTCCAAAACTGCAGTTCTTGTGGGGTGTTCACGGTCTGCAGTGGTCACTTTCTATCAAAATTTCTCCAGGGAAGGAACAGCGGTGAACCGGCGACAGGGTCATGGGCAGCCAAGGCTCATTGATGCACGTGGGAAGCGAAGGCTGGCATGTGTGGTCCGATCCAACAGCTCAAATCTCAGAAGAAATTCATGCTGTTAATGTTAGATGGGTCAGGACTTTTTTTGTCAGCAAAAGGCGACCATTTAATGCTATGCCTGATCAGTGTATATAGATGATAATTAATAATAAAAAACCTTTACAATAGATATATTTTAATATATCAGCTATTAAGTTTCTAATTTGTTACAATTTATTGATTTATTTTACATTTCTACTGTATTACAGCAAAGCAGTGGTTGTGATAATAACTCTAAGAAGTACAGGAACAACCTCCTGTTTACATGTAGGAACGAAAGTTTCTGGTTTAAGTTTCCAGTAGGACGGTTTCAAAATAACGGCACGGGTGTCATCATGTTAGCCACTTGGTTAGCTAATCAGATTTCATAAAGCGGTACGTTATTGTAGATCCTTTAACATCTGCGGAATATTTTGAAAAAAAACAAAACTTCTTTAAATTACATTTCCTGCATTTGGTGTGGAGTTGCTTCATTCCTGCGGGAGATTTCTGGGAGCTGGTGCTAAATGCTAACGGCGCTGTAACTTGCATGCGTTAGTGCTGAACAGGTAAGTTAGCCGGCTAGCTGTACCCGGCTGTTATATATATTCTTTTTTATTTTTGATAAATAATTGTAAAGTAAATGACTAAATTGAAGCAAATGTGCTGATTGATTGCGCAAACTGAATCTTTGTGCTGCGTGTTAAAGAGATTTCGCAGCCCCGGTGCTTTTACTGTATTTATATCATATGATGATGCAATAGAAAAGTGTTGAGTGTTATGACATCATGTCTAACACGTACATTAAGCAGTAACACGTTACACCACGTTCAGTTTTTCCATTTTTCTTAACTAATTTCAACATGTCAAGGTGAGAAGTTTTTGTTTTGATCCTCAAAATGTGGGTGAACTGAACAGGTTCCTTAAAATGATATGAATTTGTGAATGATCGCAGTAATTGTGGATGTTCTTTAACCTGGCAGGGACTGAAGATGGAGCTGCAGGCGGTGCTGATGGCCGCTGGTGGTGGGTCGCGCATGATGGACCTCACCTACAACACCCCAAAGCCTTTACTACCTGTGGGCAACAAGCCACTCATCTGGTACCCTCTGAACCTGCTGGAGAGAGCCGGCTTTGAAGGTAAAAACCGACCAAACCATCACTCTGCATTTCCACTGCCAGAGCATCAGTTATTGACTTGCTATCTTCATCCAGACACTAATAATTCACACCTATACTTATTTTCTTGCTGTCAGGCCCTATTATTTAGTCCAGGGACCCCCCCATAACTTACATATTGTAGTGATCTAACTACTCTACATTCAAGCACTCATCAACTAGCAGCTTATGTTTGTATAAGATGTGTATAACATACACATATTTACATTTACATATCTATTTAGATGCTGAGTTTCCATGCAGGATGCAAAAGCAAGTGTAAGATAAACGTACAAAAGCAAGTGTAAGATCATCAAACTAATTTAAATATTAGTAAAAGGTAACACACCAGCAAGTCCACCTCTGAATGGCTGAAGAAAATCTAAATGAAGACTTTGGAGTGGCCTAGTCAAAGTCCTGACCTGAATCCTATTGAGATGCCGTGGCATGACCTTAAAAAAGCGGTTCGTGCTCGAAAACCCTCTAAAGTGGCTGAATTATAAAAATTCTGCATGGATGATTGGACCAAAATTCCTCTACAGCGCTGTAACAGACTCATTGCAAGTTATCACAAACGCTTGATTGCAGTTGTTGCTGCTGAGGGTGGCCCAAGCAGGTATTAGGTTTAGGGGGCAAACACTTTTTCACACAGGGCCATGTAGTTTTGGATTTTGTTTTCTCTCAATTATAAAAACCTTCATTTAAAATTGCATGTTGTGTTCTCTTGTGTTATCTTTTACTAATATTTAAATTAGTTTGATGAGCTGAAACAATAAAGTGTGACAAACATGCAAAAAAAAAAAAAAGTTTAGGAGCCAACAGCTTTTTACACAACTGTATAATTTTTATATATATATTAGGGATGCACCGAATATTCGGCCATCGAAAATTTTCGTCCGAAAATGGCCCAGAAAAGACTTTGATTACCGAAAAAACGCGGCCGAAACAGTTTGTTGTGATGACGCAAACAGAAACCGCGGCCCGCACGTGCCTGTCTAAAACAACATGTCTGCGGTGTGGACGTATTTCAGTATATCTGAGAAAGACCCACGGATAGCGATTTGCAAAACATGTAATGTAAATTTCGTCTGCAAAGACTTTCTCCACGTCGGGTTTAATTTATCACCTGAAATCCAAACATCCCGATCGCTATGCTGAATATGAGAGGAACGCGGCACAGAAAAGCAAAACCTCTCCGAGCATGCGCACTCCGTCTGTGGTGAACGTTTTTAAAAAGGCAGGCAGTTTCCCAGTGATAGTGTTGTATTGTATCTTTAAGCAGTTGCACTTGTTCTGAATGCACTTTGTTTTTATGAAAGAACATATTTAATTTTACAACCTTTCAGCAGGCCAGAGGGCCTGTACATTATTATTTAATGTACACATGAGTGCATTTAAGTTAAAGACTAAATTTTAATTTATTTTATCCTGTGCATTGTTGCAATGTGCTATAAATAAATATTTTCATAATTTGTAATTGATTTATTCTTTGAAACTTTAATATTAATTTATGCAATTGAAATGCCTTGATTTTAGTAAGGTTAGTACACAGTCATAGACATAAATGCAATGGTAATAATAATTGGCATAATTTCTTTTGGTGTTTCGGTTTTCGGCCTTGCTTTCCTCTTTTTCGGTTTTCGGTTTCGGCCCAGAATTTTCATTTCGGTGCATCCCTAATATATATATATATATATATATATATATATATATATATATATATATATATATATATATATATATATACAGTCCCTGACAAAAGTCTTGTCGCTTATCTATTTTGTAGAAACACCTGCTATTAACCTGACTTTTAATTAATCAATTGGTGTTAGAAATAGCTCATATGAAAAGCTAAACCCCTCCCAAATAAAGTTTAATGCACTGAAATAAATGAGTTTCACTGAAAAAAGATTTATCATTTAATCAAGACAGAAAGGTCAAATTTTTTTGACAAAAGTTTTGTCACCTATACAGACATTGAACAAATTTACTGCAAATACAAAAATATGTCAGCAAATTAAGTAGTGGTGCTGTGAGATCCAAATGTAATATCTTGTATGACTTTCATGAGCTTGAAGGACTGCATCCATGCGGTTTGGCAAGGATTCATACCATTTATTGATGAAGTCATCAGGAATAGCAAAGAAAGCAGTCTTGCATGCCTCCCAGAGTTCATCAATATTCTTTGGTTTCGTCTTCCATGCTTCCTCTTTCATCCTACCCCACATATGCTCAATGATGTTCATGTCTGGTGACTGGGCTGGCCAATCCTGGAGCATCTTAATCATCTTCACCTTGAGAAACTTTGATGTGGAGATGGAGGTATGCGATGGAGCCCCATCCTGCTGCAGAATTTGGCCTCTTTTATGGTTGGGAATATAAAAGGTAGCTAAGATTTCTTGGTATTTTAGATTATTGATGTTGCCTTCCACCCTGCAGATCTCTCGCACACCCCCATACTGGATGTAACCCCAGACCATGATTTTTCTGCCACCAAATTCCACTGTTTTCTGGGTGAATCTCGGATCCATGCAAGCTCCAGTAGGTCTCCTGCAATATTTGCGGCGACTGTGGTGTAATTCAACAGAAGATTCATCTGAAAAATCCACCTTCTGCCACTTTTCCAGCATCCATCCTTTTAGCAGGCTGTGGACCTTGGCAAATGCCATTTTGAGACAGAATCCGACAAACTGTTCTGGTTGACACAGGGACTTCAGCTGACCAGGTCTCGTGGAGCTCTGCTGCAGTGGAAAATGGGCTGGCCTTGGATTTTCGAGCCAACAAACGGTCCTCTCGAGCAGTTGTCTTGCAGGGTCTGCCTGACCTGGGCTTGTCAAAAACGTCTCCAGTCTCGTCAAATCTTTTTTTTATCCTCTGTACTTGATGCTGAGACACATTGAAGGTGTCTGCCACATCAGCAGTGGATCTGGTCTTCAGCCTCTTGATAATAGAAACTTTAGTTCCAGGGTGAATCTTAGGCATGTTTGCAAAGGTCTAGTTGCAGTTGATGTGAAGGTTTCGTTTTGCACTGAAACATTATTACAAAAGCTGTTGAGATTAAAATGAGCCATTTCTTGTAAAAAAAAAAAAAATCTTGATTAGAAATATATTTAAGCGGCACTTCAGGTCAATTTGTACACAAGCGACAAAACTTTTTTCAGGGACTGTGTATATATATATATATATATATATATATATATATATATATATATATATATATATATATATATATATATGTGTGTGTGTATATATATCATATGGCATCATGGTGGGATTTTGGTGATTGATTTGAGACTTGGCGCATCAGTAAAACAAATGTTTGAGTTGAAGGTTTTAATTTAGCCTCTTTTGTATTTATTTTGTTGTATTTTTAATAGAATTGGTCAAACAGAATTGCACGTACATTCATCGCGTGTTTATACAATTAAAGCCGTTAAAATGAATTCGTGTTGACGCGTTATTAACTATTTTAGACAAAAGTATTGGGACACCCAATTTTTTTAGCGTATGTGGTTCTTCCCAAAACTGCTACCGCAAAGTTTGAGGATGTATTCAAATAAAATTTCCCTTCACTTGAACTATGGGACCCAAACCTGTTCCAGCAAGGCAAAGCGAGCTCCATGCTTTACATGGGTTGGAGTGACCAGCCATAAAGCTCTGACCTCAAGCCTATTGAACACCTTTGGGATGAATTAGAACGCTGACTGCACCCAAGGCCTCCTCACCTCTCCTACATCAGTACCTGACTTTACTAACACTCTTGTGGCTGAATGAGCACAAATATTCCCAAACACACTCCAAATTCTAGTGGAACTTCTTCCCAGAAGAGGAACTTGATGAGGTTCTCTCGCTATGTATAGTCAGTACAGATTGTCCCTGCAAAATAGCAAAATAAATTTTTTAAAATCCCCAAAAATTTAGTGCTACAGCGTACAACGTACACTACGTCGGACGTGCCACTGGGATGAGCGTATCACTCGCCCTGTGAGATCCACCTCTCTCGCTAGCAGCAATTTTAGTGAAAAAAGCATGTCTTCCAAGTGCCCAAGTATGTCTACTGCTTGTAGTGAAAAAAAGAAGAGGAAAGCCTAATAAAATTATAAATCAGCATAAAGCAGGAAAGACTGTCAGAGTCAGAGCACCATTGAGACATTTAGATTTTGTCTAAAGTCTGAAGTATCTCCACTATATGGACAAAGTATTGGGACACCTGTGCATAAAGCCAGCTGCATGATGATCTCCTCACTAGACATCAGTACCTGACTTTACTAACACCCTTTTAAGCTGAATGAGCACCAATCTCCACAACCACACGAGAAAAATTTAGTGTAACATCTTCCTAGAAGAGTGGAGGTTATTATAAAAGCAAATCGAGGCTGAATGTGGAATGGGATTTTCAGAAAGTACATTAGAATCCCATGGCCATGTGTCCACAAACTTTTAACAGTATACAGTAATCTCCCGCTTTACTATTAGAATCTCGCTTTATTACGGAATTGCATTTGCCACATAACTAACTTGTTTGGCTGATATCACAATAGACCAAAAAACCTATAGGGAACTGTTTTTTTTTTTTTTTAATAGAGTTTTGTGTTGAAATAATGGAATTTATGAATTAAATTGAATTATTACTTCTAAAATAAAGTAAAATGTTAATACAGTACAGTACTGTATACATAAAATAGCATTTTTGTATTTACTGTATAATGTTTGTGTACCACAAAGTAGAATAAATGTTTTGGTAACTATCCAAAAAATAAAATATTTGGTTCTTATTTAAAATAAATGGCCCAAAAGAATACTTTTGGACTTTCATACAAGTTTGACCTGAATGAGAAATATTTTGATTTGACTTTAAACCAGTGATTACAAATCTGTAAATGTTTAAGTTGTTCCCATTAAAGTGATAAATGTTTATATATATATATATATATATGACTGGTGATGAGTATTATAATACAAAACTCTGAGAAATAACAGACATTAAGCTTAGGCTTGATGGGTCCTGGGGAACAATGCCTTAGCCAATCATCATTGCAGTTTGTTAAATGGAGGCAGTGCTGACAGAATAGACAAGTACGGTATATAAAAAATGTTTAGAGAACACCCACCATGCAAAGTCAAATATTTGGTCTGTAATTTGGAATGTCATTGCCTTAGGATGTATAGTGTGGTGCTTGATATATAGTATTAGACAGTTTAAGCAGCCCACACACTGCTATCATTTTTACCTCGTTGACTGACACCCAGGAGTGAGGGGCAAGTTTCTACCCGTATATGTTCGGAGAGACTGTACGGTGCCATCCATGTGCTGTGCCAAAGTCAAAACCCTAACAGGTTTAATAGCTATTTTAATTACCAACAGCCGCATTCGGAGTTGAGGGATTGATACTGTAAATTGTACACACCACCATTCAGACCTCTGGAGTAATTAAGGATTTGCATGTGTGGCACAGAGCTTTCTATAGGAATGTGTCTGTGATAAATGACATTATAAACAACATAAAGTTCATAAAGCTTATCTAGCAAAACGTGGGCAAATCAGCTGAAACAAAGCTTTATATTAATTATATTATGTTCATTATTATAATAAGTTATTTATTTACTATTTTTTATATATAAATAAATATAAAAACTGGCAAATCATGAGAAACCAGCATGAGACCATCGTGAGAAACCATGTAGTCATCTGTAGTAGTAGAAATATACATTTAGCAATTTATTGGAAAAGTACTAGACTCACTTATTTGAAAGTTCTCAGATTCACATGTGTATATACATCATGTATGCCATGTAGTGTTTCGTTTAATAATGTTTGGTTTTGTTTTTTTAGCTTTGTGTTGGGTGTCTAGTCTCATGTTATACTGTTTTTAAAAAAAAAATCTCTGGCACCATCAGAGGTTTTAATGACCTGATTGGGCCACCTGGCAAAACCAGCTCAAGGATATGCATAAACCAACTCTGAATATGAGTAACTTTCCTGACATGTAAACTTGGGGGATATGTTGCCAGCTTTGAAAACAGATTTAAGAGCTAAGCACAAAATTTTTAGATAAATTATAATGCCTAGGTAGCATAGTATGGACAAAAAGCATCGGAAACCTGTCCAAAATATGTATGTGCTTCTTTAATATCTTCTTTTCCATATATCTTATCTATTCCACATGTAGTCCCAATTTGCCATTATAATAAACTCCATTCTCTGGACATTTGTGCTCATTCAACTACAAAAACTGAGAAATCTCAAGAGCACTAGACAATATTTGGACTTAAAGTTTGCAGACAAATGACCATACGATTCATATGTGCTTTCTGAACATCCCATTCCACATTCAGTCCCATTTGCTGTTTGAATAACCACCACTCTTTTGGGAAGATGTTTCACTAGATTCACGAGCGTAGATTTGTGTTCATTCAGCCACAAGTGCTTAGTAAAGTCAGGTACTGATGTAGAGTGAGGAGGCCTGAGGTGCAGTCAGCGTTCCAGTTCATTCCAAAGGCGTTTAGTAGGTATGAGATCAGAGCTCGATAGCAGGCCACTCAAGATCTTCCACTCTAAACCCATGTAAACTATGTTAACTTAATGGAGGACACAAGGGCATTGTCATGCTGGAACAGGTTTGGGTCTCCTAGTTGAAGTAAAGTGAATGGAAAATGAATGATACCACGTACAGAAACATCATATACAATTGATTGCCTCCGATTTTGTGGTTAAAGGTTGGGGAAGAATAAATGGCAAAGCCTCCAAAATGTACATTTGTGGAATGTAAATCTGTTCGCCCTGGAGGTAAAATACTTCCAGGGCGAACAGATTTACATTCCACAAATGTACATTTTGGAGGCTTTGCCATTTATTTTAAATACGTTCACATCCTTGCTGTGTTTTTCTTTTATTACAAAGTTAATTTCCAAATTGCAGCAAATGTTGATGATCAGAAGGGGTTGAATACTAGTTATTTTTTTTAAACTCTCCTGCTAAATAATACATTGTCTTTTTTTTTAACTGGAACAATGCATCATTAGTAGGGGTTCACAATGGTTTTGGTACATACCTCGACTTTCAAGTCACGGTTCGGTTCAATTTTGGTACGGTTAGGGCAAAGAAATGCAAAACATCAAATTGCTTGTCATTTTTTATTAACACAGTTTATTATTAACATTTGTGATAAAAACATTTTTTTTCAATTTCAAATAAAATGCCTGCTTGGTTAAATAATATATATAATATTTTATAAAATAAGAATAAATCAAATAAATGTAATACACTTTTATATTATATTGATTAAATTAATTATATTGGCAGAAATTGACTTGATTAAATAAAATTTAATAAATGGCAAAAATGTAATTAAATAGTTCACATTTGTTAGACCCTAAGTGGGTAATACAGATGTGTATATTTAACATTTGATTTTCTAAACATATAATCTACTTACCTGAGATTCTTATTTCAGCATACTTTAACAAATACCTTCATTCCTTCCATCCTTCATTCGTTCACTCCTTTGATATGCAGAATTGTCAGGATGTTCTTTTTTTAAGAGAAATTCTTGAAGCTGGACATAAAATGCTAAAGAATCAATAGCGCTAGTGTTTGCTGCTAACCAGAAAGGGGCTAGCGGCTAACACGAGTGTTATGGGCTCAAGATTCTTCTTTTTTTTTACTTTCCATTTTGCTGCACATTTTATCCTGCATATATCTATGTTTGTGACAAATGAGTCTTAAATCCACAGCGCTAGTATCACTACCTGTTTAGCAGCTAGCGCTATTGGTTCACTGTTGTGTATGTTTTCAAGTAAAAAGAAAAAAGCGCTCAAAGTGCGAGGCGGAGAATAAACTCGCTACTTTATACGTTCCTGAGGAATTTCGGATTTGAACTATGTTCCGCACGTAAAAAGGAATGCATTTGGTACACATGCGTACCGAACCGAAAGCCCTGTACCGAAAAAATCTCTGTACACAAAAGTATCGTTACACCCCTAGTCATTAATAACGCTGACAAATTTGATAAGGGAATGAATACTTATTTAAGGAACTGTGTAAAGTTCTATATAAATATTAATATGGTGTAAACAACATGAGCAATTTTCATAAAAAAAATACCTCAATAATGATAAGGTTGTCTCAAAATACACATCAACAAGTCTGCCAGAATCTTATTTTATATCAATTTAAAATCATAGTCATGCATTTGGCAGATACAGGACACTGTCCAGGCACACAACAGAGCAGACAGTAGATCAGAACAATGCTTCACAGAGCAACAGCAGCTGACCCTTTATTCAGAACCCTGACCGCGGAGATAACGCTGCCTTCGTAAAAGATCACACAAAATTCTGTTGAGCTGTTGTAAATAGAGATACTTCAGCATGTCTTCTGACCCTTCTGGTGTTCTGTGGGTTTCTCATGTCAGAATAATGTAACCTCTGCTTTTTTGGAGTCAAACCAGAGAACCTGTCATGTGAAAGCTTCCGCAAGCTGGCAGGTTTAAATAGCTATTGGCTAAATCCGGTTTCAAAATTTCCGGACCATTTCAAACTGAAAAAGGAACGAAAGCATCGGATCCTAACGGTTTACTCTGGCGATAAACTGTTATGTTGATTCGGTCGCATAAAGCGTCAAGAATTTCCTGATTTAATGTCATATCGGAGACAGCTCGCACTAGGGGGAGTTATGAAGAAAGCAATACTGGCGCGGAGAGGAGCACCTGGTTATTCTCTTCCTGACTTCGACTCTCTTGATACCATCATGCGATGATCCAGGCCCACTGCGTGACCCAGTTCTACATGAACTAACCCTGAACGCTGTGCTGTTTCATTCCCCTCCCCAAAAAAATCTAAATGTCTTCCTAAGTTATAGAGAATTAACTAATGTTTAAATTTGCAGTATATAGAGATTGCAGTGTAGAGGGAGGGGGGTGGTGGTGGTGGTGGGTGGTTTCGGGGTAAAAGAAAATCCTGTTTTTAAAGCCAAGCAGGGATAAAGAGGCATACATGCTTGTGGACCGGGTTTTATGGTATTAATGATAATTAAATGTTTATTCTTTACACCTAGCTGATATTGACTAATCCCGCTCGTGGCGTTCTGCCTGGCCGGCAGCACAGAGCGTAGCTTTATTTGTAGCACAGTATGCACTGTTAACAGCCAACAGCCCGGCCAAGCAAAGTCCTGCAATAGCTTCTACACACTACTAACTACAGTACGTAAGCAGCTTTGCGAGAAAAATGTTTGTGCACTTGAGCAGGATACTAGGGACGGCTTTTCCAGTTGGCATGAGCACGGGGGCTTTTGGCGAGTAATTAACAATGGATGTATTTAAAATGTGTCGGAGCATTTATCTGATTAGTGCCAACTCTGGATTTGCACTCTACATTGCAGAAATGATCGACGTTTAATAGTACACAACTTTGTAAGATTCGTCTATTGCTTTCGGGATTCATTTCTGTGAAGTATGCTCGGAAGTTCCTGGACTAAAGCTGTGTCAAAACTAGAGGGTTAGGGGTTAGTGTGAGTTTCGACTCCGGTGTAATTCAGGACCAGTGAAAGTATATGTCAGGTATAGAAAAGTGGGGACTTGTAGCATTTTTCAACTACAAAATTATTAATAATGATAAAGACCAGCTCTCTTTTTTTTTTTTAACTGGAACAATGCATCATTAGTAGGGGTTCACAATGGTTTTGGTACATACCTCGACTTTCAAGTCACGGTTCGGTTCAATTTTGGTACGGTTAGGGCAAAGAAATGCAAAACATCAAATTGCTTGTCATTTTTTATTAACACAGTTTATTATTAACATTTGTGATAAAAACATTTTTTTTCAATTTCAAATAAAATGCCTGCTTGGTTAAATAATATATATAATATTTTATAAAATAAGAATAAATCAAATAAATGTAATACACTTTTATATTATATTGATTAAATTAATTATATTGGCAGAAATTGACTTGATTAAATAAAATTTAATAAATGGCAAAAATGTAATTAAATAGTTCACATTTGTTAGACCCTAAGTGGGTAATACAGATGTGTATATTTAACATTTGATTTTCTAAACATATAATCTACTTACCTGAGATTCTTATTTCAGCATACTTTAACAAATACCTTCATTCCTTCCATCCTTCATTCGTTCACTCCTTTGATATGCAGAATTGTCAGGATGTTCTTTTTTTAAGAGAAATTCTTGAAGCTGGACATAAAATGCTAAAGAATCAATAGCGCTAGTGTTTGCTGCTAACCAGAAAGGGGCTAGCGGCTAACACGAGTGTTATGGGCTCAAGATTCTTCTTTTTTTTTACTTTCCATTTTGCTGCACATTTTATCCTGCATATATCTATGTTTGTGACAAATGAGTCTTAAATCCACAGCGCTAGTATCACTACCTGTTTAGCAGCTAGCGCTATTGGTTCACTGTTGTGTATGTTTTCAAGTAAAAGAAAAAGCGCTCAAAGTGCGAGGCGGAGAATAAACTCGCTACTTTATACGTTCCTGAGGAATTTCGGATTTGAACTATGTTCCGCACGTAAAAAGGAATGCATTTGGTACACATGCGTACCGAACCGAAAGCCCTGTACCGAAAAAATCTCTGTACACAAAAGTATCGTTACACCCCTAGTCATTAATAACGCTGACAAATTTGATAAGGGAATGAATACTTATTTAAGGAACTGTGTAAAGTTCTATATAAATATTAATATGGTGTAAACAACATGAGCAATTTTCATAAAAAAAATACCTCAATAATGATAAGGTTGTCTCAAAATACACATCAACAAGTCTGCCAGAATCTTATTTTATATCAATTTAAAATCATAGTCATGCATTTGGCAGATACAGGACACTGTCCAGGCACACAACAGAGCAGACAGTAGATCAGAACAATGCTTCACAGAGCAACAGCAGCTGACCCTTTATTCAGAACCCTGACCGCGGAGATAACGCTGCCTTCGTAAAAGATCACACAAAATTCTGTTGAGCTGTTGTAAATAGAGATACTTCAGCATGTCTTCTGACCCTTCTGGTGTTCTGTGGGTTTCTCATGTCAGAATAATGTAACCTCTGCTTTTTTGGAGTCAAACCAGAGAACCTGTCATGTGAAAGCTTCCAAGCTGGCAGGTTTAAATAGCTATTGGCTAAATCCGGTTTCAAAATTTCCGGACCATTTCAAACTGAAAAAGGAACGAAAGCATCGGATCCTAACGGTTTACTCTGGCGATAAACTGTTATGTTGATTCGGTCGCATAAAGCGTCAAGAATTTCCTGATTTAATGTCATATCGGAGACAGCTCGCACTAGGGGGAGTTATGAAGAAAGCAATACTGGCGCGGAGAGGAGCACCTGGTTATTCTCTTCCTGACTTCGACTCTCTTGATACCATCATGCGATGATCCAGGCCCACTGCGTGACCCAGTTCTACATGAACTAACCCTGAACGCTGTGCTGTTTCATTCCCCTCCCCAAAAAAATCTAAATGTCTTCCTAAGTTATAGAGAATTAACTAATGTTTAAATTTGCAGTATATAGAGATTGCAGTGTAGAGGGAGGGGGGTGGTGGTGGTGGTGGGTGGTTTCGGGGTAAAAGAAAATCCTGTTTTTAAAGCCAAGCAGGGATAAAGAGGCATACATGCTTGTGGACCGGGTTTTATGGTATTAATGATAATTAAATGTTTATTCTTTACACCTAGCTGATATTGACTAATCCCGCTCGTGGCGTTCTGCCTGGCCGGCAGCACAGAGCGTAGCTTTATTTGTAGCACAGTATGCACTGTTAACAGCCAACAGCCCGGCCAAGCAAAGTCCTGCAATAGCTTCTACACACTACTAACTACAGTACGTAAGCAGCTTTGCGAGAAAAATGTTTGTGCACTTGAGCAGGATACTAGGGACGGCTTTTCCAGTTGGCATGAGCACGGGGGCTTTTGGCGAGTAATTAACAATGGATGTATTTAAAATGTGTCGGAGCATTTATCTGATTAGTGCCAACTCTGGATTTGCACTCTACATTGCAGAAATGATCGACGTTTAATAGTACACAACTTTGTAAGATTCGTCTATTGCTTTCGGGATTCATTTCTGTGAAGTATGCTCGGAAGTTCCTGGACTAAAGCTGTGTCAAAACTAGAGGGTTAGGGGTTAGTGTGAGTTTCGACTCCGGTGTAATTCAGGACCAGTGAAAGTATATGTCAGGTATAGAAAAGTGGGGACTTGTAGCATTTTTCAACTACAAAATTATTAATAATGATAAAGACCAGCTCTCTTTTTTTTTTTTTTTTTTGCACCAGTCCATAACTAAACACAGTAATGTGCAATATCATATACCATAATTTCCGGACTATTAAACGCACCCATATATAATCCGCACCCACTCTACACTGTCTACACTGAAACTAATGAACTTTACACAGGCTTTAACGAAAGACAGTGTCTGTTACAAGGTGTAAGGGGTGAAATATGTTGTGACTCTTTTAAGAGCAGAGCGGCATTTTGGAAATAGCCTGGCGCCGCATTTTTCCGGTATTACTGCATGTGTGCAAGACCGATGAATATGTCCTTATTATTTTCTGATGCTCATTTCTAAGTTTCTTTGACTAACCCGTAACACCGTTGCCAAGAAAAATAAAAAAGCACGAGTTTTGGAAACCTGTCTGTGCTTATATAATTTCTGTCGCAACTGGAGTTAGAGAGCTCTCCCTTAACCCAGACTCAACGTGTTATAACGGGTTGTATCTAAACAGTAGCCTACCAAGAAAGTCATTGTTTACTGTCTTCCTCCTTCCTTTCACAACTATTTCTCTCTCAGGTTTATCTTTTGGCATCGTTGTGCGTTTAAAAATCACCACCGGTGGAAGTTTTTCTCCCGATGCAGTGCAGCTCAGAACACAGGTGAAGTGAGTTTTTTCGTTTCCGTTTGGAAATTTCATTGGTCTAATGTTATGGGGTTCGGTTTTTTGGCTTGAAGTTTGTGAAACCGGGAAAACCCCAGGAAAAATTAATAAATTAGCCGTTTCGTTGTTTAAACCGCGGGGTTCAAAACGTGGGGAAAAAAGTAGCGGCTTATAGTCCAAAAAATACGGTAAATAGTATACATATTATATGATTTACTTATTCCTTATTTCATATATTATACCATATATGCCATAATTCAGACTTCATTACTCGAAGCAGAGAAAGAACTGCGATACAAGTGCGGGAAATCGGGTTATGCGAAAATGGTCAATTTTACATAAAACGTAATCTGCAGTCTGTGAAAGTCAATAAAATGGGAATAAAAAAAGCTGGTCAAAGGTTTTAAGGTTTTGAAATAGAAATGAATATTTGTGTCAGAAGAATTTTAGTTTTCCTTTTTGTCTATTCTCATATTTGACATTGCGGGCCAAATCGCAGGTCACCACAGGCCAACTTTAGTTTAGGTGTCTCTGATTTATAGTCATTGGTGACTGCCTAAACAACTCATGACGAAAAGCAAAGGAAAACAATGACTGAAGACAGGATTCGTGATTTTACTATTTTGGCACAAACTGAATATGTACGCTATTAAACGGTATTACCGTATTTTCCGGACTATAAGCCGCTACTTTTTTCCCACTCTTTGAACCCCACGGCTTAAACAATGAAGCGGCTAATTTATGGATTTTTCCTGGGTTTTTCCCGGTTTCACAAACTTCAAGCCAAAAAACTGAGCCCCATAACATTAGACCAATGAAATTGCCGAACGGGTTCAGGTGAACCAATAAAACTCTTTATATTAAATCAGATGTGCTCCCACCGAATCGGGCCGCACCACATCATAAATATGAATGATGATCCTCTGACGTTTGACCTGCCGCTCACTCAGCTGTCAACAGGAAATGCGAATAATTCGTCACGCTGAAAACAACCGGGCATGAAAAAACACACTTCACCTGTGTTCTGAGCTGCACAGCATTGGGAGAAAAGCTTCACCGATGGTGATTTTTAAACGCACGACGATGCCGAAAGATAAACTCCTGAGAGAAATTCTTGTGAAAGGAAGGAGGAATACAGTGAACAATGACTTTCTTGGTAGGCTACTGTTTAGATACAAGCCGTGTAGCAGACACTGTCTTTCATTAACCCTGTGTAAAGTTCATTAGTTTTAATTTAGACACCTGCGGCTTATAGACAGGTGCGGCGTATTTATGTTCAAAATAAAAATCTTTGTAATATTCAGTGGGTGCGGCTTATATTTGGGTGCGTTTCATAGTCCGTAAATTATGGTACATTTAAAATTCTATAACCTCATATTTCTGACTGGGAGTGTAAATCAATCTTGAATGTATTTCCTCCGAATCATGGTTACATTTATTCAGTGATCAGATTTGCCCCTAATTTTTTTCCTTTTTCATATGAATTGTTCCCAGGTGAATTCCTGCATGAATATTCCCATCTCCTATTAGAGAACGATGCGATATATGTGCATAGTCCGGTGTGTAATCGCTGGTGTTCTGTCTGTCTCAGAGGTGATCGTGATCACCACAAAAGAAGTGCAGAAGGCACTGAGCGCAGAGCAGCGAGTGAAGCTGGACGTGAAGATGAAGCTGGACGTGGTGTGCATCCAGGAGGAAGCGGATATGGGGACCGCCGACGCCCTGCGACACATTCAGCAAAAGATCAAGGCAAGAACTTCGCACGCATTAACCTTCAGAACTAAAAAATTCAAAACACATTGCTTTCCCTAGACATCGTTTCAACGTGTATGTGTAAGGAATGGAACATTTGTGGAGGAAAAGCAGTCAAAAACAGTGTCGTGTGAAGCTGCAAGCACGCTGAAAAAATTCCTCTTATACAGCACCAGTCTGCCAATGCGAACTATTTATTACTTATTTAACAACAAAACATACTTTTGATCTGTTTATAGTTACGGTTAATGCTGTGGAACATCTGTTCCATAGAAACCGGGACATACCTTCTGTCCCGAAGAGCTTCCTGGGACAGAAAACATAAAGGAATTTTACAGCTTTTAACTGTTACACTGTGAACTTGTCTGCAATAAAGGTTAGATAAACATGTCCCCACAGAGAACTTCACCATATCAACAAGTGCATAGGGATTCATTTTTATCACTGCATGTGGCGTATCTGCTGTACAGGGCTCTGTTTAATGTAACGTGTACATATTAAAGTATTAGAGCAAGTGCATTAATGTAAACCTGGGATTTAGGTTACAGTCTGCACTACTGTCAGAGCTGCACTTCTGGAACGTTAGTCAACGCCTTTTTGACCATTTCGAATTAAGAACTCTTGCCAGAAATGGTCAAGATTAAGTTCTTAATTATCACACCTAATACACATAGTAGAGGGAAACCCCCTAAAAAGAGGTCTGAGAGGTCTGCTTTTAGGTGAGGATCTCCATCCTTTTCTTTTTTTTTTTGTGTAAGTAGAGCAGTGTGCACTGTAGCTTGCTTTTGCCTTACCTTCCTTATCATTCGTTCGAGGGTAGTTAGAGGCACTTTGTGTGGTACTTTTCTCCAGGGACTTTTTGGCTCATGGAACTTGTTGATATCGAACCCTCACAGGGATGATTATGGTCCTAGCTTTTTGCTGTAAATCTGTTGGTTCTGTGAACATTAGGAATCTTCTTTACCTTGATTATGATTGCTACTTGTTGCATACATTTTTTTTGAAATATTTATTACAGTGATATGATGTCTATACATGCATACATCAATAGATACATACATATTTTATATATATATATATATATATATATATATATATATATATATATATATATATATATATACCGTATCTCACAGAAGTGAGTAGACCTCCTCATGTTTCGGCAACTATTTTTAGTATCTTCTCAAGGGACAATACTATAGAAATAAAACTTGGATATATTTGAGTCAACGTGCAGAAATGAAAACTAAGCCAACATACAGCCATTATTGTCTAAATAACTGCCACAAAAGTGAGAATAACAGCTGTATGTTGTGTAACGATGCAAAGCCACATCTACTATTCATCATGTTCATGTTTTTGTCTGCTTGACAGGACCATAGACATTTGTGTATCTTGTATTCGAGCAGTTACATTTTGTGCTTTGAGTACAGTTCTCTCATACTGAACACTGGATGTTTAACATGGCACCTCATGGCAACAAACTCTCAGAGGATTTGAGAATTAGTATTGTTGCTCTTCACAAAGACGGCCGAGGCTATAAGAAGATCTGTAACACGTTGAAACTGAGGTACAGTACAGCGGTCGGGGTCATACAGAGGTTTTCCCATACGGGTTCCGCTCGGAACAGGCCTTGCAAAGGTCCATTAGAGAAGTTGAGTCCTCCTGCTGTGCGTCAGGTGCAGAAGCTGCTTTAAAAAACAGACACACGAGTGCTGCAGCATTGCTTTAGAGCATACAGAAGCAGAAGATCCGCTTGTCAGTGCTCAGACCGTAGACCACACACTCCAACAAGTCGGCTTGCATGCCTCCTGCAAATAGTATGCTTAAGTCAACCTGTCCAAGAGCATGACTTACTGGAACCATGTCCTGTGGTCTGATGAGACTGAACTTGTGTGGCCAAGTATGCTTCCAAACCTGAACCCTGTTGAGTACCTGTGGCGGGCAGAAGCGCCATGTGTCTAACATCCAGCAATATTGGCACTTTAAGGGTGTACTCACTTCTGTTGGAAGTTATTTTGACAATAATGGCTGTATGTTGAGTTATTTTTAGAGGACAGTAAATCTGTACTGCTGTTCAGGCGACATATTGACTAAAATATATTTAAGTTTTATTTCTATATTATTGTCCCTTAAGAAGATTTACTAATTAGCTGCTGAAACTTGAGAGGTGGAATCACTTTTGTGAGATACTCTGTGTGTGTGTGTGTTTGTGTGTATGTGTATAAATATATATATATATATATATATATATATATATATATATATATATATATATATATATATATATATATACACACACACACGCATTTACGCACACTTTACAATTGTTAAAATATCTAAATAGTCCCACACTGTTCTCTAAGGATCTGTGTACATACCTCAAGCGCACACTCGGCAGAAAACTCGGTAGGAAAGCCAAATTACGGCGTTGATTCCTGGCATTTTCCTATTTTTCAAAAAAATAAATAAAAATTTTATAATAATATATATATATTTATTTATTTCTAATATTTTATCAGTGTGAATCCACTCTGATATGCTTTGTTGTGTTTTGATTTTGAATAAATCAATAAGGCATGTAATTGCAGTACTGGTGTTTTAAACGTGCTCTAGAATTGCTTTATTGCTCGTACAAGAAGCGGGTTTCAGTAATGCGACGGTGTTGAGTTTTTGTAAGTGTGTTGAAGGTTTAGCCAGATGGAGATCTCCATCGTTACGCTCAGGCTATAGGCTTTGAAAGTAAAAAAAAAGAAAGTGTACATACTGTATAGTGATAAATGCGGTCTCGGTAGGTGTGAACGTTACCGAGAATACGTGTAGACGTGTAGACTGGAAGCGGTTGACGGGTGTGTGTGGCCTCACCTGGCCACCACGTGACCGGCATGTGACTCCACGATCCGTGACTTCACATGCTGCCCCATTTCACCTGCTGAAAACCTTCAGGAAGGCATGATTTCAGGACCCTCCAGTCCGCCTCGGGAATCCCAGATCTACGCGTGTGACGGTTACCGCATGAGCAGACGGGACAGGTGGTGTTTACTCGTGTGGGTTACAGTCATGTGTTATGAGTTATTAGAGGGTTCGAAAGTGTCATCACATCTGGGCCGGCCAGAATTTTTTTTTTTTTTTATTTCTCTGCTCTTGTCATTCCAGGATCAGGATAACATATCATTTATGTATGTGTGTGTCCTTAGGTCCATTTCATTCCTCGTCGTGCATGGCTTCCATGAAAATGTGGGAGTTTGGTGGGAGGGATGGTAAAAACATGTGCTCCTCACAGGAGATTAACTCCGCCATAATAAACCCTGATGCACTGGAAAAGGGAACGTTCCAGAAAAAGGCCTGCTCTAGCACGCTAGGCCGCACAGATGCGTTTATCGCTAATCCCGGGGAGAAAACCGAGAGATTAAATGCATTGAGTGGCAGAGGCGTCCACTGCACGAACAGTCCGTCGAGTGTTGAGAGATGGCAGCTGGCAGCAGGGGCTTCAAATCCCCGTTTATTTTGCGGACAATACGCTCAGCATTCTCGTCCTCCCTTAGCAAACAACACTCGTACAATGGGGGAATCTTTGACAGTGTTGTCGTTAAAGCGCTCTTTCATTAGCCAGTGTTTGGGTTCATAGTGATGCCTTGAGTCAATGTTTAGGCAGAAACGGAATAATCTTGTCTATTGCAGATTTCTGCCAGGTCTTGTCAGGAATGGGGCCAGAGGTTTGTGTCATACACAGGACGCGTGGAGATAAAAGCACGCTAGACGACTGTAGGTAAAAAAAAAATGCTGGCTGACCTTAAATTGTAGCTGACTGATATTTATTGCCTGTGTACATCCTTCACCTCGCATCAACGTGCTCTGCATCGCACGTTCATCCATTCATTTTCTGCTTTTTCACGCCCGTGTTCATCCGTTTCAGTGTTTCGTGCAACCGCTACATTAGGCGGCATTAGATGGCTCGTATTACTCACTTCAATACTGATATTGTTGATATTGTGTTGAGAATTACATCAGGAAACCGACATCTTTTCTAGAGTGTATCAACTACTTGACCTCAGATCAAAATAAGACCCAATGTGAGTGCGTTGACTCATATAGATACAAGAAAATGGCTGTTTTAAGGGGGGATTAAAGGGAATCCAATGCTGTTTCATGCATTCTGAGTTATTAACACTGTTAGATAGGGGTGTGTTCCCCCCCCCCCAAACATAAAATTGCTTTTTTTTTTTGTTTTTTGTTTTTTTTACACAACATTTGTGAACATCAACAGTTTACTTTTTTTTTTTACATTTTAAATAATACGTCTGCTTAGTTTAAAAAAATTACAAATGTATATAAAAAATTTTATTTAATAAATTAAATTAATTCAGTACACTTTTTTTATAATACTTGGCACAAATCAAATTGATTGAAATTTAATAAATGGAAAAATGTCATTAAATTGTTTACATTTGTTAGACTCAATGTAGGTAATGTTTTTTAAAGATATGTCCTATTTACCTGTTCTACCTTATTTAGTCTGATGTTTCCATTAAAGAAACACACACGCTATTTATTTTATTCAATGTGTATAATTACAAATTATTTAATTCCTTCCATCCCTCATTCATTCATTCATTCATTCATTCACTCACTCCCTTGATATGTGGAATTGTCAGAACGGCTCCTTTTAAAATCAAATTTTTGTAACTGTAGATAAAATGCAAAAAGGAATCCATATCGTTAAGACTGTCATAAAAAAGGTCGCGATGACGAGAAGTGGCAGCGATTTGGTGCAACGAAACAAAACTTGCGGTTTGCCACTTAACATGTTCGTGAGGTAACTCCGAAAGGTTCTGTACGAATATGTGTACGTTACACTGTTACTGTTAGAGTTGGATTCTTACCATGGCCAAAGTAAATAAAAAATGAAATAAAAGATTTTGAGATTGGAATTCCTTATATGGGCATTTATCCCGGGAAGATCATGTCAGAAATGACAACCAGAGCGAGAGCAAGAGCGCATCCATCACCACGCTTCATTCGCTTCCTGAAGTCGTCGGCAGACCTGCACAGGTCTTGCTCGAGAAGAATGTCTCCAAAGAAGTGTGTTTTTGTATGTTTGAGAAGGAGAACCTTGTTCAGTACCATATAAACACGTCCTGCTTGTGGTCATTGTTTCTACCGTTGTTCTTGACGTTAAATTTCAGACTCTGGTTACGATTCCGGATCAAATACGTACGACTGGATCTGATTGCAAGCTATAGTTAATTTAAGACTGTAAAGTTTTTTGGTTCCTAATTTATTTGTAGCGAAGTCGCAGTATTATTATTTTATTGCAAATATTTATTGCAAAATTGCACTTTTACATTTTATAACGATCCCCGACCACCAAACCACCCAATAATCCCAAACCAGAACAAAGGGACATTTAAAGAAGGTTGAAGAAAAAAGAAAGAGAATAAAAACAAACAAAAGGGGAATACATAAACGAAACAAATGATAATACAAAAACAACTTCTCCAGGATACGTACATTCTTAAAGAAGGTAATAAATTGTTGTCATCGTTTAAAAAAAAAAAAAACTTCCCTCCTGCCTCTGATACGATACTTGAATTTTTTTTTCAAGTTTTAAAAAGAAGATTAAATTTTTAGAAGAAAGAGAAGGAGGTTGTAGGGGAGGTCCGAGATCATCTCCGCCGAGCAAGCAAAGATGCAAATGCGACAGTACTTTGATTATGGGGTAGAAGTTGACGCTGAGATGAAACACCAAAAATGACAATTAAAGGGCAGATGTCTAATTTGATTTAAAAAAAACTTCAAAGACAATTTTAAAGAAGGAGTTTCAAAACATCTGCAGTTTGGAACAGAGAGCAAACATATGACTGAGGTTACAGGGTGAAAGTTTTTCATATGTCGGGAACGTTGGGATATATCTTCCATTATTTAATCTTAGAAAGATGCGTCCTGTCCAGCACATGACGTGGAAGTGCGTATTTTATCTAACACCTTTTCCCTGTAAACCATCCTCAAACTGCAGGTCTAATTCCTCTTCCCAAGCTCTGGTGATTTTTACTTTTTAAGAATTGAAATAAAAAGCTGAATCTTTCTTTTGGATCTGATTAAAAGACTCTTCAGAAATATAAAGGACGCAGTTCTATATTGTGTATATACTATATTATAGAGTAACTCTATAGTTACTCGAGATGAACATGAGACGGACCAAAACGTGTGTGTGTGTGTGTGTGTGTGTGTAAAATATAGTACAATATAATATTTGTGTCTGTTAAAGCAATGAATGCTTTTTGCATATTTTTTTTTTTATTTGTTTAACTGTAACATTTGACAGTTCGGTTTTGTCGGTCTTTTTTTTTTTTTTCGACTATTTGGGATCGTGGTGCTCTTGAACCACCTGGATATAAAATAACCGATCAACCATCAGTGCATAATCCATTCACGGCTTCATCCAACATTCTGGCTTCACTCTGAGAAGTTCATATGAATCACTGTGTGTTTTTATTTATTTTTTTATTTTTTTTTAAAGCAACAAGAGAGTGACGGTAAATGGGAATCCGACACACGTCCTTTTCTTACAGCATTATACTACGCACAACATTCACAGATCCATGGCAGAACAAGTTTGTCTGCGATACATGAACATGTTGCTTTAGTCTGTATTATGTTCTTTACTATATGCAAAAGAGGTGTTGACACTTTTTTCGAAAGAAAAGACCACCAATGAAATTCCCTTTTACATCCAGGTTAGGATCATCAATTCAAAAACATTGTGCACTTTAGGGCATTCGTCATATTTGGTACTGTAAGATACAGATTATGCAAATAAAACATCTCTAATAAATGAATGAGTCATTTTCCCATTAGAATCAGAATGCAGATTGCTCAGAATCAATAAAGAGCCATTTTCTTTAATTTTTTTTTACTTTCAATATTAAGTAAAAAAAATAAAAAAATAAAAAAATTACTGAAACCATCGTAATTGTTTATAAAAAAAAAAAAAAAAACACACATACAACAAACACAAGAACTTAATTTTAGATTTCTTGAATTAAAATTTTTTTTTGTACTTTTGAACCCAAAAAAAAAAAAAAGTAAAATAAAAAATGATCAAAACCTTGATGTATGCTCACTAATATGTCAGGCTTTTAACAAGGGATATGGCAGAAAAATGAAAAATCTGTAATAGGAATACGTAAAAAAAAAAATGTTTTCCTGTTCCAGGGATATGAGCGGCGTGTTTCTTATACGATGCTGTATTTATTTACCGAAACCCTTTTCTTTTTTTTTTTTTCTTTTTTTTTTCTTTTTTTTATAAAGAAGGCACCAGAAGACAGAATATTAACTGTCTCAAACAAGCTATTTTTCCCCAGCATTGATTTTTGTTTTACTGTTCCTTCACTTGTTTCTCCACCCTCTTCCTCTCTCCTCTCCTTCTGGGTGGTCTCACCTGGCAGCGCCCCCCCCAGGGGGGGGGGAAGGTTAGTCAGGCAGAACTACAGCAGTGTGTGGGTGGCCTGACCTCCTACCCCCTCTTTCCTCTCCTCTCCCCATCCCCCTCTCTTCATTCCCTCGCTCTCCGAGTCGCGTTCCGAGTCTCACAGCGGTATTCCGAGTTTGAATGCATCTAGTCTGTGATTCCTGCTGCCTTGTGTCCCTGTGACCAGGATGCGGCGTGTGGGACGCAGGCGCCCACAGGCATTCGGCCAGTTGTCGTGTCGTGGAGAAAAGAAAAATCCATGCCGTGTTAAGTGGTAGGTTCTGCTGTGACATTGATTAAGTGGACTCACATTTGTTGCATATTTGGGGGCTTTTTCTTTTTTTTTTGCCCACGTGTGTGCGCTCCCATGGGCAGATGTGTTCGTATGGCATTTTTCATGCGCGCATTTTTCCCCTTCTGTCTTTCAGCACGTTGAAATTGTCGAATAAATAGAGCTTATTAGGCCCCATCAATGTAAATGATGTATATTCGCATGCAGAGGTATAAACTACACTGTGCCTCTGTAAACGGTGCCTGGGAATAGTTTGCTATAAAATGTATAAACACACACAGCTGACAGGAGCACATTTTGTTCCAAAATGCAATTTCGGGGAAGAAAAATTAGCGATATGACCGCTTATGTAAGGAGTAACTTCTGTTTTAGGAAAATGGTGATTAATTTCATATATATTTGAATTCATAATTATATCTGGTTATAGTTACATTTAATTTTGATCACTTCTATGGCTCTGGTTATCACTTATAGGTTTTGTAAACAATCATTCCCTCACCAGGTTTCCTTTTATCCTCATTCAAGTGGCTTGGAGCTGTTCTAGTCTCCGAAAAAGTCACGTTTTTTTTTATCCTGTTCTAACGTATGGAGGTTCTGCATTATGTTGCCAGATCATTTATAGAATACAGTACATGCGGTTTTCACCACATTATGATACTTTATACTAAGGTGGGTGGTAGCTTATGCTACGTCTCTACTGATCCGAAAAATACATTTGAAAACGGCGTTTTCGTCTAAAATCTCTTCGATCATCTCCCAAAATGTGCTCATCCACGCCGAAACGTTTTTGAACCGCACATGCGCAAATCGTTCATTTGCTTTCCAGCTTTTTAAAATGGGAAAAAAAAACAGAGAGAAAAATATGCGTTTTCGAACATTAGTATTAGTGTGGACATGGCCTTAGTGGTTAATGCAGGGGACTGCTTTGGATCCGAAGGTCATGAGTTCAAATCCAAGCCACATCGAGTTGCCCCTCCTGGGCGTCTGCACTATAGCTGTGTATGAATGAGATTTTTTTTTAAAAAGGAAGTCGCTCTGGATCTTTCAAATCCCATAAATGTTGTCATGGTCATATTTTATTTTGATTTCTTTATTTTAATATTTGACGATTCAGGATGATGCTCAGTAGTTTATTAGTCAGCAATTATGAATAAAGTTTCATGCTCTGCTTCTTTAGCGGTTATGCTGATGTTCATGTTCTGTGGAAGACAAACACGGAGCACATTGTATTACTATGAGAACTTCTGCATATGGAGAAAAAAAATCCCTGCTGCCTAGTGCTGTAGCTGTTTAGTTGAAGGCCCGAATAGTCAATCTTCTGTCCATCTTTATCTGTTGAGCATGTGTCCTCGGGTCGGCCGTGTGCCCGGAGGGAGAGGGAGAGAGAGGGAGAGAGAGAGAGAGAGAGAGAGAACCGGAGCTGGAGCGTCACGGCAGAGCCTCCCCAATGAGGCATGCAGCGCTCACAGAGCCAGGCGCTCTCTTACAGGCCCGTTTTTTTTTGCCCCTCACGCTCCCCCGGTTTATTTATCCACAGGCTCGAGATGGGCAGACCAGATGGGAACCAGACAACTTAAACAGAAACAATGGCAAAGGCGAGCACGATTTATCGCCGGGTTCCCCTCCGCGCCTGCGCTCGCTCACACATATACAAATATGCACGCGCAGATGAAGGCTCGGCCAGAGCGAAGTGTTTATGGAGGCGGCTCGACCCCCCGCTCCTTCCCTGCAGCTCCCACGTCATCCGCGCCATACCGTTATAAACCCGACTCTTGTTGTGACTGTCGTCAAGAGAAATACAGGGGGGATTTTCATACGAGTCTTTTTACGAAGCGTCAGAACTGGTGTGGAAGCCGCTGAGCTGCTCTACAAGCTTCACGTCGCTCCTTACGGATACTGTACGAAGTGTATGATTATTAGTGGTTAAGGAATTGGACTTTGGATCAGAAGGTCATGAGTCATGAGAAGGTCACACCCAAGCTGCCACCCCTGGGCCCCTGAGCAAGACCCTTACCCCAGCTCAGTTGTATGAATGAGATCGATGGTGTAAATGGAAGTCTCGAAGTCTTTAACTGCATGCTGTGTTCTGTAGTATATACATAGCAGTGTCTGAAAACTTAAATGACAAAAAAAAAAAAAGCTGTCGCTCTTTCATCCCGATATTTTTTTTCCCCCACATTAGCTTCACTAAAATAAGGCCCACGTTGAGGAAAGCGTTCGAAAACACAAATCTTGTCCATGTATATAATAGAAGTCACTGGTATTGATTAACCAGGTAAAAACAATAATAAAAAATACAAATTATAATTTCAAATAAAATTTTCAGAATGTGTACATTTGGATGGTTTATAGCCAACCAAGCTAATATACTATGCGCGTTCACGTCGAACCGGGACTTTTGAGTTTCTACACAGCGGTTGAGCTAATTCCCGGAAAGATTCGGCGTAGAAGGATCAGTCAGTACGCCTGATCCATCAGGAAACGTTTATCCCATTCAGATGTGTTATATGTGTTACAGTTACTAGTTACTTCATTTAAAAAGTAACAAATACAAAACTGACTTAAACACAAAGTAATTTTTAAGCACTATTTTATTAAAGTCAGACCAACACAAACTGAATATATCACAAGGATTTCTGAAATAAATAACAAAACAAGCTGAATAATATATTCACAATCAAAAACTAAAGTGGCTTCTGCTGTTGTGTAGAGGTCTTAAACATGTGCCTTTCACAGCTTAAGTATGAAAATTATTAACAATGTAGAACCGAACACCGGGTTAGCGCATAGCTTCTAGCTTCGTCGAGGCGTGGAGTTTCTGGAGGAGCTTCAACAGATTGGAGTTGCTGTTTATCGCAGTAGATACGAGCTTCGAACCAGAAACACACAGCTTACATTTGACTAAAAGGTTTTTGTCTTTATGCTCAACTAAAGAGAAATAATGAGCATATTTCCACTTTGAGGAACTCGTCTTGCTCTCGCCTCGACTCGCCGTTACTGCCGCACAGACCTGAATAAACGGAGACACGCCCACAGTGCCTCTTTGCACTACATTGTGTTCTTATATTCACTCTCGGGTATAGTTTTTACAGTGCACAGTACTGTATAACCAAGTTTACAGTCGGTTTACTGGTCAGCGCTATCTTGGTTTTGTGTCTTGTCTTGTGTTGTCTGTCTGTACTGTTTTTTTTTGTTTGCACTGTTTGCACCAGGTTGCACTCAATGCACTTTATGTAGCTTGTGTTGTGTCGTAGCTTTATGTTATTGTTTAGTGTAGCACCAGGTTTCCGGAGGAACGTTGTCTCGTTTTTACTGTGTACCACTGTGTATAGTAGAAATGACAATAAAAGCCACTTGACTTGACTTCTTCGTGTTTACAGTGGTTCATCCACCAATCTTACAATGCGTCACAGGTTAGACTGTAGGCTACATTTCGGCCTCACACTTTAAGATCAGTGTCACTGTTTTTTACTGTATTAGTTACTGTCAAAAGTAATTGCGTTACAGTAACGCGTTATTGCCCAACACTGCTCTCAGCACACCAAACTTTTAATAGAATGATATCAATGAGTCAAACACTGATTGATATCTTTTGCAATAAAGTACAGATACGTGAATATTACAGTAACGAATTACATTTACTTCCTTACTGTCCACCACTGAGAAAAACCAATAACGATGCAAGAAGGGACTGTCAAGTTAAATCTCGTAGTAGTAAATCAGGAAGTGAATTATTTTAATCACACAGCAGACATTAATGCCTTCCCTTCAAGATAGAATTCTTCATGATACTATTATGGATTTATTAACCCTGGACGACCAAAATAGCCCTTGCTTGACCTATAAATAGTAGCTTTACCGTGTCCATGCGTTATACACCAAAGCTGCTTTTTCAAACTCTACAACAACAAACGAAATACAGTCCTGTAAACACACACAATCATTTAATGCAGATGTTTGCTTTCAGACGGACATCCTGGTGGTGAGCTGTGACCTGATAACAGACGTGGCGCTGCACGAGGTGGTGGATCTTTTCCGAGCCCACAATGCCACGCTCTCTATGCTCATGAGCAAAGTGCATGAATTCACTGAGACCGTCCCTGGGCAGAAAGGAAAGAAGAAAGCAGGTACTGTAACTCGTGCCATGGGATTGTGGGATTTTTTTTTTCCATTTTGGGAATTTCTATGTTAATAGTTATTGTATATTAATTGATATTGTGATTTGTGGTGAGAGTAGAGAGCAGGTTGAGAAGAGCCTGGAGGAGTGGAGATATGCGCTGGAGAGAAGGGGAATGAAAGTCAGTAGGAGTAAGACAGAGTACATGTGTGTAAATGAGAGAGAGGGCAGTGGAGTGATGCGGTTGCAGGGAGAAGAGCTGGAGAAGGTGAAGGAGTTCAGGTACCTGGGGTCAACAGTGCAAAGTAATGGAGAGTGTGTTAGAGAAGTAAAGAAAAGAGTGCAGGCAGGGTGGAGTGGGTGGAGAATAGTGACAGGAGTGATTTGTGATAGGAGGGTATCTGCAAGAATGAAAGGGAAAGTTTATAGGACTGTGGTGAGACCTGCGATGTTGTATGGATTAGAGACAGTGGCATTGAGTAAAAGACAGGAGGCGGAGCTGGAGATGTTAAGGTTTTCGTTGGGAGTGACGAGGATGGACAAGATTAGAAATGAGTTTATTAGAGGGACAGCACATGTAGGATGTTTTGGTGACAAGGTGAGGGAGGCGAGATTGAGATGGTTTGGACATGTGCAGAGAAGGGACATAAATTATATAGAAGAATGCTGAAGATGGAGCCACCAGGTAGGAGGAAAAGAGGAAGACCAAGGAGGAGGTTCATGGATGTGGTGAGGGAAGACATGCAGGTAGTTGGTGTGAAAGAGGCAGATGTAGAGGACAGGGTGGTATGGAGACAGATGATCCGCTGTGGCGACCCCTAATGGGAGCAGCCGAAAGAAGAAGAAGAAGAAGAAGAAGAAGAAGTTATTGTATATTAATTGGATAATAATTTTTTTCTACAAATACAAAAAGAATTTTCGGTTAGTAAATGTTTATAGGTGTGTTACGCTCCACGTATTCGTGCCGATCCGTTCCAGTACAGGGCATTTAGTACGGTGCGCATGTGTACGCCAAAACACTATTATAATTCCCTCACAAACGTATTTATGGCGGATCACAAGTTTTTTTTTCGGCCTCACACTTTAAGATCAGTGTCACTGTTTTTTTGGTTTTTTAAATATTTATTTTCTTTTTTTGTGTGTAAAACAAGCACACACATTGTACACAAACTATTGTAAAAAATAAAAATAAATGTGTAAAATAAAAATACTAAAATAAAATCTTTCTATATAATACTATAATATTTAATCAATTTAATTTGTGCTAATTTATTCGATTACTCAATTTAATCAATATAATTATTATAATGACTTATATTTATATATTTTCTTTTTGTAAAGTATTATATTATTTTACATAAATATATTTTTTTAACCAAGCAAACATTTTATTTAAATGAGTTTTTAAAATGTAATCTATTGAATTAAATTTTTCTATATATTTACTCAATTTCATTCGTACCAATTTACTCTATGACTCAATTTAATCAATATAATAATTATAATGACTTATTTTTATATATTTTCTTTTTATAAAAGATTAAATTATTATGCTATTATATTATATTATATATTATACTAATATATTATTTGGCAGGCTATTCCCAAAATGCCGCTCTGCTCTTAAAGGAGCCACAACATATTTCACCCGTTACACCATGTAACAGACACTGTCTTTCGTTAAAGCCTGTGTAAAGTTGATTAGTTTATACACAGCTTATACACAGGTGCGGCTTATTTATGTTCAAAATAAAAATCTTTGTCAAATTCAGTGGGTGCGGCTTATATATGGGTGCGCTTAATAGTCCGGAAATTGCGGTATACAGTATTATAAGCCATTAAGAAGCAGATTCCCTTTTTTTCCTGTAGCCTGTCAGCGAACATTGCATGATCATGCAGTGTTTAACACAAAACTGCTTCATTCTTTCGCCGAATGGATTCTCCAAGCTTCTCTCACGCCAATGACTTTATCAATCTCCTGCTCATTGTGTTGCGGTGGATTGTTTTTTTTTTCCTTTCTCCTGCTGAAAAGTATGTGTATACAAAAGAGCAGCGAGCCAGTCAGATCACAATCTTCAGCGTTGCAGTCAGTAAAGATCTAGATCCAGCTAAAACTGAACTGAGTTTAAATGGATAAATGAATGGAAAAGTGTACAAAAGATAGAAGATTAGTAGGTTGCTAATCTGGAACATGGCTTCAATCAGCATATGTCTAAGTGGATCTAAAACCTTTTGCATGGTGAAACTGGAATTAATGTATGTCATGATCCACGAAGTTACCGAGCAACTGAAGAATGATGAGGATGGATTTGGATTGTAATTTTATATAAACAGTGTACTACATTGACTGCAATTTGCTTGAACAGTTGTGCATTTAAGCGTCCATCACTGAACACCTCAACAATAGTGGAACTGTGATGAATGGACATTCGATGCCACCCAGATAAAGATGGATTCCCTTTATAGTCTGGTTCCTCTCAAGGTTTATTCCTAATACCATTAATGGAGTTTTTCCTTACCACTGTTGCGACTGACTCGCTCATTAGGGTTAAACTTGTAGGCAACACAGAAGTTCATATTTTAGAACCTCTTTATCTGTGGAAAGCTGCTTTGGCCCATTGTTGAAAGCGCTATACAAATAAAATCGAATTGAACTGAACCTGGTATTCTGGTAAGTAAAGCAACCAAGTAACTTGTGTTACCCAGGTTACTCAGGGAAAAGGACATTAACGCAAATATTCGCTTATGAGTCGTTTGTTGAGCCATTCCAAATGCACAATTGCAGACCAATAAATGAATGGCTAACTAAATCATTCAACACACAAATGTAGCTTGTTTAGGGGAGGAAAAAAAAAAAGACAAACGGCATTGCCATGACAACAGCTTTGTGCACACATATATATTTTTGCTCCCTATGAAAGTTTTGGTTATAATTATTCAAATACATTTGCGAAATTAAGATATTTCCTAAACCAGTCTTAAGTAGTAGTAGTCGTACTGGTAGTAGTCTAATGCAATTGTTGTATTGACAGTCGCAGGGATCCGAACACAGATGGTCCCCATCTTACGATGACGATAGCGACAAAATTTTAATTAAATACTCTCAGTGCTGGCACTGTGTTTTGGGGGGACAAACCCCATACGACTGCATAGTGTATAGTGACCGAGTGTGTTGTTTTGTTGCATTAGGAGAGCAGCGGGACTTTGTGGGAGTGGATGGCACGGGGAAGCGGCTCCTCTTCATGGCTAATGAAGCCGACCTGGAGGGAGGGCTCGTCATCAGGAAGACCATCATGCGCAAGTATGAACCAGAGCTGTTTATCACACACGATCGTTTCTATAGTAACACCTCATTCCCTGTGTCATCTATGCGACATTAAAGACACTTAATAATAAACTGATTACAGATAAAGCTTTGACAAAAGAGACGGAATTTGATATTGGAGATATATATATATTCTTTAGCGCAACACACGTTTATTTACAACATCCCTTCTTTACTCAGATATAAACAAATTAATAGACTATAATAATTTTTTTTTTTAAAGCATTAAACGTGTTTTAATGATGCGCCAAGTCTTAAATTAGCACCAAAATCCACCATGATGCACACAATGAACCCTCTGGGGTCACTGGATTTTAGGAAAATATAATACAGAATATAAGAATATATAGACAATCCATTGTCATATGAACAAACACAGAAATGAAACAGTTTTATAAAAAAATAAAAATAACAGACTCTGCTCTGAATTATTGTTTTTTTTTTTTTTTTTGACATTGTCCACGTCTTTTGTCCTGATTAATAATAAGTGTATTGTCAGTGGTGGAGGAAGTACACAAGCCATGTACTTGAGCTACAGTAGAAATATACTTGATTAAATATGACTCCAGTAAAAGTGCCATTTAAACTTGCACTTAAGTAAAAGTACAAAAGTATTTGCTTTCAAATGTACTTAAGGATCCAAAGTACTTCGATTTATTATGGCTATAATGTTCCTATTATCATCTATTAATAGAATATTAATCGTGTGTTTGACTAATTGATATCTATTAAAATTAGCATGAGCCCCAAACCACCACTCCCAAATCGCGCAAACGAGGCCACGGGTGTTGGGTGTTGCGGCGAGTTCGAGTCAGGAGTTTCCTCCATCATTTATTCCTCTCAGAATGTTTTGCTTGCTGTTGAACTGATCCTGAACTGTATGTTTAAGTAGATACTGCACTACTACTGCCTGCTTGACCAAGTTTTTATCCACTTATAAATAAAAAGGAATGACTGATTCGCAAAATGTAGCTGAGTAAAAAGATATTTTGACATTGAAATGTAGTGAAGGTGAAGTCAAAGTCTCTTAAAAAAAAAAAAAATACTTCAGTAAAATACAGATACGTGAAAAAAGCTACTTACTACAGTCACGAATTGCATTTACTTTTACGTTACTGTCCACGACTGTGTAATGCACGCTGACCCGAATTCTCCAGCTGGTGCACTTCTATGCCGCTTTCACCACCAGGGGAGAGTGTAGACTGGGGTAGACTGGTGTTGACTGGGGTAGACTGGTGTAGACTGGTGTATCAGCCATGCGAAAAGGTCCGCCGATGATTGTGGTGAGAATTATACCACCTACAGTACCAGTAGCGGCGATAAGCCGTCAAAGCGGATCAGTGTATTTGTATTTTTTTGCAGAGGCTGTTGTTTAAGGTTGGGGGTGCAGAACAAAACTCTGGCCTCGCAGGACTCCGACCCTGTGTTTGTGTGGGACGGCTAATAAAAACAAGAGGCCTCCTCGGCTGCTGGCCCTTCACAAGAGCTGCCTGTTAAGCGGGCCTCAGCGGGCCCCACTTTTCCACCAGCTCTCCCTCCCTGGCCCACTCTAAAGTCTTTCTCTCCTTTTCTCCTTTCTTTGCTTTGTTTTCTCCTTCCTTTGAGCAAGCGTTCCATCCGTGGGTTTGAAGGAGAGCTGGCGATTTAGACTTTTTTCTGAAAGAAGGCCTACTCATCTAATGAACATGTGAATATTTGATTTACAAAGCTCTTTTTTGTGTCGCGGGAAAGCTATTCTGCTCCGAGAGAGGTTGGAATGGAAACCCACAGAATGGATACTTTTTTTTTTTTTTTTTTTTCCTTTTCTTTTTTTTTTTGCTTTGGAGCTTGGATGCATAGTACAGCCAGTGGTACTGGCACTTAATAAATAAATGTACGTTGTGTGATCCAGCTTTGTCATGAATTAAGATAATCTGATGATCAGATCTCCCGTATTAATAGATTCCTTTGGTTCGCGACCTCATAAAGCCACGTGCCATGCCGGGAGCTTGACTACTTGCCAAGAGAAAAAGACAGCTTTTATTGCTTTGTCATCACTTTTTAATGTCACCCAGGTTTCTGCACTGCTCTTGGGTCTGAGCTTTGCATTACATGACCAGAAAGCTGCCTCTACACCCCCAATAGTGTGCATATATATTATAAAATACAGTGCTGAAGAAATAACAGCATGTACCTTGAAATTCTTTTCTGAATAAAACTTTTCAGAAAAAAACCTACAAAAGGTATTTTGGATATTTTTCACATCAATTTCTTATATCACTTAAGTCATATATAATAATTGGATGGGACAACACAAGATGTCCGTTAAATAATGTAAATTTCATTACTAGTGTTGCAAAGGGGCGGAGATTTCCGGAAACTTTTCATTGGAGCTTCATCTGGGGAATAAATAAAAGGAATGTATGGATATTTATGGGAGTTAATTAGAAATTAGGGGAAATTTGTATAGAAATTTCATTTTTGACTGGTTTAATCATTGACAAGTTTCCAGTTTTGAAAATTCCTAGAATTTTGCAGTCCTAGTCATTACTGATTAGAAGTGATAAGCAATCTCTGCATTGCTCATATCAGATTCTGCTAATGATACACACAGTCATTAAAATAGAAAATTAATGCAAACTACACACACTTTTTTTTTTTTTTTATATAATATTGGACCCTTCCTGTAAGCACTTCTTATTGGGCATGTTACACTCCTAGTGCTTGACCAGTAGTAGGCCACATGACCATACTTACTGCATGTACACTTTCCCAGTTGTAGAAACGCAATCATTTACCCCAAGACCTCCTTCTCTGAGAAAAAAAAACTCATCGTACTGTGATTCAATTTGGTTTCAGCCAGAGACTAAAACAGAGCGAGCACTTCCTGGAGTGTCTTGATTCTGAAGGAAAAGTGAGGGCTGAGCCTTGTTTCACATTGGGAATGTAATGGAATTTTTTTTTTACCCATGTCATGTCTATTTGGACAATATACCCTATATGTTACCTGGGGTTATTTCTCCTGGTCATTTAATTAAATACGACGTAGTCTTTCCAGATGTTGGAAAAGTGCAGTGCTTAAAATAAGAGGACTGACATGATGCATTGAGACATAAATAAAACCCTAAAGATACACCGGTAGGTCATTAATACAGTCCACCTACTTATGTAACACTGATCCATTTTTAAAGGGACTTTAGAATCGATATTGACGCCACCATTTAAATCAAATCTCCACTGAAATATTGATGAGGATGTAAGAAAAGCTTGAGTGGATAAGTCTGCCTCTTTTGCACTGACTTGAACTACTCTTAATAGTGATATTGCAGTCTGGAGTAAAAACAGTCAGGACAGGATTTAGTCACTACATGTGCTTAATACACTATATGGGGAAAAAGTTTGTGGACACTTGACCTTAAGATCTTCATGTGCATTTTTGGGGAAGATGTTCCACTCGATTTTGGAGTTGTTTCACAAGAGCTAAGAGAGTGTTAGTATAGTCAAGTACTGATAAAGGTGAAGTAAGGAGGCCTTAGTGCAGTCAGTGTTTAAATTCATTCCAAATGTGTGCAGTAAGGTTGAGGTCAGCACTCTATGCAAAATCTTTTCAATTCAAATGATTTTTATTTGTATAGCGCATTAAACAATGAACATTGTCTCAAAGCAGCTTTACACAGATAATGTGGCGATAAAAATGAATATGTTCTTTATAAGTGTAAGTTTGTCCCTGATGAGCGAGCCGGTGGCGACTGCAGCAAGGAAAAACTCCCCGAGATGGCATAAGAAAGAAACCTTGAGAGGAACCCATCCTCATCTGGGTTGCACTGAATGTCCATTTATTGCAGATATAAATCCGCAAATTTTGAATGCACCCCCGCAGACCCTATGGTACCTTAGTCAATTTTTCTAGACATTGTCACTTCAATACAATAAAGTTTTAAAAAATGTGTATGAAATTTGTTATTGAAAACATAGTTCAAAATGTTATTCCTAAAGTTCCTGAACATTCGGTCCTGCTGCGGATTCCCGCGAATTTTAAAATAATCCGCACTTAGTTAGGTTCCAAATGAGAACCCGCAAATTTTCCGAGCCGTGAGTTCCAAACGCGAATTTTCAGGAGTTGACTGTATACATTTTCCTGTCGTTAGCAGTAATGATACTGTTTATAATAATCCACTGTAACGCATTTGGCACTGATTAATACAACTTGCTGGGAAGACTTGTGACTTGTCTGCCGGAGTCAAACACTGGCTTACTCACTGTTTGTGCAAGCGGCGTCTCATGCCTGGATATACATTACCATCTCCCTGTATGTACCCAGACATTGTTTTTTTGTATGTCAAGGACATCTGTAGACAGTAAAAACCACACGTAGTTCCAGGCGCATCTGACATGAGGAGTCATGTAGCGACACCTCTGCAGTCCATGGTGTTAATCGGAATGCAGTTACGTGCTCTAATACACTAGCCTTGTGTAGTCCTTCACGTGCTGAGCCCCCGGTGGGCGAGAATACGCTGCACATGTGCTGTTAATTGACCCTTGAATTGATTTTGCAGTTTGAGAGTCTTATGGATTCCTCTCGTCTACACCCTTACTGTGCTTTCTACCACAAATTGATGGCAGGTGAGAAGTCCGGCTCTTTCACACTCACACATACGCCTACTGTGCGAACGCATGTGCTCTGTGAAAAATTCAGGGAAAAAAAAGGTTTTAATGATTTTCAGTCCTGTCCCTTTTGCCCTGAGCTCTTCTTTACATCCACACAGCCGTGTAGATCCAGACAGCGCATTTCTCGTATGTTGACACAGACAGCGAGTACTCTTGAGCTCATCACGCTGCCACGCTACTCACCAGAAAGCCGTTAAAGCCATTAGTGCGAGTCATCTGCCAGCCGCGAGGCTTTTCCTGCCACTCCGGTCCCATCTGGACAAAGCAGAGAGGAAAGGCAGAGGAATGATTCACCGGCCCGAACCATTACAAACACCTCCAGAGCAGGTCTAGGAAGAGACCACTATTAAAAACAGTTACTATAAGACTATTAGAAGAGCAGAGCTCTGTAAATGACATTTCTGCATCGGTCGAGCTCGCCGGGGTCCTTTTCGGCCCATGTTACCTTTAAATGGTAGTAGATTTACATTTACAGCATTTTGGGCCTTATCCAGAGCAACTTACATTCATCTCATTCATACAACTGAGAAGCTATGGGGTTAAGGGCCTTGCTGAGGGAAGTGGCAGCTTGGTGTAGCTGGAGATTTGAACTCGCGACCGCCCAAAATCCGAAGTCTTAATCACTAAGCTATTAACTCCCCGCATTTAGGAATGCTTACAAATGTGTTTGGAAGTGTGTACATTCTTTTTAATGGAATACATTTATACTTAAAGTGCCGCTATTTAGTTTTTATTAAGCGGGACGCTTGAATTTCACATTATTTGGCGGAAATAGTGTAATGATGTCTGCTCGCTAGATAAAATGGCAGAAAGGATCGTTTTTCCCCACACCACTTCATCTTACTGTGTTCACACCTGATTCTTTTGCCACATTTCATAACAGAAAAAAAATGTTTTACACTATACGGACACAAGTTTTAGGACTTCTGACATTTTCTATTATATGTGGTTCTGCTCCAAATTGTAGACTCTGGCAGACAACTCACAAGTCTTCCCAGAGTTTCAGCATCGAGGCTGATTCCACACAATTGTATATAATGTCTTCAGATGTGGTAGAATAAAATTTTCCCTTCACTTTAGATGCAAACTGTTTCAGCATGAGAATGCCCCTGTGCACAAAGCCAGCTCCATGAAGATATAGAGTACAATCCACACATTTCAGCAACCATTTTAGTATAACTTCTCAAGGGACAATACTATAGAAATGAAACTTGGATATATTTTAGAGTAGTCAATGTACATATAGCAAAACAGATTTACTGCTATTGATTTAACTAAAGGGAGAGCCAGAAGGTAATACAGAAATGAGGGATCTCTGGGCTAAAACATGGCCCACCACACCAAACCTGAGTGGACAGGTGAGAATGAGGGGACAAAAGCATACAAATATCCAAGTTCAACTAAACACTCATATATGATCCCTTGAGATCTGCTCCTTTACCTAAGAAAAACATACTGATAAATGTCTTGACTAAACAAATATGTTTTCAACCTTGAACACTAATTGGAAGTCTTCATTATTTGAGGTACCAACAAATAGCCTGCACCTGTGGTACAAGGCCTTTAAGTGCTCTATACCAGTGGTCCCCAACCTCCGGCTCAATTGGTACCGGGCTGCATAGAAAGAATAAATAACTTATTTCCGTTTTATTTTTTATCTGATACTGAACAATGTTTTTTTGGAAACTTACCAGATTCTCTCTGCCACATCTGTCTATGACTCACTCTTGATGCATGTCAAGATGCTTGCCTCGTTCACAAGTCTTACCTACATCCGCTACCTTCTTAAAGGGGCTGCACCGGCGGGTAACATGTAATACATTACCGCCTAATTGAAACCCCCAAGCTAGCATAATGAACAAAAAGCGACACAGTGGATTCTCTTTTTTTGTTTTGTTGTATTTATCTGCCACTTCTTAAAGGCCGGTCTGTAAAAATATTGTGTGACATTTAAACCAGTCCGTGGTGCAAAAAAGGTTAGGGACCGCTGCTCTATACATCAGTGGTAGTATTTTATAATCAATGCGATATTGAATTGGGAACCAGTGTAGGCTGATTAAAACAGGGGTGCTGTGGTCTTTTTGTTTTGTTGTATGACACTTGCTGCTGCATTCTGAACTAACTGGAGCTTATTTATGCACTTACTCAAACACCCAGACAGTAAAGCATTACAGTAATCTAATCTAGATGTAACAAAAGCATGAACTAGTTTTTCTGCATCCTGTAACGACATCATATTTCAAATTTTAGCTATATTTCTAAGGTAAAAGAAGGCGATCCTGGTAATATTATTCATATGAGCCTCAAGAGAAAGACTAGGGTCAATAATCACACCAAGGTCTTTGACTGCTGTACACACTGAGACAGAAACACCATCCAGAGATGCTACGTAATCTGAAAGTTTACTTCTAGCTGCATGTGGTCCTAGTAAAAGTACTTCTGTATTATCCGATTTGAGCAGAAGGAAATTATCAAGCATCCACTGTCTAATGTCCTCAACATTGTAAAACTGATGTCTCTCATCTGGTTTGCTGAAACATATCATCATGGAAGCGAATACCATAATATATAATTTCACCTAGAGGCAGCAAATGTAAAGAAAAAAGCAGTGGGCCTAAGACAGATCCTTGCAGAAAAACAAACTTTACCTCAGAAAGTGTGGAGGAGTCATATTTGCATCTACAAAATTATAGCAATCTGTCTGGTAAGACCTAAACCAGAAGAGATGTGTACTTTATACCAACAACATTCTCTAGTCTAGCAAGGAGGATAGTATGATCAATGGTGTCAAAAGCTGCACTAAGGTCAAGAAAAACAAGTAAAAAGACAAAACCCTGATCAGAGGCCAATAACAGATCATTTACAACTTTATCTAGCACTGTCTCTGTGCTATGATGAGGCCTAAATCCTGAGTAATAAATTTCAAAAATGTTATTCCTGAGTAGATGAAGATAAAGGGGAGGTTTGATATTGGCTTATAGTTGGATAGCTGACAGGGTCAAGGTCAGGTTTCTTAATTAGAGGGTTGATAACTGCCAGTTTGAAGGATTTAGGTACATAACCAATGCTGATGGAAGAATTTATTATTTTTAGAACAGGTTCCATTCCTTCTGGAATTATCTGTTTGAAGAAACTTATAGGCAAGGGATCGAGAATACAATTGATGATTTTGATGAGGAAATAAATTAGATTAATCCTTCTATTGAAGAGGAGTAAAACTTTGTAATTGTCTGTTGTAATTACACTGCTGTCTACAGGGTTATTTATAAAATAGTTTGGATTTATATTAATCGTCTGGATTTTTTGCCTGATGTTTTCTATGTTATTATTGATAGTGTGCATGTTAGTGCAGTGCTTTTATTCCCTGTTAATTTTGCTACCCTGCTGAATAAAAATCTAGGATTATGCTTGTTATTTTCAATAAGGGTGGAGAAATATGCTGATCTAGCAGCACTAAGAGCTATACACCTAACATGTGCTGCTGGTGCCCCTAAAGGTATAGCTATTTGTACGTGCCCCAAAATAGAGTTTCCTATAACCAGAGGTCTTTCAGGTTTCTCAGCAGATGCTTCACTGAAGAGAGTAAACCTGATAGCTTTGCGAATATTCCGCAGAGTCGTCACCCACTCTCCCCTCTGCGAGGGCTCATGACATAATACCATTTAATCTTTACTGATGCTGAATGAAAATTCTTGAATAGCAGGCAATATTAATGCCCAAGCTTAAAAACTAAATGAATGAATAAACAAACAAACAAATAAATAATACAGGAAGCCTCAAAAAATATATCACAGAGCAACTGCATCTATTACACAAAAATCATTTACACTGTAAATGTAATTATTTATATAAATAAAAAAATTATACGGTTTAAATTAAATATGTAAAACTCCAGGTTTTACTCCATTTTTGAAGTGGATTAAATTAAATCATTGAATTGTTATTTTATTTTATTATTGTTTACATTTTCTTCAAAAATTTCCATTATATTTAGATTATAAAAGACTCTGTTATTATAGAAATGCTTATTTCCTTGGATCGTCGTTCAACTTGGAGAATTGGGCTTCACTTAGACTTGATTGGAAACGTGTGCTTGTGTATTTATGTATTTCTGCATGCTTAATGTTACCATAGAAAGAGTATGTGTACATGCGCTCACTATTTAAGGCTGACATGCATTTTTATTAGTAGCTTCATCTGTATTAGTGTGCACAAGACAACAGGAATCAAAACCATGTTTGAGCTTTAGGTATTCCTAATGTTAATTGGGCTTGTGGTGGTGCCCTCATGATGCTGTGTTGAGTCTGACGCACAGTATACAGTTATTTTTCAGAGGAAAGGAGCAGAAGGTGCTTTTATGTCCCAGTCCAGGTTAATTCCTAAGATGTTAACAATAATGCGTTAAGTGTGTTTTTTTTTTCCTCCACCCTCGTTCATACATTCTCGTGCATTAATTGCACCTGTTCCTCTGTATTCGATTCTGTTTGTCCGCTCTTTCTTCTTTCCGGATGTCTATCTTTCTTAACTCTAACACTTTTTTTCTCCACATTCTTTTTCGATTGCTTTCTGTCTCTCTCAGCTGCGCTCGCCCTCAGGTGCTGTGCTGTGTTGTGTTGCCACACACTGGAAGCTTGGCATAAATCAGTGCTGCGCTTTTTAATTCCTTCCTCTGGCTCTGTAGAATCTCCAGCAAGTGTAAATGACAGTGTGCTAGCACGCGTGGGAGCTGCACACACTGGGACCAGATGTGGCCATGAGCAGAGAGACACACACATACACACACAGTATGTGTATATGTATGTAATGTGCATACACAGTACTATATCATATAGTACCCTTTTATGCATCTACACAGATACAAAAGCACACAAATTAACCTCTACACAAACACACACACTGAGTTATATACTGTATGTGTGGGTCTGTTTAAGGTTGAGTAAACCGCCATCTTTGTGAAACAGTTTGTTATAACTCTAGACCTGCTTTTCATACTCTGGCTTTTGTCAGATCGCTCTCTTAGCAGGAGAGAAGAGAAATGTGACACACGAGGTGGTATTAGAAAGTTTACAAAAAGGTACTTTATTTATTTATATTTACATTTGATCACCTTAAAAATTTGGGCTGGATGTTCATCTTCGGGAAGAGGGCGACGTTCGCATGTGCCAAATCTGGCGAGTAAGGCGGGTGCAAAAGTGAGACTATGTGGGTCGACTTTTTCAGGAGAGAGAAATAAAAATAAATAAAGATAAAAATAAAGATTGTTATAGATAATTATTGATTTTTTCTAACACAATATATGTTACAGATAGTTAATGTTTCTTAAGTTATGAAATTTTCTCACAATTTTACTGTACAAAAAAATAAATACATTTAAGGCTAATTCTGCTTTATTTGGTGGCGACATCTAATCAGCTTCGCTACTTATCTCTCCATTGTTCCAGACCTTCGTTCATTTCACACACCTGCATCTGGTTCGGAAGTCGTGTTGCAAATTGAGCCCTTATACCGGCCTACTTAGATTTCCAGAAAGGTCTCATTTGATGAGTTTTTGGCGTTTGAATGTTATGCGGGTTGGAGTTGGACTAAACATGTGATACTTAACTTGGACTCGAGTCTATTTTTCTTGCACAACAAGTGAGGAGCGATATTAAATCCAATAACACCGTCTGACAGTTTGTTGTAACCATAATACATCTTGAAATTTATGTCCTAGGCTGTAAATATACTACGAAACTATGGAATGCATTGGAGTCCGATATTAAAGCCATAAATCTGACACTATTATCTAATTAATAGTACCATGCCTTTAACGTCAACAGAAATGTTAATCATCTTAAACAGAGATGGTGATTAGCTGGAAAAGTGGCATTTTTTTTTCTGTGAACTTAGTGAGTTGTAAGCAAAGCGGATGAGTGCACAATTAGCTTGTTCTTTATATCATACCATGAGCATCGTTCTAAACATTTTACAACTCGAAGTGAATTTAAATCATTAATAAGAAATGTACATTGTGAAGTAAATATAGTTTTTTTTCGTTATTTACAGCGTTAAATACACAGTTAACTCGTGTATAAATAAAATAAACTTTTTATTGAATCCAGGCGTAAAAACTTGCCGTTCAGCTTCCCCTTCGAATGTTGGACCAGCGATCACGTCAAGCTGCTGGTTCATGTCGGCCCTGACCTCAACCCCACTGAACACCTTTGGGATGAACTGGAATGCTGACTGTACCCCAGGCTTCCTCACCCTCCATCACTGTCTGTTCTCATTATTGTTCTCATGGTTGAATAAAAACAAATGCCCACCGTCACGCTACGAAATCTAGCGGAAAGACTTCCCATGACAGTGGACGCAGTAAAATTGCGGACAAACCCCATGTTAATGCTTTTGGGTTCAGATGGTCAAACGAGCACTTATAGGTGTGGTGATCGCATGTCCACATACTTTTTGCTGTACCGTGTATGCTACAATTTTTAAACGCTTCATGATCGTTTCTGTGAATTTGATCTTGTATATATTGCGTTTCTCAGTAACTGGAAACCGTGACCACTGAACACATGCATCAAAACAAATCACGTATTATGCATATTTCATAGTAATCAGTAAATATGATCGATTTCGGTTCTACAGTATTTTTAAATCAGTCTCATTGCGATGTGGGAGTGACCCCGAATAGTCGAAGATTTTTAATAATACAAATCTAAAAAGAAAGAGGAGAATCTTGGGGGCAGGGATTTCAAGACCATATTTAACAATATCTGGAAGAGTCTGTAAAGGTTTTCTGTTCTAATTTAATTCTAAATTTTGGATCGTTTTTCGGCTTTTAGTTTAGCAGATAGAATTTGTTTTGCTGAGGTGATATTATACATCATCATCTATATGTTTGTGTGATGTTCTGTACATCATGGCTTTAAAATGTGAATTGTTTTATGACTACCAGACAGTAATACATCTACTGTGTATATATATATATATATATATATATATATATATATATATATATATATATATATATATATATTTATTAAATTTGGACTGCGACCAGACGAGCCGAATTTCTTGCGATGTCATTCGTGTACTTCCTTTGCTCCAAATCAGTGAGTCAGCCGTTATTACGAGTCACCGTATCCTTTCAGACAGTCATTTTGTGAGGCCTTGTCCGGGCTTCTAAACTCTCCAGGAACGTCGTCATCTCAGCCACAGGCCGTAAAAAAGTCTGGGGGGTCTGTGTGAGCGAATAAGCAAGCAGCAGCATGAAGTCAGCCCGGGCTGCTTTCTCCATTCTGGATTCGATGCAGGTCTTGACGTCAAACCAGGAGGGAAGGTTTGTGTAGTGTTCGGGGACAATACACAGATGCAACATGCGCTCCTTTCATGTCACCTCCCAGTTTTTTCTGCCCCCCTCTACCGCCTTTATTTTTGGGGCCTGTTAAGCCCGTACCCTCGTACGCTACCTCAAAGAGAGCAATTAAGAGTGGAAACGAAAGGAAAATGAAAGGCCATGTGCAGAGTAAAGACAAGTTGTGCAGGCTAATTATACTGTATCCGACCCAAGCTGGGAGGAAGACGGTGCCAGCCAAATGTTTTTCTAAACGTTTACTGCACGAGACCCAGTTCGAAGATTTAACCTCCCAGATTTGCACAGATTCACCTCATTATATTTTTATTTGCACATTCGCATTTGTTTTCCTCAAATGTTTACTCGTGTCCAAATCTCTGCTTCGCTTTCTTTCTCTCAGACATCCCAGGATGCACATCAAAACAGGCCTCCTTGATGCCCACCTGTACTGCTTTAAGAGATCCGTGGTCGACTTTTTAGTCGAAAACAAGTAAGTCTGGGGAATTTCCCACCATGAATTATGACCTTTCACGCCTCTTTTGGCTTGTTTACTCTGCACCTCCCTCGTTCTTAATGGTGGCTATGAAGTTGGAAGGATGGAAACTTTGCTAAGGAAGGGTATGGAAACTCGACTATATTATTAAACTACATAACTTAATTCCACAGCGCTATCAAACACACAGTGATTTACTTTCTCCTCTCCGTAAAAAGCCGTAGGTGTGTGTTAGCCCTCTCCTTTGAGGTGCCTGGCACATTTGAAACACACCACCTGAGAGCTTCATGTTAGCGTGAGCTCAGAGAGTGACATAAACGCGTCGAATCTTCTTATAGAGAGTCCACGGTGGGTACATTGACTCACTTTTAAACAGCTCGGATGCATAAAGAAATTCTTCCGACCCTTAGTCCTCATTCACGATCCACTTTATCTGTGCTTACGTGCCATAGCAAGGCTTTTGGAAACCCCTGCCATCCGTCAGTGTAATTCACCTCTGATATAAATATCATTTCAATTAATCTGCCTTTATCATCTACCCTGGTTCCTCCCGCTCCCATTTTCTCTCATCAAATCCGACTGACTTTTGTAGCCTGCCTTTTCCCCCTTCTATTGCTTTGTTTGGTACCATTTCCCTCCCTCCCTCTCTCATTCCATTTCTCTCAACCTCTTTCACTCTTGAGGCTGCTGAGGCACAGAGTAGCGAAAGAGCGAAATGGACAGAGTAACTGTTGTTTCTCTCACGGCTTTCAAATGGAAATGCTAATCTTGACCGAAAAAAAAGGAACTAAAGCGTAAGGGTGAGAGTGGGGAGCCGGAGCAGGAGCGATAGTTAGGGACCCACTGAAACTCGGCCCCAAGCTTTTTTTTTTTTTTTAAACAAACCCTGCTCCATCCTGATCCCTTTAAACCTGGGAGATGCCCATGAACTAGAATCCACACTGTGGTGACATAGTCGTCCTTTTCTGTCCCCCATTGTGCCTTTGTTTGAACCTTTATAAGAATGAAGAAAAGATTCCTTAAATAGTCGTCCCCTATTCCGTGCTGAAGCAGTGCACTGATATGATGAATGTGCATGTGGGATATAAGTATAAGCCTCTTTTTCTGCAGCAATCGTGAACTAAATATTTGATATATATACATATACACTGATATAATTCTGAGATGATTTTTTTTGTCCTGCCCTAGGTCCATCTCTTCTCTGCGGGGGGAGCTGGTGCCGTATCTGGTGCGGAAACAGTTCATGAAAGCTTCAAACGTCCAGACGGATGACAATCAGACCGAACTGAATCAAAAGCAAAAAGACACAAACACTTTCCTGGGTAAAAAATTACTCACACTTGACAACTCTTTGGGAAATTCATATACAATGAGCCCTATTTTCAAAAGAACTGTAATTACACTGGTCCTCAGTGACATGATTCTGATTAACCTCCAATTAATAAAGTTTCATCATTTTTTTTGTTTCATCCAACATGATGGTGCCATAGTCTGCAAACAGCTTACAAAGCATTGTATAAATGATTGTACATTGCATCTACTGTATAATATAATATGAGAAAGAAAATACTTTAAGTTCCATGGAACACTGTTAAGGTTGTTGTTTTCATGTGGAAAAAAAAATGGGGTACCATAATGACCACAATGCATCATTTGAGGAGCTGCAGGGAAATCTGGCAACCAATAGTCACTTTTGATTCTGTTGTGTCTCAGGTTGTTGAAGCATTTTCTCACAAAACAAGGACACCCAAGCCTACCTACAAAAAAAAAAAAAAATCACCTTAAACCAGGTGGCTAAATGTGTTATTATTTGACAAAACCGATGTAGAATTTTTGGGGGGTATAATTGTAAAAATGTATATATTCTGCAAAATAAGACAGCTACTCAAGAAACAAACACTATACAATGGTGAAGTATGGTGGTGGCGGAATCACGATATGGGGCTGCCTCTCTTCATCTGGGACTCGAACGATATTCACAATAGAAGGAATAATGGATAGAAGATCTCTGCCTCTGAAATACACCTGAGGAAAAAAGATTTCTCCTTCCAGCAAGATAACGACCCAAAGCACATACTTTAAAAAGAAGAAGACAGATGTTCTTCTTCAGAATGGCCCTGTATAAGCCCAGATATAAATCCTATTGAGAACCTGTAGAATGACATGCACACGAGATCCTCTTGAAATTTGATAGATCTGGAGCATTTTTGTCAGATAAAGTGGAAGGAAAGGAGTTCAGACTTCTGGGTTTCTGTTTGGGTTTTGTTTTGTATGAAATCATTTTAGCAACAGTGAAAGAATTTGCTGATTTTATTATTTTTATTAATACACAAGTTCATTCAAATAATCACACTATAATAACAAATACAGATTTCCAACACACTAGTGTACACTATTAAGTTATAGATGTCTTTAGTGAAATTGAAAACAAAACAAAAATAACACTTGCACACACTTGATGCTGTTCCACAGAGATCTTGAGCTCCTCCAAAGATGAGGGTCTCCTGGAGCTTGCGCGGGATCGCTCCTGCTGGAACGATCATCGTGGCGACATGAGCGAGGCCTATCACGGCGGAAAGCTTCGCTGCTACGTGCACATCATGGAGGATAGTGTTTGTTACCGCGTCAACACGCTAGCCGCGTACGTGGAGGCCAATCGCGTGGTGAGCAAAACCGATGTGCTGTATGCTAGCTTAGTGGTTAAAGCACTGCCACTCCTGGGCCCCTGAGCAAGGCCCTTAAACCCATAGCTTCTCACTTGTATGAATAAGATCAATGTAAGTCGCTCTGGATAAGAGCGTCTGCCAAATGCCATAAATTTAAAATGTAATGTAAACTATTATATGCTTATATTCGACTGATTTTGGTGTTCCTCAGGTTCCCAAACTGGTCGAAGAACCTCCAGTTCACCCGTCTGCTGTAGTGTCTGAAAGAAGTCTCGTAAGTCCAGTCGCGGCTGAATTGTTGATTGCCATCCGTACCGCACATAGATGCACGTTTCCATTTATTTTCAAGGTTCTGTGCATTAACAGTAACTATCTGTTCGTAAGGTCGGAGGCGACAGCATCATCGGCGCTGCGAGCCAGATAGCGGACAAAACCTCCATCAAACGCTCGACCATCGGTGCGTCCACCACAGTCAAGGAGAAAGTCAAGATAACGAACTCCATCATCATGAACGGTGTCATTATTGAAGAAGGGTAGGTGCTTCAGACGGTTTCTGTAATAATTATCGCGATTGTTTAGGTGTAGGGCCGTGTTTCGGCGATACGATACGTATCCACGCTTCACGATACGATGTGTCGCGATACTGTAAACCAAAAAAATAATAATTTAACCAGAACACAGTAGGATCTGCATTTGCATTACTTACATCTAAAGCCTAACCCCTTAAACCTACCCATACCATGAAACCTGTGCCAGCAATAGTATCATTGTACCATGCTAATAAATTTTTTTTATATATTTTAAACATGTGCATATAGTCGTTAAAAAACACCTAATATGAAGTGGGATTGATGATGATGATAATGAAATTATATTATTAGTGTTACCATTAGTAGTAGGCTAGTAGTATCCTAATACTAATAGTATTAGCGCTAACTATATACCATATAACAGCACTCATATTAGTTACTTTTGATAGTGTTGACTGAACTTTAATATCTCTGATCACAGAACTGTTCACTGATATCATTTATACTCAGGCGTTGCTTCATTAACTGCTCTGAGCCCCATGAAGGAATCGCTAATGCCAGGCTGTTTCTAATACAGATAGGATTATGTGATTACTGTACAGAGACAGAGATTTTTGTTTTTCCTGTTGTCTGGAAAGTTGAGAGAGAGGACAGGACCCGCAGCCCGATTAGCGTCCTGCTACGCTGTCCAGAGAATTGGGGGGGTGGGGTGATGCTTCGTCTGGTGCGTTTTTATTGTTTGAGAAAAAACAGAAACTTCTGTTGTCAAGCGGTTCAAGGTGCTCGCTGACCCTGAACAGGCCGCCGATGCACCAAGCACCCAGAAAAGTGATGAATGTCGATGTAATGATTGCCAGAGAGACAAGTGCATCACCGTGCGGGTTACGCCGAACGGAAAAAACGCAGAGGAAGGGGTTTTATTGCGAAACGTCTTAAAGGAGAGCCTGGAGAATCGCAATAGCGAGTGCAGCTTTCTTTTTTGGATTTAGCGAAAGCCGCTCAGATCGAAGCCGATCTCCGTAAACGGCGGGACGCAGAGCGGGTCGTCGATGCCGTTGATCTTTGCGAACGAGTGAGAGTGGGATAAGTGCGTTTTTGTCCAAATCTTTTTTTTTTCTTCATTGTGGTTTTAAGCAGGCGAGTTTGGTGCCAGCGCAGGGGACCCTCACATCCGAGTTAAAGCTGGGTGAAAGAAATGAAAACGAGAGAGAGAGAGGAACAGGAATTGTTTCAGATTGATAAAAAAATATAATAATAATACATGTAAGAAGGGATTATCAACGTTAAAGAAGCCACTTGCATTTTTTGTCTCTTTGTTTGCATGGAGGAGTGGTTGTTTACAAAGCTCTGGGGGCTTTTGGGCTCGAAAGGGGATGGGGGGGTGGTATGGAGCAAGGGATGAGAAGGGTGGAGGGCAAAGGAGAGTGAAGGAGGGGGTCACCATGAGGAGGAACACAGTGTCAGTAATTAGTGGTATTTCAGCAGTGCTTCTTTGGTGGTCTCACTGTTTAATTCTCCAATGCTTGTAATCTCTCATCACTACCCGTAAACTCCCCCTTCCTCCTCTCTCTCTCTCTCTCTCTCTCTCTCTCTCTCTCTCTCTCTCTCTATCTATATATTATTTGAATGTAACTTATTTGAATATACATTGCTGTGTGTAAATACACTCCTATTCACACTCCAATATCAGCTGATATTTAAATTCTGTCTGGTCCTATGGGGATGGTAGAAGGTTCTAATCCTCTAGTCCTATAGAAGATCTCAAGGCAGCCCTGATATTCACTTCCTGAACCGTCTGGAATGGAACAGGAAGTGCAAACACACCTACCTTTCTTCACCATCTCGAACACCCCGCTCAACTCACACGCGAATATATATTTTGGCATCGGACAGCACAGCGGGCCACCTCGCACCTCAGACGCCGCTGTTGTTTTTAACACACGTGCTAATAGGAGCGTACAGGGAATAAAAGAAACTGGCAGAAAATAGAAAAAAAAACGGCCAGATCAGGTTTCCTCTGTAGGGGCTGGGCGGCGGCGATTGGGTGCACGCAGGACAAGATCCTCAGCTGTGCAATTAGTGCAAAGACATGAAAGTTGAAGACTGCCGTGTTTTTCTGAAATATATTCCTGCGCCCGAGAGCGCGAGAGAAAGCCAGGCTTGGCTCGATCAAACATCAAACTGTGCAAATACGATTTTATGGTGCCAAAGCGAGCCTAGGAAAATATTATTCTTCGTGCGGTGTAAACAGGGAGCAGCTTAGAGCACTGTGTGTGTGTGTCTGTGTGTGTGCGCATGTGTGTGTGCGCATGTGTGTGTGCGTGTCATGGCATGCACACTTTAAAGCACTGTCCGGTAAACACTAAACTGCTCCTGTCTTATGTACAAATACAAAAATGGTATGCTGACATGTACATTAACACACCTACATATTATATAGAATAGAATAGAATAGAATAGAATAGAATAGATGCATTTCCTGGTCACATGTACTTTACAGCAGCGAAAAGGTTTAAGGGCCTTGCTCAAGGGCCCAAGGGTGGCAGCTTGATGGTGCTGTGGCTTGACATGTATGTATATGTGTATATGTATAGGTGTGTATATGTATATATGTGTGTGTGTGTGTGTGTGTGTATATATATATATATATATATATATATATATATATATATATATATATATATATATATATATATATAATATATATGTATATATATTCATGTGTGTGTGTGTGTGTGTATATATATATATATATATATATATATATATATATATATACATATATATATATGTATATATATATGTATATATATACACTTCGTGAGTAACAAAAAATGGTGAGGTTTTGACTCTCCTTTAAAATGTTTCTTTTTCAAGAGGAATTGTAGATGTACTGTACTGTAAACGCAACAAAAATTGTGAATTACTTCTTACAAATGTTTCATTTACTACTTTAAATGAATAATACAATAATAAAATAGTGGTTCAAACATTTTTATGTAATTTATCAGTACAAACTGTTTTTAAATGCGACTCCGAACTTCTCGCGAACCGTCAGATAGTTACGTTTAGTCCGGTTCCAAATGAAAAAGGCGCAAACTATCGAGGTGGCGAGTGTCAAGGTTCCACTGTGTATAGATATATATACACATACACACTGTTAACACACACTTTTTTTCTTTGTTAGAGTGGTTATGTAACCGTGTAGGGGTGAGCATGTGACTCTGCAGGCTAATAGAGCTGTAATAAGGTTGTAATGACGTAAGTGCTGAGCTCATTTGCATATGCATGGAAGGCACTTAATTAATCATGTACAAACAAATTATAGCAGCAATGAATGTGAGTGACTCATGGAGCGGCTTTTGTGTGCGAGTGTGTTTTTGTGTGTGTGTGTGCGTCAGTTCACAAAATGAAACGGCTAAATCTGTTTTAATATCCTGTCCTCAGGTGTAACATTCAAGGCAGCGTGATCTGTAACAACGCCGTAATCGGACGAGGTGCTGACATTAAATACTGTCTGGTGGGAAGCGGGCAGTGCATCGAGCCGGAGGGTGAGCAAACTCACACCGTTTCACACAAACACACACACACACACACATACACACATCATCAAGTCAGGCCTTTGTGTTTGTTTCGGTGTGCTCTCTGCCTTTTTCAGCTTCAGTGTGTGTGTCTCTTTTTATGTGCGTGTATGTGTGTGGTTTGTCTGTTAATCTGTTTCAATAGCGCATTAAAACTTAAGCTTGTGTGAACAATTGCGCTTTATTTTTTAATATTGTTAATCCCCTCGGTGTTGGATCATACTGTGAGGTTTGTGTTTGTGTGTATGTGCGTGCATGTGTGTGTGTGTGTGGCTCCAGGCTGTTGTATTGCGGGTGGTCTCCACTCGCTCTCCAGCCTCTCCATCAATGACTGTGCCTAAGGCGGCCTTAAGATGTCCAGAGGCTTCCTGGCCTAATTGACTGAACAACAGGGTGTTGCTGCCTCAGCAAACCCCCAACCCCTCACACACACACACACACAGAGTGTGTGCCACCCCCACCCCCCTTTCGTACACACCCAAACTGCTACATTTCTCCACCCCCACCACGTTTTCCTTTTCCATAGTCACTTGTGAGCTGGACCCGATTAGTCAGCCATAACCTCCTGAAAGACAGGGGCTTATTGAAGTGCTCCCAGAAATCCCAAATTACAAGCTAGACCCCTGTACTTCCCAAAGCATGGGTACATACTAAATACAGAACAGTGCATGACCACAATTCAGAGCGATGCCAGAGAACTGCTTTCGTGTAGCCTTCATCGGTTAATAATAATCACGGTGCATGACGCCCACCCGTCCATGACTTCAGAGACGCAATATCCACGCTTTACTATCAAAGTAAAGAACCCAAACCATGAAAGCGGTCCGGTTCCCGAAGTGCCAAAACTCCTGCAGTAAAACATTCGGTCTCGTCACCGAAACGAACGATGCGAAGACGTTCGTATAGACGTTTACGCTGCAGCACACAATACCGCCTCTCGTACCTGTTAGCAGGGTTCCAACACAGTTTGGAAAAGTTCAAATTGAGTGATTTCCTGGTCTGGATTAATACGGGAAAAAAGAACACTGAGTATTGAAAAAGATTCGTGTTTCCATACTATTTCCCTATTCGTTTTTTTTGTTGTTGTTTTTTTAACAAAAAAAATTTAAGAAATTTGTCATATTTTTTTATAAAACAAAAGGCTGCATGAGCAAAACGTAAGACGATTCGACCCGCTTCATTTCCACCTGCCGTTTACTCACTTACTTACGGCTCTTTAAAACGTCACACCAATGACTTCCGTTTCCATGGTCCACGCTGCGACGCGAAAATGGCGTTTTGAAAGGTATCCGCTTTGGAGAGTGTTTTCAAAAAGCTACGTTTTCGTCGCAGGTCAAACAGAGAGAAAAAATTTTCAAACGAAAATCTATTAGTGTGGACACGGCCAAAATCTGTACTTTGGTGAATTGCGCATGACCGATCGTTCTGTTGCTGCAGCATTGAAGGTTTACAGTTTCAGTTGCAGTTGGAATTTAAAATCCTTATTTCAGGTGTTAAATATGGTCTTATAAAAATCATTAGGAAACTCTGGATATTTGGGTCTAGAAAAGTGTGGAAGTTTAAAATGTAAAACGTGTAGTTGGTACACATGTGATAAGGAGCACAGGACACTTTTATCTCTCTATGCATGTAGAGCTTTTTCCACTCGCCACCTGTGCCGTTAATGTTAACACCACCACCAGTCTTATCACATCGCTAAGCCTATCTAACTAGCTGTCGAGTGATTAGTGCACTCTAGACTGCGTCGGAGCTCTTCTTTGGTGGTCTCGTGCAGTCAGTGTAAATTAGCTTCAACCTGACAGCTTCCATACACACACACACACACACACACACTTGTTGTGCGCTGTTTACCTGTTAGCATGTGTTAGATGAAGCACAGTCATAGGATCTCATAAAGAGTCTCACCAGTTGCTCTAGAAAGCTCGGGTTTTCGCATCCTGAAATGGATGACAGGTTATCTGCGAGTATGTGTGCAAGACTATCTGGACCCTCGAGGACGTATCGGGTGTTAGAACCCGTCAAAGATGGCGCCCAGGCCCGTTTTTTAAATGTACTCCCATTCTGTCTCGTTCTCAGCCCCGGATATCAGTCACGCCATCCCGTACTTGTCTTAAAATGGCAGAAAAATCTTTTATAAAGACGGCCTTCTGACTAAAATTGCTTCGTTTGCAACGCCGATCGACCTTGCCAATGTTTCGCTCGGATTTTGCGACGTTTTCGGTAAAAGAAGATCGACCTTCCTCGGATTTATCTGCCCGGATGACACGTATTTATAAATAGGGGCCTCGTCTGTCAGGCCAGGTCCATTTCCTTTGTCAATACACAAAAGGAACGGAGATAAACTTTGGAGGCGTATGCATAGATTACCAACGACATGTTTTGCTCTCTTTGATTGAAAACACGGGGAAAAGCTCGCTAGAGTCAACATTTTAGACCGCCTAATTGAGTGACCCTCAAAAACAGACTTTTTCTCCCATGTATTTGCATGCGTGTCCTTGGCAGCAGCAGAAATATACTCTCGTGCTAGTTAGCACGCTTGGCCTCGTTTTAAGCAATCAGCACACCGCCAGATGGTGGAAGAGCATGCGTTGGTCTGAGGCAATAGATGCCGATATTTGTCATCAATGTTGCGTGATGAGATCTCAAAAACACCAGCCCCTATCCCAGAATGCCCTCCTCAGGTCCGGGGGTCTAGCTTATTCTGAACTTTACATTTCATTTCTTTTCAGCTGAAAGGACCAACGATGTCATCGTTGGATCAGATCAGCTCATGGAGATCTAGAACCAGGAGTTATGGGCTTGACAAGCTTGTCACTAAAGAAGCAGCGTCATCTTCCTTTTGCCTTTTTTTTTTACTGAATGTGTCCGAATAAACCTGGAATTATTTATCTCAGTTGACAGTGTCATTATTTTCCCTGAGTCACAAGTTTCTGAGTTTTTCTTTACTGCATTACGTTAAGAGCAATCAGACAACACTGTACAACAGAGGTACTCAATACGTTGATTGAGAATGACCAGTACATCGCAAATTTAGTAGACAAATTTAGCATGTTAGTCCATCATCTATTTTCTCTATGGCATCTGCCACTCAGATGTCACAGTCTTAAATCTCTTGTATTGCAAAGCTCCAGCGAGCTTAGTGACCTGGTTAACCTTCAGGTTTATATTTACCAAACAAGGGGTATAAAAAAATGAGTGTAAGAGCTGAACCAAGTACGAAACCAAAAACCTGCCATTTCTATGCAGAATGGGAGGAAGAATTTTTTTCTCTCCACCATGTGAGCTCCAAAGTGCGTTCTGTCAATCTAGCGTTGCTATTTCAGAAAAGGGGAAATGTTAAAAGGTGCTTTCGACCTGATGAGAAGATCTGAGATGTGAGAGGTGTACTCACTTTTGTGAGATACTGTATATACACACAGTTTTTAAGTCACGGGTCGGTTAAATTTCGGGACAGTTAGGGCAGAAAAAATGCAAACCATAAAATAGCTTGTCGTTTTTTATTCACACAGTATATTATTATTAACATTTGTGAACATTCACAGGTTTTTTTTTTTTTTTTTTGGTAATAAATTGCCTAAAAATAATAAATAAAATAATATAAATATTAATAATAATAATATAATTTATAAAAAATTAAATAGAATAAATAAAAATAATGCAATACACATTTTTTTTATATTGATTAAATGGAGTAATCAATTAAATTGTTACATATTAAATTGATGAAATTATTTCAGATGTGTATGAAAGTGTCTGTGTGTGTGGTTTACATTTAATATTTAATTTCCCAAAGATATGATCTACTAAACTGTTCTACTAATTTCAGCAGACTTTAACAAATGACTTCATTCCTTCCATCCTTCATTCATGTTTTTGTCTGCTTGACAGGAACATACAAATTTGTCTATCTTGTATTAAAGAAGTTCAAATTTGGGTGCTTTGAGTACAAGTCTCTCATACGGACCACTGGATGTTTATCATGGCACCTCATGGCAAAGACTCTGAGGATTTGAGAATTTGAATTGTTTCTCTCCACAAAGATGGCAGAGGCTATAAGAAGATCAGTAACACCCTGAAACTGAGTTGCAGTACAGTTTCCAGGGTCATACAGAGGTTTTACATGATGGGTTCCACTCGGAACAGGCCTCACAAGGGTCCATCAGAGAAGTTGGGTCCTCGTGCTTCACGGCAGGTGCAGAAGCTGCGTCAAAAAAGTCAACAAGTCGGTTTGCATGGCCGTCGTCCCAGGAGGAAGCCTCTTCTGAAGCTGGCTCACAGCGGTGCTGAAGACGACCTGTCGAAGTGCATGAATTTCTGAATCCATGTCCTGTATTCTGATGAGAATAAGATAAACTTGATGGTTACCAGCATGTGTGGTGACGCCCTGGTGAGGAGTAACCAAGAAAATTGTGTCTTGCCTACAGTCAAGCATGGTGGTGGCAGCATCATGGTCTGGGGCTGCATGACTGCTGCTGGTACTTGGAGCTGTGGTTCATTGAGAGAAACATGGATTCCAACATGTACTGGGACATTCTGAAGCAGAACATGTCATTTCCCTAGTATTGTCTCTTGAGAAGATATAATAAAATGGTTGCTGAGATGTGAGAGGTGTACTCACTTTTGTGAGATTTTTGTACAGTTTTTAAGTAACGGTTCTAGAGCAGAAGAAATGCAAACCATAAAATTGCTTGTCGTTTTTTTATTTACACAGTTTATTGTTATTAACATTTGTGAACATTCACAGTTTACTTTTTTTTTTTTGGTAATAAATTACTTAAAAATAATAGTTTATAAAAAAAATTTAAATACATGTTATAAAAAAAGTTTGGACACACCCTCTCATTCAAAGAGTTTTCTTTATTTTCATGACTATGAAAATTGTAGAGTCACACTGAAGGCATCAAGGGCTATTTGACCAAGAAGGAGAGTGATGGGGTGCTAAAAAGGCAAAAGGGCCAACAAGTGCCAAGCATCTCTCGGGGAACTCCTTCAAGACTGTTGGAAGACCATTTCAGGTGACTACCTCTTGAAGCTCATCAAGGGAATGCCAAGAGTGTGCAAAGCAGTAATCAAAGCAAAAGGTGGCTACTTTGAAGAACCTACAATATGACATTTTTCAGTTGTTTCACACTTTTTTGTTATGTATATAATTCCATATATAATTCCACATGTGTTAATTCATAGTTTTGATGCCTACAATTTTCATAGTCATAAAAATAAAGAAAACTCCTTGAATGAGAAGGTGTGTCCAAACTTTTGGTCTGTACTATATATATATATATATATATATATATATATATATATATATATATATATATATATATATATAATACACACACACACACATACACACACACACACACCCTGGCATGTTTGTGGATGTTTCAAGTTTAATAATTATTTATTTTATTTATTTATTTATTTTAAACACTCAAAGTGCAAGGCGGAGACTAAACAAACTAACAGTCCACACTTAACATGTTCCTGAGGGAACTCAGATTTTACCTATGTTCCGCAAGTAAAAGGGATTACATTCAGTACTGAACCAAAATATATATATATATATACACATTAGGGATGTCAACTGATCAAAATATTTCATTCATTTTATTAAATAGTTTAATTAATTAATTTCAACGTAGTTGCACATTTTTATCTGTTCTAAATGCACCTTAAATTAATACTTTTCCAGTCTTTAATAGACCAACTAACTGTAACAGATGTTTTATGATAATTTCACTCAAAATATCGTTGCCTTTATTAATTATTTTATATTTATTTATTTGACATTTCTTTTGATATATAATATAATGAAGATATGTTACAATGATGATTATTTAATAAAGTACAGTGCATAATTTAGCAAAACAGAGCAATTTACACTACCATAATGCATACATTTTACAACTTTATATTTTTGTGGCAACAGAAACTGTTTTAGTGACACTGAACAAGAGCTAAAACTGGTTTATGAAACAAAAAAGAAACGCCTGAAACAAAAAACGCCTGAAACAAAAGAATAAAATATGCACTCTAAACCGAGACAACTGATCTCTGTCGACCGCTGGCGAGAGTAAGGCATCTAAAAAAGCAGGAGAAACATACATCCTAGTAGGTTTCTTTGTACAAAAATTTAAATGCCACCAGAAAATCGTAAGACAAACCATAGTAACTCGGGGACTACCTGTGTGTATATATATATATATATATATATATATATATATATATATATATATATATATATATATACACAATTTTATTTTGACTTGTGCATTTTAAAAGCTCGCAAGCTGAAAAAACTATTTGCCTTGGGTCAATTTGAAATGTCAAGAAGTGTGTATCTTTAAATTCATGGTGATTGGTTGTATAGTTTGGTGTGATTTTTGCTGACATAATGAGATGTCCTATATACCTTACAGTGTACTTGGTGGGAGGTGCTGTATTGATGTTTGTAGAAGTAAAAATCGGTGAGGTGGGTTCTACAGCTGTCCGTATGACCACCATGAGTGAGCGACTGCATGTCCTGCTGTCAGAAGAAGCAGAGAAGCACAATAGGGTTAACTTTATTTGTACACAAAAAAAGCAGAGCAATGGGACCACCCAGTGAGAACATCACAGCTAATCGTCTCCCCCAGACCTCCCCTCCGTCCCCCAACAACTCGGAAGACACTATAAAGGACTAGTCTTAAAGATTTTTCTCTCTTTGCTGTTGAAGATTTATGACATTCCATTGCAGCTCCTAAATTACAGGCTTGAAGCGAGTTTCTCAGTCACGAAGGCCAATGAGCCTCCGGAAGATTCTCGCTGATGATTTATCATGGCTTGCTCCGGCTCTGTGGCCAAACCAAGTCGTTTAGTGTCACTAATGAAATGATCATGAGTTCTTTGTCTTTGCAGCCTTCACCTCCTCGTACTTTGTAGTTTTTCAGTTTTTTTGGACATGTTGAAATCATTTCCCTAGACTTTGTAATGGTCCTCTCTAAATCCATAAACTAATATGTGCGTTTGAGGATCTCGCTGTGTGTTTTGTCCTCCCCTTTTCCTCTCAGCCTGAACGCTGTCCAATTCAAGACCGTCGGATGTTCGTCACATCAAGGCCAAGCCGCGGCAGTAGGAATCGGTTTTTGCTGAATGTATAATTTATTTGCCCTGCTGAGCTAGATTGTTGGTCTTTTCACAGGCCAGCCAAATAAAACTTGAACTGAAATTGAAATGTGAAAATCAGCTCGAATTTCTACTATCTTCTGTATGTCTGTCTTGTTTTTGTGTATGTAATATATACCACGTAGCTAATCAGAAGCCGTGCCCTCTGCCCCGTCCTCACATCATCCGCACCCAGACCTCCAGGTTGTGCTTACAAGTCACTGCATGGGTCATTTGGATGGAGGAAGGTTTGTATATTTAGGCAGAGCCTCCTGGAACCCCAAGAGTCCCAAAAGCTAAACTGGGATCCGAGCCCACCGGAGCTGTGTTCAATGTCATTCCCCACCCTCCGGGGCCGAACGTGACAGATGCTTGTGTTTTCCAGCACCCTGGTTCAGATGTCAACCGACAGATCATACATCAGGCCCGGCTTACTGTCTCTGTGTAGTTTCCAAGCCCAAGCTTGTGCGCTCGTCTGCTTGGACGGCAAAAGGTGAAGGGACCGAACCTGCTGCAATCTAGAAAGTATATTGAGTTGGTCCACTGTAGCACTTGGGTCTTCTGCAGGCGATATGCTTAAAAAAAGTGCTAATGTTAACACATTAGTGGCTAAATGGGTATGAACTGCAGTTACATTAAGTGGCGTAAGTGCATTGGTACTTGTAGACGCGTCAATGGTCATAAATCTTAGGGAGTGACATCATTTGAGCATGGAATGGCTCCAGATACTTCTGCCAGCCAAGTAATGGCTGATCCACGGTGGAAAGAAGGAATGAAACGACTGTTCCAGAGACAGGCCTGAGCGGTCAGGGCTTCTGCTCAGAGGGACCCTGTGTGTGTGTGTGTGTGTGTGTGTGTGTGTGTGTGTCTGGTTAGAGGGCATGGGGGGATGCTGTGCATCCAGGACTGAGCATGGTGCAGGGTGTGAGACTGCCTTGGCCACCCAAGTGGACCAACCTGCATGTTTGCTGCTGACCCCTACACATTAACAGAACACTTCCTCAATTTGTCTTCTGTGTTCCTGAGGCCCAAACGAATTTCCTCTCTTTTTTCCGCGGCCACCTTTTGAGACGCCGCGTCCCCCGCAAGCCTCCCTTCAAAATCACGCCCACCTCCAGCGCACACACACTTAACAATTAGTACTTTCTTAGTGGCGAACAAAGACAGTATGCACGCTGTGTGGCCTGTAAAGGCGTATATAACCTCAAAGACACACGAGGCAGCGCGCAGCTTTGAAATGAACACACAGGCCATGGGACAATGATCCTCAAGACATTTACACTGTTTTAAGCTATTGTTCCTCTTGGGTCAGCTGCTGTGGCGCAAGGAGTTGTATAGCCTCTTTTCGGAGAAAACGTGAAAAGTTATACGTTCTCTATGTAAAAGGTAGTTTTCGTTACCCACACCTGTGGACAGTGTTTACTTACTGTCTGGAGTAGCAGGAACAACTGATGACTCCTTTTCATGACATTTTAAAATCATAGGTAAAAATTGAGATCATGAAAAGACCTTCCTCATGCAGTCAGATCATTTTCGATGCTCAGTATAGATAATATAAAGGGTTGGACAAATAGGGATTTTCACTGGCACTTATATAACGTGCAGCACACTAATTGATATTAATAATTAATCTTATTTGATTAAAAAATTCAGTGGCACTTGGGACTCCTTTCCATCCTTTTGTCTGGACACCGTTGTCAGATCACCTGAAAAGTCTCTCCCCCCCACTCTCCCTCTCTGCGTCTTGTCTGTCGCGCTGTCCCCTCTTTCAAGCTCATAGCAGGCCCATATTTTTATATTCCTCAAAAGAACGAAATAAAGAAATTCGAAAAACAAAAGGGTCTGATTTCTTGCCACCTGCTAACTCTGCCCTTCGACAATAACACTGTTAAAGGACCACAAACAAAGACGCCACAAGAAACGTTCGGTGGGCCATTCATTACTACGACAAAAGAGACAGAAATATATTATCATAATTAATCTTATCTGTGACTGTGGGTGGCAAGGCTTTCCCATTTGCGACCGATGGGCCTTTACAATGCCAACATGTACACATCAGTGTGTCACAATGCCCATTGGGGCCTAAGAATATTTTAAGCTTTGTAAATATTCACTAAACAAGTCCTGGGTCTTAGCAGGAGTCCAGCATCCCCCTATGCCTTTTACCAGGCAAAAAATCTTCCTTTTTTAGAGACAAATGTGGTTTCTTTTTTTCCTAATGTATCGCCCTGGGCGGAATGGCTAATCTAAATATGTATTTTGTATAATAATATGTATAATATATATAAAATATTAATTTATTTTTTTATATTGGTCTAACCTGTGTGATGGTCACTGCGTGAGAAATGTCAGTGTATAATATGTATAATAACAGTCTTAATGTTAAATGTAATGAATTTAAACTTCAAATGTAAACCTGCTAGAAAAAATGAGTGTATTAATATTTCAGACCGAAATTACATTTAAAAACGTGTCACGTTTTTAAATCTCCCATTACGAAAAAGCCTTTGTGAGCAAAAAAACCTTATGAAAAGAGTGAGGTTACAGTTTCAGAGGTTCAGAAATGAAATTCTCAAAACTACTTGTTCAACCTCCACATCATAAAAGCGAATGCTTCGGTACATTCGTTTATAAGATTGTGTACAATTTTCTTCTGTTTCCTACATTTTCAATTGCTTGTAATGTTTATCAAAATATATCATACCTTATATCAGTCTTTCAATGCACAGTAGTTAAAAACCAGTTTTGTTTTCTGTGAAATGCAATGTCTGAAAATAAATGAACAACCAAAAAACAAACAAGCACTAGTACAGTACAGCAAAAGTGAATCCCGTCTGGTCTCTAGCAATCAATATTCCAAATACAGTAATGTGTAGATGTGTGCTGTTGACGTTCTTATCAGAAGAAATTCAGCCCTGTTTATTTTCAATCATACACTGTCCTGCTGACGACATGACTAAACGTTTTGCAATCTTGTCCGTTAAACAATGACAAAAGGACTTGTTATTCTGATGGCAGTGAGATGTTCATTGACACAAATACTTACCTTTGTGAGATAAACTAAGGATTTTGATAAAAACACAGGCCAGTAATCCCTTGTGTGGTGCTGCTTGTACTAATTGTTTTGAGAAATGCATTTACTGGTTCACAAAAATTAAGGCTGATTCGAGAAACTCTCCAAAGCAACTGAGTAAAACTGTAATCTCCGAGAGTATTAAGAGCTCCATGGCACTGCATGGATTCCATGCCTCCTAGGATTGAGGTGCGTTTTGTCTGTGCACTTCCTTTTCTTGCTTCTTTCTACATTAACCTTTAACCCTATAAGAATACCTGTTAAAACAGGACATTCCTGTCATTGTAACCGCTACTTCTTTTATTACTAATCTCCCAGAATTCTCTTTGTGTCAGTTAGTAGTTTTAACTAGTAAACCAAAATGGGGGATGGGACCTCGGCTTAGGTGAATGATCGGATATTTGTTGGGTCATGTGGCTAATATAGACCATGAATATATATTTTTTTTACACTTTGCAGTTTGAGTGGAAAACAAAAGTTGCTTTTACTAGCGGCAAGTAACAGTAATTAATGATTATCCAATAGCAACATGACCTGAAGTTTTTTATTCCACTTATACCACAGAAATCAAAGTTGTTATTGTGGAATGTATTAAACTGTGTTATGATATTATTTGAATAATAGGAAAACACCAACTTCACATTCACTCAGTTGCAGTAATATAAATGCCTAAAAAAACACGTAACGCAGCGTTAAGTGTTAATACTGTTAGCCATTAGCAAAAGGTATTAGCAGAAACAAGGCACATGGCTGTAGGTGTTTACGTTTTGGGGGGGGTTGCATGATGGTAGCTTTGTGGAGAACGCATGGTCATCTCCTGAGTTTATTTATCCAAGGCCTGCAGACGTCAGGCCAGACCTCCCTCAGTTTGTTAGCCTTAAAGGGGCCCTGACCGCACAGAGCAATTCCTCGCATTCCACATGAACCCTCATTAAATTAAAAAAGTTGTCTTTCTCTGCATCACCGGAGCAAACACGCATTCTTCATAACCTTGTACTAGTGTGTGTTATATTTCATGCGTGTGATTGACACCCACCTCCCCTCCTGCTGCCCACAGTTCCAGCACCATCTGGTGTGGCAAAGCATCGGCGTATTAGATTTGAGGCAAATGTCTGAAAAAGACTTTATTTTTAGTTAGTAAATAAGGCTACACTCGCTACGTTTACATAGAATTGTACAGGACGAATGTTTCTTAGGTATTTATGGCGTAACCTTGCCTTTTAATATCATAACGTTTTCAAAACCTATACGATGATTCCTAAATTCACTGCTATAGAAGATGCAATCCCACCACATACCTGCGTTCAGACTGAGCAAACACGCTCACCTCAACCCATCAGCACTCAATCTCTAGATTAGGCCAGATACTAGCACACCGGGGACGGAAACGCAATCAATGATCTGTGAACATTTAACTCACAACAGGAATTCACGCTTAAATTCATGATCATTTCTCTTCACTGCCAATGAATAGTGAGATTTCTTCAGTCCTGGAACTGAACAAGAGGCCTGATTGGACTGTTCACATGACTAAGCTTTTCTATAGACGGATCACAATCAGCAAAACCTCATAATTTATCGTTTCCTCACAAGTGACAACTTGTGCACAAGGATGGGGGCTTTTTAAAATACCAAAAGTACCACGTCGAGCACCTATAATTAAGCTGATTTTTACCACTGCATTTTATATATAGCACCTAATTGAGACTCTCTAAATACTACACTAGTTCACAAACAAATTCAGAGGTAATAAACGGTTTAGGATTCACAATGGTAAAACATTTATGTTTTAAATGTCATACATTTACATGTTCAATGTACACGAGATTGACAATCAAGTGACCAGATTTTTGGCGCTTTTTTCTTGTCCTGGACAATATACATGAGCTCAAAAGACCAAAATCTGACTGAAGGTAAGTCACATGAACAAGCCTTGAATTTTTTTTTAGTTAGTTTAATTCTCTTTCTTCATTGAAGTAAATGATTAGAAATCTGTGACAAACTTTTAAACCTTTTTATGCACAAAAATGACATGGTATTATTCAGAAATACACAAGGGAACTACTACTAAGGGGATATTTGAATTGTTTGATGCTATAGCATTCTAAAAGGGTTCAACTTTAAAATCAAGAATCATTTGAAAACACATATATAAAGTTCATATTTGTGACTTTTTGGCAAATTTTTAATTATGATTAATAGTTTTAAATAAGAGTACTTGTGCTGTTTATATATACGGTATGTGTTATATACTGTATGTTTGAGCATTTGCTATCTGGGGCGTTGTTTAGACTAGACTAAATAATGTCTCTTTTAGACTCTATAGACCAGAGATATGAGACGAATGCATACTTACAAAGGTACAACAGTGCTCCTTATGTTTGTTATGTTTTAAAAGAAAGTGCATATGATGTGTAATTGATCCTACCCCAAATAAAGTTCTTTGTCCAGATAATCTAGACATATTTTTTTCAATGTCAAGAATTCTTTAAAGGTAGAGATGAAATGTATGTTTGTATAAATGTATTTAATTGAAGGTTAATAGTGGAAAAAAATAAAATAAAAGTACAGGAACTGTTTATTAAATGTTATATGTGTTGGGGCATTTGCTCTCTGAGACATTGCTTGGACGAGAAAAAGATATAGACCGAAGATATGAGATACGAAGATGAGACAAAAACATGTCCACAAAAATACAATAGTCCTTATGTTTCAATTATGTATTAAAAATAAGTATGTTCACTTTCCCAGGTGACTGAAAGTACACACATATGTGTATCAATAAAACTGGATGAATTGTTTTTTACAGAATGTAAAAATAATAACTTTTAGGATATTTGAATTTTAATTGTCCTAAAAGTGTTAGACTAAATAATCAACAGGTTGACATAAAAAAATTTATTAAATCCAAGAATATTTTTAGTGTAGTGACAAGAATTCCTACCCCAAATAAAGTCCATTCATTCGTCCAGATGAGCTAAAACTAGTCCTGGTAAAAGTCAAGTTACAGAATCATGCCCTGTGATGCTTGTTATAGAGGAGTGTTAGATTTGAAGTAAGGTCTGTATATGTTCCTGAATTTATTGGCAGTATTTTATTATTTTATAGTGCTGGAAAAGTTTCATACATCTGTTAGGCATGTCCTCTTTGTCAAACTGAGCAGTGTCTCTCTTGGACTTAATAGACCAAAGATATGAGACTAGAACTTTCCCACAAAGGTACAACAGCGATCCTTAAGTTTCAATGTTTTCTAAATAAATTACAATCCTATGCTTTATTCACTGTATAAAAGTGAATCAATGAAATTGAATTAATTGTTTGTAATAAGTGTAAAAACCTTAGTGACAAGCATTCCTACCCCAAAGTCCTTTGTCCAGATAAGCTAGATCTCTTGAAGCCAAGAATCCCTTAAAGGTAAATATAAAAAAATATATAAATGATAAGGAAAAGAAATGTGTCACTTGGGCTCTATAGACCAAATATATCAGACAAAAACATAACCACAAAGGAGCAACAGTGGTCCTAATGTTTCAATTATGTTATGAAAGTAAGTACGCACACTTTCCAAGGTAACTGCTCGTACACGCGATGTATAATTGAATGTACAACCCTAGAGACAAGCATTCCTACCCCCAAAAACAGTCCTTTGATTTTGTCCAGATAAGATAGACCTAGACCTGGTCTAAGTCTCAGAATTATGTGGAGTGAAGCTTGTTATAGAGAAGTTTTAGACATGAAGTTAGTATTTTTTTATGACTTTGATGCCTGGATTGTTCTTATTTTTATAGTGCAGGAACAGTAGTAATAATGTTAGTGTTGTTTCGTTCTTCAAAAAGTGATGTGTGTTAGGCAGGTCTTCTCTCTGAGAGTGTTTGGACAATCAGTTCTGTGATATGAGAGACAAAAAAACAGCTCTTTCAATAGACGGCATGTGTGATTGCGCCTGAACTCACTCTGGATTACTGAAAGAGCTCTCTCTCTCTCTCTCTCTCTCTCTCTCTCTCTCTCCCCCGCCGCCTCTGGGGTTTTTGGAGGGCTCTGCCTGGGTGGTCTCTCCCTCTCTCCCTCTCTCTCTCTCTCTCCGCTCCGGCGAGCTGTTGCTTAGCAGCTAATAATAGGCGATGTTTGTAAAGTAATTTGCCTCTTCCTTCGGCCAATGAGAACCAGAGCGCTCCTCCATCAAAACCCAACGCGCTCTTTTTTTCCTCCCTCTCCAGGATCTTCTCAGTGGAGAGATTCACCTTCCTCCAAACGTTCAAGCGCCGCGAGAGCGCGGTCACACTCGCCTCGTACCTCTCTGTCTCTCTTTCTTTTTTTCCCTCTATTTATCTATCTGTCTTTTTCGCTTTAATATTCGGAGAACAAACACAAAAAGAAGAAGCAAGCCAAGGCAAAGCGCGTCCAGACCGAATGAAGACCGAAGGATCTACCCGGATTCGAGCGCATGATGTGGGCATGGTGCTGGAGGAGCTCGGCTCAGCGGAACACTAGCACGCAGAAGAGCTCACCTCCGGAGCTGTGCGCGACGGATGCGCTCGGGCTTCGTCCGCGGATTACCGAGGCGCCCGCCTTCCGTTTTGCTCGCCGACTCCTGCTCGTCGCCTCGCTGGGACTATGGCCTCGGATGCCGGAGTTTTACCCCCGAGCTACACGCGCTCCGGGAACCCGGACCTCACCCGCAGACCCAGCTACTGCCACGCCGCATTTGCGCTCAAACAGATCGCTAAGGTGATTTTTTTTTCGGAGCGCATCCGAGTGTTTCTCTTTGTTTTGTTTTGTTTTTTCGTCATTTTGCGCAACTTTGTTTTGTCGCACTTTGTTTTAGAAAGGAGGAAAAAAGTGTCAATGCGCTCACGCAGGGAAGTAACGGTACCACCAGCAGCTTCTCCTGCATGTTCATGATGTTCTTGTGGTTCTTGTTTTTGCAAACCAGGAGTGGAGAAAAAGCCTGTATGAAGCCTCCATTCATTTAACAGGCAGATGCGCGCATGCACTTGTGATCCTCTCTATCAGCCAGGGCTTCATGTTTGATTGGGTCCAGTGGAGCATTTTCTTGATGAAGTTGTATAACTGACAGATTTCATGTGGATTTGATGGCAAACCTCGAAATCCATCATCAGCCAGGGTTCATTAGAAAGCAAGGAACAATACTGTGTCCTTTGACTGAAGACTGAAAACTTTGCACCAAAGATTTTTTTTTTACTTAAAAACTAAACACAGCTACACTGCCACTTTTTTTTGTTATTCTCTTAAATTTTATACTTATTATATACCATATTATATACTTTATATATAATACTATGTATATATATGTAGTGCAAAGTTTTTCCCTGTTTATTTTTTTATTTTTTTGGGGTCTGAAACAAGTAGAAAGCAGCCAAAAACATGAAAAAATAAATACACGTCAGATTGTATTTTTTTTTACATTGTTTTCGGTCAGCTTTTAGAAACTGTCTGAGGAATGTTTTTCGAAATGCAATACCTAAGGAAGGTTGCCCCAGCATAGCGTCTGCTGTGCATGTGTGTGGTCCACATCAAGCTGTGACGTTTGAATTGCTTGGCACATGAAACTGGATAGTTCGAAATCACCATTTCCGTTTCCCTCGAAGCCAAAACAGTCGTGCAGGCGCTGATTACTGGTTAGTTCAGAAGTCCTGCATAGGTGGTCAGAGACGAGCCATCCGTTTGTGGTTCTTCAACACTGATGTTTTATTCATCGGCCGGGGTTCAGTCAGATATCGAGTTATGCAATAGCATTTGAATCAGTATGTAACCAAGGTCAGATTGGATTCATGAGAAAATCTGCTTGTAGTGAGTATCGAGTGGGAATTGTATCATACATGTGCAAATATATAAACAAACAAACCTGTGGGGTTTGAGAAGGAAATACAGGTAGCAGAAATCGAGATTTGAAAGCTGTTGTTTTGTGCCGTTTTTGTCAGTTTATTAGGGTTTAACACAAAATAAAAGATGCATGTTTCTTCTCACTTGCTACTGATAGTCTTTACCTTTATCAGGCAACTTTCATTTAATATATTCTCTATAACTAAACATCTTATATTTTTGAAAATCCATGTTTTTGCCTGCCTTTCACACAGTTCACAAATACATTCTCTGTGCGTCATTGCCATGAATCCGAAATGATTGTCTATGGACCAAGTGACTAAATGTTCCTCTCTTGTGTCACAGGGAAAAGCTGCGGGTCAGAAAGCTCCACTGTGGCTCCGGGCCCGGTTCCAGGCTCTCCTCTTTACTCTAGGATGTCATATTCAGCGACACTGTGGAAAAGTGCTTTTTATTGGACTCCTCGTGTTTGGAGCTCTCTCGGTTGGCCTACGCGTAGCAGCCATCGAGACGGACATCGAACAGCTATGGGTGGAAGGTGAGTCCATGCTTTTGGCCTTTTGGGGTCTTTTTTGGCTGGGGATGTTTGGGGAATGGATGTGTGAGCCAAATGAACTTGTTTGTGAGTGTTACATTCTGGTGTCAAGTCGTGGGGGGTCTAGGAAAAGAGAGAGACAGCACCATCTGACCATGCACACCATTCCTTTTGCTTCACTGCCTATTTTTGGAGAAGCTTCCCTGTTTTACTGCTCCACAAACAAGCTGACAGGCAGCAGGCTACTGAATGGAAATTAGATTTTGTTTTAAGCTGTACACTTCTCAAAAGTTCATTTTTTTCCCACCAGCCCCTCTGTGGGCTTGCAGTGTGCAGAAGCTCGGTCTTTGAACACGGGCTGTGGGCTCAGGAATTCCATATCTTCTGTCACGCACAAGCAGTGTTCTTTTTTTTCCCCCTAGCGCGTGCAAGCCGTCTCTTGTTCTCTCCCCATCAGGCAGTATTGTTTGCCTTTGCGCCGTGTTTTTTTTTTTTTTTTTTCTTCCCTTCCTTCATTTGACGTCTTTTCTGCACGCCTCACTTATCTCTGCGTTTTCGGGTATCTTTATTTGGTTTTCACACTGCCAAATTCCTTTTAAGCCCCCTAGGCTTTCGCAGTGGTGCTGATCCCCTGCACAGATGGGCTGTGTGAATTGTTAGCCATCTTGGAGGCACTGACCCCTCCCCCCCTCCAGCTCTCTGTGTGGTCCTTAACTATTCTTGGATTCCATTCAACAATAAAGGCACCCTTTCCTCTAGCGACAGGAGGGGAAAAAAAGTGAACACAGCTGAAGTTTACCCACCTGTTACACACATACGGACATAAACACATACTCCGACGTAAGGAGTTTGCCATAACCAGGTTATAAATCTAGTTTTAGGAACTTGTTAGTGCACGATTTTGTACAAGGGACATGTGTGCTCCAGGGAAGTGTTTGTCTAGCCAGTTTATGGACTGTATTAAACTGTTTTTTTTTTAAATCCTTTATTTAACACAGGAAGCTCATATATATTTCTTCACACATCTAACGTTTTCCTTTTTCACTTTTTTTTTTTATCACATACTGAGTTAGTTATATGCAAGCCATGTAGAGAGGAACTTGTTACAGTCGGTCACAAAATTAGAGCACCTATGAAACCATAAAGGCTCACAGAGAGGCAGAGGTGAATAGATAGAAGTGCAGATGCTTGTAAATGGGTGCTGTGCCTTTAAGAGGCAGGGCCCATGTTACTAAAGTTTCTGCTTGTTGTTTCCCCCCAATAGCCCATTGACAAAGCTGCTCACCACTGAATGAAGAGTAAGTGGTTTGGTAACATGGAGAGGTTCTTCTCACACACAAACACAAAAGTCAAACGGACAAAGAAAAGGCGTCTTTAACGGATCCACTGCTCGCAAGAGTGTAGTTCGAAGTTTGGCTGCAGGACACAAAACTGTTAAGACAAATGCAATCAATTGGCAAAACAGCACCTAAGAATTAATAAAAAGGTGGACACCTGGGGCTCACACGCACTTCCTTTTTAATTTACCAAGAATATCTCCAACGCATAATGTATACGCAGTGTTCAGTAAATGTAGAAATGTAAAAAAAAAAAAAAAGAAGGCTGGCCGATTGGGATCATCTACCATCATCATATACCCTAAGGCTGTCAGGGCAACCCCCCCCCCCAAGAAGCCAAATGTCACTCTGGCCACCAGGACCACCCGGGCATCTGCAATTGCTTCCGCGTTCTCTCAAATGATGTGCTAAGAGACACCACATACTGCAAGGGAATTTGGGAAGCCTGTGAATGGTACATTTTCAGCACACTGAGTGAATCCTTGTTGTCCCCTTATATATGCTTTGAGCCTACTATCTCTTTCTTATTGAAATGTAATGTTAGAAAGAGAGAGACTACTATTTTCAGTTTAATACTAAGTGTCAATCACTTTTAATTCATCTTCAGGTTTGGTATTTCAGCAGGGGCTTGGTAAACACTGAGTAATTAGTAATCACACTTTTGTGCTTAAATCATTACCATCTGTTGCGCAAATTTGTTGAAGATTTTTTAAAAATTACAATATGATAAATTAAAACTAGTCTGCTTTGGCTAAAGAGGGCTGAGGTCATTGCTGGAAGCTTGGGAAAGTCTGAGCTGGACCCCATTGTCAGTAAGAAGAAAAGGGGGGTAATAAAGTAGAATGTGGGGTGAAGGGTTGGGGGCAGGGGAGAGCAGCGTTTTATCAGAGCTATCTTAAAACTTCCTACCCATAGGAACTTTCGCACCACGTGTGCACTCGTTCCAGAGGATAATTTGTTAGGAGAACAAAGTCAGAGTCATTTCAGCCTGACTCTCCGAGGTGGCCACCATCTTGTTTCAATCATATAGCAACCCTTGAGAGAATGTAAGTCTATTTCTCTTTCAGAAGGAAGGATAAACAACAGCTTGTTATTGACAAGCGCATGCCATTGCGGTGGTTTCGGAGTGTATTCACGCACAGTCACATGACTAATGGAAACCTTTTGGAAGGGTTGTACAGAATTAAATTGTCGATTCTGAAAATGACAAAAAAAATGTCCATGGGATTAAAAGGACAGCACCATTTGTTAAACAGAAAAAGATGTTTGTGTACTCGCGCACAAGCCGAGGTTAATTCATCTCATCTGTCTCGACACAGTTTCGGTGCGTGTGACAGACATGGGCAACACAAGCAAGCTGTGCAAACATTACGGAAAAAAAGAGTGCTAGGCTTTCTGGGTAGTAAGCTTGGCCGAGATTTTTAAAGTCGCCACACTCTGAGGAAGAGTATGGATGGAGGGAGAACAAACATATACCTTCCCCTTGCAAAGTTTCTAGGTGCCACCTAGAGGAAAATGCCTGATGGATGTAATATGTTTAGTGTTCTGAAACAAGGAAAAAAACCAGATACAACAATTGGAAATAAAAGTTGTTTAAGAGCAGCTTTGCAAGAATAATCCTCTCTATGAACTGTTATTGGACATGAATTGTAGGTTGCAGCAGTCTGGCTACATAAAATAATCTCATACAGCAAAAACTCGGACCTCACCAGTTGAAAGGACAAACAAGGCCAGAGTCAACCTGGGTCAGTTGAAAATGTTTATTTCAGCCCACCCCCTGCCACTTCCCAACCCCCTAGAAGTGTCCACCACAGCCCAGACTCCCAGCCCTCGTTCCTCAAGAACAGCCTATGAGTTGAATACTCAATTCAGCAGGCCTCCCTTTTTCCCCAATGCTGCTCTTGCTAGTCACTTTCAAATCGAGGAGCTGGTGAACTAGCTCTACCTTCAATCCTTTGAACACAGTCAGCAAATCGGCGCATGTGCAGCATTTTTCTGACGAAATACAAAAAATGTAAGAATTTGAAAGAGCACGAGACTACACAATCAAATATGTTTTTTATAATTAAAGTATTATGAAGGTGGCGTTATGTCGAAGGTTTATTTTAATGTTTTTCTTGCTCTACATCGGAAGGGTTGTGAGATCTGTGTGCTCTATCTAGTCCTCAATTTAATTTAACCTCAGAAATGGTCCAGTTTTTTCTTCATGTAGACAATATTAAAAAGTTACAGATCCATTAGAAAGCAAAAATATCTCTTTTGTATATTTTCTTTTTAGGTTAGGCAAAAAAAAAAAAGCAAAAGCAAAAAAAACAATTCTTTGAACTTGAGGAGAATAAAAATGGCTCATGGGCTCAGTAAATTCATTTCCAGTCTGAATAAGACCAGCAATGTGGAAAAATTTTGCTTTTCAGCATGGGATGAATGTATGTTTCAACTACACATTAAGCTGCATTAGCAGCCACTGGAGTGCCTAATGTGGGCATTTTTCCACAGCAGCCAACACTAGGGATGATTAGCATAATTAGTACAGGCTTGGCTATACATATGGAAATGGCCAGGGCCTAAATGCCAGCCGTAGTGGAAATTTATGTCAATGCTGACAGAAGCATGAGGTTTGAATAGATGGTAACAGGAGTTTAGATTTTGTAATCTGTCTTGATTTCTTTTTGGCTCTATTTTCTTCATTAAAAAATGAGATCAGAGCGTTATTTAAGAACAGACCCCGAGTGGACAAAAACACTTGACAGAAACACCCTTGACATCAGCAGTGCTTCTTTAGGTAAAGTGAATCCGTCCCTCCCTTTTCTTACACATTGTTTTAGCTGCCTGGGAAAAGTCTCGATCCATTTGTTTTTGTTGAGTGGGTCTCTCCCTTTAGTTTTTTCACTGTTTGTTGGGAAACATATAAAAAGAGCTGGAAATGAGAGTGACAAAGACGTGCACTGAATCTCCCCATGCCCTTTCTCCACTCTTGGTGAGCCAGAGGTGGAGTCGTCTCCTTCTCACTCAGGGGCGGTAGAGACAGGCACAAATGCTCCTTCAGGGATGTCCCATTCATGGTGTCTATGATTGAGAGTTGCAGTCAAGCTGCAGCGTCTAAAAACATTTGTACTTTGGCCAAAATCTAGCCTTTTGTTAGCCCAGTGTGCCTTCAAAAAGGCGAAGCAAAGAGCCTGGAATGGATAAGATGAATCAAAGACAGAGTGTGTAGATGGCAAACAGTCTTGGTTTGTGCTGGGTGGTTTTAGATGCGGGTGTATGTGCTGGTGCTTGCTGGCACTCACTAGTCTAGTTTTTTAACTTGGGTGGCAGAACCAGGTAAAAATGTCTCTTTCACTACTCGTCCTTGTGGGACTTCCTCCAAATCAGCATGGGTCTTTTCAATGGCCTCCTAATCCCACTAATCTGGTCCACAACACTTTGAAGGTGGCCTGGTATAATGGAGTAAGGACTCGGTGCCAGCAACTGCACACTACAGCACCACTTGCAACTGTTAAAACACCACACACACATACACATACACACACACACACACACACACACACACACACACACACACACACACTAGAAACCACTTCCTTTCCATATTGCTATGTTTACAGCTAAATTTACAAAAGTCACCGTTTATCATCTACGTATAAACTTTTTTTTTTTATATCTGGTTTTTGTTTATTTGGCTTCTTTTCATTTGTGGTATTTGACAGCCTCATAAGCATGAACTAGTATGTTTGTGTCATGCCCGGTGTCCCTCTGTAACTTGCTGGGATACAGTTCATTGCTTCCTGGGTGGTCAAACGGGATGCAATGTGGCATGTAGGTGAAGTCCAGCAGAGGGCTGACCCATGAAGGAAAAGGGCTTCTTCTCCATGCTTAATTACATGTCAATTTTCAGGCTGCCTGCTGGGTATGTAGGCCTTCACACCAGTCTTGTTCATTTTCTAAGCTGTAAGAAAGGCGGTCCTGGAGATCAAAGATTGGTTTAGCTTTTAACATTGGCGTTTCATCTACAGGGAAAAAAAAAACGTGGGGGCAGTAGATAAGCAAATGATTACTTTACAAGATATTGAGGTTTGGTTTGTTTTTTTTTCTGCTGGGGTGCAGTGGTCAGACCCTCCTGGTGGATAATTGGCCTGTGGTGGTGATGTCATTCCCAGGGCTGTGAAAAATGATGGTGGACACAAAAGAGATGTTCAGCCTGAGAGGGAAAGAGAGCGAGACAGAGAGAGAGAGAGGTGCTGCTGATGGATTAACCCTTTTAACAGGATAATACTTTTTCGTTTTTTATTGTTCTGAAATGAATTTCTGGCTATTAAAGATAACGTGTAGCCCGCCGTCATGGCTAAACTGATTTGTAAGGAGAAGTTGGGTAAACCCTGTTACAGTAAAGCCTACGCTTCCTGAAACACTATCTCCGAAAACAGCATAGCAGCGAAGAACTCTAAACCTCTCCATTCTGAAATACGTATGCCTGCCCCTATGCCCATTTCCTCCCATTCCCTGTGGCTGTATTTCTGGCTGTGAAAGTATTTGGCTCCTGTCTCTTTAAGCACACAGCAGTGGTGGGTGGAAAGCGAGCGAGCGAGAGAGAGCAGATCTCCCATCTGGAGACTGGCTGAGCAACAGCTCTCACTCGGCCCTCTATCTGGGTGGTCCAGATGGGAGGAACCAGACACAAATAGCTATAATTTACTTCAGGAGCCCCTGTAATTACAGGCCCAAGGACTGCAGCTCGATTCCTGCAGATGTCTAAATGTATTAAATGTGAACATGGCATCAGAACAGCAAGACCCAAAAAAATAAAATCAAGCACACATTTCTGTTGTGCAAAAAGGATCGGCAAATAGAAACTAGTACTATGGCAATGTGCGATATCAGTTGCAAGAGAAGTTCCACTAACAGCTATATATGTTTTAACAGCTATACAATACAGTAGCTTGCATTTTGTATTGTTGCATACAGGCAGCCTCTGATCTGGGCCACATTGCTTCATGAGTAGCTGAAACACATAGTTCATAGCCATCGCTTCCCCGTGCACTCTTTTCACCACCGCCTTCGTTAATTAGGGGGTTGGACTTTAGATCTCGCCTCCACTCTTTTTGATGTCTTTTATTTCAGCACTGAATACCAAATGAACAGTGTTTTTGCCTGTTCTTTCATTCTTCTCTTTCTTCAGATAGGTCCAAGCGTTCTTTTTTTTTTTACTCTCTTCGCCCCTATCTCATACACACACTCACACACTCACACGCACACACACTGGTTTCACAAAACTGTAGTTCTGCAAGCGTTTGCCTGTCAAACCAGGACACTATCCAGCCTATCTGCATTTTCTGTTCATGGGTCAGCTTGGGAATAAAAGGCTAGTCATGAAGTTCTCACATGACCAGAATTGAAGCAGTGTGAGATAGACGTAAAGACCTCTAGGCCTACGTTTGACAGAGCATGGTTGCAAATTAGCATTTAATATTATATTCATATGTCTAGATCAATTAAGATCCATTTTTTTTTCTTTCTTTCCCATCATGTGGCCCTTTAATAGAGAAGGCACATTTTTAAATAGAAATTGTTCTACATATAAATACATTTTATGAAGCTTTGGGTCTAAGTGATGGGGGATGATGAGGACAGGAGGAGCTATTCTATCTAGGCCTAGGCTATCCTTTGGATAGTATGGTGGTGAGGTTAACCATGAACTAGGCACTAGTTGGTATGTTATAGCTTCTTACAGATTGGGAAAAAACAAAGGGATGCATAGGCTAATTAACCTGGTGCTTATTGTAATTCTATAATCTATCTAGCATAATTAAGCTAAAAACTGCTTATGTGTTTACCCATGTACCTGATATTTTGTTGCAGTGCCTAAATAGTTAGGGAATAAACAGTTACTAAACCTAACAAGAATTCTAAGTCTTTTGTCTACAATACCAAACATCATTCATTTGACTTTCTCTCTTCCACTCTTTTAGCTGGCAGTAGGGTGAGCAGGGAATTGCGCTACACAAAGGAGAAACAAGGAGAAGAAGCAGTGTTCACCTCACAGATGCTTATACAGACACCCAAACAGGAAGGAACCAATATTCTTACCCAGGAAGCTTTGCTGCTCCACCTTGAGGCAGCTGTGTCAGCCAGCAAAGTCCAGGTGTCTCTTTATGGAAAGTGAGTGCAACCTCGAAAAAAGATTGTGGGAGGATCTTTTTTCCATAATTACAGACCTGAAACTCAGCTGCAATACTTGCATCATGTAATGTATGACAATTCAAACCATTTTCTCCCACAGATCCTGGGATCTTAACAAAATCTGCTTCAAATCTGGAGTGCCAATTATAGAAAATGTCATGATCGAGAGGGTAAGTTACTGCTATGACAATTGACTTTATTTCTTTGATTATTTACTTTGCAATATCAAAACTACCCAGACCTTGTTGTGGAGAATATTATACACTTGCTCTATTGATGAATGTGTGTCTTAAAATTGCTGCTCTGTTTTCCTTTAGATGATTGACAAGCTTTTTCCCTGCATGATTGTGACCCCCCTGGACTGCTTCTGGGAGGGCTCAAAACTGCAAGGAGGCTCAGCCTACTTACCGTGAGTGTCTTATCTGACACAAAACACACACACACACACACACTTTCGCATACTGACACATACTAGCCATACATAGCATATCTTAGTATGTGCAGCTAAAGTTAACCTCAGGAGGCTGGACTGGGCATACTCAACCTTTCTGCATGTTACATATGCTCTGTTAACAAGAACACCCCCCTCGTCTCAGAGGCAACACTAGCAGTGACAAACTCCAATATCAAGCCCCAAGCAAAAGCTCCATCTAGGTTGATGATAAGCTAGTGCTTGCTTCCATCATCACCAGGACTTGTGCTGTCATCACAGCTGTGACAGAGCACCTTGCACTTTTTTTTCCATCTATCTTGCTATCAAAGCCAGGCAAAGAAGCCCTCGTGGATAGTGGACAGAGGGAGGAACAGAAGCGATGGCTGCTGCAGGGTGGGTAGGAGGTGGGGGTGGGTGTCCAGGCTGGTGGAGGGGGTATGCTTTTGGTCAAACAATGGTAAGCATTCTCTGGGTTTACGACTGAGTGTCCATCAGTGAGGGGGCCCCAGCTTTGTCAGCACTGGGTAACACTGTGCATTCTCATGGTAATCGCTTGGGTTCTGAGCTGTAAGTTGTCCAACAAATAAAATGGGCATTATTCAAGTCTCGGGCCCAGCAGAAGAGAAAGAGCGAAGCATGCACGAAATTTACAGCAATGTTTGATCTATGCACCTATTCTTTCCAGTCTATCAAAATGTTTGGCATCATGCTTGGAAATTTGTCCTGGTTTCTACACTGGTTTTGGTCTAGATTACTGACATCTATAGCTTTAAAAAAAGCATTAGAAAAATATAATTATGCACTGATGTACATGCATGGATGGATGTGTGTTTTTGCTATCTTCAGTTCACTCAAGGGGCCTTTGTGAATTTCAGCACTCTAACCACTGCCTCTAAATTTTTGGGCTTAGTGTTTTCTTTTTTTTTTCTTTACCAAACAAATGATTTTCTCTTTCTGTGGTCTTTCAGCATGTGTGCATGGAGCTAGGGGTGAAGCTAATGTCTTTTCTTGCTTTTTCTTCAGTAAATTTGAAGGTTTTTGAAGCAGTGTGAGGCAAGAGAGAGAGGGAGAGAGAATGAGAGTGAGAGAGAGAGTGAGTGAGAGAGAGAGAGAGAGAGAGAGAGAGAGAGAGAGAGAGAGAGAGAGGAAAACTTGACAGAACAAAGAGCAGCAATCTATGGAAAAACAAAAGGACCTAGGCCAGTTCACTCAAGCAAAAAATAGGAGATAAAGGAGGCTCTCTTTTGCAGGCAGGAGCAAAGGCGCTTGGTATGTGGGAATGGGAGAGGCACAGCTTTATTCTAAGCTACTCTTCATGAGTTATTGGAGATTGGGCCCAGTGTTAGGACACTATTCCCTCTCTCTTTCTCCCTTCAGCAGCCAGCACTGGCCACTCTGAAAGACCCCCCACTTTCCTTGGTGCATATATCAACCTGAGTTTGCATCATTTTAATGGATATAAACAGAAAGACTGGGCTGGGAATATCAGGTTCTCCCTGTAATTCTCAATAGCTTTAACTTGAAAATTACATTTTAGAGACTTGACGCATTGATATTGATTAACTGCGGCTTTGCAACCGGTTACGCTCATGTCGTTTATGTCTAACATGATAAATACCCCGAGAGGACATACATGCAAGAGGGGAGGCTTCCTCATTTAATAATCATGTACCTTTTATAAATATAGCTTTTTAGACATCTTAATACAGCATAGCGTGTTGCGATTGTTTCAGATGTAGATTTGAGTGGGGCACTTTGGTATTGAGTTTAGAAGGCTGTGGATTAGAGTGTTTAGCAAGAGGCCCGGCAAGCATCGAGTTTTGAGCTATAGAATAGGTTAGTGGAGAACTTGACCCACCACGAATGTTCTTGGCACCATATCAAGATGTTTGGGAGGCAGAGGTAATTGTTATGACTCTATGTACAGGGGTTAAGATACTGAAGTCCGTGGCCTGCCGGCGCTTTATGCTCCAGCCGTGTAATAGGATAATAAACGCTACTTTGTGCTGTGGCTGTGACCCAAATGAAACCAGCATGAAATTTTAGTGCTGTCCAGCCTAGAAACCAATAGTGAATAGAAGTGAATGAAGGGTGGCACTGAAGCTGTATGTTCAGATAACATATTAATGCAGTCATTATTGTCATTAATGCAACGATGCATATTTTCTGTCTTATCCAGAGGGATGCCTGATATTCAGTGGATGAATCTGGATCCGCTGAAACTCATGGAGGAGTTGAGCCAGTTTACCTCATTAGAAGGTTTCAAGGAGATGCTGGACAAGGCTCAAGTTGGCCATGCCTACATGAACCGGCCCTGTCTTGATCCCAATGACCCAGACTGCCCACTTAGCGCCCCCAATAAAGACCTGCGGCAGGTGGGCACGGACCTTTGGAATGCATGCATGCATGGACATGACATATGCCACAGTTGCATATATGCAAAGCAGATTCTAGGTGTTTAAATAATTTGTTTTGCTGTCCTGTTCAGACTCCAGATATTTCTGTGGAACTTCAGGGTGGCTGCCATGGTTTCTCCAAGAAGTTCATGCATTGGCAGGAGGAGCTGATCCTGGGGGAACTGACAAAGAACTCACAGGGATTTTTGCAAAGGTAAGAGAGAAAGATGCAGGCTGTGCAAACAGAGAGGAATTTTCTTTTGAGTTTTTAAATCTGAATGCAGCATTGATTTATTAATGGACACACAAGTTCTAAACAGAGATAATAAATTAGTATAGCTGACAAAAATGTAAATCACTTTAATCAATAATGGATTTGCAGAGAAATTGAGAATATAATAGAATCAAATGAAACCCTGTCCAACTTACTGTCTTTTGTCTAGATGAACATTCATGTAATCAATGAACTTGTTTTATTTTAATGAAAGACTTTGTCTTGGAGGAGTTTGGACACCTCCCCATCATATTGTGAATGAGGTCATATGTGGGTCTCACCTAACGCTTCCTTTTTCTCTTGCAGTGCAGAGGCTTTGCAGACCATGTTTCTCCTCATGAGTCCCAAGCAGCTATATGAGCACTTTAAGGATGACTATGAGATCCATGACATAAACTGGAATGAGGATAAGGCCACTGCCATCCTGGAATCCTGGCAGAGAAAGTTTGTTGAGGTATTTTTCTGCTCTTTAAATACTACATAAGCATGCATGGATCTCTGGATTTACCTGCAATAGAGGTCAGGGCAGGGGTTGTTTACTTGTTTAGGAAAAAAAACAGGGACTTCTGTGTGTATTAAAGAATTGCAATGTTTTTCTGCATTCCATGTATCCTCAGCTATAGTAAAAAAGTCCTCTCAGAATTATAGAAACAACTGACACTTAGCATGCTGAACGAATGAGAGAACATAAGAGTTAAAGAGAGGGAGATAGAGAAACAATGGGCAAAAATTGGGGAAAAGGTGGTGTTGGGAAAAAGGGGGCAGGGCACTGTAAAAACAAAGTGCTGACGTATTTAGTTCCCCTTCAGGTTCCTGGCTCTTTATAGAACTGATGGAGTAGCCTGAAGGGTAATCTCATATGATCCTTCTGACCCCTGACCCTGGCATCTGTGCTCATTATTCCATGCTTATCAAACTTTCGGTGTGTTAACATCGGGCTGTTTGTGTGTCATTTGCTTTTAAAAGCTGAGGTGAAGTGCTGATATAGTCATTTAAAATGTACATGAATAGAGGATATATGATAAGCAAACAGGCTTATTTCAGTAATATATATCATAATAGTAACATGTTCATATCTGCTTTTCATACCTGCTAATAATGTCTAGTAATAAGTTCTAATTATTTGTGATCATGGCTTCTCTTGCTAGGCGGTCCATGGAAGCATTCCCCAGAACTCCTCCTCTACTGTCCACGCATTTTCTACAACTACTCTTAATGACATCATGAAGTCCTTCTCTGATGTCAGTGTCATCAGGGTAGCAGGAGGTTACCTGCTCATGGTAAATTATTTGTTACAACTGCTATGTTATTATAAGGATGCTGAATTCATATAACTGAATTTCTAATCAAAATTAAAAACATTTTTTGTGTGTTTGCAGCTGGCCTATGCATGTGTATCCATGCTCCGCTGGGACTGTGCTAAAAGTCAAGGTGCTGTAGGTCTAGCTGGAGTGCTACTGGTGGCGCTATCTGTAGCTGCAGGTTTAGGGTTATGCTCTCTGCTGGGGTTGTCTTTCAACGCTGCCACCACACAGGTACACACAGAGACCCGCGTGATCATGTTTGATTCTTATAATAATTTTTTAGACACATTCTAAAAGAGATTGCTGTAATCCTTCACAGGTGTTGCCATTTTTGGCACTAGGCATCGGAGTGGATGACATGTTCCTTCTGGCTCATTCTTTTACTGAGGCTGGCTCCAACATCCCCTTTAAGGCATGAGGCTGATTTATACTCTAAGCACAATGCTGCTGTGTCACTCATTTTAAAATATGTGTTAAATATTTTTGTTGCCGTGTATTAGACTGTGTATTTACTCCTTGCTGTTTTGTGTGTGTGTAGGAAATGACTGGTGACTGTCTCAGAAGGACTGGTACTAGTGTGGCTCTCACATCTATCAACAACATGATCGCCTTCTTCATGGCAGCTCTAGTGCCCATTCCTGCTCTTCGTGCTTTCTCTTTGCAGGTATGAATAAGCCTGATTGTGTATGAATTTGAGAGCGAGAGACCTGCAAACGTTTGCACCTTGCGGTGGCTTTTCAGTAGGCTGGCAGGAACGGTACCACTCTGAAAAGGTCAATGAAGTGTAGGCGTAATAAATGAGGGTCTGCTTTTGTTCGTTTTGGCCATCCCTCTTTCCCTCGCCCTATGTTTATGGCTGCTCCCCTCTGTCCACCTAAAAACATAGCCTGTTCTTATACAGATTCAGTGAGAGATATAGAGCAGAGAGTGTAATGGGATGAGTGAATACTCAGTATATCACTAAGCTGTCAAGCTGCATTTCTTTGATCTCTCTAAGCAAACACTGGGTGGTCCTGCTCTTTAGTGATAGGTAGTATAATGTCTGCCCCAGGCAGGCAGGAAGACAGGTTGTGTGTGTGTGTGTGTGTGTGTGTGTGTGTTGTGGTTGTGGGGTGGATGGGGGGGGGTTTAATACTGCTCAGGCCAGCCGTATCCTTGGGAGTCCTCCTTTCACTAGTTTGTTGACTATGTTTGAAGTAGAAGTAGGGAGGAGGGTAAAGCTGTTTGATTTAGGGTGCAGAATTTACTTTCCAGGATTCAGTCTCAAGGCACTAAAACAGTGAGGGAGCTTGAATGCTAAGAGTGCTTTTTATCAAGTCGGGACAGCCGCTGTGGAGTTGGGTGTTGTAAATGAAAGTGTGGTTCTTTTCGTCTAATCACTCTTGAAATTCTCGCTGTTTCCAGGCCGCTATTGTGGTGGTATTTAACTTTGCTATGGTCCTGCTCATCTTCCCTGCAATTCTGAGTTTGGATTTGCATAGACGCAAGGACAAACGACTGGACATCCTCTGCTGCTTTTACAGGTAGGCATTACTAACTGTACGATACCTCAGAAAAGCCTGCTTGAAACTACTTCAGTGCAGTCAGTCATTGTTTTTGATGTTTATTATTTAATATTGATCTTAATTGGTCACGGATTAATGTTGTTTATTTATCCACCTCTACGCAGCCCGTGTTCCTCGCGAGTAATCCAGATCCAAAGTCAGGAGTACTCTGATGCCAGCGATAACCACACCCATCATCAAAGCCCACCCACTCCTACGTTTGCTGGTTCCACAATCACCACCAGCACTCACATCACCACCACAGTGCAGGCGTTCACCCAGTGTGATGCTGCTGGTCAGCACATCGTCACCATTCTGCCCCCGACGTCTCAGATCTCGACCAGCCCTCCCTCTGTGGTGGTGTCACCCCCAGACTCCAGACCCACCGCTGACCCTTACGGCTCCCAGCTTTTCATGCCCTCCAGCTCCACTCGGGACTTGCTAGCGCAAACAGAGGAGCCGAGACTCGGACGTGAGTGTGTGCCTCTGCCCTTTTTGCAGTGGAACCTGCCCCGCTTTGCTCGAGAGAAGTATGCACCACTGCTGCTTAAGCCTGAGACAAAGACAGTGGTGGTGGTGATATTTGTGGCACTGCTCAGTATCAGCCTTTACGGTACCACCATGGTCCATGATGGCCTCTACTTGACGGATATCGTGCCCAGGGACACAAAGGAATATGATTTCATTTCGGCCCAGTTTAAATACTTCTCTTTCTACAATATGTACTTGGTCACAATGGACGGCTTCGACTACGCCCATTCTCAACGCGAGCTCCTGCAGCTTCACAATGCCTTCAACTCGGTCAAGTACATCGTGAGAGACAGTGATAAAAAACTGCCCCGCATGTGGCTCCACTACTTCCATGACTGGCTCAGAGGTAGGAACCGATTTTTTGCTCGTATCATTTGGGTGCATATAGAAACAGGCGTCTATTTGTAATGGTTAATTTGAATGAACATTAAATTCTCTTATTATCAATGTTTCCATGGAAAAGACACCCATAAACTAATGGCACGATTTAAGGCACAAAAATACTTAGGATTTGTTCATTTGGATTAAATTTTGGGATATTTCAGCTGAAATTATCAATTAGATCAGGATAAATTGAACTCAGTTCAATTAGAGTTCAAATAAGTCTATATGTAATTTTCCCCCCTCCTACTTTGGCCTTAGGGAGGAGGATCAGAAAGAGTCAGAGGTTATCTCTGCCTGCTTATGACCTCTTCACCTGGCCTAGAAAAAAGCAAAATCAACTGGAAAAAGAACCTGATTAAAAAAATTGGTGTCAAAGTGGTCTTCAGAGTGTCTTTGCCACTACACTGCCTTAATGTGTGGAGATCTCTGTAATTTAAGAATGGTTGAGGAAGTTGTTGCCAGACTTTGTAATTTGAAGTGTATTAAAGGCTCTTGCTGGTTGGTTTATTCACCTCCCACACACACTCCAAAAATAAGTGATTTTGTTCAGTGCTTCTAGAGTGATTTCATGTTTTTTTTTATGGAACAAAGTTGATATGTGACAAACACCTGTTGTTGTTTAAAGTCACTCTAACATAACATTGTTTTTAATAGGACTGCAGGCTGCATTTGATTCTGACTGGGAAGCAGGCAGGATCACCCATGACAGTTACCGCAATGGTACTGAGGACGGAGCATTAGCTTATAAACTGCTCATTCAGACTGGCTCTAAAAAAGAGCCATTCAATTACAGCCAGGTACATGTCAAATGTAATATTTGATATTTGATTTTTTAAGCATTTGTATTAGGTAAAATAGAGGCAAAATTGTATTCATACATTTTCTCTTTTAGCTAACATCTCGACGCCTGGTTGATAATGATGGTCTGATCCCCCAAGAGGTATTCTACATTTACCTGACTGTGTGGGTCAGTAATGATCCCCTGGGCTATGCAGCATCACAGGCTAACTTCTATCCCCACCCTCATGAGTGGATTCATGACAAATATGATACCACTGGAGAGAACCTACGTAGTAAGTGTCCTCCTTAAAACCTGTTCTCATTTTACCTCTGTCCCCACATTATGTGTCTTAATGTTGTGATATTTTTTCTTAGTCCCAGCTGCTGAGCCTCTGGAGTTTGCCCAATTTCCCTTCTACCTGAATGGCCTTCGACAAGCTTCAGACTTCATTGAGGCCATTGAGAGTGTGCGCTCCATCTGTGAAGAATTTATGCGCAAGGGCATCCCAAACTACCCTAACGGGTACCCATTCCTTTTCTGGGAGCAGTACATTGGCCTGCGCCACTGGTTCCTACTGTCTATCAGTGTGGTGCTCGCCTGCACCTTCCTGGTGTGTGCCATTCTGCTACTTAACCCCTGGACAGCAGGCATTATTGTAAGTCCACTTTTTTTGTTCTTCTTCCCTTGCTTATTCCTAATTCTTTAGTGAAAGTTAGAGGAGGGTTCAAATCCAACAATGCATCAGACATTAGGAATCGAAGAGAACACAATTTCTGTTTTCTGGGAAGGGGTATTACTGACGGAAACACACTAAATACTGACATATAAATAACTATAAAAAACAAATAAAAGTGTCCTCTTCTCTGAAGAAGGCAGGTTGTTTAGAGGGATCTAACACATATACGCATACACACACACACACACACACACACACACACACACACACACTCATTTTATATTTGAACTGGAGCTGTAAGAACTGTCTTGGGTTTGTACAGATATTTGGGAACTGGGCAGATCTGCCCATTTGTGACTGTGGTCTGCTAAACCCATTTAAGAATCTGTGGGATTTGGGATGGGGCAGCTTGAGGCGGGGGTGGTCTAGGGTCAAGTTGGGGGGTGGCTGTAAGTGTAATGACTTTTAAACATTCCATACAAGATGTTGGGCCTTTCGCCCAACAGATGATGGTTAAGCTTGGTGGTTTGCTACAAGTTTAATACAATGTGTTTTACATTTTTCCATAGGTTTTTATCTTGGCAATGATGACTGTAGAGCTGTTTGGCATCATGGGTCTGATTGGTATCAAGCTGAGTGCCATCCCTGTGGTTATTCTCATTGCCTCTGTTGGCATCGGAGTGGAGTTTACAGTGCATGTTGCATTGGTAAGAGAGAAAACATTCACATTCTTAGCATCATCTAAATTTTGCAGAAGAAACTAATTTGTAAATAGGAAAGAGGTGTGTACACAGTGGCTCATAGCTGTTTCACTGCCTGTCTGCGCAGGGATTTCTGACTGCCATTGGAGACAGAAACACACGTTCAGTTGTGGCTCTAGAGCACATGTTTGCACCTGTAATGGATGGCGCCATTTCCACTCTACTTGGAGTGCTCATGCTGGCTGGCTCAGAGTTTGACTTCATCATGAGGTGAGTGATAATCTTACTAATTTTTTGCCCCTCTCACGTCCACATACTGAAAACTGTTCAGAGGTGTGTAGGCTTTGCAGTTTTTGTACTAAGGCAAAAGAAACAGATGTTATTCGGGGTTAAAGCAGGAGGGTGACAAGTGTCACTCATCCCTCACTCCTCACCTGGCCTTGCCACTCAAGAAGTTCAGGCCACCCCTTAGTGTTGCTTCATCGCAAAAACAAATGTAGAAAACTTCAAGAGTGTGTAACAGCTGCTCGTAAACATGTAAATACCCACTGGGTGGTGACACACACATTCTCAACCCTTTTCTTGGGAAGTATGTCCAATCATCCGGTTGAGAGCCTCTGTGCCTAAAGAGGCCACCACATAAGATGGATGTTTGCCTAGTCCATTAGTGAGTTCGACCGGTCAGAAAGGCCCCAACCAAAAGCCTTGGAGCACTGCCTTTGGCCTGCTATTTTCCCTGTTTCACTTAAATGTCTGGTTTAAAAAAAAGAAAAAAGAGCAAATAGCAGTGTTTTTCTGCTGAATCTGGGCTCTGCTGGATCCTGACCACAACCTTGAGAGCAGCCTCAAACAGACCCACAACATAAAAATGGCTTAGTTAGAGAAGAGAGTAAAACTGAGGAGAAGTACATTGAAAAAAATCTAAATACCCCCAGGGTGGCTTCTTGGCACCACAACTATTCAGACATTCTCCAAGAGTTTGAATGAAGTCAGATGGTGAAAGGAATTTTTTTCCTTTTTTTTTTCTCTTTACCCTAAAGATTGAGACAAAGCTGTATAAAGAGGAGGTGGAGAGGAGGAAGAACAGTGTAGTCAGGTTGTTTGGGAAAAAGGGGTTCCTTTTAGGACAGTGGTAAAGTAGAATGAGTTGGGGGAAGAGGTAGGGGGTGGGGTAGTTGGAGCAAACCACTTGGAGGGTGCAGTGTGCCAGCATTGGGGCATTCACACTGGGAGGTCCTGTTTAGATGTAGGGCGAAAGAAAGGGTGGATGAGAGACAGCACAAGTAAGCAGGCCCTCTAGCTGGGGAGTAGCATAAATATGGTCCTGTAAACATCTCCTGGCGGTGGGACACTGAATAAACACCAGAACAAGCTCAGCGGCCCCTCTCAGAAGGACCCACCCCTTCCAACCCCTGACTCGGAATGGAAAAGATTACAGTTTATATAAACAACAGAATTCCTAACACTAGGTCTACTCTGGAGGTCTAACCCAAGTGGGGCCCATGGATGTCTTCTCACTTTTTTTCCCCTGCTTTTTCTTCCTCTGTATTTTTTCAGCTTTAATAAATTACAATCAACTTTTAGAATGTTGACTTAGTAAAATAAACAATTATCTTTTTTACAGTCTTTTCATGTACACAATAAAGAGGGAGTCAGAAAACCTCTCACAAACCAAAGGTGGACTCGAGTAAAGCCTGAAACACTTGGCTTTTTAAAACTTCTAGACACCTTGTGTTTTCACAGATTATGACAAGCTTTTTGAAAATAACTTGAGATTACCCAGACAGTTCCTCCAAATTCTTATTTTTAGCACAATCCATTTATCTTATCAGGTTGTGGGGATGAACATGAGAACCTTTGCATTAGCATGCATTCTGAGTACAGATCAGTGGAATCAAGTGCATCTCAAAGACACAATTAACCCACAATCAGAGGTAGTCTGGGACGTATATGACCTCACGTGTACATAACAACAGAAGTATATAACAAAATAATGGACTGGCATTACCCTTGACATAAATAGATTAAATGCATCAATCTCTTCTAGAAATCATTAATTGAAAAAAAGACTGCACTGAATAGGATTGTTGTACTAATAGGTTAATTAATAAGTCCATTTATAATTCGAACACTCATGTTAATGCCAGGTGTGAATGGGGTCTCTGTGTGCTTGAAGATATCTACACACAAAATTGTTAACAATTATGCAGGTTTGAGTAATAGAATGAGGCAAACTGTATATGGGAGAAGAATTTTGTGCCCTTCCCTTTAGAGAAATAAATGGCAAATTAACAGTAAACGTAGGTAATTGCAGTTCTGCTCATCTGAAAGTATGATGTACTGTTATATAAAAACAGCGCTTTGGAATGCACCCCGGAATAAAGATTTAGTGGGGCATTGGCTGTCTGGCCTTGCAATCTTTCTAAAAGACTTGTGTTATTTATTGGCTTGAGAGTCCTTAGCTTGCCAAGACAAACCTATGGGCTCATTGGAAGAGACAGGTCAATGTACAGCAGCTTCCACTCTAAAACTTGAATGCTCCCAGTAGAGCTTTTAGCAGTTGTTTAGTCCAGTCCTGTTGGGTGTGACATTAAGGAATATTTTGGGTGTGTGTGGCAGGGATTGTTAAAGGGAACACTTTAAAGTCCCAGAATCCACATCCTGATTTTTTTTTTTCCCAGACTGTTTTTTTTCTCTTTCTTATCCTCCAGATATCTGAACCACAGCTCGAAGACTCATATTGTCTGTGTATGTTTGAGCTTATAAACTGAAGCACTCTCTAATTTTCTCATGCTCCCTTTCTTGTGGTAAGGGGCGAGCCTTCTTTTGGTGCCATGAGCTGAAACGCAGAGACGCAAATTATTGTAGCTCTGCAGCCCATTATGACTGCCTTTCTACTAGCACACCAACCAGGACACACAGCTCTACTTAGATCTTTATTCAACCCACCTAGAGCTACACCCTTGTAGGCTATATATCCCACCCCAATCATGCATTGCTGTCAGAGTCAGCTTCCAGTGAGGAATAGAGGAATACATTTTACATTATTATGGACTAGATTTACTTAAAATTACAATCGAATCACAAAAATCTGCTACAATACTGGATTTGTTGTCCATTTACTTTTACCGTTGGCTCTTGGGCTAATTGTTTTATCGGATGACCTTGTACTGTAATTTTGTGGTGTGATTATTGCTAAAGGGAACATTTGAGGAGGAAGAATTAGAATTAGGTTTTTTGGCCTGCCTAGCATAAATACAGAGGTGATGTATCTTGCTCAATGTGAAATGGGATCTCACTGATAGGGGATATTAAGCTGCTAAAAGGAAAACTACTAACAGGTCATGAAATGGAAAGGGTTAATAAGAATATGCTACGAGAGAGAGAGAGTGAGAGCAAGCTTTTTGGAACGAGGTGAGTGTTTTCTGACGTGTAGAATCCGCTCACTAATGTAAACACACTTATTCAGGAAGTGCCAGTGCAGTCGTGATAGATGAGGGTTCCCAGAGGGAGCGAAAGCCAGTGCTTACGCCAAAGATGGAGCGTAGGAATTTCTCTTCAGCTTTGTCCGCTTGCCAAGAGAGAAGACATGGCAAGAGGAAATGGTGGGAGGAGGAGTCAGAGGGTAGAATTTAGAACTTAGAACCCATTTCACTGTTTTTAGGAAATAATTTGCCACACAGTGCCACTTTTAGGTTGCATATGATTACATTTTTGGTGCTTTTAAGTAAAATGTGCATCCCATTTTGTTTTCTTTTAAAGGTACTTTTTTGCAGTGCTGACCATTTTGACATTGTTGGGAATTCTAAATGGCTTGGTACTGCTGCCTGTTCTGCTATCCATCATGGGCCCTCCAGCAGAAGTCTTTCTTGGCAGTAATTCCAGCGGGCTCTCCAGTCCCTCACCGGAACCCGTTCCCAGGATCATGAACAACCATGGCTACTATGCTGGGCACATCCCCCGAGCACCACGACAGGCCTTCACCGAGGTCTCAGACTCCGAGTACTACTCTGAAACGACCAACACATCCGGTATCGGGGAGGAAGACTACAAGCACTGTGACAGAACTGCATACATAACCACACCTTCAGAGCTGCCAACTTCCCACATACTGCTGGAAGCCAGCAAGAACCCATCATTTCCGAAGCTCACAGTAGGTTTCTCATATTTAATAAAGTTGATAAAATTGCTGTCTCCATGTTTCAGAGCTTTAATCTGATGCCTTGTATTTCATAGGTTGTAAAACCTTACAATGAAATTCCATCAGCCACAAGCCCCCAAAACGAGGCAGCGCAGAATGCAGTCAATTCCATCAGTTCACAGATCACACGTTGGAATGGCAAGTCGGAGTGCCAGGGATCCAGGCAACACCATTTACCCAACAACAGTGCATACTCTTACGAGAGAACTACTCACTGTGGTCCCAGACTACAGAAAGGCAGAGGGCCACAGCAGAACAGGACTAAAGCTCTGCCACAAGGTGGCAACACACTGCAGCCGCCAAGCAACACTGTCACTATGGTTACAGCCACTGCCTCAGTAACCGTGTCAGTACACCCCAATCTGCCGGGGTCATATCAGGGTACCGTGCACGAGGTCTTTGAGGACAGCATGTCAGACTCTTTTGAGAACTCAAAGAGGACTTCGCAAACGTATGGAAAAGCTAATCAGCCTTCCAAAAGAGACTCTTTACAACTACAAGATCTGGAATCCCTAGATAACCACCAGCATCAAGCTAAACAGGGTCTAGGTAAGTCATCTATACATTTCAACAGGATCAAGACATAATGTGCATTTAATAAAAATTAGATTGATGACGTAAGAAAAAACGAAAGAACTATGGTTCTAACTGATTGTTCCATTCTTTGTGTGTTGTAGGTTCTACATGGACCCAAACAGCCAAAGATTTCTAGACAGCACACATCTTCACCCTACAATTCCACAAACCCCTTTGTCTGGAATCTATTTCTGGCTGTTTTGGGAGGTCCCTATGCTCTGTCTTTCTGAACTGTACATAAACCTCACAGATAAGAGGATTTATTTTAAAAGATATTAAAAAAATATACATTTATAAATATATACAAATATATTTTAATACTAAAAGAGGGGAAAAACTATTTAAAAGAGTACTGTATCACTTGTGTATTGTCTTATGTAAAAGTCAGATATATAAGAGGATCCATAGGCTTTGTTTCCTCTTTTTTTTGTTGTTGTAAAGATTGAGAATTGTGTTATATGTAAAAATTCAGAGACGTTAATTATTAGGTTATTGCAAATGAAAGGTCAGTGTTCTTTTTTTGCTGCTATACATCATATATGATGATGTCTTGAAAATGAGTAGAACCCCCTCCTCGATGTAAGCTGTAACATTCGATTAATATGTTCTTACACTGCGAATTTCGTTGACTTGTTCCCGGATTACATCACAGTTCTATGTATTCATTTGGCAAACACTTCTTTTGAATGGGACTTAAAAGAGAAATAGAATCCAGTTGAGTTTTGGGCCTTTGAGTCAAAAGTCAAGAGATTTGTTCAAAAGCCCAACAGTGGATGTCTAGCAGTGTTGGGATTTTAACTCACAACCTTACTGTCCCTAACACAGAATTTTAACCTCTGAGCAACCACTGCACTGTACTCCCTGATGGTGTCTTGTCTTTGATTGCACTGTAACATGTCGAAAACTTAGATATATTCAGTCCATTCCTGTCACAAGTATTTAATTTCTTTGAAATATCTCTTTCTACCTTTATTTCACTGATAGCATTTATTTCAATTTTGCTTACTGACACACGTGGAAACTTGATTTTTTTTTTTTTCTTCACTATTGGTGTAGTTCTGTGCTAAATGGACAGTGATGAAAAATGTATACTTCTTCTACAGTCCATAAACCCCTAAGGTTTAGCCTTATAGCTTCTCACTGTCTCCTCTGTCTATTGAGGTCAGTAAAACCTGCCATGTAATTCAGGACTACAGAATCAATATGTTCATATACAAATTTTATATCGCAGTCAATACACTTGAATACTTGAGGGGCAGCATTTTTTTTATATATATAATCAGCTATACAGAGTTTAAGTCTTCCATTTGTTACAGTTCTCCTGCTGAAGCTATGAGATATATAGCAGGTCCATTTTCGTGTTCCTTAAATGTCAAAAGGGAATCTTATTTAAGTACAAAGGGAGGTAAAGGTTTTGTTTATTTTTAGCTGCTTTAGAGGTAAATACATAGCTGAAGTTCCATGCAATGGTGGATTGTTGTTTTCCCACAGACTTCTCCAGCTAGACCAGTGTATTAACTCATTCAAGCCAGTATTTCTTCTTCTCTGTTTCTTGGATTCTACTTTTTTTCAATACCGGTCACAACACTGCCAGGATTAAACCCAGGGAAACATTCGATTTATGTGACAGCAATAAGGAAAGACTTGGGGATGGGGGTCCTGTACTTCTATTTGAAATGTTATGTCATGCCATATGAATTATTTATATAAAAAGTTTTATTTTTGTAGTTTGTACAGATGTTAGTCTCTAGACTGATGTTATATTTTTAAAGAGTAAATATATTACAAATGCAAATATATATAATTATATCTATTTGTTGCTTTTTCAGGGGAGGGGGGGTGTAAAATTGGTTGGAGTGGAGATTTTCTTTTTTTTTTTTTTTGTTTTTGTTAGATGAGAAGAAAATCTGTTTGGAAAATGAAGGAGGGGTGTGTGGTTGTCACTGTCCACCTTGTGTAGATGTCCTTGCTTTCTTCTTCATCTAAAAAAATTGAACAAATATCTATTTGTTGTCTAAAACACTGACTTCAGAAATCCATGTGCAAGAAAAAAAAACACAATCTTTGTGTGATCGTTATTTCCCTTCACCCTTAACAAGAATTCAACTAACAAAATAAATGTTCCAAATCAACTTCTGTATGGTGGTGTGTTTCTTTTATATGATTTTTTTAATGCTGTAGGATGCACTAGGAGATGTTAGATTAAAATCTACAATGCAATACTTTGATACTGTTTTTGGGGCTCAGCAGGATGCGTTTGTGTGCACTGAGCTGTAGGTTGATTTGAGGGAACTAGCTGCTCAGGTGCAGTGGGGGGAGGGAAGGGTGTAACAACCTGGCTTCACGTTTCCTGTTTGATTGTTATGAGTCCTGAGGCGAGAGTCCCATGTGCACCGAGCCCACCTATGCAGATGAAAGGCGTGCACTGTAAATTCCTCAACCTCCCACAATACTGCCTCGCATTTCTGAATCTGATACATCCCTGGCTTTTTTTTCCCAAGTTATTGTTGTAGCCCTGCAGTTTGTATGCTCCAAACAGAGGTGGCAAAAGTACACACATCCTTTACTTAAGTAGAAGTACAGATACTCATGTTTTAAAATACTCGGGTAAAAGTTGAAGTACTAATTATACCTTTTTACTCAAGTGAAAGTAAAGAAGTCTTGGCTCTGACATGTACTTAAGTAAAAAGTAGTTATTACTGCTACCTGTTTTAGCTGTTAACTGGACCTCACATCATAGATAGATAGATAGATAGATAGATAGATAGATAGATAGATAGATAGATAGATAGATAGATAGATAGATAGATAGATAGATAGATAGATAGATAGATAGATAGATAGATAGATAGATGGATGGATGTGATAGCCTAGTGGGTTAATGTCAGGGTCCCCACGAGGATGAGTTTGAGAGTTTGATTTCTGGTTGCTGTGTTGGTAAATAAAACTTCTGGACCTTGGCCACTCTGAAAACATTTCAATTCTGTCCTTTCTGTGTTGGATTGATTTCCTGGTCTTTAATGAAAGATAACTCCACCAAAAAAAAGCACTTCTGTGGTAGCTCAGTGGGTTAAGGCTTGTGCCTGAACATGGTCCTTAATATAGTCCACGCTGGTAATAAGTTTTCAAAGCCAGTCCTACATGCCTTCTTTCTTACTGCGCTGGCATGAAACAAAGTATGAACCCTCCAAAAAGCACACGCGGTCGCTCAGTGGTTTAAGGCTTGTGCCTCATCTAAACATGCTTCCCAGTCTGATCTCTACCATGGTTCAGTGGGTTAAGGCTGGTGCCTCGCTGAAGTCCTAGACTTAACACTCGACACACACTCATTACTCATCTCAGCCCATTCCACCATCATTTATTTATTATTATTTATACTCTACCGTACTACACTGTTTACATGCTGTTTTTTGCACCTTTGGCTCTATTATACCGTTTATATGCTGTTTTTTGCACCTTTACTGTATCTTATTACACTATACTGTTATTATACTATACTGTTTACATGCTGTTTTTCGCACCTCTTGACTGCTGCTGTTTTTTGCACTACATTGTGTCTGTTTATATTCACTCCCGGGTATAGTTTTTACACTTCTCCTCATACAGTACTGTATATTCAGAGTATACAGTAGGTTTACTAGTTGGCTATCTCAGGTTTTGTGTCTTGTCTTGTGTTGTCTTGTGTTTTCTGTCTGCACTGTCTGTCTGTACTGTTTTTCGTCTGCACTGTTTGCACTAGGTTGCACTCGATGCACTTTATGTAGCTTGTTGTTGTTTAGTGTAGCACCAGGGTTCCGGAGGAACGTTGTCATGTTTTTACTGTGTAATGTGTACCACTGTGTAGAGTAGAAATCACAATAAAAGCCTCTTGACTTGACTTGATGGTGAGGATCAGGGTTCGAATCCTGCTTTCTTCCTGCTATTTACAATGTGTGTTCAACTTGTGCTACTTACATCTGTATTCGCTTCCTACATCTTTCTTTAGCGTTAAATTCTTGTGTTGATGGTTTGAAAAGAATGATAGACCTGCTCTAATCAAGCTTCCCATCCAGTTTTTTTCTCATGGCTTAGTGGGTTAAGGCTGGTACTTTGCTAATGTTGGTGGTCAGGGTTCAAACCTGGCTTTCTGTCTGCTAGTCATGAGGTGGGTTAAATTCCTGATACCTACATCTTCATATTCTTGTTTTGATGGGTTAAAAAGAAAGATAGACCTGCTCTAAACAAGCTTCCCAGCTTGTCCTTCCTGATGGTTCAGTGGGTTAATGCTGGTGCCTTGCTAACGGTGTGAATCAGGGTTCAAATCCTGCTTTGTCCTTGCTAGTCACGTTATGGGTTTGCTTCCTACGTCTGTCTTTAGCAATATATTTTTGTGTTGATGGTTTGAAAGAAAAGATAGACCGCGCTAAACAATCGTCGCAGCTGGTCCTTCCCAATGGTTCAGTGGGTTAAGACTGGTATTTCGCTGTTGGGGTTCAGGGTTCGAATCCTGCGTTCTGTGTTTCTGTCTGGTCTGAATTTCTAGTGTTGAAGCATGAAACAAAGGATAAACCCCCAAAAAAAAGAAGGTGTGTTGTGGGACTTGATGGCTTTGTGATAAAAGCCTTGCCTCTGAGCTCAGAGGTTGCTGGTTCAACTCTGGCTTGTCCCCACACTAGGTAAGCTGTGTGGAAAGTACTCTGTGGTGAGCAATGGAGTGGTTGACTGTGAACAAAGGCTGTGAAGACCTGCTGCTTCACAGCCTCAGAAAAAGTGGGGGTGATAGGTTTTTGGCAGAAATTTTCCCTATAGCTGCAAAACTAAGTCAATACTTTTTTGGACGTTTTTGCTTCATAACCCCCTGTTTTCAGCTTCTCAGAAGCTGGGGGGGCAGATGCCCGGATATTGCCCCCTGTTTCAGGATACACCCTCCGAAACCGTCCACAACCAACCTTCCACGCAGCCATTCCTGACACCTTCCTTACTACGGCCACCGGAACCTTCCACACTCTTAACTTTGAGCCCTGGCCGGGGTTTGAACCAGCAACCTCTCAACCCAGAGGCAAAGCTCTTCCAATTGAGCCACAGGATTTCCTTCAAGAACCTGATTTTTAGGACCTTTTATAGTTCTTTATTAAAACTTTTTAAACAATTTAAAGGAAAGCTAAGCAGTGGGAATCGAACTGGGTGAGCCAGATAGCAGAGACCGCATCACTAACCACTAGACTACCAAAGGGGTGGTAAATAATGCGTTGCTTATTGGACTCTTGGTTTTTCTATAGTTAGGAGACCACTGTTTTCTCTTAGATCAAGATTTTAGAGGGTCAAAATTTCTCCTTCCTGTTTATTCTCTCAGTAACTTGAAGTCTATGAGAAGTGACTCAGGTACAAGAACCACATCTCCAACACCTGCACCACTGATATACCATGATTTGCCAGCAACCAATTTTAATGACCTTTCATTGTTCTGTTTTTAAAAACTTCTTATAATGTTCAATATGAAACTAAAGGTAAGAATCGAACCAGGGAAGTCTTTCATCATAAATCACTAATGGCATTACTTCAAAACTCAAAACTTTGTTAGACATGTAAATAAGCAGGAAAGACAAAGACAAAGACAAAGAGACACAGACACAGACACAGCTTTAGAAAGAGTGAGAAACAAATAGAGAGACAGCAAGAGAGAGACATATACAGTGAGACAAAGACATTTACTAAAAGAGACACAGAGACAAAGATAGCGAGATATAGCCACTTCCTGTTGGAAGTGTTTATCCCAAGCGACTCTTAATGATCTCATTTACTAAATGAGCAGTAGTGAGTTAAGGGCTTGCTCAGGTGCCCAAAACTGGCAGTTTGGAGGTGTTAAACATGTATCATATTTACAGCTTGTGATATATATGTACTTATAAAGCACTAAATGGATTATCTCCATGTATCTCTCCAGTCTTTTAACATGCTACAATCCGTCACGCTCCCTGAGATTTCAAAACTCTGGGCTTCTAGTAGTTCCTAGAATAGCAAAGTCCACTAAAGGCGGTAGATCATTTTTACATTTAGCTCCTACACTCTGGAATAGTCTTCCTGACAGTGTTCGGGGTTCAGACACACTCACCCAGTTTAAGTGCAGATTAAAAACATATCTTTTTAGCAAAGCCTACACATAACATACGTCTCACATCATAACCTTGTGCTCCAGAACATCTGATCACATGCACATTATCAACTTGTGCTGTTAATATCATAAACAGCAGCTATGCTAATTCCTCTCCACTGCTTCTCTTTCCTTCCCCATCCCGAGGCATCCTGAGGTTGGCCAGCTCCAGTCACCTCCCACCTCGTGAAGAATACGGACCTTTGCAGAAGTAGATGCCGAACTCGCAAACATCCCGAACCATCTAGAGACGTAGCAGTGCCAATTGGATCCCACTACATGTGTGGTTTTGACATTGGACCTCCTGGAGTGTTTAAAGGCTCTGGCGTGGAGAAGCTGATGCTGGATCTGTGATGATCACAAATGTTGAGCTCATAAAACTAGGAGCTACTAACCATATAGACTGTATAAGACTGTAGGAAGAACATTACTTATAATCTTATACTCCAGTACTCATGTTAGTTCTCACTCTCCAGTGTTCTGTATTGTTGAAAGATTTATGATCAAACTCTTGATGTCACCAAAATGAGGATGGGTTCCCCTTTTGAGTCTGGTTCCTCTCAAGGTTTCTTCCTCACTTCCTCACTTCTCCCTTACACTTAAGGGAGTTTTTCCTTGCCACAGTCGCCACTGCTGCTCATCAGGGATAAATACACACCATTCACCTTAACTGTTGATTTCTGTAAAGCTGCTTTGAGACAATTTCTGTTGTGAAAAGTTCTACAGAAATAAACTTGACTTGACTTGACTTAATATGTAAGCATATGTACAGTGGTTCAACAGATTAAAGCATTGATATGGTTTGATATTTCTATGTGGATCCTTCTTTTTTGAAAAAAATCTCACCAGTGTCTGCTTTGTAACAGTCTGAGGTTAAAATGTCTTCCTACGAGAAGGACAGAAGGACAGAAGACTCAAATTAAAAGTCAGTTCAGCCTGTCATGTTATTAAGACAAAAGAGAGGCTGGTAAGGGAATGTTTATAGCTATTATGACGTAAGTAAAAAATGGATTTGTAACTGTCAGCTTTTCCACAACATTAAATGGAACTGTGTTGAATTAGAAGTGTATCATGCTTAAAAAAAATGCACATAAAATGCAAAAATTATATATATTATATATAAAAAAAATAATAAAAAAAATAAAATAAATAAAAAAATATATATATATCAAAACAATATATTTTTGACTACATTTATTGAGTTTTAATTAACACACACACACACACACACACACACACACACACATATATATATATATATATATATATATATATATATATATATATATATATATATGTGTGTGTGTGTGTGTGTGTTAATTAAAACTCAATAAATGTAGTCAAAAATATATTGTGTGTGTGTGTGTGTATATATATCTGAGAGATATTAGTGGTAGTTTAGTGGTTAAGGCATTGGTCTTGGACTTTAGATCGGAAGGTCACAAGTTCAAATGCCACCAAAGCTGCCACTGCTGGGCCCTTGAGCAAGGCCCTTAACCCGCACCTGCTCAGTTTTAAGTCGCTCTGGTTAAGGGCGTCTGCCTTTTACCATAAATGTAAATGTATGTAACAGTGTGTATAAATTAGGCTGGTGGAAATGTTAATAAAGTTGTTGGTAAATAGCACATGGCATCTGGCACCCACGGAAAGATGCTTTAAATAGAATAAATGCACATGCAGCTGGCATCTTTAACAACTGATCACTGCATGTAGGTGGCGAGAATCAGGGGTAAAGCAAGTGCTAAAGAAAGAGGTGTGTATGGTGAGGGAGGGAGGAAAAAAATCAGTGCAAGATCAAACGAGTCAACACATGATCTGTTGGGCTTCTTGGGTGGTCAGCTAAATGAGTGGCTACAGTTGCTTAAATTTAGTCAGGTGGTTTAGTAAAAAAAAAAAAAAAGGCATATGTATTTTTTATAGACTGGCAATGATTTTTACATCTGTTGACTGTGGAAAAAAGAGATTTGTTTTATGAATTGTTTTCCTCACTTGACCCAGCGGTTTGGCCTGAGATGTTTTCGTAGTTAGAGCGTGAAGCATTGCTTTTCTTCATGGAAGTTTTATTAGGCAGCCTACATGTTACAGAATTATAGCATTTTTTTTTTTCAAATGCTTTTGAACAAGTGCAAGTGGATATCCGACGATCGTGTAAAGAAAGTCAGTCTTTGGAAAAAGAAGTCTGGATCCGTGCAAATGAACGCCGTGATGATGGAAGAGTGTTCCAGCTGCATGTTTTAGCTCTGACCTATACATCCGACACTCCTAATCTCGATCAATCCGGCAATCAATATTTATACAACTTGCTTCAGACTAACAAATGTGTTTGCAATCTCTCATCTCTCCTCCTCTTGAGCGGGAACAATATGAATTCGCAGACAGGCCCCTTGCCGCGTAAACATGTTTAAATAAACAGGAACCCACGGAATGCCTGTTTAATTGATTCATTCTGGCCCTGTGTTGTTTGCAGAAGGGCCCAAATGTGCGCTTGTAATGCAAACCCAGTGTTTAGAAGTGGTTGAGACAATAATGGCGCGAATGGCAGTCATGTCGGGGTTCTGCTTTGGACCTTTCCATGGGCTGCTGCCTACAAATTGTGTGCCACAGCAGCTCACTGCATATAGCGGAGTCTCAGTTCTAAAAACGAAAACGGGTAATAATCATAAGGTAGTGTGCTCTGTATGGCACTGGCTTAAAAGTTTTCCAGATTATAATTAAACACATACAAGCGGTAATAAAACGTAATGAAGGGAGAGAGGAGACTGGCAAAGCTGTTTCATGTGGCCAGGCACAACATGTTGAGGGGCGTTAAGAGCGGGGCCACATGTGTCCTTGGGTGCTCTGGGTTTTAGTTTCTGTCCAAATATGGGCACTATACAAATGCAGTCTCTGGACTGTGATGTTAGCCCAAGATGTATGGTACAATATAGAGGTGCCATGGAAATGGAAATGGAAATGATGTCTCTTGAAGAAACTGGTACTGCTTTGAGGTCCTGATCACTGCAGTTATTTAACAGTCCTGTGAAACAGGTCATGATGGAATAACATGTAGAATGTCGAACAACCACTAGGTGGTGTGGTTCAGACTAAAAATAAGAAAGCTTGATAACCACAATAATATAGTGTCAATATATTAGTGGTATAAGGCAGTGGTCCCCAACCCCCGGGAAATTGGTACCGGGCCGCACAGACAGAATATATAACTTACATTATTTCCATTTTATTTATTATCTGATTCTTAACAATTTTTTATTTTGGAAAATTCCTGGATTCTCTCCATCCTTGATGCATGTCAAAATGCTTGCCTTGGTCACATGTCTTAATTCCATCCTCTACCTTCTCAAAAACTTTGAGAACCAGCTTTTGTTGAAGTTCTATAAAAATATTGCCCCTCTATAAGACAGTCAGCAATGAATATCTGGATTAACTTTATCTAAAATGATTTACTTTAATATCATTTGTCCATTAAATACTAATGGTTCGTCTACTTTGTGCAGTGGCGGACCATGCATTTGGTACCTGGGCCTTCAGTGGGGACTTACCCGATTTAATCCACCTCTTAATACCACCACTATCACGTCACAATTATAGAAACCATCAATACAATACAAAAACGCAACATAACAACGTGTGGCATTACAGAAATCACATATGGAGGGTGAATACCAACCAATCAGAGGATGGAAAAATGCTGATGTTATTCTGGGCCAGCTAGCTGCCCTGTGAGGCAAATTTGAAATCTGATTGGGTAAAGTAACAGCTTTTTCTTAAGTCGACTATGGTAAAAAGCCAGCAGTACTGACTTTGAAGGCCCTGGGCAGATTAGATTGACATGACAGCACATACAGGCTGAAATCTGATTGGACAAAAAAATCTAACATCCACATACACGTACTGGATGCAGTGCAGCCAAGAGAAACGCTATGAAATGAAGAGAATAAACTGTTGGGAAAAAATTATACAATTTCATAAAACAAACATTAGAATTTAGGTTGTTAATGTAGGTCAGTGCTTTTTAATGGTGTTTAGGCCGGCAGAGAAAGTTTTGCTGGCCCTGACCACCACCCACTGACTTTGTGACATGATATGGTAATTGTTCATTGAAGATTTGTTTTCCTACTTTGTCTTTTTCTTTGTTTCATTCTGGCATGTTGAAGAAGCTGTTGTGTTGATCTTTGTAATGCAGTGTTGACGTGTACAAGTTGATACGTATTTTTGGAAATAAAACTTAAAGAAATTACTGTATTTGACTTTTCATTCGCGTGTGTCTTTGTGTGAAGGACTACTGCACCTTTTAGAAGTATGATTTGTCAGAGGAAAAAAACATCTTTGTGGTTCCTTAGCTACATCTCATACTGAAAGCATGAATGAATAAAATCCCTTATCAAAAAATTATATTTAAAATAATTTCTTGAGGTAAAAAGTCCACTAGTCATTCAACAACATCGAAAAATATATATACGCCAATCAAATGACAAATAACAAGTTCACCCTCATAAACCAAACACTGCCTACAAACAATAGCATTCGTCCTTGGAAAGAAAGTGGCATATACAGTTCACAATTGAACGTTTCCAGAAAGTAGCACCATTTTGAGGTCACAAAGTCTTCCATCTGTAATTACACAACAAACTCTATGCCAATAAACTATTTGTAAACCATGCCAGAAAGAAGACTTTTCTTTCATCTAACCACAAACGTACGTGGCTGGAGCTCGTGAGACACCACTGGATCTGATTAGAACCAGGTTCCAGGACAAAAACAATACTGTTTGGCAACAAACAGTCAAGGTTTGGTGGAAAAAAAAAAGAATGGTTCTAAAGGAAAGATCCCAGTGTTTAGGATTGAGGAACTGTGGTGATGTGGGATTCAGGGCTCCCCCCAAACACCCTGGAGACCTTGTTAGGATCAGTGACATCATGTAGATGCATCAGGAGATTCTAAAAAGTAAATTTGCCTGCTTCTGACAAAGCTGCTATAACTTGTTAATGTTTGGAAATTCTGTTAGAACAATGATCCAAATTATACGTCTCCATTCAAAGAATCAAGCTTTTGACATGTCTGTTTGTGTCCCATGACATTAAAAAACCGGTAGGATCAGCTAAGAGGGGAGAAGAGTTTCTCTTTCTCCAGCACATTTCTCTTATTCATTTATGAGACATCAGTCTTACTAGGACTTACATAGAAACAGGATGTGACCCAAAATTCAAAATACAATCCTCAGTGGCTTTCATCACTATCATCAATCAGTGCTACAGAAGGGTCAAACACCCCTTTTCCAGACAGGAGGATATATCAACGTCCTGATCAAGCCTCAAGTGATACTATAAAGGTCCAGTGGGCCTCTTGTCTGAAGATTGAGGTTTCAGGTCCTGTCCAAAAAGACACAGATGGATTTCCTATTAAACACTTAAGATACATTGAGGGAATGCCCTTTGAAATGGAGTGAGACATTTTTTGTTTTGCTTTTGAGCATAAAATCTAGCATGAGCAAAAAATTGAATAAACAAATAAAAGTAAGCGTGGACATGTCGTGCACCGACATGGTGAATAGAAATGAAGAATCTCGTGGCTCGACGTATTCGGTCCACGCCAGGCCAAATAACGGCAGCCTGCGTCAGATGCCCTACAAATAGCAATGAAAGCTTGCTATTCATTTGTGTGTTTAATAAACCGCTGCCTCAGTGAGTAGCTGTGGTCGCACACCTGTGTTGACAAGTATGCTGTCCATTCGGCATTTTAGAACCGGCCATAAACATGGCCGCCCTACAGGCAGAAAGTGCTGCCAATGCCTGTTACATATCAACCTCCTGTAACACCAACAGTGCCAAATGTAGTGCACACCCAATTCCTTCACACAAAACAGCTCAAAAGGGAAAACAGTAGATGAATTCATTCACACATTCTACACGCATATGAACAGACTGCTTGGGGGAAAAAGTTCTGCCTGTAGTAGCTATCTGCACTCTTTCTCTGCAGTTGTGTTCTTTCATGGAAAAGCCAAATAATTAAAGGCTGGATGATTCTGGTTAATTTTTTCAGAAGTGTCAGCAGTTAAAAGAAAAGTGAATATGAGACCTAAGGAGCCCTGGATTTAAACAGTTTGACTGCCCCCTAATGGCTACATAAACACACTTGCAAAGTCATTGAATGAGTTGCTTAATTTTGATATTATATCTGTGATATTATGATTAGTGTCTGAACTGGTTTGTAATACAAAATAGAAGTATGATCTACAGAACATAACTGAATGGTAATGAGAATTTATTATGATTTTTAAGCACTTTTTTTAATACCCATGCATCACATCGTTACCCTTTATGTCGTGGTGTCGATGCAAATAGGTAAAGGAGCCTGGAGTGTTTTGGTGAACTGGGACATTTAGATGTTGATGTCCCAAACTTTGACGCTTTCACTTCTGTTTGTTGACTGTGGTGTGGTGGGTCATTTCTAATACCAGAGATCCCTCTTAATCGGTGTTACCTTTTGGCTTACCTTCAGGTTTGCTGCCAGAGTCCATGTCTACACCTTGATCACATTGTACAGTGTCTAAGTTTTACATAATAGTAGTAATAATAATAGTTTCTCTCTCTTCCTTGCCTGAGTCATACCAATGCCCTACCTCTGGACCAAGTTCTCTTAAATTGGAGTTCACTCTGCGAGTCTGGTTCCTCATGAACAGCCTAAAGATCCATGAAGTTACTTAGTGAACATGAATGGATTTGGACTATGCTTAATATCAGCAGTCTGCTACAACGGCTTTGGACCACAACTTGCATGAACAGTTCCGCATTTCGGTGCCGATCACAAAATAATGAACAGACGTTCAGTGCCATACAGATGTGGATGGGTGCCCAGATTAGTCTGGTTCCTCTTAAGGTTTCTTCCTTATTCCATCTCAAGGGTTTTTTTTTCTTTTCTAGACTCAAATCACCACTGACTCACTCATTAGGGATAAACTTATAAGAAACAAACTTACAGGCACTTAAACTTATACATTCTTATAACTGTGTTTATCACTGGACATTTTTTACCTCAGCTAGTCAGGTCAGGTCTGTGTCTATTCCCCAAACCAGTGTTTGTGCTACAACCGTGAGCCAATTACAAGCCAAGTGTGTGATTTTAACAATGCTTCCTGTTCAAGCTTCTTTCTTGTCGATGCCAGATCTATGTAGTGGAATTAAGTGTTTCCAGAGACACAGGGCATTTTGAAGAGTCCTTTGTCAGCTGTGTAAGCAGGGTTTCAGCCTGGTTATGTACACTGCTTTTATATAGACTGCACCACAGCCCATCCACCCTCGTTTCTGCAGTTTTATTTTTTTGCGGTTTGTTAATTCATTGGGTTAAACCACACCTGTAGCAAAGGAAAACGGACTGACAATTTACATGCTTTCCCATCAAAGTGAACTGTGGCAAGTTTATCAGGTCCTTTCTGTGAGCTACTAATAAAACAAATGGATTAACTTCATGCTCTGGAATCGCAAATTTGATTCACTGCTTCATGCCTGGGAATCTCCATTTAAAAGAGGCGAGACGGATTGGTTCTGTAACCGCCCATCGCTGCTCAACTGAGAGGCAGAGTCAAAGAGCAGGAATGAAGAAGGCGATGGAAAGGGAACGTGCACAAAGAAAAAGCAAACAGAGGTTGCTGTGCTCGGTCGGACTCGCTGGGTGGTTCTGCCTGCTTATTTAGTCTGTGAAGGTGATGGGAACCGAGAGGCGGCTGCCGCCAGTACTCTCTAAACCTAGAAAAATATTCATGTGGACAGACTGAATCCAGGGAGAGAAAAGAGAGTCAAACAAAGTCAGGGGCCAACAGATACACAAATGCTCAGTGGTTATATGAAACGCATTACTCGGGCGAGAAAATGGCTCATGTCGTCGTTTAAAAAAAAATATAGAAATTAGCTTTTAGGAAGGGGGGGTATGGGAGAGACAAAACAAAAAAAATCCACTTTATAACTCTTATCTCCAACCACATAAATAATACATGAAAGTCATTTTATATTTCAAGCCATCACCCCTTAATATAATCCTATATGAACACGTATCTTATTTGACCTTCCTACACTTTCACACCATGTGGAACAGCAATACCATGAACATGTAATTATTTGATTGGACAGCTACTGTGCTACTGTGAATTGTAAGTCACAGTAAATGTAAAATGTCACTTTATAAGTGATGAACAGACATGAAGATTTGAACATTATTTTAGGCTTCCACAATTAAAAACAAAATCCAAATTAAATCAGGAGTAATGAAAACAGAAGTCAATGCGCTCCCCTTTAGTAGGGATGCGCATCTCCATAACCGAGGCCAATGCAATTGGCATTTCGACGCAAGCCAATGATACGATACATTAAAAGATGCAGATGAAGCGACTGCCCATGCGATGCGATTCATCTTTATGAAGATGCCGTGCAACAAAGCGATTGGATGCAATGAAACTGAACATGGCACAGATTCGTTCGCTTTTTTTATTACCATCCATACTCTATAGTAAATGCTTTTTCGAGTATAACGCTGCAGTCTTGCTACACAAAAGAAAATCCATGCGTCAACAGTTTAGAAACAGCAGTTAGTCAGATTAGGTTACACAAAGCCTTGCAATCCCAAGAGAGACAACTGGAGTGAAGCCGCCTTAAGCCCAGGCAGGAGCTCGTGGAAAGCGGTCACATGGAATAGTCCGACTTCCCGCAGTCAAAACTGCACAGCTCAACTTACACATAACGCAGCTTTCCTAACACGCGACGTGAAATAATGTAAACATAAGGTAGATTAGAAGCTGTACGTACTTTCAGGGTTTGACATTTATTAAAAACGTCAAACCGTGATGAGACATGCTTTACATAGTTCTGAGTCATGTTGGAAAAAGCAAAAAAAAAAAGATCTAGATTTGAGTTATTTACATTTACAGCTATTGTAAAAACTGCGATCAATAATACTAAGGCATTCACTTACGCATTGACAAAACAGTCAGCTAGTGTGATGCCTCAAGTCTCTGAAAAGGATTAAATGCTTTCTCACATAAGAACCGAATGACTAAACAGGAAATCGTGCCACAAACTGAGCAACAGCCCGTTCCTTACATCATAGAATAGTCACCATTTAAAAGTCATTATATTGTAAACACAGTACAGAGTTGAAGCCTATACCTTAATCGTGCAAGACAGCGCTCTGTTTACGTCACAAGATCACAGAGAAACCATTATCGATTTGTGCAGTCTGAACATAAAGGAACGATTGCATCCATTTTTAAATTTGCAATAACATGGGGGGGGGAAAATAAAAAAAATAATAAATCAGCAGTGTGGTCTTTGAATATGGGTTGGAGACGTATGTCTATTAAAGGGGAATGGGTTTGTGGAATGCCACCCAGAGAGTAGGATAGTGTGTGTTCGGGGGTGGGTGTGGGGGGGTTGTTCTTGCAAAAGAAGTAGTTGGACTGGTGGGCCTCACACAGACACAGGGCCACCCAGTTTCAGGCTGGTTTGTTTATTTTTTTTTAATCATTTGGGGGAAAAACTGTTCAGCGAGGGCTGTTTAGTAGGTCTTTGATTAGTTGTCCCGTCTTTGGCTCACAGAGCATGTGTAAACTCCTTGGAACTTGTAAATAGGAATTGTATTTGTTAAGGGTCAAGGAAGAATGTAATTGGTTTAATAAGCGAGTGATAGAAAGTCAACATCATACCACAGAGGACATCAAACCCATGCAAGACTATAGGGCATAAATTAAAAGCAACGAAATGAACATATCCCTATTATGGGTATTGTACCTTCTGAAACAAAACGTTCCTTTCAGATACTTTATCTATTTTTACATGCATTTTTAAAATAAAAGTTGAAGAATTAGGCACCAGTAAACACAAAACAGTAAAGGATCATCTACGCTGACTATTTTGAAACTGAAGCCTTATACAATTCCTCCTCCTGTTAGAAAAAGTGAAGCACTGTTTATAACGGTACAGATGGGATACAGAGTTTAGATTTCATAATGGCGATACAACAAAAGTAAAAATATTCAGTTTTGAACAGTGCTAGTATATACATAAGTATATAATTTGATATAGTACAGCACTATAGATTGCTCAGTTTTGCTAAACCATGTACTGTAATTAGTTAAATTACAGATAACTACCCTGTACTGATTATTCTTTAAGACTCCTGGAACACATAATTCGTATTGGTAACTAAATTCAGAATTGGAAGAAAGGAAAAAAAAAAAAAGTAAGGCAATCTGTCATAAGTAAACATTTATTCAGTGAATAAGAAGGTTTATAATATGACGACACAAACATCCAAACAAATTGTAATTAAAACTTACAAGGGAATTTTGAGTTATCAAGGGACAGGTTAACATTACGCAGCAACATTAACGTGGATTTTTCTTCGGTTTGCGGGTCATGCCAGGTTGTGTGCGCTGGCTTTTATTGCCTCAACAGCTGTTCTCACAGCATTGTAAGATGCTACATGGAAAGAAAAAAAAAAAAGACAGCAAAAACTAATTTATTACATTTTTTTTTTTTTACATGCCTGGGTGATATTTCTGTTAGACCTCGATTATGGAACGAACCTTGGAGTCGCTCCATGTAAGCGTCGATATCTGCAATTCCGCTCACAATATCATAGGCAGTCTCCTCCATAGATTGGCCAATTTCAGCAGCACCCTGAAGGGCATATGACAAGCATGTGAACAAAGTGGAAAGTGGTTAAACACCTCTCAGAGGCATATGGTCTGCAGCAGCACAGCTGGGCGAGTCATTTAGCCGAATTCGCAGACTAAAATAGTGTGAATCTACACACCTTTAGATCTTCGTAGAATCGATCTTCGAGTTCAGACAACTGGGCCATGACTTCATATTCTGCAGAAATACCCTCCTGTATAAAAAGTGGTCAGAAATCAAATTAAATAAAACCGGTTTACTTTGAAACAAATCATAATGCATAGGGTTTAATGAGGACATTTTTATCCAAAAGACAATCGTTCTGTACAATTAAATCGTCTTTAAGCTGAGACAAAGTTACCTCCTCCACAAAACTGGTGCCCTCCTCCGCCGACTCCTCAGTTAACTTGGTGTTCTGTGCAGTTCCTTTCGACAATGAATTCAACTCCTTCACCCTACCAGCAGGAGACAGAACCAAGTGTAAAGACAACACTAGCCACTAGAGGGACCCTTAAGACAACCCTTTTTTTTTTTTGCAACAGAAAGGAATTAGATGCACTTTCAAATACGAAGAAAGCTGTACTGTACCTGTCTGCATACCGGAGTGTGTTAAGAGTGTATTCACAAAAACTCATCCCGGGTGAGATCATGGCAATCTGAAAGGCACATCAATAATGTGCTTAGGCTTGTGTAATTTATCTCCTATTCTATTGAATTACACCATTTTTTTCAGCAGTTATAGAAATATGTTACCATGTGACCATTAATTTATTAATGGCTCTTTATGGTGTAGTCACACTTAAATTGTGTATTAAAATAAACTGCTGCATAGATATTATTAACTGATCCTAATGTAGTTTCATTTGTAATCACTTAGATGTTTGGTCACCGTTTGAACAAAATGCATATGTTCAGGAATTAACATTACCAATAATTTATTAGATTATATTATTCATTATTTGCCAAATTTGCTTATTCATTAATCACAGCTAATGCAGCAGGTTATAAAAACCTTAAATTGACTGAGTTTATTATTTTTTTTCCCCCAGATAGTCAAAAGCTTTTGGCTTTACGGTGCTTGACAAAATGATCTTCCTTGCATACGATCCAGCTCTAATTACCATACATGTCCTGGAGTTCTCGCCTATGAAGGAGTCTCTGAGCACCTGGGTGAGCTTACTCATCCGGAAGGGGATGTGTTCGTTGTTCAGCCCCAGCGATCGGATGCATTCCTGGAAATCAGTAATTAGACAAAGTCTGACACTTTCACAGCATGCATTCCTCGTCCTAGGCAAAACTGATGCCAATAATAGTGTCTGGCTCTCTACCGTGATTAATCAGCTTTAAATGACCTTTTATGAGGGGGAAGAAAAACTCTAGTCCCTGATTAAAAATTAAGAGAACCATTGTATTGTTTACAAAAGTGAAATTCAAAAAATGCATTGAAAATATCTAGAATTTACGATCAACCCCCATAATTCACGGTTTATTAATATATTAATCAATACCTTATTGTATTATTCATTTTGAGTGATAAAGCATTTATATCCATTAGTTCACATTTTCTGCTGAGTATGCATTAAAAAGGAACCAACTTACTGGCGTAATGTCTATATGAATTCACTAAGGTACCATAAAGGGGCTGTCCCCCTGTAGGGGCTGGTCGTAGAACGTAGCCCGCACGAATTCTGGGGGACCACTGTATAGGCCGTTCCATTACAGCGCAACAGAAAACGCCTAGACTAAAAAGATTCAGTGCCTACAATAAGACTACTGGGAAGCCATACAGTACCTTCAATGCCAGAAGACTGCGATTGATCTCTGCCGTCTCCACCATAGTCTGCCGATCATTGCTGCTGACGTCTGTGCCCCGCTCATTCCCTGCCAGGTCTACCAGAGAGAGCTTACCATGAAGCAGCTTATTCCGCCTCAAGATAACCTGCAAGATGGCATGGGAACGGGACGAGTTGGCATTGGCAAACGTCTGGCCGGATGTTCTAAAAGAGAGGGGCAAACAAGCCATCCAATTACTCAAAAGCATAGTTCTTAAAGTGTACACAACTTCACTCAAAGCCCTCATTTTGACCAGATCGTGTCTCATCCCCAGATAATACTAGAGATCATTAACTGTGGTTCTGGTGAAACTACTGACTTCAGTCAGATCAGTCTGGGTAGCAGGAAGCATTGAACAGTTTATTGGGTGCTTTAGTTTTACCTGCATGCACTGCCCTTCTCAATCATTTTTATAACATCTTCAACTGATGAGACAGGCATTTCCTGCAGACCAACGACCTGCACCTGCTGGTTTTCATCTTCGAGCACACGCAGCTTTGCCTTCTTATTCAGCAAGTCAAAGACCTGAAAACACATTGTTATAAGATATTTCAGCTAAAGGGCACAGGTGGTTTAGCAGTCATAAGTTTACAATTATAGGAGGGTGTTTACACAAGAAAATGTACTAATCATTAGTTTGAAAGGACTGAAAGGTCATTACACATTCTCTCTCAAGACTTAACTACACCATAACTCATAGCTACACCAGTCAAACAAAGCTAAAGACAAGGGAGCATGAGGAGCTCAAATTTAAAGCTTCATACATTTGTTTAGTGTCAACAAAAGCGTAGTGCTGATAAAAGCACTGTCCTGGAACAGGTGAAATCAACACAAAATTAAGATGGACCACTATGTTTAAAGGGCATTTTAATTTGTATTGCTTTACACACTTAAGCATGAACCTCGTTTAAATCACTTCACACACTGCAGATGTTGCAATGGTGTTGATTCCTTTGGATAGTAAGACAGTTAATCCTTGATAGGAACGGGGCAATAAAAGCACTGAGCATTTACAGTTGCTACTCAAAATATAAGCAAACCAAGTGGATAAATTAGACATATGTATTGAATCCTGTTTACACACCTTGCCATTGTAGATCTCAAAAAAGCTCACATATGCACACAGATCAGCATATCTTTTCTGCTGCAGGAACGCAAACACATCCTGGGCTGTAAAGGAGGAAAACAAATTTTAAAAAACTGTTTGATACAAAAATTTGCAATCGTTTGCAAAGAGATGTCCTTGTTTACAAGGCACCTGCCAATGCATAGATTCCTTTGGAGCTGTTCTGAGCCTTTCCTGAAAAGTCTCCACCCATCGTCTACAAGGACAGAAAAAAAAAAAAAAAAAAAAAAAAGTAAGGATTTCTCAGTTATACAACAAAAGCACTTCGAAGAAGACTGACTGTATACCCACATGCGTCTTTCCACTCCCGGTTTGACCGTATGCAAAACACGTTGCCCTTCCACCCTTAAAAATAGTATTAACTAGAGGTTTAGCAGAGAACCTGAAAATAGGATAGAAAAGTGTTCATTAGAAAGGTACACACCTCAAAAGTGTGTATACACAGCAATGGATGAAGACCAGAACAAGAGGATTCTCATTACTATGATGCATCTGCTATGTATGGTGATTAACAGCCACTCCCAGTAGTCAGCCCTCCTAAGCTACCATCCAGCCCCCCCCTTAAATAAAGAAAACATGGTCTTGGAAAAATCCTAAATATGTACAAAGTTACAGCAACCATTATTTTACCGATACCAAGCAGATTCAAACAAGATAAACTCTGCTTCATTCATTTTGAAAACTCTTTAATATTACATATGTTTTTATAATGGGCACAAATGAAAAACATTTCGGTTTCCAAGAAAGTCTTTGCCAACAACGTACCCTCTCTAGATCTCACAGTGACCAATATCACACACACACACACACCCTCCATATTTGCATCCCTTGAATTCATAAAGCAGACAAGACACACCCAGTTACCTGTAAACTAAATCGTTGCTGGCATCTTCATCAAATGAGTAATCAAAGTGGAAAGACTGGTTGTCAAGGTACTTGGTGAGATCAACTTTCTGCTTGGGTTCATGGAACAGGAGGACTCCGTTTCCTGGGATTGTCACCACATCAATCTCTTTCTTAGCCAATTCTGTAGAGGGGGAAAAAAGTAAAAAATTAAGACAGTCTTAGAGATTATTATAGTAATAAAACACTAACTATAATATAAATAACATCCCTTTATAGCTACTCTTAAACATTAAAAATGTTTACCTTTTTTATTTAGAGGCCGCTTGCGAACACACACACAGATTCTGTGTAGTTCAACCTTTAACACATGTATTCCAGATTTATTAAATATTCACTAAAATACATAAGCAAAACGCATGGACAGTTTAAAGTGGATGGTGTAGGGACACAATGCTGATCTACTTACAGGGTCGCTCAAATACAACGGAACTTTCTCCACGGTCTCGCGATAATCTTCAATCATCTGATAGAACTGCTTGTTGGGGCGATTCATATCCCCATACTGAGGATAAATGGAAACATGAGGAGGTAGCATTGTGGCCTATTAAAACATTTAGTTTTCCAATTTACTACATACCTTTCCTTTCTTGGCATGAGTTTCTGGGATTTTAGCTAGAACGGACAGCCTTTTGTTTGTAATTTTGCTTACTTCTGGAGCTCGTGAAAGGCGTTGGTCTAAAACACAAAGCAAGGGATAGTACCAATGCAAATGATTTGCCAATCAACAAAATATACATAATAAAGGGGATTCGGTTTCATCTCATTTTCTGACTTGCTATTACAAATCAGCCGCTTTGATCGAAGTCTCATAAGCAGAATAAAATTTGCCCTCAACCAGCACCAATATAAAACAAGGGATCCGAATGTGCAAGCAGACTGCACTCAACTTACTAGCAGCATGCGCAGGAGCGCATTTTGAGGCTTCGCTTTCCGACACTGCTTCAATTGCAGGAGGCAGAGATGGGGGTTTCACGACTTGTCTTTTTGGGTAACTTTGTAATCCTGTCGTGATGCGAAATAAAGTTATCGAAATCCATATAAAACGTTATTGCTGTGTGCTTTCAATTAATCACAACGATAGAGTTTTAATGACTAAAATATTAAGATGTCCCCCATTACACTGCCCTAAAAAAAGCTGTAATGGCTTATTTTTTTTTGCCATAAATGTATAACTATTGTGGATTAGTAGCTGTTCCTAAACAGCTGAATAATGTAACAGAGCTCCAGTTTTCCAACAGCCACTTCGACCACCTGAGTATAAATCAGTTATTAAATGCTCATCCATTTATTGATAATTAAAGGCACAGATGCAGTATTTCAGTTGTCAAATTTGTTGCAAACAAAAAAAAAAAAAAATATTCACAATTCACAATCCCCTGAACAAGTAAATACAGAATCCAAGACAGCAGCAAGTGCACAGTAATGTCTAATTTTTAGGCAAGAAGTGTTTCCTTAAACCTTAGATAATATAATTAAATGTTCTTTGCCGTTCAATGTTGATACAAAATGTAATATTTATTATACTACTTTTTAATATTAATTATTTTTTTATCCTGCAGCCAAACATGCCCTTCAATTTAAATGCTTTTTTTAGTCTCAACATACCACACTAACGTAGGGGCTTGGCCGCAAAAAAGTCTGAGCTTTTTCCATGCAGACAATTAATGATAGTCACAGAAATGCACTGGTTCCATTACCTTTCATTTATTTAAAAGCATTTTATTCTTTTGATCACATAAAATTAATGAGTCGCAGTCATTTGAAATCCTTTGCCCTGAAAAGATTAAGGACCCTAGCTAAATAACGAGCACAGTTACAGAAAAGCCTTTGGCACATGATTACCCACAAAGCGCTGCACTGACCTGAGGCTCTTGGAATAGTAGATGAAGGCTGCTCCTTACTGGGAGCATCATTAGCATGTGACACACCAGCAGATGGAATGGCTGGTGGTCGAAACAGACAAGTCTGCCGAGTGGTCATTCGTCTGGAGACTGGAAGGAAAGTTAAACGATTTAGAGTAGGGCGAATTATACAAATGATATAATGGGTACAATAAAACTGGCAAGTCGATTCGATTAATTAATCGGTGCATTTTCAGATAATCCTGATTACTAGGGCTAATAATTAGTGAGTTTCACCACTGGTAAGAAAGAGCTGCAGTCATGTGCTGATATTACGTCAATATAATATGGACAAGTCGATTCGTTGATTTATGGATGGCCATGACAACTACAAATACTACTTAATTTTCCAAAGCACAGCTTATGAACTTGGTTAAATGTAGGAAGCATCCACGCAGAGCGCTAATGTTAATAAAGCACATTCAGTGACAAGTGTTCAAATTGTTGAGGAGGTAACTTCTGCTATGACTGTCGTACCACTGCAAATTTGCTGCAAACAGATACAGCCAAAAATCACCTTCATTTGGCTAGGCCACTGTTTTTCTATAAATACTTTGTTACATTTACTCTTTAAAGACAATTAAAACAATGTACAGGATCAAAGCACGTAAATAAATAAAATTACGGATCTGAAAATTAAAGTTTTCAAATTTAGACAAATAAATGAAGCAGCATCTCTGTTTTAGACAAAAGGTCAGCTGGTTAAACGAAGTAAAAAATAAAAAGCTCAGCACTGTAGCCAGGTGATCATGAATAAGGAAAGACATGATTTAGACTTCAATGTATATACACACACCAACCAGGCATGATGACATAACATCATGACAGTGAGTGAACAACACTGATTATCTCTTATGATTCATCATGGCACGTGCTAGTGGGTGGGATATATTGGGGTCATGAGCAGCCAAGGCTCATTGATGCATGTGGGGCGTGAATTTGGGGAATTTTAGGGCTGGTTCGAGTGGTTCGATCCAACAAAAAGTGTAGCTCAAATTGCTGAAGATGCTGTTAGTGCTCGACAAGTCAGGACTGTTTTGGCAGCAAAAGGGGGACCAACACAATATTAGGCAGGTGGTCATAGTCGTATGCCTGATAAATGAGGCCCATTGTGCCAAGACAGTGCTTTTTTTCCCCCCTTACCTTTGGTATTGGTGATATACCGTATTTTTCGGACTATAAGCCGCTACTTTTTCCCCCCACATTTTGAAACCCGCGGATTTAACAACAAAGCGGCTAATTTATTAATTTTTCCTGGGTTTTTCCTGGTTTCACAAAAAAAAAAAGAAAAAAAAAAAAACCACCACCACCACGCACCTCACCTGTGTTCTGAGCGGCACGGCTTCAGGATAAACACTTCCATCGGGTGATTTTTAAACGCACGACGATGCCAAAAGACAATCTCCCGAGAGAAATTGTTGTGAAAGGAAGGAGGAAGACAGTGAACAATGACTTTCTTGGTAGGCTACTGTTTAGATACAAGCCGTTGTAACGCGTTGAGTCTGGGTGAAGGGAGAGCTCGCTAACTCCAGTTGCAACAGAAATCATATAAGCACAGACAGGTTTCCAAAACTCGTGCTTTTTTTAAATTTTCTTGGCAACAGCGTTAAGGGTTAGACAAAGAAACTTAGAAATGAGCATCAGAAAATAATAAAGGACATATTCATTGTCTTGAACACACGCAGTAATACCGCAAAAATGCAGTGGCATGCTATTTCAAAATACCGCTATGCTCGTAAAGGAAGCGCAACATATTTCACCCGTTACACCATGTGTAACGTTTCTTTCGTTAAAGCCTGTGTAAAGTACATTAGTGTAGGCACTGCGGCTTATTTATGTTAAAAATAAAAATATTTGTAAAATTCAGTGGGTGCGGCTTATATATGGATGTGCTTTATAGTCCGTAAATTACGGTATATTTATAAGTGTACGCTCAATTGTTTTACTATGTTACTCAGCCAACTTCATTTTAATTCAATTCTATTCATTTTAGTGCTGCCAGGGTTTTATTAAGTAGCAGCCTCACAAATTATAGTCATATAGGTTATATGCAGAATGATAGCGCCTAACACCGAGTGTTGATCACACAATCAGCACATGACTTGCATAGAAGGGAGGAAACAATGTTTAGTGAAACCCAGAGGTTCTCAACCTTTAGCCATCTGAGACATAAACTATAGAATATAGCAACAATGTTGCATTTGGGAGATAAATACTCCCAGAGATATAGCGATCGATCGATCTCTCTCTGGGAGATAAATACTCCCAGAGATCGATCGATCGATCGAGCTCTCTCTCTCTCTCTCTCTCTCTCTCTCTCTCTCTCTCTCTCTCTCTCTCTCTCTCTCTCTCTCTCTCTCTATATATATATATATATATATATATATATATATATATATAAAATCTCACTCAGTTTAATTCACTTAAACATGACCGCATTTGACTCTGCATATAATCACCAGAAAACAAAAACCCCATACAAGGTTGAGAACCTCAATCAACTATTAGGATCAATTTTTGATTTATGAAGTCCCATCAAGAGTGTATAATTCAGAAAGGGAGCCATGAAACATACAAACCTGGCTCCTCAGAGGGACCAGCAGGAGGGGCCACTTCAAGCAGGAAACACACATTAACGTTATACAGCTCCAAATGCATTGCAATGCTTGAAAAATCCCTCTAATGAACCAAATGAAAAACCCACTTACTCTCTGAAGGGGCAGGTATCTTTGATGACTTGGTAGACTGCTCAGAAAAAATAAATAAATAAATAAAAATAAAAAGAGGATGATTATTACAATTGAAAATGCCTACATTAATACACACAACATTACAGCAATAAATATCAACTATGTGTAAATGCACAAACCAAAACTGTGAAATGGCGATCACAAAAACAAAAACACAGTTGTACAAAAGTCAGTTCAATAACCAAAAATACAGCTCAAATAATTTTGGTTCATCATTGCTGGTTAAAGACACGGTGAAAAAGAGTCAGAAAATAGCACATGGTGCACGATATAGAAAACTATTAAGATGAAGCAAAGGAAATTGAGCATGTGTTCCAAGTAGGCAAGGCCCAAGCAGCCTGAAACTCATTGCCAAATGGGCAGCAGGTTATGCATCAAGTATTGTAGTTGCTTTTGAAGTTTTTACAACATAGTAGCAACAGATTAGACAAATCCATGTATGGAATGTAAAACTACAATTTGCTCCGAATAACTGATCAGCACACAGTATGAAATATTTTTTTAAAGTTTAATCGACTCAACGCGAAACCGTGTACATATCTACAGGGACTACCCGCAATACTGCCGAAACAATACTGCAATTATTAATAAACCAGTCTTTGAATTTCAATCCATAAGATTCATGACGTACATCCAAGGCCAATCCACAATGTTTTATAAATTGTGGAATTGTGTAAAAAATGTGGTTATACAGAGAAGCGATAAAAGACGGAAAAACTTGGTCATTGAATGTGGATGACACTTAAAATGCTCCTCTTTGATTTGTTGCTCAAGTAACCAGGGCGTTATTTAGTGCTCTTGCATGGCCGGGTTAGAAAATAGCATGCGTGGTAAGAAAATTTAAACTGGCCTATAACATCCATAAAAAGCGTGTAGCCATGTTACTATGAATTTTTTTTGTTGTGGTGGAACATTGGGCGAAAGGGTTTGACTGCTATCTGTGACTAGGGTTGAAATTATGGGAATTTTCGGGGAATTAATGAGAAACTAGGAATTTACAAAATTGCCTATAAAAAGGGAACTTAAATAATAAATAAAAGATTTAAAGCAATTTCAGTCAAATTTCTACTCTGCACATTCATCGATCACATGCACACAGTACCCTTACTGCAGGGTTAATAACTCCATACCCCCTACATGCACTGTGCATTCGTCAAAAACACTGAATTTCACAATATAATGTCCAAAATGTCCTTTTTGGTGAGTATTTACATTACATTTATTTTTTAAATATTTACTGTACTAGTTTGCATGCTGCCATCTTATGACAAGCAACAGGTCGCACAATCGCCTTGTTTGCATCACGTACTGATGGATTCGATTAAAACGGTGCGAACACTAAACCTAAAAGCAGCAAATAGCCGCAGTAAACAATTACAGTTTTAGTCAATGTTGTGGTTTTCAGCAAATGCTTATGCATTTGTACACCAAATCTTTTTTTGTAATTGGGCCTGTAAGTTTTATTTATCTACAGAAACCAAAAAACCCAGCATGAGTAAATTTGTTTAAAGGAGAAATCCCCCATGCACTAAACAAGCAGCCAATATAAGCTTTAAAATTACTTAAATTTAAAAAAGTGTTACTCTGTGGCTTTTGCTTTTTTTTTTTTTTTTTTAAGTACATTTATACATAAATATCCTGAATTTGGGTTTTATAACAATATAAAAGCAATTTTATTTTTAAATCCAAATATTGTTAATATGTTTATATTTATTATTGTGTACAGTTTATATACATTTTCCAAAATTTCAAATACGTTCCTATACGTTTTTGGCGTTGCCAATTTTACCAATAATTTTGCACCCCTTTAACACTAAACACTAATTTCTGACAGCAAGTTATTTCCTGGTCTGAGAGCACGAACCACATGGTCCTAGTCATAATTCTGACATTTTTTTAAATCGCAGGAATAAATAAACTGTCGCAACATCACTGTGTTTAAGCAGACAACGCTTTGAATATGCACGCTAGTTAATTGGAAACGTCCAAGGACCAAAGACATCACATGAACAAATAGCTGCTGAAATGGTCTATAGTTCTCTCTCTCTTTTTTTTTTTTTTATCTCTTAGAATTATGGCCAAGAAGTTCTACCATGGGCTCATCAGACCAAAACACATTTGCCCACATGGCTATGAATACTTGCCAGGTTTTCCTGCACCTCATTTACTGTTGCTGAATTTTGTCTCTTGGCAGGTTACCTAAAGTTTCTGTATACTAATTTGATACATTTTGGAAAGACACACTGTTCTCAATAATGTCACATTGGTACCTCATTATCTCTACCAAATAATGGCCTTTATTGTCCCAAGGTACATCAAATTTTATTTTATAAATATTTTCTACCTCTCTTTTAATCTACACTTTTTAAAAATCAGAATCACTTAATTAATGACAGGTGCATGATTTACTTTTGAACTTGAGTTTGGTTAAGTTTGAGCACAGTCACATGGCTCATAAAATGGTGTGCACACTTGTGCAAGCAGGCTATCTGTAATTTTTGTTTTTTGGGTCTATAAAATACATGTTTTCCCCTTCCTGGTTGTTCGATCAAATTAAAAGTGGAAAATGAAAAGGTTTGTAGGTCTTGGTAAACCTAAAAAATAAATAATAATAATAATAATAATAATAATAATAATAATAAACAGTCAAAATAGGGTTTCTCAGCAACAGTATAAATCCATCAATCAAACTCACTTTCTCGCCTTTAGGTGCCCGTACAGGCTTCGGGGCTGGAGCAGTAGGAGGTCCTGATTTTAAGTACTCGATGAGATCAGCATTGAGATGACAGATGTCACTCATGTCAATCTAGTGCACACAGAACCACCAATATGAGTAAAAAGCAAAACGCTTACAGCTATAGAGAGATCTTCTGATTCACAAACATCACTCAGGAAGAGGTGAGTATTGCAAACCTCTTTCCCTTTGATCACTTCTTTCTCGTCCCACTCCACATGAACTGTCGACATTGCAGCGTTGACTGTTTTTACTGTTGCACTGTGAACTCGCCCTGCACACATACACAACACAGATGGAGATTTCACTTTTAGGATTGATTAGGACTTTAATATCAGCAGTCTGCTACAACTACTAAGGGCCACAGTTTGCATGAACAGTTCTGCATTTACATGATCATTACTTAACAGTAAACCTCAACAATGACAACTAATGAATTAACATTCAGCACCACCCAGATGAAGACTGGTTCCTCAAAACATCTCAGGGAGTTTTTCTTTGCAATTCTCACCACTAGCTCACTCATTAGGGATAAACTTAATCTCTTTAAAACTGCTTTGGGACAAAGTACATTGATAAATATGCCCTACAAATGAAAGAAAAAATCACAATCAACTATTATTTGGACACACACAGACACACAGACAGACAGACACAGACAGACAGACAGACAGACAGACAGACAGACACAGACAGACACACACACACACACACACAGACACACACACACACAGACACACACAGACACACACACACACAGACACACACACACAGACACACAGACACACACACACACAGACACACACACACAGACACAGACACACACAGACACACACACACACAGACACACACACACACAGACACAGACACAGACACACAGACACACACACACACAGACACACACACACAGACACACACACACAGACACACACACACAGACACACACACAGACACACACAGACACACACAGACACACACACAGAGACACACACAGACACACACAGAGACACACACACAGACACAGGCCAAGAAAAGGCAAGAAAACCCTTAGCTCCCTTTAGCTTAGCTGCTAACTTTCTATTCTATTTTACTTCTTTTACCGTCACTGCGGCTGATTTTGACAACGAGTCCAGCCAGTAAGGTCATAGTTTCTGCGTCCATTTCACCTCCTTAAAGAAACTCCAACTTAAAAAAAACAACAAGAAATAAAAACCCAACACGTCCGCCGACTCCACACAGCTAGCCTGCGATGTATACGGGCAAAAATCCTAACCGCCAAGCTTTTAAAATACGTCAGCGGAAGTTGTTCATCTAACCGGAAGTAGCATGGAATAGTAACGCCCATGTCGTCTAATTAAAGAAGCTGTTGTAGAAGTCAAGATGCAGGCCATCTAATGCATTATAGGCAACAGGATAAATGTAGGAGCTGCAGTGACTGAGGTCTAAAATGGACTGGATTTACATACATGGTTGAAATGACAATAAAAGCTTCTTGACTTGACCTGACTCTTGAATTGACTTGTTATTTAATAATATACAATCAGTACACAGGCTCTCGCAGGGTGCCGTGGTTGCAGCAATGGGAAATGCTGCCTCTAATTCTACTTTAATATAAAAAATCACTTTCACAAAGATATGTAAAATACATTACATAGACTTTGAAGGCTGATGACGTGCAAATAAGAGTCTACAAATAGTATATTGTTGATCTGAGGTGAGGAAGAGCTCTCGGCTTCTTCACTTCATTGCGCCTTGCTGGCAATTACAGGCCAACTCTGCAATTCAGCAATTTTAACGATAAAAAGTTTAGAATAATTAAAAATTTTTATTTACAACACATCTCAGAGAATAATTATTTTTTGTATTATTTAATATCTAAAAATATTTTAATTTCACATTTTGTTTATTTTTATTGGAATATAACAGGAGGGGCACTGCCTCATCACCTCCTCACCTGCCTCTTCTGACTGCACGTCTTCGAACGGAGTCCATAATTTGCATCGTAATCACTGATTTATTAAAACCTTGATGTTTCCTGATGTTGGTTAATTGATTGGAAAAATAAGTTTTTGTGTTGTGTGCAAATTTTTACAGTAGACTGGAACAGCCAATTGAATCAATATTCAAGATTTTTTACAATCAGGTATAATTCCTTCACCTTTTTAAAGTAAAGAATCTAGATTCAATTTGTTCTCGATATGTAAACACAAACACAATCCTTTGCATTCTGTCCTTTATGCAGAACAGTAAAACCACAAACTGTTTCACCATCACTTCAGAGCTGTGCTTTTCAATAAGGTTTATTTATTACAGATTATGTATTTTTTCGGCCATTTCTATATTAAGAGAAGTATTTATTGTAAAACCTTTATATATGGCTAAATCTTGTTTTGGAATTAATGATCTTGCTACGAGTTTTATGATAACCCCTGCACCATCTTGGTTTAGCAATTTAAGACAGCATAGTTCAGCATGAATCAGGGTAATTGGGTCTAAAAATGCCTATATACTATATTATATGCAAGGTGCTTATAGTATATACCCTATAGTACTATACTATATAAATGGATAGTATGTAACCCAGCCATTATGGTTGCACAAGCCAGTGCACGCTTGGTGCCGGTCCCAAGCCTGGATAAATGGGCCTTAAATGGGTTAGGAAGGGCATCCAGCGTAAAACATGTGCCAAATCGAATATTCGGATCACGAATAAGAATTTCATACCGGATTGGTCGAGGCCCGGGTTACCAACGACCACCACAAGTATTGTTAGCCAACAGGGTACCGGTGGAAATTGGGCTACTGTTGGCCGAAGGAGGAGAAGGAGAGGAGGAAGACGTCTACAGAGACGACAGGGAAAGGAGAAGTGTACTAGAGGCGAGGTTCGGGTTGGTACTTTAAATGTTTGTACTATGACTGGTAAAGGGAGAGAGATAGCTGATATGATGGAGAGGAGAAAGGTAGATGTGTTGTGTGTTCAGGAGACCAAGTGGAAAGATAGTAAGGCCAGGAACATTGGAGGTGGGTTTAAACTGTTCTATTATGGTGTGGATGGAAAGAGAAATGGTGTAGGGGTGATTCTGAAGGAAAAGTACAGTAAAAGTGTAGTGCAGGTGAAGAGAGTTTCTGATAGGGTGATGAACATGAAGCTAGAAGTTGAAGGGATGATGATAAATGTCATGAGTGCTTATGCTCCACAAGTGGGCTGTGAGATGGAGGAAAAGGAAAAATTCTGGAGTGAATTAGATGAAGTGGTAGATGGTGTACCTAGGAATGAACGATTGGTGATTGGACAGACTTTAATGGGCATGTAGGTGAAGGGAACAGAGGTGATGAGGAGGTGATGGGTAGGTATGGTTTTAAGGAGAGGAATGTGGAAGGGCAGATGGTGGTAGATTTTGCTATAAGGATGGAAATGGCAGTGGTGAACACTTATTTTAAGAAGAAGGAGGATCATAGGGTAACGTATAAGCGTGGAGGAAGGTGCACACGGGTGGACTATGTTCTGTGCAGGAGATGCAACCTGAAGGAGATTGGAGACTGTAAGGTGTTGGCTGGGGACAGTGTAGCTAGACAGCATCGGATGGTGATATGTAGGATGGTTGTGAAGGTTAAGAAGAAGAGGAGGAGAGTGAAAATTGAAATAAGAATAAGATGGTGGAAACTGAAGGAGGAAGACTGTTGTGTAAGGTTCAGGGAAGAGGTCAGACAGGGGCTCAGTGGTGGTGAAGAGGTGCTGGATGATTGGGCATCTACTGCAGGAGTGATAAGGGAGACAGTTAGAAAGATACTTGGTGTGACATCTGGAAATAGAAAGGAAGACAAAGAGACGTGCCAAGGAAGAGCACCGCAAATGCCTTATTTGCATTGAGAATGTTGATGGAGAAGTATAGAGAAGGTCAGAAGGAGTTGCATTGTGTGATTTAGAGAAAGCGTACGACAGGGTGCCGAGAGAGGAGTTGTGGTATGATATGGGGAATTCAGGTGTGTCAGAGAAGTATGTGAGGGTGGTGCAGGACATGTATGAGGACAGTGTGACAGCAGTGAGGTGTGCGGTAGGAACAACAGACTGGTTCATGGTAACGGTTGGATTGCATCAAGGATCAGCTCTGAGCCATTTCCCGTTTGCAGTGGAGATGGACAGTTTGACGAATGAGGTCAGACAGGAGTCTCCGTGGACTATGAAGTTTGCAGATGATATTGTGATTTGTGGTGAGAGTAGGGAGCAGGTTGAGAAAAGGCTGGAGACGTGGAGGTACATGCTGGGGAGAAGGGGAATGAATGTCAGAAGGGCTAAGACAGAGTACATGTGTGTGAATGAGAGGGAGGGCAGTGGAGTGGTGCGGTCACAGGGAGAAGAGGTGAAGAAGGTGGAGGAGTTCAGGTACCTGGGGTCAACAGTGCAGAGTAATGGAGAGTGTGTTAGAGAAGTGAAGAAAAGAGTGCAGGCAGGGTGGAGTGGGTGGAGAATAGTGATAGCAGGAGTGATTTGTGATAGTAGGGTATCTGCAGGAGTGAAAGGGAAAGTTTATAGAACTGTGGTGAGACCTGCGATGTTGTATGGTTTAGAGACAGTGGCATTGAGTAAAAGACAGGAGGTGGAGCTGGAGGTAGCAGAATTGAAGATGTTAAGGTTTTCGTTGGGAGTGACGATGATAGACAGGGTTAGAAATGAGTTTATTAGAGGGACTGTGCATGTAGGACGTTTTGGAGACAAGGTGAGGGAAGTGAGATTGAGATGGTTTGGACATGTGCAGAGGAGCGACATGGGGTATATCGGTAGGAGAATGGTGAGGATGGAGTCACCAGAAAGAAGGAAAAGAGGAAGGCCAAGGAGGAGGTTCATGGATGTGGTGAAGGAAGACATGCAGGTAGTTGGTGTGACAGAGGCAGATGTAGAGGACAGGGGGGTGTGGAGACGGATGATCCGCTCTGGCGACCCGTAATGGGAGAAGCCGAAAGAAGAAGAAGAATATAAATGTATAGTATGTATTATACTATATTAATAGGTATATATGTACAAAGTATTTCAAGCTGCGGTTAATAATGATGTATTATGCGGAGTTATATGAATTCAGGCCCATAAGTATTTGGACCCATTATAATAATTATATCTCCACAAATGGTTTAAAACAAAAAAAATAATCAAGATGTACAGACTTTCAGTTTTACTTCACGAAGTTATGTTTGATTCAACAAATATTTTGCATTTTTTAATTAGTAATTACAGCTATTTTTGTACATACTCCCTCTATTATCACATGCCTAACCTATATATACTTTTTGTTTACTTGCCTCAAGAAGCTTGAGTTGCTTTTGTTTTGAGACTTTATCTCCCTGTGCTTTGAAGCATCATTTTATCATATACTTTTTCACTCATCTATTCAATTCATTGAATCCATGTGTTCCAATCACTTACATGGTTACAGGTGTATAAAATCAAGCACCTGGGCATGCAGACCGCTTCTACAAACATTTGTAAAAGAATAAGTCACTCTCAGAGAATTCCAGCGTGGTACCGTGATTGGATGCCACCTGTGCAATAAGTCCAGCTGTGAAATTTCCTCACTACTAAATATTTCACAGTCAACTGTTAGTGGTATTATAACATAATGAAAACGGGTGGGAACACGTAAAATCACAGAGCTGGTCAGCGGATGCTGAGACGCATAGTGCACAGAGGTCGCCAACTTTCTGCAGAGTCAATAACTACAGACACTTCATGTGGCCTTCAGATTAGCTCAAGAACAGTGCATACAGAGCTTCATGGAATGGGTTTCCATGGTCGAGCAGCTGCTTCCAAGCCTTACATCACTAAGTGCAATGCAAAGCGCCACTGGACTGTAGAGCAGTGGAGACGTGTTCTCTGGAGTGACGAATCAGGCTTCACTGTCTGGCAATTTGATGGATGAGTCTGGGTTTGGTGGTTGCCAGAAGACCGGTACTTGTCTGACTGCATTGTGCCAAGTGTAAAGAAATGTTGTTTGGTTGTTGGGCTCTGCCCCTTAGTTCCATTGAAAGGACTCTTAATGTTCAGCATACCAAGAAATTTCATGCTCCCACCTTAGTGGGTACAGTTTGGGGACGGCCCGTTCCTGTTCCAACATGACTGCGCACCAGTGCACAGAGTTTTGTGTGGAAGAACTTGAGTGGCCTGCACAAAGTCCTGACCTTAACCCAATAGAACACCTTTTGGATGAATTGTCCAACCTCACAAATGCGCTTCTGGAAAAATAGTCAAAAATTTCCATTAACACTCTCCTATACCTTGTGGAAAGCCTTTCCAGAGGAGTTGAAGCTGTTCAAGTTCATTTTGCATATAAAAGCAGATGAGCGAATACTTTAGGCAAAATTATTTTTGTGTATGTATATATATGTATATATATATATATAGCAAAACTAAACAATTTGCACTTTTATAAATACCGCTTTATTATTAGCTAATTTCTGTTCTCATATTTTCTCTTATTTTATACTTATAGTCTCTTTTACCTAATGCACAAATTTCTGAGTGGCCAATCAGGTTTACATTTCACTGCAAGTTGTATTCTGCATATAACCATGTTTGTGACAAATAAAAATCTTAAATCTTGTAAATGTTATACTTGGAATTAACTTGATTAATTCAAATTCAGACCTTCGTCTCCTTCATTTGTCAAGAAATAAGGAGCAAAAAACACAACACCTGTCCATTACTCCTTATAAGTCAAGTGTCTGATTACTTTTGGGGCTGTAAAAATAGAGGGAATGTGTGTAAATTCCTGGACAGTTGAAGTAATGTTTTTGTTAAACTCATAGAATTAAAGCTGAAAGTCTACACCTCAGCCACATTCTAAGTGTTTTTAAAAGGAAACAGTTATTATAACAATATACTACTGAGACTGCTGTGGAAGTTTTATAACAACAAATAAAGGCACAGATGGTCTTGTTTCAGTAATACATGTGTGCTTTGTTTGTTTTCCGAAGTGTGTAACACATCATGGTGCGAGGCTGTAAATAGGCCTGCAGTTTTCATGTTTGCTATGTAATCATCACCTCAGGGTTTTGTGTGTGGTTCAAACTGAGCAGGTCAAAAGGTACGATGATTCTAACAGAATCTCAATTTAGATCAACCCAACGTATTGTATAAATGGAGGGCATGGACAAATAAAGCCAGAATTTACTGTAAGCCTTTTAATAAACAAGAACAAAAATGTGGCACGAGTGATCTGCGTGTTCTTAATACTCTAAAAATTACTTTAGAGTATTAGAAAATTCAGAGTAATACTTCATACCTCTTTATAAAATGTTATTAAATTATGTAGTTCCACTAATGGACACTAGGAGGCAGCATTACACTAGTACACACCACCAAAAAACAAATCAATTTTGTAGAATGTAGATAGATTGTTCATCCCAGGGGGAATTCACAAATATACTGTATACTGCATTGCCAGGCAGTATTGAGCTATATATTCATTATAAACAGCTGTTGTTTTGATAAATATAATAATATTTAATGCAGGTAATGATTTCAAAGAACAACAAATATGTTCAACCTGTTCTTTTAACCTTCTCCTCCTGCAAAATTCAGCTACTTTCCAGGTCTGAGTATGTTGTAAGGTTACAAACTGAAAAACTTGTATCTTACTCAGGTTTGATTCTTTATTTGATCAGACGTGTGTGTGTGTGTGTGTGTGTGTGTGTGTGTGTGTGTGTGTGTGTGTGTGTGTGTGTGTGTGTTAGGTAAAATATAGTGTGTACCATAGAGTTATGTGTAGCTTGCCCAAAAGCCTTGACATGAATGAAAATATCTTATAGACAACCGATGACAATCAGAGATTTACTGTACTGAGAAATTGAAGGATGCTTCAGAACAGACATCTGGTTGTCGAGATGAGGAAACAGATGAATAGCTTTTCATTTGCAAGAAGAAGCACTTGCAAGAAACTACATTGCTGGATCAAATTTTCCTGTTCTTTCTTTCTTTCTTTCTTTCTTTCTTTCTTTCTTTCTTTCTTTCTTTCTTTCTTTCTTTCTTTCTTTCTTTCTTTCTTTCCTTGTTCATCATGAGGAACTGATATAACATTGTCTTCATGTTTGGGGCCTCAATGCTCCTTTTCCTTCGTGGGAAGGAATTAGACTTTGCATGGCCGCGATGCTAGTTTACTTCTTCCACAGGGAATTTACCGTATTATATACGATATATAATTGGCTGGAATGGCTACAGATTAGCATTTATATTTAGTGTACACCTTCACGCTCCCCCTCCAGTGCTGTCTGATTCAGTATCTGAGATTCTTAACCCCGTTTGCATGTGTAACCATGGGCAGTCAGCTAGAAAAGTTTTACCCCGGGGCTTCAGTGTAAAAACATCTTGTCATTTAGAGCTCTTTCCTCTTTTAGGATGACTTTAAAATGCAAGTGTGTCTACTGATTATTTTATCTCATCAACCTCTGTCCTCCCCTTTCTGACCAGAGTGTGCGTGCTATGTAGCATAATTACCCGCCTCCTCTCCTCCACACACACATGGATGCACTCTTAATGTCTCCTGGATTTGATTAAAGCCACTCTGATGGTAGTAATGCTGTTGCTGTCACGGAAAGTATCGTTCATAGACATTTTATGGGTTATGTGTCTCTTGGAATAACTTCGCCATATTGACGTGTATAAAAATTTTTGTGTAATTAGATCATATATTCTGTTCTTTTTCTGAACACAATATGGTACCTTTATGGTCAGTGGCGGGCGGGCAGGGCCAACTAAGCTTTCTCTGCTGGCCTAAACACTATCAGAAGCACTGATCTACATTTACAACCTAAATTCTAATATTTGTTGCATGAAATTGTATTAATTTTAGTAAAAATTTTGTAAAATGGTATTCACCCTCCATATGCTAAATGCCTCTCTCTCTGTAATGCCACACGCTGTTATATTGCATTTTTTATATATTGTATAATATTGATGGTTTCTATAATTGCAACATGATAGTGGTGGTATTAAGAGGTGGATTAAGTCGGGTCCCCACTGAAGGCCCAGGTACCAAATGCACTGTTTATGGTAAACACTGCATATCTTTTAAATGCAATTATTTTCAGATGTCTTGATTCCATACACTGTCTCATACCAGATTATGGGCTAGGTGATCAGATGTATTCACCTGCTAATGTATGGATCATGTGTATGAAGAATGAAGCTGTCTCCGCTTTAGTGTCTGTGTGTTTTATTTTTGACAGGATTGTCAGAATAACCAACCTTTGAAAGACTGGCACTAAGAAAAGAGTTTGTGTTCAATAGGGGGAAAAAAGTCGTTTGCACAGGCTCTGATCATGAAGTGTAGACATACGAACACAAACTCGACAAACTTGACTGCCTCCATGAATTCAATGAGGTAATGCATCTTAATCTTGTGTTAGCTCCTTTTTGTGACTATGAAAGACCACATTTGTTCTCCCCCCCCAGTTCCTTTTTATTGAATAAGGTTGAAAAAGAGGACTTGTGCCTTTTAAGTGGCCATGAAGCCCAAAGAAGAAAGCGTGAGAGGCAAACAGAGACAGCCTGAGTGTACTCCTGTTTTCAGAGCTTATGGGGATAAACTTGCTGCTGTCAATGCACATGCTATAAAGGAAGACATTCTCTTGTTGAAATGCAGCACATTAACTGCAAGAGACCCTGTTATAATGAATTCAAAAACCTAAAGGCGTGTTACAAAGGGGAAAAAAGAACCGCAGCTGCTGAAACAGCCTATTAAAATTTATCATTTTATTTTTTTGCTATTGAACTGAGAAGAAGAGCACAAAGGCCTCTTTTCTCTGCACTTACTGTCTCATTTACATTATTTAAATAGAACATTATTAGTTACTTTGGGCTGTACTTTGCTTTAGTCAGATATCAAAGGATTAACTGTCCACGATGCCAAAACAAATATAATTATGATACAATTAAATACTGATGTTCTACATGCATTTTATGTATCTGTATCATAGCAAATTACTCTTCCCCTACATTCATCTTTTTACTGGTAAAAATTACAATATGTGGGTACAGATAATGAACAAATGAAAGAAAAACCTATATACAGAATCCATGTGCCTTGGCACAGCTTCTACAAGTCTCTGGAAATGCACTGGAGAGAGAAAATCTTTTTTTTTTCCGGAAATCTATTCCTTCAATCAGTCATTTGATGATGGTGTGGGAGAGCACTGTGTAACACGTCCGTCCAAAATCCCCTATTGAGTTCTTGAGACCTGGTGAGTATGGAGGCCATAGCATATGGCTTACATCCTTTTCATACTAATCAAACCATGCAGTAAATCTTGTGGAAGGCAGGTGCAGTCATCTGGAAGGGAATACTCTCATTAGGATTTAGAAATGTTTCATTAGCAGAGAAAGGTGATCAGACAGAATACCTTAGTATTGATTTGTAGGAACCCTTCAGATATATACATTTTATATATAGATTTTCCTAATGCTTAACCTTTATTAGTGACACACATACATATATGTATTCAGATAACATGTTCATACGGATTTGATCTAAAATGGATCATAGGGTTTTGAACTTTGTGGAGTGCAAGACATCTCAAGTGTGCAAAATAATGGGAAACAAATGGGCAACTATGAAATTCATGTACAGTACAGTCCAAAAGTTTGGACACACCTTCTCATTCAAAGAGTTTTCTTTATTTTCATGACTATGAAAATTGTAGATTCACACTGAAGGCATCAAAACTATGAATTAACACACGTGGAATTATATATGGAATTATATACATAACAAAAAAGTGTGAAACAACTGAAAAATGTCATATTCTAGGTTCTTCAAAGTAGCCACCTTTTGCTTTGATTACTGCTTTGCACACTCTTGGCATTCTCTTTATGAGCTTCAAGAGGTAGTCACCTGACATGGTCTTCCAACAGTCTTGAAGGAGTTCCCCGAGAGATGCTTGGCACTTGTTGGCCCTTTTGCCTTCACTCTGCGGTCCAGCTCACCCCTAAACCATCTCGATTGGGTTCAGGTCCGGTGACTGTGGAGGCCAGGTCATCTGGCGCAGCACCCCATCACTCTCCTTCTTGGTCAAATAGCCCTTGATGCCTTCAGTGTGACTCTACAATTTTCATAGTCATGAAAATAAAGAAAACCCTTTGAATGAGAAGGTGTGTCCAAACTTTTGGTCTGTACTGTAAATATTTAAAGATTCTACTATTTGCTTAAGATGTTTCAATAACATGATCTGTCAAAAAGAGTACTGTTTTAGGTACTTTTGCAATGCTGTAAAGTAAGAAAATATGTGTTAATCATTTATTTTAATCAATTAAATAAAATTGTAAATGAACAAAAGAACAATCCAAGTTAAATCTATATTAGGTGTGACCACCAAAGGTACACATTTTTTGAAGAAACTTGTCAGATAGGTTGCTCTAGGTAAGTATGACTTTTTGCCCCCATTTCTTCCATGGAGACCACATCTAGATGGCTGTACCTGAGTCCCACTGGTTCCAATTTTCTAAGGGAAGTAAGCATGATGTGTCTTTTATCCACTGAATTATGTTTGATCACTGTGTCTACAGTCCTTTACATTAACTTTTGCTTTTTCAATATAGCATGAACAGCACATGTTGAGACCCCAGTCTGCTTTGAAATCAGTCTTTGCCTGGGAGAGAACCTTTCTGATGCAGTATATTTACCTCAGTCTTGCCATAGTATATGACCTGTGACAAGTGGTTTCTACAACCTAACCTTAGTAGCAGATTTTGGTTGTTCATTACCCAGATTTAAGCTCCTACAAAGCTGTTTCTGTTTCAAGTAATGAATGTGTTTAAACCTAGATATGAAATTGATGATCATTAGCACCTGCTTTGTATAACAGATTAAAAAAAGCTCTACTTTGATCCTACAAAATCCCTGACTTTAAGAAAGTGTACAGAGGGTGCAAAAGTTAGAATTAAATGCCGAAGCATAGTCACAATAAATGTTGATTCGAATTTATTTTATGTTCATTTATTTTTTCATTTTGTTAATGGGTAAAAATATCTATCTATCTACCTATCTACCTATCTACCTATCTATCTATCTATCTATCTATCTATCTATCTATCTATCTATCTATCTATCTATCTATCTATCTATCTATCTATCTATCATGGTTGTTACTTCTGGTAGCCTCCAGTAAGCTTTAGACTTGTGAGAATACTGAACAACCGTGAGCAATAATTTTATGTTGTATCGTGCCAATATATTGAATTGATTTGTTGTTCTGGCTATTGATTTTTGCAGCAGTCGACAAACGAAACAATTTTCTTTCCTCCTGCCCTTTTAAATGAACTGCTGGTTGGGAGAATGTTGCATCCTACGCAAAAATGCAATATGTTACCGCAATGAGAACCATTTAGGCAGCTAACTGAATCTTATAAAAGATGACATGCCCTGATTTTGATTTCATTGCATAAAAAAAGCTATCTGAGTATGTAACCAATAGATATAACAAGAAATGGATGTTCAAGTCAAGTCAGGTTAACCTATTAACCCTATTTGACCTCATGGTTTCTTAGGCAGTTATTCATGTTAAATTGTAGAATTCAGTAGGGAAATGTATGTAGCTACTAGAGAAGAAGAAAACTTACAAGAATGTAAGTTTGGACCTGCAAATTGGTCCTGGGTGATCTATTTACTCAGTTTTGTCGAAAAAGTCATGCCATTGTTTATATATTTTTTTGTTCTTACTGTCCACCTACTCTAAGCTCCTAAGGCAATAACAGCAAGTGGATCTCTCAGGAACGGTAGTTGAGTGGGCTGCAACTCGTCGTCTGTCTTTTATTTCTTACCAGCTGCCCACCGGTGCCAAAAGTGCCACCAGCGAGATTCTCAGTAAGCTAAAAATTGTAGAATGGTTTTAAAACAGAGTAAATCATTTTTCATTGTTCTTCAGTGATTAAGCTCCATTATGCATATTAAACAGAAAATAATTATTTTGATCTTTCCTAAACAGCCAGTAGTATTTGTCATGTATAATTACCTGTACCTTGCCAGCTCTTGGGAAGTACATCCGTCTAATTAAATTGCTGTTTGTCTTTTTTTTTTTGTTTAATTGTGTTTAATTATCATCCAAGCCACTACAAAGCAGTCTCTTTCTAATGGGAAATTATGTTACAATAAAGAAATCCAAAGGTGTATGTGAGATTAAAATAATGAATCCCTTCTTGCCTTCTTTTGAACAGGTTTCAGAAAAAGTTGCTATTTTGTCCATTAATCCTTATTGGCAACTAAGCTACTTAGTGTCAAATGACAAACTAGCATACAAGTACACTAAGAAACACACAAATAAATGAATAAACATGTACGCACGGGTTCCAAAGTCAAGTCAAGTCAAGTCAAGAGGCTTTTTATTGTCATTTCTGCTATACACAGTGGTACACAGTACACAGTAAAAACGAGATAACGTTCCTCCAGAACCCTGGTGCTACACTAAACAACAACATAGACCTACAACACAACACAAAGCTACATAAAGTGCATCGAGTGCAACCTAGTGCAAACAGTGCAGACGAAAAACAGTACAGACAGACAACACAAGACAACACAAGACAAAACACATAACTATAAAAACTATAACCAAGAGTATATATGAACAAACACATACAGTGCAAAAAACAGCAGTAGCAGCAGTCAATATGTGCAAAAAACAGCATGTAAACAGTGCTTGAATCTTGAATCTGAACAACTAATAGTTGTTCTATATGTTGTATATTTAAATATTCAGGGTTCTGCACTGCTTCTAGATCCTAAATTAAATGTAAGCAATTTTGTGATGCTGACCTTGTTAACTTTTTTTTTTCATAAGGCACTTGATCTAAAATGAATAAGTTTTGCACACACTTCTGCAGTCTATCTTAGTTTGAGTGCAGATTGTCATTACAGCAAGACAGGAGATAAACAAAATGCTAAGAAACTCAAAAATGTTTTTCTCAGTTTCTTTGGAGCGTTTCTCAGATCAGAAATGAAATTCTCAAAACTACTTGTTCAACCTCCACATTATTTACTAATTTGTCTACATCATATAAACATTTCTTGCTGCTTTGATCAAATTGCGAATGCTTCAATCCATTCATTTAATCGATTGTGTACAAGTGTCTGCTGTTTCCTTCATTATCAGTTGTTTATGCCATGTTGATCAAAATATATTATACTGGTTTCACCTTAATAGTCTTAACCCCCAGAACATCTCAGCATCAGTTCATTACATGAGTCACTGAATGCAAATTAGTTAAACCAGTTGTCATCATCTTTCATCTAAAATTTCTATTAAACTTATTTTTGTAAATGTGATTGAATTGCTGAATCGTGCAGATGAATCTTGAACTAATGAAGGCGAGTGTACGACATCAGATCAACCAGTGATCGACTGGTTCTCTAAAACAGGTCAAATGTGAATCTTGTGAACCTTCAATTAGCAACCGAGCAGAATTAGTAAAGTAGTAAAGTAGAGTAAAAGTGTGAATCCGTGACTCTTGAAATAAATATAAATCAATGATGCAATCAAATAAATACATCTGTGCTATTGAAATTCAAATCTGTGCATTTACAATCATTGTAATCCAAACCCGAGTTTATATCAAGATATACAGTACTGAAACTGTGCGCCGTCATACTGACAACATGACTAAATTTTTATGACATTTTGACGATCTTGTTTGTGACCAAAAACAGCTAAACTTTGAATTCTGATGGGAATGATTTGTTTATTGACACAAATACTTACTTTTGAGAGATAAACTAAAGAATTTGAGAAAGTACAGACTTTTGCAAGAAATCCAATGTGTTGTGCTGTTTGTACAAATAGTTTTGAGAAATGCACTTCCTGGTTTGCAAATATTAAGGATGATTCGAGAAACGCTCCAAAGCAACTCAGAAAAACTAATGTATAGTACCTGTTAAAAGTTTGGAAAAACCTAGTCTTTTGTATTTTCTTTAGAGACACATGCATGTTCCTTTTGTTTATATGTAACACAATAGGTGATTTCATGATTTAAAGATTTACCTTGACCAAACAAACATCTCAAGCTCTAAATAACAATCGGTCAGTGTCTTGTAGTATGGTTAGGTTCGTTCCAATTTGCCGCAGTACAGAAGAAACTGAATGGTGTTGAAATATGGAATGGTAGTCATGTTGTTTCAGTATTTCTCTCACCTGGAATCCAACCTTTTCTGATCTTTAACAACCTTAAACCTTTAAGGTTCCACCTACATCTTTGACTGTGAGGTGGTCTGGTAACATCTCTCCTTCTCACTGTCTTACATAAGTTCTTTGATTAGAGCCAAAAATGTCAGAATTCGTCTTATCTGTGCACAAAACTTATCGTATTTACTCTCTGTTAAATTCTTGTGTAGTGCATGCATGTATTTCCAAGACTGGGTAAAAGACTTTTAACAGGCACTGTAAATCTTTTAATGATTCTACTTTTTACTCAAGTTGTTCAATAATAAAATAATAATAAAATTTTTTTTTATAGTGGTCTCAGATTTTTGAACACCACTTTATGTGTCTTTATGTGTAAATGTGGAGCCTGAGGTAAATTTTCATATGATTATAAATTGTTGCTGTTTTGAGAGAATTAGAGCTATTAATCATGATTATCATAATGTGCCCTGATTCTCAGACCACCTGCAAGTGGAAGGAATGAAAGAGCAAAACAAAAAAAATCTTCAGAATCCATGGGATTATTTGTTTGTCTCTCTAAAGAAACTCTTATCTTCCTGTCCCAAAGGTTTGGTAAAAGCTACAAATCCTCATTTATCCAACATACCATTTAAAAACCCCAAGCTCTTTTGAAGCGTGTAGTAAGCACTACGGGCTCTTTTTGGTGTGTCCCTTGTTTCCCCTCCTATGCAACTGTAATTAACATCTTTTTACTTAAATATAAAGTCAGTTTGTAGTAGTAGTTATTACAAGATTATGATACTTTTCTTGAAAGAAATCTTGAAAAAAGGAATCCCTCACCCATATAGTAGCTTTATTCTCATTAGAAAAAAGAACATAAATCATCCATAATGTGACAGTACGGATTACCCATAAAGCCCAGAGGAGCCTAGCAGTCGCACAAACAGTACCTGCTAGGAGACAAAACATTCCTTGTCAGCCTATTAATAACATACTTGCTGAGGAGAAACGATTTGGAGAGGAAAAGAGGATAGAATTACGCTGTGTCTATAAATATCAATAAACCAAGAAAACAAAGATTTGTTTTTTCCCCTTTTTTTATTTTCATATTTTATTTAATGAATACAATAAGAAAAACATTTCTTTTTCATTAGCCGTAAATGAAGTCCGCAATGGTGTGTCTGGGATGAGCAAATCTGACAGTTTATTTGTTGAATGAAAACATATGCTGTAAATGACTTGGACGGGAAACCCGCCTGGAAACGCTCTGCTGCTTCTGGAATCTGGTTAAAGCCCAAACATCAGCCTTTCTTTCTTTTTTTTTCTTTATGCCTCGGAGAGCTGACTGAAGTGCAGGAGAGGATGCTGGGATATCTGGGATCAGCTTGATGCTGAAAGGGGCCGAACTCCGGTTCCTGCTGAACTGAGCCAGTGCGTGCTTTACCAACTGTTATCAGCTCAGTAGGCACAGGAGGTTGAGCCCAGTCTTACTTTTTCCTGCCACTGAATTGTCCGAGTCAAACAACCTTTGACTTGTCCATAAGTATAAGAATCCAACACAATTCTGTGTTTCTGTTTAATTTCTTACCCACAATCCAAAGATGTGTTTCTTCACACTGCACTGCATTTGTTACTGTTTAAAATAATCATGAGTGTACCATGTATCTCACAGGCTTGACGGTTCTCATCACGTAAACTGTGGTTCCTCAAGTGCTGGAACCCTTAACATACATTTCAAACATTTCCATAAAGTATACATCTATGGCAGCTGTTTCTTTTGTGGCCCATTTAAACTTTAGTGATGTGAATGAAATGGCTTACAATGGTTAAAAGTTATGTTGATTGAAAAGGTCTTTCAAGGTAATATGTTGACTTTCCTTAATGATTTTGAAAAGGCTTGTTTACCCAATGCGTTATGAAACGTATAGTCTTTTCAAATGAATGAGTGATACACAGATGTCCCTGTCAAAGCATATGTTGTGGCCATATGACTTGTTTGAAATGGTTCTTGATGTGGCTTATTGTGTCGCTCAGTTCATTATAGTTTCTGTAAACAGAAAGCTGGCCTTGGACATGAAAGTGTTTAGTATACTATACAGTATTTGAAGGATCATTTATTTGCTTGGTGAGAAACATGTCTTAGCCTAAAAAGTTTCTATTAGGGCTGTCAATCGATCAAATATTTTATTGCATGATTGTCATGAGTTAACTTGTGATTAATAGCAACTTAATCGCACATTTTTTAATACCTTAAATTTGAATTTTTTAACACTCTACTCAACATGGGCATGGACAAATATTGATGCTTTATGCAAATGTGTGTTTATTATCAGTGAAACCAAACTCAACACAGAGCATGAAGACAAAATAGTCTTGCAGAGAGCACCCCCTGTCTGTTTTCTTTATTATACAAAAGCACAGTGTTTTGTTGTTATTATAAGTGTATACAAATAAGAGTAGACCCTTTAGAGATTATATTGCTCTTATCTGTACGATAAAAAAAAAGCAATGTTACTTTTGAAAAATGCAACAAAACGCGCCGGTGAGTTTGTAAACTCCAGAGTGTTAATTGCTGGATGTGTGCGTCATGGTGGATTTTAGTGCTGATTTAAGACTTGGTGCATCAGTAAACCAAATGTTTAGTGATAAAAAAATTTTTTCGGTGGAGTTTATTTATTTTTTATATCTGAGTAAAGAAAGAAATGAATAAAAGTGTGTTGAGTTAAAGGTTTTAATTTCTTTTATATTTATTAATGTATATTTTTAATAAAAATGGTCAAACAGAAATGTGCGTTAATAAAATTTGTGCCTTTAAAATAAATTTGCGAATTTTGACAGCCCTAATTTCTATATATTCAGGAGGTACATATTCCTATGGATAAAAAAAACCCTTCATCAGATCACCCTGGAGAGAGATAAAAGCTGGAAAACCCTAACCTGTGTGTACAAACTGTCAGAATGACAGAATACTATTGTAGGATTTTCTTTCTTTCTATTTGTATAGAAATTATTATTTAAATATGACAGGTAAAGCTTACCTTAGGTTGATGCCCTTTAGTCTTGGAGTCTGTATACCTGGATTAGTGCTTTCTATTCGTTCTGAGAGTTAGCCTCAGAGGAGCGGAACTTAGCCACTGTGAACATGGCCTTTTCCTGGATCTGTTCACAAAGCAAGCCAAGTCCTGCACCTCACGAAACATCACAGAGTTACAGCTTCGCATTTAAACATCACCTTAGAAGAGCCAGGGATTCTTCTTGTGAGTTCACGTGCTTGTGCAAAGTCTTCTTTTTCGAGCTGTCCTTGTTTTTCCACTTTCAACCACACCGTAACCCAAAGATCACAGATGTCGGTCACTGGCACAAGTTTGAATGGGGAGAGTGGCTATTTCAGCTTGTTTCCACTTGTATACACATTATTACATTTTAACGATGATTGGAAGTGGTCCCTGGGATAAATCTTCTACAATGGAAGCCATGGGGGGAAAATATCAACCAATCAATCTTTGGTGAACTATGACGGTAAAAAAAGCATCAAAGTATGGCATTCATTTTTTATTTTTTTTATTTACTAGACCAATAAAATATCCCTTTCAACACTAGCACTGCAAAGTTTCTGTTTTTCTTTGCCTCATTCCTTCCCCTTCCAAGTTCTACTAAATCGTTGTCTTAAAAATTCTAGACTGAATCAGAACCATATCTAATGGTCATTAACACGCTTTTTTCAATGTACACTTATGCATCAAAGTATGATGGTGATAATTCCAATTCCTTCCATATGTAGGTTTCAAAGACCACCTCGAGTACAGAAGCCGCAGTCTTTTTATACTGGGATCCCACATATGTCTTCATGGCACCAAAGTCCTAGTATCCCGTTCCAATTCATAAAAACCACAGTCATCATTTGGAGACTGAGTGTTTATGCTCTGAAATAAATGAAAGACATTGAGTGCTCTGTTTGGAACCTACAGTTACAGTATGTTCAGTATTTTGGCTTGATTTCAGTGCTTTAGCCTTCCTTAGTTATCCTTTATTCTTGCTCCGACTTCATTGCAGAGGCTTGTCTTTTACAGCCTCTGGGATTTGCCTTTGGGAGAGCATTGAACGGCCAGCTGCTGTGTACAGAAAATGAAATGCAGGGTAAACGTAAATATGGCAGAGGACAAGTCAGAGGACATTTGCAGCCTTTACTTGCCGAAGCGAGTGGCCTGCAGCTGGTTGGAAATCCCTGGCAATGTGATTTTCTGATTTAATCCCAAATCACTCTGCCAGGAATCCCTCCAGCTGCCCCAGTGAGGAGAGAGCGAGAGGAAAAAGACTTGGCTGCAGTTGTTCACACTCTAGGTTTGGTCAGTCATCACCCATTAATTACATACATACACACACACATACACACAAACACACCCACACTAAACCATGCTAATACACATCATACAGTTTCATATTTCACATTTTACTCATAGGACTCATTTGCCTAGGCTCACCTGAGAAAACACACCCTCAATAGAGCCTTAGTGTCCTATGTTTGCGTGACCTTCTGACAGTTTGGGGAGGTCCGTGCATGTCAGCATACTCTGTGTTTTTCCTCACCACCGCATTCTCAGCTTGGTGACAAGAGAAGTCCTTTCACCTATGACAAATTATCAAGCAGCTTTGGAAATGCTCATCACTCATATGAAAATAATTGTGACTGAACCTAACAGTTAGCTGAAGCACATAACTGACACTAACACGACAACGGCTAAGTAATGGGACTCATATTTCACTCAGATGGGTCGTGATATTTCTCGAAATGTCTCATTTAATCATTTCAACATGGAGTAGCTCACCACACTCATGCGCATCATGTCTGAAGTTAGCCATTGCCCTGTGCATGTGGAGATGTTTAAATGCAGTTGTCTCTCATCAGCGTAGTCGTAGCCAGTGTGTAATTGTGTTATGGGCCATATTAAGGGCCCTGAGGACGCTCTAGTCTGTGGCAAATGCTAATGGCTTAGCCCCCCCACTCCCTTTGAAATACGCTAAAGTAAAGCACAGACATGTTCCTCTGTCTGGACCAAAGGGTTTTAATATTGCACAGTACACAGAAAACATTGCAACATCCTTACTTTCCCAAATGACACATAGCGTCTCTTTTCTTCAAAGTCCACCCCAGTAAGTAGCTCTCCGGACCTTTACTCAGGATGTTGTCTAACGAGATGGAACAGATCTGAAAAGGTGAGAGGAAACCTTTCATTCCATTTGAACATGGTAAAAAATACACAGTTTGCCGCGTAGACCTTGTGACGGATAACTTGGTGGGATGACGTGAAAGGATGTGATCGGATGATGTCACAGACTAGTGCCGTCTAAATAGTTTGGAGCTAATTAATTAATAATTTATTCAGCTTTGCTTAAACTAGGTCATATTTTTGAAGCAGTCAGCATCATTCCATAACAATGTTTACTTCTGACCAGAGCTAACTGCCTGAAAAAACAAATATACACAGTATTTCACTAAGAAGATATTGGGAAAGCTGGAAGTTTCCTTAACAATAAGAATCAGCAACTGATACTTTCAATACACACATTCTTTAATACAAAATGAGAAATGCTAGTAAGATTAATGATTAAATAATATTACATTTTGGGCTCTAAATGAATTTGACATGTCTACTAACCATGCATGCACAAATAATATTATTTTTCATTGAACAAAGCAAAATGAATGCTGCCTGTTACCTTTTCCCCTCTTGGCTAAGAGCAAATATGACCTCTTAAAATATTTATTCCACTTCCATGAAATGGTGTGAGCAGGAAATAAGGAGATACAGTCCAAAATAAACAGGACTCTCCATTTCAGAACGTGTGCCACCTCTTTAAAGACAGAGACAGCCGTTCTGTCCATGAAAAAATAGCAATTATAACTCTTTAGCCTTCACATATAACTTGCTTGTTATATCATGTGATTGTCACATGATTTGGCATGACAAGGAAAAATTATTCAGCACACAAAACTACCATAGTCAACTTTTGCATCCCAGCCACCAAACACTTCATAAACTTTGTAGAAATTGTGTTGTTAGATGAAGAAACTGAAATGCTCTGACATGAGTCACTAGCTACAAAAGTTGCTTACATTATCATTAAAAAGTGAGATTTGGTCTTAGTCATGCATTATGTGTAGAAGCATCTGACGAATGCTCAGATTAACAGCTTAATATGCCAAGAGGCTACGGAGAAAAGCACCGCCTATGAACTTCACCACTCAAACTTGCTTCAAACACTTAACTTCCATCCAGTCACTACATGTCTGAAGACACACCACTTATATCTGGCCAAATAAGGCAAATGATATATAAGATTGCATTTTTTTTTTTTCATTATTGTTTTTTTTTTTATATATATTTTTTTTTTCAAACATCCAGATGGCTGTCCAAAAGAAGAATGTCAAGACTGTTCACCCAAAATCAGCTTTTTATTCTAATTTTGTCCGTAGTAACAGATCGCCTTTTACATATAAGGTAAAAGGGGTTCTTAAACTATAAACCCAGTCTGATCATTATTGAGATTTTGACTTTATGTTGAGTGAATGCAGCATTACATGATGCATTTAGTTTTTGCCACCTTTATATTTTAATTGAAAGAAACAAATGCAGAATAGCTGACATGTCTACTTTATTGCAAGTACCTCAAGCCTCATTTGTCAGTGCAACATTTGTGAAGGTTGGTGAAAGCCGAGTTCATCCCCAACCCCCTTTTTTTTTTTTTTTACATCCATGGCTTTTTCTTTTGCTTTTTTTTAAATAACATTCCCAATGGAAGCAAGAGTTTAACTGTAGTGCCATGAAAAATATTTACTCTGAGCAACCTGTCACCTTTATATATATATATATATATATATATATATATATATATATATATATATATATATATATATATATATATATATATATATCCATAGGAAATATAGTCAGAATATGTATTTATGTATTTGTTTTGTTTGCTGATTTGCAACATATATCAAAAACATATATTTTTTTGTGGCTAACTTTTTTTTTTTTAGCAAAAATAGTTTTTTTTTCAGCCTGTTAGCTGCTTCTATTGATTTCTTTCTAACTCCAGTGCAAACTGAATAAATCACATGCAACCTGAATCTTGACCTTTGGGTGCTACATTTTCCATTTACACAGAAGCGTAAAATTAGGATGTAACATCTGACATTGGAAGCTCTTTGCTTTTGTTCACTTGACCTGAGCGATATATTCCAGTGCAGTGAGATGTCACAAAAATGACCAGCAATTAAGAACAACACTCTGTATCTTTTTATATTTTTGTCTTAAGTGCTGGTTACAAAACTTTTGCAGGTTCAGAAGAACAGAGTTTCTGCTGATATGGTTTCCTTTTTATAAAAAACAAAAAACATTGGGGTATGCATCTGGATACATGACTGAACAAGCTCCCCTTACATCATGCCCTTGTCCTGGCATGGAGGAAGCATTTAAATGGACAAAGGCAGGGAGTGCATGATTGGAAGTGGGTGGGTGGGTGCGTTTTCCAGCCTGATGGTGCAGACAACATTGAGTCTGTGTCTGGTAAAGGGGTAAATGGGGGGATGGTGGCTAGACAACTTTGTGATGCAGACACGCAGTGATAATCAAAGTTTGAGAACAGCTGAGCGAATAAGAATCTTAAAAAAAAAACCACACATTCTTATTTAGGAATAGAGGACAAGAAGTTTACTGCTGACCATAGTGAACACATAATCTTGAGTTACAGACACAGTACCAGTTACTTAAGTTCCTCCCCTGTACATGTGCTTCCAGATCCATTATAATAATGAAAGTATTCTGGAAATAATCAGTGCTTGTCCAGAGGGTTGGGGGGCTATGAGCCAGAATTCTGGTTCTATTATCATAGATATTGTGCTTTGCGGTTGTATCTACTAATCTCCAGGCTCTAAGAAAAACATGGGCAAAAGTCGATTCCTGTATTTAATATATTATGGTAGTGTGTGTATTTGACAATTAACAAAAAAAAAGTGAGGATTCGATTTTTATTGAAAAAAGGCAGGTTTTTAGCTTGTTATTGAAGTGTCATACATCCAGCAAAATTATATATATATATATATATATATATATATATATATATATATATATATATATATATATATATATATATATATATATATATATATATATATATATATATATATATATATATATATATATATATATATATATATATATATATATAGTACAATATAATGTGTTGATCATATTCAGTCAAGATCTCCATGTTCAAGAAAAACACCCAAGAACAGGTAATCACAGGAAACATAATAATGTGCTGAAATTATTTAATACAAAAACTGGACCCAAACTGTTCTTTTTTCTCTAAAAGGTCCTAGGGAGAGAAAGACGATAATTGCACAAAAGACTGCCCGTGTTCATCAAATTGCATTCACACAAAAAAAGCCATTTTTTAGCAAATGTTTAACAGGCATTTTGGCCCGGCTGCTTAATCAGGAAGTATAACAACTTTGAAAATTATTTACTGTGTAGCACAGACTGGGGGGACTGTGCTGGAGATAAGGTACAATAGGAGGAAACAGCGAGAACGGGACTCGGACTAAATGCGAACTCTTTTCACATGATCAAAAACAGGTTCATGTAAAAAAAAAATAAAAAAATATTTGAAAGAAAAAAAAAAGCACATGGAAGACAGTGGAATCCTGTTATCAATGTTCTTGAGACATGCTTCAGTAGGATTCTAGGAAAGGATACTGATGTATTGATTAGAACTTAATATTTGGCATGGCAAACTGTTTTATATTATTACAATTAAAGTGTTTTTATGTGCCAGTTTAATGTGGCCAACAGGCACAAAGTGGCCGAAGACCTTCTTTCTTAATTGTATTCAAGTGTAACAATTTACTTGTTTTATTAGGCCTGGAATATAGGAAAAATTATATATATATATATATATATATATATATATATATATATATATAAATTTTATATATAGTAAACATCTATTTTTGTACACTGGTTCGCTTTCTCAATTTTTTTATTTTTTGTCTTTTTTATTTATTTTTTTACAGAAATTGATGAGATCTGAAACATGATCTCACTTTGCCTAAAGCGAACTACTCAGAAAAAAAATAAATTTCTCATTATTCATTCATTTTTGGATGCTTTTCTTATCCTTATTCATGGTGATTTGTGCTAATGCGGAGGTTCATGATGTCATCTCCCCTTCTTATTTCATTTAAATTGTCTGTTATGCACAGTCATTTCCGCATGTCTGCTGACACACACAAACTCACACACAAACTCACAAACTCACAAACTCACACACACACACACACACACACACACACACACACACACACACACAATTCCCATTTGCAGTACAATTTTTCAGTAACTCAAATTTCTGTCACAAATTGAATTGTGCAGAAGAATTGTATTTCCTTTTAATGTTTTAATCATTTTATTTTATTTTATTGCCAGAAGAAACATGATTTAAGATGCAAAATGAATGTAAGATTCAATAGCATCCTATATTTCTTTTTGAAAAAGTATATTTTGCTTATTAGAGTCACGTTTTCAGTATGGTATGAATACCGTTAGTGTGTTAGTGTGTTTTAAATTTCCCTGCATGCGCAGTCTATGGGTTTATCATAGTTTTGTTTAAACAATGATTTACAATATTTTTTCACTATAACAGAATAATTTTAATAAATACAATTCTACTTTAGTAAAAAACAAATGAAATAAAAATAAAGATAAAAATTATGTAGAAGTAAATAAAATATATGAGTTTGAACTAAAACCTCTATAAAATTTGCACTCATTTAAGTGTTCAGTAAAACTTTCTGCATGACGCCATGATTTAATCTACAAAAAGAAAGACGTCAGCGCTCGTACTTAGACATGTTCAAAAATCTCAATTTCACTGTAGATATATAGCATTATTAGCTAATATGTGCTTTAATCTAATTACAAATGTAATACAATGCATAAAACTCTTATTTTTATACATACTGTATCAAGAGATATTAAAATTTAGACAGACTCTATATGAGAGTGAAGCCAAGACTTCAATTCTGGTATTGTTATAATAACATCAGTGATGTCAGGTGGAAAAGATGGCTACTTCCTCTGCCTTTACCAGGACTTGGTGCAGGAGCACTGCACAGGTCATTCTCTAGGGCTCTCTCTCTAAAAGATATTCGGTTTGATTATTTGTCCATCTCTTCCAGAGTGGTTTATTTCAGGTGGTTTGATTTGGCAGCAAACACTCTCAACCTCAAGGTTGCTGTAAACGTGAGACAATTTGAGGCCGACGTTTGTTCCCATTGTTCATGTTCAGTCAGAACGCAGCGTTTGGCCTCAGGCTGGCAGTCCTCCATGCAAATGTGTTCCCCGTCCTTTACCTTTGTTTGCCAGTCAAAATCAAAAATGCATCCTTTTGTTTACTGCACTCATGCAAACCTCGCAAATCAGGAATGATTGCGCCACGTCCAATTTTGTCTGAGCAACAGAGTCACGGCATGGGGGGAGTGTGCATTCGGAGAGGGAAAATATGTTTCTAATAATTGTTTCATCGCCTGTTTGATTCCTTCCTTTTCTCCGGTGTAAATCTCCTTCCTCTATGCAACTACATGACTTTTCAATGTCTTTTTTTGCATAATTAGGCTGATTTAAAATAAAAAAAAAACCTCTCTCAGCAGGGCTGGCGTAGATGTAGTATCATAAGTAGAGAAAAATAGCTTCTATCTCTGTTCTGCTTTCATCATTTCATGATGGTGGGAAATGAATCATTTGGATGACGTAGGGATAATAGCGCTACCGAGCATGTGCACAGTTTTTCCAAAACTATACTCACATATATCCATCTTAGAACCATTATGTTGTTTTTAATGCATACATTTTGGCACCTCAAAATCCCCCTTTGTTTTTTTTTCACAAAGTGTAACTTAATTTATAGAACGATCTCGACATGAGTGCCATTTTTTGTGAGCACACGTTTCTCTCACTCATAATGAACTCATGTTAACACATCTGTTGTTTTGCATGTAATTGCACTTCGAAGGCTTTTCGCTTTTCATGGCCTTTCTTTGCCAAAGACATTATTTAGGGCTCTCTAAAACAACATTTTGGAAGACATTTAGTCAAAAAGTGTCGATTACGTATGGAGACTCTTGAGCCATCTTAAACATTAAAAAGTTTTTCCTTTTTTTTAAAACCAAATTTGGGTAGCTGGTCATTTATGGTCTATTTTAACTGTAATCTTTGTTTATTTTTTATTTGTAAGCATTCTGTATAAAACTGAGATTGTGTATTTTTTAGAACCTAATTCAATATGAAATTCTTAACTGTGGTCACCACCAGCAATTGTATGTGTTTCTTTAAAAGCAAATCGCAAAGTGGTTCCTTTTCATTCGCCCATTTTCACTGTACAACCCAGTTTCCCAGCGTAGATGCACCAAAAGTGTAATTCTAATAAATAATTCAAACTTTCTTTACTCACAACAATATAACCAGCTTCAGTTGCGTTCCAGCTGTCCTGAGAAGTTCCATATCCAGCCTGAAGAGCCTCCAGTCATGGAGCCTTATGATTTTTTTACTCCACTGCGAATGTGAGCGCAGGCTGGGCCCTGAGCGATACTCTGCATCACGCTCCTCCTCTAGAACGACTCAAGAACTGAGACGCATGCACACAAATCATTCAGAAGTTTGTCTTTTCGAAAAAAAACCACACCCATCTCAGTGCAGTAACAGAGAGAGAGAAAGAGAGAGAAAGAGAGAGAGAGAGAGGGAGAGAGAGAGAGGGAGAGAGAGAGGAGGGGTTAGGGTGTCTTTTTTTTCCTTAAATAACACCAGAGACAGAGGAGGAAGCATGTGTTTTCAACCTCGGCACAGGCCTCAAAGAGAAAGCAGGAGGCCGATTTTGAAAAAAATAAAAGCAAAAAAAAAAAATAAAATGGAGAATGATTCCGCTGGTCATTGCAGGATGTTTATTTAAATTACAGAAGGAGCCCTGGGTAAAAAGGCGTTTGTAGGTGTGATGTGACCCTGTTGAAGGAAACGCAGGCCTTAATCATGCGTTGAAATAAGAAATGCAAGGATTTGTTTTGGATTTTGTGTATATATTTTCTGTTCTGCCTGGGTGCAAGCTCAGGTTGATTATTAGGTTGGATTTACCGCCTCCAGAGTCTGTCTAAACATTTCAGAAACGACGTTTCTACTAGAAACAAATACCCTTATACGTTCAGCTTGGAGGTTCATTCCAGGTCCTGTTAAAAAAATCAGGCGGCCATGTTGTTCGCGCGGTCATATTGCGGTAACCTCGTTAGGATGTTTTCCAACGAATTCAGTCTTCGTAACGCTGATTGAATATAAGACTGACTCACTGGGTGGATCAGCATTTTATAGCTTTCTGTGGCAAAGTCCATGCATTTGCCTTAATGCCTAGGCTCGATCCCATATAATCACCAATCACAATAATTCCCTCTTAAATCACAGGTTGTTATCTGCTCCAGCGAGAGGATGTCATGGTAAATGAGAAAGCCTATATTTGAAGGCTGGTTTCTGTTTACCTCATAACAGTTTATGTTGCTGGGCAACCGGCCATTACATGATCGAATTAATTCGCGCAGTCTCAATCACTGCGAAATTCGATACCGGATATCCAGCGCAAATTCAACCCGTCTTGTGTACACTGATGGCTTTGCTCAGCTGATGCACTCATGATAGGATATTTGCTACCTGATGCTGATCGTATCCCAGTGCCATCATAGAAAAGGTCTATGACTCTTTTTAGGTTCTACAGAAGGTGCCTGGAGAGCAGATCAGCTCCATTCAATTCAAAATACACGAACTCCAGGATATGGCTCTCAGTAATAAGGCTGCCTTTTTTCTTTTCTTTTTTTATGGGCTGAGAGGATGTGACACTCTTAACAGCCCCTGTGAGGGCCATCTAACAAAGGAGGGGTCTACAGGCAAACTATAAAAGTGTTATTTAGTCTGGCCTGTTGCCTGGACTGCAAGTAAAAACAAAGTTGGCTCTCCCTATCAGACAGCCAGACAGGCAGTTCCATACAAACACTTTCACCTGTGACTCAGTGGCCAAGGAAGTGGGCTGTGTGTGTGTGTGTGTGTGTGTGTGTGTGTGTGTATGTGTGTGTGTGTGTAGTTTGTCCATACTGTGTGTGTTTCCGTTTGCATTCACATAAGAAAATTCTTGACGCTGAAAAAAAATGTGTTGATGCGTTCAGTTTGCGTGTTGTGTCCAGTGTCAGTGAGAGAACAAGGACAAAGAAAAACAAACCGTGTGTGTGTGTGTGTGTGTGTGTGTGTGTGTGTGAGTGTGTGTGTTTGTGTTTATGTGCTTGTGTGGAGTATGTATGCTGCATGTGTTTTAACAGAGAGTGTGAAACTCTCCTGTGTGTGTGTGTGTGTGTGCGTGTGTGTGTGTGGGTGTGTGGGTGGGTGCGTGTGAGTCATGCTGTATGGGAGACCCCACCCTGCGTGGGAGGGCAGTTGAGTCTGTCACTTGGCCTGTCCTTGGAAGAACTGCACACACAACAGCGCTCTTTGTTCTAATGTCAGTTGATAGGCTGTGATGTGCTTTTTCCCCTCACAAATACTTCACTTGCTGGACAAAAAATAGAAAAATAAAAGAAATTTCAATTAGTGACATAATTCTAGCAATCGAAATATACTATGTGACATTGTATGTCTATAACACACATGGCAAAAAAAATAAATTAAACCCTACCAAGAGATATTATAGTAGCTTGATCATTTGAAGACGCAACAATCATACACCCATTTGGAATGATGCCGTGCATTTCGTCACATGGACTTCACTGCACAACTGAAGGGAACCTCTCTCGTTGATTCTGGCTTTCGTAATGCAAATATCAGTTTTAGTTGAGGTGGTCAGAGACCCCCAAACCCTACACACAGGTCAGTGAAGCGAGACAGACACTCGAAACTGATCCTGTTCCCAATTATAGTAGCGAATTCGATGTAGAAATGGTCTGACGTTTGTTTTTAGAGTTGTGGAACAGAAACGAAAATTCATTGAATAAAAAGCTGATGTTTGGTAACTCGACACCAGAGCAGTGGCAAAAATCAAGCCCACGTGCTCACATGCACCTCCTAATTTCCACTGAATGGGGTGGGGGGGGATGTTAGCGTAGTTCTGCTTGAAGCTGCCAGTTTGGCTGTGTGCTCAGAATCACACATGCAGTTCACTTGATGTTCAGGCCAAGTGAAGCAGTCAGACCGTCTGCTTTTATGCCATTAGAGATGAGCCAGAAAGAGTCAGATTTTGGGCTAAAATGTTTGTGAATAGTTTTTTTTTTCTCAGTCAAATTTACACACACACACACACACACACACACACACACACACACACACACACACACACACACACACACACACAATCTCATGTTTAGGATCATTTTTGCTAGTGCTCAGTTGATGCTAAGCCACACGGATGGATCACAACAAGAAGGCATTGTTGTGCAGGGTTCAGAAAGGTAGGAATGAGATCTGGAAGAATTTATGCGTCTGGTCTAAACTGGCTAAGGTTATATTGACTCCATCTTAACCCTTCCAGGCTTCGGTTCAGGCCAATAAAACCCAATTTAAATTGTTACTCAAAGTGGAGCGAGGCTAAAAATTGATTGCAATAACATGAAAACTATTGTGCTTGGCGCGTTTTCTTTGCGAACATGAAACATTTTTTTTGTATGTTTTATTACATTTCCATTAGAGAGATCATGTTATGCTCTTTACATCTGACAGAAAAGGAAATATTAAACGACTGGACTTTTTTTGCAAATATGAAACAGAACAGGTTATTGTAGTCACTGCCACAGTGCCTTTGCCATTTATTTATACCTTTGCATGTAGACACGCTCACCACATGCAGACGTGCACTAGCCTGCCTATGGAATGGTGTGTGTATATGTGTGTGGGGTGGGGGGGGGTTGGTCAATTAAATAAACTTCAATTGATTTATTGCTTTGTATAGCAAAAAAAAAAAAAAAAAAGGTTGTCGATCGGACAGACTTTAACGAGTTTACGTAATTTAATAAATTATTATTATTGCTGTTTTTGTTATTATTATTATTATTACTCATTAATGCACTTAAAAGTACATGAAAATTACATGAACTGCATGAATTACTTTTAAATTTTTATTTAAAAATAAAACATACATGGATAGTTTACAATTTTAGATTTGTCTTGAAATTTTTATGAAGAAAATCGAAAAATAATACAAATTCAAAAGCTAAAATAATATAATATAATAATAATATATATAATTATTAGACATGCATATATATATATATATATATATATATATATATATATATATATATATATATATACGCACACACACACCATATGTGAAAATGTCCAGCTCAGCAGGTTTAGGATTGCTGCTCCTCTGTCATGCCAACATAGCAAAATCCCCAGATGTGAACTAACAACTGTTTTGCTGAATTATCAACTACTGTGCACAAATCCAGTTGCAATCAAGCCAAAACTGCAAGAGTGAATTCAACACTGAGAACTTTGCAGATAAACACTTAATCCCTTGGATTAGAATGGATCCGGATCCTGGTGCAAATCTCTTTGTGGATCTTTCATTTGAAAGATATTCCATTGCTATTTCCATAACACCATATATCTGACTTCTGATATTCAAATATTACTAATGTTGCTTATTCTATGGACTTCCATAATATTGTCTATATAAGAGTATAGAAATTCTCAATGCTGATTTAGAATTTTCTAACCTGTACACTCAGGTAACTTTCCCAAAGAGACCTGAGAAACACTTAAGGTTTGAGTATTATCTTTTTAAAAACAATATTAATCAGATGTTGACGTTCTTTCCAAAAAAACACCAGAGTTTCCCATCTATATCCTATGCCCACGGTTTGCACTGATACTATTAAGGGGGGCGCTCAGTGGTTAAGGCATTGGACTTTTGGATCCAAAAGGCAGTAAGTTTCAATCTCAGCACACCAATTTTCACCTTGTGGGCCCCGGCGCAAGGGCCCTAACCCCATAGCTGCTATGAATTAGATCATGTAAATGTAAATCTCATTTGTGAGTTTTTTTGTGGAATTGTCCTACATGTCTGAAGTTCGTTAGTCACATACCCTTGGTTCTTTTTGCTTTTCACTTTTACCTGCTAGCATTGCAAAAGTTAACCCTAACACCTCATCAATCATTTGTAATTACCCTCTTAGAGAGTAGTATTGCCTTTGACAGACACTTATTCATTTATGCACCTGCATATCTGACAGGTTCTGTCAATTTAATAGTCATTACAGACCTAAGTAATGTGAGGCTTAGAGCCACACCCTCTGCAAGGATGTCTGCGTTTGTCTCTTTTTGCATTGAGTGGAAACAAAATAGAGAAGGGAGCGAAAAAAAAAATCGTTTGGATGTTTGTATTGAGACAAAGCTCTACAAATAGAGAATGTTTGACCTGATCTATCCAGCATAAATAAGATAAAGATCGAGCTTTGGGTTAAAGTGGTTTCCATGTGAACATGCTGGTATATAAAGACACCTGGATTGTAATTATTCAGTCATCAATACAGTCACGTGAAAGGTGAAAAGGTGAAAGGTGCTATTTGCTTGTCACAAGTATCGTACAGCACAGTGAAATTCTTTCTTCGTGGATTGGCATAAATTAAATATAGAAGGAAAAGCAAAAAGACGGGAATGGCCAATTATACAGTACAGTAGACATCGGCAGGCAGTAATTTATGTGATCAGAATCACAGTGGCTGATTGTTCAAGTTTGCGCTGATTTGACCTCTGGCACTGTGAACCTCTCCAACTGTCATTGCATGCAATGGCACCCAGCATATTGATAATTAGAGCCTCAGTTGAACGGGAATGTCTGGCTTGTTGCATTGTGCATGGCTGTGTGTGTGTGTGTGTGTGTGTGTGTGTGTGTGTGTGTGTGTGTGTGTGTGTGTGTGTGTGTGTGTGTGTTTTGTGTGTGTGTGAGAGAGTCACATCTTGTCATCAGTCTGCCAGACTGAACCGCATTGTAAACTCTTCTGGCATCAGGGCTAAATGCACTCAGCACCCTCACGTTTTTTGTTTTTACTTTTTTTAAACAATGCATTAAAATAAATCAATAAATCTTCGTTTCTGAACGTGCTAAATAAATTCCGCATACGTCATAGGTTTTTTGGCCTGCTTGTTGGTATTCATATTAATCTATTTAATTACTTCTCTCTCTCTCTCACTCTCTCTCTCTCTCTCTCACACCCACCCACCCACACACACACACACACACACACACACACACACACAAACACACACACACACACATACACACACACACACAAACAAACTGTTGCTGAAGAGTCAATAGGATAAGGAGGATTTAATTAGGAAAATTATTATTATTCGACCTGCAGTTTGTAAATAAAACTCAGCCATGCAAATCTGCCTGTGTGCCGCGCATAACAACACGCAGAAACAATGACTACAAGCCAGGACTAATCATTCATTCACACTATATCCTACTGAAAGATACTGATGAATGTTTAAACTGTATGGGTGCTGGAAAATCACTTTTCAGGGCAGTCTGAAATATTATGACATGTTTCTCTCGCAGAACCTTAAGGTTTAAGAAGATAAAAGCATGTCTATGCACTTCACTGTCGGGCCAAACTAAAAGCGACTAATCTAGGAAAAATGCAAGTGCTATAAGCTACAGACAAACCAAACCAATTATTAATAATTCACAGAAAATATTTTTATTTTATTTTATCATCCTTGCAAATATATAACATACATTTAATAGAATGAAGGTATATAATTGAAAGATAATTTCATAATAATTTCAATGAGTCTTACATTTTACAGAATGCTTAAAGGTCTGCTATAATTTCTCAGGACCACTGGTTGCGTTTAATTATCGGTCATTGCACAATATAATAATAATAATTAATAATAATATATAACCATCATAATTGTCCTTATAATAATAATGATAATAATAATAATAATATTAATAATAATTATTGATAATAATAATAATAATTAAAAAATAATATTAAAAATAATATTATTATAATTATTAATATTATTATTATTATTATTATTATTATTATTATTATTATTATTATTATCATTATTATTATAAGGACAATTATGATGGTGCTCGGTAATAACTACTACTACTACTACTACTACTGATAATAATAATAATATATTAACATTTTAATAATTATAAATTTGTATTATTCATTATTTAAATTATTATTGTTATAATTGAAAATCCTGCTTGTAATATTCATTTTCTACCTTTTTCATCTCCATTTGACTAATTTAGAACCACATAACAGATTATTTTAGATTTGTATTTTATTGTTAATTAGGTTTTTAGAATAATCAAACTCAGTTCTTTGCATAAAGAGTAAAATTGTCTACTCATAAATCTATTTGATTGTTTGCAGATGCGCCTGCATTGTGATAAAGCGATCTAAAAAAAATAAAAAATAATCAGCGCTATACCAAAAACTATGTTCCTGGGTTCTACTGTTATTATACCGTGCATTTTTTTCATATTACTCTACCCTTAAATCCGATGGGAAAACAATTTACAGACTTGAGCTGCACTTTCTCAGCTCCCGAACCAGTGAAGGCTTGTCGTGTTGCTGCAGGATTAAAGAGTTACACTTCTAAGATAATGACTGTGATATTTGCATATATGTGCACTTTCACAACCCTCAGCACACAAATGCACCATGAAGCATTTGATTCCAATATCCACATGTCCCTCTATTTAGACTGCACTTCTCCTTATACAGCACAAGGTAGTGGGAAATGTACAGTGGTAGTTTCGACAACGTGTTATTGCTTGTGAAGTAAAATTTGTTCTTGTAAAGGAAATGTCTTATTTATCAGCTTAAACAAACATTGAGTAATAATTCAAGTCAGGCGTACGGTAAAATAAATTGGGTGTAATACCACACAGTTAGAAAGACACATCAACTCGCATTTATATGCTCTGTATGACAGGTTGCCTGTTTTCGCTTAAATAACGAAATCAGAAATGTATAATTAACTTTTTTTTTTTTACTTTTTGTGTCATTTGCACCGCTGGTCCGTTCAGCTTTACACACTCCAGGTGTCTAGTTCTTCCTGTTGCTAATCCTGTTCTGTGGTATTACTCTGTCTTACACACTGTGTATTCATTTCATTCTGCGACACCTGACTGTTTACCCGAACAGCAGTTTCACACACTAACTTCTTCAAATTTTTTCCCCCATGCGCCTGATGCCACAATATTTTGCTCAGCTGTATATGAATGGTATGGCATCAGACTTGACGTGACTTGAAGTGCCTTGTCTCGTGCCCCCTGCCCTTTACAGAATTTTCTCTGGGTCACTTTGTGATTCCATCGCATGCAATGTGAGTGGCATCCCGTGAGCCATGTGTTTCTGGCTCTCAGTCAGCAGCTGGGTCTTATTTCCTCTTTTACTCCTTGTCGTTGAGCAGCGAGGGGAAAAAAAAAGCGTAGGGAAGGCTTGTAGCATGAGTCACATATCACCTCGGGGCACTTCGTTCGAAGACTTGGCCAACTGTAAGGGCGGCCATTGTGTTGTAGGTCTTTCCTTACACAAGACGAAAGAGCTGGCACTGAAATTGGGACTGTGTTGCTTTCCCACACAAGGAAGAGCAATTCAATTTTCTCTCTCTTTCTATCTCTCTTCCTCCCTTTCTCCATCTCCCTTCCTCTCTCTCTCTCTCTCTCTGACCAGATGGTGGGTGGTGAGCGTAACTCCTACTGTCAGTCTTCACCTCAGATGGCCTCACAGTCGCTGGCCTTAATTTTATACAGAGTACAAACACTGGCTTCAGTTGCCAGAATGAGCACAGGGTGGATTGTATTCGTCTCACTGTCTGTACCATGTATTATGGCAAAACCTGCAAGGAGTTGATTCAAAATAAAAGATCCATTTGGCAGAACAATGTGTCACCTAACTGTTTTTTCTTTCTTTTCTTTAATTTTTTTAAATGAAGAGGATATTTTTAACATTCAATCAAATTCACTGCAGCTGGCATCATTGTTATTACATTTCTTTTTGAAGGGAGTCTGTATAACTCATGGCACGAATCGTGTACTCAAGTTCATCAAATGAATCATTTTTGTATTTACGTGTAACAATTGCATTATATTGAACATTTGAGTGTGTTCCACTGTGAATACCAAACCCATCATGCAGAATATTTTCAGGGTTTATTGGGGTGGGGTAAATGTGGCAAAGAATCAGACATACTTCAATAAATAATACAATTGACTTTCATGTGGATTTATGAGGCATAGTGTCTATTCACTCTTCACACTGACATTTTTGGCTTCTGAATAAACCAGAACTTCAAATTACAACATAATATAATTTCGTGTGATTGTGTTATTCATATTCAATGAACAGATGCTTTGGAATATAAATGCAAATCTTCTTTTTGGTTTTATTTCTCCTTTTTTGTTGTTATTTGAGCCAGATTCTGTCTTGTAACTTAACTTATATGTCGGCTGTACATCGTCAAGTCTTATTGATTGATTTGTCAATGAAAATTTGGTTCATCTGTAAAACAAATAGCATTGTATTAGATATGCTGCAACACAACAAGCAATTACACAAAGCAATTCCTTTCTACACAATACACAATAAGTATATATAATGTTGTAGCTATAAACATGATATATTATACAGGGTGTGTTTCTGCCTCTGAATCCACCATGATCCTAATCAAGAAGAAGCAATTAATAAAGAAGAATTAATTAGAAAAAAAAGTAAGTAAATAAATAAATACATCAATAAGACAAAAAATTTAAATTTAAGCAGAAAAAAGGTGACCATATGTTACTTGTTCTTCATTAAACACAAACATTTGAATTGCATTTCACTTGTAAAACAGCCAGAAAATGTTTTAAATGCGAATGCTCCATAAATTTAAATAACAAGTAAAAGTGAAATATGGACCAGAGCATGACCTGGATTAACCTTTGTGCTCAAAGAGTCATTTACAATCAAGATTGAAGATAAAAACAAGTTAGTTCACAAGAAAAATAAGGGCAAAAAGACTCAGACAGATAGGCAGATAAAACTCGGAGCTAATACAGATATGGAACACCAAGCTGAACAAAATACTATGGCTGCAAACATAAATCAGAATGAGAAATCTCATAAGTATAAAACAAATAAAAAAAATGGATCTTAAACACAAAACAGAAACGAACATCACATGAATATGTGAACACATGAACACATTACACGTAGTTCTCCAAACAGTGTAATATAATCCCAAATAATATTAGTGACGATGGAATGGTTACCTTTATAGGTTCAGGTTTCTGGATCAAGAACTGTCATCAACCAATAATCCTGACTCCTGACAGAAACAATTTCTCATGAACCAACATTTTGACAGTGACAGTTCATCTTGTTGTTATCGCGTCTTCATGCATGAAATATAGATTACGCTTTTACACAAAATACTCCCCAAACACACACACACACAGACACCACACACACACACACACACACACACACACACACAGGATGTTGAGCAGGATGTTAAAATTGTCTCTACTATAAACAAGATTAGATTGGTTAAAAAAAAAAATTATACACCCCACAACAGTCGCTTGGAGATAAACATTTAAAGCTGGCTTAAAACCGAGAACCATACTGCCATTGGGCTTAAAATCATCCTGATTTTGCTTTAGTGTGGTTCAGACTGTGCGAGAACAGACTAGCCAAAGTAATCTAGGCCTTGATTAACATGAAACAACAGAGGCTAGACAAAAACAAGAACTAGACATGCACAGAAACTCAACACTGCATGCTCAAAGCAAAACCACGCCCAAAACAGGGCAAAGCTAGAACATTAGGACTAGTGTAAACACATGCACATGAGGAGGTGGAAGGTTTCATGACTAGCGCCGCTGCAAATGCTTTATTTAAATGGTTACTGATTGCTGTGCTGATGCAGGTGTTAATAATTAGGAGGAGGCGGAGCACTGGGTGCTGGGACAGATCCATGAACAAAGGACTTGGAAAAAAAGCGAGTGTAAAAATGCGGTGAAATAATTCTGTAAGAAACAGCTAACTGACATCTATGATGATGTGAAGTTTAGAGCTGGATATATTGATAATGATGTCTGCTTCCTCATTGCAGCTGTCTGACTTTCTGACTTTCTGTCAATTTCTCTGACATCTTGTGCTTCCTTTGTTATATAGTCAAAGCAATTCTGTACATCTAAGGTTCAGTTTCAGGTGGTTCTCACTGAATTGAAATCGAACCAATAAAAGAAAAATCAGGGATTATGTTCACATTTACTTCAATAAGTGTAACACTTAATAGAATATTAATACAAAAAAATTTAATAGAGGCCTTAGGATAAGTTGACTCAATCTGTCCTGTATAAAAGCATCTTAAACATCAAGTTGCCTGTGACCAATAAACGATGGCTAACGGGAAGAAAAATGTCCACATACAACCATGGGTGAGTGAAAATAACAGCCCTTACCTATTTTTTTTTAGCAGCCATTGACAGCATGAGATACTGATGCAATAGAAGCACTATATCAAAGTGGAAGAAAGGCTGCTCTTCTGCCCTACAGTCTTGCTTGATCTGTGGTAAAATAATGTAGCTATCTAATGCACATATTATAACACAGACAGGTCATGAAGTCAGAGAACCTGCCTGCAGAGCTCAGAGACAGAATTTTGTTGAGGCACAAATCTGGGGAAAGCTACAAAAAAAAAAAAACATGAAAGCCCAAATAATTTTTTTTTTAATGTCAAATTCCATATGAGTGCTTTTATGTGTCTTGCACTGAGCAAAGACTTCTGTCTGTCTTTCTCATACCTGCCTGTAAAGTGCTTTGCAGTGATGGTTGGCCTTCTGCAAGTTTTAACCATCTTTAGCTATGATCTCTGGGGCTCACAAAGAGTGACCATTGTATTTTTGCTCACCTCAAAGGCCCTTCTCTCCTTGCTCGGTTTGGCAGTGTGGTCCACACTAGGAAGAATCATATTTTTTCCCACAGCTTCACAGGCAGCTCCTTTGACATCAAGGCTTTCCTTTTTTCTTTATGATATACATTTTCATCTGGTAGACTTTATATAGACAGTTGTGTGTATTTTCAAATTATATCTGATCAATTCTATTCACCACTGGTGGACTCTATTAACCTATTTTATGTCATAGAATACCCATGTAAGTGAGGTATTTCCAGAGATCCAGGGGTGGGGGAGAGGGGCAATGGCCCCAGCTGAAATCTTATTGTCCCCCTGAAGTGTCCCTGTCTTTTCACCCATCACTAATCCATGCCAAAGCATTACATAGCTGAGTCTGTTCATTTACAATTATTCTTAATAATTAACTGTTCCTATTGCAGCTGCTGATTCTAACAGCTGGCTGATCAGTTTGTCTCTTTCATTTTAATCTGCAATGGAAAGTACCTATTCATCATTTTAACAAACATCTCAAAAGACATTAGTCTCTACTTTTCGTCGTTAGGAAGTTAGGCTGCTGCTGGAAAGTGCACAAGGATTTTGACACAGAATTCTGAAGCTAGCCCTAACATTAATCAGTGAAGAAAATATTTTAAATAGGCAATTTCGTGTTAACTCTAATGATATATTACATGAAAAACAGGCAGAAAACATGAAAAGAAAGGATAAAAAGTAAATTCTTTGGTATTCGTTCTAAAAAGAAATCCAGCCAGCATGTCACTGGCAGTCACTGTGAGAAGAGTTAGAGAGAGAGGTGAAATGAATTAAGCACAGCAAGATAAGGACACAAGTAAAAATGACTGTATATTCTGTATGTGACACTTAAATTACAATTTACAACACTGAAGTGGAAGATGAACAGAAAATATTCCTTGTCATTAATTCTAGTCCCTTATAATGAAGAAATCCAATAGCTTTGCCATGCTGTCTACCAGAGCTCTTATTATAATTAAACATTTCACCCATCAATAGTTGTCAAACATTTTCTGTCAATTCGTGTAACATGTATTTGTGTTTTTACAAACGAGTCATCAAATAGTCATTCTGGCCTAGTTAAAAATGTGTATTGTGTCAAGGCACTAAAGCCAGCTGCAAAGAGAAAAGAGGTTAAATACATGTAGAACTCATTAAATTAGGAATTGCACGTGATTGAACCTTATACATATATAAATATGAAAAATCACGTAACTATTTTCTAATAGACTAATATGAAAAAGAAGGGCTCTAAATACTTTTTTGAATGCACTGTGTGCACTGTATTGTACTGTGTTTACAATAATATTTTCACTGTGCGTTAAAATGCTATAGTTCATTCCTGAACTTTCCAAAAGGTCACATTATATTATATATATATTTTTTAATATCCATGACAGAAAGAATGTCATTTTATAAGCAGGTACAAAGAGATTCCCTTCTATATCTTTTCCAATCACTCCACTGTCCTGTTCATTTGTCTTTTTAGACCATTTGACCAGCAGTGCAACTGAACTAAATGCCTTTAGCTCAAGGCATTTTGATGTGATATGGTTGTATCACATGCTTCCTTCTGTTCCATATGGCAGGATACTTGCTATCAGTAGCTAAAGAATCAGTCATGGTATTAATTGTGGATTTGAGTAGGTCCTGATGTTTAGGGAAGCGACTGTCTGTAACATATGGCAGCCAGACGCCGTTGGAAGTTATTTTTATTCAGGCATTGCCAGAAATTATGGTCCACAGCAGAGGTCATATTGCAAACAGATCACATGCGAGCCTAGCACAAAAGCATAAAATACCACGGTGCACGAAAGAAATTGGGGAGGCATGGAAACAAGGAGTAGATTGATAAAGGATGCAGTAATTTATTAAGTGATTACTGTACTTTCTTGCTGTAAGCAAATTTGTTCACCAGTAACACTCCACTGTTAAAGTAGGATCATTTTAAGAAAACGTGATCAAGTGCATATATACAAACTATTTTCCTTAAGGTAGTGAAAGGAAACATGAAATTCATATTAAACAGCATAAAAACATGACTAGATTTCTGATCATGTGGCAATTAAAAAAATATAATTTAGATAGTTGGTCAGAGAAAAATGGATAAACTGGTTTGAGCTGGCTGTTGCACTGGTGAACTGAAAAGCATCACAGAAGCTGGATGATGTGGGTTTTGGAACATTTTCTTGACACACATTTATCCTCTTAATACAAATGAATCATTGTTGATTGCCACAGTTTATCTGAGTATAATTGCTGACTACTAAGAATTAATTTAATGCCACTGATTACCCATCTTATTATGGCTACTTTCAGCAGCATAATGCACCATATCACAAAACTCTCATGGTTTCATGAACATGGCTGTGAGTTCAAAATACTCCAATTGCATTCCCTGTCACAAAATCAGAATCTATTAGAGAATAAAATTTTAGATACAGATGAAGAGATATGCAGCTTGAACTGTGGAATCCATGCTACCAAGAATGAAGGTTGTTCTGAGAGGAAAAGTTGCAAGAGAGTGTATAAAGTGTTGTTGTTTTTTACTGTTTTATTATAGATTTTAAGGACAAATGTGAAGTCATATCCTCACATGGGTTTTCTTATCACTGCTATGCAGATGACACTCAACTCATCTTTTCTTTCCCTCCATCAGATACCACAGCTTCCGCTCGGATCTCAGCATGCTTGTCAGATATATCTTTATGGATGAGTGCTCACCAACTTAAACTTAACCCCAGCAAAACAGAACTGCTGGTCATCCCAGGTGATTCATCCCCAGGTCAAGATCTACAAATAACACTTCATGACTCTCTGCTCTCCTCTTCAGCCACTGCTCGTAACCTTGGGGTAACTATGGACAATGAACTGTCTTTTTTCCCACATGTCGCTAATGTTGCTCGTTCTTGTCGATTTCTTCTCTATAACATCCGAAGGATTCGACCATTTCTGTCCATACAGGCTGCCCAGGTGCTTGTTCAGTCTCTTGTCATTTCAAGACTTGACTACTGCAACTCTCTGCTGGCAGGTCTCCCCTGAACGCTATTCGTCCACTGCAAATGATCCAAAATGCAGCTGCACGACTTGTGTTCAATCAGCCCAAGTTTTCCACACCACCCCACTGCTGCGCTCCTTCACTGGCTTCCAGTAGCTGCACGTATCAGATTTAAAACACTGATGCTTGCCTACAAGGCCAAAAATGGACCAGCACCATCTTACCTCAGTGACCTCATCACATTTTGCACTGCACCACGCTGTCTGAGATCCTCCAGCACTGCTCGACTGGTACCTCCTTCTCTCAGAATGAGAGGTAAGTACAATTCAAGGCTCTTCTCTGTTCTGGCACTGAGGTGGTGGAATGAACTTCCCCTAGATGTCCGTACAGCAGAGTCCCTGATTATCTTTAAGCGACGACTGAAGACCTACCTCTTCCTAAAATACCTACATTAGCACTTTCCAAGTTTGTAGAATTCGAGTTATAGTTATATTGAGTTTGTAATCTTGCGTACCAGTGTAGATTTATTCATTACTAGAGATTTAAAGCACGTTTGTACGTCGCTCTGGATAAGGGCGTCTGCTAAATGCCGCAAATGTAAATGTAAATGTAAATGTAAATGACAAAAGATTTTAGACATCTGACCTGTCACGCAAGATTTTTATGTGCTTTGTAAACATCCCATTTCACATTTAGTCATAATTTGCTTTTATAATATCCTCCACTCTTCTGGGAAGAATTCCACTAGATTTTGGAGTGTGCTTTTGGGAGATTTGTGCTCATCCACACACAAAAGCATTAGTTAAAACAGGTACTGATGTAGGGTGAGGAGCCCTGGGGTGCAGTCAGCATTCCAATAGTATTCCTGATTTCTTATTTTTTTGCATGTTTGTCACACTTTAATGTTTCCGATCATCAAACTAATTTAAATATTAGTAAAAGATAACACAAGTGAACACAACATGCAGTTTTTAAATGAAGGTTTTTATTATTGAGGGAAAACAAAATCCAAAACTACATGGCCCTGTGTGAAAAAGTGTTTGCCCCCCTGTTAAAACTGTGGTTTATCACACATGAATTAAATTTCTCTAGCCACACCCAGGCCTGATTACTGCCACACCTGTTCACAATCAAGAAATCTCTTAAATAGGACCTTCCTGACAAATTCAAGTAGACCAAAAGATCCTCAAAAGATAGACATCATGCCGAGATCCAAAGACATTCAGAAACAAATGACAAAGAAAGTAATTGAGATCTATCAGTCTGGAAAAGGTTATAAAGCCATTTCTAAAGCTTTGGGACTCCAGTGAACCACAGTGTGAGCCATTATTCACAAATGGCAAAAACATGGAACAGTGGAGAACCTTCCCAGGAGAGGCCGGCTGACCAAAATTACCCCAAGAGCACAGCGACGACTCATCCAAGAGGTCACAAAAGACCCCACAACAACATCCAAAGATCTGCAGGCTTCACTTGTCTCAGTTAAGGTCAGTTTTCATGACTCCACCATAAGAAAGCGACTGCGCAAAAATGGTCTGCATGGCAGAGTTCCAAGATGAAAACCGCTGCTGAGCAAAAAGAACATAAAAACTTGTCTCAGTTTTGCCAGAAAGCATCTTGATGATCCCCAAGACTTTTGGGAAAATACTCCGTGTACTGACGAGACAAAAGTTAAACTGGAAGGTGTGTGTGCCATTATGTCTGGCGTAAAAGTAACATCGCATATCAGAAAAAAGAACATCATACCAACAGTAAAATATGGTGGTGGTAGTGTGATGGTCTGGGGCTGTTTTCTGCTTCAGGACCTGGAAGACTTGTTGTGATAAATGGAACCATGAATTCTGCTGTTTAACCAAAAATCCCGAAGGAGAATCTCCGGCCATCTGTTCGTGACCTCAAGCTGAAGCGAACTTGGGTTCTGCAGCAGGACAATGATCCAAAACACACCAGCAAGTCCACCTCTGAATGGCTGAAGAAAAACAAAATGAAGACTTTGGAGTGGCCGAATTAAAGTCCTGACCTGAATCCTATTGAGATGCCGTGGCATGTCCTTAAAAAGGCTGTTCATGCTCGAAAACCCTTAAATGTGGCTGAATTACAACAATTCCGCATAGATGAGTGACCAAAATTTCTCCACAGCGCTGTAACAGACATATTGCAAGTTATCGCAAACACTTGATTGCAGTTGTTGCTGCTAAGGGTGGGCCAACCAGTTATTAGGTTTAAGGGGCCAACACTTCACACAGGGCCACGTAGTTTTGGATTTTGTTTTCACTCAATTATAAAAACCTTCATTTAAAAACTGCATGTTGTGTTCTCTTGTTATCTTTTACTAATATTTGAATTAGTTTGATGATCTGAAACATAAATGTGTGACAAACATGCAAAAAAATAAGAAATCAGGACACTTTTTCACACCACTGTATATATACATATATATACATATATACACTATAACATATAATATACGTTGTCCCCACTGTTTAAAGACCATTATAAGTTTGGTTAGCAAACTATTTTAAAAATGTGATCAAGTCTAAAAATGTAAGGTTCCTCTGAGAGGTGTTTATTTTAGAGAAGAAAGCTCTTAGGTCTCTGAGGTGACAGTAGTTTTGTGATTTATGGAAGCAAAAGCATAATATAACAGATAACCTCTGACTGGGAGGGGGATCTGGCTCAAGTAATTACACTGAATTCTTATTTGTGTCAGGGTTGTGATGAATGAATGAGACTTGTGAGTTATGTCAAAAAGAATTACTTTAGAATAAATAACCTTGAAATGTTTTCTTGCAAGGTAATGGGAAAAATTTCATTAGATTGCTTTAATTCCAGCTCTATTCACTTGATAAAAGGGAAAAAAAGTTTGTAAATGTAATTTCTTTTGACTTAATTGTTCGTCATTTGTCTGTCTCTGTAAAATAAATTTGTCCCTGTCTCCCTTTAAGAAAAAATCCCTCTAAAAAATATAAATTAAAAAAATACTTTTTTCAGTGATGTAACTTGGAGTGTGTAATTGGGTGTCAACCCATTGAAAATAAACAAAACAAAACAAATAAAAACTTAGCTATACTGGTCTTCTTTTTGAGGGCCATTAAAATAGGTTAATCACTTATGAATGAGTTTATAATTAGGTATAAGTATTGATGTGTATTAAAAAATATTATTGATATTCATAGTCAGGATTAGAAAAAGGTATATAGACAATATCACTAGTTTCTGATATGGGGTTTGTTTAAAGAATCTGAATGAACTCAAATGAAAAGTGAAATTGGACGGAGTTCTCTTCTATTGGAGACCACTCTGTACAGCTCAGGATGGTTCCACACCAACAACCTAAATATCCATGATGTTATTAAGCAACTCAAGAACTTTGAGGATAAATTTAGAATGTAATCAATATCAACAGTCTACTGCAGTGGCTCAGGACCACAGGTTGCATGAACGGTTCTGCATTTAAGGATATATCACTGAACATTACACCTCAGCAATGATGGAAGCATAATAAATGGATGTTCTGTAAGGATGGCTCCCTTTTGAGTCTGGTTTCTCTCGAGGTTTCTTTCTCATGCCATCTCAGTGAGTTTTTCCTTGCCACAGTTGCCACTGACTTACTCATTATGGATAAAATTATAAGGAAGAAACTTATAAGCAGTAAAATTATACATTCTTTTACACAACTTTATAAACTCTTGATCTCTGTAAAGCTCCATTTAGACAATGTCCATTGTTAAACTCTCTTTACATATACAAAAGAAGTAACTGAAATTGATTATGCTATGAAATAAGTATTATTGGTTACGATTTTCAATGATGTTTCTTCTGTGTATTACTTGGATTAAATCAACATTTGCGTGGATATCCATTTGCATATTCCTCTCACCCTGTTCTTATTTTTACCAAGTTTTTGCAGATTTGGCAGCATTTAGTACATTTCTCCTAGTCAGAGATGAGAAGTAATGAAGTACCTGACAGATACTTTGTTATTGTACTTAATTGGATTTTTCTGGTATCAGTACTTTATTTTTCAGACAACTTTTTACTTTCCCTCATTGCATTTTTTACATAAATATCTGTCTACTCCTTGCATTTTCAAACCAGGTTTGTTACTTTAGTTCTATTTGGTTATATCTAATCTATTTGGTGACATGATCAATATTTTTTCTTCTCATTGTGTGCCGTTATCAGCTCATACGTAGGCTAGCACACAAAGCTAACAACAAGCAAGGCAGAAGTATGTAAGGCTATGGGGCTAACGTGGATGAGACAGAGGAAATTAGCGATGTAAACATGACTGAAAACAGAGACATTCCTGATCAGCTGATCATCATCATCATAATCATTATCATATTTGCTCTGCTTGTGTTCTATATGGTGGATGTTCAGCCTGGATACATTCATTAGGTAACAAAATTTTAAATTCTTTTGTATTAATATATTAATATGATGTGAGGTCCAGTTATCAGAGTGACACTAACAGGTAGTAGTAATGGCTACTTTTTACTTAAGTACATGTCAGAGTCCAAACTTCTTTACTTTAATTTGAGTGAAAAAGTGTAGTCAGTTTATTAACTTTTACCAGAGTCTCTTATAAAACATGAGCATCTGTTCTTCTACTTCAGTGAAGGAAGTGTATACGTTTGCCATCTTTGGTCCTAGCTCAAGTAGCTAACAGGTTGGTGTAATCAGATTTCCTCATTTTTTCCCCTCATCTTATCATCATCAAGCAGGTACTGAATTATTTTTTTTTTTTAAGTGATATATAAAAAAGTGTCACCCTCTGATTTTTATCAGTCATTTTGTTTGGGTTGTGATGTGCTGTTAATATCATGAACAGCAGCTACGCTAATTTCTCTCCACAGCTCCAGTCATGTCCCACCTCATGAAGATTATGGACCTTTAAAGAAATAGATGCGGAACTCGCAAGCTTCCCGTAACCACCCAGAGACGTACCAGTGCCAGCTGGATCCCACTTTAAGTGTGGAGTTCTGACATTGGACCTCCTGGAGTGTTTAAAGGCTTTGGCATGGAGAAGCTGGTGTTGGATCTGTGATGATCGCAAACGTTGAGCTATTTTAAGTTGCTCGGTAGCTCCTAGTTTTATAACCATAATGACTGTATAAGACTGTAGAAAGAACATTACTTATAATCTTATACTCCAGTGCTCATGTTAGTTCTCACTCTCCAGTGTTCTGTATTGTTAAAAGACTATAATCACACTCTTGATGTCACCCAAATGAGGATGGATTCCCCTTTTGAATCTGGTTCCTCTCAAGGTTTCTTCCTCATAACATCTAAGGGAGTTTTTCCATTCCACAGTCAATTCAATTCAATTCAATTCATTTTTATTTGTATAGCACTTTTAACAATGAACATTGTCTCAAAGCAGCTTTACACAGATAATGTGGTGATTAAACGTAAATATGTTCTTTGTAAGTATGTTTGTCCCTGATGAGCAACTGTGGCAAGGAAAAACTCCCCGAGATGGCATAAGGAAGAAACCTTGAGAGGAACCAGACTCAAGAGGGAACCCATCCTCATCTGGGTTGCACCAAATGTCAATTTGAAGCAGATTTACAAAGTTGCAGGGTACAGTGATGACGATCAGAAGCAAACTGCACTCCCGAGTCAGTGCAGCAGACCGCCAAAACCAGCAACAGTCCAATCCGTCCTCAAAAGCACCCGTTCTACTCCGGAATTACATGGAACCACCCAAGGTGTTGATGAGATACCGTCCCAAGCTGCACAGAAGTGTGAAGATCCATGGAGGGGAGAGGGGCAGGAACAGTGGTCACTGGAACCTCAGGAGCATGTTTAACTCGACCGAGAGAGAGAGAGAGAGAGAGAGAGAGAGAGAGAAGGATATGGATTATTAAGTGTCCCTATTGGTGTATGAAAGTTAATGTCACTGTGCAGTTTGGACTCCGGCAAGACTCGCTATGGCAGCATAACTAAAAGGGAGAACCAGAAGGTAACACAGACATGAGGGATCTCTGGGATAAGAGACGACCCACCACACCACCGTCAACAAACCCGAGTGAACGTGTGAATGTGAGGGGACGACAGCATACAAATATACCAGTTCACCAAACACTCTATATCCATGCGCCCTCCAGATCTGAGCCTTTACCTAAGAAAAATCTACTGATAAAAGGCTTGACTAAATAAATAAGTCACATGGCTGCTCATCAGGGATAAATACACACCATTCACCTTGACTGTTGATTTCTGTAAAGCTGCTTTGAGACAATGTCTGTTGTGAAAAGTGCTATAGAAATAAACTTGACTTGACTTGACTAGACATGACATGTAGGTTAGGTTGGGTGATCGGCAATTAGAATTTCAATATAGTCTTATTCATATATGTAAAAAAGTTAATGTAATAAAATGTAATATAAAAGATATTAAGAATAACGGGAATAATAATTATTATTTAATGATAAGAAAAATATATTTGCACTAACACACATTTGCTGAACTGGTCGGTGCCGAGTGTCTCATTATGGTGTGCTGTTTGCACTGGATGTTGTTTGCACATATGCACTTTATGTGGTGTCCTTGTTAGTTTTGTGTTTTGTGTCATCTTGTGTTATGTCGTTTTATGTGGCGCCTTGTTCCTGGTGGGAACGTTGTATTTGTTCACTGTGTACTGTACTCTATATGGCTAAAATGACAATAAAAGTCGCTTGACACGACTTGACTTGAAACAAAACCAATATTGTGTGTAATCATCTCTTGCCTTCAAAATTGCATTCAAATTAACAGGTGCTTAATTTGGTTGACTGTTCCAAGCAATTTGGAGAACAAAAAACACAGTTCTTGTGCAAACCTGTTATACACTGTATGATATTCTACTTCTTTTAGCAAAGCACAAACGCTGTTCGCTGTTTGTAATATAAATATTTAGCAATCTAACGTGCTATTTTTTATCGATGCCCCAATGCATTCTAATACAGTTCCCGCATTAATGCTTAAGTATTTATTGCCTGAATTCTAACCAAATTTTGCCTAAACTTCATTCATTTATGAGTATTACTACTACCCTGACTGGAGTAACATGATATAGCAAATATAGTAAATAATTACAAAATAATCCTTAAATAATTGTTAAATTCTACTTTATATTACATTGAGTAATTTAATGAAATATTTCTACAATAAACAAACAAATATTAAATATTATGATTTTTTTTTAAATCTATATAAAAATTTGCAAAGGGGCTGTAGTAATAAGGTTGTTCATATTTGCTCATCCTTTTAGCCCTAATTTGGCTTGTAATATGAGCTTTGAGGTAAATAAATGAGTCACGGGAGAAATGCCAATCAAAGATATCATCAAGCAAAAACGGTTGAATGATAGTGGTGAATTTCTGAAGCATCTCTCTTTCTCTCTCTCTCTCTCTCTCTCTCTCTCTCTCTCTCTCTCTCTCTCTCTCTCTCTTATTTTTACATTTGTGTTATTGTATTTTTTAAAGTGTATTTTTATTTACTGGAGCATTAGGAAGAACTTTTCCACAGAACTTCCCCCACTTCATTTGGGTTTCTGTCCCCCACTCATTTCCATGCCAGTGAGTCATCCTGTGGTTTTGGAGCAGGGATCCGGCTCCGGTGGGAAAAGGGGAGGAAACCTTATTGAGGGCCTTATGTAAGCAGCAGAGAGTAAACATAGTAGATTGGGTTGCACTTTGCCGGTGGTACGCAGTGTGTGATCTGAGGACTGGACATGTGGCGAGAGAGTTAACAGGAGACATTTAGTGTGAGCTTTCATGTGGTTGCCTACCATCTTACATCCATAGTCAATTACCTGCTTGTGAAACTGGAAATTGACCTGTAAGACTATCTTCTATATATATCTATATAATCTTCTATATAGTTTTTGGCATAATAAAAAAAGAGAAAATATTTTGTATCATTTGCATAAATACTAAATTATATACCAAACACATTATATTTACAAATTATATTTTACACATAACACAAATATGTAAAAAAAAAATGCCTTTATTTGAAGCATAGAATATGTTGTTGAAACTTAATCTTTTATATAGTTTTTAGCATAACAAAAAGAAAGCAATAAAATATTTTGTATTATATATATATATATATATATACCTATTTTCCAAACACAAAAATTATGTTAACAATGTTTTAATGTAATTATGTATTAAAATAGTCAGTACTGTATTTATTGTCTTGAACCTTTCGGATTGATTTTAAAGTATGTTAAGTCCAGCATTATGTTGAAAGCCCTATCTATAGCCTATCTACAGTGTATATCCATCCAGGTTTTGGGATGAATTATCATGGTACAAAATCAAGATGTTTTTCATTTTCACAAAAAACACCTTCCTCAAAACTGCCCCAAAGCAAAACTTATAAATTCACATAATTGAGTGAGAATCAAGTGCTTATTTCTATATACAGAGTCTTGTTTGATCACCAAAAATGCAGATTTCAGTTACATCTGACCACAGGGCATAAGTCAACTGAAGTTCTAATGACACTTGATGAATTTCATGTGCTGTGTTTTGTGAGATGCTCGTGCTTTTTTTCTCGTGCTTATTATTATATTAATCAGTCAATAGACAGCAAAGGGAAATCATATCAGAATTATTCGTTTGAAAAAGCTTCTGTCTAACTGCGAGTGGATCAATTTGTCATCTCTGTGATACATCACTGTCTTTATTATATCGTCGTGGCAGCCGGGTACATCACGACTGCTAGTTCATTTCCTCTTAATTGAAGATCCAGGAGGTACACCAGTTGTAGAGATCATTAGTCTTTCCATGTGCTCAGAAATGCTTGTGTATTATTATTACTCTTATTGACTTCTTATAATGATTTGTATTGTTATATTTAACCACTGGCATAATCTACAATGTTTCTTTGCCCTCATTTTTAAAAAGAAACCAATACTGGTTTCTTCTGGGGACCAGAGAAATGTGCTTATATATAAAAATAAAAAAAAAGCTCCCAACAGAGTACACATACACAATTTATAGGCCGCTTCAATATGCTAACAGAAAGCAGAGCCTGATGCTCCTCTATGTGTCAATGTGCATTACACTGAAGCAGAGAAGAGCAGTTCCAGCATCCCCTCCAAATTACATTCCTGCCATGAACACACCCATCACACCAACGCTCCTTCTGGACGATTTCAACATTAAGCTACAAAAATACTGCATGTATCATGCTGGGAGTTTTCCTTTCACACCCAAGCTCTTAACAGTAGTAATGTTCCAGCACATTCTATAAATCATCCGCACTAGATATGACCACCTTCAGAAGTGCCACTTTCAGCACTCTGGGGCTGATGCTTAATGCCTATGCTGGGTGATGCACATGGAAATTCTCCTGCAATGGGGCCCAAAAATACACAAAGAATATGGTGTGCACTAGGTATTTTCATAAAAAGGCCAAATAAGTGTACAATAAGCACTCACTTTAAGATTTCTTGCCACCAATATCCTCCCTACTGCACAATTCAAATAAATTACATTTTATTTGTATAGCACTTTTTAATCCATGGACTTTGACCTGAATCATCTTTATAGAGATTTTAAAATTATCAAATATAAGGTTTAGTGCCCATAAATTAATCCTTTATAAGTTTATTCCTTATGTGCAATGGCAAGGAAACACTCCTTGAGATGATAAGAGGAAGAAAAGTTGCAAAGAACCAAAAGCAAACCTCATCCTCATCTGTCTGGCACCAAATGTCAATTGATTATAGCAATTATACCATGATAATTACTCCCACATCCTGTACAAAGATCATTTAGATCATTCAACTTCTTTATCCAAGTCAGTATTAAGGTGGATCCATGGCTTATCCTGGGAACACCATGTGCAGAGTGGTAACACAGGCCATTCCTTCACAGGGTGTCTCACATACGTATTCACACGTTCACACCTAGTAGCATTTTAATCCATCCACAAATATGCTTTTTTGGAAGTGGGAGGGAACCTGATAAAAAAATGCTTCCTGTTGCTTAATGGATAACATTTTCACCGGCATTAGCTCAGGATGGCCATAGATATAAGACTGAGATATAAGATCTACATTTTTCCTATGACTACTATGGTAATGTGGACACCTTTTTTAAAAGGATGAATGGTAGATGACGGTCTGACTCTGCTCATGCCCTGCCAAATGCCTAATAGCTTTTGTACGCTTGTCTCACCACAGGCATCAGAAGGCTGCAGTCTAATTGGCTCTCCACATGTCTATACACTCAAAAATGTACTTCTGTTATCCATCTGTAACCGGTCCTAGAGTGCACTATTTGCACTATAGTTGACTCAGTTGTTGAACTAATAAGATAAGGACAGGAAAATTTATATAAATAAGCTTTTTTAATCACTGGATTGGACAACCTTGGACAATCATTTTATATATATATATATATATATATATATATATATATATATATATATATATATATATATATATATAAAAGCATTATATTTGACTTTTTTATAGATAAATTGCTAGGCTATTTTTTTCAAAGGGAACATTTGACTGTGCAACTCCGTGGTTCTTTTCGAGATTTTGTAAGTAGCAGACACTTTAGGAATCTGGCCCCTGAGACTACTGTCTGGCTAAATTAGGCTTGCCTAGTCTTGTTTCGCTATGGCTGCTCCCATGTAATATGTTTTCCCAGTGCTGAAGCTCTGAGTTCCTGGTTAGCTCAAAATAAACAGGTGTTCTTGGTGCATTGTGAGCACAGTTTGTCTTCATGTAAATCTTTAAGAACAAAAAAATCGATGCTCTTTCACAAGTCCTCAGTGCTTGTGAAAGGTATCAGTGTTTCGGTGAGTGATGAATCATGTGCGTGTGATGATGAAATGTAAAAATTTCACAAAGAGCAGCGTTGTTTGGAGACGGCAGCTAACTCTTAAAGGATAGAGATCAGTTTTCTCCCTTCACCGCTTTAAATTCTTGCAAATTGAACATATTAAATGTTGAAGAGTGTGAATAAGGAATAACTTTTGAAACTGTATAGTTTTTCTGCTAAGGTTTTTTTTTTTTTTTTTTGAAAAATGGCATAATATGTGGTTTTCCAAGGTCTCAATTACTTTTACAGTAGTACTGCTGGGAAACCAGGAGGGCAAAATAGAAAATGAGCTCCTTAGTGGTAGAGCAGATGGAGTTGCTGACCCATTTATCGCAACCTTGGTTGCCCTTTTCTCTGTGTGATTTCTCGAACATCTATGCACAAGAGTGGCTAAGATGCCAAGCTACAGCTGAAAAAATCATCAAAAGAGGGGTATTATTTTTTTTAATGCAAAGAAGACGTGCAAGTCCTTCTTCCTTTGGGCAAAGACAGACACAACCCATGTCCTCTGTTGAATGCTTTCAAGTCATTATCGTGAACTTAAGACTTAGATCAAGGCTGGGCATTAAAGTCAGCAAGGCTTTCTGCACGCTATTAGTCATTGCAGGATAGGTGTGTCTCTAAAGGGAATTTGTTTTCTTTTCCTGCATTGTATGCAAGCATAGTTCAACAGGATTTTTTTTTTTTTTGAAAGTGCTCCTTTCAACACGGACCCAGATATAGAAAATATCCAAGGCAGCAAATTAATATGAATTAAAAAGCAATAAATGGCTGTTTACACCTCTGTTATGTAAAACGTTTCATAACGGCATGCTTCATGCAAATAGCATTACTAATCGTATTTGCATGTGTGTAAATGTGAGAAAATTTCCACAGCAGTTCCATATCTGCAGAAGTCACTGTGTAAGCAAAATAATTACCTACAGTATACCTGGAGACATTTCAGACATTGTACCACTATTTAAGTGGGAAAAAAAACACTGCCCTAAGTAGGTGTAAAATACCGTGTACAGAATTAGTTTTTTTCAATTAGTGTGGTGCACAAGAACAACTCAGGGCAAGCCAAAATTTCTGTGAGAAAAGCTGTGAGGGAGAGTTAAAAAGTCAGAGATAGGTTTGTGCATGCGGGTCCAAATAATGGCAGAGATGGTGGAAGTGGTTGAGAAGTTGATGAGAAACTGGTTGAGTGACTGTTGCGGAGGGCGTAACCCCGGGTGACTCATCGAGGGGTGTGACTGGTGTGACTCAGGTCACAGCTATGCATTCGACCAAGGTGGATGAGTCACTGTTTGATAGCCTGTTCTTCTTTCTACACTCCAAACATGGTGGATAGCATTTCAATGGAAAAACCTCTCTAAGGACTTTCTACATTCCTACAAGACACAAATGCTTTTTTTTTGTGCACATGTAGCTGAAATGTATTAAAGATACACAAATAGAACGCAGCAGCATGAACTCTTTCCAGTTAAACACAGGTGAGCTTGCTGGAAGTGACAAATTGTCTGTTAAATGCACAATAAGCAGGCATTGCTGTGAACCATGGGCAAGTAAACCTTAAATCAGTGGGACTGGAATCACTATGATTCATTTAATCCAGAGGGCAGATGTCAACCTGTGGCTTGTAATGAGGAGCAAAGCACAATGCCATAGCTTAATGACTCACACAGGAAGGAACAAACCGAGAAACACTGAGCGCAAATCCTTTCTGCTAAAGAGCTAAGTATTGAACCTGACCCAATATATATATCGAATAAATGCATGCAATCCAATTTTACACAAAGCAAAACTAATCCGAATCCCACATATAGACACACACAAAAGCGAAGACAATAATCTTTTCAAAAAACACTTTTTAACACAATCCACTGAGGATCTTAATATTTGTTTTTGTAAAACTATAGATATCACAATCAGTTTTCTCTTTACAGTTAATTGCTGATAATATTTGCAAATATTTGCATTTGTACTGAGACGTTTTTTTACATTTGTTTATTCGAATTTTCTCCGCTGAATGAGCTATGATACATAAAACATTTATTTTAATTGTAAACGTTTAATTATGAAAATGCGTTCCATTGTTTAAATCTGTTATTTATTAGTTTTATTAGTTATTAGTAAATAAATATAAATATTTAAACAATTAATCATGCTAATCCAAAAATGTTTTATGTAATGTCCATCTAATAAGAATTGTTTTTACTTTCATCATTGAAAGTAATTTTGGATCTATCTATATCTATCTATATATACAAAAGTGTCAGGCAGTTATGAAAATCTTGTTGCAAAATGAGGATGCTTTTAAACAATACATTTTTAAAGTAAATGAACAGAAGAAAAATTCCAAACGTTTGGCTTTCAAACCTTTGCACACATTTTTTCAGGGATTTTGTAAAGTCTGGGTCATGTGTAGATTTAAATATTATACTGTACCAAGCAGGTGTTAATGATCATCAATTTCATATGTCAGTTGAAGCCATTAACCGATACAGGAACAGCTTTGTAGTTGCTTAAATCTGGGTGAGGAACAGTCAAACTGTGCTACTGAGGTGAGAATGTGGAAGACAGTCTCAAGCCACAGGTCATACACTAGGGCAAGATTGAACACTGCAACAAGGCACAAAGTATAAGTTACAGCATAAGAAAGGTCTCTCCCAAGCAAAGATTTCAAATAAGACTGGGCTGTTTGAGTTGTTTGAGCTATTTTGAAGAAGCACAAAGAAATGGGCAATGTTGAGGATCGTAAATGCAGCGGTCAACTAAAGCAACTAAATACAGCAGAGAAAAGACACATCATGCTATGTACCTTTGATAGTGGAAGATGTCCAGCAGTGCCATCAGCAAACAACTGGTGGAAACCAATCTGACCCAGGTACAGCTATTTACTGTCTGGAGAAATCTGGCCAGAAGTAGTCTTTATGGAAGTATTGGGGCAAAAAAGCTAAAATATTTGTCTGTAGCAAAAATAAGTTTGCTGAAGGGCTGGAGAGAGGGTACAATAATTAATGTCTGCAGGCAGCAGTGGAGTTGCTGCATATAGATTTGAAAATTTGGTCAGGATAAACGGTGCCCCCAATGCTGAAAAAAATACTGGCAGATACATATCCATCATGCAATACCATCAAGGAAGCATCTGATTGGCCCTAAATTTATTCTGCAACAGGACAACGACACTAAACATACAGCTAATGATATTATGAGCTAACTTCTGCATAACATAGAACAAGAAGTTCTGGAAGTAATAGTTTTGGTCCACACAGAGTCCTGATCTCAACATCATTGAGTCTTTCTTGAAGTACATGAAGAGACAAAAGGAGGCAGCATACATCCAGTGAAGATCTCTGGAAAGTTTTTAAAAACGTTTGAATCACTTCAAAAACTGTGCTAAAGAATTGAGGATCTCTAGCAGGGAAAGGGCGGTCCTCCTAAATACTGATTTGATTTGGAATTGTTCATTTACTTTCCACTATGTAAACTGATACAAACTATTAACACTTTTATTTTTGAAAGCATATTTACTCCTCAGGATCTTTTCACAAGTGCCTAAAACTTTTGCACACTACTGTATGTAAACAGGAGTGTAGACACTAGACTTAGAAATTGCACTCAACACACTTCTATCTATAATGTCAACAAAACAACAGAATCTTATTTTGTATAAAACTTGTAAAATTTGAGGAAGGCTCAAACTTCAACCACTTAGAACAACTACATTATATCATGTATCCCTGAAAACACCACAACTCAAGCTTTAATATGTCTCATCTTACAGATATTCAAATGTTCATATGTGAGTGTGAAATGCTGATAAAAAATAACACTTGGTACAGAACATCAAACAGCTCTATAGTTTTATGACAGTTCTACAGAAGATCTAGTCATCCCAGAGGTCAAGCCAAATTCTGGGATAAAAATAAAATAAAATAAAAACACAGCAAAAAGAAAATGCATCTATACTAAATATATCTATAGTTTTTCTCATACAGTATAGTGTGAGTTCCTCCCTGTTGCTATGTAACATTTAAAAGAAAACATTTTAAGACTGGTTAAATTTTGACACAAAATATTGTCCAATAATTCGACATGATATAATATAAACACTGGTCTACCTGCAAAAGTTTTTTTTATAATTATAATGCATATTATATTTACCACGAATCTACAACGAATTCTCCTTGTAAAGCTTGTCTCTTTTTCTTTTTTTTTTTTTTTTTTTTCATTCTTTTTTTTTTTTTTTTTTTTGGGTGGGTACATTCAGTTCTAGCCTTGGCTTAACTTCAGCCGTTTTTAAGTTTTCCATCATTTGCGCCAGCATGAGGGTGACTTACTTTATTATCTTTCCAACTGCAATGATTCATAACATGTTCTTTGTCGCTATTAGTGAAAAAGCCATTTCATAGGACCACGTAGTAGACTGCGTTTTAAAGATCTGCACTACCTTTATTTGATTTCCCAGAAATCGATTGCATATGTGGTGGAAAAGTGGCTGTGTCCTGTTACCATTTACTGCTTCGCTTTATTCCTTCCCATCACCGCACATGCAATAAGTATGTGACATAGTATATAAGTTTCATAATAGTAATGAAATAATCCCAATGGACAAGTAAAAAACATTACATATATATATTGTAAAAATGTAGGCTATAAATGTGCATAGCATTATGGAACAATAGAATCTGATGTTCTACTAGAAAATATTGAATGTAATATTAATATTTCATAAATATATATTGAATTTGATCTTATGATACAGAAGGCTTACAATACAGATTAGCAGTTTTTAAAAGGAAAAACATAAAACAAAGTATGAGCACTTCAACGTTATTTTATCCAGTAAATATTTCATAATAAATATTTATTCTCATTCAACACTACCAATTTTTTTTAAAGTTTTTAATTAGGTGAATATTTAAAGATTTTCAGCAAAGATTTTGTCATTTTTTTTTAATTATTATAAAATTATCAAATTTTAAAAATACATTACATAAAAAAAAAAATGTAATTATAGTTGTACAAATATATGGACCAAAAATAAAATAAATGATCATATCATAAAAATTATGATAAAATTAGTAAATGTGCAACTATTTCACAAAAATATAAAAAGAATTTCCACTCATTTGAATCTGTAATTAAAAATATATTTTTTTATTATAATAAATTATAATCATAATTTTTCATAGTAGTCATTATTTTCCTGGTAAAGATACATGAATTATTTTATTCATATAAACTATTAATTATCACAAATCATACAATAACTAAATAAACCTCAGGTCTGTTTAAATTCATTCAACACCTCCCCTATGTTTTTTTCATGGCTCATGATTTATTTATGAGCACTAATTTGTTTAAATTATTTTATTCATAGTATGTTAAGATTACTTTCCTCCTTGTCGTGTAGTCTGCTGTCTCTTCACTTGGCTGACTTTAGACTGCACGTTACAAATCGGCAGTGAGTGGAAGGAAATACTGATCCTAAAACACCATGTGCTTCTTGAAAATGCGTTCTTATTTCTCTGACACGTGTCTTTATCGTCACCATTCAACAGATATAAATTAACAGTCCTTCTTCTGTCCTGGGAGCATTTTATTCCGCTTTTCAAAGAAGAAACCACTTCCTATTATGCATTGCATACTTGCTTGGACCTTCAAATAGCTAATACAAACTTTAGTAGCAGCATTTCTAATTAATATAAGAAGTGTATGTCATTAATCTATGATATGCATACGGTTTTTTCAGCTTTGAAAGAAGCTGGCAGTTCTGCAAATATACAGTATACTCAATAATAATAATAATAATTATAGCTATTTAATCTTGTGTAAAAATGTGCTTTAATTATGTAATCCATACATTTTTGTTTCCATAGAAAACCTATTAGAATGAAGCAAATGCTTCTGGGAACATAGAGATTTTCAAGATTTTCTAGTTCTGTAGAATGAAATTTTTTTTTTAGGACACTGTGACACCTATGGTTATTCTTACTTGTCTGATAGTGAAGGAAAGAGCTTCTGTTTTCATTACAAGGTGTGATTGAGGAATTTTCTTTTCCTTTTTTCCAGGGGCTTCACTCTTGCCCTCACTTGGCCCCCGTCGGGCAGTCATGTGTCTGATGTACACCCAGGTGGACGTGTTGGTGCTAGACAGAGCGGCTAGGTTTTAAGTGTCTCCTGGCACATAAAAACAAATAATACCTGCTCCAGGTGGCTTGGCAGCCTCATGGAAGCCTATACACATGCACACACAGGGAAGGAAGAAGACTTTGCATCAGGAAGAACTAGTAAAAAACACTGGCCAGTGTGGTGTGAAAGACAGACAAGCTTTATGCTGGAGAAAAAAGCAAAAATATGTTCATAAAAGCATTATGACATGCAAACATCAGACAAGTCAGACATACGACGTGCATGTGTTACATGGGGGCTCGGGACCCACTTAAACTGACATTAACCATGAGGAAGCAGAGCCAGAAGTGCATGGTTTTTGAACCCAAATGACTCTTTTCAATTGCCTGTTCTCTAATGTGTCCCTGAACCTCTATAAAGCCTGATGTGTTCCAGCCACACTTCAGAGAAAAAAGCCATGATATTGAGCAGTTCTGGAAAAATAATTACCAAATTACAAATCAGACTATTGAAGCTCGTTATAAACCTATTTATAGCCTGTTATTGTTCTAACAGATCATCACAGTTGATCTACTAAACAAAATGAAATTTCAAACAATTAGGAATAAACATGCAGGCTTGCAAATAAAAGACAAAATGTGCACATTTGACTTACACAGGATTTTCATGTTTTTTTAAACAATACTATAAAAATATTATTATTGTAGTATAAAATAATAATAATTATTAATATTTGTAATTATTATTATTATTTTCTTTTTTTTATTATAGTTTGAGTTTCCAAATAATATTGATATTATTATATCATTTACTATTACACTTGAACTCCTTATTGTATAAAAAAAACCTAAGCATCTATTCTGTATAACATTGTAATATTTTATACGAATCTAATTTAATACAATACTTCCTACATGATGCTGTTTTTTACATAATAACAATATACATTTTATTTGAATATTTTAGTATTTTCTATAGTTGTGTAATCATTGTTTCGAAGTAATGCAACATACTGGGAAGGATTACACAGCATGCAACATATTAAAAATAATTAAGAATAAATGCAGCAAGATAACATCAAAAGACATACTATACAGAGCAATCCCAGCTACCAGCATGTCTCTGGTGAGCCAGTCAGCCATGCGAGTCCTGCTGTAGCTGCCCCAGCATTAAAATGCATTTTTTTGTCTGTCTTCTGTCTGCATAAAAATTTCTATTCCTTGCTGAAAGGATCCTACTTAGAGCCTTATAAACTCATTGTACAAGTTGAAGCATGATTTCGTATTTTAGTAGACTTTCTGTCAATAAATAAAAATGACCCCATGTGTTTTTCCTATATGTCAATATGTTAGAATATGTACCAATAAATATTTTTACACAAGAGCATTTTTTTTACATTCTTTTATTAGTTATACATCACAATTTCATTTCAGATCCAATGAATAGGAAATGGTTTATGCTGTGAGTGAATTTCCCACAAATCCACAATCAGGGAAACGGATGGCGGTATTGCAGCCGGAATGAACCGAACTTCCAGACATGCCTGAATAAAAATTGAGTGCGGGATGAAAGAAAAAAAACTCTATTCCTGCCTTCTTTGGCGATATCATGTCTGCAATAAACCATGTGGAATAATTTCTTTTATTCGTTTTACCGAAAGAGTCATGCTAATGAGACATGTGCCTGTCTGGAATTTTTCAAAACGTTGATCTCGTGTCCTCGTGGATTTCTTCCTACCCTGGAAAACATATAGATATACATTAGACTGGCTACTAAAATCTCCTTCAGGTGTGAACGAGTGTGAATGAGAGTGTGAATGCGTATAAAAGATGCCCTGTGATGTCTCATCTGGTGATAACGGCCGATATTCGGGGTGTATGCTCTGGTTCGGATAAAGTAGCTATTGAGATGCAATTTAATAAAATAGCTGATCAACTTTTTTTATGTTCAACACATATTTCCTACACATGCAGGGAAAAGTTAATTGCATACTTAAGACTTGACACATTTACAGTTTTTTCAGGCATGACATTAGCAGGTCAATTTGCCTATTCCAGTTGCCTGCTGCATTTTTGGTAACGATAAAAGTTTGAAAGTTTTAAGGCCTCATCACGGAAATCGCGCCAAATATAAACAATATTTGTTTATGGATCAAATAAAACATTAAAAGCCTAAACCTCCTTTTCTTCCAGTTCGTATTGTTGTGTTACTGTCCCGTATTGTAGAGTGTATTTTTAGTTAGTTGTACTATTGGGTTTTATTAAATCAGCTGCGAGGGCCCCAGACAGCCTGTGCCCTGCCAGAGGCCGAGAGCAGTTTCCTGCCTGTGTTGTGACGCAAGCTGGTCAGCCACACATGCTTTGCGCGCATACACACACACACACACACACACACACACACACACACACACACACACACTCGGTGCATAGAATGGGTTCTTTGTACTGATCTCAAGCACTGAGACTATTTTTCCCCTCCACACCCACAGATGCTCAAACACACAAACTGCCTGCCAGCCTGCTTTACTGTCTGTGTCTCCTACAAACTCTCCACTTTCGGCAGCTGCTGCCGAAAATACTGCAAAGTTGGGGTTGAGATTTGTTTCCCAAGCAATTTCACACAGCAAGCCCCTCACAGCCACGTCTGGTGCTGATGTGGTTTTTGTGCAAGCGTGACTTCAGAGAAACGCTCTAATTGCCATGCCTGTGAAAGGTGCATGCTGGGAGATTCGTAGTTAATGCTTTGACTTTCTCTGCCACAGTTTTCACCCCTCATTATGGACACTCTAGGCCAAAGAAAAGCACCTTTGGTGGATAAAGTTTCCCCACAAAGGCTTTATTCTCTGCATTCTTGGACAAATTGAATGCTGTGGGGGTCGGTGAATTGGCAATCTGGCTCACTGGCTCCCCCTTCAGGGTGCAGCCCACAAACAGATATATATCCAAGACTCCTACAAATTGGTGTGTTGATTTCTCTTTTAACCCCTATGAATAAATTAATAAGCAAACAGATGGAAATATAAGAGAGGGGGAGTGTAAATAAACAGGATTCACATCTTAAAGAAGAGGAAGAATAGGAAAACTGAAAAACAACATGATATAAATATTGATCATTAAAATAATTGTAATAAAACCTATTTGCCTCTCAGGCAAATCTATATTTATTTACAAATGCTGGTTCTTATATGATCTTTGCGGTCATAACAAGAACTTGACCATTACTAAAACAGTAATTATCAATAGTGTGTGCATCAACAAGGTTGCTCAACAATGTGAGGTACTAATTATGGGTTTATATTTATCTCTATAATTATATTTTATGAGTTTGACAGCAACCATGGAAAAACAATGTTAGGGAAATCATAAAAGTGACACCATCATCTGCATAAACTGGATCTGTTTTTCATACAAAGTTCTATATTTCTCACCTTCTGTTGAATTCAGTTTAGTTTTATGTATACAGCTCGTTTAGCAATGAACAATGCCACAAAACAAATTCTGGATGTAGTTTAGATCCTTAATGAGAAAACTAGCAGAGAAGCACATTCTGGACTTTCTCTCACCCTTTTAGGAAAAAAAAAGCATATAAAAGCCCTGGCCATCATGCAGAGTGTAAGAATATTAGCCAGTACTATTAATTAGCCATGTTTCTCTTTGAAGAAAGTCCAAAAAGCTTAAGAAATTGTTTTTTTTTTAGTGTGATGTGGACTCGGAGCAGTTGCACAAGTAATTAGGAGCTGGGTAGCTTGTTTCCAGAAACAGAGATAATGACTGGGTGTTTGTGTGGGTAGATGTGCAGAATGACTTCCAGGCTATTAAGGCGCCAGCTCGATTAAGCACCAACAGCCTTGGTGGACATGTGAACCATGTGATCCTGCCTTTTCCATTTTCTGAATATGACACGCTTTCATATTTATGACTTTGATTTACGTTAATATAACAATGGTTTTTTTTTTTGCCTTAAAATGGTTTATTTTGGTTAATAATTTGTTGATGTCAGACATTGTCGTCTATACAACAAACTAAAAATAAAAACAGAAAGACACGTTTTTATAGAAGTATATTTATATGAAAACAGAGGCCAATATGATGAAATATTATGCTCAGATTATTGTCAAAAAAATAAATTGTTATGAGCATTGTAAAAGTTTCACAAGCACCCAATTAAACTGTCCTCTATTCTTAAAAGAAAACTAGGAAAATGAGAGAAGAGAGAAAGAATTGCGGTTTGATCGAATATATTCATGGTGGCATTTCAAGCACTGCAAAGGCCGATGATAAAGCTGCACTACATGTATTATAGATGAGTATAGATGAGAGAATGAGTAGAGGTTAGCTTTTGTATGTACATTTTGTATATATTTCCTAATTTACACATTTACATTATTTCATTTGTACATATATGTACAGAAACTGATTATATTAAAACGCTTTTTAAATTCTAAATACAAAATTATTGACACCTCTAATAGATGGAAACAAATGAACCCTAGATTTTTACCGGCACACTTTAGGAGTATTAAGCACCATACAAATGTTTTACTTAAAACTATAAAATTATATTCAGTGTCTGTCAAAAGTTTGGAAACATCTAGTCTTGCCTGTTAATGCCTGTTAATTTTTTGTATACGCAAAAAGACTCAAGAATTGGACTGTAAATGACTGGAAGAAAGTTCTGTGCACAGATGAATCCAAATTTGAAATTGTTGTCTCTAACAGAAGAACTTGTGTATTGTAGGCCAGCAAACAGGAGCGAAGATGTTAGCAGACTGGCTTACACACACAGTCAAACATGGAGGTGAAAGCTTAATGTTTTTGGGTTGTTTGTGAGCAGGGAATGTTGGAGATTTATTCTTGGTTAAGAAATACTGAATAAAGGGGGGTTCCATTCCATACTAACATATATAATCCAATTCTTTTTGAACTGCAGCTAATTAGAACCAAATTCACCTAACAAAAAGACAACGACCCAAAGTATAACTTATTTGTTATTTAGGACAAAGTGTCCTCGATCATTGAATGACTTGACCAGACCCACACCTAAATCCTATTGAACTGCTCAAGGATAAACTGGATCGCAATGTCAGAAAGAAATAACTGGTAAAGAACACATTTAGCAAGTTTTACAAAAGGTATGGCAAAGTATTTCCGCTGCATGTTGTCCAGTTGTCATAGAAGATTTTTCACTTAGAATAAAGTTTAACATCTGTTCATTTATATATTTGTTTGGTCAAAGTAAATCTTCATAGTGTTAAATGTTGGATATATACATGCGCCTCTCAAAAACAATTAAACATTAGGCGTTTCCAAACATTTGACAAGCACAAATTTCCCTAAACATTGAAGCAAATGGAGAAAGAAGGGAAAGAGAAAAAGACCCCTGGAGATCGCAGGTCTAGAATTGCACAGGTTAATTTTGATTACATTCAAAATCAACTGCTAAAGACTACATTAAGGTGTTAGAACGCATTACACCAAAGAATCTCTTCCTGAGAGTATCAGAAAATGCAAACTTCAGTAATCATTAATAGATATACTGTACAAATGGTATTGATGTATTCAGGTGAGCTGGAAGTCAAACTTTCTGATGTAACCCTTGAAAGATATTTGATTGCATACTTTGGAAAAAAAAAGCACCTGATAGCTCAGTAAAAAATATGCAGGTTGTTCAGCGATGTGCTGGTGCTGTTTTGTAGCAGGTATACTTCAGGGGCTCTTGTGAACATTAATGGCACTAATAATTTCGTTAAGTGTCAGGACATTGGAAAACCTGCAGGCACAGCTGGCTGTATTTTGAGCTTTTAACAAAATGGTGAGCCAAATATAATTTAAAATCAACAAGGTTACGTTTAAAGAAACACAAAACCAATTACATGACTGTCTCAGCCTCTGAATCCTTTTGAAAAGCTGTGGCATCGGATTTGAAGAGCAAAGCTTTTTAAATGTATGAAACTTTGTTAAAAAATAACAGAAAGACGCTTGGGGCTGTTTTTCTTCAATGCAGGAGAAAAATAGTAATTTTTCAAGATATAGGCACTACTTAAAAGTCCCGAGCAATGTCCCTTTTGTCAAGCAGCAGAGGCAGCACCAGTTGTAGAGAATACTTTTATTTAAAAAAACATAAAATAAACTGGCATGCACAAACAAATCCTAAACACGAGTCAGGCAATGGGTCAGGTGACGTACAAACAGGTATTCAGGAAACAAGCTTGGGTCACACCCCAATATAGCAACCATGAACTGTGAGTTGAAATCCATGGTTGCCATGTATGTAGTCAGAGGTAAATTTGGGAAATGGAGTCAGATGTGAACAATGTTGTTGACAGGACAGAACCTGGTTAGAGTAGCTCACTCTAGGAGTAGATTTGACTCCCAGGATGAGGCTTTGGTTTCTCCGGATATCAGGGATAAAATTTGTGAAGCTCACGCACGCCGTGGGCTGGGATTAGGTAATCCTTGCAGTCAATCAGGCACTGTAGCTTTTCACATATGCAGTCAAAGGTGGTTTTAATTCATTTGTGATATAGACTCAGTCGTTCCATCTCAAAAGTTGTGAACTGGGAGTTAAAGTCCGTTGTGGCCATGTTTTTAGTCTGAGTTGCATTTTTGGATATGGAATCAGATGCTCAATTTGGCGCTGACATTCAACTTTTATGATTGAGTTCAAAATATCAAGTAAGTGCATGTGCCATTCTTTTGATATATTTATTTTCAGTCATGGTTATGAAGCATAGCAATAATTCCTATAGGACTCTACATATCCACCTAATGATATATGTACATTGATTTATATTTTACATAACCCCATCTATCCATGGAGTTAAACATAGACTTATATCATTTTGATAATGACCTTGAAAAATCTATTAATTTCAAAAGAAAAAATCACAAAGGTATATATATACACACATGGACACACTATGTACATATATATATATATATATATATATATATATATATATATATATATATATATATATATAGTGTGGAACCATAGTGTGGAACCATTTACCAGCATTGGAAACTAAGTAAGAGTGAAAACACGGCCAACCCAAAGCTGTAAGTGGTAATATTGCAGTATGCACTGAAATGTGTTCAGACTTGCTGTCAAAGTAAAAAGACTCTTGGCTGAATTAGGAGGTAAACTGAGAACATCAGTAACACCTATTAACATAAAAATGATCAGGGTTTCACTAGGCGGCAACCTACTTCTTCAACTTAGTCAATGAGTCATGGGTCTCCGTTGATCATCAGTTAACATCCTCTCTGGCAGGTTCCTGCATATCCCTGTTGGCAGAACATCCATTCATCTGGCAAAGCTTATTGGCCTCACTGATTTACATCCCATTCATATTACTGCTAACAGCCACAGATTAGGTGAACTTATAACATTGTATTAAATGTCATTTTATGTAATTCTCATTTCATGTTGCTCATGTGATACACTTCACAATGGTTAAGTGCGTATCAAAAAATCAACATGCAAATGTGCTTTTCCATGTCATTGTACATCTTCTTATTATGCACACTGGAGCTCCCTGAAGAAATCATTTCATTTCCAAATTCATCAGTTTGTTTTGGTGCAAGATGTGCCAGCAATTAAGCATTTGCCTATTGTGCAGATGAAGGTACTAATTTCTCTTTCCTGCCTGCTGCTCATTTCCTTTCTGTGTTGCTCTCGTCTGTTGCAACGAATTTGATTTCTGCATTCACTGTACGAGAAGTTACACTGCTGTCCCTCACCGCATGTCTGAAGAGAAAGGGGAACGTCTTCCTGAAGGACTTTCTGAAGCTGGCCCCCATAAAGCCATACACGATGGGGTTAATAGACGAGTTGGCATACGACATGCAGTTGGCCCACGTCTTGATCTTATACGTGGCATAATTGACCTTAAAGTTGGGGTAGAAAGACTGAAAGAGGACAAAAATTTGAATAGGACCCCAGCAGATGGTGAAGAGCACCACGATGACCACCACCATTTTGGAAACCTTGCTCCGGATGGAAATGGTTCTCTCTGAGAGCAGATGCACCTGAAAATAGATCAGTTTTGTCTTTGGCAAGTCTTGATCATACTTAAAATAAATGGAGCAGTATGTGGCTTAAAAGGCTGGTCTAGCGTATGACCCTAAGAGCAAATGAAGTTATGAATTATAGACAAGGGTTTCTTCATGCAATATCTTTTCTATTTGAGTTGCAGGACAGGCTCGACAAAAAACATTTATTAAAAAATGAATAGCAATAAGGAAGTTGACTGCTACTACCTGGTGGTTATTATCTACAGGCTCTACAGTTGGCTGGCCCACCCTCTTCAACATAAAGGAATAGCAGAATGAGATGGTCAGAACAGGCAGCAGGTAGACAGCTATGAATTGGTAGAGAATGAAGGCTTTTTCATGTGTCTTTGAGGGAAAGCGCTCCATACAGTACTGTCTTGGCCCATACCAGTACCCATCCTCAAGCCTTTGATACATTAAAATTGGGGTGGACAGAATGAAAGAGCCTGGAACAAAAAAAAGAAAAAATTATGTTAAAAAAAAAAAAAAAAAAGATAATAATTAACACCCACATTAATTAATATTCATACAATCAATTAATAAAAAAGCCCACATTGGCCATTATGAACCAACACTGCAGTTGGTAAGTAGCAAGATTCAGAACTGAGGATGAAGAATCTTTTTTTTCACCTTGAGTGTAATTGTGTTAATTTTTTTATTTCATTCCCAAAATGTCTTCTGAATGATAAGCTTAATATTTGGATATGCTAATTAATGCGGCAAAAATGGCAGTTAATATGAATAAAGTAAAGAAACAATCAAACAGTTACCATCAATAATTTGTAAGCTAGTAGTATAGGGACAAATGACTTATTACAGTAATTAATTACATTTATATTTTTCGAGAATTTAGCAGACACCTTTATCCCGAGAAGGTGAGGGGAAGGGGGCCTTGTTAAAGGACCCAGGAGTGGTGGCTTAGTGGTGCTGGGTTTTGAATTTACCTTTTTTTATCATCCAATGTCTTACCCACTATTAGTAAACTTTACATAAAATAAATGTAATATTTTACAAATATTTTACAGAGATCTTAATAACGATATTGTATGACATACCAATCCAGATGCAGATGCTTACAATCATGGCAACCCGTGACGTGCGATGTCGTAGAGATTTCAATGGGTACACAGTCACGTAGCAACGATCCCCACTCATTGCTGTCAACGTGATGCACGTGGCCTGGACTGTCACCTGCAAACAACCACAGCCATGCTTTCTTTCATCGTGGATTATAATAAAAGCCATTGCATCGAGAAATAGTCCAAAAGTTTCACAGAAAAGAGATAGACAATCTATTCTTCCGACAGACAAAAAGAAGGCTGACGCATGGAACGAGGATAATGCAACCTCTTTTTGCACAGTAGACAGAAAACATGTCGTGTTATTCATCTTTTTAGGGGAACTTGGAAATTGAATGGAGGGTTCAAGATCAAGTCTTATTACAGCTCAGGCAAATATTTAATTGAACCAGAGGAGCCAGTGCTTCCATTGTTAGGGCTGCAAATTATTCATACTAAAGTACCTATCAGTCTGTAGTCAATGAAGTGCTGAATAATATGATCTGAAATAGTATTATGAATACTATTTTAAAGGTGGCTTTCAAGCAGACATTTCCAAAGTAATGGCCTTAATATACCACAACACATGAGCTCTGCCTAATTATCAGTTCTAGTAGGATATAGCATAATGAATAGAATAAACCCTTTCCACTCAGTGTCGGAAAGATCAATGCCCACCATCTCCACCTTGCTTTTAACTAGATTTAGTTGGATGTGCTAATTCAAATCCTCCCACAGTAGCTACACTAGACAAAGACTTTAGGGCATAGGGGTGTCTGTTGTTTATCTGCCTGACAATTAATTATGTTTTTCTACCATTATAACTACCATGGACCTTTTAATAGAGAAGACAAAAGCACAATGCAACTGCCCATGCAGTGGCTAGCATTGTTTGTTGTCATTGTGTTGTACAGTCCACTTATCTTCAAGTGCACAGCAAAACTGAAAGGACACAATACCATTGAGTAATCTAACATGTCCTTTTGTTCACCATAAAGTTACTGTGTGTGCAGTGGGAGATTAGGAGGACAGTAACACATACTGTGACATTTTTCCTAACCAAAAGACATGGTTGAATAAAAATCTGGGTTTGGAAAGGGAGATTGGGGGAATTGCATTTTGTCAGGGGGAGAAATGTGTATAAAATATCTACATATATAAGAGAAGACTGTTAAATTAGCCAAGAGGGACTATAGGGCTACAAGTCCAGGAGATTGGATTACAACTAAAGGGGTTGAAACTGTATCACAAATAGTTGTTGCTTTCACAGAGATTTCCATGTACTATACATCTATCATTCTACAATGTTTTAACATTACTATCATCAGGTTCCAAGAAACTAAAGTAACATGCAATTACATAATATTTTGCTAAGGACTACTGTTTGTATTACTTGTATCCTAAATTGTACAGTATCTATAGTGTTGGTTTTCCCTTAACAGTTTGTTTACTAGCTAAACAAGTGTATAGACGATGCCATTACTCTGCCCTTCACATTGCCCTCCAGAACCTGGACAGAGCAAACATTTATGGGCAGATGTTGTTTACTGATTATAGTTCAGCATTTAGCATAGTCCCTGATCTTTAATCTCAGGGTGCTGAACTGGCCCACCTCCATCTGCAACTGGATTTTAGATGTTTGGCACCGAGAATCCAGATGCTGAAAAAGCCTTACATTGTTGCTGTTTACAATACAGATTGTATTCATGGTTCAATATTGAGTGTGTAGCCAAGCATGATGGTGAATACATCATAAAATTAGCAGACACTACCATGTCTTAGGTCTTGTCAATAATAATGATGGGGCTCCACATTGACAGAAGATTTGTGTTTAGGCACTGTGCTCTACCAATACCAACAATAACGTTAGGCTATACCTTCAAAAACCAAACGTAAAGCAATTTATACCCTGGTTTGTATTAATAAGGAAGTAGAGAACAGAGAATAGATGGTTTTACATGTTTGAAACTGCATGTCTCTGAAAAATATTAACTGAACATCAGAAATAGGGGGATGAGTTCTACAAAAGATATGAAAAAGCACAATGAATGACTGCTTCTGCTCTACCAACAATTGATTTAATTTAAACTGATTGTAGCATTTATAGATTTCTTTCCATCATGAGTATCCTGACTCACCTTGTCCAAAGATTATTGAATAAACTGAAATCATGTAGCTATAGTAATCTTGGCATGGGCACTGCCAGTTTCCAGAAAATCTTTTATCCTTTTGCACACTGAAAGATCTATGCATTATTAATGCATTCAAAGCATGCAACTTATTTATATTCTTTTTTTCTCAGTTTTTATTGTTCCTATGTACTCAAAATACAAGGCATATGAAAAATCTCATGTAGTTCATTCACTAAACTTGTAATGTCCTTTAATTATTATGAATGTCCTTATTGGAACACTTGCCTCAGACAGACCGAGATAAGTAATTTCAGTAATTATGTCTTCTTTATTGGCCGAGACAATAACATGCCCATTTATTCCTCTTTTCTCCAGAGAATTAATTGAATGGAAAATTCACAATCGATTCATAGATTCAGGTGACTCATTAACCAGCTGCTAATTTCAGATCGAGATCAATCTTCTGAAGGTGCCCACTGCTAAAAAGTTCTTCGTTACTTTATCCCAACACGTTCTTGCTTCTAAGCTTAAAAGACATTACAAGTATGTAGAAGTATGTCCCATACCATTGTATAAGATAAGGAATGTTTAATTTTTACCAAACATAGTTCAGGATTGTGTGATATTTGTAAGGAAAGAAGTCAATGCTGTCAGCAATGAAATAGCTGCCCACTCATCCCCAGCTTTAAATTGTTCAAGTTATTTTACTCCACAAAGCTCTGTGAAATCCTGTACTGTCATATTGTCATGGCAGGCCTGGATAAATGTCCTCAATAAACTGATTTACACACTTAGTACAGTGCTAATGCCATGATTACTGGTTTGACGTCCATGGAGGATGACAATAAAATGCACGTCCTTCCAAAGCTGGTGTAACGGCAATTTCTGTAAGTCACCTTGGAGAAAAAACAAAGCTGCGTATAAAGACCCATGTACTTATTGAGGCCAGTGGGTTAGTAAGCCAGAGACAAAAATCTGTGTGAAAAAATTACACCCAAATTTTTTATAGTGATTGATATAAGGGATATACATTTACCAGCCACATTTGCACAATAAGTCAAACTCAAGAGATGCTCAAACCAGCCTATCTGTCACCAACAACCACCCCATACTCAGTGTCATTGTAATCATGTTTGTTCCCCATTCCGATGTTAGAAGTGAAGGTTAACTAATCACTTAACCTGTAGCTGCATGATTTCATGCATTGCAATGCTGCCATTGGATTATTGCATTAAGTGATTGAATAACTGCATGAAAAAGCAGGGTTGTAGATGTTCCTATTAAAATGCAGAGCATATACATTATCATGGCAAGCCACAGAAAAATGAAGATATTTGTCCTCACACAGGAAGCCAGAATACATTTTTAGGGATTTATATAGATTGTGGATAAAATGTTATACTTAAATAAGTAAAAATTCAAATTTTACTGAAAATAAAAAAAAGGAAAAAGAATTTCTGAAGTTTAAGGAACAGAGATGCAACAGGGTTTAACAAAATGGCATTTATTGAGCACAAAAAACAAAAACAATGAAAGACAAATGGAGGGTGTTTAAGAAGAAATCCTAATCCTACTAGCTTCAAAAGAAATGTGTATGTGTGTGTGTGTGTGTGTGTGTGTGTGTGTGTGTGTGTGTGTGTGTGTGTGTGTGTGTGTGTAAAAAGAGTGTAAATGGTGTTATTCCACCTATTTTAATCTCTAGGGACCTTAATAAACTCTATGGCTACTTGAATTAAGTTCCCTTTTAAACGTGCTGTTATATTCCAAAGTTAGCTATGAATTGTTCTGTTCTTAAGGTCAGGACTCATCTCTTAGTCCCTGACTAAGTATTCAGTATTTACGACTCCATCACAACAGCTCTGAATGACGAAGCATGCTTCATAATTCATTATAACACTCATGCAGGCATTGTGCCTATGCTCCCAGGAGACAAACACATACTCCAGCTTTGTGTCCACTGCCTCAACACTGGTCTTCCTTAGAGATGCAGTGTCAGGTGTTGTTTGCCCTGACTGTGCAGTGATGCCCATGTTGAAATAGTGTTTGGTGTAGGCTGCATGCCTGATGTTTACCCTTGCATCATGTCAATGTTTTTTTCATCTGATAAAATTCTTTTGCCATGTTCAGGCAGTTTTACTTTTTGCATTGAAACTATCACTCTACAATCTGCTGCCTGTCACTTCTCTACAACTTAACTGATCAAAACCTTGGAAAAAATTCCCCCCTCAGCACCTCTCTACCACCATGGGTGTTTTGAGGTGTAAACAGATGGTCTAGGTGCCAATTATATCCAGAGGCATAACAATCCTGCTGTTTTGCGATGACTGGGTCCAATGACACTTTCCTGGCTCCACCAAGGGAAGTGTCCTCCCTCTTTACATACATTACAGCGTTAATTCTTACTGTGCTTTTGAAAAGAAAACTCAGCATGCAGCAAGTCTTATTTTAGTAACCTTCCAACCCGGTGTGTGGCATACATTATGGCATTTGCCAGTCAAAATCAGCCAGGTATTGAATTTCAGGAGTATCAACACCTGCTGAAAATGCACATAGATATTTGCAGCTGCATCAAAAGTCCCATTGGACTTGTTGGAATTAGCCTAAGGCTAAAGCTCAAATTCTACCGAGAGATCATCGGCGTCTCATCCAGCGAGACACAAGATTTAACTCGTTGTAGAAGTGTGGCTTTTGCCACAAAAGAAAAAATAGTTACCATAAACATCCCGCTAGGGAAGTATGGTGCCCTAAAAAGAAGAGGAGACATGTGAAGGCTCAGTGTGAAAGTAGAACTCATGAATGTGAAACTACTAGAAATTGAGGAAAGGTCAAAACAGCCCTCACAGTCATCTTCCCGGTTGTAAGTCATCGCTAACACCACACTATTGCAGATTCCTCCACAGTAAATATTTTTTCCACAAAATAAAAGGAAATAGCTCGAACCACAGACATGGTTACAGATGCCTTTCGGTTTGGCTCCATGGATTGAGTTGCTGATTAAAACTGTGCCCCTTTATTTGAACCTGGTATGCCTTCAGGCAGAAACTGTTCTATAAACTTTATCAGGATACAAAGTACTGCATGGTTTCTAAAATACTAACATTTCTACTAGAACTAAAAGTCAACAGAATTTCCTGTCTCTAAAGAAGGTGTATGATGTTTCTCCACATTACAGTACCATGAATGGTGTCTCACTGGGGTTGCAAAAACTAGTCACTGCCTTTCAGAATAGATCAAGGCAGTCTGATCCTTAACAGCATCCCTTATAGCCCGATTCTGGATGTCAAACAGAAATCCAACAGACTGTGTTTTTTTTGGGGAATCATTTTAGCAAAAAATATGAGTGGGCAACCTAAACACCATAAAGATATTCTGACCCCGAACTGCCCACATTTCCATCACCTACTATTGTAAATAAATTGTACAATGTTACACAAACCAGTTGAGGAATCATTTTGCACAATGCGCACTATATAATACCGGTACTCTATATTAACTCGATGATACTATTAGGATGGCAGTGATTCAATTATCAGATTGGTTTCGATTAGCACCTTTTAAGGAGTGTACAGGAGCAAATCGCTCTTTATATGTCAATGGCCATAATGTGCTACAATACCTGAGCTGTGCCTTATTATAGACTATGTTGAAACATTTGCAGGTAAGCAGGAAAACCATCAAAATGAGTGAAAGACTGATTACTGCACACTCTAACCCCATGGACTGGAAAAAAAATCAATGCCCACCATCTCTAAACAGCTTGTAATTAGCTTCATTTGAATTTGTTAATTCAGTTCTCCCACAGTTAAGGATATGGTGAGATCTGTTATTTAGCAACTATTCTTTTTCTTTTAGTGAAACTGCTAGGAAGTGTTTTGTAAAGATGAGCAAAATCACAAAAAGAGATGACTATACATCATTTCTTGTTATTGTGTTTTACGGTTCACTTATCTTCATATGCACAGCAAAATTACAGCACTGCAGAACAGTAAATGCCATGTATTGTATAATACAAGTCGGCTTTAAGAAAGTCCTCCGCATGTTGCTTTAAACATAACAAGCATGTGTAGTGCAGTACAGCACAAAAGACTTTGAGATATTTGTAATATCGTATAGTTTTAAATATGTTCCCGATCATAATAGAGGAAAACCTGACATTTTGCTATTTCATGCACCCCTAATCTTTCTTTCTCTTGGCCTGGCAAATCCGTTTTATGAATTTTAAACTACTGCTCCCGAAAAACACCCTGCTGTTAGGCTGTGACTAAGAAGTGACTCACTTATACGGATATCTACACAAGGCAGGTGAATCACAATCCCCTAAATCCTCCAGAAGACATAAATGAATAACCCCACCGTTCACACACTTATTTATAGTTGCTGAAGATTGTGTGCTCATCTGTCATTCAATAACTGTTAGCTCTGGCCTGCCAATTTGACTGGTCGAACATTGTTTTAAGAGAAGCTTTATTTTCTATACAGAATTTTTTTAATATGTCTATCACTTTGCTTGTCTGAGCCTGCAACATATAATTTTTACCACCAATTTCAGCGTTAGACTCAGTGGCATCATGGATATGAGAATTGAGACTTGTCATGAATATAACTTTTGACCTCAAGTATGAAAGCTTGTTGGAAGAAAAAGAAAATGAAAAACGGAAACCATTTTCCAAAGCTTATTCTTACGGCCGAATTGGAGAAATGCTGATATTTAGTATAGTTTTTTATTTACTTAACATGCTTAAATAACATCACAGAATATGTAGATGATGCAATTCGAATTGAGCACAGGTTTACTTCAGGTTTTTTTTTTTTTTTTTGTATCATATTAGAATTGCTTGCTATACCAACTCTTTTCTGAAAGCAATTATTGTCATGCAATTTGCTGTCAGCTGCATCACAATGGTGGCAGATGGCTCAAAAAGTGCCTTAGGTAGTCTGTTAAAAAATACTCAGCATAATATGTTGTGGATTTTGGGGAGAATAAGATGATGAAAATATTGCTTCTGTAGAAAAACATGGATTTAATTCAGCACTGATTTAATAAGAAAAACACAATAACAATTCAAAACCATTCAACACTATTTTTTTTTTTTATTAGCCTGCTGAGAGCAATGTGCGTGCATACCTGCTGCAGAAAAGCAACAAATTTGCACATGAAGTCACCGAAGATCCATCCAGGGAGAGGGTAGAGGGTAGCCGTGAATGGCACGCAACACACCAGGAAGATGATGTCTGTGGCAGCTAGGTTAGCTGAAGAAGAAAACAAAGATTTAATGAGAGTTTCTTGTGTGTGTGTGTGTGTGTGTGTGTGTGTGTGTGTGTGTGTGTGTGTGTGTGTGTGGTACATTTGTTCCTTTGATAAACTTGAAATGCCAAGAACAATCATTGCTGTAAAACCTTTTACATCCAACGCTCACTTTAACAAAAAACGAAATACCAAATCTTTCTTGTAAAAATCCACTTTTCTAATGATATTATTGCGATTCTCTTCATTCATTTTGCTTCTGAAAAAAATCTAATAGCACTGCAGATGTTACAGTAAAGGGTAAAGTACAGTATAATTTAATTTGAAATGAAGTGGCCACAGGAGCTGAAAAAGTGTGCAAGATTATTTTCATAATCATATCCTGTGCATGAGAAGAAAACAAATGATGCATTCAAGATTTTGGAACCATTAACAAATTGTTGTGTGCTGATCTGTGTTGATGAAATAACACGCAGAATTATTTAAGACTTTTTTCCCCTCACACTGCTGTGAACTAAAACTTACCGATGTAGAAGTTGGTAGCGGTCCTCATCTGCCTGTGCTTGGAGATCACATAGATGACTAGTAAGTTCCCTACGAGTCCAACCAGCATGATGAGCGAGAAGAAGAGTGGCACCAGCCAGGCGTCAGTCAGAAAAGGGTGCTCACCTTCTTCCACCTCCTCCAAGGACAAGTTCATTGAAGAATCGTTCAGCATCTCGGAAGAGTTCCACACCTCACTGGAGAACATGGTGGCTTGTAGGATGTATAGCAGCACGGTTCACAAAATGGCTTATCTGAAAACTTATCTGCTCTTCTCTTCATTTCTCAGCTTCCTAAGCTGCATCTACTCTTTGCACTCTGCGTCCAGGCAAGTTTGCATCGGCTTTATACCGAGTCTGAATACACGTGGGCATTAGCAGGGCTGGAGAAAAGAGAGCTAGGGGTCTCCTAGCAACAGTTTGGGGATAGGCATTGCATATGTAGTGCCCAATTCGGAGAGAGTGGGGTAGAGGGAGAGAGAGAAAGAGTGAGAGAGAGAAAGGGGTGGCATACAAATGGCAATACAATTGTATTATATATATAGTATGCAAAATATATAGATGACAAACAGCACTCATTTATTTTGGATTAATAGCAAGGTTGGCTGATTATTGTTTACCATGATCTGAAAATAAATTCAGTATTACTGTTAGTACTATTATTGCTGTACTACAATATTATTATGCTATACGTGCTAATGACCTCAAAATACAGATGTGTTGCAAATTATAGGAAAATCTAACCTGCTTGTTGACAGACCATTCTTGTTGACAGTCTGATCACGTCTTTCACTGACATTCTCACCTGAAGCATGGCTGGGGTTTTTTTTGTTCGTTTTTTTTTTCTTACATATTACATACTACTACACAAGCCTTATAATTTTTACTGATAGATGCAGATGTCACTTTAATCACAGTTCCCATCAAAACACGGACTTTGTGTGGATCCGTCAACCCATTTTCAAAGACCCATTGATTTTCTTCTCTTCTTGTCATCTAAATCCAATGTCAGCATGCCTCAGCGGACAGGGAAATGCTTTATTCTTAATTGTAGTATCCAGTACACCTATTTGGAGGAATTTCTGAATTAGTTATGATCTGCCACGATTCAGCGCGAAAAGAAAAACCCTCTCCAATGACACCATATAGAGGAGAATACAAGGATGTTAACCGCATTAAGGCAAGTCATTATTATACACTCCATCTAGACGAATCAACAGATCATCCGATCATGCCAACCTGATTTTGAAACACTTTTTATTTCTATTTATACAAAACACTATTTATTTCAGGCCTCAATAAGGTCTCCTGGTGGTGTAGTGGGTAGGATGCGGCGATCCCCGGTCAGGGAACCAACCCCAGCCACTCTTAGTGCTGGTCCCAAGCCCGGATAAATGGGAAGGGTTGTGTTAGGAAGGGCATCCAGTGTAAAAACATGTGCCAAATCAAACATGTGGATGATCCGCTGTGGCGACCCCTGATGGGAGAAGCCGAAAGAAAAAAACATTTAGTGCCTCAATAGTAATTATGTGAATAAAACCTTTGTACTTTATGAATGATGTACATTTCTTTAACTAATTTTCCTATGTACAGGATACAACACAAAATATATAATAGGTAGGTTGATTTGTTTTTTGTTATGTCAGTTAGTAAACGATTATTATCCAAATGTATTATCCAAAGTTAATATTAATAACATTAATATTCATCCTTAAGTTGTCTAGAGGAGAGTGACCTCCAGGCTTATTATCAGCGCTCAGTAAAAAGCCTGTATTTCTGATAGTATGAAGGTGCATTAGTGCCTATGAAATGAGCAACTTGGACATCTGAAAGGCACCATCAATGATAAAAGATATATCTTCTTTAAGGAAGCCCTTGCATATTTCAGAAGGACAATATTAAACCGCATACTGTTTCTATGCAAAAGCATGGCTTGATAATGGTTTGGCTTTCACCAATTTAAAATATTTGGCACATCTTGAAACAAAAATATGTCAAAGAGGACTCAGGACTGTTAAGCAGTTAAAATTTAGACAACATTCCTCTCCCAAAACTCCAGCAACTGGTTTCCTCAGTTCCCAGTGGTTTTTGAGATAAGTTGTTGCCATCGATTTCAAAATTACCCAATTTTTTCCCTTAAATTCTTAGTTAAAATTAACAGTAACCACTTAACATTTGTGTTTTTTATGTTAAATTGTTAATAAGATATGGGTTTATGAGATTTGCAAATCATTGCATTTAGTTTTTATTTACATTTTGAAAAGCAGCCTAACTTCATTGTAATTGGGCTTGTAGTATTGTGTGGCAAATTCTAAGATAAACTGTATTATAATGACTATTAATATGACTATGCCTTTAAAGCTAAATGTTTGTTAATATTTTATATTTTAAGGTGATATTATATACAGAAATATTAAAGATCATTTAACGATTAAGCAGCAATATACCTGTGGTGGCTTGGCTGTATTTTTCCACAATTTACATGCTGTTATGTTTCTTACCCATCACTCACTCTTACTGCTCCTGCTCTTATGCAATTGCTATGAACTACATTTTTAACAAATATTTCACAGAACAATGTTTAATTGTTTACTTCCTTTTTAATTCATGATAAATGCAAAAGGGAACATAACATTCAATGTGACTTTTAGCAGGAGAAATAAACACTTAATTTTATTTTGAAATTACAAGATGTACAGCACAACTATTAACCACTTTATTAGGAAGACATGCAAAACTGCACATTCATGCAGTGATCTAATCAGCCAAACATGTTTCTTTCATCTTGAAACCGCTAATCCCTTGGGACATTCACACACCGCAGTCTCAAGAGTGTACGCCAAATGGTGCGAAAAACAACAACAAAAACACTGAATGTGTGACAGTTCTGTGGATGGAAACACCTTGGTAATAAGAGAGATCAGAGGAGAATGACCAGGAAGGATATAAGAACTCGGTACTGTACAACAGCATCTCAGCATGGACAAAACATTCAACCTTGTGGTAGATAGCCTTCAGCAACAGAAGACCACATCAGGTTCCACTCCTGTCAACCAAGAAGAAAAATCTAAGGCTGTCATTGGTACAGGCCCTTCAAATTTGGACAGATAATATTCCTTTTTCACTCTGGTCCTGTTTCATTCGACTCAAACCTACCGTTTTCTAAGTCTGTGTTTTGGATATTCTCAGATTCCTTGACTGACAGGAGTCTAATCTGATGTGGCCTTCTGCTGTTGTTGCTCATCTACCAGAAGGTTTGACTTTTGGTGCATACTGAGATGCTTTTCTGCTCAGCAGGTTGTAAAGATTACATTCTTGACTTACTATTGACTTCCTGTCAGCTCAAACCATCCTGGTCATTTTCCTTTGATAGCACTTAACAACAGTGTTTCAGCCTGCAGACCCTCCAATCACAGAATGTTTTTTGTTTTCTGCATCATTTTGTATAAATTCAAGAGAATGTTATGTTTTTGTTACCAAAATCATGCCACGGTTATCACAGTGTCGCAGAGATCACATCCCCATTTATCCCCATTCTGACATTTTTTTTGTTTTTTTTTTTGCATTTGCACTTACACAGAGCAATTTACAGTAATATTTAGACAACTGAGCTGTTTTGGGTTAAGGGCCTCACTCGGGGGCCCAGCAGTGGCAGCTGGGATCTGAACTCAATACCTTTTGATCAGATGTCCAGTTTTCCTAAACAATTCTACCTAAAGCACTTAAATCCTATATGCCTGATTTACTGCATTGTACTGCTGCCACATCACTTGCCAATTAGAATGAATGTATGAATGAACAAAGGTGTACAGATATTCCTATAAGTGGATGGTGAGTGTATGTAGTCTATTCTATGCCCAAATATCTGTGAACCAAATCATCCAAGCTTTGACTTTTTGAACATTAAGATAGTATAAATAGAAAAACATTTGATACAAATAATTTTAACATTACATGAGGTTGTGTTTGATGATGACGGTGATGATGGTGTTTGGTGATGACCTAAATCTTGCGTTAGTGTAACGATGAACTTGCAAAAAGGTTTGTGATCCATATTATTGTTGCTGCTAAAACAACATTACAGTGACCTATTATCTTGAAGAAGCTACCTTATAAGATACATTCCCTTAGAATGCTTAGAAGTTTAGATGTTATACCAGGGAGAATCAAGGATTCCTGCATATGCGAGTCAGTAAAAGTATGAGCCCACTTCTCTCAAGGTATCTTGTAATCTGCTGCCACACTTGAATAGAATTACAGTATAAGGTATAAGCTTCTTGAATATAAATAAGTTACTATTCCTGCTGTCACATATAATAAGACATGACAAGAAAACTGGAGAGCAAATACAGGAGTCCACATAGTTCTGTATGTCAAAGCAGTTGTGAAACAATTCTCAGACAAACCTAGTATAGCAGGCACAATTATAAAATATAATATTTGACCCAGCAAGGCCACCCTTATTAGTTTATGTCTGCAAGGTCTTTTTGATCTGTCATTTTCTCTTTTTTTGCCACACCATTTAAAGCTTGAGCCATGTAATTATAAAGGCATTCATAAAGAACAATTTAATGAACTGAAAGAATCATTGAATTGTCATGGCTGTATTTTTTCTAAGAGCTTGAGTTATGACTTGTTCCTCTTACAAGTGCATTAATCTTAATACCTTAAATTTCTTCAGTTATTCCTTAACCACAGAAATTGTTGCTTGCACCACTGTTTTTTATGTTATCCTCTTAACAATACTCTGATATTGGGCTAGATGGCAATTTTCAAGAGAAGTTTTCATAAATTTTGTATAAAGGGACACAGATATTTTCCCTCATGCAGAGGTGCCAAAAGTACACACATCCTTCACTCAAGTAGAATATACTTATACAGATATGCATGTTGTAAAAGACTCTGGTAAAAGTTGAAGTTCTGACCACACTCAAGTTAAAGTTTGGGCTTTGACATGTACTTAAGTAAAAAAGTAGCCATTACTACTACCTGTTTTAGTGTCACGTTGGTAACTGGATCTCATATTAATATATTAAGACAAAAGACTTACAAATTGTGTTATATAAATTAATAGATCAAGGCTGAACAACCACCATATAGAAGACAAGCAAAGAAAAGATAATGATGATCAGGTTATAAGGAATGTCTCTGTTCTCAGTCATGACTTCCTCTGTCTCATCCACATTAGCCCCATACTCCTTTTTGCCTTGTGGCTTGCTCGTTGTTAGCTTCGTAGGCTAGCCTACCTCTGTGGTTCGTGATAGCCAGGAAATGATACACCAGTGGTAGATTGAAAAAGCCACGCAATCACAAGAAATAGGTTGATGGACTGAAAGCGCCGAGAAACGAGAAGAAAAATATCAATCATGTAACTAAATAAAAAAATAAAAAAAAGGAATGAGTCTGTTTTGAAAATGTAGGAGGAAAAAAGGAGAGATATTTGTGTTAAAAATTTAATGAGTGAAAGTAAAAAGTCTGAAAAATAAATAGTGGAGAAAAGTACAGATACCAGAAAAATAGATTCAAGGTCATGGAGACAATTTGTAATCACAGCTGAATGCCTGAAGATAAGAACGCGAAAGACAAACTGAGAACTATTAGAGAAAGGATGGAAGGCACACAGACTAGTATAGGGGCAAAGTTTAATTACTTTCTTCAAATACACATTTTTTTACATAAGTGCATTAAATATTTTTATTCTGCCTTTGCATTAATCACTCTTAAATTGTTTCCTTAGGGCAGTATGATAAAAGCGATTAACGGTTCTTTAGTTAGTCAATCTATACCTGCACAGCAGTAAGATATGGGGTGAGGTTCTGAAAAAAAAAAAATGGAGATTTATCTTGAAGCATGAAGTGTGACATTTCTGTAGTGCCTTTAACCCAGTCTCAGAGGGAAAAATTTTTATTATGTCAGAATTGCTAACCCTTACATTCTCAAACAGAAGAAGCTCATCTGATACCAAATCATGCAAAGACCAAATAAAATTGCTCACGGCACAAGGAAGCAAGGAAATTATTTCAACTTTTAAGACAGGCGAGACGAATCAGAGACATGAGCTGTTAGAGAAAAGTGCAATCTCCCATAAACACTGTCAATAAAGATAGTTGGGCGGAGTGGATGTCTTGACATACTGCCTTTGTATTATTTGACAAGCGAGATTTGACTGCAATTTGTTTAAAATCAATGTGCAATTGATGTGCTGGTGCTGTCACAATGCCACTATAGACAAGTTTGAATTTTATTTGCAGTTTGCAAGTTGTTGCCACATATTAATCGAATCATTTTTGTCATGTGGTCAAGTCATCAATCATGTGAATTATTTGCTTATAAATATTCATTTATCCTGTGGTGGACAGTAACGAAGTAAATGTAATTTATTACTGAACGTAAGTCCCTTTTAATACTTCCTGTACTTATTATCTGTACTTTACTAATGTATTTTCTTTTGAGGAGACTTTAAATTCACTACATTAAAAATTCAAATATCTTACTTTTTACTCAACTACATTGTGCGAAATTATTCATTGCTTTTTATTTATGAGTGGATAAAAGCTTAACTGGTCAAGCCCTCAGGAAACCACCAATCAGGGTAGAGAACACGCTCTGTTTTGAACTTGTTTTGATTGTCGTTTGGTGGTGTCTACTTATCACCAACATACAGTTTAGAATCAGTTCAACAGCAAGCAGAACATTTTAAGAGGAATAAATGATCTCCTGATTTTAACTTATTTGTGCATTTTTTAAGTAGTTGAAAAGAAGGTTTTGGGATCAAGATAATTGCATTAGATATCAATCAGTGTTTGACTCATTAATATCATTCAATTAATAGATTGGCATGCTGAGACTAACATTAAAATCTTTTTACTATAGACTGAGTTAATCAAGCAAGAATCTTCTGGCAAAAATGATAACAGGAACATTATAGACATAATTGAAGGCAAATACTTTTGTTCTTTTACTCGAGTGAAATTTTAAAGAGAGCACTTTTACGTTTATTGGAGTATTTTATCGAGTGTAGTTCTATTATTACTCAAGTATATAGTTTGTGTACTTCGTCCACCACTGCAAATATTTAATATTCAGATTTATAAAGACAGTATTCAATGTTTGTACTTGAAATATTGGAAATGCAGTATGTTATTTAAACAGCTTTGGTCCTCAGTTTTCTGAGGCACAATTAAGCAGACAGAAGCTTGGGAGAATTTACATAATGCAAGCATAAATAACCTCAAATAACATGGACTTCTGCGGAAAGTCGACATGATGCAGAATTACTGAACTCAATCAACCTGCTTGAAAACAAAGAAAATATTTTGAAACTAATTGCTCTTTATTCTAATCTGGAACTGATAAATGATAATGTAGCCTTGTTACCAGGTCACACAGATAAACATTTTATTTGTACTGACATTTTTTTGCTGCTATATTTGTGGGTAAGTGTTAGTGTCAGTTCCTTTTCAGAGGGATTCAGCTCTGCAATTGTCATGCGTTTAAGATGCAGTAAAGAGTTTTGAAATCCTTGCGTGACATCAACAGAGAAACAGCCCTCAGAGTGTACAAACAAGTTTCTGCATAAATAAATTATAAAAAGTATTATCTGTCAATACCAAAAGTCCGTAATTACTCAAGAAGGTAAATTATTCATCGAGTTTAGCACAGAAAAAACAAGCGTAAACAAACATAATTTGTTTTCCCTGTAAAAAAGCAATCTTTTAGAATAATAAGGACATTCAGATTAAATCACTAATAAATACAAGCATTAAAACACCCATACAAATGGAAATCAGTGGCAGAATTTCAGCCTTTCCAGGTTTTCTCTTCATTTCTATAGTTATGGCATTTTCCAATATGGAACATCTATTCACCCTAAAATCTATAATTGCACCCAATGCTCATAATAATTCCGTGGCATAAAATAAAATATATATTAGGTTCAAAGTATCGAAGGGAAGTTTGCCGAAAGCGTGGGTGGCTTTGAACAGTGTGGTATTTATTAACATTTATTAACCAGTGGATATTGCCATTTTATTATTAGTCGCATCGTAATGGATTTCTGTCTATGTTTCAGTTTTTTTTCTCTTCCTTTTATATGATTTTTGTACCATGCACAATTTAGCAAATGTTGCTTGATCAACTCCCTCCTTTTTAGAAATGAAATCCGTGGGAAGCATGATTTAAATTACATCAAGTTGTTGTACAGCTGAATGATAAGGATGTGAGTAATTAGACAAATCCCACACCACACATTATGTTGCCCTCAGGCTGGCCAGGCACATCCGCAGTGGCTTGGTGACCTACAATGCTTCAACCACATCTCCTTACTCCTGAATGGTCATGCTTAAAGCCACTTCATCCACATATACAAAATGTGTGATGTTTTATTTGCCTCCGGCTATAGTCTGTCTGAGACAGTACATCTCCCTACCCTGTTGCTTAAACGCTATCACTCACTGCATTTAGATGTTGACTTTGATCTGAAGCCTACTCTCTACATTCAGCATTCCTCAGAGGCTCTTTCTTATTTAATCAAGCTAATAAAGGTTGTTCTATTTGGAAGTGGTATTTTTCTGGGTTACTAATAACCCTTTTAAACTTATAAGAGCGTTTCTATTTATGTTGACAGTTTGGTATCCTGATAACAGGAACGGGAAATTGATTTTGGTGACTTTTTTAAGGCAAAATTCAGAGATATAATGATTGAAATATTAAATGCCATGCACGGTTTGAAATGATGTCGCAATTAGAAATTTTAGGAGTTTAGCAAAATACTTGAATAAATAAAAACTATAAAGCAAATTCTACCATTTATGATAATTTATAATCACTTAAATATTATATTTTTAGGCAAAAAACTAACTAAGTGCATTAATGTCAACTCTCTGGCTACCAGGGTCCTGCAGTTAAGCAACCAGTTATCCCAACTCCAAGAGCAGCCTCAGGCTCCACCTCCTGCTGTTGAACCATATTTACATAAGCCTAAACTACCTCCTCCCCAGTGCTTCTCAGGAGATCTCAGTGCATGTCATGGGTTTTTGACACAGTGCTCTCTTACTTTCTAGTTACAGCCCTCTTCATTTCCCAATGATCATTTCAGAATCGCATATATCATCACTCTTTTTACAGGCAAGGCGCTGAAGTGGGTCACGGCCGTGTGGGAGTCCCAGGCTGTATCAGTTATGCCGCCTTTTTTGCCGAATTTAAGAGGGTTTTTGATCACCCCGCGGCCGGCAGTGGTTGGAACAATCAAGCTCTCAAGACGGCTTTTCTTCTGTACTTCAGGACGAACTGGCACCCAAGGACATTTCTGATTCCTTTGAGGAGCTAATCGAACTATCCACGGGCCTTGACAATCGGATCCGTAAACGAGAGTTCAGATACCGCGCCTCACAAAAGCCGAGTACGATCCCACTCAGTAAGAGGGTACTTGGCAGACACAACACTTGCCTGACCCAGAGCCTATGCAGTTAGGCAATGCCAGGCTGGTGCCTCAGGAACGAGAGCGTCGTCTTGCTGTTTCTACTGTGGGAAACCCAGTCACTTTCGTGCCTCATGCCCAGAGCTTTTGGGAAACGCCAGGCCTGCCATAGCTGGAAGAAAGCTGTGACGGGGCCTTCAGGTTTCTCCTCATGCTCAGCACAAGGAATGTCTTTGATGGTTGAAATCAACTGGTCGGGGAAGGCCAGGTACTGGTTTTGGTGGATTCAGGGGCTGCAGGTAATTTCATGGACCTCGTCTGGGCCAGAAGCCACCAGATTTATTTTGAATCCCTCCCGGTTCCCCAAGTTATCACTGGTCTGGATGGGTGACCTCTAGGACCGGGAAGAGTACTTCCACCTCTACAACTCACCATAAACCAACATCACAAAACCCTTTAATGGTACCTTACCTAATCCCCGCACATTCCCCTCATTCTTGGCTACCCCTAGCTGGTCCTCCATAACCCACTCATTGATTGGTCTAAAGGCACCATCTGCAAGTGGGGTCTCCGGTGTGAGGGTACCTGCCTCATCAAGAAGCATGAGACGGTTGAACCAGAGAAGTCGGAGCCCATCAACCTTACTCATACCTATGCTGTATCACTCCCTCATAACTGTTTTCAGTAAGGACCGGGATCTACCACGGATCTATGGATGAATATATCAAGGAAGCCCTGACGCCCCTCCACTTCACCTGCTGAAGCCGGGGGTTTTTTTGTTGGGGAGAAGGATGGGGGACTTCATCCATGCATTGACTACTGTGGCGTCAACAAAATCACCATTCGTAATCGCTACCCTTTGCCTTTAATGACCACAGCTGTGGACATACTACAAGGAGCCATGATTTTCACCAAGTTAGATTTACGCAATGCCTATTACCTTGTTTGAATCAGGCAAGGGGACGAATGGAAAACCATTCGCATTCAACACTACCATTGGTCATTATGAGTATTTGGTCATGTTGTTTAACCTTACAAATACTCCAGCAGTGTTTCAAGCACTCATAAACAATGTTCTAAGGGATAGGTTAATTAAATTTGTCTTTGTCTACCTGGATGACATTTTGATATTTTCCCACACTCTATCTGAACATGAAGACCATATTTAGGCTGTTTTCGCTTGGCTCCTGGACAATCATTTATATGTCAAGCACGAAGAATGCGAGTTCCATGTTACCCAGGTCCAATTCTCGGTCCAGCGCTTCTTGGGGTTTGCCAATTTTATCAATGATTAATCGAGAATTTCAATGGTCACCAGAAGCGTCCACAGCCTTTGGCACCCTCAAGCATCTCTTCATGTCTGCTCCCATTCTTACTATCCCGGATCCAGAGAGACCATTTGTCGTTAAGGTGGATGCCTCTGATGTAGACGTGGGGGCAGTCCTCTCCCAGAGGGGGTCAGACAACAAGGTGCATCCTTGCGCCTTCTTCTCAAGAGTTTCTGGCTGTAAAGCTGGCCCTTTAAAAATGGAGACATTGGCTGGAGGGGGCCCAATAACCTTTCCAGGTGTTCACTGATCAAAAAAACCTAGAGTTTCCTGCAACAGTCTTAACTCTCACCAAGCCCATTGGTCTCTTTTTTTCACAGGTTCTAATTTACCCTCACATACCGCCCTGGGACCAAGAACCTCAGGCCTGATGCTTTATCTCTTGCATTTTCTTTCCCAATCGAGGAAAAAAAAGTTTCTACCATTCTCCCCTTGACCAAGATTGTCACTCCGCTTCAATAGGATATTGAGTCAACAGTCAGGAACTGTGTCCCCACTGAAGGGTTCTAGACTGACCTGTCACCCAGGGGTGGCCCGTACCCTCGAGTTTATAGAAAGAAGATTTTGGTGGCCATCCATCTGGAAAAACTTTAAGGGTTTTGTGGCCACCTATGTCAACTGCTTTCAGTCCAAATCATCTCATCAATCGCCCCAGGGAAGGCTCCACCCATTACCTATTTCTTATAGGCCCTGGTCCCATATATCCATGGACTTTGTTACTAGACTTCCCCGGTCTCAGAGGAGTACTATGATCCTGGTCATCATGGATAGGTTCTCTCAGGTTTGCCGTCTTTGTGCTCTAAGGAGACGGCAGAGCTGGCCTGCAACCAAATATTTCAAATCTTTGGTATATCGGACCGGGGTCCACAATTTGCGTTATGATTTCGGAAAGCCTTTTGCCAACTTAGTGGAGCCACTGCTAGCCTGTTCCACCCCGAATCCAATGGTCAGATGGAGAGGGTCAACCAGGACCTGGAGACAACCCTGAGGTGCATGGTTCTCCTCCTCCCATATTTCCCAACCAAGAGCCTGAGGTTTATGTCCCATCGGGCCAACAATTCGTCCGCCATTGCCGCCTCACCTGGAAACATGCTCGGGCCAAGCTACTTCAGGTCGAAAAGTTCAGAAATGGACAAAGAGTCTGGCTATCTACAAAGAACCTACCCCTTCACCTCGAAAACCCGAAAGCTTTCTCAATGGTTCATCGGACCATTCAAGGTTGTCAAGGTTGAAAGTAAACCCGGTTACTTGAAGTCTACAACTACCACGCTCCTTGAGAATGAATCCTACCTTTCATGTCTCCTTACTAAAACCCTTTCTCTCGTGTGTTTTCTCATCCACTGTTGTAAGTTCCTATTGCCCTCCTATCCTGTTTTTGCTTTGTGTTATTTTGTCCCTGTGGTGTGTTGTTACTTTGCCTGAGGTTTTTTGTGTTTTTCCTTTCATCTCTTGGGACATTGGCTCTGAGTCGCCTTCCACTTCCAGGATCGCGTTCGGCTTGCAAAATATGCGCTCATTGGTGTTCTCTCCGTTTCTTCGATAAATATTCTATTTTGCATTTCTGCGTTTGTTTCCTCTCTGCATGTGAATCCTCTGCCCCGCCCATGGCATATCTCTACAGTGTTAGACTCTCACTCTGATGACCCTGGTTCGAGCTTGGTCATAACAGCTATGGCAATGCAAATGGATATAGATAATGGCCATTTCTTTGATCAGATATTTTTGGTCTGTGCTTTCACAAACATAAGTTAGTTATCCAGTAGCAGGAAGCAAAGTAAACATGACCTGATTGATTATTACCATTTCCTTAAGCCACCATTATTCTTAATTTTCATTTATGGATTTGTATGTATGTGAGAGAGAGAGAAAAAGAGAGAGAGAGAGAGAGAGAGAGAGAGAGCATTTTCTATTGCGCTATGGTCCAGATCTGATGCTCACATGCTGATTGAAGGTGTAATCATGGGTGGACGGGGTAAACATGGGCACTCTGTCTGTTCTATAGCTACACCATCCCCGTTTGCAGAAAGCTGAAATGTTTCTAAATCCAATCTATTCTAACCTGCATGAACAATTACATTTATGACCCTGATGCTGGTTTACCGGTTGTCCTTCCTTGGATTACTTTTGATAGCTACTAACCAATGCATATATGAAGTCATGCCATTTAGTAAATGCCTTTATCAAGCTATTACAATTGGGTACATGTCAAAGTCTCTAAGATCTTCATGCTTGCCCTTTTTACCTGCTTCCAAAACATTCACTTAAATAAAACTTCAAACTTCAATAAAATATTGAAACTGTCATTGACATGGAGTCAGATTTCGTGGTTATTTTTGCAGTTCCAACCAGAAAATAGCGACTGCCATGGTTTACACTGAGAGAGATGAAGAGCATCACACTAAAGGTCTGAGGAAGAATGTTTACTCAGAAGTGCTACAGCTCTCAGTCGACCTATAAAACAAAACAATCTTACAAGGTAAAGTCTAATTCACAATGGAGTGTCAAGACCTCAAGCAACAATGCACACCTATTTTCTTCTGAATGTCTAAATTACAGATAACACTGGAGACAAACTCCACTCTGACCAACTTTTGCTATAGGGAAAGTCTGATTATATACATGGTCTCCAGTTGTAAACTATATTTCTCTTGAAATGCCTTTGCCTCTTTCACCTCTATTGCCTTGATTCTGACATTACTTCCTTTGCATTGGCAGCTTGTGGACCCTGTTTGTTCAATGACTATTCCATTAAAAATAATGTTGAATGTATATTTTATTAGCAAATAATATGTAAATAAAATATGTTTATGCCCATCATTGACCATCTAAGCTAATGCAAACTGTTTTTTGTGATAGTTTGCTTGTTTTTTAGTAGAAATTGTAATAAATATTAACAATTAAATAAAAATTTATAAAATGCTGAGACTGATTTATTTCTAAGACATAGAGTCGATTTATATGTTCATTCGTATCTACATACATGGACTATAATTACAGTAAAACACTTTCTAGATTTCACGTACATTGTGGCCGTCATTTGGATTTTGTTACACATGATCAGCAGTCACTGTGAAATATAGTAACAGATGTAATAATGGGAAGGTCATGGGTTCTAATCCCACCACCACCAAGCTGCCATTGCTGGGCTCTTGAGCAAGGCCCTTAACCTTGATAAGGACATCTTCCAAATGAAAAAAAGTAATGTAATGACCATGGAAGTGGTGGATTATTTGCTTGAACACATATTTTATGTTTTTGTAATTATCAGAGGTGGACAGTAATGTAGCTTTTTTTTTTTTTTTTTTTTTACACGTATCTGTATTTCACTGAAGTATTTCTTTTTGTAGAGATTTTTACTTAAACTTCACTACATTTTAAAGTCAAATACTGAATCTTTTTACTCAACTACATTTTGCGAAATCTGTCATTCCTTTTGATTTATTAGTGGATAAAAACTTGAGCAGGCAGCAATCCACCAATCAGGGTAAAGCGCCGTTTTAAACTTGTTTTGATTGCCGCTTGGTGGTATCTACTTATCATGAACATACACTTCAGCATTAGTTAAACAACAAGCAGATCTTTTTTGGTAGAAAAAAAAAAAATGACAAGTATTTCTTGACTCCAACTTACCACATCACCCATGGCCTTATTTGTGCAATTTTTTTAAGTAGTTAAAAAGAAGGTTTTGGGCTCATGATAATTTTAATAGACATCAATCAGTGTTTTAATATCATTCTATTAATAGCAATTGGTGTGCTAATCGTAACATTAGAGTATTTTCACATAAACTAAGTTGAATAATTAAGAGTCAAAATGACAAAAATGACAATAGGAACATTATAGCCATAATAAATCATAGTACTTAAAAATAAATATACTTTAGTGTAAAAGTATATTTGAAGGCAAATACATTTGTGCTTTTAATCAAGTGAAAGTTTAAAGGGAGCACCTTTACTTTTACTAAAGTAATATTTTACAGAGTGTATCTCTACTTTAACTGAAGTGCATAGTTTATATTCTTCATCCACAAGTAATTAGATACTAAAATGAAATAGACTTAAGCACACACTGTCCAGAAAAAGTTTAGTGCCCATGTTTAATGAAAGGATTACAGGTGTCCTTATCACCATGTTTGCCATTCAAAGGAAAGACGGCATAAACATGCACGTCAAATTAGGTACTTTGTACACAAAGAGAATTTTATTTGGGCCATATAGAAGACATTTTTGCTTTGGGAATTTCTTGTCCTCTAAAATTAATTTCTATCTCTATTTATACAAAAGCACTGAAAATCCAACAATTATATGCTATTTGTTTTTCAGCAAAAACATAACTGAAAGCTGCCTTCGGCTGTTCGGCCTTAAACATGCTGCATTTCCCACAAGCATTGAAAGGTCAAATAAGCAATACACATGCTGCATTTTTGCATTTTAAAAGATCTACCCCTGTTATTAGATTTTTTTTAACCTTTAAAAAGCATGTTTCCCTCTGCTGCACTTGTTTGTGTTTGCAATGGGAAATGTTATTTTTACTGCTGTTGTGTGCAAGTTTTGTCATCAGATCCAAAAACTCAACTTTTATAACACAAAGAAACCTGGTAAGAGTTATACTTGTTAAAAATACTTGCTTTTCACACCCTTAACTCACTATACATTCTGTACATTCTACCTATATTTATACCGTATATACTGTATTATACATACTGTACACTCATACTTGTACATAACTATCATCATGCCATTTGAGTACATTACATGTCTGTCTATGCATAATCTTTGCACAATGTATTATATATTGCATAGTACTATATATACCATATATATTACCTCCTCACTCTTCTGTACATGAATCACCCTCATCCCTGTATATATGGATCTCATACCTTATTTATCTACTGTTATTTATTGTAAATAGGCCACTATGCACTTCTGGTTAGATGCTAACTGCATTTCATTGGCTTTGTACATGTACCTTGCACAATGACAATAAAGTTGAATCTAATCTAAAAAACATTAGTTTGTTTCAGTACACAGTAATTGACCTGATTGAACTGCCATTTTATTGCCATGGCCAAAATGTGATCCAGCATTCTCTATCGCACACACAAACACACACACACACACACACACACACACACACACACACACACACACACACACACACACACACACGCATATGCACATGCACTGTCCCAGCATGCCTGAACAACCGCTCTGACCTCGGCAGCATGCAGCTGGCGCTCCACATCACCTGAGCACTGACACCTGCAGCTTATTTCCTGTATTTAAGGAGTTTTTTAAGAAACACCAGCCATCATACCATTTTACCACGACACAAAATTTTCCAGCATGCTCCCGCTCTAACACTTTTGTGTCTAGATTTATTGTCCTGTGCTTTTCACCTAGTCAGAATTTATGTTTTGCTGTAAATTCCTTGTTAGCTCAATCACAGTCATACTTAGTTACAAGTTCCTGTACTGCCTTGTTCAGTTTCCATAGTATTTGTTGTGGTCCTGACTATTCTAAGTTGAAGGATTCTAGTTCTCTCTTACATTTATCACTTAATATTGATCATTTTCTTGCTCTCTCTGTCGCTTTGGCGTTTCTTGTTCCTGTTGCCTGCAGTGCTAAATCTTTTTTTATTTTTATGATAAAATGATGAATCATTTTCAGGCTACAAAATATCAAGCCAAGAATCTCAATCAAGCATGCCGGAGGCTGTACTGAGCTGTGAGTTTTATTCAAATACACCACGGGGCAAAACAAATTCAGAGAATTGAAAATAGGTCAAACATTCATGTGTGCTGAAGGTCCCTACAGGTTTGAACTGTGTCATGCCTGAAATGCATTACAAAATTTTGATTTTGAAAAAAAATCATGTTAGCTGTCCAATGCAAATCTATTCTAATAGTATACAGTCTAATAAAATACAAGGTCTCCAAATACAGTGTGGCTCAGGGAAACGGGAAATTTTCAAACTAGAAGAAGGAGACCCTGGGGCATCATCATTTGCTTGAAACCAGTTCAAACTCGTTTAGACCCCTTGCCATCAGTTATAATGGAGCAGTAAAGTGGTGCACAACAAGTGTTTGCCGTAAAATCCTTTGATAAGAATGACCAGTTTGGACGTCATGATTGTGTCCTGTCATCACAGCGATGATCCGTGTTGTCGACAGGAGCAGTAAGGGCTCTGTGGTACAGGCCATTCAAACACAACATGAGGACTTCTTTTTATATAGCTGAACCCGTTTCTTTAAAAATTAGCAGACAGGACACCATCACGACATCCTAACTGGTAATGATGCCAAAATTCCCTTTGTGCAGCACTCAAACTACCACCATTCTTATAAACACTTATTAACACAATTATACATTAACAATCGTTAATGTCTTCTCAAACTTTAATACTTCATTTTTATTATATTTTTCAGATAGCCGTTAACAATGGCGTAAAAAAAAAATTCTCATTGCTGGCTTGTGAAGAAGATGATGCAAGATAGCAATGGTATTTAACAGTAAACAAGGCAAGCATGGTACACTGGGAAACTTATTAACAAATTAAAGAAAGATTGGACGTGTTGCTAGAAAGCAAAGATGTGGACATCAATAAACATCTACTGATGATAGTACAACCAAAATGGACCTGCCTTGCAGTGCATAACACCATATGATGTCTCTGACAACCTTAAATAATATAAGGATTTTTTTAAATCTGCAATGCATGTCACCTCAAAGCAGCTTTACAGACATCACAAACGTTTTAATCCCTACTGAGCACCAAGGACACCTTTCCCTAACTACAATCTCAGTAGCTAAAAGGATATCTCTATGATTTTTTTTTTTTTGCGCGAAAAAAAATCTTTAATGGGGACAAGCCTTATATTCCACAAGATCAGATAGCCCTTTTTACCCAATCAGCTTGATAAATGGAGCTGGACTTTATCCTATCTACCTTGACTAAAATCCCTGTCCTGGGTGGAGAGAAGCAGCCCCAGAGCATGATGCTGCTGCTTGTTGCTTGCTGATTGTTGAAAGATTTATGATCAAACTTTTGATGTCACCCAAATGAGGATGGGTTCCCCTTTTGAGTCTGGTTCCTCTCAAGGTTTCTTCCTCATTACATCTAAGGGAGTTTTTCCTTGCCACAGTCGCCACGGCTGCTCATCAGGGATAAATGTACACCATTCACCTTAACTGTTAATTTCTGTAAAACTGCTTTGAGACAATGTCTTTTGTGAAAAGCGCTATAGAAATAAACTTGACTTGACTTGACTTGACTGCTGCCTCCAACACCATCACCACCACCACCACCACCACCACCACCACCATTACCACCATGCTTCAAAGTTGAGTTGGCATCCTTTGAAATTGTGTTGTCATTGCACCTGCATTGTATCTGTGGCCATAAAACCAAAAGGAAATAATAACACAGAAGATGTATGTAATATCTGCTTATTCAACTACCAAATGAAAATATGCATCGCTTCTCTTTAAAGCACCTTGACACATAAGCAAACAAAAAACTGCCGCTAACATTAAAGGCACGAAATTATTTCAATTTTTTTTTTTTTTTTTTTATAGACATTTGTGGCACGTTTTTATTTCTCAAAGCCATAACACACATTCACATTGCACACAAATCCAAGTTATTTGGTAAAATTACTGTATAGTTGATTGAGAATTCGTCATATTCAATCCTTTCATGTACATTCATTCAGCATGAGTGAGATATTCTGCAGAACTAACCAGTCACTCACATATGTATAGGTTTCCACTATACTATATGAGTGTACTTCACTACTTCACAAGGACTTTTGAAGTTTCTCTCAGTGGTCACTGTCAAAAGTTTAAATGAAATAGGTATTGACTTCCAAAACCTGCAGTGCTTATAGGAATTGTTGATTCCTGCTTGCTTACAGAAAAATACTTTTATTATTATTATTATTATTATTATTATTATTATAAATGTGTTATTATATTATTAAACTGTATATGAATGTGTTAGAAGTAATTGGTTGGATATTAAAGGAGTATTATCTTACATAAGAATTTCTTAAGTTCTCAATCTTGCTAGGTAAAAGAAATCATGTGGCCTGAGAAATGTATGGATTTAAGCAACTCTCTACTGCTGAACTAGTTTCAGTGTTTTTCACAGTCTTACATAAATGTTCACTTCCATTTTGTACATCTTTTCTCATAACTATGAACATCCATTTATATGAATATGCATGTAAATATGTAAATATTCACTCACAATCTTTCTTCTTTATTAAACTCCGAACCTGAGAATGTGACATTTGAAGTATGCGCCCCATTTAGTTACTGTGAGTGAAACTAGACGGCTAACATGCATTACTCACAGTTCAATTACACCGAATATTCACCCAGAGCGAAGTGCTTGAAAGAACTCTTGCCGGTGCACTTACCTTGCTTTTAGAGTGCTTCATACTTTTAAAACCAGAGAATGCATCAGGCATTTTCGGCAAATATGTATGGTAATGCTAAATAAATTGCATAAAATGCTGAGCAAATGGTGTGAAAGTAGCTTATGTTTGCATCGAGCCAAATTTGAAATGGCATCTTTCAGCATGTCTCTTCGGTTTTTAATGGCATATGAGGTGTGCCGAGAGCCAGTGATATGCAAAACAAAATTTGTTAAGTTGCTGAAATGGGACACATCACAACTGCTTTGTGCATTTGATTGAATTACCTCAGGCATGCTTAGGAGACAGACAGGTATATTAAACAACAAATTGGTCAGAGCTGAAATAGCAAGATATTATTTATGTCCTGCTGTTCAAAGAGCGAATCGGGGGCTGCAATGTTAGATTTAATATAAGGACCTGCAACCAGATAACACATAAACAGCCACTGTCCACTATATTAGGAATAGATCTGTACACCTGCTCATTTTTGCAGTTATTCAATCAACTGATCCTCTCACAGAATCACAATGTACAGAATCATGCAAATGCATGCAAATGCAAATGATATTCAATGTTCACATTAAACATGAGAATGGGGACAAGTCTATATCAATAAGTAATTTTTCATGTTAAGCAGAAAACAAAACATCAGAATGCACAATGCATCAAAGCTTGACGAGGTAGACCACATCAGGGGTCACTCTTTTCCGCCAAAAACCAAAAATCTGAGGCTATAATGTTCATAAACTAGACAAGACCAGCACATTTTTCACTAAAAATACCCAGCTTCAGTTTTTCCGATTACTGTTTATGCAGTAATTTGTGCATGCTGAGATGATTTTCTGCTCAACATGTTTGTAAAAAGTTATTATTTGAATATTATTTTTAGCAAGTTGAAACAATCTGGACATTTTCCTCTGACCTCTCAGAGCAACAAGGCATTTCCACCCACAAAACTCTCACTCACTAAATGTCAGTGGTGGACAAATACCATGTACTTGAGTTAAAGTAGAGATGCACTAGATAAATTAATTCTCCAGTAAAAGTAAAAGTGCTCCCTTTAAACTTTTACTTGAGTAAAAGTACACAAGTTTTTGGCTTTAAATATACTTATGTATCCAAAATACTATATTTTATTATTGCTATAATGTTCTATTATCATTTTTGTCACAAGATTATTTTATTATTTTATTTTAATAATTTAATCAGGTTTATGTGAAAGACTATGTTACTGCACATCAATCTATTAATGATATTAATGAGTGATATTAATTAATCAAACATTTATTGATATTTTTTAAAATTATAATGAGGCTAAAACCTTCTTTTTAATAATAAAATAAAAAATCATGCAAATGAGGTCATGGGTGTTATGGCAATTTAGAGTCAGGAGTTTCTTTCATCATTTATTAATCAAAATGTTATGTTTGCTGTTAAACTGATGCTAAACTGTAAAAGCCTTCCCAAATGAAAATACTTCAGTAAATTAGAGATATGCAAAAAAGATACTTAAGTATAGCAACAAATTCCTTTTACTTCATATCTGTCCACACTGCACAACCAAAACGCAGGCTGAGACAAGTTTGAGACGTGAAACGTGAAATGAAAGGGTGGATCCATAAGACTTTGGGGAGTTTAGTCGGAAGCCGACAAAATTCCACACAGAATTTAGCTGTGAATTGGGGTCCATGGTCAGACACAATATTGCACGGGAGGCCATGTTGGGAGAACACATGTTGGAGCAGGAGCTGGGCAGGATCCTTTGCGGATGGTAGTTTGGCAAAGGGAGTGAAGTGAGCTATCTTCAAAAAGCACTCAATGACAGTAAGAATAGTTTTGTGTTTGGCCGAGGTAGGGAGCTGGTGACAAAGTCCAGTGCAATATGAGACCGGGAATGTCTGAGAATCAGGAGAGGGCAGAGCAGCCCTGCTGGGAAGCCTTTGGGGCTCTTGTGTGAAGAACAGCTGGGGCAGGAAGCAACAAACTCACAGGCATCTCTTAGAGCAGTGGGCCACCAGAAACGCTGTTCAAGCAGGGCCAGGTTGTGAGAAAGGCCGGCGTGTCAGAAAATGGCGGAGTTGTAGCACCACTGGAGCACCTGGGAGCACAGCTGATCAGGCACAAAGAGTCTCTGGCATAGAAAACCCTCAGGGACTGGCTGACCCGAAGTGGCCTGCAGGACTTTCCTTTCAATGTACAGGCAGAGAGCACAGGCGGTTAAAGAAGGTGGGAGAATGCGCTTGGATGGTGGGGTGTCCTTTTATCCAGGAGAGTGTAGTCAGGGGAGAGAGCATCCGGTTTACCATTCTTGACCACGCCCAAAAGTCCCCAGTGAGCCTGATGGGCAGTCAGGCGTTTGGCCGACTGCAGGTACTCCAGAGATTCCACAGAGATGGCCCTTTTGGCTGTTTCTGAGAAACTGCATGCTGCTCGGTCAGCTAAGCTGTCATCTGTACTTATCTTCCTGGACCTTTCAGCAGCATTTGACACAGTCAACCAAAAGACACTTTTGTCAACCCTCAAGAGCCTTGGTATCTGTGGAACAGCATGGGAATGGTTTGCTTCCTACCTGGAAGGTCGCTCATACCAGGTAACATGGAGGGGATCCACATCTGCCCCGTGCAGACTCACCACTGGTGTCCCACAAAGCTCTGTACTTGGTCCCCTCCTTTTTTTCCTCTATACCCACTCCATTGGTGAAGTCATATCCTCACATGGGTTTCTTATCACTGCTATGCAGATGACACTCAACTCATCTTTTCTTTCCCTCCATCAAATACCACAGCTTCCGCTCAGATCTCAGCATGCATGTCAGACATATCTTCATGGATGAGTGCTCACCAACTAAAACTCAACCCCAGCAAAACAAAACTGCTGGTCATCCCAGGTGATTCATCTCCAGGTCAAGATCTCCAAATAACACTTCACGACTCTCTGCTCTCCCATCCAGCCACTGCTCGTAACCTTGGGGTAACTATGGACAATGAACTGTCTTTCTTCCCACATGTCGCTAATGTTGCTCGTTCTTGTCGATTTCTTCTCTATAACATCCAAAGGATTCGACCATTTCTGTCCATACAGGCTGCCCAGGTGCTTGTTCAGTCTCTTGTCATTTCAAGACTTGACTACTGCAACTCTCTGCTGGCAGGTCTTCCCCTGAACACTATTCGTCCACTGCAAATGATCCAAAACGCAGCTGCACGACTTGTGTTCAATCAGCCCAAGTTTTCCCACACCACCCCACTGCTGCGCTCCCTTCACTGGCTTCCAGTAGCTGCACGTATCAGATTCAAAACACTGATGCTTGCCTACAAGGCCAAAAATGGACCAGCACCATCTTACCTCAGTGACCTCATCACATCTCGCACTGCACCACGCTGTCTGAGATCCTCCAGCACTGCTCGACTGGTACCACCTTCTCTCAGAATGAGAGGTAAGTACACTTCAAGGCTCTTCTCTGTTCTGGCACCGAGGTGGTGGAATGAACTTCCCCTAGATGTCCGTACAGCACAGTCTCTGATTATCTTCAAGCGACGACTGAAGACCTACCTCTTCCTGAAATACCTAATTTAGCACTTTCCAAGTTTGTAGAATTCTAGTTATATTTATATTAAGTTTGTAATCTTGCGTACCAGTGTAGATTTATTCATTACTAGAGATTTAAAGCACTTTTGTACGTCGCTCTGGATAAGGGCGTCTGCTAAATACAGCAAATGTAAATGTAAATGTAACAATAATTATTATTCATTCTAATTATTAAAGCCCCTTGTTATGAATGGTGTTGCCACGGCTGGAGTTTTGTATAAATCCACTGGCATATCTTTTACATGACAATACTGGTTTATAAAGCAGATCTAGAAGTTATATGTTCTAGCATTAAGAATGCAAGAAGCTTCACTCATAATTGCCATATTTCATAAAGTCTGTAGAGGGTTTCTTTTTAAATGAAATCTAGGAAAAGTGCTTTCAAAGACACTGTCATTTGTTATAGCACCAGACCAGGGATCTGCAAGAAAGATTTCTCATTCATCTTCATTTCATACAGCACTGGAGCAAATCACATAGTCCTAGAGGTGTCTCAAAAGCAAAAGATTAGACACCAGAGCACTTAGACCTCAATGCATTTCCTTACTATTCAGTCTGTAAGTACCTGGTTGTGCCTGTCTCCATTTAATAATGAAGAATGGTTTGAATGTTAGGGCAAATGTATTGTATAATAAAAAAATATATTTTTTAATGCCAGGTTAAGGAGGAAGAAGCAAGGACAGATTTACATGAAGCCTGACAGAAAAATCTGAACCAATATAGAGTTCAGTTTCTAAACCCTCCATAGTTCGTGGGAATTGTATCCTACTATCTGCTTCCAATTCTAAATTTTAATAATAATAATAATAATCATCATCTTCATCATCATTTGTGAAGCAGATATAAGCAAGATTGTGAAGCCATTTTGAATGTACACTATTCCTGATTCTGCTAGTGTAATTGTTCTTTTGAAAAAGTTTTCATATTTACTGGTACAGCAGACTTTTAATGATATAACCTCATTAACATTAGGCACGTTTTTGTGTTACCACACTTTTGTTGTTTTTCACAGGTTCTTTGATTTTTCTCACACTCCCCAAAACAAGTAGATTTGACTGACTCTGCCTGATTGCTCCTAGATGTGAATGAGTGTGTGTGTGCTGCTCTGTGAAGGACTGATGTTTCTTTCATGTGATGTATTACCAGAAAATAAATGAATGAACAAAGGAACAAATTAATGACAAATTAATGTGTTTTCATTGTACCATTTATATCGCCACATGATTCTTGACCATGTGGAATATTTATGTTCGAAAGTGGAATTAAGGCAATATTATAAACGGTAAATTAAGAAAATACAATAACAATAGACATTTTTATATATTTTAGTCTAAAGACACAAAACGTCATATTTGACATTATAAAACGTAGACAAATAAATGAAACTTTACATTTTGAAACAATTACATGAAGACTAGTTTCTTTCAGCATGCATGACCTAAAAGTCATGAAAATGTTAATCACTATTTCACTTGGAGGAACAAAACAACATCTAAACTGAAATGATCACGGATTATAATTATGCTAGAAAAAGAGAAATAACAAGGACTGCACAACTAAAATATTTACGTTAAGAGTGAAATACAAGACTTTCAGCTATCACAATTGTGGCAGTTCAACCTCTTACAGCATCTCCTGAGACAGTGTTACCTTCAACTCCACAACTCCACTGTTTTACATGTATAGGACAGGAAGAGCTGTATAATGTTATTGCCAAAGCTAAATCGACAACATGTCAGTTAGATCCAATTCCTACTAAATTACTGAAGGAAGTGTTATATACAACTGGTGAGCCTCTTCTAAATATTATTAACTCCTCACTATCTTTAGGTCACGTCCCTAAATCCCTCAAGTTAGCAGTTATTAAGCCCCTCATTAAAAAACCTAATCTGGATCCAAACACGTTATCAAATTACAGACCAATTTCAAATCTCCCATTTATGTCTAAGATTTTAGAAAAGATTGTCGCTGCACAGTTATGTTCCTACCTGCAAGAGAACAATATCTTTGAAGAATTTCAGTCAGGTTTTAGGCCCCATCATAGCACAGAAACTGCTCTAGTTAAAATAACTAATGACCTGTTTTTAGCTTCAGACCAAGGCTTCATCTCGCTGTTGGTTTTACTAGATCTTAGTGCTGCATTCGACACTATAGACCATGATCTCCTCCTAGATCGCTTACAAAATTACATCGGCATTCAGGGACAGGCATTAAGCTGGTTTAAATCCTACCTGTCCGATCGTTACCATTTCGTAGATTTGAATGGAGAGCTATCCAGGCTAATGCAAGTAAATTATGGCGTGCCGCAAGGTTCAGTTCTAGGACCCTGCTCTTCACAATATACATGCTTCCGTTAGGAAATATTATTAGAAGGCATGGAATTAGCTTCCATTGTTATGCTGATGATACTCAGCTATATATTTCATCTAAACCAGGCGATACAGCTCAATTAACCCGGATGACTGAGTGTGTTAAGGAACTAAGAGATTGGATGACCCATAACTTTCTACTTTTAAATTCTGATAAGACTGAGATTTTGCTCATCGCCCAAAAACTGGTATACAGACGCTCCAGCATCTCAACCTGCATTTAGACGGATGTTCTGTAACCACTAGTTCAACGGTAAAAGACCTGGGTGTTATTTTAGACAGCGACTTGTCTTTCAAAAATCACATCAATCAGGTTACAAAACAGCCTTCTTTCACCTTAGAAATATTTCTAAGCTAAGAAATATGTTGTCTATATCCGATGCAGAGAAGCTCGTCCATGCGTTTATGACCTCCAGAATAGACTACTGTAATGCGTTACTAGGTGGATGTCCTGCTTCATTAATAAACAAGCTTCAGTTAGTCCAGAATGCAGCAGCCAGAGTTCTTACAAGGTCAAAAAAATATGATCACATAACCCCGATCTTATCGTCCCTACATTGGCTTCCTGTTAAGTTTCGAATAGACTACAAACTATTACTTCTCACTTATAAAGCACTAAATGGTTTGGCTCCTGTATCTATCCAGTCTTTTAACACGCTACAATCCGCCACGCCCCTGAGATCTCAAAACTCTGGGCTTCTAGTAGTTCCTAGAATAGCAAAGTCCACTAAAGGTGGTAGAGCATTTTCACATTTAGCTCCTAAACTCTGGAATAGTCTTCCTGACGGTGTTCGGGGCTCAGACACACTCACCCAATTTAAGTGTAGATTAAAACATATCTTTTAGCAAAGCCTACACATAACACACATCACATCATAACCTTGTGCTCCAGAACATCTGATCACATGCACATTATCAACTTGTGCTGTTAATATCATGAACAGCAGCTACGCTAATTCCTCTCCACTGCTTCTCTTTCTCTCCCCATCCCGAGGCATCCTGAGGTTGCTCCAGCTCCAGTCACCTCCCACCTCGTGATGATTACGGACCTTTAAAGAAGTAGATGCCGAACTCACAAACATCCTGAACCATCTAGAGACGTACCAGTGCCATTTGGATCCCGCTACATGTGTGGAGTTTTGACATTGGACCTCCTGGAGTGTTTAAAGGCTCTGGCATGGAGAAGCTGATGCTGGATCTGTGGTGATCACAAATGCTGAGCTTATAAAACTCGGAGCTACTAACCATATAGACTGTTTAAGACTGCAGAAAGAACATTACTTATAATCTTATACTCCAGTAATCATGTTAGTTCTCACTCTCCAGTGTTCTGTATTGTTGAAAGATTTATGATCAAACTCTTGATGTCACCCAGATGAGGATGGGTTCCCCTTTTGAGTCTGGTTCCTCTCAAGGTTTCTTCCTCATAACATCTAAGGGAGTTTTTCCTTGCCACAGTCGCCACGGCTTGCTCATCAGGGACAAATGCACACCATTCACCATCACTGTTGATTTGTGTAAAGCTGCTTTGAGACAATGTCTGTTGTGAAAAGCGCTATACAAATAAACTTGACTTGACTTGACTATCAATAAAGCCTTCAATTAATCAATAAAGTTCAGCCTTCACATAGCTGCTTCTGCATGCTGTTTAGTCACGTCTGCTTGACTTCAGATTGATGTTGCCGTGGTGATGGAACATGCACAGTGAAAGTAAAGGCAGTTTCTCATTATATAAGTGAACTATATGTATTCATACTGTTTGCCCTTGGCTTTTCGACAGAGGTGTATTAGTAAATGAAAACAGAGCAGTAATTTTATTATTAAATCCACTGCATTGTGTCCTTCTGCAAAACAAAGTATTTTTAATTAAATTTTTTAATTCTTATTTTTAATGAAAAGAATACAATAATACACACAGACTAATTAATATAAATCATTATATATTATATGACTAACAAACGTGTAAGTAATATTTAGTCATACTTTATGGGATGAAATATTGGGTGTGTTGGCCTAATGGTGCAGAATTCAAGACAAAACATGCACTAAATGTAAAATAAATCACGTGCTGTTTCTTCAGCATGTGAGCATATGACTTTCAGAATAACTTTGCCATGTTTACCTTTTCTGAAAAAAGAAACTTGTTTACTGCAATCACACTTGTAATGGAAATCTGGAAGCAGGTGTTGAGGCAGACAATAAAGATTTATTAAATTTTTTTGCTAAATACACTTCTGTGAAAATCTTTCATAATTGCATGATTCAAAGTAGGTTTTTGTCATTGTCATTTAAGATCTGCGTGGTCTAATCTTTCAAAGGGAAGATTTGTTTTGCGATTATGTGTTACAGAGGCAGATATGTTAGCACAAAAATGCCTCAGATTTTGAGTAATCATGCATGGATACCACACAGCCTTAAAGATAACAATCTAAATTACTTTTTACTGTACTGCTCAAGCATATGAACAAATGTGATAAGATGTTTTCTCAAGTGTGTAGCATATTAATGGGTTATGAGTGTAGCAGTTATAGTTTGGGATTTCTTACAGAAAACCATGTATTTATTAACTGCTTCAGCAACTACATTCAGGACGATATCATATGTGAGTTACAGGTAAAAGCATCTCTCATTCCAGGATGATACGTCATCCATACGCAGTGGTACACAAGATAGATTTGACATTTATTTTCAGAAAAATCATTATTTCATTGTTAACCAGACTACTGCATATAAATACATATACAGTACCAAGTTTGCACACACCTTCTCTTTTAGTGTTTTTTTCAATATTATTAGTATTTTCAACATTAGTATACTAATGCTGTAAATTAATATTGTACATATTTGTTGACTACATAATTCGATATTTGCTCTGTCGTAATTTTAATGTATTCAGTATTAATGTACTATGGTAAAAAAAAAAAAAAAAAAAAAAAATAGCTGAATAAGAAGGTGTGTCCAAACGCTTGAGTGATAATGTACATATTATTCCACTACTACTAATATAATACTCATCAAGTCCATTATTGATTGTTCCTGTGCAGATTAATTAAATTAAAGTCATAAGGAACTACCGTTTGAAGCTGTTGTTTGCTAATAAGTAGATTTAAGAAATTGTGTACATGCTTTCAATGCTACAGTAATCCCCCGTTTATCGCAGAGGTTACATTCCAAAACAGCCCTCGATAAACGCCAACGGACACCAACCCAAAAATGCTATTTTATGTATACAGTACTGTACTGTATTAACATTTTACCTTATTTTATATTTAATAATTATATTTTTATAAATAAATTGCATTATTTCAACATAAAATGCCATAAAAACAAAGTTTTTTGGTCTATGGTGCTATCCACGAGAGACCGGGAAAATTAGCCAAACAAATTAGTTATGTGGAAAACCAGGGGTACTGTATTATGAATTTTCATTATTTTGTTGCCCATGAGAAATTGTTCTACTGTTTAAACCTCACTATAAAACAAAAACATTCAGCACTATACCCAAATAACTTTCTCTCGCTGTACTGCTGAGGTGTGCTTATTCGGCAGAGTAAAAATAACCTTCTTACCTTTTGATCTATAGGGTAGTTTGTATTTGGGGAATTTGGGAATTTCTCCATCTATTTTCTTGCTGTTCTTCAGATGCAGCAATACAAAAGGTCATCCTCAAGCACACAAGGTAAATGAATATATTGGAGTGAAACTCTGAATTTCATGTAGATGTTTTCAATCCAAAACAGAGGGTCACATTTACTGATTTTGTAAGCCAAGTGGGTTCCATGGCTTCTTAAAGGCCATGCAAAGAAAGCCAGATGTTGGCTTGGCATCTGTTTTTTCATTGTGCTGAATCCTTATATGCAAATGGGATCCAGTGGAGTATCATGCATGAATGACAGCCTGCAAGATGCCAATTTCCCTCTCCCTTGCATCAGAGATGGCAGACTGGCTAATTGGACCTTTTTCTTGCAGTGACCTACATTTCAAAGGTTTATTACAGCTGATCTGAATTGGCAATGTTCTGCCTGGATCTCAATAGATACAAATGATGTATTTTTGCATTTTGATCTGCGTACAATACATTCACGAGAAAACATAAAGGCACCCTCTTCAATTCTATGTTTTGATTTATTAGAGCAATTGGGTAGTCCTCACAATCTTCTATAAACAGGTAGTGTGTCTACCTCGTTAAAAGCATGAGTTTTGACAGTTTGATTTTTCTGGAGCACTCAGTGTGTGTTTACATCAGCCATGACCTCTATGAAGCAATTATTGCTTCTCATTAATGTGTGATGGGTTTCAAAGCCATCACCAAGCAATTTTAAAATGCACTACTTTACAATGTTTACAAATGGAGAGCTTTCAAAACAGTTCCTTATTCCCAGGAGTGGGCATCCTGGCAAAGTCAGTCCAAGACCTGACCATTCGAAGCTCAGAGGTAAAAAGAAAAGGTCTATTATTGAAGTTGGAAATTGAACAATTGTTATTTACACCCTGAGAGAGAGAAATGTAGAGCTTGCATCTCTGATCGTATGGGGCTGCATTTGTGTCTATGAAAAAAAACAGTATTCACATATTGAAATGCACCATCTATGTTAAAAGGTATATACAGGTTTTAGAGCTACATATGCTTTTATGCGTATGTTTTAGCAAAATAACGTTAAAACTGCATATAGCATCTATTACAAAACCATGGCTTCATAGTAGAAGAGTTTGGGTGCTGAACGCCTTTCACCCAATAGAATATTTACATTTTTGCAAAAAAAAAAAAAAATACCTAGGACTGTTAAGCAGCTTGAATCCTGTACCAGACCTGTAAATCATGTAAGTATGAGGGTATATCAGTAGAATAATTCTGAGGATGTAGCTGCCAGGCAGGGGGAATAGAGGAATCCTAAGAAAAAGGTTTATGGATGTGGTGAGGTAACACATGCAGGTGGTTGGTTTAAAAGAATAAAATGTAAAGACAGCATGCTTTCTATTTTTCTATGTTTTCTATGTTCTATTGTGAATAAAATGTGAGTTTGAATGAATTAAATGATTGAATTCATTGCATTCTGTTTTATTTTACACAGCTTCCCATTTATTTTGGAATTGGGTTTGTACAGTGGCAACCCAGGAAAACAAATTTATTTTCGTACCAAAAAATTGTAAAATCTTTGATTCTCTCTGTATATTCATATTGAACCGTAATCATAGCTGAATGTATAGATGGTACCCAGGGATGTGTTTTTTTATAAATACTTTGAAACAACTTTTTTATTTATATAGGGGGGCATCTATGTAAATATAAATGTTAACATTAATATTATTCAAGTAAGGCATGGAGAAATAAGACATTTCTCCGCTTCCCCAAGACTCTGACAACACAAACAGTGTGCGACTATTCAGTGTGTGACATGAATTCAAAATTGATTTCTTTTTGTTTTGCTGGCATGAGAAAATACATTTCTGAACATATAACATAACCTATTAGCTTCAGATTTCTCTAAGGACTAGCTATAAATATAAGCAATTACGAATAAGTCAAAACAATACCAGACCTCATTCTGTTCCCACTGGTGGATTATGGCAGCACATAAAAGGGTTAAACAAACTGGCTTAACATTGAAAAAGAACAGACCACAAGCTGACTATCTAATCATGGATCCCTAATGGCATCTGAAGTAAAGATTTTTTGTAAATTTGCTTGCTGAGTATTGGCACCATATTAGAGAGATCACACTGGACAGCTTATTTGGCAAAGTTTCCAGCTATGGAAACGACATGTAACCATGCCAACAAATTTATGAATCACAGCTAATTTCATGTATTTTTTCTGTGTTCTATATAAATCACACAGCTGCACTGATCATTTGAGTAATATTGCACTCAGAGCGCTTGGAAAAACAAATCATTCATCAGCCCTCTCAGTACACATCCTCATGTGTATATCGACCATCCATTAATAACAATCACTATATGCCCATGTGGCTTCTTTATGACTTGGCAATTACACAGGAAAAGCGTGTAACGTGTTAATGAACCTCTCTCTTTGTTTTTAACAAAAACAGACTGTTGTCCTACTGTGATGTCCTGAATTCAAGATGAAAGGACATTTTAGAGGGAGGTAATGGGTAGACTTTTTTGCTTTCCAACTCCAGGGTCTGTAGTTTGATCTCTGCGTAGAGTTTTGAATGCGTTTCCTTCTGAGTCTCATATATGTGTAAAGGAAAGTGTTAATGTGCTTTGGTATCTAATTAAGTGTGTTCCTACCCTGAATCCAGCCTTTCAAGGATCGGCTCTGGTTCCACCACAACTCCGATGACTGCCAGTGTTAGGGAGTAGCCATCTAAACACAATATCAAATAATGATGGCAAAAACAGATGCAATTACAAGTTAGTCAGACGAATCCAATCGGTAAAGCTGGTTGAATGTCAAAACCAATTAATAGATCAACGGGTTCAGGAAACAGGACGAACTTTAAACTGGGCAAAACAAAGAATGATCTTGGTATTATCAGGTGCACTAAGGCAAACCTGAACATATACTTTACAAAGATAGAACGACTGAGAGTATCTTTTCAAGAGAGTGTAAGTGTGTGTATAATTAAGCACAGGTGTGCTCAAATAGAAACTCTGAGATTGCAAGCAGTGGTTTGTGTGTGAGTAATGGGGATTGTTGTCCTTCAAGGTCTTGTTTGAAGGCTGTGGTCAGTGCTAGTGATTGGAATTGTAACTAAAAGGTAAGTTGTCTACTAATGGCTGCCTGCTAGGAGACCTTAACCACTTTGAAAACATATAAAAGTGGGGTCTGAAACGCTTTCTTGCTCGACGTGAGTTAAAGTAGAATAGCTTGCTACATTTTCCATAAGGGCACGATGATGGGCTTAAGAGGAGCTTTGTCCTATTTGTGCATGATACAGGATTTAACCTGCTCAACAGTCCTTTTGTCGTAATTTTTTGTTTCATGGCACACGCCAGATGTTTTTAAATGGTTGAAGGTCTGGACGTCAGGCAGGCCAGTACAGCACCCAGACTCTTCTACTACAAAGCCATCCTGTTGCAATAGATGCAGTATTGAGTTTAGCATTGCCTTAATAACTCAGAAAAAAAAAACAAGCATGTAAAGAATGAAATTAACAAACCAGGTTGAGGTGATAATGGACAAATGAGAGTACAGGAAAAAAAAGGCCTCAAAGAATCCAATAGCAGAAAAGTCTGCATGTTTTGAGAGTTGGAGTTAATGATGGCCCCATTTAGAAGCTGGAGTGCCATACAATGGGTGTCATGGTTGGCAATTAGTGTGGTGAGTAACTAAAAGGTAAGTTGTCTACTACTGGCTGCCTGCTAGGAGACCTTAACCACTTTAAAAACATATAGAAGTGGGGTCGGAAACGCTTTCTTATTCGACGTGAGTTAAAGTAGAATAGCTTCCTACATTTTCCATCAGGGCACAATGATGGGCTTAATAATGCTGTTTTAAATCGCTTGCTCTCTTTGTTGAAAGAACTTGCTTAAAAAACTCTGCGTTTCAGGATAATTTGATCTCATGTGGGAAGTGCGGCTCCATGGTGATTTCGCTTCAATTCGTGTCAGTTGGCTTTGTGTAGCCATGACGGTATTGAAAGACCGGGTTGCTGACAAATTGGCTAAAGTAAAAAAAAAAAAAAAAAGTATTTTCTTCCACTTTGCTTGCCGTTTCAATAGAAAAGCGCTGTTTCTTTCGTCTTGGATCTCTTCTGATCAATAGCCGTTAATGGTACAAGATTTCTTCTTCTTTTTGATGATTATAGCTACTAATATAACAGTTATCATATTGTATTACAGGTGCGCACCAAACAGCACTTCAGTGTGCTTTTCTTCTGAAACTGTGTAAAAGAACCTGACATTCGATTTCAATTATTTGTATTAATTCAATATATTTAATTTTACATGGCTTTTGAATATACAGTATGCTGAGAAATATGAAATGAAATAAAATCCCAAAATGTCCTTTCAGCAGGTGAAATAAATGAATTATCGTGAAAACATTAAAGAATTGTGAAGCGCTTTATAAATAATATGTGTGCTGGGAATTCGGATTCTCAAGGATTCTCAAGATACGGGTTGATCGAAGCATTATGTGCAACTGGCCATAGGAAGATAATTCAATTATTTATTAAGGTGCCATGCAGAATCTCATATATAAATAAATCAAGTTATTATTGGTCATGAAAGCACATGGGAGCAGGTATTTGTGCACTGTCCATCAGCAACTATAAACAGCCAGATAAACAAAAATTATTCTTGATGAACTGGAGCACCGTATTATGTATGCAATTGCTTTATGTTTCCTTATTTATTTCCACGTTCTGCCTTGTTGCTACAGTTACCATCATACATGACATCCTAAATGTCACGATATCAGTGCCATGGTCTGACGATGCTCATTAACTTACATTTTATACATCAATTAAGCTTTTTTTTATTGCTCTCCGGTTTGATGCTATGGAAAGTGTTTGGAATCTATAAAAAATGTTTGTTTTTGTCTATACAAACAAAGATTTTTCATGAATAAAACACTCTGATGGATAGAATCAGAGAAATTCTGAGAAAAAGATTGATATAAAGTATGGACTGAAAGTAAGGGGGGAAAAGAGAGAATAAAGTAAACCCCACAAGTGAATATAAACTATAATAATATATCTTTTCTCTGGGCAGTGGAGCTGACACAGAGCCTGGAACAAAAACACTATCGCTACTAGGCCAAGCAAAAGACATGCTGTGAAAACATAAAAGCAAGTATGGATTTTAAACAATAGTGTTTCAAAGTTTAAAGTCAGCCTGAAGGTCAAAGGTATTGAAAAATGCCAAGGACTGTTTGGACCTGAATTCAGAAAGCTTGTAATGTTTTGCCATATACGCCCTCGGTTTACTCATATGTACACAGACTGGATGTTTATCTACACAATTATGCATCACATGCAGCAACAGCACATCACCGAGCCACATTATGCAAATCCTATGCTTTCATTCTATGCTTTTTAGTGCTACTCTTGTGTCTTTGCCTTTTATTCCACTGAAGAAAAACCACTTTCAAATATTGTTTCTGTTCCCTTTCATTTTTGTCATGAACAAGATCTTTCTCAAGATCTATACTCTAAATCAATTCCTGATGTTGTATACAATATGTGTAAACAAATCCTGATTTCTGTGTATGATTTGAGTATATAGACTCTGGTTGCTACTATATACTAGCAGGTATAATACACAGCCAAGCTGCAAACCTGAGGACAAATTAAAGAATGCATGCAGAGGTTTCACTGGTGGGGCATTAGCTTCAGAAAAGCAAAAGAAATCCATCTCTCTGTCATTGTTATTATTTTATTTAGGAATTTAATTAAATTTGAAAATGAAAGACTATAAAACGAAAAGATTGAAAAATACAATTTTAAAGGACTTTGGCGCCATCATGTGTCTGACAAGGCAAATTGCAATCGTAACGCTCTGATATATGTAATTTTGAATCCACAATAAAGTGATTAATCATTATAAAACACATGGCATAATAACTTATATGTCTGAAATAATACTTTAAATATCTGATTAAGCCAATTGAATTTTAATAAGGAAAAAAAAAAACCACATGATATAAGATAATTTTTAGTCTTCGCTTTTGCCTGACTATAAATTCATATATAGTGTTTAATGCTGGAGCCATTTTCTGGTAATTATATATGGTTGTATAACAACAACAACAACAACAACAACAACGAATGAACCCCACACACCCTCAAAATATAACACATCCACCCAATACATAACAATTGGCAGGGCCCAGGACCAGACTGATGTCAATGGGGACAGATTTTTTTTATTGCAATAATTCGCAAACCATAAAACACTGATGCAGTACTTTTGTTATTACACTTCTTTCTCTAATTTCAAACATTGACTTAGGACATACCTTTTCTTCAAACCCTTCCCTTTCTTATTTCCATTGGTCTTTGTTTCGTTTTTTTCCAAACTGCACTTTGGGCTAAAATCTTAAAGTCTTGGCAGTTCCAAGGGCATCTCCTGTGCCCAGACTGCTTCGTCATTTTAAAGGTTTAGATCTGGGCTCTGACTGGGGCATTCCACAATTTTCCTTTGTTGCTTTGGAATTGTGCTTTGAGGCTTCCACCATCATGCTTCACTATAGGTGACATTTAGTGCCAAATATGTCTTTTAAAACTATGCCCAAAGGTTTAACTATGATCTTCCAAAAACTCCAAAAATAGAGATCAGACCTCTATAGCAGACCATTCAAGATGTTCCTCTCCAATTCATGTAAAGCATATCTTCATGGAGCTGGATTTGTGCACATGGGCATTGCCATGCAGGAACAGGTTCAGGTTTAAGAGTTCTGGTGAGCGCAAAATTTTATTATTCCGCATCCAAAGACATCCGATACAATTGTGTGCCTCCAGTTTTGTGGCACCGGCTTGAAAAAACCCACATATGACAAGAAAAGGTCAGGTGTCCCAATACTTTTGTCCATATAGTGTATTTTATGTCCAATTGCATAAATTAACAAGTGATCTGAAGGGTCAAACAGTTCACACAGTGAGTTGTTATAAGATTTCATACTGGAGAAGTCTTGTTTTTAGTACAATCAGCAAAATCTACTCAGGGCAAAAGTTTAATTTCTATAAGTACTACATTTAATTCAGTTTTAAATGTATGGCACATTTAACAGGACATAAAGGACACAAAGTTGCTTTGTGCATGTTTGTTTCTTATGCAGTAAAGTGGTAACATTGGAAAACAAATTTTATTTTACAGATAAGAATCTATAAATGATAATAAAAATAATTGTGAGGTTGGAAAGGGATGTCAAACAATGGTAGACGGCATTGGCATAGTTTAGTGAGGATGCTGCACATTTTTTAATGAGGAAAAAGGTTGATAGAACCATCATTTTCTTGTTCATTTATTCCCCAACAGTGATCTTCATTGCTAGAAAATGAGTAAAGACATTATACATATGGATACCTTGTGCATTTTATGTCATTTTCATCAACTAGAGCTGAATGTTGATGTTACAGATTCATATGTTACAGACAAATGTCATTAAACACACAATTAATTTATTACAATAAAGTATCAATACTAAATATACAAAAAATATATCAGTGCAGTGTAAAAAAAAAAAGAAAAAGATACAGACGTTCTTTTTCCTGTTGTGTCTCTAAAAAGATGCAGCTCTACCTCTGCCATGTTAATCTATATTCAATGTGACTCTCCGGACATGCCTTGGTCTCTGTAGTGTTGTGATACGTAATTTTCACATAGCAGCGGTGGTGCTGAGAGAATGCGTTTGAGAAACAGTTTAGTGAGGAAAAATCAATATACATATAAAATATTTTTCGCAAATTATTGGTCATTTTGTTGTGCTCCTTCTTCTTCCTTTGGCTGCTCCTATAAGGGGTCGCCACAGCGGATCATCCGTCTCCATACAACCCTGTCCTCTACATTACTCTACATACTGTTTCAAACCAACTACCTGAATGTCTTCCTTCACCACATCCTTCACTCCTCTGAACATGTCCAAACCATCTCAATCTCGCCTCCATCACCTTGTCTCCAAAACGTCCTACATGCGCTGTCCCTCTAATAAACTTGTTTCTAATCCTGTCCATCGTCGTCACTCCCAACGAAAACCTCAACATCTTCAGCTCTGCTACCTCCAACTCCACCTCCTGTCTTTTACTTAATGCCACTGTCTCTAATCCATACAACATCGCAGGTCTCACCACAGTCCTATAAACTTTCCCTTTCACTCCTGCAGATTCTCTCTCTCTCTCTCTCTCTCTCTCTCTCTAAGTCAGAGAGGCTGAGCAGGGCCATTCCTGGATGATGCTCCTCAGTAAGGTTAAGTGGGTTTAGATCGTGAGGTGTTGGAGAGTTTCTGCTTCAGCACTAAAATCAGCACTGTAGCTGTGCTGTATTTAATGTCAGATGAAAGCTTTAAAGCAGTTCTTGGACTTTCCCTGATAGGAAAAAAATATAATAAATAGATATGCTTATTTTTGTTGTTTTTTTTCAACAGTAGCTCTGAGGTAAATGGAGGGAAACACAGTCTTGATCTGCTGAACTAGAGCAATTGTACTCTCACTATATTGGAGTAGAAGGTATCAAGTCGACCTTGCAGCTAAAAAAAAACTCTTATCCAGCAACAGGGGTGTTTAGGTATATAAGCTAATATACATCATCTTTTTTTTAACTGAGTACTTAAAGATTTTGAAGTGGGAAGGAGCAAAAATAGACAAATACATTTTAATTGATTCAGCAAAAATTACATCTGCTTAATGCAAACTAGCTGTAAAGTGGTTTGTTTATGCGAGGATAAGAAACATGAAAGAGGCTATTTATCTGTTTGTCATCTTCCTTAAAATCTCCTGCATATACAGTCCCAAGGGCTCTTAAACAGAATAATTCAGTTAGGTGGAAAAGAGAAATAACAGGTGGTCAAAAAGAGAATATGGTCAAGTGATATAAATAAGTGAAACAGGTCAATAACAAAAGGTAAATCAGAGAAAGAAGGCTTGATAATGTCAAGTACACAAGTACAAGAACTGAGAAAATTTTTTTCAGTTGGATAAGTCTGTCTAAGACAATCGTTAAAGTTTCCTATAATCCTAGGCTAAAATCTGTAGTCTTTGATCGCTGGTTTGACACCGACAGCCGATTAATGGTCACTTTTCACTTTATACAGCAAAAAGAAACTTATTGAGATATGGGTGGAGAAGGAGTGTTTGTATGATGTTTTTATTATCAAAGCATGTCATGAACAATATTAACAATACACATTGTTGTTTTTGCTGCTATAGCTACCATTAGCAAGAGAAGGCTGGTCTGAATGTGTCATGGATTGATGACATAAAAAACGTCGGACAAATCCCTTTGACTTTCGTACAGTCAGACATTATGACAACTGAGATTCTACTGAGGATCATGTTGGTACAGTCTGACAAGCAACAATCGCAAAGGACTATTTAAAATTGCACAGTGTGCGCCTGGCATTACACCTGATAGAAATGTTTTTACATTAAGAGAATATAGTATTATAATTTTTATAATTTATAATTATAAACCGTCTATCTGCTTGTCTGTCTGCCTTTCTGTCTGCCTGCCTCTCTACCTGCCTAACTCCCTGTCTACCTGTCTGCCTGTCTACCTGCCTAACTCCCTGTCTACCTGCCTGCCTGTCGATCTGCTTGCCTGTCTGCCTTTCTTTCTGCCTGCCTGTCTACCTGCCTAACTGCCTGTCTGTCTGTCTGCCTGTCTGCCTGCCTCACTGCCTGTCTACCTGCCTGCCTGTCTACCTGTCTACCTGCCTAACTGCCTGTCTGTCTGTCTGTCTGTCTGCCTGTCTACTTTCCTGCCAGCCTACCTGCCTGTCTGTCTGTCTACCTGCCTGCCTGTCTGTCTATCTATCTGTCTATCTGCCTGTCTACCTGTCTACCTGCCTAACTGTCTGTCTGTCTGTCTGCCTGTCTATCTGTCTGGTTGGATATTCCAACATGGTGAAACACACATTACCCATCTTAGCGCACGCGCGTCTTCCGTATGAACATGAGTCACGTGCTACAGTGGTGCTAATCACATGATCAGCTGATCTTCGCTTCCTCTCTGCATGGCTGCAGGACTGTCAGGCTCCTCCGGTTTAGCGCTAGGAAAAGGAGCCGCATCTCTCGTGTCGATTTTAATCTAAAAGCTCTTCTTTGCCACGATCGGCAGTGGATTTATCCTCGGACGCACGTTTTAGGTCGCAAACCTGGCGCTTTTGGTCGAGTGGATGATGAACGGCCACGCAATTCTCTACACCGGGGTCACTTTGGCCTTCTGGAGCACCATCCTCATCGTCGGTATGTTCAGAATGCACCGATATTCCTGTTCGTCTTTCCATTTCCTCGTGCTGCCAGTAATTTTATCGGGTAAATGTCGTGAAAGCGTGTGTTAGTAAGACCCTCGACACTACAGCTTTCTATTTCAGATGTGTTCAGTCCTATACGGTTAGCATTAGCATTAGCATTGCTAATCTTTGCAGCTAGCCTGTGGAAATGCTAGTCGAGCTACTGTCATCTGTCACACCGTGCATGAAGGCTTCATCGTAATAGAGATACGGCTGAATAAAAACAATTAATATCGGTGTGATTATTAGATTTTATAATAGATCTCTTGAGATACTTGATGTGTTGCTACCTAGCACATAGCTTAACGGCTAGTTAGCGGCGGCCGCCTTATTGGTAGCGTTGGATAGGGTTTTGTTTTCATTATTTCCACAAACTGACCGGGTCACGGTCTTAAATGTCTAAAAACAAGAGCATTTTATATATAAAAATTTATTTTTCAGACACACATTTTCAGGGTTTACAGTCAATATTTCCTCAACATGAGACTGAACTTCCTGTTTTTCCTTTTGTGTGTGTGTATATATATATATATATTATACTTGCTCAAATTATCATAGAGATGTTTAAATTGTTTATTCATATAATATATTTATCCTACATCAGTTTATCAAGTAATTCAATCTGCCTATAGTCAGAAATGATGCACATTATTAAATAAAGTAGTGGTTTTGCACACACAGCAGTAATGTGCTGAAATCTACTGTTATATATTTAAGTTGATAATCTGAGAGTCTGTATCTTGGTCATGGTGATGACGGATCTGGGAATAGTGGGTGCAAGGACGTTCTTTCACACCGAAAGTCAGTTTCGATCTTCTGGCATGTTTTGGGGAATCCAGAGAAGATATGATGTGTGTGGAAAGTGATTTTTTTCAAATGCTTTTTTTTTTATACTGTCTAAAACAATATTTTCCGCAAATGCCCTTTTTTTTTCCTTTGGATTCACGAAATCCAAAGGAAGTTTTCCTTTAAAACGCTCCACACGAAATTGCCCCTTAGTGTGAATAAAAGTTTCCCCCAAAGGACTGGAGTTTCTGCTTTGCACCCACTATTCCCAAAACAGACCTCAGATCCACCATCCAGTGTCGTGAAAACGACATTCGTTGAAAACCTATTTTACTCTGGGAGACATGAACTTCCGATATTCCATTTTAAACATACCGATATTTTCTTGCTCGAAATGTTTGGAAATATACTGAGATACTTAAACTGTTTATATACACTGTAACGCATATACAGTGGAACCTCGATACCCGCGAGTTCTCACGAGGAACTCATGAGAAAAAAATCGAATGGTTTGCGAGAAGCCGCGAGAGGCTCAAAAGTTCGGATTTCAAAACAGTTTGTACTAATAAATTACATAAATGTTTGAAAAACTATTTTATTATTCATTTAAAGTAGTAAATAAAACATTTATGAGAAGTTATTCGCAATTTTTGTTGTTTTTACAGAACAGTACATGTACAATTCCTTTTGAAAAAGGAACCATCAAAAAAAGAGTCAAAACCTCGCGATTTTTTGTTATGAGTCATAGATTCATTATTCAGCCTGTATAGTCAGAAGCTCCATAATATCAAATAAAATAGTGGTTTTACAAACAAGGCAGTTGTGTTATATACTGAAACTGTCATTCCTTCATTCATTTTCCATAACCACTGTATCCTGAACAGGGTGTTAATGGATCTGAAGTCTGTCCTGTGAATAGTGGGTGACGGGTTGGGAATAGTGAGACACCAGTCCTCTTATGACACTTTTATTCACACCTAGGGTCAATTTCGAGTAGCCACTCCATCTAGCAGCATATTTTTTTTTTTAAATCTGTAGAGAAAATTTATACAGAACGTTACCAGAATAAAACCTGGGAGTCATGAAGCCGTAGATGTACAACGATGCGAAATATATTTAGGGTTTCATGTAATTAATATGTATAATATAATGTTCAAAATGTTGGTATATGGGATTATATGCAACTCCCTAGCACACATTGTGTGGTTGGTTATAATGAAGTACTTTGTATTCATTAGTTATTTGTAGCTGTTGAAGCATCTGATGTCTTCAGAGTATTTGTAACTTGTGAATGAGGAAGGAAGGATTCTCATGTGAGTGTGAGTTTCACACATCCTCCATGGAACACACACTTTGTCGCAGCCCCCTTTCTCTTCGTGGAAAATGTTCATTAATCAAGTTAAATATATTAAACTTTGTTTATGCGGTTGCTAATGTGAACGCAGAAAGACGTATCGGTAGGATTTTATTAGCGTGAAACTTCCCGCCTGCTTTAGCTGACTAGCTTTGGGTGCTTTTTTTTTTTGTTTTTTTCTCTCTCTCCGATTTAGTTTTGAATAATTCATGTTTCTTGTTTCTCATCAGGACTCTGCTATACAATCTTTGACCTCGGATTCAGGTTCGACGTGGCATGGTGAGTGTAAATAGATAAATTTCCCCAAACAATATGAGTGCTTAAGGTGGTTACGGTGCTGGGTTACTGATCCAAAGGTTGGGCTTTCAAGCCCACTGTATCGCCAAGCTACCACGCTTTGGCTCTTGAGCGAGGCCCTTAACCCTCTGTACTCCAGGGGCACTATATCATATCTGACCCTGCGCTCTGACCTTTGACATAAGATGGGTTATGGGAAGAAAAGAATTTCACTGTGCTGTAATGTATATGTAAAAAATAAAGGCTAGAAGTTGGATGTTATTTATATGTATACAGCATTATAATTTGGAATTTATATCTTATCTAATCTATATTTATTTATCTTCTGGTAGGTTTTTAACAGAGACGTCTCCGTATATGTGGGCCAACCTTGGAATCGGCCTGGCGATCTCTCTGTCTGTGGTTGGAGCAGCCTGGTAAGAGCTCATGCTATTTCCTCTTTTCTCCCTCTTTCACAAGAGAGCCGTTCACACTGAAGGCATTGGGGAATTTTACGATGTGGAAAAAGTTGAAATGTCCATATTTGTGCTAATCTGAATGCCTTTTGAAAATTTATGTAAAAAAACAAAACAAAATGTAATAAAAATCACTGGCTTGTAAACCAGAGGTCACCTGGCACTCCTGACACCACTATAAACATCAGGTGCTGCAGTAGAGACAAGAATTAGCAGTGGAAAAAATCAGTCTGTCAGATCACATACTGTGTATTTAATAGGCCAGTTAGTACTTTTGTCCAGCACACCAAAATGATGATAAATTAAACGTTTTTTCTTAATAACACATACAAAACCTGAAAAAGAACTGTTTTGGATCTTCAAAATTGTAAAAAAAAAAAAATTATTATATGTCCAGCAAATGAGGGTTTATTGCTGCTCTCAAACCATTTGCATTCTATATAAACAAAAAAATAGAATGTACTGTGTGTATATAAGCATTTTTTAAAATATTATTATTATTATTATTATTAAGCATATTGTATATTCTCATACCTGCAGGGGAATTTATATCACTGGCTCCAGCATCATCGGTGGAGGTGTCAAGGCTACCAAGAATTAAGACCAAGAATCTTGTCAGGTGTGTGTGTGTGTGTGTGTGTGTGTGTGTGTTTGGGGGGTTATTAATTTCATTGTAATATTACTGACATTGTTCTCTCTCTTACTTCTCTACAGTATAATCTTCTGTGAAGCTGTTGCCATTTATGGGATCATCATGGCAATTGTCATAAGTAACTTAGCAGAGGTGAGGATGGATGGATGGATGGATGGATGGATGATGGATGGATGGATGGATGGATGGATGGATGGATGGATGGATGGATGGATGGATGGATGGATGGATGGATGGATGGATGGATGGATGGATGGATGGATGATGGATGGATGGATGATGGATGGATGGATGGATGGATGGATGGATGGATGGATGGATGTGCATTTGGATGAATCATTAGAATTTCTGTAATTTGTTCATAGCTGTTTTGTAGAGAAAATCTTTTCACTCCAAGCTTTCTCCTCTGACTTAGATGTTCAGCGGTACAACTCCAGAGACAATCGGAGCAAAGAACTACCACGCAGGTATAAAGCAGCAGAAATGAAAGGAGATTTGACTTAACATGCATCTCTGAAATTTGAACTTTCCATTCTGTTCAGTAAGTGAATAACATTATTTGATGGTGTGATTATTCCAGGCTACTCCATGTTCGGGCAGGCCTCACTGTTGGCTTTTCAATCTCTTCTGTGGCATCTGCGTTGGCATCGTGGGAAGTGGGGCTGCTTTGGCTGATGCCCAGAATGGCAGCCTCTTTGTTAAGATTCTGATTGTGGAAATCTTTGGCAGTGCCATCGGGCTGTTTGGAGTCATTGTAGCCATCTTGCAGGTGGGTAGATCTTTCCACATAATTCTCTTTATAAAGAGAATGTTTTATACTCATTAGGTAAAATGGTGATACTTAAATTTCTTTCACGCCTCCAGAAAGAGGAAGTTGTTCTAATCCTCATGTTCCTTTTTTTCCTGTTGCAACATTCTGAGTGGCATTTTATTTTCTGTAACTGAGTTTTGGGTGTGACTATCTTGGTTAATAACTGAGAATGTACACAATTCATTTTTATTTGAATAGCGCTTTTAACAGTGGACATTGTAATAAAATCACTGGCTTGTAAACCAGAGGTCACCTGGCACTCCTGACACCACTATAAACATCAGGTGCTGCAGTAGAGACAAGAATTAGCAGTGGAAAAAATCAGTCTGTCAGATCACATACTGTGTATTTAATAGGCCAGTTAGTACTTTTGTCCAGCACACCAAAATGATGATAAATTAAACGTTTTTTCTTAATAACACATACAAAACCTGAAAAAGAACTGTTTTGGATCTTCAAAATTGTAAAAAAAAAAAAATTATTATATGTCCAGCAAATGAGGGTTTATTGCTGCTCTCAAACCATTTGCATTCTATATAAACAAAAAAATAGAATGTACTGTGTGTATATAAGCATTTTTTAAAATATTATTATTATTATTATTATTAAGCATATTGTATATTCTCATACCTGCAGGGGAATTTATATCACTGGCTCCAGCATCATCGGTGGAGGTGTCAAGGCTCCAAGAATTAAGACCAAGAATCTTGTCAGGTGTGTGTGTGTGTGTGTGTGTGTGTGTGTGTGTGTGTGTTTGGGGGGTTATTAATTTCATTGTAATATTACTGACATTGTTCTCTCTCTTACTTCTCTACAGTATAATCTTCTGTGAAGCTGTTGCCATTTATGGGATCATCATGGCAATTGTCATAAGTAACTTGGCAGAGGTGAGGGATGGATGGATGGATGGATGGATGGATGGATGGATGGATGGATGGATGGATGGATGGATGGATGGATGGATGGATGGATGGATGGATGGATGGATGGATGGATGGATGGATGGATGGATGGATGGATGGATGGATGGATGGATGGATGGATGGATGGATGGATGGATGGATGGATGGATGGATGGATGGATGCATTTGGATGAATCATTAGAATTTCTGTAATTTGTTCATAGCTGTTTTGTAGAGAAAATCTTTTCACTCCAAGCTTTCTCCTCTGACTTAGATGTTCAGCGGTACAACTCCAGAGACAATCGGAGCAAAGAACTACCACGCAGGTATAAAGCAGCAGAAATGAAAGGAGATTTGACTTAACATGCATCTCTGAAATTTGAACTTTCCATTCTGTTCAGTAAGTGAATAACATTATTTGATGGTGTGATTATTCCAGGCTACTCCATGTTCGGGGCAGGCCTCACTGTTGGCTTTTCCAATCTCTTCTGTGGCATCTGCGTTGGCATCGTGGGAAGTGGGGCTGCTTTGGCTGATGCCCAGAATGGCAGCCTCTTTGTTAAGATTCTGATTGTGGAAATCTTTGGCAGTGCCATCGGGCTGTTTGGAGTCATTGTAGCCATCTTGCAGGTGGGTAGATCTTTCCACATAATTCTCTTTATAAAGAGAATGTTTTATACTCATTAGGTAAAATGGTGATACTTAAATTTCTTTCACGCCTCCAGAAAGAGGAAGTTGTTCTAATCCTCATGTTCCTTTTTTTCCTGTTGCAACATTCTGAGTGGCATTTTATTTTCTGTAACTGAGTTTTGGGTGTGACTATCTTGGTTAATAACTGAGAATGTACACAATTCATTTTTATTTGAATAGCGCTTTTAACAGTGGACATTGTTTTAAAGCAGCTTTACAGAGATAAAGTGGGTATGACGTTGGAATGTGTAAGTTTATTCATAATGACGAGCCAGAGGTGACATGGCATCTCCCTGAGATGGTATGATGAAGAAACCATGAGAGAAACCAGACTCAAAGGGAACCCATCCTCATCTGGGTGGCACCGAATGTCTATTCGTTACAGTTCCATCATCGTTGAGGTTTACTAAAATACTTTTTTTTTTTTTTTTTTTATATACTTAGTGTTAAGCTACTGGATTAAAAAAAGTGCTTAATCATGAAAATGTGCAGAATTAAATAAATATGAATATATTAATTTATATAAATAATAAATTATAAATAATACATTTAATCCCGCACAAAGAGCACGTGGTGTCAGTGATTTTCCTCTAGATGTCGCTCTCGTAATGACAGCAGACATGGAAGCGTGAAAAATCAATTGATCAATTTTAGTATACATTTTTTTGCTGATGGTGCCAGCAATTGGTCGACTTCCAATTATTTTATGCAACTTAGGGGAATTGTATGATCAGATTTGTTTACATATCACCAATAATGCTTGTTTGGATGTTACTGGAGGAAACTAAAGTGGGTTAAAGTGGGTTTGTTGTGATAACATTTGACACATCCAATATAGGTAACAGCTAATGTGAAGTTTTCTGATTTTTCATTAAATTGGTTCTCTCTTTCCACACCAAACAATTTATATGCGGTGTAATCATAATTTATTAGTCACCCCCTGTAGATGGATTGGACATGTTCAATTTGTATTAGGGATGCGCAGTATACAGGTATATGTTATATTTCAAATGGTACAATGATCATAATTTTGCTGAATTTGGTATTTCATATGCTGCTGTACCGAAATTCACCTGTAGGGAGCAGTGCTTCCCAAACCAGTAAACGTGCCCAAGTCCGGATAAATGGGGAGGGTTGTGTTAGGAAGGGCATCCAGTGAAAAAACATGCGGATCATGAATACGGATGATCCGCTGTGGTGACCCCTCATGGGAGAAGCCGAAAGAGGGTTTTTTTTTTATATTTATATTTAATTCCTAGAAAAGTGTGTATAAGTGTGTATGTGTGTGTATTGGGACACAGTCTACAATGTGAATTTGTATCACATTTCATCTGCTTTACCCCACAGGTGCAGTTGTTAAACTAAATTTCTTCTAACACTTACTTTCTTGAATATTAATATTGTCTGGGATTTTTTTTTTTCTCATCTGTTTTCAGACGTCGAAAGTAAAAATGGGAGATTAGAGAACACGCCGTCAGCGAGACAAACAACAAAGAAGAACGACGCTGCGTCGGATACGCAGCTTGACTATGTAAATACATAGTAAATTATTTAAATGTATTGCTTTTTCTTCCTTTTTTTTTTCTTCCGTGTGTCTGGTTTTAATCGTCGTTTACCGGAGAGTGAAACATTTGCACCAGGTTTGTCTTAAAGGAATGCATGTCGACAAGTCAAACACAGATCTTTTAAGACACGTTTCACACAAGTGACCCTCAGAGGAGGAAATGGCCCTATTATAAGTATACGATGTATGAGAGTTGTGTTGACTAATAGAAGTTATTTTATTTGAAATGTTATGAATACATGTGTAAAGAATATACATATATAAATATAAGTAGATAGACTATTCTGTAGAGTAGAATTAAATCAAGACCGGACTTCAGACATCTAAACTTCCTCAAAGATTATGTGGTACTGTGGTGAAAGTTTGGACCTTCTCTAGGGCTGTGTAGCTTGCTGTGATTTGCTGTTCTGTAAACACAAAAGAAAAAAAAAGTGAACTAATGTTCTTTGTATGTGGTATGGCTGTCTGAAGTGTTTATTATTCCATGGTATGGAGATGCGTTTCTAGTGTCAATCCTGTAGACAGGACAGTTCTGGGCACTCTCAATATCGTACATTTTTACGTGTCACGTTCATTCATGTGCATTAACAGGCACAGCTAATCTATCGTTATTCCCCAGCTGATGGACAAATGCAGCTAATTTAATGACTAGTATTGTTTGTATTTGCTTTGGCGCCACCCACAGGTTCAGAATAAGAGGATTTTGTAAGAATATCTTAAAACAATGTGAGGCATGAGGAGATTTAGCATTCCATATTTCTTCTACTGTATGTGGATTTATTTTTCGCGCGTGTGTTTGTTTACTGTAGACTACTGAGATACACCGGTAACTTTTTAAAGCTCCCTATTCAAATACATTTTTTCAGGCAGCTACTCTCTGTAGGTACGCCTGAAAAATACATTTCTCCTGCAACGGATTTTGTGTTGCAGTACAATAGTTTGAGGTAGCTTTAATCGGTCTGTTTAGATGGTGAAAATGTCGCATGCAGTTACAGCTCTTGATTGTATCATTTCTGTGCGTTTCTTTCGTTTATTTCCGTAATGATGTATCTCTGTAGTCCTGGTTCATGCAATACAAAGCACTTGAACTTTAGTAAATTTACTGCTCCAAAATATCTCATTCAGCTCATACAGAGATTTTTTTTTTTATATCATGCTGGAGAAAACAATCTTTTACAAAAAGAAATTTAATTAAAGATCCCTAATGTCATTCGGTGTATACACATTTAATTCCAAGCATTCCAGTACTTTATCTCAATGTCATCTCTCTGAGTTCTCTGGAGGTAAAGAAGGCCACTTTAGCAACGTGGCCACTTTTCTTTGCTGACGCGGCGTGTCCACATCTTTACCGAACTGTCTGTAATTCTTGATTCTCTCTAGACCAGGCATCCAGTGATTTTGTGTTTATGTTCCTGTGGTGATTTCCATTGTTTTGAAATGTAAAAGTGGATGCTGTTGACTTTCATAAATGGTCCTCGAACAAATAAATACATCAAACTTGTAGTGATGTCCATCTTTTATAATTTTTTTTCTCATTGTCTATAATCAAGTCTGTATTTGATCATGCCAACATGTACTAAACATAAGGTTCTAAACTTCTTACTAAATCTAGAAATGTAATTATTTGTAGAGCACAAGATGGTCATTGTCCCCAAGCAGCTTTACAGAGAAACTTTTGAATTTACAGTATAAGCTTAACACCTATAAGACCATCCCACAAAGGAACCCACAGAGGAACCCATCCTCATCTGGAATGTCCATTCACTATAGATCCATTATTGTTGAGGTGTACTGTTCAGTAATGGGTGATTAAATGCAAACTGCAGTCCTAAGCTATTCTCATAGTGCTTGAGTTGCATTGTAACTTCATGGATCTTCAGGCTGTTCATGTGGAACGACCCTCAGCTGCACAGAGTGGTCTCCAATTAAATTAAAGAACTTCATCCAGAGGTAGGGCGTCAGGATGAATCACTGGTACTTCAATGTATTAAATATATGATTGTATTCCTGCACATCCTTGTACTTAATGCTGCGTTCTGTATGAGTACTATGATTAATATAACTGATGTGTATTAATTTTGATTCACACTGCCCCATACTCCAGCTCGTGATTGTGTTTTATAGTGAATCATTACAAATTAATTCTATAAGGTCCAAACTGTACTGCCTACCAGGTACAAAATAATTAAATTTTAAAGATAAAATGCAAAGATTGCTGGAGTAAAAGTAGTGAATGACGTCTTTGCATGTTTATTTTGCATGAGACTATGCTATTGATTATGCCATCGCACCCTAGTACAACCCATAGTCGATGCTTTCATGTCGTGTCAAAATGTTTATTTTAATAATAATAATAATAGTTAATAATAAATATAAATGTAGAAAATCAACAATGTTTGCATACATACCTTATATATAATATATATATATATATATATATATATACAAATCTCTAGGCTTGTCAGGTGATTCAAAATTTGCTCAGTCACGCAAATGCAATCTTTGACTTCTTTAAAATACATACCCATGAGAAAGAGATATGCCGGACTATTACAGTTAGCGTTGATATTATCCACATGATAAATAAAAAAAATACTTGGTGTTTTATCATATGTTTAGCAGAAAATTGTGAGTATTTACCCCTTTATTGTGGTATTATCTCCTAGTTACCACTAGATGGCAGCAGAGTGAATGAAATGACCCCAAAGTTTCTTCATGCAATACTGTTAGCTTTTCTTCTTCTACTTCTTTCGGCTTCTCCCATTAGGGGTCGCCACAGCGGATCATCCGTCTCCATACCCACCTGTCCTCTACATCTGCCTCTTTCAAACCAACTAACTGCATGTCTTCCCTCACCACATCCATAAACCTGCTCCTTGGTCTTCCTCTTTTCCTTCTTCCTGGTGGCTCCATCCTCAGCATTCTTCTACCGATATATCCCATGTCTCTCCTCTGCACATGTCCAATCCATCTCAATTTCACCTCCCTCACCTTGTCCCAAAACGTCCTACATGCGCTGTCCCTGTAATAAACTCATTTCTAATCCTGTCCATCCTCATCACTCCCAACGAAAACCTCAACATCTTCAGTTCTGCACCTCCAGCTCCACCTCCTGTCTTTTACTCAATGCCATTGTCTCTAAACTATACAACATCTCAGGTCTCACCACAGTCCTATAAACTTTCCCTTTCACTCCTACAGATACTCTTCTATCACAAATCACTCCGGCTATCACTCTTCTCCACCCACTCTACCCTGCACTCTTTTCTTCACTTCTCTAACACACTCTCCATTACTTTGCACTGTTGATCACAGGTACCTGAACTCCTCCACCTTCTCCACCTCTTCTCCCTGCAACCGCACCACTCCACTGTCCTCCCTCTCATTCACACATATGTACTTTGTCTTACTCCTACTGACTTTCATTCCCCTTCTCTCCAGTGTGTACCTCCACCTCTCCAGGCTCTTCTCAACCTGCTGCCTACTCTCACCACAAATCACAATATCAACTGTTAGCTTTGCTTAATTCTTAACATTGTATTAAGAATTATATTTGATTTTTTCTTTTAGAGAATCCTCTTGGTGAACGTCCTAGCACCATTTGTGCTTTTCAATACATTTGTATAAGTATAGTTTAAAGGATGATGTATTTGAAATTTTACTCAACATGATTGTGGACTTGAGAGAAAAAATAAGTGTTTTATGTTCAAAATATGGAGCTAATTACTCTGTCTTCTTATGATAGCTGATAACAGCTGAAAGAAATGTATTGCTTTGCATTATTCAGCTCCTGAACTGACTTTGACTTCAAATCATTTACTGTGTTAGCAAATGAGCATACAAGCTTATTCACTAATTGGTTATTAAAAGTCTTCTGAAAATTCTTCCCGCAAGTTTATTTTCTCATTGATACCAGTTCACAAAGCTCACGCTGCTCCTGAAGTCAAATAAAATAGAAACCCTTGTAGAATTTGTAATGGATTTATTGATTAGAATGAGAATCGTATTGTCTTTACCGAAACGCTAATGGTCTTTGTGGGTCTCTACTGGTCATTTCGTTTGCCATTTAATGAAGGCATGTTATGCCTAGTTGATATTATTGAGAAACAAAATAAGTTTTGGCAACTTGTACAGTATATTACATGTTGGTATATCCACTGTAATCAATTAGGATAACATAAAACAGATTCCACAATGTTTTAAATTGATTTCATTGGTTGCATGATAATTTAATGATGTTCACAAACACACTGTGTAATGGAAACGATTTTGTATTGGTTTTAACGATTAACAGCTGAAGGTTTTAAGGTGTTTTAGTGGAAATCATTGAACTCTCTTAATAGGTTACTCAAAGCAGGCTACCGCTTCCATTAATTTGTACTTGAGTGTGAAATCCTGTTAGCAAATTGTATTGGATTATGACTCATTTATACATTTTCTGCATTTAATGCAATCTAAAATGTTTTGTTGTTGTTGCTTCAAACTTTAATTGCCATTTAGTGAGGAAAAGCCATCCAACCCATATGGCTACACAACCGAGTCAAAGATACTTCATGTAAGCACATCATTGTAAATATGCTTTAGTAACTATAAAAGACCCCGTTTCTATTAGTTCCCAATTTGATTCGATTGACTTTTACAAGTCGTTTATCCATTCATTAAACAGATAGTGGAATGATTTGACTGTTTGTAAACAATATTTTCAAATTAATGTGTTTCCATATGAACTACCAGGTGTTATTTTCAACCAATCATATATTACTAATACAGATTGTTCAGGAAAGCATATCAAGTTATTAATTAGACTCACAAACATTGTATTTAGACACCAAAAGCTATCTGTAGCAATCAAAACTGGTTGTGATCCAGTTGCCTGTCATCTGGATAGTATTGAAATAAAATATGAGGAGGAACAGAATCTGATCTCACTGTTACTCTGGTATAATTTGGTGTCACATTGTGAGGAATTGCTGGAAAATCTCTGACACTTCATTGTTCTCTATTGTTAGCAGTGTGCAGAGGACCACAGGGGACTAAAATATACGCTTGTTATCCTGGAACCACTGGGATACAGTCTAAGTCTCCAATCCTATAGCTAAAAAGTAGAAGAAATCTAAACCAACCACAAACACACAGTGATTCACACAGGTACATACAGCTTTACCACAGGGCTATGAATGTTTTGGAGCAAAAAGTCACCAGTAGTTTTTTTTTACCAGTAGTAAGTAGTTTTTTAAATATCTGTGTGCAATATTGACATTATTTTATTGTTTATTATGGAAATTGTTTTGGCTTATTTTTATTCAGGGTGCCAACACTAATGATAGCATGGACAAGCAGTCCTTCTCAAGGATTGACTTTTTTATCTGACTCTGCTAAATAAAATGCCCAGTATGCATTTTAAGTAAAACCTGCCAAATATTTCACTGGCTGCTTACCAAAGTGGGGCATTTCACCTGAGCAGCCCAGCTTTACCCTGTCCACAGTGTATTTATCTTTTTTTTTTTTGTCTGAGCAGTATGTGAATACTGAATGTGAAAAACCTTTAAACCTACAGTATCACACAAAAGTGAGTGCACCCCTCACATTTCAGCAACCATTTAGTAGATCTTTTCAAGTGACAATACTATAAAAATGAAACTTGGATATATTTTAGAGAAATCGATGTACCGTTTGTATAGCAGTACATATTTAGTGTCCTCTAAAATAACTCAACATACAGCTAATATTGTCAAAAAAGCCAGCAACAATAGTGAATGCACCCTAAGTGATAACTGCTGTATGACATGTCCTATTCATCTTGTATTAGAGCAGTTAAAAGTTGGGTGCTTTGAGTACAAGTCTCTCATACTGACCACTGGATGTTCAATATTCACCTCATGGTAAAGAATCTCTGAGGATTTAACAATTTTAATTGTTGCTCTCCACAAAAATGGCCAAAGCTATAAGAAGATCAGTAACACCCCGAAACTGAGTTACAGTACAGTGGTCGGGGTCATACCGAGGTTTTCCCATACGGGTTTCACTCGGAACAGGCCTGGAAAAGGTCCATCAGAGAAGTTGAGTCCTCATGCTGTGCGCCAGGTGCAGAGGCTGGCTTAAAAAACAAGCGCATGAGTGCAGCCAGCATTGCTTTAGAGGTTGCAGAAGCAGAAAATCTGCTTGTCAGTGTTTAAACCATACACCACACACTCCAACAAGTCAGTTTGTATGGCTGTCATCCCAGAAGGTAACCTCTTCTGAAGATGGCTTACAAGAAAACCTGCAAACAGTTTGCTGAAGACGACCTGTCCAAGAGCATAAATGACTGGAACCATGTCCTGTAGTCTGATGAGAATAAGATAAACTTGTTTGACTCAGATAGTGTCTAGCATGTGTGGTACCGCACTAGCTAGGAATACCAAGAAAATTGTGTCTTGCCTACAGTCAAGCATGGTGGTGGCAGCATCATGGTCTGGGGCTGCATAAGTGCTGCTGGTACTGGGGAGCTGTGGTTCGTTGAGGGAAACATGGATTCAAACATGTATTTTGACATTCTAAAGCAGAACATGACGCCCTCGCTTCAGATTGCCAAGATGTGAACTGTCTTGCTGAGGAAGCTGAAGGTGAAGGTGATGGAGTGGCCAAGTATGTATCCAAACCTGAACCCTATTGAGCACCTGTGGTGCAGAAGCTGGAGAAGTGCCATGTATCTAACATTCAGCAGCTCTGTGATGTCATTATAGCAGGAGTGGAAGAGGATCCCAGCAACAACCTGTGAGATACTGTACATGCTGCTTGGTATTGCCTTCCCTTATATTCTGTATATCATAATTTATTGTGGACATTGACAAGCACTTGTCCAAATGCATAGATATATTTCCATGTTAAGTGGTCTATTATTATGCCAAAGCAGCATCTCCTTAAGCTGTGCAATGCTTGCTGGAATTTTCACATAAACATGAAGATGCAGTCTTATTAGTTAAAATGTCTCGTATAAAATTTTCATAGAGTAATAGCAGATAATTCACATGACTTTTACACAGTATATTTTGCCAAGAAGCCTTAGTATATCCTATGTGGCACTGTGAAATATTTTTGTGGCTAATGCATAGGGAATGTTGAACACACGTTCCATTCCCGTCTCATCTCGTCTCATTGTATAGCACTTTTAACAATGGACATTGTCCCAAAACAGCTTTACAAAAATAGATAGAATGTCAATTCATTACAGTTTCATCAATGTTCAGGTTATCAACTGTTCACTATTCGACACTTGAATGTAAAAACTGTTCATGGCAATTGAAGAGGTTTATATACATTTATAGTGTGTATTAATACATGGATATTCATTTGAAAACGTGTGTAACATGATTCAAGTATTGAATGAAATATTATGAAGGAATTATTTTATTCACCCATTGTGATCCACATAGAATATTTATAAGGAAAATATGTAATTAATTTATAGGAAACAAAGAAGTAGTCAATTCACAGCTAATTGACACCCTTTCATAAGTGTGTTTTGGCTAATCAAAACAAATTTGTAATGGAGAAGCTGAACAGGTTTTTTTTAGAGCATTGCCAGTAGGCAAAAAGGTTGATTAAAGAAAAAAAAAGCACTTTGGCTCATGCTGATGACCGGATTATGAGACATTTTCAATTCCCGCTGGGCATCCTCTTGGAAGCATATTCTGAATCTGAGCCAGCACTGGAGAGATCATCATGAAGAAATCGATTGTTTGGATTGCATCCTGTCTCAATTGCAAGTCACACTGGGTATGATATAGTATTTCTTCCAAATAAATAAGTGATGTAAAATGTAATTATACAACGCCAGCACTCCTACAACTTTTAGGTACCTGTTGTATTTCTCAATAGGTACTTCGATTTGGGAACTCTCACTCACCTCTGTGGCTCGTCATGTCAGCTGTATGGGAGAGCTTCATTCTCAGCTGAATTTTTACAAACCTAATTGGCAAAAAATGACTTCACCCATGCGGAAATAAAAGCATCAATAGACAAACCATTATCGTTGCTTTAATCTGTAAGTGATGTGTATTGGTCTGATTGATATAATTTCCAGACAGATGAATATTCATACAGTTAATATAATTGCACTTTATTAGAATAAGCACATTCGCATTTGTTCCTCTTTTTGTTCCTCTTTTTTCAAACATTGTTTAAAATTATTTGACCCCATTAAGGGGTTCTGTAACTGAGCACATATGACTGCATGATGCAATGCTGAAACCTTTTCACTCAAATATAACCAGGATGAAACAGTTATTAAAGATGACAAATTAATAAATTGGTATATATAATAAATACTGAAAAACGTAATTACAATTACAAAAAAAAAATTATTATAATAAACTTTAATAATAATAAGATTTTTTTTCTTTTTTTCATGATAGACACTATTCTTTATCTTGTTCAGTCTTCACTCTATCTTGTTCTTGTTTTAACTCTCTTTGCATAACTGCATAATTATAACTATATAATTATTATAATTATAACTGTATAATTATTGTTAACATTAGAGCCACATATTCACTTACTACCACATGGACACAATGAAGGGGAACATTGACCAAATTAACCAAAACAGCTTACATTTTAGTATCTTCATATGGAGAAATTGTACCTTCTGGCTCTCCATTTTAGTTTTGCTAACCTATATTGTTAGATATTTGGGGAGTTAATATGTTCTGTCTATTTCTGTCAAAATCACCACTGCTGCCTGATGCAAATCCAAGATCCTGACATAATTCAACGGTTGTGTCTCTTCTTACCCTCCAGAAATGCTTAATTTGTCTTAATATGTCTAGATGTCTAATTTGGCTCCCTTTCTGATGTAAAAAACGTCCTACATGGATACCTGAATGATGAATGGTGTAATCTCGAACATTGTTCTGTTCTCATTCCTGGACTCATATTCAAAATATTTCAATACCAAACATGTTTTTAATCTACTTATACTTCATAGTGCACAATTTTAGAAGAGTAATGACACCCAGAAGAGAAAAGGTTTTCTTTTGAGGGTGGTTCCTCTTAAGGTTTCTCAATCATGTTTAGTCAGAATGTTAAGAGGTTAATGCTTTCATCACCTCTGTTCATTAGAGACCCAAATCTACATCTGGACTTCTGTAGAGCTGCATTTTATTGATTCTTTTTTTAATGTGACCTCTGTCACACTGTATAATCAATAAATAAATTATAATCATTATAACACATTATAGAAACAAATACGTTTTTCACATTGTCACATGCAAATACAAAGTTCACCACACAAACCCTGGTGAAATGCAGGCTCTCTTCCTTAACCTTGTAGTGATTCTGTAAATTGCCATTTGAACCTTCTGACTCTCTGTACTGAAGATGCTGAAGCAAAAACCTGCTGCTTGTTTTTCCTGCTTTGCTCCGCACTGAAGGTGCTTGTTTGTTTCATTGTGTACTGTAATGTATATGGTTGGAATGACAATAAATGCCTGCTTGACTTGACACCAATGAAACTAAGATTGCTGCACAACATAAAAAACTGGGGGTGCAAAGCAGCCAAAGTGACTCATCTTACTTCGGAAGTTTAATAAGTGTACCAATCTCAATGGTGAGCTGTGCATTTCACACCTTGGCCTTCAGTGGTGCCCTACCTGAGTCAATCCACCTCTTAATACCATCATTATGATGCCATAGCTAGAGACACATCAATATTATACAGAAACCCAGTGTAACAGAGCACTGCATCACAGACAAGTATCCCTTACAAAGAGAATGAATGTAATTAGTAAAGCAGGAAACCCAAATAACAAATAATATCTCATTTCATTTGCATTTTTTCTCCATGCATTGCACTTTTCCTGGGAATCTGAAATGAAGGCAAGTTGTGTGTTTTTATGCAAATTGTCAGGAAAGAAAAAAATACAAAAATATACATCAAGAGTCAAGAGGCTTTTGGTTCATTAAAGAGCTGGTTCATTAAAGAGCTTAACAACTGTTTTGGCTGACCTTTTCTCCCAATGTCCATCTTTTCTTTAAAAGTCTAGTGTATCTGGGACCAAATCTATTTTTTCTCCTCTGCTAGCCATTTTGGAATGAGAAAACAGCAATTAAATCAACACAAATATATTTGAGCTTGTGCAGATGCGGGTTGCTAGCGCGCTCTCTGAACATTCAACCAAAGGATGTGAAAATGTTGATGTGATTGGACGCCTTCTAGAGGGCTCCCGAGTAAGCATGCCCAAGTAAACATGTCAAAGTCTGTTTAAACCAATCAACAGCATTAAGCAATATGGAGTTTAGGCTAGGAAAGCCTGCGGGTGCTGACTCTGAAGGCCTTATGGCAGACAGTACATTTGACCCTGGCAATACATAATATGAAGGCTAAAATTTGATTGGATAGAAACTCTAAGCTAAATTACACCCAACCAGAAAAAAAACGCTATGAAATGAATAGAATTGACTATTGGAAATTTTTTAATGCATATTCATGGACAAAAATATATTCAAATGTATGTCAGTGATTCTGCAAAATATTATTCCTGACTTACAAACATTTAAGTTATGCTTCGCAATTGAAACTTTCATAGATGTGATTAAATCACAGAAGTAGCTCATGTGTTTACCGGATATTGTCACGTGCATGCACCCACTGCTGCAAGTGGTTGTACAGTAGTACAGTGCTCGATCAAAGCCCAGGATGTCCGGAAACAAGCAGAAAAGAAGCTGTGATGTGGAGGCGACTGTTAAAAATGTGCAGAAGCAATAACAGTGGGGAAAAAAAGAGATTGGACCAAAGCAAAAAGATGGTAGACTTCACTCGTTCTTATATCATGAATCATTAAACCATCGACACAATTCTAAAGAACAAGGACAAGATCATAGAACGTGTGAAGTCTGCTGTGCCAATGAGGTCAACAGAGGCAAACAGACTTGCGAACGTAATGAAACAGAACAAAGACAAAACAAAAACAATTGCTAGTATTCCAGGGAAAGGTAGGTCTACACCCATCATTTGTAGATAGGCAGTGACTCAGCTGTTTGGACACCGAGGGGAATTTGATTCCATTCTGTTTGTCCTACAACAGAAAAGAATCTTGATGTTCTGTATACCTACTTCTTCCCCTGAGAGAAGGTGGGACCAGTCGAAAAGTGCTTGGAGATCTGAGGGAGCAGAGCTTTGAGGTAAAAGGGTGCTGGTCCATTTTTGGCTTTGTAAGCAAGCATCATGGTTTTGAATTTGATGCTTGCAGCTACTGAAACACAAGTCACACAGCTGCTTTTTGGATCATTTGCAGTGGGCGGATTGTGTTCAGAGGTAGACCTGCCAACAGAGCGTTGCAGTAGTACAATGTTAAAATGACAAGAGATTAAACAAGCATCTGAGCAGCCTGTGTGGATAAAAATGGTCGAATCCTTCTGTAGAGAAGGAACCGACAAGAGCGTGCCACATTAGCAACGTGAGGAAAAGGACAGTGGATTGTCCATGGTTATGTCCATGGAGATGAATCACTTGGTATGACCAGCAGTTCAGTTTTCCTGGGATTGAGTTTCATTTGAGCACTCATCCATGATGATATGTCTGCCAGACATGCTGAGATCTGGACAGGAAGGAAGTAAGAAAACCCATGTGATGATATAACTTCACCAGGAGAGTGTACACCATACACCAAAATACAACATGTAAAAAAACAAACCCAGGTGAAATGCAGGCTCTCTTCTTCCACCTAGTGGCGGTTCAGTGATTTGCAGTTTGAACCTTCTGCCTCTCCGTAGTGAAGATGCTGAAGCTGAAACCTGTGTGTGTGTAGTGTGTGTGTGTGTGTCAGTGCTTTTTTTTTGTTATTCCAGCTTTGCTGCGTGCAAACACGGAAGATTTCTTTTTGTGTTGTTTTTTTCTTGGAAACGCGACGTGCACGAAGCCGCACGAGCGTCACGGAATAGCGGCCGAAATGCTCTTTGTGCCGACATGCACGCGCGGTATCCTGCTCTATTTCGGCGTCACCGCGCTGTGCTCGCGCTCCGGGCTGCACGTCCTGAATTAACAGACCAGGAGGAAATAACGGCGAGCGGCTGCACGCCACATTGCATTGCGTTTCCTCTGGATATGATGCGCATTTCATCACAACCTGCTCCCATGCACGCTTTATGAAATCATTATTTGTGGTGGAATAGACGCTTCTTCTAAAAAAAATAACACGAGTAATACAAACCCCTCCAGGCTGCTCTGCTAGTCAGCGGCTGAACTGCTTAAACAAAGAAATGCATTCTTAAAGAAGGCGGCACAGGCTGGTTTTGCCATTAAGGTAACAAAATATCTGTCTAGTTATATATGAATATTGTTTGCAACATCATTTCCAACGAATGCATGCATGTAGTGCTGATATTACAACCCTTTTTTTCTCCTTTTTGTTTGTTTGTTTTTATTTAAAGCCATCCTATAAGCCTGCCATCTTGCTGAGATGGAGCTTATTTCAGATCAGAAAGCACAAGCTCTGGATTATGTTATTATTCTGAGCTGCAACACGACTAATACTCTACCTGGAGCTGATTTGTTATCAAACATGCACTTATTATTAGAAAGAAAGAAAGAAAGAAAGAAAGAAAGAAAGAGGAACGGTACCACAGCTGTTTACAATCTCTTCTTGTGTCACATCTGCAGTGTCTTGACTTGGCCAACTGGCAAGCAATGCATCCTACTACACAGCTACACAAGTTTATCACCATATGCTTCAATGATATTCCTGTGTTCAATTATTTAAAAATGTTTTAAGTAGGGTTGTATTTTTAATTTTTTTTAATATTACGTTCCAAAAAACTTGTTACGGCACCTAACATCTGATTTGAGTTTGCAAAAATAAAATGCACCCAAGTTTTTTGAGTTATTATGAATTATTGTTATTTGTTCTCACAATAAAGTGTTGGTCCGGAGCACTAAGCAGGTGAGTTGTACCGGTTTAAAAGCTTTTGCATGCAGAACGGTGGCCGTGTGCCGATATGAATGATTTATACAGTACACTGTGATATTCAGCTTGCACTTTACTCACTATAAAATCCATCTAGAAGAAAGAAAGCTGCCTTTTTGGCTGGAGATGAAGGCGGTCTCATTTAGAAGTCAGGATCGGACAAACTCCTTAAGATGGTCTTATTTTAATACAAACTGAAAAAAAGTAAAAAAAATTAATGAACTTACATGTTGCTCCAAATAATTGATGTTACTGGTGTGTTATTATATTTTCTAATATAAAGCAATGAAGTAAGCAATAAAACACAATCTAGCATGCTGTTTCGGAAAAATGAACTGTTTTATACATATTTATATATACAGAATAAGTTTGTTTTTCTGAAACAGTGTGTATACATTAAGGATTTATTCTTCCTACATTGTAACAATTATTTTTGCATACAAACGTCATGCTTTTTATTTGTTTAGAGTTTTGGAATTGTTATGAAATATCTGTAAATGTAAGTTAGATATCACTTATGCTATAAAAAAATTCCACTTACCTCACTTTTTTCTTAATAATACTAAGAAGCTTGTCAGGTTACAGAGAAACTTCAGTCCTCAGTCATAAAGAATTTTGGAAAAATGATAAAAGCAAACAAAAGAAACCTGTGGTTTTACCCCTGATTGCTACTTGATACTGATACTATAGACTCCATTGAATTGAATATCTTACAGATATTCTTCAAAATACAGTATCTGATACAGAATTCTATCTATGAGAAAATATTGTATCTGTATGAGCATATTAATAAACGCCTGCGCTCATAGAAAATGAATCAACATCTGGTTAGATCAGCATTGCAATGCAAGTTTTAATGCTTGATCATGCAAACTCATCAAAAAAATCAAGCATTACAATACACTTGTAATGGAATATGAGCATGTTGGCACATGGCCTGCAGAACAAGGATCTTCAAGGATAATTCCTCATATGGTTCTATTTGGAACCTTCCCATGTATCGTTCTACTTGGAATATGTTTTACCTTGGAAGGAAGCCAACAAAATTGTGAGGTAAAAAGCATTATAGTGTGCCCAAATATCAAGCAATTTTTAATGAACACACATTTTTTTCCTACATTCCCAGCCAAAAAGGCTGTTTAAGGGCTCTTTGGATAATCAAGAGTCCTTAGCTTTCTGAAGAGGTTTTAATTGTAGCCCTCTTTGATAGAAAACACTGTTGTAGACAGCATAGAACCATTCTCTGCCTCTCCATTCAAAATTAAAATATTGTTTAAGATGCTGCACTTGGTTTGGGAGGGAGCAGACTATGTAGGCAGTATATATAGGCAGTATTGTGCTCCTGAAACAAACACTGTTCTGTACAGACGGCAGCTTTGTGAAAGCTGAACAGATTGGGTAGCAGGATTGCGTTGATCCTTCAGAGCAGCCAGTGAAAGTCAGTTGCTCTAAAGAACCCTGACATTCCATATACAGCAGATAAACAAGCAGACAATTGTAAAGCGAATGTGTTTTATTGCGCCGTTGTAACATCTTGCACGGGGACTTGATTGGCGAAAATTTCACATAAATGCGTTTCGAGTGAGGTTGATCCAGAGAAAAGAAAAGAAGTTGTGAGGAGTGTCCAGTTTTAATGGTTTAACATTTAGCAGTAGAGATGTAGGTTTTTCTGATGGGAGAGCCTTTACTGTTTTTTTGGGGGGGCGTTTAAAGCTTACCTAACCAGTTTAGTAACTAAAAAACGTGCAGCGTCATCCGGTATTGAATAAAAGATCGAAATTGTCAGTGGCTACACTCTGGTTTCGTTTTACGCTGTTATCTTGAGTAAAACCCAACTTCTAAATGGATCATTGATGTGATGTTAGTCAGCTGTGAGACATTTCTTTTCTGCTTAAAACATCTATTTCTATGTTTTTCTTTTAAGTCCGCTTGTATTCAATTCTGTCACTTTGAAATAGCTCAGGGCGTTGCCTGTACTTGAGTTGTGGTGAGAAATTCGACCACAGGTTTGACGTTGCGTGCGCTGTGAAGATACAGGAGGTCCGATCTTTAATTTCTGAGGTACTGAAGGAGCCGGTTTCTGGTATGCCTGTTGCCTTTCTCGTTCTCCTACCGTCTTCTTCCTCGCTTATTTATGCATCTTTACATTTACATGTTCTTGTTTCATTTTCAATTAATTACTTCTGCTTTAATTATCCCTAGTTTTCACTGCGTATGTGAATTTGTGTGTATAGATCCTTGTGGTTGACTGGTACTGTGGTGTATTCTTACCTTGTGCACAGTGTTTGCAGGATAGGCTTTAGTTCTACCTTCAGGTCTTATGGGGAAAAAGCACTGTTAACTGCTATTTCAGTTCCTCCTTCACTTCTACTATGGATGGAGGGATAGATTAAATTTGATTGATAGATTGATAGATTGAGGTACGTACCAAACCGTGAATCTTGTGTACCGTTAGACGCCTTGTGATGTCATTATGGAGAGGTGGAAGAGGATCCTAGTGCAACCTGGTGAATTTCATGCCCAGGAGGTTTAAGACAGTGCTAGATAACAATGGTGCTCACACAAAATCTTGACACTTTAGACACAGTTTTGACATGTTCACTCAGCGTGTACTCACTTTTGTTTGTTATTTTGGCAATAACAGCTGTATGTTGAGTTATTTTCAATGGACAGTAAATCTATACTGCTATATAAGCTGTACATTGACTAAAATATCAAGTTTCATTTCTATAGTATTGTCTCCTGAGAAGATCTACTATAATGGTTGCTGAAATGTGAGGGGTGTACTCATTTTTTGTGAGATTTTCTTTTTTAATATGAACTTTTAATATATCCAACCCACAAGTCTTGGCTTACTACTACTGCTACTACATTGTGCCACTCATCCAAGAAACGCCTATTTGCCAACTTCCCAATATTATATTCCAGCAAATTAATTTGCTGGGACGTGGAAAGATCAATTAGTAACCAGGGCTTGTTGTCATAGGAACAGTAAGAGACCTTTTTGGATGGCTTCATTTAGTACTGTGATCATTTTCTCCTACCCTCGTTTTAGTTATAATGCTACACACATTTTATTTGGGACGTTGGTGTACACACCCAAAAAAAGTATTTACACCATCAGGACATGTCTGTGGGTTGCGGCCAAATTTTTCCAATGTGTAGGTGTTTAATGCGATGACTAAGGAAATAAATGTATTTTTTAGTGCACCTGAAAGCTACGACATGAAGGTGGGCTGAAATGGGCTGCAAGCCGATGAACAAGAGAAGCTGCTTCCACTTTGTCTTTGAACATGAGGATTATGTCTTGTCATAAGGACCAAGTGGTTATGAACTGCATCTGCTGATTTTATGACCGACTTTAAAGAGCCAACACTTGGCATCAGGTCGGGAAGATCGACAGGACCCTTGTCACCTCCTCAGTCACTGTTTTTTTCGGTTTGGAGCAAACGTTCTACAGTGATGACATTATTTTGTTTAGAGCTGATTATAGCTGTAGCATTTTAGGTATTTGGTCTGTTTTACTGTGGCTTTTTATTCTTCTGTCTTTGCTCGGAAACTTTTTTATGTGGCTCGTTTTGAAGAAGGGTAGGGTCACACTTTTTTTTTTGTTGCCATATTTGTGTATGTAGGATTTGGACTTATAACTCACAAAGCTCTTGAACACTTTCACAGTGCTTTTAAAATCTAAATATTTGTTTCAAAGTTTTTTTGTAACTGCCTGTTAATCCTGTGGATAACATATCATGGTCTAGAATAGTTCTTAGTTGATCAATTATTTAAAAATGTTTCCTTTTTTTTTGTTTGTCATCATGGGCAAGGCCTGTGCTTGTCCAATTAAAAGCTCTTCAAATGGTAAAGTCTTGCTCTACAGTGTGAGCTCATTAGCAATAATCCGGGGTAGTTTTTGTGTTTGTAATGGTGCATCGTCTTGCTTCTCTCGCATTGCCTTTTTCAACCATGCCTTGTTTTTTGCAAAAAGAAAAAAAGCCATAAAAAGAAGCAAAAATTTGCAGTTACTTTACTCACTTTTCAGATGACCTTTTTCTAAATGAAAACATGGTTGTTCAATGTCTTTGCTTCCTCGAACTGATTGAGAACGATATTTCTTTTTATGTAACACAGTCAGAGGTTCTTTATCATCAACAGTAAACAATATCATTTTATCAAGTCGCATAATAGTTAGAATTGATCATAACGCTACAAATCATATATCAGATATGACTCTTTGGATCTCTGACACCATCTGTGCCTCTGATGTTCGACCTCTGCTCAAACGAGTGTGGAATAACTCTGAAAACACATGCCATTTTGTCTAGATCATTATCCTGATTGAATACAACAGGCGTGGGTGAAGGCGGTGATGTGAAATTCAGCACTGTTAAAAAACAGTCACTTGTTCGTCTCCTGGCTGTTTTACATGTTTAGCATACAAAGCTACTGTCATATTAGTTTAGTAAGGATAGGGACTGGGGGATACCGTGTTTTAGGAGGAACTGCACGTTATACTGCACTGTAGTAAAGTCAGGTACTGCTGTAGGGTGAGGAGGCCTGGGGTGCAGTCAACGTTCCAATTTATCTCAAAGGTGTTCAATAGGGTTGAGGTGAGACCTCTTTAGCAGGCCACTCATGATGTTCCACTCCAACCCATGCAAACTATATTTTAATAGAGTTTGCTTTGTGCGCAAGGGCATCGGAGCTGGAACAGATTTGGGTCTCCTAGTTCGAGCGAGTGGGGAAATGTAATGCCACCGCTATTAAACCTTCTATACAATTGTGTGCCTCAATCGTGAAGGTAGCAGTTTGTGAAGTAACAGTTTTATGGTCATATGTGAAGAACCACAAGTCAAATATTCCAATACCTTTGTCCATATAATGTCAGTGTATATGTCAAATCATGTCTTCCATTTTGTGTAGATTTTAAAGCCCCTGCCTGTTGTTTCAAATAGAAAAATAAACCAAATCACTTTAGCACCAATGATTTGTTAATCTATATTTACAATAAATATAATTATATAATTAAAAAAGCTATACTGTATACAGTAATTCCTCGCCACATCACGGTTCAAAAATTAAAATTAAAAACAATATAAAAAAATCCACTGGTGATTACCCATATATAAGTTTTTATGTTACAATTACGTAGGTTTAAAGATATTAAAATGAGGAATGGTTTATAAGAGTGTCTGGACGGTTTATAAAGATATACTGGTATTCTGTATAATGTACTGTATAGATATTAGGTTGCCACCTTGTGGATTACTGTATTCTTAATTGCAAATACATTTTAGTGTTTATTTCCAGTTACAACAATTAGAATAAAAATACATAGATTTTACCTCAATATTAAGACTTTTAGATCAGATAACGATTGTCAATGGTGTTTTTCCAATGAGATTGACAATGAAGAGTTGAATCATTTCTAAATACTAAATTAAAATAGCAAAAATGTCTAGGGTGGTGGTTAGTTTGCTTCACATCTTCAAGCTGATATTAGGGACATTACCACAACAGTGTCTTGGATTGGTGCAAAAGCAGTCTAGTTAGCACTTCAGGTTTAAAACAAGCATTAAATTTCACAAATGCTTGCTCATATTTTGGTCAATACAGGCTCATTATGGAAAGGCACTGGGCAGTGCGGCCTCTAAGAAAGAAAATAACTCACTATAATCTAGCTGCTGTCTAGTTTTCTTTGTTAATTCCTTTTTAAAACATTTTCCACTAGATTTATTTTTGGTGCTTTAAAAAAAAACTCAAGTGGAACTATTTAACAAGAACACACATAACTAAGTCTGTGTATCTTATGTAATGGTTTAATATCCTTATATAAAGGCTGATAAATGAAGCAGTACATTGACTTTGAGATCTAAAATAAAAAAAATAAAAAAAGAAACTAAAGAATTTTCTTTTGGATCTACTTTCAATAAATTTGTATAAGGCTGTGAAACAGAGTGGACTTAAGTGTAAAAAAAAAAAAAAAAACTGCAAATCAAACACACCATGGTGGTATGGTGAGATATTTTTAGCTTCAAGACATTTATTTATGCATTTATTTAATGCTCATAAGAGCATGTGCTTCCCTTTTCTTATATACCTTATATACCTATCTTATTTATATGCCAATGAGTTGTTGTTTTTTTTTAAGTTGAAGAATGTCTCGTTTTATCTATTTAGAGTTGTACTAGATTTTCTGTAACATCCATAAAACAAGCTTTTGTCAAGCAGCATCTCCATAAAGAAAACTTAACAATAATAATTTCTAAAAAATAATATTATGTAAAAAAAGATCTCAGAAGGTTTTGAGTCAAATTTTGTTGGGCATGTAATGTGTATAGGCTTTACATAAATTTTTGGTATACGTTATTGATTTTTTTTTTATTTGAGCATTTCTCCAGAGGTGCATGATGTCAAAAATTCAACATATAAAGATTGAATATTCAAGATATTCAACATTGACATAGACGAAGGACCTTCAAATCATGTTGCCTTGTCTGCTATTATTAAAACAGTAGCAGCTTTATGGAAACATAGCTTGTATGTATGAACATGTTAGAGTAGCAAGTATGTGAAGCAAAAAAAAAAAATATATATATATATATATATATATATATATATATATATATATATATATATATATATATATTAGTAAATTGTGATATGTGCTCTGAACTGTGTTCTCTTTTGTTTCATGATATACCTTGTCATAAATTGGCAATATGCATTTTTAAATAGGCATCATATATCAGAAGGTTTGAGTACACGTGCAGTTATGTATTCAGCCAATCCTGTGGCAGCAGTGAAATGCAAAAAAAAAAGAGTGGTCAAAAGAAAATGCCTAGATTGCTTCTTATTGCCATTGCCAGTAAGGATATAGTAACTCAAACAATTCCTCTTTACAACCATGGAAAGTAGTAAAGCATCTCAACACGCACAAAACATTAAACTTCAAGGTAGATGGCTACAAAAGCAGAAGACCAAATCAGGGTCCATATCTGTCAGCTAAGAACAGGAATTTGAGGGTATCGTTGGTACAGACTTGAGAAAATAAAACCCACCACAAAACATAATCTGGTCTTTTTCCTGTCTATAACTGTTCAGTTTTGCAAGTCTTTATATTTCACAATGTAATGTGACTTGAGGTGAATTTTATATCACGTATAAGAAAAAACATGCCAGTGCTTTTTGCACAAATAGAGAGGAATGTGGCTGTTCTAAGTATGGAAGGCAAGTGATACTGAAACAAAACATTGTGTATGTGAAATACAGCACATACGGCTTAAATAAAATCGCATAGGTATGGGATTATGCATGGCTTGGTAGGATTTTAATGCTTTGTGTATATGCAAAGATCTATCCTATTGAAAGCAGAGCATCATTCAAATGATGTAATTTTGGATTATACCTAGCTGTGGATTATTTCACTTATACCAGCATCCACAATTTAAAGTCGCTATTGGTGTTTGAATTGCAAAATTTGACTGATTAATTTTTGTTGGTTATTTTTATATAGAGGTTGTCAGATCTAGAATTATGTCTGCTTGAGCACATAAACATTAAAGATTGCATTACTTCATTACATACCTTACTACACTTTCAGCATTGTAAATTTTCTGGGAATTCAAAGATTTGAATACACATCTTCCAACTATTCAGCATTGAGTATTCAGACAGACCATGATATAACATAATTGATAAAAATTACATTATACTGACCGTTCATAAACCCCTGATTTGTAAGTGCTTTTGGAACGACCCTTTTTATTCTCTATTTGCTTTTATAAGTACCTCCACTCTTCTGGGAAGATGTTATACTAGATTTTGGAGTGTGGTTTTAAAGATTTGTGCTCATTCAGCTACATGGGCTTCAGTAAAGTCAGGTACTGATGTAGGATGAGTAGCCTTGGGGTACAGTCAGAATTCCAATCATTCAAAAGGTGTCCAACAGGCTTGAGATGACCATTCGAGATCTTCCCTCCCAACCCATGTAACCCTGGTGGAACAGCATTGAATCTCCTTTGAATATTAATGCTTCAATGTAATGACAGGACCTTTTCTATAGGATGTCCAAAAACATCCTATACAATTGTGTGTCTCCAACTTTGTGGTAACAGTTTAAGGAAGAACCACATATGACAGGAAAAGGCAGAAGTCCCAATACGTTTGTTCATATATTGTGTAACATACTACATAATGCAGGATATAAGCTAATAAGTTTAGTATATTAAATGCATTTGCTATTTAAAATTGTATTTACTGCTTTGACAAGACCTTTTGCAGCTGTAGAACATGTTACAATACCTTCTTCTCTATTAAACATCTGGGATTTGGGCTAAATGAGGAGCAAGAGTCTTTAGTCAGAGACCTTTATCTGTGAACAAAAATCAATGACATAGACATCAAAGCTCAACCTGGCAGGATGATGTTCTGACAAAATCGAAGCTTTTATCCGTGTCGCGGAAGTGAAAATCTCTGTTATTTTAAAGTCGTGAGCACGCAGTGCAGTTCCTGCCGTGCCTGAAATGACAGCGTACACGTTCTGACTTCTTGGTTATTACAAAAGTGTACCTGTTTTACAAAACTAACGCTGGCAAGTCAGTGATGGGGGCTGAAGTGATGTATTTATTGCGATATTCTTACGTCCTGTTGACTTTCTGCAGCTTGTTCTAAGTGTGAATTTTCTCCTTGAACTAACCTGTAAAAGCTGTTTGTGGTGCAGTCTTGTGAAATGAAACGCTGTTTCATGTCTTGCAGCGGAGCTTGGAGTTGGGCCAATCTAAAAGCAAACTTTATGAAATTATAAACAAGGAAATGGAAGAGTGCATTTATATTAGTGTCCACAGATAAGAAATATGATTATGGAAGGTGCATTTGTCTGATCATTAGCAAACTTTTTTTTTTTTTTTAAACATGATCAGGAGGCATATGGTAGCTTCGTTTTCTTTCTTGTCACATTGTGCAAATTGGACTTTTTGCCATGAAAGAAGTCCAAAGTGCCTTAAAAGCCACTATAAGTTTCTTTCATTTTTGTGTGAAGGAGCTGTGGAGGTTGTGTCCGTATCAAGATGTGGTCTCTGTTAAAGCGTTTTCAAGAAGGTAGATGTATTTGTAATCTATTATGCAGCAAATACTTGTTATCGGAACACACTGTGTGTATGCTCTGGTGGGGAGGTTGCAAAAGGTTAGCAAAAAATATGCCAAGAGTGCCGTTAAAGGGAATATTAAAATGACTCTGGAACAAGGCTACAGGTAATAGTTAATAATTAAAAGCATTGCCATTTTACGTGCAATAGGGGCAAATATGTTATTCAGTTTTTTTGCAGGCCAATACTTTCAGGCATGTAGTATAAGTATAACATATTTGCCCCTATTGCACGTAAAATGGCAATGCTTTTAATTCTGAAGAAAACTATTACCTGTAGCCTTGTTCCAGAGTCATTTTAATATTCCCTTTAACGGCACTCTTGGCATATTTTTTGCTAACCATACAATTTACTGCGAGACCCTGTTCCAGCATGATAATGCCCCTATGCACAAAATGAGTGCCATGAAGATGCATTATCTGGGTTGGGCTTCACCTTTACCGGAATCAACTGTTACAATCAAAAGTATACCAGAGACTAGTAAATGACTATAGTACAGAAAGTACACAAATATTCTTTATAATTGAAAGCATGCAATTTATTTCTTGTGAGCAGTGTTGGGACAACAACAGTCTTGAGTAGAATACTTTTAAAGTAATTATCCGAATTAAGCACATTAATTTGTAAAATTGTCCAGCACTAGCCCACAGTTTACCAACTCCTTGCCAACTGTTGCTTTTCTCACTGTCACAGATCTTCTTGTGTTTTTTTGGCTCAAACATGTATGGTTAAATGTGACCGTGGTACATTTTAAAGCAACAAAAAAAATGTATCCATCGAGTCGTTTCTGTCGCTTCAATAGTCCATTGGTGACATTGCAACGATTGCGTTAAAGCATATTCATTGCATATTTGTTCTAGCCAGCTAGCTGTCTCGCTTCCTTACCATACAATTATCTAGTAAGAATTTTTTCTTCCACCCAAAATATCCACTGTAATTGCTTGCAGTTTTTCAAATTTTGCACCCACTTCTGAGATACGTACTCGGGTAGAGATTTCCTCCGCCTCCAGTATTCTAACCAGGAAACTTTTCTATACAGCCAACTATGTTGTCACTGTATGAATGAATAGAAATGCTGTATCAATGTATTGTTAGTAGAATTTTTATTTTATTTTTTTTTTTTATTAACCAAACATTTTCTAGTTGCTGTGGTACCAAAAAAAAAAGAAAACAACCTCCATAATCGTGCATATTTTTGCAATTTTCTTTTTATTGTGAATTAATTTCATGTCACAGAGAGCGTGGAACAAGGTGCAGGTTAATATATTAGGCCTAATATAAAAGGGCTGTTCATTCATAATCCTTTTTAATAATGACCGACTTTAATAATGGCTTTAATAAAGTATTCGATTTTGGGCATGCTTAGGTGGTTTTAGATTGATTGGACTGATGTGGAGTGGAGATGGAACTGTGTGTGTGTGTGTGTGTGTGTGTGTGTGTGTGTGTGTGTGTGTGCGTGCGTGCGTGTGTGCACGGTGTAGGATGTGTGCCAGTGTGAGAAGAGCAGCATCGCTGTGTAATGAGGAAGCAGTCAGGGGTCAGTAATGCTCACCTTTGCTTTCTTCACCTGCTGCCATTACTGCTTATTTGCTCTGTACTTTCCTCGAGATCTGACGAGTTATGGCCCTGACCCACTCTCACCTCAGAGGAGCTATGCTGGAAAAGCTTCTGTTTGCCCCTGCCATTTATGTGTTTAATTTCATATTGTCCAAACTGTTTAAGGGATTTAATTTCGCCTTCACCGGCTAATTTTGTAGAGCGTTACTTTTCTTTGTTAGAGCTGATTATGAAGCTGCTTATAGTGAAGGACAGAGTTCCACTCAATTCAATGATTTGTTTATTTAACCTGGTTATATGTGAGTAGCAAATGGCTTGGAGGGATCCGAGGTAGCGGAAATAGAATAGAACGTTTTCTCGAATTACAAGGTCATTAATGATTAGTGTGCATGTATGATTAAAGAGCATGTGTATCGTGAACATTTTTAATTTACTTAAATCTACACTTTTTCTGTGTATGTAACAAATTACTAAACTATACCATGGTGTGCTTGTTATAGGGAAGTACTATACAAAATGGTGGTCTGATGCAGCCCAATGTGAAGCTTAGGTACAGCTACGACTCCAAAGTTGATTATTTCCCAACATATCCTAAAGTGTTTTACTCCCTTTTTCCCACAGTTGTCGTCGTCTTCTTCTTTCAGCTGCTCCCATTAGGGGTTCAGCGGATCATCCGTCTCCATACTACTCTGTCCTCTACATCTGCCTCTTTTAAACCAACTACCTGCATGTCTTCCCTCACCACATCCATAAACCTTCTCGTTGGTCTAACTCTTTTCCTTCTTCCTGGTGTCTCCATCCTCAGCATTCTCCTACCGATATACCCCATGTCCCAAGTCCCTCTCAATCTCGCCTCTATCACTTTGTCTCCAAAACAAAACGCTGTCCCTCTAATAAACTCATTTCTAATACTGTCACATCTTCAGCTCTGCTACCTCCTGCTCCACCTCCTGTCTTTTAGTCAATGCCACTGTCTCTAAACCATACAACATCGCAGGTCTCACCACAGTCCTATAAACTTTCCTTTTCACTCTTGCAGATACTCTTCTATCAAAAACCATCGCCAATTTGACACTGGAGACTCCTTTCACTAAATGCTAAATAAATCCCTCCACCCAGAAAACTTTACCATACCAGTGATGATGCACATTAAAAACATTATTTAAACAGCTGCTTTTATTCAAACCAGTAAAACGTCTTAAAGACTGCAATATTGTCTGAGCTGCTGTTATATAAAATTACTCATTTGAGATTGGTATAATGGTGGCATGAGGGAAAATGATGACATGGCATACATAATGTGCATCACAATATTTGGTTTTATTATTAAAAACTTTTGCTTAAAACAAATAGTTATGGTAAGTTGGTCAGGGTTGTAAACCTTTAATAGTAAAAGTTTTCAAACCTATGTACTGGTGTTATTTATTCTCCCCAGCTCCACTCCATCTGTATATTCCTTTGCATCTATGCACATTATTGCCCTGTCAGCGGTGGTACGACACAGGGCGGATCAAATATTACAGGCTTGTTAATTTAAATCGACTCCAAAATTACCATATGTGAATCTGTTACACCGTCCTTCTCTCATAGGTACCAATTATCTGTCTCTTTAGATGTATCGCAAGATGTCACATACCTCTTGTAATCTGACATAAGTAATTTAATCCGAGTAACCTTGATAAGGTCCAGTGATAATCCTTAAGACATGCTCTGTATCGAAGTAAGATGGGTTTGATGAGAATCCAAGGGAAATCGAATCAGCCCCTCTCATAAATGTTTAAACTCCTTGCATGTGAACTATGTACAACTATAATACAGCTACCATCCTGCATATGAATGTAGCACACTGCTGCAGATGCTTTAACTTGTTTGTGGACTGAGTTATATTAATGCCATTCGATCGACACCCTTACCCAGAGCGACTTTCAGACATGCTTTGATGTCTCTAGCAATAAATATGTCCTGAGACTGTTTTAGTAGATCACTCAACTTTTTTTAATAGGTAATACAGTTAGAAATGCATATATACTAATAATAGTAGCACTACTAATAGCACATCATTTGAAGACTCTGGTGTTCGGACAGCTAGGGAAGGTTCATTGAACAGCCAGTGCTTGATTGGTTGTTCATTGAAGCTGTAATCCTTTATTTTTTTTAAGCTGTGGAGCAGTGTTGTTGCTAAGGGTGCAGTGCTTTGGGAACTTAATAATAGAGCACTGGCCTGCCTACAATGTCTTCCTACAGTAGGCAAGCATCCAGATGCACTACATATTGTAGTATAGAATTGAGTTTACGGTATAAATACAGATGCTAAAACAAGAATGATTTCTTAAAATAAATACAGTGGCATATTTTTTGAACGCACCATGGCATTTATGAAATACTACTACTTAGCTAAAGATAAAGGTCCTTTTTACTAATGTTAGGAAGCTGGGGTTTAGAGCGCAGGGTCAGCCACTATACAGCATGCCTAAAGCACAGAGGGCCTTGCTCATGGGCCCAAAAGTGACAGCTTGATGATACTGTGGCTTGAATCCTTGACCTTTCAAATGGTAGCCCAGAGCCTTAACCACTGAGCTACCACTCCCCCAGTGCTACTGCTTTTTACTTCTTCTTTTGGCTTCTCCCATTAGTGGTCGCCACAGCGGATCATCTGTCTCTATACCCTCCTGTCCTGTACATCTGCCTCTTTCACCCCAACTACCTGCATGTCTTCCCTCACCACATCCAAAAACCTCCTCTTTGGACATCTTTTTTTCCTCTCTCCTGGTGGCTCTGTTCTCAGCATTCTCTTACCAATATACCACATGTCCCTTCTCTGCACATATCCAAATCATCTTAATCGAGCCTCCCTCACCTTGTCTTCAAAACGTCCTACATGCGCTGTCCCTCTAATAAACTTGTTTCTAATCCTGTTCATCCTCGTCACTCCCAATGAAAACCTCAACATCTTCAGCTCTGCTACCTCCAGCTCCACCTCCTGTGTTTTACTCAATGCCACTCTCTCTAAACCTTACAACATAGCAGGTCTCACCACAGTCCTATAAACGTTCCCTTTCACTCTCACAGATACCCTTCTATCACAAATTACTCCTGCCACTCTTCTCCACCCACTCCACCCTGCTTGTACTCTTTTCTTCACTTCTTTAACACACTCTCCATTACTTTGCACTGTTGATCCCAGGTACCTGAACTCCTCCACCTTCTCCACCTCTTCTCCCTGCAACCGCACCACTCCACTGCTCTCCCTCTCATTCACACACATGTATTCTGTCTTACTCCTACTGACTTTCATTACCCTTCTCTCCAGCGCATACCTCCACCTCTCCAGGCTCTTCTCAACCTGCTCCCTACTCTCACCACAAATAACAGTATCATCCGCAAACATCATGGTCCATTTAGATTACTGTCGTCTGTCAACCTGTCCATCACCGCTGCAAACAGGAAAGGGCTCAGAGCCGATCCTTGATGCAATCCAACCTTCACTTTAAACCAGTCTGTCGTTCCTACTGCACACTTCACTGCTTTTACACTGTCCTCATAAATGTCCTGCACCACTCTCACATTCTTTTCTGACACACCTGACTTCCTCATACAATACCACAACTCCTCTCTCGGCACCCTGTCATACGCTTCCTCTAAATCCACAACAATGCCACTCCTTCTGACCTCCTCTATACTTCTCATCAACATTCTTAAAGCAAATAATGCGTCTGTGGTGCTCTTCCTCGGCATGAAACCATACTGTTGCTCACAGATGGTCACCTCTTCTGTCAGCCTGGATTCCACTACTCTTTCCCATAACTTCATGCTGCCTACTTTTCTCATCACTCTGACGATCCCAATTTTGTTTTGCCAACCTCTTTCTCCTTATGCTCTCCTGCACTTCCTCATTCCACCACCACGTCTTTGTCTTCCTTCCTTTTTCCGGATTTCACACCAAGTACCTTTCTAGCTGTCTCTCTTACCACTTCTGCAGTAGTTGCCCAATCATCCAGCACCTCTTCACCACCACTGAGCCCCTGTCTAATCTCTTCCCTAAATCTCATAGTACAGTCTTCCTCCTTTGGTTTCCACCATCTAATTCTTCTTTCAGGCCTCACTCTCCTCCTATTCTTCTTCACCTCCAAAACCAGCCTAAAGACCACCATCCGATGCTGTCTAGCTACACTGTCCCCTGCCAACACCTTACAGTCTCCAATCTCCTTCAGGTTGCATCTCCTGCATAGAATGTAGTCCACCTGTGTGCACCTTCCTCCACTCCTATACGTCACTCTGTGCTTCTCTTTTTTCTTAAAATAAGTGTTCACCACTGCCATTTCCATCCTTTTAGTAAAATCTACCACCATCTGCCCTTCCACATTCCACTGCTTAACGCCATACCTACCCATCACCTCTGTTTCCTTCACCTACATGCCCATTAAAGTCTGGAACAATCACTAATCTTTCATTCCTAGGTACACCATCTACCACTTTATCTAACTTACTCCAGAATTTTTCCTTCTCCTCCATCTCACAACCCATTTATGGAGCATACGCACTGATGATATTTATCATCACCCCTTCAACTTCCAGCTTCACGATCATCACCCTATCAGAAACTCTTTTCATTTTCACTACACTCTTACTGTACTCTTCCTTCAGAATCACCCCTACACCATTTCTCTTTCCATCCACACCATGATAGAACAGTTTAAACCCACGTCCAATGTTCCTGGTCTTACTACCCTTTCACTTGGTCTCCTGAACACCCAACATATCTACCTTTCTCCTCTCCATCATATTAGATACCTCTTTCCCTTTACCAGTCATAGTGGCAACATTTAATGTACAAACCCGAACCTCCACTTTCCTCCACTTCTCTATTTTCTGCTGTCTCTGTAGATGTCTTCCTCCTCTCCCTCTCCTCCTTCTGCCAACAGTATTCCAATTTCCACCGGTACCGTGTTAACTAACAATACCTTTGGCGGTCATTGGTAACCCGGGCCTCGACCGATCCGGTATGAAATTCTGATTCCTGAGTCGCATATTTGATTTGGCACGTTTTAAGCTGGATTCCCTTTTAACACAACCCTCTTTATTTATCCAGGCTTGGGACCGGCACTAAGAGTGCACTGGCTTGTGCAACCATAATGGCTGGGTTCTACTGCTTCTACTACTACTAATTATAATAAAATTAATAACAATAATAATCATAATAATTAAATATAGAGTATCTGTCTAAGCAAAGGAATTCCTTAATTCTGTTCAAAGCGTAAGTGTTTCGAGAAAATGAGAATATAAATGGAATGTAATTTGTGGACATCGCATTCCGTATTCGGAAGATTTGTGCTCATACAGTAAATAAAGTGTATTAATAAAGTATAACAAATTGATGTAGGGTGAGGAGGCCTCGGATGCATTCCATGTCCCATTTAATCCAAAGGGAGCCATGTAGCAGACCACTCAAGATCTTCTGCTTCCAACCATGTAAACCATGGAGCTCACTGCGTGCACAGGGGCTTTACCATGATGGAACATGTTTAAGTCTCCTAGTTAATTCTGTCACATCCAAAAATAGTGGTAACAGTTTGGGAAAGAACTACATATGGCTGGAAAAGTTACTTATCCCAATACTTTTGTCCATATAGTCTATGTGAAATGTGTTTGCGAAGGAGCAGGTACAATTAAAAACACAGAATATGTGATTGCATGTTGCTGTCAGAAATCTAGGACTCTTGTAAATTAGGTGATATTGCATCTACTGTACATATATCCTGAATAATATGTGACTGCCGAAACTAGCTGATTTCATCAATTTTGGATTAGACCCTAAGGGTATGGCTATGGGACTTTTTAGGTTTGAGACTGGAGAGGGGAAAATGCCTCCAGGAAACATCCAGCCTTCTGTACTGAAACGGAGCTCCTGAATTATTGAGCTGTGAATGAGAAGCACAGGAAGTCTTTTACTTCTAAAAAGAAACAACAGTTGCAGTTGAGTATTGTTATTCACCTGTGATGCTGTTGTTGTATTGCTGTTTTTAATTCCTATACCTTCATCAGCTTTGTGTTGTGTACCATACTACACATGGCATGTTTATGTTTAATAAATTCGTGTAGGTAGTCGGTATCAACTCTGAAATACATCCACATCTGAAGGGGAATACACTGAAACTAATGATCGCATGAGGTAAGAGACTGATTGATTTCAGCCCAATCCAACAATCTAGTCCTCCTGCTCAGACAGATGTTTATCTGCGAAACAGTATCAAAATTCCACCTGCAAGGGATCTAACTTCCACCTGTTGTTTTGTTTGACACAACCTATAAAGCATCAGATCATTGTTTTATCAGCTAATGCCTTTGCCAATACTATAAAGAGCCTCGGCTGATTAATGCTGCCCACATCAATAACGTCTTCGTCTTGTGCATGTGTGTTTTAACCATAGCCTGTTGTTCTTGCTTGCACTATATTTTTTATTTCGGGAGCTACCTTATACCGAATACACTTTTACAAGTCGTAGCCAAGTCTCGAGTCTCTGAGCTGCAAGTATGATGTAACAAATATAACACGTTTTAAGCTCCGCGAAAACATAACATCTTTTTTTCCGATGTCGGGCTGAAGAACATATTTCTGTGTTTTTTTTTCTCTTTTTTGTCCTATAAAATATATGCTTATGTGGCCATTGTATTAGAAACACATTTAGCAGAATAATATAAATTCATGCAGATACAAGCTAGCTTTCTGTCAGCTCCACTGAACTTCAGTTACTTTTCACATCAAACAGGAGAATTGGGAGGAATGTTACAGAGATGTCTTCTGACCATCTTATGATTGTTGGTGGCATGCGGAGTATTTCAAATACTGATAATCTTTTTACATTTTTACACATAAATAGAGTTTTATTAGGTGTGCTTATTGGGGAACCGTTCAGCGAGCAGCATTCCTGTGGGTAAAAAGGAGACAGCTGATAGGCTACAGTATCTCAAATAAACACTGTTTGCACCAGTGTTGTACAGAAAGTAACAACAACAAAAAAAAATACACAACACTTTGATCCCTGAGGTGGATCGTTTACATTGTGTTGGCTAAGTTCACAAATGGCAGCTAAGACCGTGAGTGTGGGGCTACAGTGGCACAGGTCCAATGAAACTGGAGCATTGAAGATTAAATATGCATCTCATCTGATGATGATTTCTGCTGTGACATGCAGATGTCAGATGTTAGGGATAGATTTTGGCATATACAGCATGAATCCAATCTTACCTTGTTTCACGATGGTGGTAGTGGTGTAATGATGTGGGGAATGTTTATTAGGCCTAAATAAACCTTGTACAACCTGTAAGCGTCATTTGATTGCCGCAGCGCAAAGATAGCCCACCTTTGAGATATGATACAGTGGGTGATTTGCAGCATGAATGTGCTGCAATCGGCAACAATTTTGTAATGCAAGCTGTAATGTCAACCTCTGACCAGAATCTTAAAGAAATGTGGAATTCATCCCATGACGTCGCTTTTCTGAGAGTGAAAAGGGCTCCTGATTAGTAGTAGTATGATTTGCCTAATTAAGTGGCTAATAAATGCATATTTTCTTTTTGTGTCCTTTATTTCAATGCTGCATTAATAGCACTTTCTTATAGCACATGACATTGAGTTCGAGCCCATCACTGGTTTATATCATTCTGCCTAATTTACGTTGTAGTTTTGTTTGTTTTTTTGTTCTCAAGACTCATATTTCATTTAAGATCCTCATTCTGAATGCTGGCTTTAAATTTCCTATTAATATGTTGTGTCAGCTATTAGTGCTATTAAGACTTCAGCTTTCTGCCAGTTTTGTAGCCATTTTGGGAGGACTTTCTAGGATATCTGAAACATCATGTAAATTAATAACTCATAAGTTTGACATGTTTTTTGTTTGTCAGTATGACCATTGAAAATGGATTTAGTTCTAAGGCAAATTTTGTAATAACCATTACAGCGCTCCTTATTTGTTAAAAATAGGTGGGAACTATTATTTGATTTTTACAATAACACCAAACTGAAATTATACTAATCTCCAATAATACAATTATATAGTTATTTTTTAACTAAGAGCATATTGCAAAATGAAATGATTAAATTGGGTAAGTGCAGTTGCATTATCTAAACACCATATAAATCAGTTTCATGTCACTGCAATCTACATTGCCCAAGAATGAGCCTGTGGAGTCTGCATTTTAGCTGACTTTCTCTTTTTTTAGTTAAAATAATATTTCTGGCACTGCTTTATGGCTCATTAAGTTTCATTCAATCATTAATTTTTTTTTCTCCCAGTCAGAGACTTTATTCAGTTAAAGTTATGTGCAAATTTATTCATTTATTTTTTTATCTTTGCTACACAGTGAACATGCACTCTTAGTTTACAATATTATAATGATTTGATTTTGTTTTATACTGACATAAATGCGTATGCATAAATGTGTATGATCTGGAAATAAGTCATCAAAATTTTTCTTCATCTGAATTTTGGTAAAAATATTTTGAGAATTACAGAAAATCAACTGTGTGTATAACATACGTAGATCATTGTGTATTCATTTAGGATTTTATTTAGATTTTAAGTGCAGAAAAAACGACATTGACATAGTATAATCATAAAGGGATGTATAATAAGCCCTACTGCACAATGTCTTAGTTTGTTTCTTACATAAATTTTTCAGGTCACCAAAGCAGCTTAACTCGTCCATAATGATATGAGGAACTGCATCTGCACTTCTCTTGCTCTCTCGTATCTTGGATGCTCGTTATAGTGCTGCATCACAGCAATGTTATGTTTGCATTCAGATTAAAGAATTATATTGCTACTATTACACCCTTGACATAACCCATGCAAGAGGTGGCACAATGTTATTTTCTAGATGCTTCAGTTCAACCAATCAATGTCTTTGAAGACTGGTTGATGCGCACAGTGTTACTGGTATATATGACATACATGACATGCAATACTTAGCCATAAACCGCTTTTCTTAGTTGCTATGCAAATGTGCTTTAACAACAGAGTTGATTTAAAGTACCCCATCTTTCTCTCTCTCTCTCTCTCTCTCTCTCTCTCTCTCTCTCTCTCTCTCTCTCTCACTCACTCATCCTTGGTTCATGTGGCATTGAAAAAAACAAAAATCCATTATGAAATCATTGTATTGCTCCCAGATGAGCCGAAACCCTGAAACAGGGAACAGAGTCTGAAGTTTTCCCCAGGAAGGGATCATTAAATATAAGACTGCATTTTAATATTCAATATAGTCTGGGGTCTCAGGGCAGCTGTAAGTAGAGGGCTCAAACCATATCTTCCTGTCCATCCTGCATTTAAAAGCCTGAAGAGATCTTGCAAGGAAATTCGGTCCTTTATTGTCTGTAGACTGTGATTCATTATGGGGTAAAAAAAAAAAAAAGAAAGTAGGGCAGGGAAGGCAGCTCGTGAAGGCGAGCTGCTGTTCCTGCAGATATGCAGCGTTCCCAGATGGAGCTCATTGCAGGCTCTGTACAAGAGCTATGATTTACTCCACCTGCTGAAGAAAGAATAGACATGAGAACAGTCTTTGCATAGCTGCAAGCACATTTGAGAATATCATTCCTGGACCACCCTGGTATGCTGCAAGTCTCTAGCAAAGGGTGTCCTACCTGAAAGCTTTCCACCTGGGAATTCCCACCAGGCAGCCAAATGTAAAATCATGAGACATTTCCTTGTGTTTTCACCAATGATCACTTCAGAAGAGAGGAGATAAAATTGGCTCTAGGCCTCCCAGCCTTCTGTTTATTTCTCTCTTCATCCCCTGGTTCTGCTTGATTGGAAAAAGCCATCAGTGCTGAAATGTCCTGCAGTGAGGCTTCAGTGGCCACTCCTGTTGGTCTCAGGCCCAGGAGCTCACGAATACAGAAAGCTATTTTCTTACAATCTCTGTGAAAATGACTTAATATGGAATCAGATCAGAAGTTTGTTTGTTTGCAGCATGTGGTTCTTTGCTTCTGAAAGTGCTTTCGGTCTTTTGTTCTCAGCACAGAGCCAGAAAGATGCGAATGAAAGACAGACATTAATTAATTTGATCCCTTGGAGTTCAGATGTCTAATAATATACAAGCGAGCTCCATGGTAAATCAGGGCTGTCAAATTAATGGCTGCAAGAAAGTGTTGACATAAGGAAAGCGTGTTGTAGCCCACGTGTCAGTTACAAAACTCTATGAAATACCTGACTAAGCTGGCAAAAATCCAGGCATTCATACAGTAGTTAGGTAGTTATCTGAACAGCCATCGAGAGTCTTTTGAGTAGCAGTAGCAATTTTTCCGAACACACAACTCTTTTTGTGTAGAGGCTTTGTGTATAATTTGAACAGCTTCATCAAAATGCTCCTGTGTGACCGAGATCGTGCAATTACTCCAGACTATCAACTTGTCATTCACTTTTTAAGCATCATTATATTAAAAAAAGCACTTTTGTGCTTTTGTCTCCTGCAGGTAATTTCTCTGTGTTGCTGTGCAGAGGAGAGGCAAGGCAGTGTGGAGCGAGGCAGGGGGAGCTGCTGAGCGGATGCCTGTAGCGGCGGGCGCCGCGTGCCCTCAACAATGAGCCGGCTGATGCTGGGCCGCACTCTGGAGCGGGTCTGTAAGGCTGTGCTGCTGCTCTGCCTCGTGCACTTCCTGATCATGATGATCCTCTACTTTGACGTCTACAGTCAGCGCTTTGACATCTTCAGCCGTTTTAACAACGGCCGCGGCGCCAACGCTTCACGCTGGCCTCACCATTCCTACTACAACTACTCCGGTGCCAGGCCCAATGCCACCTTTGCCAGCTATGTACCCTCTTCAGAACAGCTGCCACCCAGTGGCAAGCCAGAGCCCAACCATACACACACAACCCCCAAGCCTATTCCTCCCTGCCCAGAGGTACCACCTGGACTGGGTAAGTTTTTTTTTTGTTGTTTGTTTCTTTGTTTACTTTATATGCTTTCTGTTGCATTTTATGTTCATATATAGTATCATGTCTGTCTTATATTGCCTTTGATGATGAGCCTGACAGTTTTCCAGCAAGATAAATGAATGCATACATCAACACTGCAGTGTTGTACATCATCTTGTATTCTTTAAAAAGAATCATTTACAACCAGCTGAAATGTACTAAATCTGTGAGATAAGATCGTACTTCTTTGGTTCTTAGCAATCTTTTGCAGCAAATGCTTGTGACAGTTTCGTGAGTCTGTTTAGTCAGCTCTGTTGTTTTGTATCTCGAGAATGGGACAGTGAGCTAATGACTCAGGAAAGGCCTGGGGCCTCATAGTGACTAAATAAATAGAACAAATTGTTCATAAGGATTATAATGGCAGCTCTGGGATTGTCATACACACCAGCCTGTAATTATTGGCAGCTTAAGGGAAGAGATTAAAATGAAGTGAAGAATTGTAGCAGGTAATAAGACCAGGAGCCTTTTTTTAACAACAAGAAAAAACATTTGTTTATAAGTACGGTTTGATGAGCCAGTCAAGCAGCTCGTTGTGCGAGAGAATTTGCAAATGAACAAAAAGGATGGCAGATATCTTCACAATCATGTCCAGAAACTCTTAATTAGTATGCAGCAGATATGAACGAAGCATTGAGTGTTTGTTGTGTTTGTGTGTCAGTGATGTTTGTGTGTCTGGCTGCCTGGCTCTCGAAAGTGCCTTGAATTCTCTGTAGATTCTAATTAGTCTAAAAGCTTTCTATACGGTGAGGGGAATCAAGAAGGGATTTAGTGTCAGCATTTTTCTCGGTAGGACCCATTTCATCTGAGATGCTGAGCCTCTTCACTTACTTCCACTAAATTATCATAAACCCTGGTGGCTAAATGCTAAATCTTTTTCAGGGAATCTGGGGCCATGTACCCTATGGTGAAAATCGGACAACTTTGAGGATCAGGTCAGAGTCCTGTAAATGGAAGAGTAAACCACTAGATTAATGTGCTTAATCATGAGATAGTCACATTATTAAAATAATTTACAGAGCCCATATTTAAATCCTAGTTCTAATTATAATCTATTCATTATCAGGTATCTTGCTTGCTGAAGTAATGAAAGTGCATTTCTTTAAATAGATGACCACTGTTCCTCTTTTGCCATGTCCATGCACAATAGACTTTGTACCACATGACCTTATGCACCTGTAGTCTGTTGAGTCCACAGAAGAAAAATTGACTATGTGCCTCATTTATCAAGACGAATACAGGGCTGCAACTAACGTTTATTTTGAGCGTTTAAGTATGCAAGGTGTAAATCAGCATTTGTATTGTTTTTAATGATAATTGCAGAAGGCATGTTGACGACCATGCTTTAAAAAATTGTTCTGTGGTGAAGATATAAGCATCTGGAATATAATTAATAAAATGTTGTATAATAACTAAATGATATCTGCATAAATAAGATGTACAAACATTGAAATCAAGCATTTAAACGTAGTAAAGCCACAATAAATCACATTTGAAAACAGATAAGTTACTGTTGTAGTAGACAAATGCTATAAAAAGGGAATGGAACAGAGAAACGCAGCAAGCTAACAGTCTAGATTTAAAAAAAGAAAGGGAGAAAAAATGCATTGGTGTACAAATGCATAATCATTCTCTGAAAATCACAACAGTGATTACAGATGTAGTCGTTTAATGCTGCTGTTATTTACTGCTTTTAGATGCAGTGTTTGTTCGTACCGCTTTAATTGAATCCATCACTATGTTGTGACTGAGGTGATTGTGCAACCTGATGCTCGTGAGTCACGCCAGAACAGATCCAGTGCGACTGTCCCAAAGTTATCAGTTTACACAACAGCACTTCATTAAACTATACCACATGATGAGCATTGTATAGTTTTTGCTTACCATGACACCAGTGTGTTTACTTTTCCTGCTGCCGCTTGACCCTGTACTCTCCTTCATTTTGCAAACGGCTGTTATCTTGAAGGCACGCTAACCCATAACTTGAGTAGATCAACTAATCAATAAAAGCATCCCTTGATAACTATCGATTATTGTTATAATTATTGATAATTATCGATTTTATTGATTAATTGTTGCAGGCATAGACAGATATAAACAAACTTGTGCGAATGTGTTCATATGAGTTCATATAAGTCATCAATAAGGCTGGTTAGGTTAATATGCAATATTGGGATTAATAAGTAGAACTTTGTTTCCAGCTGTCAGTGAAAATCAGTGGACTCTAGATCTAGGGTCAGTACAGTATATATTTACACATCGGTATGTTTTTTTTCTTTTTTTTTTTTTTTTTTCTTGAATCCATTTGAAAAAGGTTTTGTTATGGATTGGGCTCTTTTGGTAGCAAAGTTTTAATAATCAGCAGTAATACTTTTTCAAACTTAGTTAGTTAGGTAAACATAGACTGTTTTATTTTGTCTTTGCTCATATTAAACATGATAAATGACATCATATCCACCTCCATTTATTTCTTTCTTAACATTGTTAGTGTTTAAAATTTTTTTTTATACATGTTGTGGCCTTAGATTCTATGCTAAATAATAATCTTAATTTCTTACATGGAAATCAAAAGTACTTTTAACTTCTTTCTTTCTTCTTTATTTGTCCAGTTTGGTTCTTGCTCTGTAAACTTGTAAATCTGACATTAATTCTTTGTTGGTTTGACTTACGCAATCCTTTACACACAACTTTACTCAAAGATTATAATGAATAAAGCTTAGCGTTAGAAATCTGTGGATTGTGGTGAGAAGGAACAAATTTGCCTTAAACAAATGTTTAATATGTAATAAAAGTGTATACAGTGCATCTAGATTGTATTCACAGCGCTTCACTTTTTCCACATTTTATGTTACAACCTTATTTCAAAATGTATTAGTATTGTATAACTCGTTATTTTCTCAGAAATTCTACAAACAATACCCATTATGACAAGGTAAAAGAAGTTTGATTGAAGTCTTTAGACAGTATTGTATCGAGGAACTGATCTGGGGAAGGGTACAGAAAATTTTCTGCAGCATTGGAAGTCCCAATGAGCACAGTGATGTCCATCATCTGTAAATGGAAGAAGTTTGGAAAAACCAAGACTCTTCCTAGAGCAGGCCGCCCGGCCAAACTGAGCAATCGAGGAGAATCCTAGTCAGAGAGGTAACCAAAAAACCGATGGTCACTCTGAAAGAGCTCCAGCGGTTCTCTGGAGAGAGGAGACCCATCCAGAAGAACAACCATCTCTGCAGCACTCCACCAATCAGGCCTGTATGGCAGAGTGGCCAGACAAAAGCCACTTTTCAGTAAAAGGCACAAGACAGCTTGCCTGGTGTTTGCCAAAATGCACCTGAAGGACTCTCAGGCCATGAGAAACAAGGATTGAACTCTTTATGTCATGTCTGGAAGAAAACAGGGACCGTCCATCACCTGGCCAATACCAGCATTATGCTGTGGGGAGTTTTTTTAGCAGCAGGAAATAGAAGACTAGTCAGGATTGGGAAAAAGATGAATGCAGCAATGTACAGAGACATCCTTAATGAAAACCTGCTCCAGAGCGCCCTGGACCTCAGACTGGGGCGACGGATCATCTTCCAACAGGACAATGACCCTAAGCACAAAGCCAAGATAACAGAAGGAGTTGCTACTGGGCGACTCTGTGAATGTCCTTGAGTGGCCCAGCCAGAGCCCAGACTTGAGCCTGATATAACATCTCTGGAGAGATCTGAAAATGGCTGTGCACCGACGACCCCAAATCCAACCTGATGGAGCATGATAGCGTCTGCAAAGAAGAATGGGAGAAACTGCCGAAAAAATAGTTGTGCCAAGCTTGTTGTGTAGCATCATACTCAAAAGACTTGAGGCAAAGGTAATTAGGGCCAAAGGTGCTTCAACAAAGTACTGAGCAAAGCCTGTGAATACTTATGTACATTTAATTTCTTTTAATTTTTAAAAAAAATTTTTTATACATTTGCAAAGATTTCAAACAAACTTCTTCCACGTTGTCATTATGGGGTATTGGTTGTAGAATTCTGAGGAAAATAATGAATTTAATCCATTTTTGGAATAAGGCTGTAACAACAAAATGTGGACAAAGTGAAGTGAATACTTTCTGGGTGCACTGTATTGAGTTCCTAGTTACTAAACAAACAGTGGCTTGATGGATGGATGGATGGATGGATGGATGGATGGATGGATAATGGATGGATGGACTGATGGTACGTGAGCCATGGATGTTGTCTCGCTAAAAAAACTATCACTGACACTGCCATTGACACATTGCACACACCTTTTTTATCAAAAGTTTTGCAAACAGAAACAATAAAAAAAAAAACTCTAGTAATTTTCACTACTATTGGATGCACTGTGCTCATGACACGCTTATCATAACAAGAATAAAGTCATAAAAAAAATAATAAATATCTTCTAACTGGCAACAAAATTGTATTTCAATGCAGTATATCAATAATGATAATGGTGAGGGGACTCAAGAAGCGATTTAGTGTGAGCATTTTCCTCGGTACAACCCATTTCATCTTCACTCACTCCCACTGAATTATCACAAACCCTGGTGCTCAATGCGAAATCTTTCTCAGGGAATCTGTGAATAGAAACAACTAACGAATAAACCCTCCAGTAATATTGCTTTCAATGCTATTGGATGATGCATTGTGTTCCTGAGATTATCCTCATAACAAGAAAAATATTGTACTAATTGGCAACAAAATAGTTTTTGCTGAGCAGTATATCAATATTGAAAAACTTCAACAAGCTATTATTCAGAAACATCTGGTAGGAAAATATGTCTACTATCCTTTGCTGCAGTAAATATAAGCACAAATTTGTTGCACAAAATTGGTCAGTTGAAAGTGAATGAAAAGTGCGATCCCTCTTTCATCAAGAATTGAAATAATCATACAATCTCGTATCACAAATAAACAACTTTTCAACTTCTACAATTGCTGCAGTGCTTGTATTTTATATATATATATATATATATATATATATATATATATATATATATATATATAAAATATTGTGTGTGTATATATATATATATATATATATATATATATATATATATATATATATATATATATATATATATATATATATAAACCTTATTTTTTGTTTATAGTGAAGCACTTTGTGCAACAGGGAGCAACTGATGTTTGCAAATTGCACAATCATCTGGAGACCGAGCACGTCTCATGCCCAGGCTCTCTCATGTAAACACATACAATAAATAAGTGAATGGAAACTGGAGAGCAAAAGCAGTTCAAGTTGTCTGTTTGATCATTTGTGCAGACAAAAAAAAATAAAACATGGAAGTGTGAACGATTGTGGAGACACTGGCAGTAAACACGGAAAAGGAAAAAGGAAAAGCTTGTTCAGACGTTTGCACACTAGCTGTTTCGAAATGATGAAACCAACAAGATATGAAATGAAAAGTTTTACAGACATTCCTTTATTTTCTCTTTCATTATTGCAAATTTCTGCCATTTTCTTCTTTGCCTTTCACGGTTTAATTGTGTCTAACTGTTTGTTATATTATAAAACACATTATAAAAACACTTATAATAATCATTTTCATGACTTATTTTTTAAATGCTCACAGCAAGCTGCTTGATGGCTTGATTTTGCTGAATATTCCTTAAATGTTTTAAAATAAAAATGTGAAGTTCATTTAGACACCTGAATAGAGCCTATTGAAAGAAAGAAAGAAAAAAAAAAGAGAAAGAAAGAAAGAAAGGTGGTCACTGGCTATGCATCCTTATGAGCTACTTATTAATGATGGAAAGGTTCAGATTCAGCTGCTTTTATATTTTATATTTTATATTTTTATAAAAATTTACATGGGAGTCTATGTAAATTTGACCAAAATGAAATTGGAAATTGGGCGGGGGTCCATACTTATCTTCATTATAAAACTTTTCTTTGCATGCTATTGCCATGTGCAATTTTTTTTTTTTTTTTTTGTAAGTCCTCTATATCAGCGATCCCCAACCATTTTTGCGCCACGGACTGTTTGATGTCCGACAATATTTTCACAGACCGGCCTTTAAGGTGTGGTGGATAAATACAACAAAATAAAATGATACGACCGACATAAAAACTGGTATTTTCTAAATATAATAATAAACGTGAATCCACTGTGTTGTTGTTTGTTCATTTTGCTCGCTTGGGGGTTTGAATTTAGCAGTAATGTATTATGTGTTAGCGGCTGGATCAGCCCCTTTAAGAAGGTAGCGGATGGAGGTAAGACATGTGACCGAGGCATCATGACATGCATCAAGAGTGAGTCATAGACAGATGTGGCGGAGAGGTAATTTGACAAAATAAAACATTGTTCAGAATCAGATAATAAATAAAATGGAAATAATGTAAGTTATGTATTCTTTTTGTGCGGCCCGGTACCAATTGACCCACGGACCGGAGCCGGCTTGCTACCCAGGGGTTGGGGAGCACTGCTCTATAGTCTATAGACTGACAGAAGCATTTGTGCTGCCTCAGACAGAAGGTTTCACTGATGCTGTAGGTGGAGCACTTATATTCAGTGGAAAATGATACCTGATTACTTCATATTTAATCTGCTCTCCCACCCCTGCCAGCGGTTAACAGAATATCCATTATTTAACATTAATAGATACCCGCATAATACAATTAGGCAGAATGAGCATCCCTAGCAAGCATGTGCACACAAATTGAGATGGGGTTCATCCGGGACGCAATGCAATGAGCAGACTGATGAAAAGAGACAGTGCTACAGGGCACACGGTTGATTTTTGTTTTCTCAATGCTGTGAAATTATGACAGCAGAAGGTAAACTGTGGAAGTCACGGGCGGTTTACCTATTAGGATCTGATGGGAGGCAATTTGCAGCCATTTTTGCTTTCAGGTTTTATACTTGGTGGACTATTTAATTCTCTCGGGATGAGACACAATATTAGAAATTGTAGAAAATGATCCCCTTTGCAAGTCATGTCACATGACGTTAACACGACTTTGTATATCCTTGAGAACAACAAAAAACTGATAATTGACTATATGATTACTGCCTGTGGAAGATACTGAACTGAGTCTCTAAAATAGGGTAGACCTTTTAAGGTTGGATGCATTTAAAGAAAAATATTACCACCCTAATGTTGGTTTTAGACATCAAATATGATGATGTCATAACCAAAACCAGTGGTCTGAATAAATATTGTATATTATTCTTTATTGTAATTCCCATCAGCTCTTCCAAAGTGTGAAATAATCCAAGACAAGAATAGCACTAATACCTATTATGGTATGGGTATAAAAATAAAAAAAAGAACAGATCAGCTGCAGCTGTGGTTATGTAACCGGAACCTGGACCTCAGCTACAGGCAGAACTGCCTTTCTCTGAGCAATGCATGTCATCATTGGGGGTAAAAATACTCATTAGTTACAATGTCATTGTGCTGCATTTTCGTGGCTGTAATGAGGCAGCCTATAGTAACAAATGCACCGGATCACCATTTGATATGCCTGCGAGCAGTGAGCCTTTACCACCCGTACACTTCTAATGAGTTTTCACTAGGGCTTTTCAGCTGTTGAGTTGTGCTGTGTCATGCGACCCGCATGTATTAGCTTTCCTCTTCTCTTCCTCTTACACACACTTTAGCTCCTGACCTTATATGTGCAAATAATTAAACAGGTTCAAGTTCAGATAATTTAATTCCTTTTGCACTTTTGCATTTTGCACAAGAGCGACGCATTTTAACATTATCACTCAAAAATATGCTCTTCTTATATTCCAATACAAGTAGCAGATGAGCCAAATGACATGAATTTCAATGACTGAACCTTGTGAATGTGTTTTAAACTCTCCTATATGAACTGAGCATACATACAGTCAGGTCTATAAATATAAGGATGTTGTACTTATTGAGATATTCACAAGAAAGAAACTCAAATTACAGGATTTTAGCTTTATTTAGAGGGTAAATACATACAAGCCAGGTGAGTGGCGCAGGAATTACAAAACTCTTTGTCATTCTCATTGTTTTGCGACCACATTTTGTCGGACAGTAATTAGCTGACAGGTATGTGTCATTACTTTATTATTTTACTTACAATTAAGCCAATAAAAAGTCTCGAATGAATTTCAATATGGCAATTGCATTCGGACTTTGTTGCTATTAACTGAAGTCCTGAACACACTGGTGAGTGAGGCTGAAAGTATGTAGAAGGAACTTGTGGTGGAAGATGTTAGAATAGTTTTTCTGGTGAAATAAAGCATCACAGTTCAAGTAGGATCCGAAAAGGAGGATATGGAGAAGAAAAGGAGCTCTTCATGATCAGAAGCATCTGCTTTGAAAACCTCATTATTACATGGGCATGTATTGCTACCAGTGTGTTTATTGTTTGTGTTATGGCTGAGAAATGCAACAGTATGAATTCTAAAGTATATGGAGCTATATTATCAGCTCAAATTCAGCCAAGTCCTTTAAAACATATTCAATGGAACTTTGCTGTGCAGATGGTCAATGGCCTGAAAGCATACTTTCAAAGAAACCCAAGACTTTTTTTCTCACTGCTAAGAAGAGGAATATTCTACAGTGTATATATATATATATATATACAGCCTGCATAGGATTTGCAACCAAGAAATAAACATAACTAGGGCTGAAACTAATCCATTTTAACTACACAAGGAGCGCTGTGTTTCCCCACGGACAATTATTACTGCCGCACCATCAACTAAACTCTGGACTGCTCTGGGGTCTAATTTATAAATGTGGCGTAAAGGTTGTGTCAACAATTCCCCTTCTCGCCTTCTGTGTTTCTACATTGTGAGTACGCAGGGCTCAGAGTTTACTCACAGGTGCGCACTTTCTCCCATCAAGTTTGTTTTTTTATAAATCACAATCTTTGTGTGGAAAGTGCCGCACGCAGGTTTTCAGCCTCGTTTTGTGCAAACACATTTTAAAGTATTTTAAAATAAATTATTATATTTTTATCTATTTTTTTTTTTTTTATTTCTATTTTTGTATTTGCATTTTAATGTATATGCTAAATGGGTTTAGTTTTCACAGATTGCAATTTCAGCCATAACATTTTTTCATTTTTTTTTTTAAAGTAAATTGTTTTTAGATACCTGACATATTTTCTCTTGTATATTTAGTATTGCTCTTCAATGAAGAAAAAGTACATCATATACGATTACTTGAGTACTAAAATAAATAGCTTCAGCCCTAAACATAAATTAGTTTAAGTGTAGTTAGCTTGTCTGATACAAGTATAAAACATGCAACAGTCTTCATTACTCAGCATGTGCCTCATTTAGATGTATGTACTTTCAAATTAAATCCAATTCCAATGTCTTTGCAGTTTGCAGGCATTTCATCCCTAATACTTCATATCTAAAAACAGGTTTGTTTTTTGTTTTTTTTATCCTCGAGAGCCTGGAGCTTTTTATAAAACCCTAAACACTCCATGGTACTACTTTAGATGAGTGATTAGTGATTGTATAAATCCCCACATCCCAATGGTGGGACTGCAGTTTCTCTTTCTGCTTAATGTCAGGATCAACAATAAATTATTCAATAGCTACCATGAAACTCCATAAAGGTGTGTAGTAACACCTGGATTGAACTGGTTAAAGCTGCTTTCTACAGCTCCCAAACAAGTGACTGACTGAATTTCTATTACAAAACTAATAATTCAAAATAATCAACAAGGAAACTGCAAAGAGTTATGTTTTAAGCTGGTTTTTAAAGAAGGAATGAGTAAATATACAAAGATAGAAAGTTCCATTTGTTTTGGGATCATGACATTTTACTATAATCCATCAAACAGGATCAACAGCAAAATGCAGCACATCAGTTTTTTTGGCTCTGTGCTTCTCATCTTCCTCTCTGCAAATGGAAGGGAGACTGTGAAGATGGAATGAGGAGGAGGAGGGAGGAGGTTGTTCTAAAGGGTAAAAGGAAGCTGTTCATGAGAGTGAAAACTGTGATTCAGCTCCCTATTTGGATGGACAAATCAGCACTACGAGACTGTGTAGAAAGTTGGATTCTGGCTGCTAAGACAAGACAAGAGGGTCCGAGGCAAAAGCTTAGGGGAATGCCAGATGGCTTTGATTAGAACACTGCCAAACATTTTGGGATATGATCTTAATTAGGACACAAACACACAAGAAAAATGTCTTCATTAAATACAATACAAAAAATACAATTGTGTAGGGTCTCTTTGAATGCGTGTAGCATGAAATTTTCCCTTTACTTGACCCAAAACAAACCCAGCATGACAATACCCCTGTGCACAAAGCAAGCTCCATGAAGATATGCTTTGCATGGGTTGGAGTGGAAGATCTCGTGCTATAGAGCTCTGAACCCAACCCTATTGAACACCTTTGGGATGAATGTGAATGCTGACTGCACCCCAGGCCTCCTTACCTCACCTACGTCCGTACCTGTCTTTACTAAAACCCTTATGTCTGAATGAGCACAAATCTCCACAAGCATACTGCAAAATCTAGAACATCTTCCATGAAGAGTGGAGGAAGTTCTAACAGTAAATTTGGACTAAATGTGGAATGCGATGCTCAAGGTGTTGACAAACATTTGGCAATATGGTGCATTTATTTATTTATCTATTTTATTTATTTAAAAAAAATCTGATGCTTATCCAAGTGAACCCTGGTTCAGTTTGTTATGGTGAAAAGAGTTTTATGATGGTTCATACAAAATTAATGTGAAATGGATTGAAGTGCGTATGACCACGGTCAACTTTCATATATTGACAGTCTTTTTGACTCTACTAGTATTTTAATTTTATTTGATTTTTTTATACTCTGTGGAAGCTGCTGGTGATCTGCATTTTGCAACATTCTGGGAACAGAGGATTCAAGAGCTATATGTACATGACCCTTTTGTTTATGCAGATAAAGATCAATGAACATGAATTTGCTTTCTTTTTGCTTTTTATTTTTCTCTTTCTCAAATTGCTCCATCATCTATTTGAATACTTAAGTTAAACCCAGTTATACAGAGTTCACATAACCTACATTTATGGCATTTGGCAGACACCCTTATCCAGAGAGACTTGGTTATCTCATTCGTTTAACTGAGCAGTTAAAAGTTGAAGGCCTTGCTCAAGGGCTCAGGAGTGGAGGTTTAGTGGTGGTGGGATTTGAACATTCTGATCAGAAGTCCAACATCTTAACCACTGAGCTACCCCCTTTATTTCTGTGGTTAAAAAGTGATCCTGTTTTCCACCTGACTTCAACAGCATTCTGACTATATACACCTACGTGACACAAATATACCAGTTATAGCAAGTGTTTTTGTGGGAGTGAGGTGTCTGTTCTGAAAAGCATAATTTGCAGCTTAGACATACGCACCTCTAATTCATCTTCACTGAAATACATTTTTACTCAGTCTAATCGTTTACTTAGATCTTGTCTAACTGTCGCCTGATGTGAACACTATTCTTTTATACCCTGCTAACATTAATTGGGGTGTGTTTAATGTGAATATGTTTATGTGGTTAAAGCTGCTTTCTACAGCTCCCAAACAAGTGACTGACTGAATTTCTATTACAAAACTAATAATTCAAAATAATCAACAAGGAAACTGCAAAGAGTTATGTTTTAAGCTGGTTTTTAAAGAAGGAATGAGTAAATATACAAAGATAGAAAGTTCCATTTGTTTTGGGATCATGACATTTTACTATAATCCATCAAACAGGATCAACAGCAAAATGCAGCACATCAGTTTTTTTGGCTCTGTGCTTCTCATCTTCCTCTCTGCAAATGGAAGGGAGACTGTGAAGATGGAATGAGGAGGAGGAGGGAGGAGGTTGTTCTAAAGGGTAAAAGGAAGCTGTTCATGAGAGTGAAAACTGTGATTCAGCTCCCTATTTGGATGGACAAATCAGCACTACGAGACTGTGTAGAAAGTTGGATTCTGGCTGCTAAGACAAGACAAGAGGGTCCGAGGCAAAAGCTTAGGGGAATGCCAGATGGCTTTGATTAGAACACTGCCAAACATTTTGGGATATGATCTTAATTAGGACACAAACACACAAGAAAAATGTCTTCATTAAATACAATACAAAAAATACAATTGTGTAGGGTCTCTTTGAATGCGTGTAGCATGAAATTTTCCCTTTACTTGACCCAAAACAAACCCAGCATGACAATACCCCTGTGCACAAAGCAAGCTCCATGAAGATATGCTTTGCATGGGTTGGAGTGGAAGATCTCGTGCTATAGAGCTCTGAACCCAACCCTATTGAACACCTTTGGGATGAATGTGAATGCTGACTGCACCCCAGGCCTCCTTACCTCACCTACGTCCGTACCTGTCTTTACTAAAACCCTTATGTCTGAATGAGCACAAATCTCCACAAGCATACTGCAAAATCTAGAACATCTTCCATGAAGAGTGGAGGAAGTTCTAACAGTAAATTTGGACTAAATGTGGAATGCGATGCTCAAGGTGTTGACAAACATTTGGCAATATGGTGCATTTATTTATTTATCTATTTTTATTTATTTAAAAAAAAAAATCTGATGCTTATCCAAGTGAACCCTGGTTCAGTTTGTTATGGTGAAAAGAGTTTTATGATGGTTCATACAAAATTAATGTGAAATGGATTGAAGTGCGTATGACCACGGTCAACTTTCATATATTGACAGTCTTTTTGACTCTACTAGTATTTTAATTTTATTTGATTTTTTTATACTCTGTGGAAGCTGCTGGTGATCTGCATTTTGCAACATTCTGGGAACAGAGGATTCAAGAGCTATATGTACATGACCCTTTTGTTTATGCAGATAAAGATCAATGAACATGAATTTGCTTTCTTTTTGCTTTTTATTTTTCTCTTTCTCAAATTGCTCCATCATCTATTTGAATACTTAAGTTAAACCCAGTTATACAGAGTTCACATAACCTACATTTATGGCTTTTGGCAGACACCCTTATCCAGAGAGACTTGGTTATCTCATTCGTTTAACTGAGCAGTTAAAAGTTGAAGGCCTTGCTCAAGGGCTCAGGAGTGGAGGTTTAGTGGTGGTGGGATTTGAACATTCTGATCAGAAGTCCAACATCTTAACCACTGAGCTACCCCCTTTATTTCTGTGGTTAAAAAGTGATCCTGTTTTCCACCTGACTTCAACAGCATTCTGACTATATACACCTACGTGACACAAATATACCAGTTATAGCAAGTGTTTTTGTGGGAGTGAGGTGTCTGTTCTGAAAAGCATAATTTGCAGCTTAGACATACGCACCTCTAATTCATCTTCACTGAAATACATTTTTACTCAGTCTAATCGTTTACTTAGATCTTGTCTAACTGTCGTCTGATGTGAACACTATTCTTTTATACCCTGCTAACATTAATTGGGGTGTGTTTAATGTGAATATGTTTATGTGGGTAAATTGTAGCATCATAGGCATGCACTGTAAATAAATAAAGCATTTGGACAGTATAAGATGCAGATTTGTTCATAGGTTATTCTCTGTGCTCAAGATGTAGTTTGGATGAATGTGAGATGATAAACAAAAAGAAAACATACTCTATATGGAATCAGTATAAATACAGCCTAAGCATGATAACCCTAGATCCATAAGTGATTTCTTCATATACAGATGGTTACAATGGTTTGATGACTGTAGTGATACGTCTAACAAAAGTGAGTACACCCTTTACATTTCAGCAACTATTTTAGTATATCTTTTTAAGAGGCAATACATAGAATAGAAATGAATCTTGGATATATTTCAGAATAGTCAATGTGCAGCTTGTATAGCAGGATAGATTTACTGTGCTCTGAAAATAACTCAACATACAGACATCATTGTATAAATAACTGGCAACAAAAGTGATAACAGCTGTACGTCGTGTGACCATGCAAAACCGCATTTCCTATTCATTGTGTTCATGTTTTTGTTTTTGCTTGACCGGTCCATACAAATGTGTGTATTTTCTATTAGAGCAGTTGAAATTTGGTGCTTTGAGTACAATTCTCTCATACTGACCATGTATGTTCTACATGGCACCTCATGGCAACAAACTCTAAAGATTTGAAAATTTGAATTTTTGCTCTCCACATATATGGCCCAGGCTATAAGATCGGTAGCACCCTGAAACTGAGTTACAGTACAGTGGCCAGGGTCATACAGAGGTTTTCCAAAATGATTTCCACATGGAACAGGCCTGGCAAGGGTCAATCAAAGAAGTTAAGTCTTCATGCTGTGCATCAGGTGCAGAAGCTGGTTTAAAAAAACAGATGCATGCAAGCAGTTTGCTGAAGACCACCTGTCCAAGAGCATGAACTACTGGAACCATGTCTTGTGGTCTGATGAGACTAAGATAAACTTGTTTGACTCAGATGGTGTCCAGCATGTGTTGGGATACCATGGTGACTAGTACCAAGAAAATTGTGTTTTGTCTACAGTCAAGCATGGTGGTGGTCTGGGACTGCATGAGTGCTTCTGGTACTGGGGAGCGGCGGTTCATTAAGGAAAACATGGATTCCTCATAAAAACATGTACTGTGACGTTCTGATGCAACTCCTTTCAGAAACTAGGCTGATCAGCAGTCCTCCAACATAAAAAAAAAGATGCCAGACACACCACCGGAATCATAACATCCAGCAGCTCTGTGTTGTCCTTATGGAAGAGTGAAAGAGGATCCCAGCAACAACCTGTGCAGCTCTGGTAAATTCCATGCCCAGGAGAATTAAGGAAGATATCAATGGTGCTCAAACAAAATATTGACTCTTTGGATACAGTTTTGACATGTTTACTTTTTTTTGTTGCCAGATTTTTAGACAATAACGGCTGTATGTTGAGTTATTTTAAGAGAACAGTAAATCTGTACTGCTATTGAAGCTGTAAAATATATCCAAGATTTTTTTTCTATAGTATTGTCCCCTGAGAAGGTCTTCTAAAATGGTTGCTGTAATGTGAAGGGTGTACAAAATCTTGTGTGATACTGTATATATACTATTTAGTTTATCCAGTACAATATTGTAAACTGTTCAGGTTTGCTTAATTATTTACTGCAGTTTGTTAAATTATTTACAAATTACAGTATACTACCCCATACTGATCATTCTTTGAGACTCCTGGGTAGGCTAGTCCATGTCTTGACTTACGATATTTTCAAGTTACAATGGGTCCATCGGAAGGCATCTCCATCGGAAGAATTGGACTACCTGTAGTATGTCTGAATCAGAGATTACTTGTACCTGTTGATGGTTATATTTATTTCAAACATATATGTTTACTTCATCAGGCTTGAGGTAATGCATGGAGTACTCCATTGCTTCATATGTGTGGTGGCATTCATTTTCTGAATCCCATTGTCTCCCAGGCTTTAGTCATTAGCAGTTCCCATTAGTTATTTCTCAATGTTGACAACTATCATCTTGGACGATTGAAGCTAAACAGATGCTTCCTCTAAAAAAAAAAAAAATCTACGACATGTTTTCAAAATGCTGCTCATGCCACATAATAGGGCATAACACACTAAGAGGTAATCTTCAATACCGCCTTCGACATACAAGTTTACAGATGCCAAAGATTCTGATTGACAGAAGAGAGAGAGCTCCCACCCAACAAGCATTCCAGTTTAGCATTTCTTTCGGCTCTGTCATCAGCAGAAGTCAAACTTGTGATGTCTGCTTTTTGCAGGAAGCGTAGATCTCGCCAAACTTCACACTGTGACAAGTGTAAATACCACTACAGAATTGACAATGATCATCCCCCCATCCTAAATCTCCTGCTGGCATCGACTAAAACAGCATCGAAGCTTCATCAAGCATCCAGAACATCCCAACTCATCTTTGTCACGGCTTCCATGTGATACACTTGATTAGCAGGCTAAGAGAGCAAGTAAAGATTTTTTTGTTTGGCCATGCTGCAGTAAATCTCACACAGTCAAGAGACTTGCACTTGGCATAGCAAGCGAGATGGATCATTTCCTCTGGGACGATGCCATTATTGTCCTTATGGAAGAGTGAAAGAGGATCCCAGCAACAACCTGTGCAGCTCTGGTAAATTCCATGCCCAGGAGAATTAAGGAAGATATCAATGGTGCTCAAACAAAATATTGACTCTTTGGATACAGTTTTGACATGTTTACTTTTTTTTGTTGCCAGATTTTTAGACAATAACGGCTGTATGTTGAGTTATTTTAAGAGAACAGTAAATCTGTACTGCTATTGAAGCTGTAAAATATATCCAAGATTTTTTTTCTATAGTATTGTCCCCTGAGAAGGTCTTCTAAAATGGTTGCTGTAATGTGAAGGGTGTACAAAATCTTGTGTGATACTGTATATATACTATTTAGTTTATCCAGTACAATATTGTAAACTGTTCAGGTTTGCTTAATTATTTACTGCAGTTTGTTAAATTATTTACAAATTACAGTATACTACCCCATACTGATCATTCTTTGAGACTCCTGGGTAGGCTAGTCCATGTCTTGACTTACGATATTTTCAAGTTACAATGGGTCCATCGGAAGGCATCTCCATCGGAAGAATTGGACTACCTGTAGTATGTCTGAATCAGAGATTACTTGTACCTGTTGATGGTTATATTTATTTCAAACATATATGTTTACTTCATCAGGCTTGAGGTAATGCATGGAGTACTCCATTGCTTCATATGTGTGGTGGCATTCATTTTCTGAATCCCATTGTCTCCCAGGCTTTAGTCATTAGCAGTTCCCATTAGTTATTTCTCAATGTTGACAACTATCATCTTGGACGATTGAAGCTAAACAGATGCTTCCTCTAAAAAAAAAAAAAATCTACGACATGTTTTCAAAATGCTGCTCATGCCACATAATAGGGCATAACACACTAAGAGGTAATCTTCAATACCGCCTTCGACATACAAGTTTACAGATGCCAAAGATTCTGATTGACAGAAGAGAGAGAGCTCCCACCCAACAAGCATTCCAGTTTAGCATTTCTTTCGGCTCTGTCATCAGCAGAAGTCAAACTTGTGATGTCTGCTTTTTGCAGGAAGCGTAGATCTCGCCAAACTTCACACTGTGACAAGTGTAAATACCACTACAGAATTGACAATGATCATCCCCCCATCCTAAATCTCCTGCTGGCATCGACTAAAACAGCATCGAAGCTTCATCAAGCATCCAGAACATCCCAACTCATCTTTGTCACGGCTTCCATGTGATACACTTGATTAGCAGGCTAAGAGAGCAAGTAAAGATTTTTTTGTTTGGCCATGCTGCAGTAAATCTCACACAGTCAAGAGACTTGCACTTGGCATAGCAAGCGAGATGGATCATTTCCTCTGGGACGATGCCATTATTCTCCTTTTGAGAAAAATGTTGCAGTGATGGTGCATAAGACCGGCTGAGGAGCAGGAGAGATACGAGTAGAAAAAAGAGGTTTATTCTATTTGATGATGCTTTCAAAGAATTTTGCTTAGCTCTTTATTGAGCTTAGACACAATTTATACCAAATAACAGATTATGTGCCTGCTTAGTGTAAAAGCTATACTCTTAATGCACACTTACACTGGTAGCTTGTTTTTTCCATCTCAAGTCAATCAGCGTTGATTGCTCGTGGGCGTGTGCTGTATTTTCATTTTATAATGCCCGGCTAACGTACTTACATACATAAGTAGCAACATGACATACAAAACGACTCTTAAGTGGTGTACTTAGTTTTCTGTTTTCATTTGACTAAAATATGGTTAAAGTACACTAATTAAAACATAATACTGTAATAAGGCAGTGTGTGCCGTAGACTCCATGTGATCCATTCGGATTCTTAGCAGCATATAATGAAACAAAAGCTGTGCATGAATATGTAACAAAATTAAACACAGCGATTTAAACATTAGCTCTCTGGCCAAGCTTTCATTGAGGTGATTCTTCAGTTGTGTGTAAAATAGGATTTATTTTTTTCTCATGTTAACATGTGTATTTTTTAAATCCTGCACTCTCCAAAATACTGAGCAGAGTCTCATGTTTGCAGCTTGGACGTAAAAAATTTTGCAGTGATTCTTTGAATCTGAATTGAGCTCAGAAATGTTCCTTCAAGTTTTTGTTTAGCGCTATTAAAAGACTGTTCCACATGGCATCTAACCAAGAAACCAAAATTCACCAGTACACCAGAACAAAACAAGGTTTTCAAGGAATCCCCCCCCTTTTTTTTTTGTTCATAAAAGAGGATATTGCTATTTTCCCCGCAAGTGCTAATGTACAGATTTGCAACATAATAATACATTAGCATGCTAATACATGTACATACTAATACACATACAATCTCACACGCCAACACAATTCTTCCATTCTTTGCAATTTTGAGCATTCTTTCACAAAATGGTGCTACAGATATTGTAAACAAATTGTTGCTAAACAATACGTCAAGTAGCATCTACAATGTTTTTTTTCGTAATATCTTTGCACTTGACTCCTTATTAGCTTTGTGTATTGTGTCTTGTGCTGTTTGCACAATTGCAGTTAATGTGTTTCTATGTAGGTCCTCATAGCTTTTAGCTAGCTCTGTGTTGTTTTGGAGAAATGTTGTTTCCTTTCCTTGTTGATTGTACCAGCTGTATATGGCTAAAAAGACAGACTTTATATTAGTTCATAAACAGAAAGCCTGCTTTTCATCCAGCGTGGCCTGTCATAATTTAATATAAAGAGCTACTTTTTTGTTTATAAAGGGAGTATGAGATTAATTAATTTTACATGTTACACTTCACATAATATAATGACAAACTGTAATATAAGTAAAATGATACTGCATAATAAAACTTTAAATATCTGGAACATAAAAAATCCTAGATATGTGTCATGGATAAGGGAATGAGGGTGGTAGTACAAGGTTGGTTCTTTGGTTGCATCAGCTTTATCAGCAGCGATTCCACTTGGAATCCCCTCACACAACTTTCAAGGGTATTGAGAAACTCCCAGTATATAGAACCTAATTAGCATGATATACACTGTTCTAGTAGCTTAGTCGTAATTTGCATCTTATCTTGTTTTTGTGCCAAACCTTGTTTGAATCTAGATAGAAATATAACAAAAAATATGCGAGGCAAGATGCCTGGCACTTTTTGTGTGACATTTGAGATCATATTCAGGAGTCCATATTTTTTTATGCTTTAGTTTCTTGCACACGGTTGTCATCTGTTGCAGTTTGTTTTCAGCGAGTGTTTGGGGGGAAAAAAGAAATCCCTGGCTGTAGCAACTTTGGTTTCACCGAATGTGAATTAATGACTGCACAAGAAAAACTGCAGAACATCTGTGAAGTAAAAATGCCCCGGAGGCTTTGGGTCACATGTGAATAACATGGTAATGGTGGGAAAATTGGTTGCTTATTGCCCTTTGGACCACTGAATAGTACAGAGTTGGATAGCACATGCTTTTTCAGTAGTGCTAGAGATTCAGTTGGTAATGCATACAAAATAACTCTAATGAAGACAGCCGAAGAGCACTTATAGCACTATAACTGTGTTTAATTGAAGCTGTTTCCTGTGTGGCCACACATTTCTGCAGGACTGTCTTGTCTTGATGACCTGGCTGCCTTTCCGTTCTGTGTCCTCAGTAGGTTCACTTTACCACCACTCTATGGTTAATGGGTTTGCAGGATTAATTCTGTCTCATTGTAGAATCGTAGCTGCTGCAAGATTATGGACACGGAATCATTGAATGCTAAACATGACAGGGATGAAATTTTCTTTGCTTCCTGTGTTTGCACAGGTGGCTATTAGGGCGTCCATGCATTAACTAGCCCGAACAGGCAAATCTCTCTAAATGATGAATGACAAAACAGGTGCATGGTATTGGCAGCTGGAAGGGACGAACAAAATAGCAAATTTCAGCTAAATGAGCTGTGAAGGAAGGTGGATATGTGGCTACACAGATAAGCAAGTAGCTGTTTTTGGACACTTGTTTTTGTTATTTAATATATTTCTATTGCATTTATTTACATTTAAATTCCTGTACACACACTTTGTTTTTCTTTGGACAAAAAAATGATGAAAACGATGTGTTTTACTTTTCAAAACATTGTGGTTCAATTTTGGAAAATCAGTCATCTTTAATTCGACAGGGTTATGCAGGATGATGGAAACATTTTAAAATCTTTTATAGCTTTTTCAGTAGAATTCAAATCAGACCTTTTACATTGTAAAAGGTTCTACGAGAGCCTCAGGCTTTCTGATTACAGATCCAGATTTGTAGAGGAGTGAAGTAATTGGTATTGCTTTTTGCATTTATTACATCAACTGGACGTAAAAGCAAAATAGGGAAGGTTAGATTGAAAAACACAGGGTTAGGTCTACTTTTGGTGCCACAGAACTGCATGTACTGTACATAAGATACCTGAACATAAGATCTTTATGTGCTTTTTGCACATCCCATTCCACATTTAGTCCCCATTTGCTATCATCATAACCTTTACTCTTTTGGGAAGATTTTCTACTAAATTTTGGAGTGTGCTTGTTGAGCGTTGTCCTCATTCAGACACACTGGCATTAGTAAAGTCAGGTACTGATGTAGGGTACTTTCCACAACATTGTGGTGCAATTCTGGAAAATTTGTCATCTTTAATTCTACAGGGTTATTCAGGATGATGGAACCAATTAAAAATCTTCTATAGCTTCTTCAGTAGAATTCAAATCAGACCGTTTTAAGTTATTTAGAATGTATGATTTGGATTATTGTAGAAGCGTCTGTTTTTTTCCACAGATTAAATTTCTAGGTTAATGAGATTAAAATCTCCAATAATATGCCCTGCTAAATCAATTCATGTTTTCTTTGAATAAGTGTAACGCCTCGTTTCGGTTGGTGAAAATGCAGACCCACATGATGATGCTTGTTCCTCTCGAATATACTGTGGGTGTCGTGTTTCTGGATTATATGCATAGCTTTTCTTTCTACGGAAATGACGAGATGAATACTTCCCAAAAATTCATATTTTTGTGTGGGGTAGGAACAGAGATCTGTTCTCTGTATGACTGCTGTTCTTGTTTCTTTTAGTTTATCCTGCAACTAATTTTGAATTAACTTTTTTTAAATTTAATTTAAGACCATATTTTAATACTCAAAAATTTTGTGTTAATTTTACTTACATTAGTTTATCACGTCCATGATGATACATTTAATTAGGAGTTCATAGTTAAAAAACAAAAAACAAACAAACAAACAAACCCTGCGAGTCATGCCCTCTACGGCCTGTCACAATAAAGTCTAAAAAAATCCCGGGTCATGACTGACATTAGGACATTTAAGCGGATTATGTTGTAACAGGGGAAAAAAAAAACCCTCTCAGGCTTTTTACTGCTTCCAGGAATGAGAAGCATTAGAGCGTTTCTTCATTAAATGCGTTCCCTAGTGAATGCGTGTGTTTATTGGTGGTTTATAATGGCTCGTCTTTTTACTCTTGAAAAAACAAAATAGCTTTTAACATTAGCAATATTACAGAAATTATGGATTGCCTATTTTTTTTTTGTTAGATGCTACACCGATTAGCCTTTACTCAGAAACAGTGGGGCAAAAATCACAGGTCACTTTAGGTCACTAAAGGATGTTTATTTATCAATATGTTTTTTTGTGTCTTTGTATCAGTTTGAGTGGTAGCTGAAGCAGTGGGGGGCTAGTGAAGGGCCACGCGCCTAGCTGCCGCTTCCCTACTTCTTCGGCTGCAGAGGAAAATGGCTTTTTTTTTCTGAGAATAAAAGAAATGTCTGACTTGATTAAGAAAGAAAGATCCTTTGTAAGCCTTCAGGAGTAATAGTATATAAATTGACCTCCTTTCAGGGAAATGGAAGCACCTGAATATTGATACAGTGATTCCGATACATGATGAGTATTGTTTTCCTTGCCTTTCTTCAAGGATGGCTGAATGTCTAGAAAATTTGATGTTTGGTAAAAATAAAGCAATTACTGAGAATCTACAGAGTGCTGCTGATGACCTTGACCTCAATAGCCGATGTCTTTACAAGCCATTACATTACTTTTGTTAAAATAAAAATGCATTCAGTGCACAGAAAAAGGTGCAGAATTACAGAGAAACACTAATAGAAATGTGTCCTTCATAGGCGCAAGTGAGTAGTTACATTGTTGGTCTGTCAGAGGAGCTTTTGTGAAGTAGGCTTTTATTGCAATTGTAAAAGGTTCTACGAGAGCCTCAGGCTTTCTGATTACAGATCCAGATTTGTAGAGGAGTGAAGTTATTGGTATTGCTTTTTGCATTTATTACATCAACTGGACGTAAAAGCGAAATAGAGAAGGTTGGATTGAAAAACACAGGGTTAGGTCTACTTTTGGTGCCACAGAACTGCATGTACTGTACATAAGATACCTGACCTTAAGATCTTTGTGCTTTTTGCGCATCAGATTTCACATTTAGTCTCCATTTGCTATCATAATGACCTTTACTCTTTTAGGAAGATTTTCTACTAGATTTTGGAGTGTGCTTGTTGAGCGTTGTCCTCGTTCAGACACACTGGCATTAGTAAAGTCAGGTACTGATGTAGGGTGAGTCAGAGATTAAATTTATTCCAAAGGTGTTCAGTAAGGTTGATGTTAGATTTCTATAGCAGGCCACTCAAGATCTTCCAGTCTAATACATGTAAAACATATATTCATAAATATCGCTTTGATTTTTGTGGTTTTGTTTTGGGGGAAAAAATCACATGTGCCTGGAAATCAGCGGCCCCAATTTTGTTCATGCACAATAAATACTGATAGGGGAGTGGTAGCTCAGTGGTTAAGGCACTGGGAAAGGCCAGTATCGCTAAGATGCCACTCTTGGGCCCTTGTGCAAGGCCCTTAACCCTTTGTGTTCCAGGGGCCCCGTATCATGGCTGACCCTGCGCTCTGACCCCAGCTTCTGAGCAAGCTGGGATATGTGAAGAACAAATTTCACTGTGCTGTGATGTATATGTGACAAATAAAGGCTATTCTATTCTATTCTATTCTATTCTATTCTATTCTATTCTATTCTATTCTGATGGTCAGAGATTTTTACTTAGATTCACATTGTTTGGGAGCTTAACTGTGCACTACTGCTGTTATTTGTTAACCCTAAGATGTTTTATGCTGATTGACTTTGTGCTTGGTTCATTTAAATTGATTCTGAGAAAAAAACATCAGAGAAATGCAAATATAATATATTTCTAAATGGTGACCATTTACTGCGCCTTTATGCCGTTAAGTGAAAAATAGTCTAATGAATAAAGACATTTCTCTAGTTCTTTCACAAACTTTTAGAAAGTTATTCAAAACTTATTTGAATAAGAACTCCACAAACATTTGACCAGAATAACTACAGAATGATTGTCAGCGCGTGTGGTATATCTCTCGCTGCGCATCCTACTTCATTTTTATGTCCCAATTATTTTACTGTATTATGATGCCCTTAAAACAATGTCGTAAACCACATGGCTGCTGACTGTTGTTTGTCCTTAATCATTTTGATAGGTGCCCCCGTCTGACTATAAGGAGGCGGATAAACATTACTAATTATTCAGCGTTCTCTCAATTACAGTGCACATTTAGAGGATATCCGCAGGAAGTTCCCTTTTTATGATTTATCACGTTTAATCACTAAGCTGTGAGGCAGTGTATCATAGTCGCATGATCCGTTTTTGTCTCGCATATTTGAAACGATTTGGCTTTGTTTTTTCTCTGTGTTTACTTGAAAGAGAGAACAGTCTTTGTTGTGTCTCGTTCCATCAGGACTCAGCTCAGATAGCTTTGTGTTGGCAGCACAATTGTCAGAGTTGGTTATTTTAAGGCACAGATGAGCAGCTGGTGGTTACATGGTTTAGGCAAAGTAGTGAAAAGTATTTGCTAGTTTCTGACCTGATCGTGAATCATGAGGAGTTTAGATACAGTGGCATGGTTCTGGTGAAGGTCATACCTGGCTTGCTAACTTAAGACACACAGGAAAGTGTATAAAATCTGTTACCTTTGCTGCTTCATTGGTAATGCTAGAGTGATGGCAGGAGTGAGGAAAAAAAAATCTCATACTTATTAGCATAAATTCTGTCAAATACCACTGACACCGCTCTTATATTCAGTTGCATAGACACGGCTGTAATTGCCGTCATAGAGCTCAGACACTGCCATAATTGCATCATGTTTCACGGTGGAACAGCACTGCAGGCACAAATAGGAAATTTGATTGACTCGAGTCAATAAATCAATTATCTGGGCGTTTTTCATTATTTCAAGAAATGTACTCAGTATACGACTTGCCTTAAAGCTACAAAAAGGGATTTTTGTTCATAAGGAAAATTTCATAAGGATATTTTTTTTTTCATTCTGCTAAAATGCATGTGTACAGAGCAATACAAATATTGTTTATTATATAGAATACTTTGCAAACAAAATAGAAGCAATATTGAGGTCTATAGTAACATATGTTTCTGGAGATGTGCATAATGGAAGACACTGATTTTTCTTTTAATGAACAAACTAGTCTGGTTTTGTTTGTACTCCTGTACTGGCATGGGCAGTAATTGCTTAGAATAATTGCTTAGGCAATTATTGTTTTGCTTCTAACTGCTATTTAAATTCAGTTCAAGTTTTTGTGAAAGTACCAGAGGTGGTGATTTTTATTAAATGGAAGTGCTCCTCGTTTTTAGCTCACTCTGCTCTCACATAGCTCTCTCTTCTGTGGACACAAATCTGAGCTCCTTGGTACCAGAGGTTTTTGGAGCTTTCAGTCAAATTCTTCTACTACACGAGGCCTTCTGCTCACATATCCCTCCAGTTGGCAGGCACAAGCAGTGCATGTAGTTCAGCTAAACTCCAGACATTAGAACAGTTACCAACTATGATTTGACCAGAGGGAAATGAAACCTTTAGACTATGGGGCTCTATGATCAACCTTCCTGGACCCTGCTATCCAAACTCCAGCTTTTATCTATGCCATTACAGTACTGCTGTTCCCTAATGGTCATTGCCTCAGTCCAGAACAAACATGGCTGAAACAGCCTTTTGTGTTGATCTGTTGTATTTGAGCATGCATTGATTTAAATTTATAAACCTATAAAAGGTAACAGAAGTTTTTTTTACTGTGTATGTTAGTGCTACTGGCAGGCAACGCTGATGGCAGCACACATTGTAATAACCGAGTTTTATGCGTAATTTACGGATTCAAAATATTTCTGTGACTTGATTTTCTGCAAGAGGAGCCATTTTTGGAATTATGTTTTTCAGCTGGTTCATTTGCCGCAAAGTCGAGTAAACGTAAAGAGAACCGTGAGCGTAATGAAACCTAGGAACACAAATGTTGGTTGATCCATGGAAAAACAGCAGATGCCTAGAAAGCCATTATGGTACCTATTGGGAGCAGAGACAGCAGTTGTACAGTTCATCTTTGCCAAAATTCTAGTCACTAATTATTAATTAAAATTCTGTGCCTGGCAATAAGGACAAAATGCAAAACGTTAAGATAAAATACAAATGTTACACAACCAAAACCTTTTGTCCAACTGGTGTTTAAGTTTTTTTAATTTTCTTATGTTTAAGGTGTTATGATTTCTATTACCATGAAGATTTCCATATCTTTATATAGTTTTTCTGCTGGCCATGTTTGGTTTTAATGTACTAGAGATGCTTCTTGGTCACTATATACTGTACACTATATGGAAAAATATGGGCTTGATTTGCTTTTAGAACATCCAATTCCACATAGAGCTCCAATTTGCTGTTACTGGGTGTGGAGATCTGTGCTAATTGAACCACAAGGGTGTTAGTGAAGTCAGGTTGATGTAGGGTGAGGAATCCTGTGGTGTTCCATTTCATCCCATCATCAGTTTATGTCTGAGTTCTGTAGCAGGTTCCATAAAATCTTAAGACATTATGTACATTCATGTAAAGCTTTTTATTTGTTATTATTTGAGCTCATTCACTGAAGGGGCCTAAACATGTGCCAGCATGATAATACCCTGGTCACAAAGTGAGCTTCATGAAGACATGGTTAACTAAGTTTGAAGTGGAAGACCTTGTCCTCTACAGAGGTCTGACCTCAGCACCACTTAACACTTTTGTGATGAATTGTATCGCTAAGTGCATTCCAGGCCTTTTTTGCATTACATTAGTGTCTAACTTCACTATTGTCATAATGCTCCTATGGGTGATTGAGCAAAATCCATACAGCCACTCTCTAAAATCAAGTGGAACGTTTTATAAGAATGAATCTTAATAACAGCAAATTGGGACTAAGTTTGGAATGGAATGTCGAAAAAGCACATCTTAGGTGTCCACAAAATTTTGGTCATATTGCATAGAATGTAACATAACATAAGTGATGGTTGAGCAGCATATGGATATTATTTTGTTGTTCGGCTTCCAAATTGTAATTTAGGTATTACAGTAGTTATTTGTGGTATTAGTATACCATTTTATTGTTTGTCATCTTAAAGTATTTGAATACTAAATAATTTGACTGGTAGTCATATTCATAGAATTTTAGTGGTCTTGAAAAAGTAAAGCTGCTTCTGGCAATTAGAGTCACAGTGTGCAAATTAGAAGAGGATGAAAAAGACAGCAGTAGCGGTCATTTTTACCCTCATGTGGAAGGGAGAAGGCAGACAGATATGAAGCTCATGGGACAAAAAGAGATGATACATTCACAGTAACATTTAATGCTATTAAAGGTCTTAAATGTCACTGGACTCAAATCGGTTACCTCGGGTTTGCAAATTAAGCCAATTTTACTTTATTAATGATTCTGCAGTCAGGGCTTTCCTCAAAACCAGGGTCTGGTCTCCTTTTAAAATGTCTGTGCTTTAATTCATGAGTAAATAGAATTTGCAAATACTGATGGACTGATTATTATAAGCAAAGCATTGTTTGTAATTAAAATGCATTGCCGCTAAGTTTCAGTCCTGCACTCTGTGACATTTTAGTCAGGCACTCTGTGACATTTTAGTCAGGCACTCTGTGACATTTTAGTCAGGCACTCTGTGACATTTTAGTCAGGCACTCTGTGACATTTTAGTCAGGCACTCTGTGACATTTTAGTCAGGCACTCTGTGACATTTTAGTCAGGCACTCTGTGACATTTAACTTCTGCACATTGTGTAAGTGAGTTTTGTCCAGCATTAAAAATAATACAATAAAACTTCATTATGCCTAAAGACTTGTATATAAGCATTTACATGTAAACACACACACACACACACACACACACACACACACACACATATATAGATATATATATATATGTATATATATATGTCCACTTACATGTATTAGTTTTCATTTATTTATATTCTATTTGCAGTAAATCTAATGAAGTTGCAGCTGCTATAATAGAGGAATATATTTCATAGTTCATATTGTAACATGCATTTTGAATTACAAGGCAGAGGCAAATCACCAAACAGCAGATTTTTTTGTTTATGCTGATATTTTTAATATTGCGAATCTATTGTACAGAACATCATTCAACGCTCTGAAGCTGGTGGCCATAAAGGTTTGCAGAAATATTAAAGTCCAGATATCTGTGAGCAGAATATCTGAGGCTAAGACCTCACGACCTCATAGTACATCCAGACCAGTCTCCATCAGTTGGGCAAGGTTTTGGATGTTTTTCAGAGACTACAAATTATGTTTTCAGCTGGTTCATTTGCATAAAGTCGAGTAACGTAAAGAGAACCGTGGCGTAATGAAACCTAGGAACACAAATGTTGGTTGATCCATGGAAAAACAGCAGATGCCTAGAAAGCCATTATGGTACCTATTGGGAGCAGAGACAGCAGTTGTACAGTTCATCTTTGCCAAAATTCTAGTCACTAATTATTAATTAAAATTCTGTGCCTGGCAATAAGGACAAAATGCAAAACGTTAAGATAAAATACAAATGTTACACAACCAAAACCTTTTGTCCAACTGGTGTTTAAGTTTTTTTAATTTTCTTATGTTTAAGGTGTTATGATTTCTATTACCATGAAGATTTCCATATCTTTATATAGTTTTTCTGCTGGCCATGTTTGGTTTTAATGTACTAGAGATGCTTCTTGGTCACTATATACTGTACACTATATGGAAAAATATGGGCTTGATTTGCTTTTAGAACATCCAATTCCACATAGAGCTCCAATTTGCTGTTACTGGGTGTGGAGATCTGTGCTAATTGAACCACAAGGGTGTTAGTGAAGTCAGGTTGATGTAGGGTGAGGAATCCTGTGGTGTTCCATTTCATCCCATCATCAGTTTATGTCTGAGTTCTGTAGCAGGTTCCATAAAATCTTAAGACATTATGTACATTCATGTAAAGCTTTTTATTTGTTATTATTTGAGCTCATTCACTGAAGGGGCCTAAACATGTGCCAGCATGATAATACCCTGGTCACAAAGTGAGCTTCATGAAGACATGGTTAACTAAGTTTGAAGTGGAAGACCTTGTCCTCTACAGAGGTCTGACCTCAGCACCACTTAACACTTTTGTGATGAATTGTATCGCTAAGTGCATTCCAGGCCTTTTTTGCATTACATTAGTGTCTAACTTCACTATTGTCATAATGCTCCTATGGGTGATTGAGCAAAATCCATACAGCCACTCTCTAAAATCAAGTGGAACGTTTTATAAGAATGAATCTTAATAACAGCAAATTGGGACTAAGTTTGGAATGGAATGTCGAAAAAGCACATCTTAGGTGTCCACAAAATTTTGGTCATATTGCATAGAATGTAACATAACATAAGTGATGGTTGAGCAGCATATGGATATTATTTTGTTGTTCGGCTTCCAAATTGTAATTTAGGTATTACAGTAGTTATTTGTGGTATTAGTATACCATTTTATTGTTTGTCATCTTAAAGTATTTGAATACTAAATAATTTGACTGGTAGTCATATTCATAGAATTTTAGTGGTCTTGAAAAAGTAAAGCTGCTTCTGGCAATTAGAGTCACAGTGTGCAAATTAGAAGAGGATGAAAAAGACAGCAGTAGCGGTCATTTTTACCCTCATGTGGAAGGGAGAAGGCAGACAGATATGAAGCTCATGGGACAAAAAGAGATGATACATTCACAGTAACATTTAATGCTATTAAAGGTCTTAAATGTCACTGGACTCAAATCGGTTACCTCGGGTTTGCAAATTAAGCCAATTTTACTTTATTAATGATTCTGCAGTCAGGGCTTTCCTCAAAACCAGGGTCTGGTCTCCTTTTAAAATGTCTGTGCTTTAATTCATGAGTAAATAGAATTTGCAAATACTGATGGACTGATTATTATAAGCAAAGCATTGTTTGTAATTAAAATGCATTGCCGCTAAGTTTCAGTCCTGCACTCTGTGACATTTTAGTCAGGCACTCTGTGACATTTTAGTCAGGCACTCTGTGACATTTTAGTCAGGCACTCTGTGACATTTTAGTCAGGCACTCTGTGACATTTTAGTCAGGCACTCTGTGACATTTAACTTCTGCACATTGTGTAAGTGAGTTTTGTCCAGCATTAAAAATAATACAATAAAACTTCATTATGCCTAAAGACTTGTATATAAGCATTTACATGTAAACACACACACACATATATAGATATATATATATATGTATATATATATGTCCACTTACATGTATTAGTTTTCATTTATTTATATTCTATTTGCAGTAAATCTAATGAAGTTGCAGCTGCTATAATAGAGGAATATATTTCATAGTTCATATTGTAACATGCATTTTGAATTACAAGGCAGAGGCAAATCACCAAACAGCAGATTTTTTTTGTTTATGCTGATATTTTTTAATATTGCGAATCTATTGTACAGAACATCATTCAACGCTCTGAAGCTGGTGGCCATAAAGGTTTGCAGAAATATTAAAGTCCAGATATCTGTGAGCAGAATATCTGAGGCTAAGACCTCACGACCTCATAGTACATCCAGACCAGTCTCCATCAGTTGGGCAAGGTTTTTGGATGTTTTTTCAGAGACTACAAATTATGTTTTCAGATGTAATATTAGAGTTCATAGAGGTTTAAAAAATCATTTCTCTAGTACAGTGGATTTACTTGGGAAAATATACTGTAGATTTAGATTTTGACTTTATTCTGTGCTTTCAGGATAGTTTAACTAAACTTGAGGTTTTACAGAAAGTAAAGCTTTTGCTATATAGCTACAATCTCCACATTCATACAGTTTCATGTAAATTATTGTATTTTTTAGAGTTTGGCAGATGCCCTTATCCAGAGCGACTTACATTTATTTCATTTATACAACTGAGGGTTAAAGGCCTTGCTTAGGAACCCAGTAGTGAAAATTTGGTGGTGCTGAAATTTCGATCAGAAGTCCAATACCTCAACCACTGAGCTACATATTTATAATGACATATGAAAAGAAAAAGGCAAAATCAGCCTTAGACTTGTGCATATGGCAAAGAAAGAATTCGGATGCATCATGTCATATAACAGTTCTTAATACCAAATCCTTACATATAGTGTTGTGAGTCATTTGAGTCACGGGTTAGGTTTTAACTCATTAGCAAAACTATTTTGAAGGAATACTTTTCCTGTACCACTGCTTGAAGAAGGTGTCTTCCAGAAACTGGCAGTAGGACTGGGAGTTCAGCTTGACTCCATCCTCAACCCGAAAAGGCCCCACAAGCTCATCTTTGATGATACCAGCCCAAACCAGTACTCCACCTCCACCTTGCTGGCGCCTGAGTCGGACTGGAGCTCTCTGCCCTTTACCAATCCAGCCACGGGCCCATCCATCTGGCCCATCAAGACTCACTCTCATTTCATCAGTCCATAAACCTTAGAAAATCAGTCTTGAGATATTTCTTGGCCCAGTCTTGACGTTTCAGCTTGTGTGTCTTGTTCAGTGGTGGTCGACTTTCTGCCTTTCTTACCTTGGCCATGTCTCTGAGTATTGCACACCTTGTGCTTTTGGGCACCCAGTGATGTTGCAGCTCTGAAATATGGCCAAACTGGTGGCAAGTGGCATCTTGGCAGCTGCACGCTTGACTTTTCTCAGTTCACGGGCAGTTATTTTGCGCCTTGGTTTTTCCACACGCTTCTTGCGACCCTGTCGACTATTTTGAATGAAACGCTTGATTGTTCGATGATCACGCTCAGAAGCTTGGCTATTTTAAGACTGCTGCATCCTCTGCAATATATCTCACTATTTTTGACTTTTCTGAGCCTGTCAAGTCCTTCTTTTGACCCATTTTGCCAAAGGAAAGGAAGTTGCCTAATAATTATGCACACCTGATATAGGGTGTTGATGTCATTAGACCACACCCCTTCTCATTACAGAGATGCACATCACCTAATATGCTTAATTGGTAGTAGGCTTTCCAGCCTATACAGCTTGGAGTAAGACAACATGCATAACGAGGATGATGTGGTCAAAATACTCATTTGCCTAATAATTCTGCACTCCCTGTATATATGTATATATATATGTCCACTTACATGTATTAGTTTTCATTTATTTATATTCTATTTGCAGTAAATCTAATGAAGTTGCAGCTGCTATAATAGAGGAATATATTTCATAGTTCATATTGTAACATGCATTTTGAATTACAAGGCAGAGGCAAATCACCAAACAGCAGATTTTTTTTGTTTATGCTGATATTTTTTAATATTGCGAATCTATTGTACAGAACATCATTCAACGCTCTGAAGCTGGTGGCCATAAAGGTTTGCAGAAATATTAAAGTCCAGATATCTGTGAGCAGAATATCTGAGGCTAAGACCTCAGGACCTCATAGTACATCCAGACCAGTCTCCATCAGTTGGGCAAGGTTTTTGGATGTTTTTTCAGAGACTACAAATTATGTTTTCAGATGTAATATTAAAATTCATAGAGGTTTAAAAAATCATTTCTCTAGTACAGTGGATTTACTTGGGAAAATATACTGTAGATTTAGATTTTGACTTTATTCTGTGCTTTCAGGATAGTTTAACTAAACTTGAGGTTTTACAGAAAGTAAAGCTTTTGCTATATAGCTACAATCTCCACATTCATACAGTTTCATGTAAATTATTGTATTTTTTAGAGTTTGGCAGATGCCCTTATCCAGAGCGACTTACATTTATTTCATTTATACAACTGAGGGTTAAAGGCCTTGCTTAGGAACCCAGTAGTGAAAATTTGGTGGTGCTGAAATTTCGATCAGAAGTCCAATACCTCAACCACTGAGCTACATATTTATAATGACATATGAAAAGAAAAAGGCAAAATCAGCCTTAGACTTGTGCATATGGCAAAGAAAGAATTCGGATGCATCATGTCATATAACAGTTCTTAATACCAAATCCTTACATATAGTGTTGTGAGTCATTTGAGTCACGGGTTAGGTTTTAACTCATTAGCAAAAACTATTTTGAAGGAATACTTTTTGCTGAACAACATTCCATACATTATTGAGGACAAGGTTATTTTCACTGTTCACATTTGTATTGCAATAGTGGTAATTTTCTAACAGATAATAGCATAGCCTTTAGTTTAACAAAATCTAGTGCCTACAATCATTATGTGAATTAAATTCCATGTCCTGAGTTAAACTGGTGTCGTCATGTGTTCGAGAGCAGATGCTGATGCTGACTGGAACAAAAATAACTAAATGGTAGCATTGAATTTTCATGAGCCCGTGACAGGTGCTGCTGATAGCTGGATCAAGGCTGAAAGGGCAGCGCATTGAATTTCATTCACCCGGGTGTAGAATAAAGGGGTGGATTCACAGTTTTTCCTCGAAAAATTGCTTGTTGTGCTTCTCAGCCTCCATTTGTGCCCAATTACTCAGCTGCTGTGTTTACGTGAACTTCATGCTGTTTTTATTTTTTTGTTTTCATCCCCTGAAGATGCAGAAAGGCTTTAACCGTGTTACACACTGACAGTGGGGCTGAGCTACGAGTTGGCTGCAGTCACTTTTTTAGTTTCTTGAAAATAAACACACTTGTACATCTGAAGTGGAATTCAAGAAGTGCACTCTATGTAAAAAATAAAAAATAAAAATCAGTATACAAGGTTTTGGTGAAACAAGAAACATTGTATGCACATATTAAAGGACTTTTGACTGAAAACTGATATTGTTGGGTATAAGTTTTAAGAGCTTGCATTATATACAGTATCTTATAAAAGTGAGTACTCGCCTCATATCTTAAGGAAAAGTACTATAGAAATTAAACTTGTATAGAGTAGTCAATGTGCAGCTTGTACAGCAGTACAGATTTACAGTCCTCAGAAAATAACTCAACATACAGCCATTATAGTTATTATTATTTTTTTGTGAGCACCATTCTGATCTAGCATTGCCTTAATCCTCCTGGGCATGGAATTCACCAGATCTGCACAGGTTGTTGCTGGGATCCCTTTTTCACTCCTTCATAATGACATCAGAGATCTTCTGGATGTTAAACACATGGAGCTTCTACACCTTCCACTTGAGGAAGCCCCACAGGTGCGCAATAGGGTTCAGGTCTGAAAACATACTTGGCCACTTCATCACCTTCAGCTTCCTCAGCAAGGCAGTTGTCATCTTGGCAGTGTGTTTGTGGTCGTTATTAAGTTAGGAATCTGCCGTTCTGCCCAGTTTCTGAAGGGAGGGCATCAAGTTCTGCTTCAGAATGACACAGTGCATGTAGGAATCCATGTTTCTCTCAATGAACCACAGCTTTCCAGTACCAGCAGCATTAATGCAGCTCCAGACCATGATTCTACCACCACCATTCTTGACTATAGGCAAGACAATCTTGGTACTCCTCACCTGGGCATCCCCACCAATGCTGGACACCACCTAAGCTAAACAAGATTATCTTAGTCTCAAAAGACCACAGGACATCATTCCACTAATACATGCTCCTGGACAGGTTGTCCTCAGCAAATTGTTTGCAGGCCTTCTTGTAAACCAGCTTTAGAAGAGGCTACCTTCTGGGATGATGGCCATGCAGACCAACCTGTTGCAGTGTGCGGCGTATAGTCTGAGCACTGACATGCGGACCTTCCACACTTCTGCAACCTCTAAAGCAATGCTGCAGCACCCATGCGTCTGTTTTTGAGGACAGCACGAGGACTTGACTTTTTTTGATCGACTCTTGCGAGGCCTGTTTCGAGTGGAAACCGTCTTGGAAAACCTCTGTTTGACCCTGGCCACTGTAGCTCAGTTTCAGGGTTTTATCATCTTATAGCCTTGGCCATCTTTCTGAAGAGCAGCAATACTAATTCTCATCCAGTGTTCAGCATGAGAGAATTGTAGTATATATATATATATATATATATAGTATGTATAATAATATAACATTACTTAGATTAATAGAACTAAGCATTTCTACACAATACTATCCTGTCGTTTATCCTATGTTATTTTTCACACTGATTGAAGAAGTTTGTTTTTAGTTTTTGCTCATATATTACATAAACACTATTTAATACTTCAGATGAAGCCCATCAGTCATAGCTGCTCACCACTAAAGTATATTTATAGATCAGTTTGATAATGCAATATCCACTCAGTGTAGCCACACAGTAAACATTATTAGGTAATTTCCTGTGTCATAAAAACAAAATTGCATTCAGTGTCTAAGAATGTTATCTTGCACTTTCACATACCTGATACCAACATTATTATACACACAGTGAGAAGTTTTCATTTACTGCATTACCATAATTCAGACTGCAGCCCCTGGGAACAATCAGAACATGGTATGTGGACATTTGCAGATTTTCATTTGGCTATTTTATGCTTGGATAAATGTACCAAACTGTTAGTATGTAATGTTTAATGAACACCTGCTCATTTTTCTGTATTTATTCAATCATGTGGCAGCAGTGCAATGCATAAAATCACACAGATCCAGGTCAAGAGCATTAGTTAATGTTTGAATCAAACAGACTAAGAAAGTGTGAGCCTTGTGACCTCAACCATGGACTGGATGTTGGTGCCCAATGGGATAGTTTCAGAAATATTGAAACCTGCTGATCTTCTGGGATTTTCACACACAATCTCTGTAGTCTACACAGGGTAGAAAACATACTTGGCCACTTCATCACCTTCAGCTTCCTCAGCAAGGCAGTTGTCATCTTGGCAGTGTGTTTGTGGTCGTTATTAAGTTAGGAATCTGCCGTTCTGCCCAGTTTCTGAAGGGAGGGCATCAAGTTCTGCTTCAGAATGACACAGTGCATGTAGGAATCCATGTTTCTCTCAATGAACCACAGCTTTCCAGTACCAGCAGCATTAATGCAGCTCCAGACCATGATTCTACCACCACCATTCTTGACTATAGGCAAGACAATCTTGGTACTCCTCACCTGGGCATCCCCACCAATGCTGGACACCACCTAAGCTAAACAAGATTATCTTAGTCTCAAAAGACCACAGGACATCATTCCACTAATACATGCTCCTGGACAGGTTGTCCTCAGCAAATTGTTTGCAGGCCTTCTTGTAAACCAGCTTTAGAAGAGGCTACCTTCTGGGATGATGGCCATGCAGACCAACCTGTTGCAGTGTGCGGCGTATAGTCTGAGCACTGACATGCGGACCTTCCACACTTCTGCAACCTCTAAAGCAATGCTGCAGCACCCATGCGTCTGTTTTTGAGGACAGCACGAGGACTTGACTTTTTTTGATCGACTCTTGCGAGGCCTGTTTCGAGTGGAAACCGTCTTGGAAAACCTCTGTTTGACCCTGGCCACTGTAGCTCAGTTTCAGGGTTTTATCATCTTATAGCCTTGGCCATCTTTCTGAAGAGCAGCAATACTAATTCTCATCCAGTGTTCAGCATGAGAGAATTGTAGTATATATATATATATATATATAGTATGTATAATAATATAACATTACTTAGATTAATAGAACTAAGCATTTCTACACAATACTATCCTGTCGTTTATCCTATGTTATTTTTCACACTGATTGAAGAAGTTTGTTTTTAGTTTTTGCTCATATATTACATAAACACTATTTAATACTTCAGATGAAGCCCATCAGTCATAGCTGCTCACCACTAAAGTATATTTATAGATCAGTTTGATAATGCAATATCCACTCAGTGTAGCCACACAGTAAACATTATTAGGTAATTTCCTGTGTCATAAAAACAAAATTGCATTCAGTGTCTAAGAATGTTATCTTGCACTTTCACATACCTGATACCAACATTATTATACACACAGTGAGAAGTTTTCATTTACTGCATTACCATAATTCAGACTGCAGCCCCTGGGAACAATCAGAACATGGTATGTGGACATTTGCAGATTTTCATTTGGCTATTTTATGCTTGGATAAATGTACCAAACTGTTAGTATGTAATGTTTAATGAACACCTGCTCATTTTTCTGTATTTATTCAATCATGTGGCAGCAGTGCAATGCATAAAATCACACAGATCCAGGTCAAGAGCATTAGTTAATGTTTGAATCAAACAGACTAAGAAAGTGTGAGCCTTGTGACCTCAACCATGGACTGGATGTTGGTGCCCAATGGGATAGTTTCAGAAATATTGAAACCTGCTGATCTTCTGGGATTTTCACACACAATCTCTGTAGTCTACACAGGGTAGAAAACAAAAAACCTTGTGAGCTGATGGGCTGAATTGCACCTTGCTGAAATGGCATTTAAATGTAGTTAAAATTAGTTTTGTGATTTAAATTCGACAGCACATAAGGTCAAGTTAGGCGAGATTACAACTCTGCGGTCTGTACCTTTTAAGGGGCTTTTAATATGTTATGAGTTGTGGGAACAGTATTGATAAACCTTTTCTCGGGTACTGCACAAGGAATATCGCATTTAAGCAGAACTGACACAAAGAGGTCTGAGTCATTTTGCATTACGTTCCTGCCATAAGGATCGCAGACGTTAACCATCAGGGGACAGTACTGCCTTTTTATATGTATGTGCAGTGATAGGAGGGTGTTATAAAAGCAATTATGGAATAACAAACCCAAACCCCCCGTGCTGATAAAAATGTTAAATGATTGGAAAATCAGTATAAAAGATGCCTAATGTACATAAGACATGGTAAAGGTAGAGATCTTTTTTTTTTTATCCTACTTTACGCTAGTTGTACTTGTGTATGTTCATACGTCATTTTCCCAACTCTATATATTGCTGTATATAGTGTCTCGACAACAACTCTTACTTTGAGTACATTTGAGTCTGGGTTTGCCTTTAAGGTAGGAAGTGAAGAGGACTGTGAAAGAGAGAGCAGTGCAAAACACTCAAAAAAAAAAAAAAAAACGACAAGAGGAAACTGCTTAATTTCACAGCACTTTGCCCCTCAGTTAAAGAGACTGCTGCACATTGCAAGCCATAGATACTGCATCAATGTTTTGGACTGTGCTGCACTTATCTTTGATCACTCATCTAGGACAGGTATTCTCCATCAACACAGCAAAGGCTGGATTTGATGACCACTCTGCTTTATGTACATTTTTCTCATGACTGATAGCCTGATTCGTTTCCAGCACACTTTTTTTTAGGATCCTGGAGGAGTGGCACAGCATGCATTCTTTGGCATGGGAACACTCACTTTGCCTCCGGTCGCTGCTTCCGACTCCTTTTTTGCTATCTTAAAGCTTTGGCTGAGCTTCCATGGCTCAACATGAAAGGTTGGGTTTGACTGGGAGGAGATGGCAGCTGGCAGACCTGGACAAAAGAAGCCTTTCTTTCCTCCCTCGAGTCGCTTTCAGCTGGTCCTTTTGTATGGCAGGACTCCGGTTTACTCAGGAATTGGCTAGGGTGAGAACAGATTCCTGTCCCCTCGGCTTTGGAAGGGAGCAGCGCAAAAAACTCCTTGCTTGATTACAGCAACAAAGTGCTAAATGAAGTCCACTCTAAATTCTTCCCAGAATGCGCCTGATGAACTGCTGTTTTATTTGATGCACATTTCTCCAAACATTTGATAGCCATGGCTACTTATTCAGTAGTATTCAGTTTTTCCAGTATTCTACCATTGGAAATATTTGTGTAATAATGGTTATTGCATTCATTTTACATTTCTGCATGTGTTTTTCAGTCATATTATCTAGTATAAGTCTAGGCTCATGTGTTTTCTTGTTCACAGTGTGAGTGTTGCACATATTCATGCTACCTATGCTTCTATTTGTCGCTTTCTCTCACTAAGTAATTCGAAAAAACGCTGACAGGACCACTTTAGTCACTTTTTTCCCCTCTCCATCTTGCCACAACTTTTTTGCTGCGTTTTAATGTCTGATATTGCATGCATTGATTGCATCCATTTTTTGGCAATTTTCAATTAATTTGCGTTTGTTAGATCCATGCTGCAATCAAGCTAACGTTGCACTTTGACTGTGTTTTTAATAAGCTCCCTTTTCATTGCCTGAAATCAGTCAATGTTTACAACTCTGGGCAAATCTCAGAAGTCATTAATTTTTCACACTCTCAGTGGATGAATGATCCTCCTCAAGCATTGAGCCAAGAGTGAAGGATCTGAATTACAACCGTGCCTGCATCTGTGATAATCATGACTTCAAGAAGACATTGGTCTTCCTCATAACTTCTGTAGATGTATGTATTTGTTTGATCAAAGTAAATCTGCATACCATTAAGTTACTTTGTTTTTATTTTGCATATGAACATGCATTTGTCCCCTTAAAAATAATAAAAGACTAGGTGTATTCAACCTAATGTAATGTATCTATCCAATGTAATGGAAGCTGTTGGTGTTTGACTTCACTAAGATGTCAGATTTATATGTAATACACCAAAACATTGAATGTTGAGTGAAATATTTTATATTATCCAATTTTATATTATACATATACTATAACACTCTCCAGTGTTCTGTATTGTTTAAAGACTATAATCACACTCTTGATGTCACCCAAATGAGGATGGGTTCCCCTTTGAGTCTGGTTCCTCTTAAGGTTTCATCCTCATAACATCTAAGGGAGTTTTTCCTTGCCACAGTCGCCACGGCTGCTCATCAGGGATAAATACAAACCATACGCCTTAACTGTTAGATTTCTGTAAAGCTGTTTGAGACAATGTCTGTTGTGAAAAGCGCTATAGAAATGAATTTGACTTGACTATAACTGTTTTTTTGCACACCTACTCGATTAATGCTTTTGCGGTTTTGCACAACATTTTGTGTTTATGTTTACAAGTACTTTTTAAGTACTTTTTTGCACATTGTACTGTATAACACATCATACAGTTGTTTTACTGATCAGTGCTTTTTTGTGTATCCGTCTGCACTGCGTTGTCTGTTTGCACCAGGTTGCAAACGATGCACTTTATGTAGCCAGGACAACTTACTTTAGTATTTAGCTCTGTGTTCTGTATGTAGCTCTATGTTGTGTGATGTAGCTCTGTTGTTTAATGTAGCACCAGGGTTCTGTAAAAAAAAGTCACATTTCACTGTGAACCACGTCAGCTAAATATGATTGAAAAAAGAAAGCATTTGTTCAAAGTAAACAAACACTGTATTGATTTGATTAGCACAGTTTCAATGCTAGTTCTTCATTTCACTGCTAGTTTTCATTTCACTGCTAGTTTTTATTTTACTGCTAGTTTTTTATTTCACTGCTAGTTTGTTTAATCTTGGAAAAAAAAGATGGATATTTGGATACAGCCCCAGGAAAACATTGCCATAATTCTTTATGGACTTTATTATTGTATTTACAGCATTGTGCACCTAAAGTAGGACATCGTGGCTGTTGTCGTATATGAGCAGTAGTGTAGCTTTGGATAAATGTCTGAAGTGCAGATTAGGAGGTGGTTATGCTCACCCACTTGCTCCTGCCCTAAGGCACTGACACTATCGTGGCCCAGTAGAGTGAAAATCCTCGTTCACTGCTTCTAAATCACATCCGCTCTGTCTGGTATATTAAATCTCCAATGCATGATTTGCTTTAGTTTTTGTTTTTTGTTCCTTGTTGTCAATTAAAGCTCTTTTTCTCACACAGTCCTCTGCTTTCTCTCTTTTCATGGTACTTTGCGTGTAGCATTTTGTCAACTACTCCTCCATCTGCAGAATTTTTTTTTCTTTCCCCTCACACCCTCATGGTTCAATGGTCACACTTATGGTGGCTGGTGCCACTGCATAATTCTCTGACTTCAGAATGAAAATGAAAGGACTGGACACAGCCCATAGTGCTGTAGCAATTTGAAATCATGCAGTAAAAAATGACTGACAGGGTGTTAAGAGCTAATTGCTGTGCTACCATGTTTTTTTGACAGCGCATCTGCTAAGCAAGTGTAAAGTGTTTGGCAAATCAACTGATGCAAACTGAAGCATATGTTGTTGCTGCTGCTGTGGAGAGGTGACTCCACAGTTCGGCTTAATTTGAAAAGTATATATAGGTGCATTGCTAATTAATATAAAGTGAAAGGTGTCATTTAAACTATTTTAATAGCATGGTTCTGCTTGCATATGTAGTTATATTTGTTTTTTTGGGTATTGTGATAATAGGATGTTGTCAGATATAGCACAAGCCATGTAGTTACTTGGCTGGGTGACTTGAGTTGATCTTAGCATTGCTTGTTGTGCTTTCCAAGTCCTACCAGTTGGCCTCTCCTAAAACCATAGCTGATTTTTTAAATATTTCAAGCAGTCTTTTCCCCTGATCACACATTCATAAGCTGGTGAGCAGTATGTGGCTAGAGTGGGCTTGTGGTCCCTCAGTATAACTTTGGAACCTGTTACCCAGTTTGATTTAATGGCAATTTATCTGGCCTTTATGCGCCTCTTTTGAATTCTGGAATTGCTTAACATTGTCAGGATGACACATGGTCCATTGCCGTTCTCTGCCTTGCATGGAGGTTTTACAAATAGGCCTAACCATAGTAAGCTTCATGAGACCAGCTCATCTTCCAGAGCTTTACTATAGTAGTACAATAAAAGTATTGCCTTTTACGTCAGTGGATGAATGATCCTCCTCAAGCATTGAGCCAAGAGTGAAGGATCTGAATTACAACCGTGCCTGCATCTGTGATAATCATGACTTCAAGAAGACATTGGTCTTCCTCATAACTTCTGTAGATGTATGTATTTGTTTGATCAAAGTAAATCTGCATACCATTAAGTTACTTTGTTTTTATTTTGCATATGAACATGCATTTGTCCCCTTAAAAATAATAAAAGACTAGGTGTATTCAACCTAATGTAATGTATCTATCCAATGTAATGGAAGCTGTTGGTGTTTGACTTCACTAAGATGCCGTATTTATATGTAATACACCAAAACATTGAATGTTGAGTGAAATATTTTATATTATCCAATTTTATATTATACATATACTATAACACTCTCCAGTGTTCTGTATTGTTTAAAGACTATAATCACACTCTTGATGTCACCCAAATGAGGATGGGTTCCCCTTTTGAGTCTGGTTCCTCTTAAGGTTTCATCCTCATAACATCTAAGGGAGTTTTTCCTTGCCACAGTCGCCACGGCTGCTCATCAGGGATAAATACAAACTATACGCCTTAACTGTTAGATTTCTGTAAAGCTGTTTGAGACAATGTCTGTTGTGAAAAGCGCTATAGAAATGAATTTGACTTGACTATAACTGTTTTTTTGCACACCTACTCGATTAATGCTTTTGCGGTTTTGCACAACATTTTGTGTTTATGTTTACAAGTACTTTTTTTAAGTACTTTTTTTGCACATTGTACTGTATAACACATCATACAGTTGTTTTACTGATCAGTGCTTTTTTGTGTATCCGTCTGCACTGCGTTGTCTGTTTGCACCAGGTTGCAAACGATGCACTTTATGTAGCCAGGACAACTTACTTTAGTATTTAGCTCTGTGTTCTGTATGTAGCTCTATGTTGTGTGATGTAGCTCTGTTGTTTAATGTAGCACCAGGGTTCTGTAAAAAAAAGTCACATTTCACTGTGAACCACGTCAGCTAAATATGATTGAAAAAAGAAAGCATTTGTTCAAAGTAAACAAACACTGTATTGATTTGATTAGCACAGTTTCAATGCTAGTTCTTCATTTCACTGCTAGTTTTTCATTTCACTGCTAGTTTTTTATTTTACTGCTAGTTTTTTATTTCACTGCTAGTTTGTTTAATCTTGGAAAAAAAAGATGGATATTTGGATACAGCCCCAGGAAAACATTGCCATAATTCTTTATGGACTTTATTATTGTATTTACAGCATTGTGCACCTAAAGTAGGACATCGTGGCTGTTGTCGTATATGAGCAGTAGTGTAGCTTTGGATAAATGTCTGAAGTGCAGATTAGGAGGTGGTTATGCTCACCCACTTGCTCCTGCCCTAAGGCACTGACACTATCGTGGCCCAGTAGAGTGAAAATCCTCGTTCACTGCTTCTAAATCACATCCGCTCTGTCTGGTATATTAAATCTCCAATGCATGATTTGCTTTAGTTTTTGTTTTTTGTTCCTTGTTGTCAATTAAAGCTCTTTTTCTCACACAGTCCTCTGCTTTCTCTTTTCATGGTACTTTGCGTGTAGCATTTTGTCAACTACTCCTCCATCTGCAGAATTTTTTTTTCTTTCCCCTCACACCCTCATGGTTCAATGGTCACACTTATGGTGGCTGGTGCCACTGCATAATTCTCTGACTTCAGAATGAAAATGAAAGGACTGGACACAGCCCATAGTGCTGTAGCAATTTGAAATCATGCAGTAAAAAATGACTGACAGGGTGTTAAGAGCTAATTGCTGTGCTACCATGTTTTTTTGACAGCGCATCTGCTAAGCAAGTGTAAAGTGTTTGGCAAATCAACTGATGCAAACTGAAGCATATGTTGCTGCTGCTGCTGTGGAGAGGTGACTCCACAGTTCGGCTTAATTTGAAAAGTATATATAGGTGCATTGCTAATTAATATAAAGTGAAAGGTGTCATTTAAACTATTTTAATAGCATGGTTCTGCTTGCATATGTAGTTATATTTGTTTTTTTGGGTATTGTGATAATAGGATGTTGTCAGATATAGCACAAGCCATGTAGTTACTTGGCTGGGTGACTTGAGTTGATCTTAGCATTGCTTGTTGTGCTTTCCAAGTCCTACCAGTTGGCCTCTCCTAAAACCATAGCTGATTTTTTAAATATTTCAAGCAGTCTTTTCCCCTGATCACACATTCATAAGCTGGTGAGCAGTATGTGGCTAGAGTGGGCTTGTGGTCCCTCAGTATAACTTTGGAACCTGTTACCCAGTTTGATTTAATGGCAATTTATCTGGCCTTTATGCGCCTCTTTTGAATTCTGGAATTGCTTAACATTGTCAGGATGACACATGGTCCATTGCCGTTCTCTGCCTTGCATGGAGGTTTTACAAATAGGCCTAACCATAGTAAGCTTCATGAGACCAGCTCATCTTCCAGAGCTTTACTATAGTAGTACAATAAAAAGTATTGCCTTTTTTACGTCAGTGGCTGCTGCTTCCTGAAATTGGGGTGGCAAAATTGCTGACGAGAAAAATCCTAGCAGGCACAGGGAACACCTGCATAGATGTTGACATATTAAACGCCAAACCATGAATTGGTTGAAATGATATTCAGCTGCATGCTGCAGGAATAGTTTTTTTTTTTAACCAAGTAGCTGAGAGTATAAGCATAGCACAGTCCACTTAGATGTTTAGAGCTTTACAGACATATATAAATACATGTATACAGGTCATTCTCTCCAGAGATTATCCAGAGTACAGAGAAACTCCAGCTTTTAATAGTAAACATTTTATTAAGTAAGAGGTGAAAAGAGTAAAATGTAATCACTATGCTTTATCAAACCCCACAGAGCCCGATATGTGTTTTTATTTCCAGACTAAGCATGTAGTCTTTACTCCAGTGGTCAAAATCAGAGCCAGATAAGAGCTTTACTTACTGATTGGATCTAAACACTTTAGCTACTTAACATGGGATGAGTTGATTGGATTGGCCTTCTCCTCCTGCATTTAAGTAGATTTTCTGAGCTTCCTAATCTCCTTCTGCTCCAGCTTTGTTCTCTTACTAAAATGTGAGTGAGCTAGCTTTGTTATTTATACAGTGTGTCCTTCTATTATGCTCTTACTCTATTTGTTGTGCTCTTTTTTCCTTTTTTTTTCTCCTTGACTTCCTGGCAGCCCTCATAATGTGCATTGTGCTTGAGTACTGTAGCTCACTTTTGGACAGAGAAAGCCAGAGATGTCTCAGAAAGTCATAGGGAAACAGGTAATGAACACACTTTGTAATCAATACCTGCCTGTCGACCTTAGTGCACCAGTCACGTATAATTATTAACTGATCCCACAGGTACTCAGATATTATTACACCAGCACATCGTCTCTCTGAACTTGACTTCAGCTGCTGCTTGGTCTTAAAGCTGCTGTAATAACCTGGCAAAATCATAAAACATTTGTCAGCTCTTTGTCACGTTTCAGAATAGTAAGAATAGAGAGAGCAAGACATAGAGAAACACAGAGACTGCAGTAGATGTACAGGATACTTTCACTGTGCATACAAGCAGAATCATTAAGACTTCAGGTTTGAATGTGTGTGTGGGGGCCTGGGAAACCCTTATTTTAACATTCAATACTATAGGCTATGTAATACTAAAAACGACATGGATTTACGAAATGAAATCGTTTTCTTTTTCCATGTATCTTAAACAACAATATAGTTTTAGCATTTTAATTACTTGCAGAAGAGCATTGGGGGATATTCTGGTATCTTACAAACAATAAATTATTTGGCTTCTTCACAGCACTTGACTATACAACAATCAATTTGTGACAACTATTTTGCAAGGAAAAACACATTTAGCTTGGACACCACTTTGGGCAGACAGAATGCACTCATTACTCACCCCTAGGCTTGTGTGATAGAACAATTTATTTGTCTCTACACCATCCTAATCTAGCACAATGTCCGTTAATGCGTACATTGATTCAGTTATATTACATTCCTAAATTGTGTAGCTTATCATTGATACGATCTATCACTATTTGGCAATAAATGTTTTAGGTTCATTATTATAAAATTTGTTATTTATCACTGTATGTACATTGACTTATGCAGGCAACATAAGATATATGTATCTTTACTATATAAATTTGCAGTTGTTGCTGCCAACAAGCAGTTCCTGACTGCAGTGTTATAATAAAGTATTGACAAACTTTATTTAAACCTGAAATAGTGGAGAATTTTAATCCTGTCACGAGTTTTATAAGGGATGAACCCCTGCGGTTTTATTAAAACTTGTTATTATTAGCTACTATTAATTATTATATTATATGATAATATATTATGATATATTATTTATTATATTATATAATTTTTGGCTCTTGGTTCAGTGACAGTTAAACCCTTTTAAAATAATATCGCACAATCGTGTTTATTTTAAATGACTTTTTTTCCCCCTTCAAACTAAAAGCCAAAGTTATGTTAGTATCTAGTTGTAACTAGTTAAAAACATTGAGGTTGTTTGGGTGAAATCGTTTGCTTTAGGTGAGAGAAGGAACGCCAAGGTTATTTTAACTAGCACAACCAGTCTGTTTTTTCCCTCATTTTCATTTGTTCTCGAGCAAAATCTGACGTGTTTCCCCCAAACACCACATACAGTTTATTGATGGAAAAATAAAAGCTAACACCTAAGACATAGACTGAAATGCCAGCGTTAGCGCATTACTAATTGGCCCCGCAGGTAATCTGATGTTAAGCAAGTGAAGCGTTAGCAAGAACACAACAATTATCCATGTGAAGGCTCTACTGTTGACCTTCAGGGAGTCTCTGACTCTGACTCATCAAGCCCATGTGCAGCTGTGGTGTATTGCGATTTCTTGAAGGGCAACAGCATGAAGCCTGTTGTTCATAGTCCTGAGAGCCATGTGGGTATTGCGTCTGCTCGGAGTTTGAATAGTATGGATTGCAGAACTGAAAGTAGCTCTCAGAGGGACCGGCAGATATGTAGGTCCTGGCTCTTCTAGAGTCTTGTCTGCAGTATGGAAACAGTGGTTTTTACTCCAGAGTGGCTGACAAGGGCACTGCTTGTTTTGCTTGCCTGAAACATTAATATTTCTTTCGCTTGCCTCTTCCAAAGTCATTCCGAAAATGTACAGCAATAAGACAAAGACTTTTAGACATGGATTTCTAATTTGATTAAATCTTGTTCCTGATGGATGGCATTAAAAAAAAAGGTGCTCTAATGACATAAACTCGATCATTTTTCATTGTTTACAAAGAATTAGAAAAGAGCCTTACTTTAGAATTTAAAGGTTTGACACTATGGGTGAAACAAATTATACAAAAAAGAGAACTGAACTCATTCTTAAGCCCAATTTCTCTAAAGAAAAAGCTTACAAGTTAGATGAGGTGTTGAATGTGGGGGAAAAATAGGCAAGCATGAATAGCTAAATGACCTGATGATCAAAAGATAATAGCCAGATAAGTAGATCAGAACATTACTGTACTGTAAATGCAGGTTTGTGGGATGTTCTTGGGCACCGTGTTCAATACACTTGAGTGTAGCAGTCTGAGATGGGACTGACTGCGAACCAACGACAAGATTGGCAAGGGATTTATTGTTTGCTCTGAACCAGCGGGCTTTGAGGCCTTCTGTGGCATTGGTCACAGAACATTTTATTGATGGTGTAATAATAATGATGAGTCACAACACACCATACATTGTAACCTGCTATGTATAGGGTTGTGCAGCTGTATAGAGTATAAATTCTGTCCACTTCTCAAACATTGCTAGTGGCTACAATAGGAATAACCCTTACTACTAAATAGATAGACAGGTGGACAGACAGATAGATGTTTCAGGTGGAAATGTTGGTTATTGTGGGTTCATGTTTACATTTCTATAGACAAATTGCCTAAAATATGGTATTTTCTTGATAAAGATGAACAAGATTAAGCTATTTCTGAAGAAAGTAAAATAATTTATTAAATCTTACAACACAAAAGGGGTAGAGGTTTGGTTTATTTAAGCTCAGCAATCAGCAGAGATTCATTGTTATATCTGTTATTTTAAATATTATTTAGGAGGTGTTAGGTGTTCAACAGTACAGCAGTAGATATTTCAGCATATAGTCGCTGTGCTGTGCATACGTTTTTATTGTAAGTGGCCTATTTATGCACAAAGGCAGTTCATGCCTTTGGTCTTTTTGGATTTTTGTTGTTTAAATCGTTGAAGGATTTTAAAATAATTTACAATCGTCCATTGCGTATCGAACTCTATAGTGATTTTTATCTTCAGTGTAGTTATTGTGGGCACGGGTGGATGAAAAAAATCACCCGAAGCTTTGATGAACAAGGGGCTTCTGATCTGCTTCCAAGCAACCGATTGCGATGAAAGTGTTCGACCATGATTCAAATGCTCCATTATGTAAGGTATCTATACTGACCCACACTGCAAAGGGATGTTAACACTAAGCTATACAGCCAAATGTATGTGAAGTATAGAGCATCTCATGTAAAACCATGGATAACATCATGGAGAAATGCTTAACGTATTGATTCTGCCATACACAGTAGTTTAAAGTTTACAAACCAACTACGTTTTTTTAATTTTTTAATTTATTATTATTTTATGGTTGTTTGCACTTTAGTATTTTTGTGCACTGTTCTGTTTTACACCATGACCCAGGAGAAATGACATTTTGTGCTACAGTAAACAGTTCCACTACAAAATCCACTTGACTTCACAATTCTAATAAGGTTTGTTTATGTATTTTTGAGTGTGACTGTGCGTTTAGACACAAAAGAAACAAAAGTGTAAGAGGTCGGGCACTGGTGTTTGGGGAGGAGGCTTGTCACACTGCCATTTCCAGTTTATGCCAGAGTGTTCCGTGGTGTTGTGGTAAAGGGTTCTGTACATTTCACTCAAGCAGGCAAACCTTATGTTCCCAGAGTATACAAAGACAACCTTTACAATTGTGTTCATTCAACTTCATTGCAACAGTTTGACAAATCAGATGTGCACATACATATGGTTGTATAGTGTAGCTGCTTCTAATATTTTTTTAATGTTTATTTACCACCAGTTCTGTGTTTTTTGTGCTTTTGTCTTTTTTTTTATTTGTAGGTATGTTTTGTCATATTTGGCAAAACCTTTTTTCCTGCTGTTGCTCGAATTAAACAATAAATGAAAACATTTTTTGAGGGTACTTTCTGCTCTGGATGCTTCTGCACAAGTTGTTTTTTTTTGTTTAGTTTTTTTGTCAAATGACTGTTTGGCGGCATTGTGAAAATAATGAAAATGCACCATCTATTATATTTTATTTTATATATTTATATATTTTCATTTATACATTTAATATTGCTTTATATTGCATTCAGTTGGTTTTTCTGTATATTTATTACTTATTTTAGGCTGAAATGTGCTTACAAAAAGGTCAGACAGTAGCACTCAGCTTAATACCGCTCAGTATTAAGCAAAACTATATCATTTGCCATGTGTCAGACCTGAGAGACATCGCTCTCTGATTTAACTTGTTTTGATTGACAGTGGTGTATTTAGGAGGCATATGGGCAGCCACCTAGGACAGCATCTTTGTGGGAAAATAAAGACAAATAGATATAAATATAATATGTTTTTTGCTCGTTTGCACGGTCGCGTCAATCAATATAACCTGTCATGGTCAATGAATCTCTACAGGGCTCGAAGTGTGCACCCACCGCCCGGAGAAATACCTCTAGTCAAACTCACTAAGGAGTGGCAGGGGTTGGGTGACGTCACATCAGTAAGGAGAGCTGAACCCAAATTCAAATTTTGGAGGACAAAAAAGGTCTAAACCCTGAGGAGCCCAATATAAATAATAGTATTTGGATATTTAAGTACATTTGAAGACAAATACTTTTGTACTTATACTCAAGTGAAAGTTAAAAGAACACTTTTATTAGAGTGATCTGAATGTATACATAAATCTGCACGTTTGTTACATGTTCATGATGTCATAACCTATTTTTGATTATACCTTTATGTTTGGCTATCTGTTCCCAGTTCCACAAATGCTTCACTCATCTCTATATTCCTTTCCTCTTTGGTGCTTTTTTTTATTCTAAAGCTGTTAATTAAAGGTGGCCCGGTCCAATCAGCTTTTGTAGAAGGATCACTTCACAGGGGGCTTTTGAATGACCGGGAACAGAGCACAGTAGAGCTACACACTAAATTTATTGAGAGAAAGAAGAAAAAGACTGTAATTGGGTTGGAGGCTGCCACTTCCCATAAGAAAGTAGACACAACAGTTTATTTGTCTTTTATCCTATCTTGTCAGGTTTGTAAAAAAAAAAAAAAGTAATAAAAAAGACCATTACACTGTTTGTTATAAGCTGGAGGGAAATCGATGACACAACTTAAAGATTTATAAACACTGGATTGTGAGAGAAAGAGTTGACCTAAGAAGAAGCCTATCATGAAAAGCTGATTTATTTCGCTCTAGAGAGCCAAATAGCACGCACACACATATACACACACACTGCCCTGGTTGCCCTGCTACTGCTTATTTAACAATTTGGAAACAAAAAAATGCTCAAACAAATCAGTCTTTACTCATGCAACTTCATTAAGCATTTTATTCCAAACTCTGTGTGTGTGTTTGTATTCCATCTGCTGTATTCAGATCAATAGCTCTGTGATGTTTGGATGGGTTTCAGTCAGCATTGTTGTGTTTGACTCAAGGCCTGGCACAGAGGAGCTTTGTTTCATTTTTGATTCAGGATGGTGGATTGTGCATTTCTTGGACATGTTAGTCTCGCACATAACGAAGACTGCTTTATGTTTGATCATTTTGAGCTGAAAAGTGGCCCATACCTGCTCCAAAAGCTGTCCATCATTAGTGTGTTCTCATTTTGTGGGCTTGTGGCTCAGCATGTATCCCTCCTTATACACATCCCTTCATGAGTGGTTTAACTGTGATGTGAAGCTAAGTCTTGATCATGCCCCTGTTAGGAAATAATGGCTGAGCCACGCAACTGCAACCTGTCTTCACTATGAATATTTAACGGCTTAGACACCTTCGCTAATGAGAACATGAGAAGCCCAGAGGCTCCTGGGAAAAGGAGGAGGAATTGATGAACAGGTTTTAGGTCTACTGATTTGTTCAGCTGAGATGGACTCTTACTCAGCTTCTCACACAATCCTAAATCATCACAGTAGAACGTGTGAAAATGGCATCTGCAGCGTTTAAGCAAAGTCTATCTGCACGTTTGTTACATGTTCATGATGTCATAACCTATTTTTGATTATACCTTTATGTTTGGCTATCTGTTCCCAGTTCCACAAATGCTTCACTCATCTCTATATTCCTTTCCTCTTTGGTGCTTTTTTTTATTCTAAAGCTGTTAATTAAAGGTGGCCCGGTCCAATCAGCTTTTGTAGAAGGATCACTTCACAGGGGGCTTTTGAATGACCGGGAACAGAGCACAGTAGAGCTACACACTAAATTTATTGAGAGAAAGAAGAAAAAGACTGTAATTGGGTTGGAGGCTGCCACTTCCCATAAGAAAGTAGACACAACAGTTTATTTGTCTTTTATCCTATCTTGTCAGGTTTGTAAAAAAAAAAAAAAGTAATAAAAAAGACCATTACACTGTTTGTTATAAGCTGGAGGGAAATCGATGACACAACTTAAAGATTTATAAACACTGGATTGTGAGAGAAAGAGTTGACCTAAGAAGAAGCCTATCATGAAAAGCTGATTTATTTCGCTCTAGAGAGCCAAATAGCACGCACACACATATACACACACACTGCCCTGGTTGCCCTGCTACTGCTTATTTAACAATTTGGAAACAAAAAAATGCTCAAACAAATCAGTCTTTACTCATGCAACTTCATTAAGCATTTTATTCCAAACTCTGTGTGTGTGTTTGTATTCCATCTGCTGTATTCAGATCAATAGCTCTGTGATGTTTGGATGGGTTTCAGTCAGCATTGTTGTGTTTGACTCAAGGCCTGGCACAGAGGAGCTTTGTTTCATTTTTGATTCAGGATGGTGGATTGTGCATTTCTTGGACATGTTAGTCTCGCACATAACGAAGACTGCTTTATGTTTGATCATTTTGAGCTGAAAAGTGGCCCATACCTGCTCCAAAAGCTGTCCATCATTAGTGTGTTCTCATTTTGTGGGCTTGTGGCTCAGCATGTATCCCTCCTTATACACATCCCTTCATGAGTGGTTTAACTGTGATGTGAAGCTAAGTCTTGATCATGCCCCTGTTAGGAAATAATGGCTGAGCCACGCAACTGCAACCTGTCTTCACTATGAATATTTAACGGCTTAGACACCTTCGCTAATGAGAACATGAGAAGCCCAGAGGCTCCCTGGGAAAAGGAGGAGGGAATTGATGAACAGGTTTTAGGTCTACTGATTTGTTCAGCTGAGATGGACTCTTACTCAGCTTCTCACACAATCCTAAATCATCACAGTAGAACGTGTGAAAATGGCATCTGCAGCGTTTAAGCAAAGTCTATCTGCAAGTCTGCAGTCAATATGTAATTCTTGTTTTAGGTCTATTGATTATCAGTTTCTACGCTCTAAAGAGGGCAGCTGGTAACCGCCTCACACCTTCAAGGTTTCGGGTTTGATCCTGAGCTTGCTTTATTATCTCTACCGAATTCTGAAATGTTCTCTTCAACACTTGAATGTTTGTGTACATGGCGTCTCATCTGGGTTGAATGTCTGGCGCCCAGTGATCGCCTGGGTAGACTTTGGAGCTAATGCAGCCCTGACCAGAATAAAGTGTTTACTAAAAACGAATCAATCAATGTATTTCATTAATAGGGGAAAGATTGAGCATGCTTTCTTCTGGTCACATGACTAGGCATTATGCAATGTACCTATATTGCATAGTACATTGAATAAGGGGATTTGCCAAATGCTATAAATGTAAGAGAGATTTACAGTTATCTCATTTATAGAACTGATCATTTAAGGGTTTTAGGCCTTGCTCAAGGTCCCAGCAGTGGCAGCTTAATGAAATCATGACCTTCCAAACAGAAGTCTAACTCTTGTCTAACCAATGAGCTACTTCTATTGTATCTACAGTAACTACAGTATTTTTTGGTCTTAGTATCTATTATATTGTTGTCAATCCAATAAAGGGTTATTTAATACAGTAGTTGTTTTATGTTGTAACAATATTTATTGTAATTAAGTGTTTACCTGAATTGAACTTTTATATATTTTAATAATCCATTTTAAATAGTTTAATAATGTAATTAATGTGTATAGTGATTTTTTTCCTGATAGTGGTTGTGTTGTGTGTGTGCAGTGGGACGTCTCCTGATTGAATTCAGCTCTCTGATGAGCATGGAGAGGGTACAAAGGGAGAACCCTAATGTGACAGAAGGGGGCAAGTACACACCACGGGACTGTCGGCCGAGGCAAAAAGTAGCCATTATCATTCCGTTCCGGCACAGAGAACACCATCTTAAATACTGGCTCCACTACCTGCACCCCATCCTCCGGCGGCAGAAGATCGACTACGGGATCTACATCATTAACCAGGTATGTGTATGTGTGTCATTGAGTGCTGTGTGTGTTCTTAAATTCCCACCCAAACCTCCTGATGATAATGTTATTAAATTACAGGTTTGAGGAAATATTACTCAACATAAGGTGTTGCAGAGAAAAAGCTGTATTATTCAGATGTTTTTTTTTCCATCTTTGTTATTTCGAGGAGAAAATGGTATACACTGAGGCTGGACTCTGTGAGCATTATTATCAGTAGTAGGGCCAAAAAGCTTCTAATGGATGGAGCTGGGAGTGAACTGTAGATTAAAGAGCATCTCTCGTGGGTTTATGTGCAGAGTCAGATTACTGAAAGTGGACCAGCACTGAGCCAGTGTGTTCTTTTTGCTTTTTTTGTTGCATTTGTTATTTTAAAGGTCTCAGTTGCCTTCACATATAGGTAGCAAATGTAAAGTAAAACAAACAATGCTGAAAAAAGCTCTCTGTGTGTATAGACTTTGGAGATGGTCCCCGAGTTTGGAGGCTTGATTTAGGATTTTTCAAGCTTACGATGGCAATACGACAAAATTGTACAAATATTTTAAGTACATTTGCATTTGTGGCATTTAGCAGATATATACTGTATATTTTATACAGTACGGTACTGTAAATTGCTTTGTTTTGCTAAATTATGTACTACCCCATACTAATCACTATTCTTAAAACGAGTCCATATTTGATTTGCAATATTTTTTAAATAGAGCGATGGATAAATAGATATGCACAAAAACAATGTATTGGATAGAGAGATGGATAAATATTTATCTACTTACTGTACAGAATAGAAAGCATTTCAAGGAACTGTTTCCTATAAATGTATGTTATTACTTTATCTATCTTTTCTTTTTTTCTTTCAATGACCAGAAGAAATATGAAACTGATTGATCTGTGAGTATTTGTACAAATTGTGAGTCATAGCATTTGAAAATGCTTCATACACCAGTGGGATACATGTAATAATTTCTTGTCAGTCTGTACGCTAGCTTGCTTTATGAAGGGCTGTCACACCCCATCTGCGAACCATCTGTGTGTGGTAATGTTAAAAGAAAAATTTTTTTTTTTTTTTTACACCTCCCTGAATTTAGAAACACAAGTAAGCAAATCAGTGAGACGAGTTTTCTAAAATGCAATTAAACGCTTATAGTATGCTAATGTAGTAGATTGACGTCTGTTGTACAACATGTGGGACTTGATCGTACTGTGATCTTTTCCGAGTCTGTTTGTTTGTGTGTGCAGGCACTTTTTTGCACACTAAGCATATATTGTATTTAATGAGCTTTGGTTAGTAACGTATACACACACCTACATACATACAGTATACACACACACACACACACACACACACACACACACACACACACACACACACACACAAGTAGGTATTCTATGCAATCACTAGCTGCCACTGTGTGACATAGAAAGAGGGCAGCACCATGTGGGAGTTATTAGCATTGTCCTTCTTTACTGTTTTCCATGGCCATTATTAGGCTAGTTAAGTCTACAGAGCTGTGAGGTGTAAAAACACACACTTCACACCACAGTGCTTGTTTTTAAGCTTTAGAGAACAAAATGATCTTTTTCCTATGAAAAGAATCTCCAAACTTTATTTCTTTTATTTGTTAATTTTGTCATCTCATATTTGAAAGTGTGCCATTATCTCACATGCGAGCTCGGAAATGTGGAACTTCAACCACAGCACAAATAATACTGCCAAATTTCCTCATACAAAACACTGAGAAGATAAAGAAGAAGATTTTACACCCCAGATCACTGCTTAATTTATGCAGTAAGCTTATTAGCCTTGCTTCTCTTTCCCAATTAGAACTCCCAATCAGTTTCCAAGTATGCTTGCTTGCAGAATGTGTCTCCTGCCTTATTGCTATGCTTTGTATTAATGAAGAGTCTTGTTAGGTTAATAATTGGCGAACGTTTAGAATTTTAAAGCATTCATAAAGAAAAGAGGTTCACTATTACAAATCTACCCTGTATTCGGAAATTCCCCTTCCACTCATCTGTACGAGTGTGTTGAGACACCCGGCTCCTTTAAAAGCATTAGATAACCTGAATCGCATTACAGCCAAGCACTTTTTCTTCTCCAAAGGCCATGTGGTTTGAAAACAATGAGATCTGGCAGATGCTGCACAAAAATCTGTTTAAAACAAAGTCTGTCCAAAACAAGACCGTCTGTGCCATCCTTTCTCCAACTTCTCTCTCGCCCTATTGTTCTGTTCCAGAACATGGCAGCATTGTCCAGCTTTCCCTATTTAAATACTGTTGGAATGCTAATCGGAAAAAGGCTAATTAAAACATGGGTTTACAGATGCATGTCGGTTATTAAAGGTCTAATTCCTAACTGCATTAGCCATTTGGCATTTTTGTGCATAGCAATATACAGTGGAAGTACAATTTAAATGGACATTGGTTTCATTGTGTCTGGAATTTTTCATGTTCTCACTGCATCCACACGCATTGAATCTGGGTTTAACTGCTTTCTTTTCCTTATATATCTCCAGGTTTGAATGAGTGTGTGAGCATGTGTGGCTGGTGCTCTGTAAACGATTGGCAACACATTCAGGGTGTATTCTCACATGTTCCCAGAACTGGCTATGGCTCCAACCATGACCTTGACCAAAATAAAGTGTCTATTAGAAAGAAATGACAGTAATAAGTGTGATTCTATCATATTTAATAGCAACTCTTTAATTTGTGATTGCATGTTTCACATCCTTATGTTAGGACTAGAGAAAAAATAAAATGGCGTTTTCACTGTTAGTGAGGTACAAAATCTAGTTCAAGCCCCCTTAGATTTAAAACCCCTGACAATACCAAACTCCAGCTCTGGATTTTTTCAGATTTGAAACCCCCTTACATACCTAAAATACACTTCATGCCCACTCCAAAACCTAGAAACGCTAAACCACATTCCAGCTCAAACCCCTCAGCACAAGCCTTCTTCAGACCTGAAAACCCTGATCATTTGCAAACTTAAGACCACTCAAGACTAAGCACAAACTCAAGCTTAAGCCCCCTCTGGACTTCAAATCATCAAACTTTCTATTCTTATCTTTTTGGTCAGAGTCTGATGAGATTGCAGGGTAGCACCAGCTGAGCTGCCAGGAACACAAGCCAATGTTTCTCTGTCCCTCATCATGCTCATCATGTCAGCTGGCTAATGGCCCAGAGGTTTGGGCTGAACTGACGAGCAGTTAATGTGCTGAGATGTGAACCTGCACTTGCTAATGAGGCTCTGCACTGGGGTTCAGCCTAAGCTCCACAGCCAGCCGTTTAAACATTGATAACTTTGTCAATATTTGGCTATCATTATTGTTCATCATTAACGCTATGGCACCCTGCCACTGAAATAAAATACAATAGCCTGAATATGTGCATTGAGTATTACCTCATCCTACTAGCACTTCTTAACAAGTGAGCTGCTTCTATGCTTGGTAATAGGTTTGTATTCAAGATTTGATTGAATTATCACTGCTTGTTATTAAGTACAACATTTATAGCTAACAGACTACACCAGAGTAATTTCAGCTAATATTTGTGGTCATTTCTCTTTATTTGTGATTGTGGTAATTGGTCAGATAGTTTAAAGCATTTGTGTAGGACCTAGTCCTGCATGGTTCTCAAAGTGGAGGCCAGGTGCCAGCCATACATTAAACCCAGTGGTCTATGATTTGTTGTTGTTGTTATAAAAGTGTAATCTCTCAGAACTCTACTGTTTGTACTTATTGTAGCCAATAATGATAATAAAAAAAATCAGCTGTAAGGCTCAGTGAATCACCAGAATAATTTCGTGCACATTTGAATAATCAACCTAATATTTGACTCTGTTTATAAAATAAAATCTGTACTAAGGGTGTCCATGAATATATTTAACAGTCATCCTATAGTAAATGCACACTGAAAAGAAGGATTTAAGCTTCATTTGAGCTTCATTTCCCCTTTTTTCTTTATTGATATAAAACTTTGGCTTTATTTTTTTAATGGATTGTTTGATCATTGACAGTTTATCGTGATTGTCCTGCCTACTTGAGTCAAGCATTAACCTTGTACTCGGTGTCCTCCTAAAATATAGACAAAATATGAGCAAAAAACACTGAGGAATTGTCTTTATTGTTTAACCTCTTGATTTTCTGTTTAAGAAGTTCTCATGGAAATCACATTTTTGCCAACACAACACAGTTTGATCTGAAAATACATAAATTATCACTTCTGCCATGTATTCCCATTGATATTTTATATTTTTAGTACACCTGTGTGAATAAGAACAGGAAGTTGTCCAAACATGACTTCCTGTTTCACAGGGGTATGAATATACCTTGGCACATAGACCCAATTCCCCCTAGTCATTTATCAAATGGCTAAGCTGTAACTGTGATGTGCGGCGAATGTTTTGGCGCTTTACAAAATAAGTAGTGGCTTTAAGAAAGTAGGACGTGCATTGAAAATGTTCCACTTTCCACCATACAGGCAATAATTACGAAGGAAATGGGCTTTTACTTGTCACATATACATTATAGCACAGTAAAATTATTTCTTAACATACTTTTTAGATTAACATTCTTAACAAAGAGGTGAAACATTTTTGGTAAGATTCCCTGAACTTTCAGGAAACATTTCATGTAAAGTTTATCTGGGGAATTTTGGAAATATTCCGATTTGGAATATATAGGAATGAATAAAAATATTGTGGAAATTTATATTAACTGTATCATATACAAACATAAATATAAACATTGTTTGGTCATAAGCTGACATGCATGCCAACTAATTTAGATTTTTTTTTAAAATTACACGTTTGATTTAATAAAATGTAATAATTTATGTGAATATTTACCAAGATAGAAATTATTTTAACTAAATTTTTTTGAGTAATGGTCAGTACATGTAGGGGGTAGGGCATGTATTGTGCTGTGTGCATGTGATTGTGTAGAAATTGCATTAAATCTGGTTGTTTTAACCAAGATTATCCTGCAAGATTTCTTTTTTTAACTACATTTAAGTTCCGTGTTATAGCCTGACCTGCAATTTTGTAAATTCTCAATTCATTCTGATTAATTCTTGTTAATTCCCATGCAGTATATTCCCATTAATTCCCTTGAAAGCTTCCAGTCTTAAAAATTCCAGTTATCTGAAAATGTTATGAATCAACCTGGTAAAGGGGGTCAAATAGGATCGGATTTTATGGTCATATAAAAACCAAAATAGAACTTTCTGGAATTAAACCCCGGAGGTAGGTTTGGCCCACACAGAGATTGGCACCAGTTGGAAAATATCTCATGCCCACAGTTAAAAGTGGTGTCTTTTGAATGTTTTGGGGCTGAATTTCAGCAAATAGGACCAGGACGTTTTGTTAGGGTACATAACACCATAGACACTTGACTGTCTCTTCCAGAAAGCTTTAAATGGGCCATGGTGGGCTCTTTCAGCAGCACAATGATAGAAAATACTTCAAAACCAACAAAAAAATGGTTTACTGATCATAAAATGTAGTTCTTTCTATGGCCATCCCAACCCCCTAAAGTGATCTGGAAAGATTATCTAAGGAAGAATGGTCTCCGATCTCTTGGCATGTATTTTCCATACTCATCAGACTTTATAGAAGAAGACTCAGAGCTGTTATCATGGCGAAGGGAGGTAGCTCAATTATTTACTAAACGGGGGGACAATTATACTAGATACAACTGTGTCGTGTTTGCATTTATTTGATATACATGAAAGCATTTTTGTCCTTTTTTTTTTTTTAAAGCAAAAGATCCAATATTTGAACAATAAGGACATTTTTTCACAGACTTACCTAGGGACCAATAATAGTAGAGGGCATTGTTTGCATTGCAGTGCTCAGAAGTTTGCTTTCCTGCTGAGATGGAAACACTAAAGAGAAGAAATTGCAACCAATAAGATCCTCAAGGTTATGGTCATAAAGCAGTATGACAGAATAAAGAAAGGAGAGAGGAAAGAGAGGAGCAGAAGAACATGTGGGAAACAGAAGATGAGGACACCGCAGAGGAGAAATGAGAGAGAAGAGAAAAGGTAGAATAGAATCAGGTCAGTGGATGACTTTGCTCCGGAGCTTTCTGTGCAGACGTCAATCAGTGGACCAACAGGTACATGACTTTAGGAGAGAGCTCTTTAGGGAAACAATGCCTGATATTTCATAAGATGTCTCTCTGACTGCACTCTGCTGTCATCTCTTTCTTTCAGAAAAAGCCTAGCTGTTACTCTATAGTTACATTGATTAGTTTCTCAATCAGTGTCCTTTTTGTTGAGGGAATAATTTAGTTGTATCCCTTCATGTATTATGCTAATAACGTGCATAATGCATGAAGACCGAAGCAAAAAAAATGTGTCAGGAACAGAAATGATCCGTGTTGCATTATCCTTGCTATAACTCTGATTAAAATTATTTGAATTCATTTTCCCAGAGGAAAATAGGCATCTCTATGACTCTATTTCTTATGTCTGCTAAGTTTTGAGTATTTTTTGCACACTTTGGTGTGGTACTAATAGAGATTGTTAGTCTCTGGAAGAGCTGAAGTTATTATCCTAACCCTGATTTGAGAACCTGCAGGGATTTACAATGTGGCAGTTCTCAACACCCTGACCTTTACTTATGATGCCATTACACCAGCACCTGATAACCCCCAACCCCTACCACTGTCAATACATCATTCCTGCCCCCCTCGCTGTCTGCAGCAAGAGAAGTAAAAGAGGACCTCTTCATTCCATTCTTATTTTTTCTGCTTGATAGAACTAAGCTCAGGCCAAGCTGATGAGGAGAGCAGCAGGAAATGTCTGTTTCTTGATTTCCAGGCAACAGCTTTGCCCAGGCATGTCGCATCACCAAATGGCATCAGCCCCTCTAATTTGTGAGGATGGAAGCATGCATCAAATATAGACCAATCATTTCTCTCCAGCAAATCAAGTCACACTAGCATGATGAGGCTGAATGTAACGCTGTCGCTCACATCTATTTCTGCCGATTCTGCTGAGTGGCACCAGTCAGTTTTAATCCGTTGTGTTCCACAGCAAATTCAAACCATGTGCCGGCAATTTTGCATTATTTTAGCTGTCGGTAATCAGCGGTGTGTTTGGAGATACAGAGATCGTGCATGTCACAGAACTGAATCCTGTAGCACTGGCACTTATTTTAAGATGGCAGAAATATCGCGTTTTCCAGGAAAAAGTCAACCAAGTCAAGGATTAGAATGAAGGAAACCTGTGTGGCACGGTATTGTGAACTCTACTATAGGACTCTTATTAGGTGTATTGAATCAATACACGTTTTCAACCTGGCATGCATCACTTTCAAGTCGAGTCATCAGTATCTCTGAATTCAAATTAAATAGACTAGTAGGCTTATTCAGGAGAGGCACAATAGGCTTGTTGTATCACAGCTTCATGACCCCTTATTCGCTCCTGTAATCTGGTTACTAGCAGTGTGTAGTTTCTCTGGATGTTTGATTTTTGTCCACATGAGTTTCTTTCTCCCAATAGCAGCCCATTAGGTATATCAGTAATGATAAATAAAGATGTATCAGAATGGGAGGTGCTTTAAAGGTAAGCCACACCCACTTGATTAACATTAATGCTAATTTTGACATGATTGAAAAAACAAAACCGAGTGCTCAGCAGTAGAGAAAACTGTATTTGCACTAGAAAGTTGACTAAAATAAATATAGGTGTAAATGCATTAATGCATTAAGCCACACAGCCATACAGTTTCCCTGCTGCGGAGCATTTTTTGTATAGCACTATTGTGACTAACTTTTAGAGCACCTTCTATTAAAAATCCGTTGATGCAATCAAGATTTAAGGGAACGCCTACTTTTAAGTAATACACTTAATACACCTGGGGAAAAAAGGAAGAAAAATCAGAAAAAATAAAAAAAACACAAAAAAGTGAGTGTGTCAATCTTAAGTTGTTGTTTTTTTGTTTGTTTCGTTTTTACATTTTGATGCTTAATATGTGGATTTTAGTCATTAATTAGAAACTTTTGGTACAAGACTAACTTTGCTAACAAACTTACTCTCATTTATACTTACCTAACATTCACCCAGTGTTTACCTAGGACAAGTTCTAGATCTACTGCAGTCGTCATGCTGACAGGATACAGCGGTTAAAATGAAAACCCAGAGCAGTTTGAGACATATTTAGTTCTGGCAGTGAGAGTTTGGAAAGGGTTTATCTCAGAAGCACTTGAGGACTTTGTATCACTTCAATGCCACTGTTTCTTTCTTTACACTTGACTGCAGATCCTTCCAGTCACTACAACTTAATGAGCACAGATCCAGATCACAGCACTTTATAATAGACTAAACTATGTGTATGTATACGTGTGTGTGTGTGTGTGTGTGTGTGTGTGTGTGTGTGTGTGTGTGTGTGTGTGTGTGTGTGTGTTTTTGCATGTTTGTTACACTTTAATGTTTCAGATCATCAAACTAATTTAAATATTAGTTAAAGATAACAAGAGAACACAACATGCAGTTTTTAAATGAAGGTTTTTATTATTGAGGGAAAACAAAATCCCAAACTACGTGGCCCTGTAGGAAAAAGTGTTTGCCCCTAAACCTAATAACTGGTTGGACCACCCTTAGCAGCAACAACTGCAATCGAGCGTTTGGATAACTTGCAATATGTCTGTTACGGCGCTGTGGAGGAATTTTAATCCACTCATCTATGCAGAATTGTTGTAATTCAGACACATTGGAGGGTTTTTGAGCATAAACCGCTTTTTTAAGGTCATGCCACAGCATCTCAGTAGGATTCAGGTCAGGACTTGACTAGGCCACTCCAAAGACTTCATTTTGTTTTTCTTCAGCCATTCAGAGGTGGACTTGCTGGTGTGTTTTTTAACATTGTCCTGCTGCAGAACCCAAGTTCACTTCAGCTTGAGGTCACAAACAGATGGCCGGACATTCTGCTTCAGGATCTTTTGGTAAACAGCTGAATTCCTGGTTTTATTTATCACAGCAAGTCTTCCAGGTCCTAAAGCAGCAAAACAAACAAAAGCCCCAGACCATCACACTACCACCACCATATTTTACTGTTGTTTTTGGGGAGTTTTTCCCCAAAAGTCTTGGGAATCATCAAGCTGTTTTCTGGTGGAGTCATGAACATTGACCTTAACTGACGCAAGTAAGGCCTGCAGATCTTTGGATGTTGTTGCAGAGTCTTTTGTGACCTCTTGGATGAGTCGTCGCTGTGCTCTTGGGGTAATTTTGGTCAGCCGGCCACTCCTGGGAAGGTTCTCCACTGTTCCATGTTTTTGCCATTTGTGAATACTTGCTCTCACTGTGGTTCATTGGAGTCCCAAAGCTTTAGAAATGCTTTAGAACCTTTTCCAGACTGATAGATCTCAATTACTTTCTTTCTCATTTGTTTCTGAATTTCTTTGGATCTCGGCATGATGTCTAACTTTTGAGGATCTTTTGGTCTACTTTACTTCGTCAGGTAGGTCCTATTCAAGAGATGTCTTGATTGTGAACAGGTGTGGCAGTAATCAGGCCTGGATGTGGTGAGAGAAATTTAACTCAGGTGTGATAAACCACAGTTAACAGGGGGGCAAACACTTTTTCACACAGGGCCATGTAGTTTTGGATTTAGTTTTCCCCTTAATAATCAAAACTTTCATAAAAAACTGCATGTTGTGTTATCTTTTACTAATATTTAAATTAGTTTGATGATCGGAGACATTAAAGTGTGACAAACATGCAAAACAATACGATTTTTTTTTTTTAGAAGCATTTTAGAACACTATTTTACACCACTGTATATATTGGTTTAAGTTTTTTATTTTATTTGGTAAATTTAAAGTAGTTAACTTGCTCTTGTTCTTCTATGTTTTTTTTCCCCCAGTAGTTCTTTTCTTTCTCCTATGGTGGATGTTGAGAATCAGGCAGATGATGTTATAGTTTCTTGTACCATGCAAGATGCAGCACACAGGCTGTACAAAAGCCCTCAAGCCACACAAACTTTCAGCATAATCAATTCCATTAGCACAGATCTCCATATCGAGATTCTTTAGAGACAACAGCTGCACTAGTTCAGTGGTTGTTCATGATAAGAGTTATTGGATCTGAGAAACAGGTCAGAGCTGTACGAAAGGTTGCAGGCTATGCGTCTGATGTGTGGGCAGACAACACACGCCTTTCGCAAAACCACTTTAAACCATTGTGAAGTGTGTTTATCAGGCCTATCAGAGTTAAAACTAACCAGTTTGCCTCATTCTTTTTTTCTGACTTTCTTTTGCGCCTACTTTTACATTCACAACTAAGACAATCTTTGCATTTTCCATGCCTGGAAAATAATTTTGGGATCGCTTAAATTGATTACTTGTGTTCCTTTTTGTCTTCCTTCAACCTGCATTTTATTTAATGTGCCTATAGGAACATAAAAGTCGAGCATGCGGATTCTTGGTAGAGAGTTTTCTTTTGAAGCAATAAAACACCTGGAGTGAATAACCGTTTCTGAAGTCAGCTCTGTTTTATTCTGACTGCATTATACGCAGCAGAAAGGTCACTGACCACAGAAATCTAATGGTTTAGAAACGATGACAGAACAATATATTTGGTGGAGTCTAATGACAGTAGCTATGTTTCAGTAGTTGCTTATATAATGTTAATATTTTTTTAGGAATAGTGGGAAAAAAAAGAAATATGACAAAAAAAATCCATATCCCTATCCAAAGGCAACTGCCATGTTTTACTCTCGAGGCCAAAAATGGTCTTATTTGAAAAGCAGAAAAATTAAACTATTTTTGCTTAAGACAAGATGCAAGTAAAAATGATGTTTCAGTTTCTGCCATCCAATTGTGGTGCCTCTGGCAAACAATGCTATGTTCTAGTGTTTATTTTGGCTTCTTTTTTAGTCCTGCCTCTGTCCCGATATAGTCATTGCTGTGTTTGCCATAATGTATCCACCTGTCCTGAGTTTTTTTTTAACTAATTTGTCTGCATAGCATTGTTTTCCTTGTCAATGTTTTGTGTTTCCCATTTTTGAGTCCTCCCTTTGTTGCCTGCACATGCGAATATGGATGTATAGTACTCGTGAGCACTTTGACCGACTGTGTTTTGACCCCACTAAAAACCATAGCAACAAATATTCTATTTATTTGTCATAAATAAATAGCATACGCAGTGTTTGGAAGCGTCAATTGCTTGGGGATTAAACACAAAACTTATGTTAGAACATTCTGTTTGATGGTTCTGTATTTTATATTCGCCGAGACACAAATATTTTGACATTTGACTAGGTATGTTAGTGATGATAAATAACAAAGTGGGAGGTGCTCTAAATGTTAACCACACCCACTCAATGTTTAAGTTGCTCTTAACATGGTGGAATAAGGAGAGCTGAGTGCTCAGCAGTAAGGGAAAAATGTATTTGCAATAAAATGTTGGATGTGATAGATGTAAATGCATTTACAAACAATTCAGCAGCTATGCATATTTTTTCAGCCTTTTAATAGAGCTACATTACAGAATCCCTGCTGCTGAGCACTTGGCCATTTCTACAATGTCCTAGTCACAAAGTACTAGTTGTTTCCAAACTTTGACAGGCAGTATACATTTGCATATATACAGTGCATCTGGAAAGTATTCACAGCGCTTCACTTTTTTTTTTTCCACATTTTGTTACTGCATTATTCAAAAATGGATTCAATTTATATTTTTTAACAAAATTCTACAAAAAAAAAACCATAATGACAACGTGAAAGAACTTTGTTTGGAATCTTTGTAAATGTATTAAAAATATAAAATGAAAAAAATCACATGTACATAAGTATTTACAGCTGTTGTTCAATACTTTGTTGAATCACCTTTGTCACCAATTACAGCCTCACATCCTTTTAAGTATGATGCTACAAGCTTGGTACACCTATTTTTGGGCAGGTTCTCCCATTCTTCTTTGCAGAACCTCTCAAGTTCTTTCAGGTTGGATAAGGAGCATCTGTGCACAGACATTTTCAGATCTCTCTAGAGATGTCCAATCGGGTTCAGGTCTGGGCTCTGGCTAGTTCACTCAAGGACATTCACAGAGTCGCCCTGTAGCCACTCCTTTGTTATCTCTGCCGTGTTCTTAGGGTTGGTGTCCTGTTAGAAGATGAACCGTTACCCAGTCTGAGGTCTACAGCGCTCTGTAGCCGGTTTTCATCAAGGATGTCTGTATATTGCTGCTTTCATCTTTCCCTCGATCCTAACTAGTCTCCAAGTTTCTGCCACTGAAAAACATCCCCAAAGCATGATGCTGTCACCACCAACTCTAGATATGTTATTGACCAGGTGATAAGCGCTGCCTGTGTCCTCCAGACATGACATTTGGCATTTAGGCCATAGAGTTCAATCTTTGTTTCTTATCGTCGAGAGTCCTTCAGGTGCCTTTCTTCAAACTCCAGACTGGCTGTCATGTGCCTTTTACTGAGGAGTGGTGTCCATCTGGCCACTCTGCCATACAGGCCTGATTGGTGAAGTGCTGCAAAGCTGGTTGTCCTTCTGGAAGGGTCTCCTCTCTCCACAGAGAAAGAAATGCTAGAGCTCTTTTAGAGTGACCATCTGGGTTCTTGGTTGCCTCGCTGACTAAGGCCCTTCACCCCCTATCACTCAGTTTGGCCGCGTGGCTCGCTCTAGGAAGAGTCCTGGTGGTTCCAAATTTCTTTCATTTTTGGATGATGGAGGGCGCTGTGCTCATTGGGACTTTTTTCAAACCCACATTTCCCAGTTTGTCCACAAATGACAATTACCAATGATAAAAACACTTCCTTCTGTCTGGGAAAAAGTGTAAGACTTTTGTATTAAGTGTAATGAACAAAAATGAATTTTTCCCTTTGTATTTTTTCGGGAAAAAAGAAAGGTCCAGAAGTTCACTACGTCATGTTTAGGCTGTATTTTGTTTAAGATGGCACAGTGTGACAGCAGCTCCGAATCCTATCATTCAGCTCGAGAGGAAGTGTAGGTGAATGTCAACGCTGATCTATTTTTGGGTGCAGCTCTCTGAGACGGTAGAACATGGTGTATTTGGACAGATTGGAGAGCTCAGTAGGAGGAAGCTCATGTTGTGGTGCAGGAACAGTTTTTTAAAGGTCTGTTTGCTTTGGACTCTTTCCTGCGCTCAGTTCGTCGTCTGCATCTCATTGTGCGACGGAGGCAGTGCAACAAAAGTTACGAAATGCCCCGCAACTTTCATTTTTCCAGCTTGAATTTTCCGAAGGAGACTAACAAAACTATAGACATTGTTTACATTGCATAGGATTGCTCAGCCTTCAGTCACCAGCTTCAGTGGCACATTATATGTATCGCATACCTTTATAAATAATATTGAAAGTTCAACAAATCAGTAAATTGGATATCATAGTTAATATTCACGCATTTTTTTAAACCCAAATTCCAGGTGTGATTAAATTACATTAATATGCTCAAATAGACTCCTATTAGCCTTTAAACATGCCTAAGACTATGTAAGAAAAATATATATATTTTCTTTTTGGTCATTAATGACTTTGGATTATATATTTTTCAGGGGTGATGTTAAAAAAATAAAATAAAACATGATAGGAGTGTTGGAACAAACAACCAATTACTGGGTCGTTTGGTATCTTCTTGCATTATTATTTTCATATAGCAGCACATTATTACCTTTTTGCATGAGATTTCCTCCAAACTCTCATGAGAACCATGGGGTTACGCTTGTGGTCTTGAGACCAGTTTTTATTTAATGCAATTTATGCATTTACTTCAGAGTAGTGAGGAACTCCATGTTTTTTTCATTTTATTGAAGTTATAATAAAAGAAGATAATGCATATATGAGCTGATCATGTATATTGTGTGACTGAGGGCTAATTCTCTTTGAAAGACTATGCCACAGCAGGTAGGTAAACTTTAGAAGTGTTACTGTGAGTGAAGAGCGCCAGACAAAAGGTTCTGTTTTAATAAATAGCCTATTTTATGCTTCACATTTGTCCTTACGCTTGATGCCTTTAAGTGTAAAGCTAAGATGAAGTGAATTTGATCTGTTCATGCTAAATCAAACTCTGACAATGCAGGTTAAATGTAGGCTAAGCCTTCTCCAGGAAACTCTGCCCTACTGCTCTATCGTTAGCATTAATTTACGGCATTTCAGCTTTTTCTACATTGACTATTCTTCAGTGTTTGGTCCTATTCATTCTACTTAAGCGTGGCAAGGAGGGTTTTGTGTCAAAAAAGACAATAGACCAGTATTTTCAATTCTAACAAACACCAATATATGCAGTTTTGCAGACATTCTTTATTCTCGACACCTGATTATACTTCCTGACTTCAGTTTTGTAATATTAACATAGCTGGAGTTGCTTCCATCATGGCGAATAAGATCCCGGTACGAGTTACCAGGGTTACAGCAGCATACCAAGGATCAACACCGGTTTTTAGAGTGCCGTGTCGGCTCAGGGACTCAGCTAATGAGTTTTATAATAAGCTTCTGAATCTCTCTGTTGTCTCAGTATTTGTTGTATAAAGCCTCCATGAATTCCCCAGCCGAGTTGCTCTATTATGTTGCCGAAACAAATTTCATGACTCAAAGATAGAGAAAAGCAAATGCTGTCATGGTGCCAATGAGCCGATGAGGATACAGAAAAGGTAGGGATTTTAAATGTTCCCAGAGAAACAGTTTCTGATATATCTCTATACTACCTACTGAATTGAGTTACATTTTTTACTGTTTGCTTTATAGGGGCTTATAATAATTATTATTATAAATTAAGAATTGGTGTTATTTAACCATGCATGTGCCACTGAACTATCTGATCTGTTGTATCATTTGCAAAATAAACAGTTTATCTTTTATTTATATTAATTATTAAGCACCAGGAGCAGTGTATTTATGGCAAGGGCCAATAAATCAAATATGGACCGATGTGATTTAAATGATTGCAGTGCAAAACATAAGATCATGCAGATACAGATCAAGAGCTTCAGTTAATGTTTACATCAAACATAAGAATGTTGAAAAGTGTGATCTAAGTGACTTTGACCAAGGCACAGTTATTTGTGCCAGACAGGCTGGTTTGTATATTTTTAGAAACTGCTGCTCTTCTGGGATTTTCACACAAAATCGTTTATGGAGTTGAACAGAAAAAAACACAAAATGCATCCAAGTGGGTAAGAGTTCTGTGTGCAAAAATGTTTTGTTGATGAGTGAGGTCATTACAATATAGTCAGAATGGTTGATCTGAGAGGAAGTAACTCAAAAGCCATAACCATGGTGGCACAGAAAATGGGCTGTTACATGTATATGAATATAGAACATCAAATCTCGTAGCCCAAACATAAACAACTTGCTGAGGTTTTCTTGAGGGCACGATGACAAAAAAAATAAGCTTGAAGAAGTAAATAATCGAATACTAATTCATTTTCTTTACCCTGTTTTAATGCTTTTAAATTGCAAAAAATCTTTCCATATGCATATGTTGTTATTATTATTATTATTATGTGAACTAACATTGTTTAGCCTGGTCTTTTAGACTTTTAAACAGCCACAGTAATTTAATCTGACTAAATATAACCACTGTTTACAAGCACGGTGATCTTGTAACTCACAAAACGAATATGAGCTACAATACCGAAGAAAAATGATATGGGCGCATTTTTGCCCAAATATAGTTAATGGGTTTACAGAGCCGTTACCTCAAGTGGTTTATTAAGCTGTTAAGTTCCTAACACAGTTTAAATCAAACATGTAAGCTTACTGTACTACTACATTTTGCTTAATGCAGCTTTTAGTCTAGAAATCTTGTGCCTTTTGATAAAATCTCACACTGGTCCCACACTCCATTAACAAGTGTCCCGGGCCATACATTATTGAATTCTTTTACCAGTATGTCATTCACATGTTACTCTGGATATGTCAGTTCTTTCAAACAAGGCCTATAGTCTACATATTGATTATGTCTCTGAGCCCTCTCTTTCTCATTAATGAACCCAAGAGAGCCTGTTTCTAAGAAACCGGACTTGCCATATCGATCGAGTGGCTACTGGATATAGTTCATCTCAAGGACATTTTATTCCATTCCTCTATTGGTAAAACTCTTGGAACAAGTAAGGCCCACACAGTACACTGTTAACGCAAAAAAGAACCACATATTTATGGCAAGAACAGACCCACAAACTGACTAAAGCAGTTGATTTTTCGAGCTTTTGCTGGAGGTTTGTTAGAACACTTAGGGATTATGATGCGTAACACGTTTTATAGAAATGTTACCAAGTATTACAAGTATTTTTAATTTTTTTATTTTATATTTAGTTTAGTTTTGTTGTTGCTGTTTAGGTGGAGGCTTTAAATAAGCCCTTTGGGTTTTTTGCCTCTACCTGCACAATATTTGGATTGTATTCTTGTATATTGTATATTGTTTATATTTGTGCAAATAAATAAAAAAAAATAAAAAAATAAAAGTATTCTTATATTCCACCCCAAACTGTCTCCCCTATAGTCTCTCTAGCACATCATCCAATGTGTTTAGACATGCAGAGTCAGCACAATCCTACCACCCGCACACACACATAGTACTTCTAAACCCTTACCAGTTTATAGGCTGTCCATCTGTGTAACACAAAGATAAAAAAAAATTAGTGTACCAGCATAGGCTTATTAAAATAAAAATAAAAAAGCAAATTTTTGCGAGAGTTCAAACAAAATATTTGTTTTATTATTCATTTTAAATATATTCATATTTTTTATTTAGCACATTTTCATAATTTTTTTTTTTTCATTTTTGTGATACGGTTAAGTAATTTTACATGGGATGTTTGTATGTTTCTTTGGTACAGTAAGCATTTTTAAAACTTAAACCAAAAACAATCGGGTGATTAATTGGTTATTGGCAAATACAATCCAACTAAGCTATCGGTAAAATCCATTATCGTTCGACTTCTACAGATTATACACACATTGTAAACTATCTATCTATCTATCTATCTATCTATCTATCTATCTATCTATCTATCTATCTATCTATCTATCTATCTATCTATCTATCTATCTATCTATCTATCTATCTATCTATCTATCTATCCACATTTGTCTGTTTGCTTGAATGTCCATCCGTCCATCCATCCATCCATCCATCCATCCATCCATCCATTCATCCATCCATCCAACCAACCAACCAACCAACTTTTTGTTTTGACTCTCTCCTTTTAAAGGTTCATTTTTCAAGGGGAATTGTACATGTACTGTAAACTCAACAAAATTGTGAATTCGTTGTCATAAATGTTTTATTTACTACTTTAAATGAATAATACAATCATTAAAATTATTTTTCACACATTTTTACGTAATTTATTAGGTACAAACTCTGTTTTGAAATGTTACTCTAAACTTTCGATCCACTCGCGGCTTCTCGCAAACTGTCAGATTTTTCAAGAGTTACTTTTAGTCCAGTTCCAAATGAAAAGTCGCGAACTATTAAGGTCGTTTGTGAGTATCTATTAGGGTTGTGAGTATAGAGGTTTCCACTGTATGTATATGTATGTATGTATGTATGTATGTATATGGTGTATATACTGTATATATATATATATATATATATATATATATATATATATATATATATATATATATATATATATATATATATACCAATGAAGCAGCTCAAATTTATCATTCACACACACATACTCTTAGACATATTCTCCTCCACTACTGCAGACATGGTCTTTACTTTTTAAAATGTTTTATAAAATAAACATAAAGCTCAGATTAAATTTGAAAAGAAAGTAAATATTGTATTATAATAGTGGAATGTGGAGTAGTGAGGAGAAGTACCGACTTATAATGCTGTAAGTTGGTTAGTTCCTGCATCTTGCATTGTTAATATAAACATGTGACAAACAGTAGCTGTAATCTAGCACACAGGTTAAGAGAACATAAAAATATTAGAATGTTGTAGGTACATAATGTCCTACAGTGTTAAATACATTTAAAGAAGCTCACTGCAGGAAGAGATTTAACTCCTTAGTGCAAAACAATATGGTCACTTCTATAGCAAATATTTATATTTTCTGCAGGAAATTGCACTTAATTCACTTCACTGGGATGCAATCTTGCTTGATGCTTGCTTGAAGCACAATATCTGCAATAGCTCACACCACCTACTGAAGTGCACACATTAGTCATGTGTATTATGTGTAAATGATGGACACCCCTTTTCAGAATGAGCAACATGCATGTACAGTACATAGGGACACAAATGAAACCAAGTTGAAAAGGTTAGATGCTAGACTCCAAACATTTTTGCATAAATGATAATGACAGCCAAGAAAGCCAAGTTCTCCACAATGTCCACTGTTTGTTTACTTAAAGGCTCACCGATGCAATAGAAAATGTCTTATAAATAATATCAACCCGAGTTTGTATTTCTATGAAGTAATTACCAATTATTTGGTAGTAAACCTGAACTTTTATGTAACTTCCACTCTTCTGGGAAGATGTTCCACTATATTGTGGTGTGTGCTCACAGAGATTTGTGATTATTCAGCCACAAGTATGTTATTACAGTCAGGTATTACTGTATGCTGTGGAGGCCTGGGGTGCATTCAGCAAACCATTTCATCCCAAAGGTGTTTAGTTGGGTTGAGTTCAGAGCTCTATAGCAGGCCAGTGAAGATCTTCCAAGCCAAACCCATCTTCACCATATCTTGATTGAGCTCTCTTGTGCACAGAAGTATAGTCATGCTGGAACATGATGTCTCCTAGTTTAAGTAAAGGGAAAATTGAATGCCACTGCATCCACAGTCATCCTATACAATTGTGTGCCTCCTACAGTTTGGGGAACCATGCCTAGAAATGTCAGTTGTCCCAATAGATCTGTCCATATAGTGTATTTGTGGCAGTTCTGTGTTGAAATGATATTCAGTTTAAGTATATTGTAAAAAGGAGTTCTGGATTTAGTACACAGCAGTTTTAAAAGGACATATCTACATTATTCAGGAGAAATGATCTGCTGAACCAAGGCTGAGAAATTGTATTATTTTAATAACTACAGTCTTTAGGACATCCACATGGGACCAGTCACAAGTGCAGAAAGCAAGTCTATATCAGTTCAGAATATATGATCAGCCAATACACAGGTCCCAGTATGATTTCAGCATTAGATTAGAAAGGGATGGAAACGCATGGTCAGTTCAACTTGTATTTAATTCAGTAGCATAGCTTTTAAGTTTCTTAAGTCTGTTACTGTTACATATATGAGTAAAGTGAGTCAATTAAATATTAATCTGCATTTAGGAAGTTTTTTCCTCATAGTGGCTCACATAGTCTTTTTTCTTTTGCAGATAGGAGGGGGCTTGTCAGTCTGGTCTTTTTAATGTTGTCTTGCGCATTCTGTGCCATTTGGAAATCATTTAAAACTACTATTTAAAAAAAAATAATTTATAATGCTTGTGATTTACACGTTCAAAACATTTTATATATGCCGAATTGTGAAAAAGAAAACACGCAGTTTGAATTAGGGTTTTATGTATCAGGACAAAATAAAAAAATCATCTGGTCCTTATCAGGTTGTAAATTTAGGTAAATGCAACCTCGGATGAACAGTAACATATGCCACATTACACTGTGTCATTATTATTTTATGATGTAATTATATTCTCAAAAATTAACCAAAAATGGAAAAGACATTAGTGAAAAACTAAATACACCCTAATGCTTTCATAGGCTTTAAGAGGCTAATTAGCATTCATGTGCTATTAATCAAATGCTCTTGAGAAATTTCTCAGCAAGTGAGACCACCTTTATAAAAGCATAAGATTTAGCAGTTCTGGATCATTCAGGTATGTTTTAATACAATGTCAATGAGGAAAGACATCAGCATTGATCGTCGAGAAGCAATTGTTGCTTCCCATCAATCTGGAAAGGGTATAAGGCCATTTCCAAACAATTTCAAAGATCCTCATTCTACAGTAAGGAAGTGGAAAACATTCAAGACATTTGCCACTCTTCCCAGTAAATTTCGCCCAAGCTTAGACTGTGCAATGCTCAGACAGATTGCCATTAAAAATGGACTTTACAGGCCTTGATTAGCATTTTAATTGTTAAAGTTCATGATAGAACACTTAAACACTAAAAAGATTAAATAAATATTGTTAGTTTGGAAGGGCTGCCTGCCAAGAAAACATGTCTTCCCTCTAAAAAGAATATGGCAACATGACTTAGGTTTCCAAAGTTGCATCTGAAAAAAACACAAGACTTAAAACTAAAACAGTGTCCTTTAGACAAACCAAAGTAAGGATATTTGGCCATAATGCACACATTTGGCATAAATCAAACACATTATATCAGCAGCACAAACATATTATATACCAACTGCCAAGAATGGTGGTGGAGGGGTGATTATTTGGGCTCGTTTTGCAGTCACATGATCTGGGCAACTTGCAGTCATTGAGTTGATCATGGACGCCTTTGTATACCAAAGTATTCTAGAGTCAAGAATGAAGTCATCTCTCTGACAGCTAAAGCTTGGATGAAATTGAGTCATGCGACAAGACACTGATCCCAAGCACAGTACAATCTACAGTACAATAGAATGGCTGAAAAAGACAAGAATCAAGTTGTTGCAATTGCCAAGTCAAAGACCTCAATCTGATTGAGCTATTGTGGTGGGACCTTAGCTGTGCCGAAACAATGCCTGCAAGCATCAATGAACTGAAGCTATGTTGTAAAGAAAAGTGAACCAGAATTCCTCCACAATGATGAGTCACCGATCATCATGCAAAACACGATTACTTTGTTATTGCTCCATTTCAGCTTGATTTTTGTCAAATGAATAACAACACTGTGTAATGTGTGTTTTTGTTTATATGAGGTTGTATTGACCTAATTCTATAATATAAATGTATATAAAATTATACAAATGCAATTATAATTAATATTATATTAGAATTTTATAATTCTATAATTATAAAATTTAAAGAGGGTGTACTTTCTTTCTCACATGACTGTATACAATAAATAGACAAACTATTTGGAAATCTGACTTTTCTAACTATATGTGGTTCGTTGAAGGCACATCATTGTAAAGGATGTCTTTGGATGCAGTGGCATTTACCCTTCACTTGAACTAGGTGACCCAAATCTGTGTACAAAGCAAACTCCATGAGACATGTTTTACCATATTTGGAGTGGAGGATCTTGAGTGGTCATCAGTGGAAAAAAATTACACACACACACACACACACACACACACACACACACACACACACACCTTAAATAAATACTTTTCAAATGTTTAATACTCTAATCAACATGGGCATGGACAAATATTGTTGCTTTATGCAAATGTATGTTTATTATTATTGAAACCAAACTCAAAATTAAGCATGAAGACAAAATATTCCAAGACAAAATATATGTTTTAAAGTAATTATGGTGTTTTAAATTACATAAATCATCAATGCACCAAACGGAACTTTTGCTATGTTTCCACACGGACGGTTTTAATTGCCGGATGTTTGCTCAAAACAAATTTTTGTGCTTGATATGAGACTTGGCGCATCAGTAAAACATATGTTTAGTGATTACGAATTATTTTTCAGTGAAGTTTATTCATTTATTTTTATATATAAGTAAAGAAAGGATGTCGTTAAAAAAAATTGTGTATTGCTTTGAAGGTTTTAATTTCGCTTCTTATATAATGTTTTATAAACTTTTAAGAAAAATGGTTAAACAGAAATGCACGCTGCATTAATCACGCGTTAATACAATTTTAGTATATCTTCTCAAGAGACAATTCTATAGAAATGAAATTTGGATATATTTTAGAGTAGCAGCTTGTATTGCAGTACAGATTTACTGTCCGCTGAAAATAACTAAATAACACCCTAAGTGATAACAGCTGTATATCGTGTAACGATGCAAAGCCACATGCCCTATTCATCGTGTTGATGTTTTTGTCTCATACTAACCACTGGATGTTCAACATGGCACCTCATGGTAAAGACTCTCTGAGGATTTGAGAATTAGTATTGTTGCTCTCCACAAAGATGCCGAGGCTATAAGAAGATCTGTAACACCCTAAAACTGAGTTACAGCACAGTGGCCAGGGTCATACAGAGTTTTTCCAAGACTTGTTCCACTTGGCTCAGACCTCACAAGGGTTGATTGAGACATTGAGTCCTCGTGCTGTGTGTCAGGTGCAGAAACTGGCTTCAAAAAAACAGATGTATGAGTGGTGCCAGCATTGCTTTAGAGGTCGCAGCAGTGGGAGGTTCACTTGTCAGTGCTCAGACCATACGCTGCACACTGCATCAAGTTGGTTTGCATGGCCGTCGTCAATAAAGAAAGTCTCTTCTGAAGCTGGCTCACAAGAAAGCCTGCAAACAGTTTGCTTGACAACCTGTCCAAGAGCATGAATTATCATGGTCTTGGGCTGCATGAGTGCTGCTGGTACTGGGGAGCTGCAGTTGAAGGAAACATGGATTCAAACATGTGCTGTGACATTCTAAAGCAGAACATGATGCCCTCCCTTCAAAAACTGAGCCGAACAGCAGGTCTCCAACATAATAACGACCCCAAACCTCGATAAGATGACAATCGCCTTGCTGAAGGTGATGGAGTGGCCAAGTATTGAGCACCTGTGGGGCTTCCTCAAGTGGAAGGTGGAGAAGCATCATGTGTCTAACATCCAGCAGCTCTGTGATGTCAATATAGAGGAGCGGAAGAGGATCCCAGCAACAACCTGTGCAGCTATGGTAAATTCTATGCCCAGGAGGATTAAGGCAGTGTTATGTAACAGTGGTGCTCACACATAATCCTGACACTTTGGACAGTTTTGACATGTAATAATTTTTGTTGCCAGTTATTTAGGCAATTATGGCTGTATGTGAAGTTATTTTCAAAAGACAGTAAATCTATACTGCTATACAAGCTGCACGTTGCCTATTCTCAAATATAGTAGTATGGAACGTAGAAACGCAGTAAGCTAACAGGTTTGTTAAAAAAGAAAGGAAAAAATATCCATTGGCATACAAATGCATAAGCATTCAGTGAAAACCACAACAGTGACTAAAATGTAAATTTTGTTATAAATACAAACTTAAATGTTTTTTATTGGGATTTTTTGTGATAGACCAACACAAAATATCACATAATCATGAAGTGAAAGACATATGTCTCTGCCAGCTTTGCACATCAAGAGACTGTAATTTTTGCCTGTTCTTCTTTGCAAAACAGCTCCAGTTGAATCAGATTGGATGGAGAACGTCTGTGAACAGCAATTTTCAAGTCTTGCCAAAAATTCCCAGTAGGATTTGGGTCTGGACTTTGACTGGGCCTCTCTAAAACATAAATAAACTTTGATCTCAACCATTTCATTGTAGCTCTGGCTTTATGTTTAGGGTTGTTGAAGAAGAGGAAGTTCTGCTAGAAGGTAACCCTCCACCCCAGTCTCAAATGTTTTGCAGCGTCTAATAGGTTTTCTTCGAGGATTGCCCTGTATTTAGCTTCCTCCATCTTCCCATCAACTCTGACCAGCCTCTCCGTCCCTGCTGAAGAAAAGCGTCCCCACAGCATGATGCTGCCACCACCATGTTTCACGATGGGGATGGTGTGTTCAGGCTGATGTGCAGTGTAAGGTTTCTGCCACACATAGCGTTTTGCATGTAGGCCAAAAAGTTAAATTTTGGTCTCATCCGACCACAGCATCTGACCACTGTGTCCCCTAAATGGCTTGTGGCAAACTGCAAACGGGACTTTTTATTCTTTTTTGTCAACAATGGCCTTCCAGCCACTCTTCCATAATAGCCAGATTGGTGGAGTGCACGACTAATAGTTGTCCATGTGGACAGACACTCCCACCTAAGCTGTGGATCTCTGCAGCTCCTCCAGATTTACCATGGGCCTTCTGGCTGCTTCTCAGATCAATGCTCTCCTTGCCGGCCTGTCAGATTAGGTGGATGGCCATGTCTTGATAGGTTAGCAATTGTGCCATACTCTTTCCATTTTCGGATGATGGATTGAACAGTGCTTCGTGAGATGTTCAAAGCTTGGAAAATGTTTTTATAACCTAACCCTACTTTAAACTTCTTCACAACAATCTGGTGTATATATATATATATATATATATATATATATATATATATATATATATATATATATATATATATAAAACACACACACACACACAGTGTATGCACACACACTCATGCTGACCTTGTAAAGACTGAATACAAAGTTATTCATTGCGTTCGCTCTCATCAATTTTAAAACAGCTTGTTGTACCAACTCCTTCACAGTAAAGTGTGCTTTTTTGTGCAGTGTTGTTAAAGTATTTTTTTTTAGTAGGCCTTTATGTCCCCAAACTTCAAATATTGTGTGTTTTTATGGTTTAAGAAGCTGCCACAGGGAAATATAAAGTAAAAGGTAAGGCCTGCCTTAGAGCTCAACAATATTGTCAGTGCTCTCAGGATAGACCCCTTCAATGTTTGTAAAGAAAAGAGATATACTCACAGATAATACACTTGTGAAAGACACAAGCATTATTGCAACCAGGCTGAATAATCTATCAATAAATTTATTGTTATAAAGAAATGTATTTAATCCAATACTAGTTTGGATTAAAGCACTGTGAGTGCTAACACTTTCAAACTAACTCACGAAGACCCTTATGGCTTTGTGTCCTTTTATAAGTTAAATGAAGTTGATAATTGAATCATCCTGCAATAACATGATTTATACATATCTCAAGGAAACTCTAATCTTTTAGATTAGACATAAATTTAGGCATACAATTCTTATGATGATTCCATCATTGACATTTGTGGGTGTGTTTAACATGTTTTACAAGTACAGGATTAAGGATGACCTTGTGACACTAAAAGCCTAGCTTTAGCTAGCTAATCATGGCCAACTCCAGCAAGACCAAAAACTAGATATCTAGCATTATATATCTCATTTCCTGATCAAGATTTCTTTCTCCAGCAAAGTGGGTTTTTTTAAAGCAGTATAACTAACTTTTAAAAAAAATTAAGTCTAACCTTCTTAGTTAGGAAGTTATATTCACAGGTAGAGTACTAATTCCTCATATATTCCATCTAATTGCCTGTAACCACCACCAAATCATTATCTGTTGCCTTAAAAACGTATTTAATAGTGCAGAGTAAAAAAAAAAACAAGTGTCTTTATGAACTCTTTCCAGTTTTGACACCCAGCAGCACAAGCTGACATTTTTGAAAACAGATTACTTGCTACCACTATATCTTGCTGTTTTTGCAACCGGTTGGCTCAGCCGATGCTCGAGTGACGTGCCTCACTCAGGAATTTATGCACTGAGATGATTTTTTTTGTTGGATCGCTTTCAGCAGAGCAGCTATATTGACATGGCTGTGACATCTTGGATGTTGATTTTGTACTGCTTCATGTGTTGATCATTGCTCTATCCAGTGTTGACCAGATGAGTATCATGTTTCCTTTTGTGGCTGAAGATTTCTTCATGTCTTTTAAGGTAGTTTTTATTTTGTCAGCATCACATCTGGCTTTCTCAAATGTATAAATTATAAAATTACATAGCCGGCATTTCTATCATTTTTTAAATTTTAATTGATTTGACTGTGTATTAGGCATAGCAGTGATGAGGCCTTAAACAGTGCCACTGCTCAGATTCACTAACTAAATATATCCAGATATGCTGTCAGAAACTGGCCCTGATAAAGTAACGGAGAACAATGTAGATGCAGTGCATTACAAATAGAAGCTTTAGTTTCTAAATGTATACATGAAAGGTGGAACAACAGGGTGCATTTGTCTAGTAAAGTGACTGGTAAGTATATAAACCCCAGCAATGCTGCTGTGTTTAATCCACCCAGACCAGCACAACACATTAAAATATACCAAATACAACACACAAGTACTACCATGTCAGTGTTATTTCTATATTCACCCAAATTATACCTGGTCAGTGATGATCTTTCTGCTGATACACTGATGAGACTACAGTCAGTAATTAAGTTGCCCCTTGAGAAATTAAATGTACATACCGAGAAGCATTTGTTCAAATGATATAAGCTGAAGCTAATGATTGTGATAATACTGTACTTATAAAGCAGGCAAATATTGTAAAGTCTATTTGCTGATGTGTTCAGTTTAAAAGGGCAATAGTGAAGGTGAATAAAATGAAGGTAATGATTCTGGCCAGATTCAGAGTGAGACAGTTTGAGAAGGAGGAGTCATACCATCTGGTTATCAAACCACTGGCTTTATTCCCTGTTTTTAAGATGAATAGGCTTGGTAATTAATGTTCAGTGTCTGCAGTACAGACTGTAAATCCTTCAAAGGAGAGCACACACCTGGGTTTAACAGTATTAGCAAAACTGTCTGTTAAACAGAAATCATTTTTTAAGCTTATTTTTTTAATTGCTTACTCTTATGTTTGAGTTAAACTCAGTGAAAATGTTCTCCAATATTGAAAAGAAGATTCAGTGCACTTTAGAAAGGAGTTATAGTTTTAATTTCTCTGTGAATACATACAGCGTTTATTGCTACTTTTTAAGTGTAACGTACTTGCACTTTTGGGTTGGTTATGTTTTACAAGCCTTACCAACATTGTAAAGTTAAACATAAAAAAAAGGTAAATAGATCTATCCATTAAGACATTTGGGCTGAGATTTCCAGTTCATTTAGTATTGTGTAAAAGAACACCTATAATCAACCCCATAGCAACATAGCCAGTGTAACCAGATCCTAAATTTGTCGACGCTCAAATTTGTCCTTTGGATTTTTTTTCTCCCTTTTAATTGGGTTTGTCTAAAAAAAAGCTGCCAAATGTAATGTACTATAATGCCAAGTGTACATCGAATCAGCCTGTCAGCTAAATGTCAGAAAATCTTTAACGAAGCTTTGAATTTAGCTTTAACTATTGCTTCTGAATAACGACTGTATTGTAGTTAACCAAATGTGAATGTATAATTGATTTTTTTTTTTCTCCCAGTCTGTTCTTTTGCCCTCGCTGAACTTCTGTATATTACCATAGAGATCTACGTCTTTATGCTCGACCTTTTAAGCGGCGAGAAATTGAGGTCATTTACTGTGGCAGTCCAATTATAGCTTATCCCTAGTTACATTCACCACAACAGTCTCACAGAGGGTTCAAAGTCGCAAGATGAATGAGACCAATGACCAACAAATGTTGACACCGGCTTGTAAATAAAGTATTTATAAAAGTTTCTTCTTAGATTTATAAAAAAAAAAGCAGATATTGGTATCTATCTATCTATCTATCTATCTATCTATCTATCTATCTATCTATCTATCTATCTATCTATCTATCTATCTATCTATCTATCTATCTATCTATCTATCTATCTATCTATCTATCTATCCACATCTAAATATGAAAACTCCAGAAATCTTCAGTTAAAAGCAACAGAGCTCTTTAACATTTATAAATATTACATTTTCATGTCAGAAATCTACTTACAATTTCCAGATGTTCATTTTTTTTGTAATTTTCTATTAAGTCTGAAATCACAAATGAACAGATTGCTAAAAAAAAAAAGCTTTAAGTGGCAGTAAGGGTCATGGACATTTATAAGTATGAATTGATTACGAAATTTCCGTAATATTATCCATTTTGATGCAGTGTTACATGGTGATCTCAATATTATACGTTTTCATTACAAAATGTTCTAAATTGCCAAATGCCTATATATTTCCATTTTTAGCAGATTAAAACAGTTAATACAGTAATTAAAACTAAAAAGACTAAAAAAGTGTTTGTGTTAACCTTATAGACATGGCATCATGTAAAATTAAATGATTCAAAATTACTGCTCTGACAAAGCTTTGAATAGCAAAAAGTATAATGCAGGAAATGCCACTGAAAAACAAAGTCTTTTTAACCTATACCAACTTAATATTTTGACCCACAAAGTTGTTCCAATTTAATGTGAAAAACCATGACTCCCTGCTGGTGTGACTCAAGGGGTGTCATTCTAGCAGCATTCAACTCTGAAGCTAAAATGGCTTATTGAATCCTTGCATTTCTTTCTATAATGAGTAGAATCCCTTGTATGCCGCTATGCACTTCCCAGTCGCCACAGTGCTCTCTGTAATCCGATTTGAGTCTGCTGGGAAATGCTGTCTTAATGCAGAGAGAGGGAGTGAGGGTCTATTTGTGTTTTCCTCTATCTTATTTTGTTAATGCAGATGCAATGAAATTAGTGATGGCTAGTGGGGGAACCCCTAGGCTGTTTTTTTTTCTGCTGGGTGGTAAATTTATGAGAGCCCTGGTATAGAATTATAGGAAACAATGTTACAGCTAGCTAATTAACAAAGTCTGTGATAGTTCCCACCTTCTTCTTACTTGCAGGCATCCATGGATGGTCTTAAAGACACCATTTCCATTTATAGTTTTAAAATAATGGTCATTCAGTCCTCATTTGCATATATACAAGTCTGGCTCACTGATGATCCATACGCTGGGTTCAGAAAGCATTAAATCCCTGTTCACTTTATGTGCATGTTATTGATTTATACTGAAGATTCAGTTCAAAATAGATTAAATGTATTTTATGTCTATCCATTTACACATAGTAATCCAAATGACCAAGTGGGAAAAAATAAATTAAAATGTCACGTGTCATTAAACTAAATATTCAGACATTTGGCTTTGACGTGATATTGAGCTCAGGTGCATCATGTCTCTTTTTATTATCTTATGATATCTCAAGGATTTTCCTGTGACAAATTCTGCTGATTAGACATGATTTAGAAAGGCATGAACATTCAGATCTCTTTCTCTAAAAAAGCTCTCTGAAGACCTTAGTGATTAACTTTGGCGAGACATTCTGTACAGCACTGTGCAAAAATGTTAGGCCAACATTAGAATTGTAGTGTCAGCAATGGTATAATGACCGTACATAGTTATTTCTTGGCTTCTTATGTAAAATACAACCAAATAAAATAGCACATTTGTTTGCAGTATTAACAAAACAAACAAACCACTTAAGTAATATCAAGAACGTGGCTTTTCTAAACCCAATAAAATGGAACACTAAGACTTTTGCATAGTTACAGAAGTGGGCAAAGTTGCACAAGTGAACACAATGGATTCCATTTTTGTAACTTTGGGACCACCAAGACTTCACCTAGTTTGTCATCTTACCAAACTCAGTAACTGAGCAAGAAATGGTGGTCAGGGACCTGAACAAGAACCCAGACTCCACTCTAACAATGTTCTCCATAAAATATAGACAACCCTCTCAGAAATACTATCAATCAGGTCTTTATGTTAGAGAGGGAAGATGAAAGCCGCTCATGAGTAAATGCTATGTGACCGGCACTTGAAAGACTCAAGAGCACGAGAGAGAAGATTCTGTGGTCTGATAAGACTGAAATTGAACTCTTTAGGGGTTAGGTCTGGTGAAAACTAGGTGCTTCTCTTCAACTGGCTATTACATGTCTATAATGAAGAATGTTGGTGGGCTGCTTCTGGCAGAGACTGAGACTGAAATTGAACTCTTTAGATGTTAGGTCTGGTGAAAACTAGGTGCTTCTCTTCAACTGGCTATTACATGTCTATAATGAAGAATGTTGGTGGGCTGCTTCTGACAGAGACAGCAAGACTGGTCAAGATTAAAGGTGGAAAAATTGAGCAAGGTTCTGCTCCAAAATGCCCAAAACTTCAGGCAAAGGGTCATCTTTCAGCACAACAGTGATCTGAATCATACATTCAGATCAGTACTGGAGGCATTGCTGTGGCTTTGAGCCAAGTCTTTTAATGTCCTTGAGTCCACAATCAAATCTAGATCTACTGTATACAGTAATAGAAATGCATCATGCAGTGTGCATTTGGTTGAAAATTAATACCTAGACATCATTTCAGCTTGATATTAAGTGAAAAACTCCAGGAGAATTAATAATGGTTCCCAGCTCTTTACACTAAAGCAATTTTTTCATCCTTAATTTAACATTTTGCTACATGCTCAGTAAAAATCAGTACTTTCCATAAAGTCACCCGTGATAACTTTGACACCTCTGACTTCACAGGAGAGTCTCATTTCATGCCACTGAAGCGCTTTTCTCAATTTCCACTGAAAGCTTTAAAAATTTCAACAAATTATCATATTTATTAACACTGGCCTTATTGGTCAATGGTGTCTATTTGCATTAGCATCTTGTGGCATTAGCATTCGGTCAGTCTTCCTGGAACCTTTCTTCCTCGGGCTGATTTTTGTCATTTTTTTTCAGGCTGTGAGATTTGCATAGTGTCAGATCAGACTCCTATCTTTTATCATGGCATGAACCAGATCAGCACCGAGAATACCAACTTCCAGAGTGCCACTCAAAACCATTAATCACGCTGTTCTTTGCATTTTGGATTTGTTGACTTGTGCAGCACAGGGGCAGATGTTTGGGAGCTAACGAGTTGCTTGATCACGTTCCAGCACTGCATTGCGGGACCGAGTGCTCATTTGCATTGGCCAAATCCTTATTCTTGTCTGCCCTATGAACACGACACAGCAGACCGTCAGAACAACACTTCTTGTTCGGATCTCAAAACGTACCATAATCCCACTTTACTCACCTAATGATGCTTCATAAGCCTCTAAAATCGAACACTTATGTGTTAAATACTACTGGTATTACGACTAGTTCGCTCTTTTTCCTTTTGTAGCTGGATGAATATTCTGATGAAATCTTTACTTCAAAAAATAAGTGAAAATAAAATATTTTTATCATTAAATCAGCAAACCAAGAAAAGCACTGTGAAACCAGTCAGGTATAAAGCAATTAATTATTGAAAAGCAGGTGCTTCCTATTTATTTTTTGATTAGACTGTACCTTTTAATTGTCATTAATGACAAAATAGCTGCATTAATGGCTCCATTACATTACTTCAGTGCTTACTTCCAGCTTTAGCATTGCGTAATGATTGTTGTTCAGGTCCTAGTGCTATATGATTATACAAGATTATATATATCACATATATCAAGATTTATTTATATTAAATAAATCTTCATAAATGCTTAAACATAGAGCCAGAAGCCTATAAGCATTCATTAAGAAGAAGAAAAAAACAGTAATCACCTTCTAATTATAATCTATTTATTTTATTTAAATTTAAATACATACCTAATGTGTGTAGTCTTTTTTGAATGCTATTTTATTTTATTCATGTTATCATCAAATTTTAGAATGTCATGAATTATGGGAGCAGGAATAACGAGCGCTTGGCATTATCACTGTGTATCTACAAACGGAAAGGCCACGCTGAATAAATGCACCACCTATTTCTCTTTCCCTCTCTCTCTTTATCTTGATGACTTTCCAATTAAATTAATCGTGTGCTTTATTGGTAAAGACTCCCATTTTCCTAAAGCAATTATAAGATGGTAACGAATTTATAACGCAAAAAAAAAAGCCTGTACTCCTCGTAAAAATGTTCTTTTTGTAAATATTGGCCTTTTACATTTTTTGCAGACCCATAGTGCAGCCAGCAAACAGAAAGCAGCTTGTTGTGTGGTTGTGTGTCGTTCTGACTATGGACACTATTTGTGATTTCGTGATGGAGAGCAGCAGCGTGTTAGAACATTATGAAATACGGGGAACCGAATGCCTGGAGCAGAATAGCAGATCTTTCTTACACACACACACACACACACACACACACACACACACACACACACACACACACCAGTGTATGGTTGGAAAAACAACATACTTTAGGGAAGGAGGACTTTATTAATTTTATATGGTGAATTAATTTTGGTACACACTTGCATTGTGCATGCTGCGATGTTTTCCTGTTCACCCCGTTGGTGTTTGTTATTAAAAAGAAGATAATTCTATCTGGAAGAAAATTATTGCAGAACCATCAGGGACCTCTTCGCACCTGATGTCAGAGTCCATTCCAGGCATATTTGTATCATCTGCAACATCAGCACATTTCTCTCAAGTTTTTTTCCCCTCTTCTAGAAGTACTCCCACATGCCTCAAGCGATGAGTCAGGAGATGTGTGTAATCCAGGCCATGTTTCTGTATGAATTGTAAATGTCGTTGTAGACTGATCTGATCAGTGCTTGTTCCTGGTGAGTGGAGGTCAGGGGGTGACGTCCTGAATGAGATCCGGCAGACCCTGCAGGTGAAGACGCCAGTGGTGTCCGCAAACCTTTTTCTTTCTGTTTACTGTGCTCGCCACCTGTCAGCGACGCCTGTGAGAGCGCTCCTGTGCAGATCATCTCAGCCTAGCCTGGTTCCAACAGGAGCAAATTAAGAGTGGAAATAGTCAATCCTTGGTCTAAGGTCAGTTTCTCGATGCTGTGTTAATTGTAATTGCTGTGAAATGATCTGGGGCAGCTGGTACTTTTATGGGACTTGTGTAACAACAGGACCTTGATGGAATGTAGGAACAAAATACACATTTTGAGCTGTAATTAACCTTGGCTGTTATGCTGAGGTGCCAGGTTTTACACAACTACTAAAACCAAAACACTCAGGAACAGACAGGCAATCAAATGCGAGCACGTTAAAGCCGTTTCCCATGATGACATTTTCTCCCTGATTACGGAACGACATCCACAACTTCAACAATGTCCGGTGATCCTGTTAGGCAGCAGACAAAGCACAGCTTTCACACCCTAATATATCTTGCTCCTATCCCCTTTAGCATTCTACCTGAAGCAAGAATGCTGAAAAGGCTGATTTATGGGCTCTCATTATGCGGAGAGCTTCTTATCTGGAATCCCTGCCGGCTGAGTGTGGGTTAATCAGGCTCTGATGAGACACTGCCTTCACCCGTCCTGCGATGCTGCCTTTACCTGCACGATTTAGACCAAAAAGCAGGTCAGCCACTTTATTGCTACATATTAGCATTCCTTTAACGTATCATACTCCACTTTCAGCCTACTTAAATCACACTGATCTGTCTGAAGATTTGTGCGTGATTGATAATATTATTTATAAGCCATAAACTTTCCAGATCTTTAGAAATGCTTGTCAGTAACTTGTTACATAGTTTTATAAAGGACTAAATATTAGTTAGGAGCAGATGAGGAATGTTCTATCTGCAGAAATGGGGGAAACTAGCATGCCGTTGTCTATTTTGAAGAACTGCTGGGTCTGACACAAGACCGTCTGTCATCAAATATTCAATCGACCCTCTGTTTTTACTTCCGATGTTATCATATGCGATTTCAAATTGAATGCATAACACAAAGATTACAAGTGACAAGCAATACAGCCTGAAATTGCTTTTCCCTATGCAGCCGTTTAAATCGTTTGAAAGTGCTGTTTTACAAAAAAGAAAAGCAACGCTATCGTGCATCCTCATGGACAAACCTGATCGCTATTGTCGCTTATTAAAAAAGTCAGCAATGTGTTCAGAAGGGAGTTTGATGCATTAAAGCAGATGCTGGCCATTAACACAATCGTTTTATCTTTTAGAGCTCATTGCGTAAAGCCATGTGGGGTTTGATTGGAAGATTATCGCTGGGATGTGTCCATACCTTGCTCTGTGTCAGGTAATTAGGGCTGCAGACTGTGGAAGTAAAGTGATATAAGGGATAAGATATACCTTTATTCATCCAATGGCAAAATTTCTGTGTTACAGCAGCAAAGAAAAAGAAATGTGTATATATTGGTTTAAAATATATGGGGTTAATATGTAAATATGGGGGTAAAGAAATATGGCGATAAGTTGTTCTTGATATTGCAGTAAAGAGATGCTATTAATCTAATAACAATTTAGATTTATAGCATATGGCAGGTGCCCTCATCCAGAGTGACTTACAACTGAGCAGTTGAGGGTTAAGGGCCTCAGCGGTGGCAGTTTGGTGTTGGGATTTGAAATACTGAGCTACCGCCTCCACACAATATTTATATTCAGATCATTCGGAAATTATTCAGAACCCTTTCACTTTTTTCAGGATTTTATGTTGCTGCCTGGTACTACAATTGTTCAAATTGATAAAAAAAAAAGATTTTTCCCAATAATCTGCACTCAGTACCCTATAACGACGATGTGGAAACAGAATTCTATTCTTTGTTAACGAAATACAAATATTTCGTTATTGTACATAAGTAGATATTTCTGCTATCAGTATTTTACTTCACTATTTATTTTTCGGACAACTTTGACTTTAGTCAAAATCTCAAAGTTGATGTGTATGCGTGGGTCGCTTACCTGAGATGGCACCAGGATGCTCTATGGGAAGAAAACAAGCTGAAGCTTGGAAATATTCTGCTAGGAAAGCTTGGGTTTTGACATTCTTGTAGATGTTACTTTGTCACATACCGCCTACCTAAACATTGTTGAAGACCAATCCTTTTTATGATAACGACATTCCCTAGTGGCAGTGGCTTCTTTAAGCAGGATAATGCTTTGAGGAACATGACAAAGGTGTTGACTTGTCCTACATATTCCTCAGATCTCAATTGTATCTATAATCTGTGGGATGTAATAGACAAACTTGTCCAATCCTTGAACACGCCACTGCACACTGGAGTCCATGCCTTGATGAGTCTGTGTCTACACTACACTACATTAAGCGTGTAGTTTTAATGTCATGGTTGATTGGTGCATCTTGCACCATTCTAATTAGAAGTCTAAAAAAGCTAGTGGTAGAAAAGCAGAAAATTCTGGAAGACATCTTACAATGCCTTGGTCTGGATCAGAGGAATGTGAATTGGCAGCCTTTACCTGCTTTCAGAGTGCAAAAGAAGTACGATCTGTCTGTTTTGCCTATAATACAGAGTGTGATATATATGCAGCAGGGCAGCCTGTGAAAACCTGGGCGTCTGTCACTAAGCTTGATTGACAGACGGTGCCTGGCTGCATGATGGCTGCCATCAAAATCAAGCTTCCTGCCAAGCAACTCTAACCTCTGTGAAATTCTCAACGCACCGTCATACTTGTTTATTCAGCATATGCCAAGTGCAGCAAGAGTTTTTTTTGTTGTTCTTTTGTTATGTAGTGAGCACTGTTCCGATAAGCCTTTAAATACCTGAGAGCTTTTTTTTTATGGAAAAGTGAATTTATTTCACATTTAATACACTTTTCATTGGGTCTCAATGGTGAAGTTAATACGTGTAGATCTTTGTTACAGCAGTGCTGATAATGAAAAAAGATTGCTTACATTTTATGAGATCAGAAAAACTTCCGAACGAGAAGTAGATGCTTTCAGAGTGATAAAGATGGTAGTTCCTACCTATCTAATTAGCTTAACAGGAATTCATTTAACAGGAAGTCAGCAATTTCAGTACAGCATTAAACCTTTAGATGTACATACATATTTACATTGTTTATTAATGTAATAAATATCATTTATTTTCTCATCTAGTAAATATATTTGTTCCCCAGTTCAGTTTATAGACTGACTTCATGTTCAACCATTTTGGAAGTGTCTACTTTACACACAGAATTTAATTAAATAATTTTTTGATTAAAAACAAAAACTTATAATTATAACCTGTAGTTTAAAAAGTCTATGCTTTTAAAATATAAAAGCATGGGCAAATACTTTGACCACCACAGACAAACAATAAATTAGATGTGTGTATAATTCCTATATACATCATGTTTATTCAGCTCTATACACCTGGATTAGTTTAAGATACGAGATAGTATCAAAAAGTTTCGAGACTAATGGTGTAACTGGTGGCTATTCTTACCACGTGCGTTACCACGTCTGCAATTTCATACAGGAAAGAGCATACGGGAAATTCTGCATGAAACTGGGCACACCTGCCACAGAGATGTTTGACGTTCTACGTCTGACATACAATGATTCTGCAATAAGTGGAAGAACATCACTGGAAGACGACGACAGGTCCTCAACACCTTCAACGAGCTCAACCCCCGAAAATGTCGAAACCATTCAACTTGTGCATGATGATCATCGAAGAACAATCCACATGATTTCACTTCCACACCCACCCTACTTGCCAGATTTGGCTCTTGCAGACTTCATATCTTCTTCCCAAAGATAAAGATCCAGCTCAAAGGTTGCCGTTTTGACACCATTGCGGAGATCCATTGCGAATAGTGGCAGGAATGCCCGTAGCTCTGTATTGCTGTGCAAGAGGACTATTTTGAAGGTGATGGTGTGTAAACGTAGATAAAATAAAGTACTTTTCTAGTAAACAAAGCTAGTCTCATATCTTTTGATACCACCTCGTGTACTCTGTGTTTTTATAAATTCAACTGGAGCTCTTTTAGTGGATAGATAGATGGATGGATGGATGGATGGATGGATGGATGGATGGATGGATGGATGGATGGATGGATGGATGGATGGATGGATGGATGGATGGATGGATGGATGGATGGATGGATGGATGGATGGATGGATGGATGGATGGATGGATGTTTGTCATTGCATAGTACAGGTACACAGCAACAAAATGCAGTTTGGCATCTACCAGAAGTGCAAAAAGTAGCAATTGTGCGCATATATATATAAAATCACTGTTGTGAAGGAACAACAAGTAGAAGGTTATAAGGTTATGGCAATAAAAAATGTGCAAGGTGAATAAACAAGTCCACTATATATATATATATGTATATACATACAAACAAATAAAATAATTGAGCTGTATGTACAGCACAAAATGTGTACAGTGAGAATGAGGAGTATAAAAAATAATGGGGCCAATATCATCACAGTTTCTCTATAGCTATATTTTCCTATCTCCATTCTTTTCTTATCTTAGAGGTTGTTGATGAAACAGAAACCCCAATGGCTGCCTTTGATGACAGTAAATCATTTCATCTGGCCTGCTGCCAGTGATGTCTCATATGTCCACTGTGAATATCCCACATATCCTCTGATGACCCATAAAAGCTTATGTGTTGTTTATATATATATATATATATATATATATATATATATATATATATATATATATATATATATATATATATATATATATATATATAAAATATAAAAATATATAAACATAAGAAATTAGCTGATAACAATCCATTTCTCTGGCATTCTCTGTGGAATCAAAGAAACTTGAACAATAGCTTCCAATAATAGCGCCACATGCAGCCGTTTGATAGGCACCCTGCTGAACAAAAACAACTTGGGCTGGATGCCCTAAATCAGCCATGTTAGTTAGACCATGTTATTGAAGATGTAAGCCATTTTAGCTGGAGCTTTTTGATAGTTAGCCCAAAATGACCCCTAAAACTAGCATCACATCAAATTCAGGATTAACCAGTATGGAAGCCAGTTCTTTGCCTTGATGAACAAATGAATTAATTTGTATTTTTTTTTGGTTGGTACTCGATTTGGGCTTTTATTAACCGAGCATTCTTATTTCCTCTGAGCATTTTTCCCATCTCAGAGATTGAACTTTAATACAATAACAAGCGGAGGAAACTAGGACACTACTCGGCACGCAATTCTATAGTGGGGCTCATTAGCAAGACAAACCAGGTAAAGCCTCCCACACAGCCGTTAGTGTGCTTTGGGTTTTTATCACTGCTGTGCCACATACGCTGTCCTCATTTAAGTCTTGTAATATATCATCCACAACCATATGATTTGCTGGCTTGGCTTTGTTCGTCTCTTCTTTGTTGTTTTTTTTTTCACAAAAAGCTTAATCGGCTCTGTGCTGTTTCATTTTTTTCCCTTTTCATCTACACATACTGATTTTTAAGCTCACTTTGTTTGTCTCGGCCACATCTTTAGACCTAGCATCAATAGCTCTGCTGGGTGATAAGGTCAGCCTGCTGGGAGGTGATAAAGCAGATGCTCTTTCACACACACATACACACATACACGCATATCACACACATACACGCACACACGATGGAAGACAGCCCTGTGTGTAATCACTCAGTCTGAGACCTGACCTGATCAGTTTCTATAGCAACCGGAGCAGGTAGGCCAGACTCCCCTGACTGTCTCTGTGTGAGCGAACCAGAGGGAGAAGTCTGTCTCAAGCAGCCATCTCTCTGATGATCAGGTAAAACCTAATGGGGTTAACTGCTTCTCAAAGGCCAAGGATTGAGCGAGTGACATTGCTGCAAGGAGCCAAAAGCAAAGCCTAATTCTCAGCTCCGTAGCTCCGAGTCTCTGCCACTTCTGCTTCAGTGGCTTTCCGTGTGGTCTTTTGCATATGTTGCCATCACTTCTTCCTGTCAAAGAAGTTTTAAAGTTTTGTCTACACAGTGTGGGCTCAAAAGGACTTCTTTCTCAGCCAGTTGGCGGCAATTAGCTTGACAGTAGAAGAAAAATCAAGTGTGGGGCAGGTACGAAATAGACTCCACAACTGCCCCCTCCCCGTCCTGAAACACAGAGCTGCCGATCCAGGAGCCACCATTGGATCTAATTAATGCAGATTGCAGGCACTTTTTTAGTTATTTATTTATTTATTTTCCCATTAGGCAATTTGGTTCAATGAGCGCATCAGCTTTTAATGCTTCCCAGACGAGCCATTGTGTCTGTTTAGAGCAGCCGCTTGAAACGAACGCTGGCTTTATTGAGATGTTTTTTGCAGTTTTACGGCCCTGAAATAAAACATAAGTCACCGAGTTCGCAGTATTGTGCTTTTTCATTTAGGATGTAAAAGGGTTTCTAAAACTCCTAAAAAAAAAAAAAAAAAAAAAAAAAGTCCTATTATGTAGGGCTGCAACACCGAATTGATGAAATCGATAATAATCAATAATGGAATTCGTTGTCAACTAATGTCATTATCGATTAGTCGGGCTGCTCAAGTTCCGGGTTTGCGTTACGGTAAGATAACACAGCAAAATAAATTCAAATGAAAGTGTAGGTTAATGAAGTGCTATTGTGTCAACTGTTTGCTAACTTCGGTAGAGTAACACTGGATCCGATCTGTCATGTTTCGTGAGCATCAGGTCACCTCGCTCACAACATAGCGATGGATTCACATAAAACGGTGCGAACAAACACTGCATCTACAAACCGTTAATAACAGCAGCAGTGAACGATTACATTTTAGTCACTGTTGTGGTTTTCATCTAATGCTTATGCATTTATACACCAATGCATGTTTTTTTCCTTCTGTTTAATTCTCTCTCTCTCTCTCTCTCTCTCTCTCTCTCTCTCTCTCTCTCTCTCTCTCTCTGATAAAGGTGCACACTGAAGTGTTACGTTCTTGTCTCTGTGCCTCAGAGATACCACGGATTAAAAGCAGGACTTAAAAGAATTCTGTATGATACGCCCTTGGCTTTGTATCTCATAATATTCAGAGCACATTTTCTTGTTAGCTTTTTGATGAAAGATGTTTGGATCAGCCTTTCAAAATTATGGTTAAGACCAGCAGCAGCACATATCCATGATCTGTGAGGTAGTCCACATATCGGGGTAACTTTGGGGGTGTAATATTGATTTCAACCATTGAAAGTATTTGCCAGTTCAAAATATCTTGATTGCCTGTCATATGTCACACATGCATTTTGTTACTATATTTAATGTAATTCGTGCACATTACTACAGCACAGGCATTGAGAACTACATCAGCAAACAGCATGTACACATCAGTACAGCACAGAACATTGATGTCAGTATTTTAATATTTAGACGTCACACATTTTGTTTTGTCCAATAGCATTTTGCTTGTCGTTTTTTTTTTTTCTCAGATTTGTTTATCGTTTTGTTTTTATCACATTTTGTTTGTTTATTGTCATTTTGTTTGTGTAATAATATTTTGTGTAACCACATTTTTTTTTTTTGTATAATTTAGTTTTTACATTTTTGTTTATGTAATCAATTTTATTTTTATTTTTTACACATTTTTTTACATTCGGTTTGTGTAACCACATTTTGTTTGTTCAGCACTTTTTCTTTGATCACATTTTTGGCAACATTAGTTGACAGTGAATTAAAATAACAAATTAGGGTCGTCACCACACTTCTACCTGTCTGGCATACACCCAGTATGCAAAAGCACATCACACTTAATCAGTATAACTCCAGACATCACTGATTGATTTAATATAGTATATCTCCTCACCTCACACAAAGCCTGCATGCACAATGCCAAGGCTAAAAAAATTTCACATAATGATCTGCAATGTGTAATATTTGCTCAAAGTAGGGATGCTAAAATCCTGACAGTTGATTTGCAAAACTGTTAGCATTGTGTGTTAAGCTTTAAAATACCTACTGTAAGTTTACTATTTCCCAGCTTTCTATTAAAGCTTTCCGAAGAAGGCACTTGTAAAACTTGCTGTTATATGCAGCAACACTATTCGTCCGTAGATTGGCTTGGTTCAAACTATATTCAAAATATCCATGGATTTGTAACATCCATTCTCAGTGTAAGATCTCTTCTCAAATCTCAGATATGCAGGATTACATTTTATTCTTCGTTATTAGATTAGTTCAGTGGTGTTTGGTGAAAATAGGTTTTAAAACGCTAAAAGCTATGAGTCTTGTTCAGAATGACCTAAAGTAAAAGTCAAATTGCATTGATCTCCATTAGGCTGTAATAGATTTTATTGAAAATCGTGTTATGTAAAAGCTCATAGTTTTACATATTATAATTTACACATTACAGCTTATGCTCACAATAATGTATCAGAAGAAAGAACTTAATAAATAAAAGCTAACTAAAGTACCCACAAAACAAACTCATCACGGTATTAAAGTAAGTAGATTTACCACCTTCAATAAATGAATAAAAGAAAACAGCTGGATTTTTCTTTAAAGTAGAAATGTCCTCTTTCTGAAAACCAAATGCTGTAAGATTAATAGCCATGACAAGCATGGAGGGAAAAAAAGCATGTTATTTAAATATAATTTGCATAGTTAAAACAAAACATGTTTTATGCATGTCTTGGCTATTACAGTTTGCAAAGTCTTTTCTTCTCTTATCAGTAGCATCTAATAGTTTAGTTTTCACAACTTATGGAATGATCAGTTAAATATTCAGAGACCATATGAAGTATTTAAAAAACAAAATGTCCGCATGTAAATAAGACGAGGAATTAGGCACTTAAGTACTTGTATAGAAGTTTTGTGATGCCCAGCAAGGTTTTATTATAATATTTTTTTTATTTTGTTTTGATTAATATTTTGTAAAGCAGCTCTGACAGTAAAGTCTTCTGTAAGGAGACATTTACTTAACGGTCAAGAAAGGAGTCTCCAGGGTCAGCCTTCTGTAATTGGGAGCCATTTTACGCTTTTTAGTTTCAAGGAGAATGCTTATGTAGTTTATTTTATGGCTGTTATAACATAAATGATAAGAACTGAGTTGTCCCAGTGTCCCAAGATGTTCCACAACATTAAATATAACTATAAACAAATCACACAGCTTCACTGTGGATATCATTGTTTTCCTATAACAGCATGCCCCATAATGTTTTGGTCATTATTTAAAATAGTGACACTGGGTTCGTTGAAGTGGGTAAATCTTGCGCTGCTTGATCACAAAAAGAAGTGTGAATGCAGAAGCAGTCTGTTTTGTACTGCAATCCTGAGCTCTTTAATCAGAAGTTTTAACGTTGGAGCTTGTTACTCTGAACATGCTGAACGTATCAAACGAAACGAACGATTTCCTGTATATTTTCAACCCTGGCTAAGTTCTCAGCAAATTTCAAATGCATATAATATGCATTGGAAAGGAACTATAATGACACGGATTGAGAAAGGCTTAGACCGCTTGCAAGGCAGAAATGAGTTGGTTTAGGCGATAACTTTGCCCAGAGAGTCTTATAATAGCTAAAATTATAGACAAGAAAGGTTCAGGTCTGCTCCAATGACCATACGCTATCAACTAGAATAAAATGCCAACCCCTAAAAACTTTCCCTAGCCCGATTTCTTAACAAGCTCTGCTTTTATGTGTCTTCCAGCTGGGCGAGGACACTTTCAACCGGGCCAAGCTGCTAAACGTCGGCTATACAGAAGCTCTTAAGGACGCTGAATACGACTGCTTCATATTTAGTGACGTGGATCTGATCCCCATGGATGACCGCAACCTGTACCACTGCTACGACCAGCCGCGCCACTTCGCCATCGCCATGGACAAGTTCGGCTTTAGGTAACAGCCATGTACAGTATTTAACAAAGTTCTTGAGTCTTGGGGCGTGTAAAAAAACAGCTTTAGTCTTTGCAAGAAACAGAGTAAAAATTTATTGTATTTGAGTATAAAAAGTTTTTTTTTCTTTTTCCCCAGAGAAAGTGTTACTTTTGTGCTAAAATATTGCTCAAAATTTTAGGGGAGGCAAATTGTAAAAACTTGATGGCGAAGTTTTAACTTTGCAGAAGAAAGCTGTTTGAATGATTTGTCATTTGGGATCTTTAAAACATTTATTGATTCAGTTAGTCAGGGCTTGGTGAAGCACACAGCTTTCCAGAGATAAAGAATTTATAAAGTTGGAATGTATAAGTGTAGCGACTATAACTGTCAGGGTTTCGGAGAGACGGAAACAGAAACCGGAGTAGTGGAATGGAGGTTTTAATGGCGGAGCTTAGAGTCCATACAACAAACCTTAAACGAGCAATAGTTACTGGTATAGTCACTATGATGCAGAGTGTCCTTAGGAAAGGCTAGGTCTGTGCGGTCCTTGAAGGTTCGAGATCGCAACAGTGCTCACGGGTAGGAAGTAATCCATGTGAGGAGTCCTGGAATGTTCTCCCACTAAAGCAAGAAGAACGGACACTGACTGTGAGAAAGGCAGGGGTAGATATAGGGCTGAAAAACTACGAGTGTGAGGAGTGTCGAGGGACGGCGTGGCAGGCTGTTCCCTGACAATATGTTTGTATCGCTTATCCCATTCCATCGTGCAGCAATAATTTGAAGTCGGAATGATCAGAATGACATAATCTTTTTTAGTTATTCTATTTTATTCCAGAATGCCGATATTTATCAGACTCAAGTTATGAAAGAATAGTTCAGAGAGCCTGATTAAATCATTTGTCTTGACTCAAATTCCATTGATTGTCTTTAGAATGTGCTGGAAAGATGAGTGGTTTGACGCTCCCATCCAGTCACCCCAGTCTGATGTCCAGGTTTTTAATCAAGTATCTCTCTGTACATTGCTGCATTCATCTTTCCCTTAATAATGACTAGTCTCCCAGTTCCTTCTGCTAAAAAACAACCCCACAGCATGATGCTGCCACCACCATGCTTCACTGTAGGGATGGTATTGGCCAGGTGATGAGCGGTGCCTGGTTTCCTTCAGACACGATGCTTGACATTCAGGCCAAAGAGTTCAATCTTTGCTTCTCATGGTCTGAGAGTCCTTCAGGTGCTTTTTGGCAAACTCCAGGTGGTTTGTCATGTGCCTTTTACTGAGGAAAGGCTTCCATCTGGCCACTCTACCATACAGGCCTGATTGGTGGAGCGCTGCAGAGATGGTTGTTCTTCTGGAAAGTTCTCCTCTCTTTACAGTAAAAATGAAAATGTAATCCATTTTGGAATAAGGCTGTAACATAAAATGTGAAAGAAATAAAGAATACTGTGAATACTTTTTGTATGCACTGTAGACTGCTTAACATTAGCATAAAAATTCTAATTGTCCATTTAAAAATATATATTTTATGTGATAATGTATGGTGCCACCATATAAATATTAAAAGGTCACCCCTTTGTCACTCGGTAAGAGGTATAGTAAAGCTTTGTGAGAGGCCTAAAATCAGTAACAATTACTGCAAACTAATAAAAATTTATCTTATGATATAATGATCTTTACCTCTGAGGGTATAGTGTTTGTTTTATAGGCACAATCAGTAAAAACATGATCGATCATAGTGCAGTCTGAGGATTTAATATTATGTGAAGGTATGCATTTTGAAAAAAAACAATTTAAGAGCTTTAGCTTAAATGCCCACAATGCACTGCTGACCACAGATGGATAATTCAGTTAGGTTTATTATTATTATTATTATTATTATTCCAGTACATACAGTAATGATTTGTGTCAGTGCAGAGGTGGCCTTCACAGACTTTTGTGCTAATTAATGCAGCTGAAGCAAGCAATGAAACTTATTAACTTGTAGATAGGGTGCTTGTGTAAGCCTTAATAACCTGGGATAATAAAGCACTCAGGATGGGTTTCTGAAGTTTGCATTTCAAGGGCTGATAAATACTTAACAGCATGCCATTTCCCTTTAGCTGTGGAAACCTGCCGGTCATGTTTCGCTAAATTCTCTCAATGTTCATTTCTTGTTAACGGATCTGATTTAAGCTCTGTGAAATTGTTCTATTTTATTATTAGTTATTATGAGAAGATTTTGATATAATTTGGGCTGAATTCTGTAACAGATTGTCATTATGCACTTAGTTGATGAAGGTACTCAAGAGCTGTGCATGTGATTAAGGAAACCTGCTACATTTAGCTTCTGATTGTGGTTCGTGTAGAAAATGGGGTCACGTAAACAATTATTTATTAAAGACTTACAGCGATGAGGGTATTTACAATTGCCACTACTTAATTTGTAGCTGTCTTTTTAGTCGTTTTCCCACTGGCTGTGTCAGATCAATGTTTTTACTCTTAAGATATTGATGAAAAATTCCTGACACTGCCAAAACTTTATCAACCACACTTAATCGGCCTTTGTTCAGCAAGTAATTTTATGCGATATCAAATTTTTGCAAGCGAAAGCACAATTGTACAGTGCAAATCCGGCAAATCACGTCACTATGCCGCTGGATTTCGGGTCTTTGTTTATATGTGCTCATAGCACGGAGATTTCTCCTAGAGCAGATGCTCATCCATTATGTCAGAGTAGATTCTAGGCTCAGATTCCTGCTGTGTTTATAGCAGGCTTGTCAGTTTTGAGTCCTGAAGGGCCTCTGCAGAGTTTTGTGTTCACCAGGAACAGTGCAGTCAAAGAAAAAAAAAAATGTTAATCACAATCATTATATGTAACACTACTTTTAGATCCAGGTGACCACTGAACTGCTATTTTTTTTAATAGCAATGTGAACGTCGGTCCATGACTGCTCGTCTGCCTGCTCTAATAGTTACTCCCTAGCACAGGCTTTTCCAAGTTTGCAAGTTTGTACCTGCTCTGGGTCACATTTCATATTTGACTGCAGTTTATGTTGAGAAGGTTGACCCTTCAAGCCACCTGACAAGGTTAGGATCTGGCACTCATTAATAAGTCAGGCATCTTTTTCAAGAGCCCATGTGCAGGAGCTGAAATGTGACTCTGAAGCCATTTTGCCCGCTGCAGCAGATGGACTCATTAATTTCATCTTGTCCTCTTTGTGTGTGCGTGTGGTTTTTTTTTTTTTTGCATTTTTGTTCTTGCTGTTGGCAGTTTTGTGTGGATGGATATGTTTTGCTGTCATTTTCTCAGCTATTTAGACACACAGTGATATACGCACACACATGCACACACGCACACACACACCAAAGGTGTGTTTTAGCCCCAGGCGAACCCCAGGCATCTACCCATCCTGTCCTCAGTGTGTCTCTTCAGGAGATGCTCGCTTCATGGTTTTATCATGAAGCCTTAACCCAAGATTCTTTGCTTTGCCTTTCTCTTTCCAACATGCCTTCATAACAGTGCAAGACCTTTTTCGATCATGATCGCTATGTAAACAAGTACAAAACACACCATTCACTTAATTTTAAAATCAAAATTTGACTTTAAAAGATCTTAAAATTGTGGTTCTAGATTTTAAATAATTTTAAACAAGTATTAATTTTCAATTGTTCATGTAACGCTACCTCTAATGCTTGTTGAAATGCCCCCGCAGCACTGTAGAATGTTTTTTTGTTTGTTTTTGTGGTGTTGTAGTTCCTTCTTTCACTAGTCCAAATATTATTCGCTGTCTACAAATGAGACCAACATGCAACAGCCAATCAGCTTTCTGTTATTGACACAAGTCTCTCCTGGATTGTACCACAGCTATGGGGAAGTGCAGGTTTAGCAATACTTGGCTTGAAAGAATTTATTTAGGGCTTGGTTAAGGCCAACTGCAAACAACGTTTGTTGTGATGTATGTTTTATATTTCATTCTTAATGGTCTTAAAAAAACTTTTAAAAGGCTTCAATTTGACTTGGTGAAACCTGCAAAAACCCTGTTTTTGCACATGAAGATGTTAAAGATTTTCAACTAGATTTGGGAGTGGGCTTGTGGAGGTTTGTGATCATTAAGCCACAATGGCTTTAGTAAAGTCAGGTACTGATGTAGAATCCGGAGACCTGGGGTGCGGTCAGTGTTTCAATTCATCCCAAAGGTGTTTAATAGGGGTGAGGTCAGAGCTCTATAGCAGACAGCTCAAGATCATTTACTCCAACTCATGTAAACCATAGATTTTCATGAAGCTCGCTTTGTGCACAGGGGCAATGTCATGCTGGAACGAGCTTTGGTATCAGTCTTTTTGTTGTAATAGTTTGGGGATAAACTACATAAGGCTGGAAAGTCAGGTGTCCCTGTTCTTTGGTCCATATGATGTATAAAGTATAAACCATTAAACATATTACTACGCAGATCTGCTTAGATTTATTAATTTTGCATGCACACTCTGCATTTTAACATTAAAACGCAATTTATCATTCAGTAGTACTCAAAAAGAACGAAATGTCTTTATTTTCTCACTTATTAGCTAATCAGCACATAATTCTGGAATGCTTTTAAGACGTATTTTGAACTCAATATTAATCAATTAATAAAATCGAAATTCATTCTGATTTTCTCTCTCTCTCTCTCTCTCTCTCTCTCTCTCTCTCTCACACACACACACACACACACACACACACACACACACATACACACACACACTCTCTCTCTCTACACTGGCCAATCATTGTGTGTATGTGTGCTCGTGTATGTAAAAGAGGGCCAATAGTGTTTTCCTGCCGGCCCCTTACCCTCCCTGCAATCTTTTCTAGTGTCTCTTCATCTTAAGTAAAAAAAAAAAAAAAAAAAAAAAAACATTTTTACAACCTGGTGGTTATTGCAGATTTTGTAGATACACATACTGAAGTTTAGAAAACTACTTCAGGGAAGTGATTGGTAAAATTAATCTGTATTGAAAATGCCTTGCGATTCCTTCTGTGCATAAACACATTAATATGCGACATGTCATTATACATGTCGTTAGAGTTGGCAGGTATATAATGACACAACATACAAAAACGTGCTATGTTGCTAATTAAAAAGAACCCAGATTTGTTAGGAAACCAGTTAGAACTCAGACGAAAGAGAAATGTATATTCCTTCCTCAAAATCTAACTTTTCCACACCTCAAGTCATATCGAAATTTCTTTCGTTTTGAACCTAAAGCGGAAGAACAAAATTTTAAACATCCAAGACTCGTCAGCTCTACTCCGAATTTTCACCTCCATTACTTTTCCAACTGTTTGACCTTAATAACTGAAAAGTCCTTTGGAGCTCAGTGGAAGTGTTTGGTGGTAATAGTGCTTCAGCTTGCAGGAGAACATGTCAGATATACTGTTAGGATGTAGGAAGTTTAGTGCAGGATGGGAAAAAAAAAAAGGTCAAGAGGGGAATCAGATGTCATTTCAGACGCAAGGATTCCGCAGAGGGTGAATTCTATCTCTTAGCTCGCTCGTGCAAGACGGAATTGTGTCAAGTTCAAACTCCTTAGTTGGCAGCTAAAGTCAGTTCCTTTTGTTTTAAATCCAGGGAGGGACTTAAAGGATTATTGCATTACATCTAATGTAAGCTCAGTGTGGAGATTTGGTGCTTAATAAACCTTAGAAATGCTAGCAACTGCTATGCAAGAAATTGGTGTTCAGAATATCAAGCTAACTTGTAGTTCCATGTTCTTCTGTGGGATGAAGAATGGATGTTTAAATAGTAATTTGAGTATATTAAATCCAGGCACAAATCAGTCCTTTTTTTTTTTTAAGTATATAATAATTCATCTTTACTATTTTCATTCCCTAATTTGAAAGTTTTTTCCCTCTGGAGCCGTGATTCTACAGTGCTACTCACTTCTGAAGTGCTAGCACTGTCATGGCCCTTTTTAATTGTAGACCTTGTACTTTTTAAAATAGTCATTTTGCCTAAAATCGCCAGGATGTGGATTAAAGCTAGAATGACTATATAACTGGTTTGAGCAGTCTGTGGCTGACTGCTTTCTTTCTTTTTTAGGTTACCGTATGCTGGGTATTTTGGTGGCGTTTCTGGCTTAAGCAAGAAGCAGTTCCTCAAAATCAATGGCTTCCCCAATGAGTATTGGGGATGGGGAGGAGAGGATGATGACATCTACAACAGGTAACATTATTATATGTACAATCTCTTTTACTCTCTGTCTTTTCACTAATGAAGAAATTAACATTGAGTCGCAGAAGCTTTATGTATTATGAGCACTTTCATCAAGGGTTTTAAAATCTGTGGAAAGTTAACCAGTGTTGTGTGAGTAAACATGTGTTATGCACAATGGCCACCCCTTAAATCTTTTTATTTTTCTGTCATTCTGCTTTGCCTGCGGTTTCCACGTCTCTTCAGAGCACTGTTGCTCTTGTAGCATGACCTGTAGATGTTTGCTGTTTTTAAATGCATGCTGGCTTGGGCCAAAGCATGGAGGCAGGAGAGGAGAACTGAGGAGGAGGAGGAGGAAGAACTTTTTTTTTTTTTTTTAAGTTGTACTGTAACAAACAGCAGTGTAACAAATGGCTTTGTCTTAGTATAACAAATAACTGCTTCTGTAGCACCTCCTGCCTTTCACCCTGGTCAGGTGATTGGTGGGTTTCTTCCTGCTCAGTTAGTGCAGCTCAGAAAAAAGACAACAGCACGAACCACACAGAGAGACAGAAAGATATACAGAGAGACAGATCGATAGATTGACAGACAGACAGACAGACAGGCAGACAGACAGACAGGAGTCTGTTTAATGTGTCTGTTTACCAATAAACAGAGAGAGACACATAGAGAGAGAAACAGACACATGGACAGACACACTAAGCCTAATGTGTCTATGTAGACAGACAAAAACACAGATGGTAACTAGACACATAAACAAAGGATAGACAGAAAGAAATATATTAACAGGCCTGTACAATCACCTCTGGAAGTATTAGCATGGAAAAATGCAATTTCCTTTGCTCTATTTTATAGATTTGGGTTTGAGTTTAAAAAAAAAAAAAAATAATAATAAAATATTGAAAAGATAGATCAGAATTTCATCTTTCATTTCTTGGTATCTACATCTAAATCTGTTACATAATTTTAATAGCAGACCACCCAAGTTTGAGGTAAGCAATGATATCGAAACAGATAGTAAACAGGAACTTAAAGTAAAAAACACAATATTTGGCCGATATATTTTCTCCTTTGCAATAACTGGAACAAGCCAGTGACCCATTAATATCACAGAACTGCAGCATTCCAGGATTAAGCAGCAGCTTTTTTCAGCTGTGGTAGGCTTTGGGGCTTTTTTTTTTGCCAGTCTCTTCTTCAAGAGATTTCTCTATGATGTTTAATAATCTTGTATGCTTTTGTCCATAAGCAGATCATTTCTTTCTTTCCATCTTTTCACTTATTTGCAAAAGGTTAATCTTATGCATAACTGTTGTGGCCCATTGTTGTAGATTTTATTTGTTGTTTTTTTTTGTCTGGACTTTTTACTAAAACTTGGAGTTTGATAGTAAGGCCAATGACTGTTCTTGTGAGATTTTACTTCACAGATTTCACACTGTTTAATAATACACTTGGTTTCTAAATGTTAAACTTTTTGAGGGAGAAAAACTGACTACATTTTGATATCTGTGCTTCTTTTTTTTTAAGTCACCTGAAGGTATCTCTTTGTACATAGGCATTGATGAGGACCACACAATGTTAATTTCTATACTTGACAAAGGAGGGTATACTTGACTGTACATCAACAGACTCACCGGCAGACAGACAGACTGGCAGATAGCAGGTATACATGCGTATAGAGCTCTCGACAGACAGAGATGAGCAGTCAGACAGGCAGACATATACCTTGACAGACAGACACATACAGACACAAAAATTACTACCTTATACAGTATATAACAATATAACCCAACTTCCAACCTTGCTGATGTTTTATGATTTGGTGTTGCATTTTTGTTTTGGTTATAATGTTTTGCATATATTGGCCACATTAAAGATAGTTTAGTGCTCAGGAAACTGAATATTAACAGACAGATGAAGCACAGATGGATAGATGTAGATGAATGGGTGGATAAATTGTCTCTTAGTGAAAGATTTTTCTCTCTCTCTCTTTAAATATATATATATATATATATATATATATATATATATATATATATATATATATATATATATACAGTGAGGAAAATAAGTATTTGAACACCCTGCTATTTTGCAAGTTCTCCCACTTAGAAATCATGGAGGGGTCTGAAATTGTCATCGTAGGTGCATGTCCACTGTGAGAGACATAATCTAAAAAAAAAATCCAGAAATCACAATGTATGATTTATTAACTATTTATTTGTATGATACAGCTGCAAATAAGTATTTGAACACCTGAGAAAGTCAATGTTAATATTTGGTACAGTAGCCTTTGTTTGCAATTACAGAGGTCAAACGTTTCCTGTAGTTTTTCACCAGGTTTGCACACACTGCAGGAGGGATTTTGGCCCACTCCTCCACACAGATCTTCTCTAGATCAGTCAGGTTTCTGGCCTGTCGCTGAGAAATACGGAGTTTGATCTCCCTCCAAAGATTCTCTATTGGGTTTAGGTCTGGAGACTGGCTAGGCCATGCCAGAACCTTGATATGCTTCTTACAGAGCCACTCCTTGGTTATCCTGGCTGTGTGCTTCGGGTCATTGTCATGTTGGAAGACTCAGCCTCGACCCATCTTCAATGCTCTAACTGAGGGCAGGAGGTTGTTCCCCAAAATCTCGCAATACATGGCCCCGGTCATCCTCTCCTTAATACAGTGCAGTCGCCCTGTCCCATGTGCAGAACACCCCAAAGCATGATGCTACCACCCCCATGCTTCACAGTAGGGATGGTGTTCTTGGGATGGTACTCATCATTCTTCTTCCTCCAAACACGTTTAGTGGAATTATGACCCAAAAGTTCTATTTTGGTCTCATCTGACCACATGACTTTCTCCCATGACTCCTCTGGATCATCCAAATTAAGACGTGCCTGGACATGTGCTGGTTTAAGCAGGGGAACCTTCCGTGCCATGCATGATTTCAAACCATGACGTCTTAGTGTATTACCAACAGTAACCTTGGAAACGGTGGTCCCAGCTCTTTTCAGGTCATTGACCAGCTCCTCCCGTGTAGTTCTGGGCTGATTTCTCACCTTCCTTAGGATCATTGAGACCCCAGGAGGTGAGACCTTGCATGGAGCCCCAGTCAGAGGGAGATTGACAGTCATGTTTAGCTTCTTCCATTTTCTAATGATTGCTCCAACAGTGGACCTTTTTTCACCAAGCTGCTTGGCAATTTCCCCGTAGCCCTTTCCAGCATTGTGGAGGTGTACAACTTTGTCTCTAGTGTCTTTGGACAGCTCTTTGGTCTTGGCCATGTTAGTAGTTGGATTACTGATTGTATGGGGTGGACAGGTGTCTTTATGCAGCTAACGACCTCAAACATGTGCATCTAATTTAGGATAATAAATGTAGTGGAGGTGGACATTTTAAAGGCAGACTAACAGGTCTTTGAGGGTCAGAATTCTAGCTGATAGACAGGTGTTTAAATACTTATTTGCAGCTGTATCACACAAATAAATAGTTTAAAAATCATCTCCTCACTTTGTTGCTTAAATTTTTTTTATAAAAGTTACTGTAGTACTGTAGTAGCTTTGATGGATAATAACAGCGTTAGGATTTCTCTAGAGTGTGTTTGTATATAAGAGCTATTTTTATAGCTGATGATAAGATGGCCAACTGTTTTAAGTCTTTCTTATAGGAGTGTTAATCGTGCATGAGGATGCACTGGGCCCCTTAGGTCTAGTAAATTCACATTTTTTTTTATGATTTTATGATTCTGTGCCAGAGCATTGCACTTAAACTTTTTATTTTTATTTTATTTTATTTTATTTTATTTTATTTTATTTTATTTTATTTTAATTTATTTATTTATTTATTTATTTATTTATTTATTTATTTATTTATTTATTTATGTAAAATCAATCTTTGATTCTCATTTTTCATGGCTATTGACCGTGTATCAAGAGACGGATCACTTCTCAACAATGGTGAAATGCAATAAGATTGGACTACAGGGTGCTCACTCTGCCTTCCCTCTCTCCTTGCTTATTCTCTTCACGTGCACTGTTCCCCTCCATTGCTTCCCTTCAGAAACTAGCTGGTTTGGCAGCTCATGGCTAAAAACTGGGATCATCTGTCACTCTGAGGAGTGCCTCTGCTTCTTAAAGGCCTGCAGCCACACACTACTTAACGTATCACCCAAGGCATGTGTTGCACTATTTTATACAGTTATTTGTAAACTGTGTGTCATTTTTACATGAGCATCACCCAGATGCTAAAAAATAAAATAATAAAAAATGCTCTTTGTAAGGGTTGAGTCTTGAGGGAAATCTTTATGATTAAACATAATAACTCTCTCTCTCTCTCTCTCTCTCTCTCTCTCTCTCTCTCTCTCTCTCTCTCTCTCTCTCTCTCTCTCTCTCTCTCTCTCTCTATATATATATATATATATATATATATATATATATATATATATATATATATATATATATATAGTTCTGCATTTAAGTGCCTACTGAATAGCACACCTCTAGAATGATAGAACTGTAATGAATGGACATCCGGTGAGATGAGGGTGGGTTTCCTTTTGAGTCTGGTTCCTCTCAAGTTTTCTTTCTCATGACATCTCAGGGACTTTTTCCCTGCACAGTTGCCACTGGCTCACTCATTAACAATTAATAAAAATTTTTAAGAAACACTTGTAGGCACTAAACGTATACAATCTAAATTTAGAACCTCTTTATTTCTATAAAGATGCTTTGGAAGACATTGTCCAATGAGAGGCAATGTCTATTGTTAAAAGCTATATATATTAAATAGGGGTGTAACGATGTGTACCAAAATTGTTCGGCGTGCGGAACATAAATAAAATCGCCGTTTCCTTAGGAACGTATAAAGCAGCGGACCGCAAGTTTGTTTAGTCTCTGCCTTGCAGGTTGAGTGCTTTAAGCATTTTATTTTTATAATTTCAAACTTTGAAACATATAGAACACTGCCAGGGGTATACACAATGAAACTAGAATGGTTCTAGTGTCATTGTGGCTACACAAATACCAGAAATAAGATTTAAGAAATAAGAAATTATGCTGACAGATTCTTTAGCGTTTTATTTCAAGCTTCAAGAATTTCTCTTTAAAAGGGAAAATCCTAAAAGTTCTGCATTTCGAGGGAGTGAATGAATAAGGGATGGAAGAAATAAAGACATTTGTTAAAGTATGCTGAAAGAAGTTGAACAGTTAATTAAAAAAATATCTTTAGAAAAAAATGTTTTTTTTTATATATAACACAAACACTTACATACACATCTGTATTACCTAAATGGGGTCTAAGAAATGTAAACTATTTAATTAAAATGTTTCCATTTATTAAATTTGTCAATTTATTTGTTTACTCAATTTGATCTATATAATAAAAAAGTGTATTGTATTGATTTGGTTTTTTTTTATAAAACATTATATATTTAATCCAGCAGGCATTTTATTTCAAATTGTTTTTAAAATGTTGATGATCACAAATATTAATAATAATAAACTGCGTTGATAAAAAATCAACCCAGCCATTAGGGTTGCACAAGCCAGTGCACTCTTGGTGCCGATCCTAATAAAAAATCACAAGCAATTAAGATTTTTTGCATTTCTTCCCCTGATTGTACCGAAATGTAACCGAACCATGACTTAAAAACTGAGGTACGTACCAAACCGTAAATCTTGTGTACCGTTAGACACCTTGTGATGTCATTATGGAGAGGTGAAAGAGGATCCTAGTGCAACCTGTGCGACTCTGGTGAATTCAATGCCCAAGAGGATTAAGGCACTGCTAGAAAACAATGGTGTTCATACAAAATATTAACACTTTGAACTCAGTTTTGATATGATTACTAACAGTGTACTTACTTTTGTTGCCAGCTATTTGACAATAATGACTGTATATGTGTATGTTTATGTATATGTGTATGTATGTGTGTATATATATATATATATATATATATATATATATATATATATATATATATATATATATATATATATACAGTACAGACCAAAAGTTTATATATATTATATATACAGTACAGACCAAAAGTTTATATATTATATATAGTACAGACCAAAAGTTTGGACACACCTGCTCATTCAAAGAGTTTTCTTTATTTTCATGACTATGAAAATTGTAGAGTCACACTGAAGGCATCAAAACTATGAATTAACACATGTGGAATTATATACATAACAAAAAAGTGAACTGAAAATATGTCATATTGTAGGTTCTTCAAAGTAGGCATCAAGAGAATGCTAAGAGTGTGCAAAGCAGTAATCTAAGCAAAAGGTGGCTACTTTGAAGAACCTACAATATGACATATTTTCAGTTGTTTCACACTTTTTTGTTATGTATATAATTCCACATGTGTTAATTCATAGTTTTGATGCCTTCAGTGTGACTCTACAATTTTCATAGTCATAAAAATAAAGAGAACTCTTTGAATGAGAAGGTGTGTCCAAAGTTTTGGTCTGTACTGTATATATACACACATACATACAAACATACATATGTGTGTGTATGTGAGAGATCCGAGTAATAACCCAGATTATGTTTTCTATTTCTTCTTCAAAGTAGCTGTATTTTGCTTTGATGACAACTTTGCACACTCTTAGCATTCTTTCAGTAAGCCTTATGAGATAATGACAGACTTGAGGAGTTTCAGAGGTGTTGAGTGCTTGTTGGCTGCATTTCCTTCACTCTCTGTTCCAACTTATCCCAAACCATCTTAACTGGATTTAGATTGGCGGATTGTGAAGGCCAGGTCATCTGATGCAGCACTCAATCACTCTCCTTTTTGGACAAATGTACTTTGGTGTTTGGGGTCATTGTCCCATTGGAAAAAACTGATGGTCCAAACCAGTTGGAATGGCAGGTTTCTGCAAAATACTGTGGTAATCATGCTGAGTGTGAACTGTATATAAATAAAAATCAGGACAGAGAGAAAGACTGAGTAATGTTTTTCTGCAGAGATGTCTGATAACGCATGGCATCAGCAGAGCGTTGAGCTTTTGTAAGTTTGTCAAATCCCCTGCTAGCAAATCTTTGAGGCCTGAGAGAGTAGGAGAGAGAGAGAGAGAGAGAGATGAAAGCTCTCTTGTGCTTAGAATGTTATATAATAGCCAAAGTTTGGGAGGACCGTATATTATATACCCTACAGTATGCTTCTTTATGGCAAGTTTTCACACTTCTAAACTTGTGTATTCACTCAAGCCACAGTTGATTCATTGACCGCACTCATAAAATTCTATTTATTTATTTTACACGGAGCACTGTGTCTGCTTCTGGTCAAAACTATTTCATTTTCAATTTTACCTCCAGGGCTTCAACAAACACCTGACATTTGTATAAAGACTGCAGTACACTTTATACCACATTCACAAGGTTTGTTAACAATAACAAAGTCTTCTCCACAAAGACACATGCAGTGTCCTTGGGGTGATTTCTTTCTTTCACCTGCATAACACAATAAGGCACAGCTTTCTGGCTCATTCGGTTTTCTTTTTTTTTTTTTTTTGGTAAATATTGTGGGCAGAAATAGTTTTTTTCCTAGACCCTGTACACCAAAATAGCTTTGAGAGAGATTTGTAGAGATGCAGGACACAGATTACTGCCCAGAAACCCTCGCCTTTGGCATGCGTTGGAGCACAGAGTTGTAAGGAAATAAGAGAATAAATTTTTTCCCTGGCGAGTTCACATATTCCCTCTGGCCACATGCATCAAAAACCACGATCGTCTCAGATGTACCTGCATCTTGAGGAAGAGGACAGAGGCCCTGGAGGGACATTTCCCTTTCCCCCTTTCACAAGAGAATAGTGAAAGTGGCACTTGGCAGCAGTGTACCAGAGTTTAAATCGGGTGGCTGAGGACAGGAGACAGGAGACTTCTCAAGAAATTTGTGGTTGTCAGTGTGATAGAGACAGTTGAGTATTTCTTGCTGTGCTCCACATACTGGTACACATAGCGCATTTGTTTTTGAGGCACACGGTAAGATTTTATAGCTCCACCCTAATTCCAAGTATTAGAAATTGTGCAGTGTTGAGAGGATCTGTTTTTCTTTCTTTTTTTTTTTTTTTTGACCAATCAGAGGGACAGCTTACAAAAGACATATTAACAAACTGAATGACTCACTAATTTGTCATTGTGAAGCGTAGGAGTCCCCCAGGACATCCCTATACCATGTGGACAAGGAATTTCACTTATATAATTTTCCTTTCCCATATTCTTGTATGAGAATTATAGCCAACTTTTAACAGTTGGGCATTTAAAAAGCCAGTAAGAAAGCTTTGTCTATAAAGAGCAATAACCTAACATAAATCTCAGTAAAGGTTTCTCCTTTACTGGTGATTGCTTTTGCATTGAAATTCCTCTTTAAGTCTGGATGATATTCTTCTTGTCACCCAAAATGTAACTTTAATGAGCAAACCAATTCCTGGGTTAACACTATTATATGAGTGACTTCTACATCTCTGAAGGCAGACTGTAATCTGCCATAGTATAGACACTGTTCTTTAGTGTATTCTGAGTCCCAAAAGATTCACCCAGGGCAATGCAGAGTGTGTGAAGGTTTTGGTGACTTTTCCAGCCAAAACCTTCAAAATGTTGACAGATGTATTGTGATTCATTCTCTCCACTTTACCATGTGCTGATTTCCACTGAGATACCAAACACTGCATGTTTTGTAGAGGAAGTTGTAGTCTAAAAGCTTGAATTCTTTACAATTCTTTACGGTTTGTGAACTTGAATAACAGACATTGCCCAAGCAGCTTAACAGACATCTAGGTGTTGAGTCAGATCTCTAATGAGCAAGCCAAAAAAAGGCACAAAAAAAAAAACACAAACAGGAACCCATCCTCTTTTGTAAACATTGGACATCGTGTTTATACATTGACTGTCAGATTGATAAGGATCTCTCTAAGATTTTAACTTGCAAATGTGTTTTTGTCAGATGGCATGTTTTGAGCATTTCAGAATTTCTTTTCCATACATAAACATTCTCTAGAGTTTATTCAGATACCTTGTGAATGTCTAATCTGGTTTGAGCTGTCAGGAAGTGTACAGTATGTGAAATTAGCCATTTTTACAAAAGTGGTGAGAAGAAAAACACAGAACACAAGAACACACATTGATGGGTTACAAGAGCCTTAGACCACATCAGTGTCTTTAAATGCCATTAAAAGTGAACAACTTGGTGAGTAAACAAGAAAGTAGGTTGAATGTGTTTTCCATGATTTTGTGGTCTGTGTTAGTATGATGACTCTTTCCAAACTGATAGTTTCAACAGTCCCATTTCTATATAACAGGAAGGCGTGCTTTCAGGCTGTCGATGTCATTTGATAATAGTGAATATAGAGAGTTTGAAAAAGGCACAATTTAAATGAATTTCACGAGCTGGCAAAGTCGTCATATTTGTTAAATTGTGTAAGTTGTGAAGTTGTTGTTTTCTTGATAATCCATGACTGTGGTAAGGAAAAACTCCCTGAAAATGGTATGAGGTAGAAACGTCCGTTCATTACAATTCCATGTTGTAAAGGTGTTCAGTAATACAGTAGGCGATGTGGTCATGAGTCATTGTAGTCAAATCCATTCTCAAAGTTCTTGAGTTGCTCAGTAATTTCATGGATCTTGAAGCTGCTGATATGGGACCATCCCCGGTTATGTTGGGAAGTTGCCAACATTTTATTAGAAGCGCCTTTTACAGTAACATACATAATATGAGCAAGCTAGCCAGCTAGCTGATGTCCTGTAAAGTAGGCGTGGTTTAGAAAGGATGTGTCCAAAAGTAGAGCCATATTGTGATGCTTGACTTTTTTCTCAATAGCGCTGTCATATACAGAAAAATCAATTTTACACTCACAATCGTGTGTTCAGCCTAATTAGTATATAGTATAACTGCACACATGTACAGTTTAATTGAATAACCCATTTGTGTTTTTTACATTTGCGTTACAATCTTGTAGTAGGGTCTAAAATGCAAAAGAAAAGTTTTTAAGTTTTGATAAATGTTTGTTCTTCATAAGGTCTCTTATTACTCTACTGTTTTTCTCACAAACTGCTATAAAGTTCTTGGGGGCAAAAGCAATTTAAATATTACTTGCATTTATGTGTTTGCTAATTGGCAGGCAAAACTTTGTAATCATGACAAATCTGTGTGTGTGTGTGTGATTTAATACTTTCCCAGCATTAGTGTGCACATTTTCAGTGTTTGTGTATAAAATATGGGGCTGCATTTATCAGCTCGTTTGTCACCCGGTATCTGTGAACTAGTTACAGCACAAGTGCTGATTTACACAGACGCACACCTCTGAAGCTCTCTCTGTCTGTCTCTATCACACGTACACACACACACACTGCCAGGTTCACTACAGTTGAGAGAGATAAAGGTATCAAAAGCAGCAGTTCTATTCCAGACTCGTATATCATGCTTCCTGTGGGATATACCGGATACACGCACGCACATCACACAAATTCTACACAGTCAGCATCCCTCTAACAGAAGGGCTGCTCAATTTAACATGACCTCTCGCGCTCTTTCCTGCTCTCTTCCTCGCTCTTTGTCTCTGTGATCTCTCTCTTTCTCTCTCTCTCTCTCTCTCTGTGTCCATTTCCACTCTGCTTTCATTTCAGCTCTGGCAGAGGAGACATGAATCAGTTCTAATGATTCCAATTCCCTCTGACTCTATGGGTCTAATGCAATTAAGTGAACAGCGGAGCAGAGTGAGAGAGACGACGTACAGAAATACACCACTAATCCAATCAGAGAGAGAGAGGAGAGGGAGAGGGAGAGGGAGAGAGAGAGAGAGAGAGAGAGAGAGAGAGAGAGCACATTTCAGAGCTCAGAACGAATATCCAGTCAACAATATTCATTATAAATCTATATTCTTTGGGAAATCTCAGTCTTCTCATTTCTGAAATAAGGCATCTTTAGCTATTAAAGCAGCTCGAAATAATGCAATTGTGGTGTTAGTGTTGACATTTCGTAATTGCTGGGTGCTCTTTTTCTATCCCTTCTTCTCATTCTCTTCATTTAAGAAATACTTTACCCGTTTTTTTATTTATTTATTTTTATTTTTTGTACACTAATTGCTATTCACCACATTTCTAAATATGTGTGATAAATACAGATAACATTTCTGCTATTCTCCCTGCTGAGAGAAGATTGGAAAATGTGTACAAATACACTTTTAATGGAGCAAACGTCTTCTGTAAACGGGTATAATATGTTTGCCAGCCGACACATCATTCATTTTATTCTTTTGTAGTTACATTTAATGTACTGTAAAAAAGCATGTTCAAGTTGATGCACACATTTTTTTAAACAGTTTTTTTTTTTTTACCCCAAAGAGAAGTTTGGGGTTACAGTGAACTTGTTTAATATGCATTCAACAATATTGAATGTAAAAAAAAAAAGAAAAAAGAAAGATAGACAAAGAGTATAATGTCACATTTTTTTAATCATCAATAAAACTAATCTCCGAAGGATAAAAGCAGTCATATCCGATTACCCCATTGTGGATTAAAGTCCTATAACACCATGCCTTTCCGTGTTTTATTCCTTAGATGCTCTTAATTATAAAAGTCCGAGAATGAGATTGACACAAAAGAAAATCTGTTCTTATGTAATCTTTTTTTTTTTTTTTTTTACTCCACAGAAAGAAGTGATTCTCCTTTTGTGGTATACATAAATACATGAGTCATCAAGTGGAAAATGATTCTTGGAATATGGAAAAAAAAAGATTTCACAGTTCTGAATGCTGAAAGCATTAGAGATGTCTACAGAATGTACACACAGAAATCTTTGCAAAAATTTTTTTTTTGCTTAGAACCCGCTATAATAAAGAAACACGTTTTTTAAACATAGGTTTTCTAAAAACATATTTCTCAACAAAAGCATCTATCTATCTATTTATCTATCTATCTATCTATCTATCTATCTATCTATCTATCTATCTATCTATCTATCTGTCTGTCTGTCTGTCTGTCTGTCTGTCTGTCTGTCTGTCTGTCTGTCTGTCTGTCTGTCTGTCTGTCTGTCTGTCTGTCTATCTATTGGTTTTAATAATAAATTGTACTTTTAAGCTTTAATGTGGATTATTTTTAAGATGGATTTTAGTTACTCTAAAATAACACAATGTATCAACTCCAGCCTTCAGAAAAGAGACAGATAGATAATAAAATAAACAAATAGATTAATATTTTCTCTGTTTTACAAACCACAAATTGTATCCTTCCACCTTTCTTGTTTGTCTGTCTGTCCTAGCTGTATGTCTGTCTGCTTGTCTGTCTGTCTGTCTGTCTGTCTGATAATTTAATTAGACTAGCACTTTTTTAACATGACTGAGCCAGTGACTCTGTCATTACTCTTTGTATGGGGTTTTAGAGTGTCATTGATTTATTTCAGTCAGAACTAACATTATAAAACTACAAAACCTCCAGCTTTACCAAGATTACCTGTAACAATTCAAAATGAGTTCATTATTGATTCATAGGATGCTACCTAAAGTATAATAATTATAAATAGAAAATAATTATAGCTAAAGTCATGACAGTTTTGAGAGACACATGGCATGTTCAGACATAAGTTGTTAATCAGCAGTGTGTTTCTGGAGCTTCCTCAATTCATTGACTAACTTGTTGTGCCTCATGCATCACAGGAGTGGCATGTTGTCCTCGCTGTATGAAATGCATTCAGCATTTTTTCCTTGAGCATTTCTTAGACAGCTTAACATTAATGGCCAATAATAACATCATCAAATTAGAAAAATACGAAAATATATTTACACATCTTCACAATATCTCTTCACACCTTAAATCCTGTGCCACATTTTTACAATAACATTAATCATAATCAGCTAGTTGTGCTATCATTTGTTTTCACTAGCATTTGTTAAAAAAAAAGGTCTTGTTTAATAGGAAAAATGTACTTTATTACAGCTTCATTACACTTACTATTGTTATTGAAGCACACTACAGTCAGTAGTCAGTGATTATTAACAATCTATTCTGTGAATATAATATGAACCGTTGTTTTGTTGGGTTAGACAATACTTTCTGGAAATGGATCCTTATTGCTACCCTCTGGTTTTCTGTACAAATAAACACTGTATGAAAAGCAGTGTGATTCCTGGAGAGAAGCCAGGCTGAGAGAGCATCATTTAAGCAGTTTCTGCTGACTCTGTGCTTTCTGTAATTAAAAAAAACAGGACCGATCTCCATCTTGGCAGAAGAACTCCAAAAGTGGACATGATGACCATATGGCATGTTCTGATTCTTTTTTTTTTCTCCATATTTGGTTCTGTTTACCGTGTGTGTGTGTGGGTGTGTGTGGGTGTGTGTGCAAGGTAAATAAGATTTGAATGAGGTTTTAGTTTGACAATTAATAAAAGCATTGACATAGAATAATAGTGATATCAACAACACTTATAAGATAAGAGCTAATAAACCTTCAGATTTGAAATGTAAAATAAAAAGCTTTTAATATTATATGAAAAAAAATCGGTTTGTAGTTTCATATGCACTTCTTTTAAATAGCTGTTCAACATTGGATTACATAATCACTGTATGAACAAAAGTATTGGGACTCCTTTCTTTTTCAAATATATGTGACACAAACTGCCAAAAGCACATTCCATAATTTAGTGGAGCATCTTCCAAGAAGAGTGGATGTTATTACAAAAGCAAATGGGAAATAAATGTGGAATGGGATGTTCAAAAAACACATAGGATTATTAAGGTCAGACCTTATAGTCTAGAAAAATATTATGGTAGGGCACGTAATGTCTTAAGAGCAACAACAAATGTTGAAGTGAGGGATGTACCTTGTGCCTTCTTTTAACTGGGAGAAATGTGATGATTTGTCTTGCTTTTAAAAAAAAAAAAATATATACAGTCAACCCCCGATAATTTGTGGTTCGGAACTCGGGGACTCGGAAAATTTGCGGATTCTCATTTAGAAAACTAACAGCAAGTTGCGGATTATCTTAAAATTTGCGGGAATCTGCAGCGGGAATAACATTTTAAACTGTTTTTGTTAACAAATTTCATACAATACAGTAAAAACACTATTGTATCATTCATTTTAAGTGATAAAGCATTTATTTCCATTACTTCGCCTTTTCTGTCGAGTCTGCAAAAAGGAACCAACTTATTAATGAATTCACTAAGGTACCATAGTGGCTGCGGGGATGCGTTAAAAATATGCGGATTTTCTGAATTGATTTACGTTTTAAGAACCCCCACGAGTTCCGGGGGACCACTGTATCTAATATTTCACTTCATAATTTTCTCTCCTAGGATTACACTGAACGGGATGAAGGTGTCTCGGCCAGATGTGAGGATCGGCCGCTACAGGATGATCAAGCACGAAAGGGACAAGCACAACGAGCCCAATCCCCAGAGGTGAGCTCTGTCCTTCTAACATGCCACAGAATTAACACACACACTGCCTAATGGCATCCTCACTTAACACCGGCTCCATGTGGATCCATCCTATTCACTCCCATTCTTTCATTTCTAATATATAGATCCGAAATGTCCCAAAGCAGGACATATACATTTAGCATTTTACAGTCGTTTTATGTGAAGAATGGCAGTAGTTTCACTGTGCTGTATCCAAGGAGCATGTTTAATTCCCTTTGCAGAAGCTTAAACAGTGCCTGTAGACTTAAAGGTGCTTCTTTGTGTAATGAGCTCGATGCAGAATGCAGCGTCTGGCAACAAACATGGCTGCACTCCTGAGTGAAGAGATTAGTGGTTTTAAAATAAATAAATTTACTTGTAAGCGAAGCTTTGTTGTGGATTATTTTTAAGATGGAATTTAACTAATCTAAAATAACACATCACTGTCCCCTAACTTCAACATTCAAACAAAAAGGGAGACCGATCGATCGATCGATCTATCTATCTATCTATCTATCTATCTATCTATCTATCTATCTATCTATCTATCTATCTATCTATCTATCTATCTATCTATCTAGCTGTCTGTCTGTCTGTCTGTCTGTCTGTCTGTCTGTCTGTCTGTCTGTCTGTCTGTGTTTGTCTGTGTTTGTCTCTGTCTGTCTGTCATATTTTATAGATAGGTAGTTTTCTCATTACAGATCAAATCAAATGAATGAGTGAGAGAGAGACAATAATATTAAGATAATCTAACAAAATATATTTCAAAAGTTTTTTCAATGTTAAAAAATGTTAATAATAGTATTCTTTTAGATATTTTTTTTTTAGCTATGTAACTATTTATTAATTTGTTGGTTTTCTGATTTAACGACAAAAATGTCAATACTCGCTAAATACGAGAGCCTGAATATGATAAAGAGAGAAGGATTACTGTAATTTTATGCAGCATTAAACTCTTTTGCATTGGTAACAATAACATAGTGGCCACTTCAACACTGTTTTCATTTTGTTTTGAACCTGTACAATGTGCTACAGTAGTTGAGAAGTGTTAACCTTGCATTGTGAATAAATTAGGGCTGCAACAACTAATCGATAAAATCGCTAATAATCGATAATGAAATTCGCTGTCAACAAATGCTGTTATCGATTAGTTGGGCCGCTCAAGTTACAGGTTAGCGTGATGGCAAGATAATAGAGTGGAGAGTACAGGGTCAACTGGCAGTAGGAAAACGTGTACGTCCCAAGTCACAGATGAAGTCGAAACACTAGTACGGTAAGCAAAAACTGTATATTCATCATGTGGAAATTGTACAGTTTAATGAAGTGCTATTGTGTGAACTGTTTGCTAAATTTTATCTACTACAACTTTAAATGTGATTTACTGCAACTTTACTTTACTTTACTTTGTTAAATTTATGCATATATCGTTTAATTATTATGCAAAATTTTATTCATTATATATTCTAGATGCTTCTATCTTAACTGAAAAAATTGTCTAATCTTTTTACCTAGAAATGTTACAACAATGTTGTATTATATTTCATATATATATTATTTTTTTGCATGGTTGTCAACTTGCCATCTGCCTTTTTTTACACAATACAAATGTTTATTTACAGAAATTGCTTCACCTTGTATACTCAAATTTTGTTTTGTTCTGTTTTACAGAAAGAAACAATCCAGCATGAGGAAATTTGTCTAAGGAGAAATCCCCCATGCACTCCTCAACAAGCAGCCACTATAAGCTTTATAAAATGTCAAAATTAAAGATAGTTATTTTCAATATTTCGCTGTTGCAATTTTTTAAGTACACTTTTACACATAAAAATACCCAGATTTAGGTTTTTTATATTTTAATTATGTATAATTTATAATAAGTATATTTTATTTATATAACTATAATTATATAGTTATAATAAGCAAATAAATATTTTAGTTTGATTTAATCCGATTAATCGGTTAATAATAATAAAAAAAAATTAATAATAGTAGTAATAATCAAAATAATCATTGGTTGCAGCCTTAGATTAAATTCACATATGTCCAACCCGCAGTCAGACACTTGATTGTGCATGTTTATGCTGAGCTAAGTGCATTCTGTACCTGAATAGTCTGCGTATGAATGGATATTGATGAATACAAAAAAAAAAAGGCAAATCAATAGCTCTGAGGTTGAATGTTGTGTTGCAGAGATGGATTGTTCTCAGGGAAAGAGAATGCGCCGTAGAGCAGCAAATTGCAAAACAATTCCAGCGGCTGCCACGGGCAGTCAAAGGTTTGCTCGGCCCTTATCAATCCTTAGATGGAGCTGTGGCTAAGAAAGCAAGACGAAAGTGTGGGGCAGCCATTAAAAGTTGGCAATGGGCTTTTCTCCACTCCAAAAATTCACTGCTGACACTCATGCTCTTTCTCTTTATTTTTCATTCTTGTCGCATCCATCTTCTCGACTATCCTTCTACTTTCTTACTCTTCTACTATAACTAAACATTATAAAAAGATTGTTTTTTTTTTTTTTTTTTTTTTTTTTTTGCCGAACAGCTGCAATGAACAATATGTTAATCCGAATCACCAAACTAATAATATCTATTAAGCCATTCTCTTGCTTCCTTTTTATCCAAATGAGTTAATGGAAATAATGAGCACCATCCACTCCATTAGCTGCATGCTAATTTTGCATGTGCACTGACACTAATGAACTCGAGCCACCGGTTCTGCTTTCACATTTGTTTGGGCTCCATGATGCTCCATATACACCGCTGCCACCATTACCCATCCATACACACAAACAATAAGCCTTTGTGTTCTTAGTAACCTTTGACCCATTCCTCTTTAGGAATGTACAATAAAATGGTTAACAGGATGTGTCGAGCAGGGTGATGCAGCATTACAGGCCTTATTAATAATCAGTATTATTCATTCAGCCCCAATGGTAACTCACTCTTTTGTGAGTGTCAAAGCACATTGTAATTGCAGCTGCTTTCATATTCCCAAGACAAGTGGAATAAGCTCAGTGTGAGGCTATTAAGTGCTGCGTGAGACAAACCCCACCATACAAATGAGCACAATCATCTATTGAGAGGTAATAGTCAATTGAAATTGCTCATCATTTGGTGTAATTTTCCTAGTGCTCCCACTTCGCATGGTCAATTATACAGCTTCATCATTCTGTTGTTCTCAGCAGATGGAAAAATGCAGATTGATGTCACATTCACCACTTCTAAATTTACTTTTAAGGTTAGAGTTTGAGCATTGTTAAATTTATGAGCACTTTATAATAGCATGTATCAAAATACACCGTAATATAATGTGCAGAAAAAGTTTTTTGTTTGGCCCTAAAGTTATGCCTGGTTTATATATGGACACACCGACCAGGCATAACACACCTAAAATTGTCATTTCAAATGGAAAACTATTACAAAACTATTAAAGCAAATACTCCTACAACTACTACAACAACTATTGTACTAACACTAGAGCAAATTCTACAACAACTAAATTACTATTACAACAACTACTACAATAACTACTGCTACGTCTACAAATATCACGACTACAGCAATTACAACAAAAGCAACATCTATTTAATACTATCATTACTGTAATTACTACTACAACAACTATTGCTATAATAATAACAACTACAACAAATATTCATGCAGGTACTGCTACAAAAATATCTACTATTATTTTGACTAATACTACAATAACAACTACTATTGCAACAGTGACTACTGCAACAGCTAATACTATTATTACAACTACTAGTACAGATACAACTATGAAAACATTTACTGCTACTACTTTAATGACTACTACTACTATTTAATTTAATTAGGGTCCCTGGTGGTCTAGTGGTTAGGATGCGGCGCTCTCACCGCTGCGGCCCGGGTTCGATCCCCGGTCAGGGAACCAACCACAGCCACTCTTAGTGCCGGTCCCAAGCCCGGATAAATGGGTTGCGTTAGGAAGGGCATCCAGCGTAAAAACGTGCCAAATCAAACATGCGGATGATCCGCTGTGGCGACCCCTGATGGGAGAAGCCGAAAGAAAGTGTTTTTACTACTATTCAATTTAATTAAGTTCGATTTGTATAATTTGAATCTAATTATGGCATGTGTTATTCAAACCCATTGTAGTAATGCTTGTATTAACTGCAGTACAAAAGCCATGTTCATGGATTCTAATGGATACCATCCACATTAATGTCATCATCTCGTATCATAGAAAACAGTTAACCATAGTGAAAATATGAACAAATCCATTAAAAAATCATCATCAATCCACCAATTCAGAATGTCATTTAAAAATAAATCTTACACACTGCTGTGTTAATGTGTTAAACATAACAAAAAAAATACTATACAAGTCTTTTTGGTGTATTATTCCAAAAACAAAGTGAATTTAGTATTTTAACCATGTATACATCTAACATTAACACGTTACTTCGTCTTGACTCATGTACTCAGAATGTGTCATTTTTGTCCATCACATGATTGCACACACTGCGAGTCCTAATGGTGTTACACCTGATGGTGTTTTGATGTTTATGTACTTGCGCCAGGAGTTTTGCCATTTGGAGTTGCTTTGGAGCAACTACAATGTGCAGATAAGAATTAGTCAGCATTGTAGAAGACAAATGCAAAACACCCTTTATTAGCACATTTTAAAATGTCTTATTCTGCACTATAAGAGCTTTAGTTTTATATAAAAGGATTAAGGGATGCCTGTCTTTTTGATTAGCTCACGTTGGTCCTTTTTATGTCTGACTTCCTATGTTTAGACCTGCAGTTTGATTTAGTTAAGAGCCTTTGCCTGATTAGGGCTGGTTGTCTCGTGTATAAGAGCGCTGCATCATACCTTAAACGTGGATTAATTCGGAGGCTAATCTTGTATGAAAAAAAGCACAATTTATATTTTGTAATTTGTATTTGCTTTAAGCACAAATCCCTTTTCTAAAGCACTTAATAGCAACCTAATTCTGTTCACCTGTAAATAAACGAGTTAGCATAAAGTGAGTGAACTCAGAAGACTTTTACTGTGAATGTGCAGTCATGGGTAAGGATAACAGTGACTTGTCCTTAGATAAAATCCAGAGAGGCAAAGAGAGATTGGGTTCTCCAAGCATGTTTACCTGCTGATGAATGTTTGCCCTCTTTTACCACTCGATCACTGCCATCGCTGCCTTTGTTTTGGTCACTCCAGCAAAAGAGTTGCAGTCTCAGTAATGAGACACCGCTCTTGCCCGAGGTAGACAGCATGCTATTTATCAACATTGCACTGATTAGTTAACATCGCTGCCTCCTGAATATTAACTCCGGTTTAGCTTGAGCCCTCTTATAGACGATGAAGCCGCTCCACCTGAGGACATAAATCGTCAGCTTTGGCCATGGCTCTAATAGGCTTTGTAGCTTGTCTGATGAGATGAAAGCTGATAGCAGGGAATAAATCATGCCAGGCTTTATGAGGACTTGTTTAAAAGTGCACCCTGGTGATTCAGCTTCTATATGAAATGTTCATGATCATTTAGGAAGAAAATATTCAAGAAAATGTCCTTTGGTTTGAACTTTTCTAGCACTAAAAATGAAATAAAAAAACTAGGACATAGTGTTCAGGACTGAAGTGTTAAGAACTCAAGTCTTTGAGTACAAAGTTATTACAAATCTTATAGCTATCATCAGATAACACCAACATTAGCCAGCTACATACAGTGTTCTTAATATACTGAGTATTCTGATGTAGCCAAGTACTACAGGTCAGCTGGTACACATGTAAGTAATGTTTGTGTGGTTGCACAATATATTGTGTTGGGTGTATATATATATATTGATGTATTTTCCTAAATGTGTTAATACCTTCCATTTTATTATAGTAGTACAAAAAAATTGTATGAAATGTTTATTTTCAGGTAAAGGAAATGAGCCTTATTTGAAGCTTTTTACTGGCCACATCACAATACTTGGTTCCCCAATTTTCAAATCTCAGAACTGCACTATATTATCATTCATAATCAATTGTTTTGCAATCAAAAGAAGGCTCAGAGACTACATCCTGTCCATCTTTCACCTAAAAAATAAGCATTGCAGCTGCCTTATCTGCGGTTTTCTGATGTAAGAGCATATGATTGGGGTGCTATGGGCAGCAAAGTTTGTCTGTGCTACAAAGAGAACTGGAGGTATAGTGTAAGGAATTAGCACATTTTTGTATCATGTGGCATGTATTGTATCGTGATATTTGTTTTTATTTTCGTTATTCCTAAGAATATGAGTATGGCATTCCAATTTATTTAATTTTAAGTCAAGTGGCTTTTATTGTCATTTCAACTAAAAACAATAGAGTACACTCAATTTCTTAAAGAAGTATTTTCAGTTGGTTTTTGGCTCTCCCACACAAAAGGCTGGATAATAACCTGGTTTCAGGGATCTGCCACGCATGACAGTTTGTTTACCAATCAGGCTCTCACTTTTCCCTTAGTGTTGTTATTGCTTCTTGTCTTAGGAGGGTCTCAAAATACAAGATTCAGTATAAATAATATCAGACTTACTTGAAAATATTGAAGCAACCAAAGCTTACTGTTAGGGTTTACATTGTGTGGTGGAAGAGTCGTGAAATTTGAATAATGTTTGTGCAATGAAATGTTTAAAAATGTAAGTGATTATTTAACTTTTCGTGATAATCACTGCAAATTACAAAATTGAGTGGCTCCTAGACCTTACATTAGAACAGGGGTCACCAACATGGTGACACGCAAGGACCACGAGTCGCCCCCGTGGGCCTTTTCTAAAATAGCTCACCATAGATGCAGCTCACTGATAAGTGTCGCAAATTATTTTTTTTGCTATTCTTTTTTAAATCTGTCACAGATAGACCAAGAGTCAGAAACCGGAGTATGGTTAAACACCTTGCCTTTATTTAGTCTGAACATATACAAGGCAGAGGCTAAAGGAGAAGTACGAACCAGAGAGCTGGTATAATCCGTAAAGCAGGTAGAATCCGTAATGCGGGTAGTCCAGGGATGATCGCCAATGTGAACCGTTAAAGGAAAACCTATCGAGCTCTTCCTCCGAAGCGGAAGAAGGAGCATAGAAGTCCGGTAGATCTCTCATGGCAACAAGTAGATCCGACTGTGAGTGGGGTGGAATCGGGACCTTTTAAAGGTAATGGGGAACAGGTGTAGGTGAGAGGTTGAGTGAGAGTTAGAGCCTTGGAGGGAGGCGTGGCTGGTGGTTCCCTGACAAAATCACACTTGCATTAGTGTGAATTTAAAAATGACAATATCAAAATATAGATGACTAGATATAGATGAATATTATTAATTATTAATAATAACATATAATTAAAGGTAAATTGATCAAATTTGTTATTTCAGAAGTGTGTATCAAACTGGTAGCCCTTCACATTAATCAGTACCCAAGAAGTAGCTCTCAGTTTAAAAAATGCAGGTGACCCCTGCATTAGAATATACATTTAGACAAATGAAACATGCTGAAATGTATTTTGCTGCAAAGTGTACTAGAACATTTTGCATGTTTTGCCTCCAGGACTGTCAAAATACCATTGCTGCCATATATCTTTATAAAGTGTTTTGCCTGGATAAAACAATAATCATACTCTGTGCTACATATGTCATCACCATAATCCTATGTCCTCAAGGTATTGTTCATAAGGGTGTAAATGTACTAAATTGCTGTCTCTGCAAGAAAAAAGAAAAGAAAAAAGGACAAGGACTTGATAAAAAAAACCCCACCTTGGTAAACTTAAATGAAGATTTTAGTAACACTTTATTTAAACCTTATTATAAATGTGTGATATTTTGTTTTATTGATATCATGTCCAGGTGTTCAGTAGTCATTTAGTATTTTTTAGTGGTGATCATTATGATAGCTACAGCTCCCATGCTAGCTGTGTTGTTGTGCTTGATGTGACATGTATTTTAACCTCACATGAAAAGTTACTTTATGTGCTTAATGTCTTGCACAAAAGCAGGAAAAAAACTAGTATTTGCCTGATATTTAGCACTTTATTTCTTTTATACCATAAGTCTACATGTTTTTGAATTTATATCACATAACTATCACTTGTTACTAATCACTTATGCATGTTCCTTGTTGCACCCAATTGGCACACATTCAATTTTTTCAGTGTGGGTGAATCAATGTGTCGTTTCGTCTGACCGCTTTTTTTTTCTATGTTCATGTGTTTTTTTGTGTATCTCAGATTCATTCTTAGTCTTTATCTACTTTTGCTTAGTATCCATGTTTATGTTGTTGGCTTTCATAGGGTTTTGTAGATTTGGTTGTTTGTATCCACCTTCGCTTTAGTTACGTGACCAGAAGCTTGACAGTGAGACATACAAAAAAACAGAAATTACATAGAGATAATTATTGACCATGCAGAACAGGTGTGAGTGCTCATTAACGTGAGACAGGCCATGCTATGTTCAGTTGCTGATGGGTAGTATAGCTATTTTGTCGATTTCAGCATTGTCATCTTCACACTGCATGTTTGAACTCTTTTCATTGAAGTTCAATAGGATTCAGACCATGTCTCATAGAAACTACATGCTTTGAGTCATTATCCTGTTTGGAGGACCAATGCGATGGACTAAGATGGAGCTTGAGATGGAAAGTTTCTTTCCAGAATGGCACAGATTCAAGGATTCCAATGCCAGACATAACAAAACCATTTCAAAACATAATCAAGCCTTCATGTTTCACAGTATTGTGTTGTTTTCTTTAGGGGCTTCATTGTTTTGTCTGTGAACATACAGCTAATGTGCCTTGCCTAAAAGCTCCAAAGTTTCATCTGTCTAAAGCACATTCTCCCATTAGAATTGTGACTTGTCAGTATGCATTTTAGCAATTTTTAAGTAAAGAACACAATGGCAAGTAAAGAAAACAATGTAGTTTAAAATGTTACTAGAATCCAAATACAGTGGAATCCGCTTATCTCGACCTCGGTTACCTCGACAACCCTATTAAGTCGACGTTTTTGAAGTGGAACCGCCAAATTCTCGCTTTGTTTAAGCATTTTTTATCGGTTATGTCGCCGACCCCCTAATATCTTGAGCACAAGGGGGGAAAAAATTTGCCATTTAACGTCGGTTATCTCGGTGCAGCCGCAGAAGAACTCGCGGAAGTGGCGGAAAAATCAAGCCTTACAGCTGCTACAGGTGTTGTATTGTATACTGGTGAATCTCTGCTGTTAGTTAGTGCTAGTGTTCGTAGTGTTAGTAGGGGCGCGGCGCGGCTTTGGGAAGAAAAGCGCAGCCGTTGAGAGAGTGCCGGTGGGAAGGCACGTACCGGGATACGCATGAGCGATAACAAAGACCGCCGTGAACCAACATATACCAACAATAACGGACAGTGAGAGTGTGGAAGTTTAAATAGGAGCTGGTGATGATGATAAACGAGCACCATATGTGCGCGATTGAAGCCGGGAGCTTCAGAGAAAGCGGCCGAGAAAGCACCTGACACGCCGAAGGGAGCCGAAGGGGGCGTGGCAGGTGGATTCCTGACAGATAAACATGTACTGTATGTATTTTTATAGCATGCCTTCATCAAACAAATTGCGGCAACGCTGTTGTGTAAAAAAAACCTTCAAAAACACGTGCATGCACATTCTCATTTATTAACGCACATCATGTACATAAAGAAATTTCAAGCACGTTAATATATTGCCGCCATTTTGATTTTCGTTTTTCTCGATCATCGGTTACCTCGATGCTTTTTGGCGACCCCCTAGGACATCGACATAACCGGGTTCCACTGTATTTATACCAACAAGTATTACACATTTGTCCACGGCTCTATCTTCTATGACACATGGTTACATTAGTCAGATCTAAAAATGAATAAATTCTGCATATGCCATTAGTAAGGTATTATAAATAAGATATAATGGGGTTGGTGGTGTGTATAATGGGATTGTTAGTTTTGTATAGCATGGCCTTTTCTGTTATGCAGAAATAATCACAGGATTATATTGTGAAATTTTTATATTGTCACATCAATTCTGTTGCAAAATGCAAATCCACAGGTAAATACTACTCAATACTAGCTACAATACAACCATTCATTATGTGTTGTTATTTAACAGAGACTAAAATGTATACATTAATATGATGACATTCATGGAAGGAGTCTCTAATTTCAGCACTCATATATACATGTCAAAATTATAGATTGTCAATTTTTTTTTTCTATATGTGAGGCTTCAGACGGAAGGACTTCATATGTTGATGTTTGTTAGTCACAAGCTGCACTTCTTTTTTGTTCTTTTGTTCAGCACAAAGTAGGCGGATAGCTATACAAAGCAAATTTTTGGAGCATTTGACATTTGAGCATTGATTGGGGAAGCAGGTAAAATACAGTCATTTCAAATCATTACTAATGTCCACAGGGGGCTGTTCTAGGACCATTACTTTTTGTTTTATTCATCAGTAAAGAAATCATTCTATTTCTATTTTTGGATACTGATGCATTTGACATTTTGGTTATAAGAAACAAAGGTAAAAATGTAAGAAATGTGTGGTTGAATAGGTTCCCAGAGTCTATCTAGCTGCTGTAGTAAAGGAATATTTGTTCGACATGGTGTATGCAGGGCTGTACTCTATACTCTTTGTTATGTGATTATGGCTGTGTCACATGGTACAATACCATTACGGATAAAGCTGAAAGCCAGGTTACACAAGAAACAGTTTTATAGGCATTATAGTGTGGTTTAAAGACCAACGAACTAAGACAGGTCAAAGAATTAAGTTAAGAATAGCACTAAGCTCCATATTGTTCAAGAACTGTATCCACATAATTTCTCTGCCACTTGGGTTATTGAGTTTGTTTTCTCGTGGCAAGTCTTTTCCTGTGTGTACTGTCTTTGTAACTTTAATGTCATGTGACCTTGTGTCACAGGACCTAAGAGACACCTTGTATACTATGTTACAAAACACACTGCGTACTTCGCATAGTTATTGCATCATTACTATGCAGATCCTGTACATAGCTGCTTAATTTCGAATGAAAATGGCATGTGCTTGCTGCATAAATCTGAAGTAATTTATGAGAGCAGCAAAAAATCACTCAAATATGCACAACTAAGTGCAATTTATGTAATGCACTCTAATTTTTCCCCCCGGATACAGTTGGCCTTGTTCCTATGCCACTGCCAGGAAGCTTTTGAATTACTGGCATGAATGTATCAGTGATGGAAATGAAAAATTATATAAAGACACCCAGGCCTAGCCTAATAATAACTGCCTTCTGTGAGTATTATTACTTCAGTCATCTCAAGCTGACAATGTAGAAGTGACAATGTAGAAGAGGTTGGCAAATGAATATATCCTCTGTGCACAGCTCGAGAGCCTGCTATACTTCAAGGCCAGGGGGATGCTTGAGGATGTTACACAAGTGCCGTTAGATTTAACGTTTGAATCAGTAAGTCAAGCACAGGATACTTTTCGACGACTCCTTGAAGCGAAACTTTGCATTGCTTGCTTAACTGCTGGAATTGTGATTGATAAAGAGGTGCATCCAAACACAAGAATTCTGGACAGAAAGTCGTTTTGAATGCGCTTTTCTTAGCAACTTTGTTAGCTTTTGTTCAGGTGACATCATTTTTTTATTTTCCTAAAAAATTTTCTTATTTTCTTAAATCATGTTATATTTTCTGTCATGGAATATTGCAGAATAAATGCAGCTGTTAAAAGAGACATAAGCCTATTATAAGATAGTAAATTCACAATTATTATTTTATCTTTTATATGCAAATTAAGTCAATATACTGTGTGGCAGTGGCTTTTAGACAAATAATGTGTTGATTCAATGTGTTGGAGACAATAAATACGTGAAATAATATGCTGAATAAGAAACAGACGTATCATGCTCTTTTTTGCTATAGGTATGGAAGCAGTCTTCAGTGCAAGCATTTTCAGTAACAGTCACAGTGGTTTATAAATGCAGTGGATTGCAAAAAAAAACCTTTAAATGTAATTTGCACTCGTTTTGATTTGGAGAGTAATGACTCATGGTTGAAAGAGGCTTATTTCAGTCTTCGCATGAATGGAAAGCATGTAGGTTTGAGAACTATATATGGTGTTTCCCAGTGCACCACACTAATGTGTGCAATAGTTTGCTGGAGTGTATGTGTAAATGCATAAGAAGGGATGAATAAAGGAGGGATGACTTCCCTGTTATCGCTTTGCCAGTTCTGCCATCTACTGGCTGAGGTTGTTATAACAATGGAATATTGGATCTTTTTGATGTTCAGGATGAATTTCCTCAGAGTGGTAAAGTTGAAGAAAAGTGCACAAATGTGTAAAGGGTAATTGTTCCTAGCATGACAGTATTTTTATTTCTGATGTTTTAGGCCATAGATCTGACATTTTCATCATTGTAAATGTATTATTTAGCATTGGAATGGTTGCATGTTGTTTTGTTGGTTTTCCTTAAGCTGTTAATTATGTCAATTAATGATGACATACAGGTAACCAGGAAAGCGTTCATGTACTGATAAAAAGCATGCTATGTACTATTTAAACGTCATTTTGTGAGGCCTCTTCAGAATACCCTCAACAGTAGATTGAAAAATTTTTAAAGCAATCCGCATTTCTTTTGTGAATCCCCTTAAAATGTGATCTCTTGCTTTTTTGTTCTTGACAGGTTCAATAAAATTCAGAATACAAAGAACACCATGAGGAAGGACGGCATCAGCTCGCTGACATATCGCCTGGTCTCTATTAAAAAGTACCCGCTGTACACCAACATCTCAGTGGAGATTGGTAAACCACCCCCCAGACCACTCAGAGGATAGACCACGGCCAGGTCCACACACACACACACACACACACACACACACACACACACACACACACACACACGCGCACACACACACATATAGATACATACATATACCGGCCATGGCTGTGTGCCTCTGTGTGCAGCACTGAAATGCTGAACAGGTTAGTTCTCAGGAATACACTGAACTTGTTGTGGATTTAAAAACCATGAATCCTCTTCATTTCAGAGCTCGGACAAGCCATAGCGATATGAACGATGCTCTTATCGACCTTTCCGGTCAAACCTGGATGACTCAAATAAAACTTTATTTCTGGGCACAATCTCAAAGGAGAACCCTGTTCACTTGATGTACATCGGTCAGAACGTTTGAGAATCGAATGTCTCTTTTCTACCTGCAGCTGCTGCAGCGTCTAACTCTTTCTCTCATCATATCTGCGAAGCTGGAGATGATAAAGACACTTAATCTGTGCTTGACAAAGCATCTGAAGCATCTTCTCTATCGTTTTTTTTTTTTTCTGTTCTTTCTTATTTTGTATTTCTACTTCTACTTCCTGCTCTGTGACTTCAACCATGGAAGCACTGATTACGCTGAAAGCTTAAGAATTTCAGCGAACGGATTTGCATAGAGGGTGCACAGGCGCCTCGGCAACCTTTTATTTGCCCTGACTGGAGCCCTGCCTTTTGAATTGAGTAGAAAGGGATTCTTGGAACTCTCACTTGGAGACCATGGGAATTCTGGAAAATGTGTACATGGTCACCACCATCATATTCTTTAGAAGCTATGTGGAGTTTCTTTTTTTATTGATTGCTAATTTTTGCATAAAGTAGGTATTTCTTTTTTTTCAACTTTATGCACCTTAATATTAATTACTTTGTGTGTGTGAAAGAGAGAGAGAGAGAGAGAGAGAGAGAGAGAGGTCATGCTCAGAGAACACCACAGTGAACTATTCTTTAACACTGGAATGATTATTTTGCAATCATGCTTTGTCCTCACGCTTCTTTTTCTTTTTTCTTTTCTATTTTTTTTTACTTACCCTTTGATTGTTTTCATTTTCTGCCTATGCACACCATACTGATGCCTTCAGACGTCTTAGGAGGTGCTCGTGTGTTCTACTTTAGAGGTCTGTGTTAAGTTTAATCCAGCCACCCAATTCTTTTCCTCTGTCATTCCTTTTCATTTCATTCCTTGCCTTCTGTTTGACTCCTAGTCGTTTAGTTTTAATGTGCCATGCTTTTCTTCCACATGTTTGCATCAGTGGTGAGTAGGGTTGTTTTTAACGTCCTACCTTTTAGGGAACACTTCTCTCAACCGCTAATTGCATCTCGGAAATGTACAAAGCTGCCCTGTTTTTGCATTTACAGCTTAAAAGTTTGGTAGAGAAACTTCTAGTTCAGCAAACTTTGTTGGCAGGGACAGTATATTCAAGCAGGTTATTATGCTTTTATATTTATAATATACTACAACAGCGTTGTGGGATGTTCGAATGGTCAAAAGGTAGAGGCGCAAGCTACAAGACAAATCATAGGATAATATGTACACAGGTTCATGCAGGAGTGCACAAATATTCTGTTATTGCTAAAATGGTAATGCTTTGTATATGGTGACAGTGATGTATCATTGCTGAAAGGAGACTTTAGTGTTAGCTTTCGTAAGCTAGTAGTTCAAATATTTAGAAGAAATTAGCTCGGAGAGCACTGTGGCAAAAAAAAGGTAGAAAGGAAGGAAAGCTAGTGAGGGACCAACGGTTATAGCTGCCATAACATAAGTGATAACAGACTTTTGCACGCATTTCCAAAAGTTTTAAACATAACTACAAATACATGTATTGGTACGACTGTTGTTCTTTAATAAATCAACAAGTTCAGCTTGCTCTCGTTTAAGAGGAACAAAAAGCATACTTCAGGACGTGCTGAATATAGTCTTTGCATAACACCTCACAAATGTTTTTCTCACTTACGACACATCATGTCCTGGTTTTATTCCATAATTATTATAATATATTATATTTCTAATACTATACTTATGATTATACAAAAAAAACTGTATACAGTAATACCAAAGCATATCAACCATTTTGCTTGTCGACCGTGGTGCACATGTAGCTAATACCCCACATGCAAAACCTGTTATATAGTGCAGAATCCTACACGTGACACAAAATCATTATAGTATATTAAAAGTAACCATTATATCAGCAGTAATGGCCACAATGGCATTGTAGTCACCTGGGACTTTTTAACATATATTCCAAAGTAAGATTATTTCCTTTCTGGTTCTTCTTGATGATGTATCTGAACAGAAAGAACAAGAGTGGTACATTGAGCACGTCATCTTTTAAATTTTATTTCCCACAGCAGATATGTGTGAGTTTTATGAGATGTGAAGGGCGTATTTTTTTCCTCTCCTCTTCCCTTTATCGAGTCTGGCTTATGAACCGCAGTATACTGCAGCAGCCTTGTTCTTTTCTTTGTGTCGTTCTTTCTATTTTCTGTTGTTTTGTTTGAATTGCTGTGAATTTGTACATATACGACATACGAGGAAAATAACAAGCTCTGTTTGTGAGTTAGAATAGTGCTGTTGAATTGAATCTACAGTGTAGATGTGAAGGTGCACTTTTTTTTTTTTTTGTCAGTCCCAAGAAGGAGAAACATGTTGTTGGAACATAATCATACTGGTTTCTGAATGGAAACCAGTTTTTTGTAATCATCTACCTACATATCGTCGCTGCTATATCATGACGCTAGTCAGGAAGTCGTCTCGTTCCGTGTTTTGCACAATACAAGAAAGAAAGATGATTGGTCCTTATCAGTGACTATACATACTACAGAACTACTGCATACTGTAGGATCAGCTTAAGCACATTCCGGTATGATAACATTACTGTCGGGAGATTTTCTGCTGTATATCCTCCCTAAAGAAATAGCGCACTGTGTGTAGCTCTCTTTTGATGTTTATGCTCCCTTATGCTCCTCTTTCCTCTCCTCCCCTCTGTTCTCCTCATCCATTCCATTCCTTCATCCTTGTCAAGAAAAAGTAAAAAGTGAAATATATGAGAAAAGGGCAGGGGGCGCTCTGACTTATCACACGTGAAATAAACTTTGGCCTTCAAGCTTGGAGTGGCTTTTTGAAAACCTACTGAATCTACCTTTTCTTTTCTTTTTTTTTTTTTTGGTACATTGAATGTCAACATTTGGTTCTATGTAGAATGCATTATGTCATAACAAACATACTTTTTGTATACAATAAAATAAAGAAGAGCTGTTGCTTGGAAACCTGCGTCTTAATTGTCATACTCTTGTTTGCTGTGGATAAGAGAGTGTGTGTGTGCACGTGTGAGACATCTACAGGGCCTCAGACTGTCACGGTGTTGACAGTATCTCACATTAAGAGGACTTGCTAAACCAATAAGCAGTTATCTTAGAACTTCTCGAAGCACGAGCCGAAGCATGAAAGTACACAGTTTCATATTCGCACCATGTGATCAAGATGAATCCAACATATTTTCGACATCACACCCCATTAACACGCTCTACACCCTGTTAACACATTAGCGACAAAGGTGCGTCTATATACGATGAGCAGTTGTGACATCCCATAATATGCATCACAACAGGCTATTGTACCAGTCAGTACAACAATGCTGTACAGTACACGGTGGATTCTCAAACATTTTGTTGCCAGGGGTTTTAGAAATAAACTGTAAAAATAAACTTCACAGACACTATTCACAGTCAATATTCAGTAGATTTATTTTATGAACGTAATTCTTGAAATATTAGTTCCGGTATTTCACATTTCTGTTTTTTGGAGTGAAATTTTCTGTATTGGAGTTAAAGAGCATTTAATTTTAGAACATGTATGAAATGGTGTAGTAAACAAAAAAGTGTTAAACAACCCAAAATAGGTTTTATATTTTAGATTGTCCTAATAGTTACACTTCAGTTGTCTTGGGCAGAGAAAAGAGTGAGTACAGTAGCACCAATAATGCTACAACTAATGTACAAATCCATATTATGGCAAAAAACAGAAGTAAAGAAAAAAAGACAGTCAATCATTACTTTAATAAATAAAGGTCAGTCAATTTGAAAAATCTCAAGAACTTTAAATGTATCCCATGTGCAGTCATCGAATGCCAAGAGCTACCAATGCTGCAAAATATATACGTTTAATAGATTCACTAACCTCAAAAACCAGCCGATTTTCATAAATTTTTAACATCCACTGTTCAGAGTAGACTGTAAGTCAGAGGTTCATTGTCGATTTGCGGTAAAGAAATCATTACTTTGGAAGAACAGCAAGCAGAAGAGACATTCTTTGAGCCAAGAAACACAAGGATCTAATGAATATTAATTAACTAATCCTTTACATAATAAACAGCAAGTTTGGACACACCTTCTCATTTAATACTTATTATTATTGTTTTCAATATTGTATATTAATAGCGGAGACATTCAAACTTCCTAGACAAATATCTCCTCCATAAATTAGAGGTGTGTTGGGGTCATTGTCCTGTTTAAAAAAAAAAAGAATGACGGTCCAACTAAGTGCAAGCCGAATGGGATGTCACTCGAAATCCTTTGATAGGCATGCTGGATAGATGTGCCCTCAACAGTTTTACCAGCAAATCTTCCCCACACGATCGTACCTCCTCCCCCATGCGTCACAGTGGGATCCACACATTCAGGAACCGTCTGTTCAAACTCTGTAAGTCTAACGAAGACACGTCAGACAGAAGCAAAATTTTTAATTTGGATTCATCAGGCCAAAGGTTTCCACTAATGTCCGTTCTTTGTGGTTTCTTTGCTGCCAAATCGTGTATAATGTGTACAGGGTGCAATGTAAACATACAAAATCCTGCAGACTTTGATTAGTTTTATGATGTTATTCATATTTGTTTGGGGGTGTATGTGTAATGTGTGTATGCAAAGTATTCAGAAGTAGTCTGTGTTGTGTGCGTGTAGGAAATATAAAGTAGTGCTTCATGCATTTTTCAAGTATCTACTTTATCACTCATCATTTTGAGAAACTGAATTTTTCAACATAGTGGGGGGGGGCATTACTCACTACTTTGAAGTGAATACATACTGTAAATTGCATTAAATTTGCATTAAATGAGAAGCTGTCAGGAGTTCACAAGTGTAACAGCACAATTCTGGCAAGAGTTTGAGTGAAGTGAGGGTTCGTTCACTGTGTGTAATTATAGAAAACTCTCTTTTCATTAAAGTTGAGTTCTCATAGATCAGGTTTACTTGTGATACTTGGGTACAGTACATTCAAAAGTAAGTATTTTTACGGAAGCAGAAATGTGAATGAGGATACTTTTACTGGAGTAATTATTAATCAGGAAATTTGAATATAAGTAACAGAAGCAGGGTAGGTTGTCCACCAATTAGTTCCTTCACAGTGCCATATTACTGTATAAGTACTGTACTGATATAAATGCATAGTTACCAAAGCTAAAGAGTTGATCATTTGATTGGTACTGTAGATTTACACAATAATGGACAGGGAATTTGTGTATTCTGTTGAATATGAACATTTTAAGAAACAGTTACATTTTTAGCTAGTTGAAGTAGCTATTCGGAAATTCCCAAATGTCTGCTGTGTGTGTTGTTAAATGTTATGCTAGCTACAACTTTGATGTTTAGTGGAAAATACTTTTTTAAAAATGCAGATTTCTCAAGATATTAGTCTGAGATTATACATGTAAACGTGTTAATTTCATTCTCACGGGACTCAAGACATGCCTTCTGACATTTCCCGTAACTGCAGGCTGTAATTTAAAATTCGGCATCGATGGGGTAATATTTTTACCATTGAAAGAGCACACCATCTGCCGGTTTAATTTACATCCATTATTAGAATTATAAAGGTCAGATGCTTATGGCTGCAGGCTTAATAGAGTTATAATAAACAATCGGGGAAAACTTCGATTTCCTTTAAAGACAAATTTTCCTTCAGCAATTTTACAATTTTTTGCAGATTTCCACATTTTAAATCAAGACTTAATATAAGGAAAGAATGACAAAAGAAAATAAAACATTCTGATAATCAAGACAAGACATCATTTGCTCAAAATAGTTTATTTATTTTTGTGAACCTCTGTTTAGCTCAGTATTAGGATAGACCATACCAAACCAATGCTGAGTTACATTATCTTATTTAAAAAAAAAAAAAAAAAAAGCATATATTTATTAAAGAAATAATATAATAAATGAGATTTTAAAAAATTCTAATAAAAATGATAACTTTATTAGTTGCTTCCATGCCTGCATAGGATTTTTCTTTTTCCAGGAACCACATGCTTGAAACCATTTTTTAGATTATACTCAAGTGATAATGTATTCTATAAGTGAATAATAAATGTTATTGTTATATAAACAAAAATATGTGCATCAGCTCTGTTGAAAATAAATAAATAAAAGCCGTTTATCGATTGGCTCATAGTTAAAGGCACAGGTTGAATCATGTTCGGAATAATTTTTAGTTTCTTGAATATTGCTCTGATTTTTTTTTTTCCCTGTAAATATATAAAAAATGTATTTGTATGTAACCATTAACAGGCATAAAACATCACCTGATGTGATGCAGGAAATACAGGACAGTATACTGTATAATACAAACCAATAACAGTTCTAGCTTTATATACGGTATATATGCATTGTTTAAAGTATTGTACAGATCTGTACCTGAGTCTAAACAATATTCCAAAAAAATAAGACTTATTTTACATTTATAGCACCCAATACATACATCTTACATCTAATAGTTACTAAACAATGTGTAAAACCTACAGAAGGCCAGAAATTATTTTTTATATATTTACTAACTAATCAACAACAAATACTGTGCAACAAAGCTATTCCTGTTGGTTTTGTATTTGCATGTATAGTCGTTTAAATAGGCCCTCAATGCAGCCTACATACTAGGGCTTAATTTGAGAACATCATGTAGAAGGCCAATGTGACATTCAGCCATGTCATTTAACATCTAACCTCAAACCTGGGCACGTTACTAAAGACAGACTTCAGTATGTAATTGTACAAGAAGATACAATCAGCTACAGGGGTACAAGCTGTCTTCAGCTTGCTCTGCAGGCCCTTCTGTGCTTCATGTTCTGCTTCTGGAGAGTGTAAGAGTTTTAGTTTTGCCCCTCGCTGACTGTGCAGTTGCGAAGGCGGGTGCATGTGGCCACTCGGTTGCCCTCCCAATAGCCAGCATCCTGTCCGTCATGGCATCGGCATTTGGTGCAGGAATCCACCCACACTGAATCGCCTCCGGGGATTATCTGTGTCCGAGATTCGTCCACGTAGCAATTGGGGCCTAAAAGAAATTACACACACTAAGTGGACTGGAAATGACATTAGCATGCCGAATATTATGCCAAGGGTTATGATAATATAGCATGATGTACAAATCTAAACGTTTGCTCGATTCTTATTCTGAGGAACAGTAATGTAGGCGCCTTACAATCAACAATTAAAAGTATTCGCCACTTCCAATAAATAAAATTAACCACACCAAACTTGGTAAAAGATGGTCAAATGGATTTTATATTTCTGGGTCTCTCTCTTTTAGAGTTGCTTTTCCTGTGTTCCTGTAGGTTTCATCAGACTTTTCTGGTTTCCTCCCACCTCCCAAAACATGGATCCCAGACTCATGCCCAGTGTTCCCCAAATAGTCTCCGGATCACCACAAGCCAGAGTAGAATAAAGTGCTCACTGAAAGAGTGAATGCCTGTATTTTATTAAGAATAATACGTGATGAAGATTATTAACACAAAATGATCAGCATCCCCACAAATAGTAACTAATACGACTAGAGAGAATCACAGCATCAAGCCTCTGCCTGTAAACCCAGTTAAAACTGCAGGCTTTAAATCTGTAGGAGGGTCAGTACACTTAAGCATCCTGGAATGCTTCAAAATCTTCGGTTATTTTTAACCATTTTAAAGTGTGGTATTATATATACAGTAAATGGACTGAACATATTTTTCCCATATCTTTTACTTGAACTGTGTACAAGCTGATATACAATGCAAACCTGGATTAATTTCAGGGGGAAATTCCATTTTTTGTCAATAAGACTAGAAACTGGCACAGTCATGTTCCTGCTTGAGTATTACACTAGGGTTAATACATTGCCAAGAGAAACGAATTGCAGATAAAAGCTGGATGTATCATTGCCTGGGGTGTCCTAAGTTCAGAATAGTAGGATTATTAATGCGTTTTGAAGTCGGTGCTTGAATAAAGGGTGTTCTCCCCTAAATCGGGTCTATCTACACTGTTTAAAGCAGCTTACCATCTTTGCAGTCTGGGCAGCACTTCCCACTTTGAAACACCGGGTTCACACATGCAGGGGGGGCACAGTCCGCCACTAGGCACCTGGCGATGCCATCGTTGTCACAGGTGCACTGTTCACTTCGGATGGCTGTAAAAATATTCACATGCGTTTGTTGTTGTCAGTAATACCTAATCTCGGCTCTTGAAATATAACCTAGAACGCATAATTTATCATAGAGAAAATCCTTTTCCCCCCAGCTGACAATGTGTAAAGCTCTTAGACCTAAAATTCACAGGGTTAACCTTTAATTTGACATTTTTACACAATGTCCTCCTAGTCAAACGCATACAATATAATATAGTCCTCGCCTCCAGGATAAAGAAATCACAGGGCAGCACAGCCACCTGCTGTTTAAACTGCGACAGCATGCCACCTACAGTTCCAAAATTGGTCCAAAAAAAAAAAAAAGAGACATCAGCTGCAAAAAAAGCACCCACCTGCAAACCTGTCACAGTGCTTTGATCACCCCCTTAGGATTCTTCCATTCCCTATAATAATTTTAATAACTATAATAACTAAATGAGCAAGATATCTAGAGCTGATCTGTACCATATGCATCCAATGCTGCAGCTCCTTTATTTAATTTATTATTCTGTTTTTATTTCTCAATGGAGAAGTCCTATTTTACTATAGAGTTTTTATTATAGATAAAAGAAGGCGGTAGAACTCAGGGACACCTTTAATAAAATGTAATTAAAATTACAATCTTCTTCTTCTTCGTCTTCTTTCGGCTTCTCCTATTAGGGGTCGCCACAGCGGCTCATCCGTCTCCAGTTATTAAAAATGCAATAACGAAATAAAAATGTCGTCACACAACATTTAAAACATTTCGAGAGGTATAATGTGCCATTCTAATGCAGACCATCCGATGAAACATTTTCAAACAGTACAACCTTTAAACGTTTGTAGATTCTTTAGAAAATGCTTTATGAACACGACAAAATAATATGGGGAAGTTATGCCAATACTATAGTCGACGTCATATTCCTATTGAAGGAATAGTGAAATGTGGTTGTATGAAGTATATATATACCTGCAGTAGTCAGCACTCAGCACTCTCCCTGTTTGGAGAAGCAAAGAGATACACTGCTGAGAACAGGGACAGCAACACAACAACAAAACACACATCTTATCCTCTTCAAAGAAGTCTCGTTTGATGCTGAGTTGTTGTTTCTGTGCTCAGCAGTGGATCTCTCTGGTTTTGTCCCTGCACTGTGCTTTGCTTATGCAAACTGGAAGAATGCTGTGAGCTGTCTAGTATGGGAAATACACTGACTATGCATACAAATCTCATACAACCCCACTTCAGTATTACTGTAATATGAATATTACATTGACTATAGTTAAAAGCGTACCTTTACTATTTTTTAAGTACTTTTTTCTTTTTCTCTTCTTCTTTCCCAAGAACACTGCTGTATGTCTCTGCCATCTCCATCTTTCTTGCAATTTAAATGCAGTCGTTTCCAGGAAATGAATTTTTTTCCAAGCACTCCCTAAGTTTGTATAACACTTCAAACAAAACATATACTTAAGTGAAAAGAAAATTACAGATTTTAAAAACCACTTTAAAAATTTGAACTACACATAAATATATACACACAATAAATAACACAATAATGTAATTTTTAAAAACTTCTTTACTGCCTATAGGTTTATTTATAAAACATTAAATCAGAGGTTCCACATTTCCAGGCTTGGAGTTTTGGTTACCTAAAAATAGTTGATTAAGTACATCCCAAACTAGGATCAATAGGTGGTTCCGAGTGATGTCAGGTTTGGAGTTGAGGAATCATGGGCTGACCCGAGTAGTTTTTCACAGACAAAATATGCATTGATGTTTCAGAATTAGCTATTATATTCATTGTACCCATTATTGTACAACCTGCAAATCAATAACTTTATAATAGCAGTTGCTAACAAACAATATGCCAATATATTTTACCCTACAGGTCAATATACGCTAAATATACACTTTTTTTTTACACCTTATTCTTGCACCTATTTAATCAGTCAATCAAGTGGCAGATTACTTGGGTCAATTCATAAAGTCAGACAAAAGTAATCCAGAAACTATTGATCTCCTGGGATTTTTATGTAAACACAAACACAGCGGTGTCTAGAATTGATACAAAATGGTCCAAAAAACATCCATTAAACAGCAGGTCTGTGGGCAGAAAGCACTTATTAGTGGAAGATGTAAAAAAAAAAAAAAGAACAGTCAGATTGGTTCAATCTAAAAAGAAGTTTGTGATAAAACAAATAACCACTCTATAACTGCGGTGAGCAGACAAACAATTCAGAATGCACACCATGGATGGGCTACAGAAGCACAAGACTGCATCAAGTTACACTCGCCAGCCCAGTACAGGACTCTGAGAATGCAGTGGGTACAGGATCACCAAAACATACATAGCTGAAGCCTGGAAAAACCGTGTTTGGTTTTTTCCCGCCTTAAACTGTGTCCATTGTAAGTCTAGTGGAGAATCCATTATTTCATAACCTTATTGGTGCACTTATATAGAAAGTAAGAAAGTAGAGACGTTAAGAATTTGTAGATAAATATAAAAGAAAAACGTTTTATTTTACTAGGGATGTAACTAACGATTGTTTTGATAATCGATTCATAGGACGATTTATTATTATTATTATTATTAATTGGATAAATTAGATGTTTTGCTTATTATAACTATTTGAAAATCTAATTCAGGGTATTTATGTATAGAAGTGTACTTTAGAAATGCAAAAGCCACATATTGAGTTTAACTATCGTTAACATCGATATTTTAAAGCTGATAGTGGCTGCTTTTTTGAGGAGCGAATGGGGGATTTCTCCTTTGAACAAATTCACTCATGCAGGTGTTGCTTCCTCCTGTAAAAATGTTTTCATAAAAAACAGAATTTAAATATTCAAGGTGAAGCAAATTTGTTTAAATCAACATTTGTATTCTTTTTAATGATAATTAAAGATGGCAAGTTGACAACCATGCTTAAAAAACCCCAATATAAAATATAATAAAACATTGTTTTGACAATTTTTGTTTAAACAAAAACAGACATTTTGTTCAGTTGTAAAGATATAAGCATCGAGAATATATAATGAATTACATTTTGCATAATAATGATACGATAGATGCATAAATATACAAATATTGAAAACAAGCATGTGAACGTAGTTCAGCGTATTTCAAAGTAGAACAGAACCGAAAAACTCAGCAGGGTTCATTCGAAAAGCATTCGCTAAAAACCACAACAGTGACTAAAAATGTGATCATTTACTCTGTGATTGTTTCCTCTCCATCAATCACACAAGTGTGTTTACTTTTCGTGTGCTTGTGCATCACTGTAGTACTTCCATCCCACACAAGCTCCACTTTCCAATAATTTGCAGGTTACAGTCTTCTTTATTGTGTTTAATATAAAATGCTGCCATGCCTTGGATGACTTGGGACACACACTTTTTCCTGCTGCAGATTAACCTGTACTTTAGCAACTTCAGCAGCCCAACTAATCGATAATGGCATTCGTTGAATTTCATTATTGATTATTATCGATTTCATCAATTAGTTGTTGCAGCCCTATATGTAACAAATAAACGCTCAAGTATTTGAATTTTTAGGTTAGTCCTATTGTATCCAATTATTAAAAAAAAAAATACTCAGCTTGAGTCATAATGCATATCAAATGTCTCATGTCATCAGAAGATCTCTGTGGTCGAGTCCCTTGTCACCGTTTTCCTTTACAGAAGACAGTGGACCTGCATGTCCAGAGTCAGGTACTGGCAATTTTCTTGTTCAGAGACATCTATTTCATCTTGTAACTATATTGCCACGTGTTTCTATTGTGCAGGATCATATTTAGACCTTCAAACTCTAATAAATAATAGTCTAATAAACCAAAGTGGTTATGGCCTGCAGAAGTACATACACTGTAAATTGCTGTACGAAATAACTCTTGATCAGTCGTCACCAATCCTCCTTATACCAAACAGAATTCATTATAAAACCAGATCTACCCATTACCCTGTCCAATGTCCTCTGAAAGTGATTAATTGTATGCAGTGCACTACACTATGTCTCAGTATGTGCAAGAAGGTAAATATTCAGGTGATGATGTAGTGGTCACTGATATCTGAATACACTTCTGTTATTTTTAATATACTAAGGAATATTGACTTGCCTTGACTTTTACCAGCTAGCTTGATATTATCAGTGGTACAGAGGGGGCTTTTCTCACCTTAGGCTTCTGGGAACCATCATAAAGACTGACAGATTGTTTATGAGCCACATGATCTTCATGCTCAGGAACTGAACTATGCTGCATTCAAAGGATGCAGAGATCAAATATGTAGGTGAAGCAATCATTTCTGTATGAAGGCTGAATTACCAGTGGAAGTACCATTCAGAGATCTACTGTACATGGGACAACCACATGGTGGCAGTGAACTTTCCAAAAGAAATATTAACTTGGCTGGCTTTGTGCCCAGATTTCTTGAAGCAGATTGAACCGATTTACTAGGTTACTTTGTTTTGGAACCAGTGGTCTACACTACAGTTGGCCTGAGTAAGTGCAGATAACATTTAACATATGTTGAGATGAGTCCAGAAGATAAAATACTTGCGTTTCAAAGCCATTTTCAGTTGTGTAACCTCTGTAAGTATTTGTAAAGAAGGCTGTGAACACTGATTGAACAAGAATAATAAATCAGGTGAAAAATGCTTATGTTCATACCACAAGCTACTAATATATAAATATTGTATTGCCAAAATAAAAAGAGAAAAAGGAATGAGTAAAAATATAAAACAGACTCATAGAGCCATATCTTACACAGTATCTATCTATCTATCTATCTATCTATCTATCTATCTATCTATCTATCTATCTATCTATCTATCTATCTATCTATCTATCCATCCGTCAACAATCCATCTATCCTACCTACTGACCTACATACCTTCCCCATCCATCCCATACATCCTTCTATCCTTCCTGTCGACCTACCTAGCCGTCTATCCATCCTTTCATCCATCAACCATCCATTTATCCTACCTAACAATCTACCTACCTACATTTCACATCCATCAATCCATCCATCCATCAATCCTTGCTACCTACTTACCTACCTACCTACCCATTCATCCATTTTCCGTCCTTCTATCTGTCAACCATCCATCCAAACAACTACCTTCTCCATCTATCCATCCATCCATCTGTCAACAATCCATCCATCCTACCTACTAAACTACCTACCTTCTCCATCCATCCCATCCATCTATCTATCCTTCCTGTCGACCTACTTATCCATCCTTTCATCCATCCTTTCATCCATCCATCCATCCATCCTTGCTACCTATTTACCTACCTACCTACCTACCTACCTACCCATCCATCCAAACACCCATCCAAACACTACCTTCTCCATCTTTTCATCCATCCATCCATCCACCCTAAAGGAAGGGGTGTTTGGAAGCGCTCACCTGGAACTTCTGCCCGAGGTCGTACACCTCACCGCGGTACTCACAGCCGATCCTCTCGCAGCGCGCGCAGCAGTCGCTCGGGTAGCGGCTCACGTGGATGCAGGCGGGGGCAGCGCGGTGCACTCGGTGCGCGCGCACGCCGCTCCTCGGCTGTGCACTCGCACTGCGTGCAGTGTTCCGAGTCCAAGAAGTACCACTCACCCACGTAGTACACCGAGCCGTTCGCCTCGCATGTGCCCTCCTGCCCCGCCACTGAGAAGCTGAAGACGCTGCGCACGCAGAGCAGAAAAGCGCCCACTCCGAGCCACGGTCAGCCGCCCCATCGCCGCCATGGCCCCTGGCTTATTATTATAGAGGGGTAAATAAATATATAAATATATTAATTAATAAATGGTAGCAATAATTGGCTGTAGTTTTGCGATTAAAAAAAAGTTAGAAAGTTAGAAACGGGCGCTGTTGCATTGTAGGCTGGTTCCACATTCGAGCGCGCGCTCTGACGGACTCGGGAGGCACGAGAAACTTTGCACGCCTCTCGGATTTGGTTACGGTGCGCACGTGACAGCGGAATATTAACGGTGCTGTACTGTAGTGCGCCGCTCAATATTCATTACATCGGCATATACAGTATGCACGTTATTGTGCGCATGCGTGCGGAGATGCGGGTCAAAAATGTAGCCATTAAAATCCTATTTTTTTATTTTTTATTTTTGGACCAAGAAGCAGTTGCACGCAAGACACATTTTTCACGGATTTTTTTTATATATAACGTGCATATTTTATTATTATACATCCTATATGAGTATATATATATTTTTTAGATGTACATGTTGAATTATTCATTTTAATGGTTGCATATGGACTCAACTCACCAGAATGGAGAACCAGTGCGAGCTTCATTTAATGATACATAGAAAATTAAAAACAAAAGAAAATGCGACTGAAATTGCTGATGGACTCGGGAATGGTCATATTTTATAAACTAAAAACAACCAAATAAAAATACCTCCTAACATTATGTGAGTGGAATCACAAAAAAAGTGCCAAACTCTTCAGTGCATTAATAACATGCATTTATTTCATGGCATTGATGCAACAATTTGTGTTTACTTTCCTTTTGGAGTGAGAAAATATGTGTGTGTGTGCTTTCCCATGCAATTTCACTGTTCTCGTTTGCAGCTCTGTAATCTCGCGAGACCTTGTGCCTAGCAACGCAATGTATACATGGATACAGGAAGAGGCAAGAGAATAAGGTAAGAATCCAACTAAAGCACGAATTAATAATAATTGTGTAGCTGCAAATGTTTGGAAAGGGTTTGAACCAGATGTTTGAACATTTTCACATGCTCATGTTGTATCTGATTCTATAAATAAGCTTATTTACTGACATCTACAACTGTATTTAATTATAGGCTAGCTCATACTACAGTGGGACCACAATGGTGTTAAATGAATGATGCAGGTGGTTTAATGGAACCTGTTGAGCGTGAACAGTGTGTGTGGAGCCTGATAAAGGAGTGTGTGCCTGACTCTGAGATTCCTGAGATAAGGGCTATACTTGGGGATGCACTCATCGACATGTACACAGAAATCTACTCTGAGGTAAGCCAAACTGTAATTTACACAGTCACCAAAAATAATGATACAAAAAAAAAAAAAAAACCTGCTTTCACAAAAGTGCCAAAATGTGTTTTGGCATGGTTTGAAGTGGGTCAAGCGAGACAAAATACTACTTTTCCTGTGTTGGAACTATTCATTATTTCTGTCATAATAACATTTGTGGTTAAGACACAAGTCTACTCAGACTGCCAGCTTCATGCCTACTTATCACTTCATTAAGTTTGTGGTGAATGCACATTTTTTTCTAAGGCAAAACCCCCAAAATACTGGAGCTTTAATAGTCATAACTGTCCGTATTCATTTAAACAATACTCCAAACTACTTCTAGAAAGGGAGGAAGTAAAACCAGGTGATGAGAAGATGCTTTGCATGTCAGTTTAAGGTAATTTAAAGCTCCCAGAGGTGCTCCGTCACACATGGCTCAAATATGCGGAATGCATTCACGTACATGACATGGATTCATTTTGCAGGCAAGTGAGGCACAATCCAAGCATGTACTGTCTTCAAGTACTTATGGTTTAAAGGCTTTGCTCAAGAATCCTAGAGGAACTTCCTGTTAGCCCTGGTATTTAAAATCACAATGTTATACCTGCTAGCATAGATCATGCAAAATTGATTTCTCTCTTGCTTGCATTTAGCCGAGGATAAGAGCCTCATTAGTCCTCCTGTACACTAGATAATGACAGCATCGACCTCTAAAAGAGCATTCTCTTCAGGATCAATGTCCCATTACCATCGCATAATAATAATAATAATAATAGTAATAATAATAATAAATTATTATTATTTAAAAAACTGTCTTTATTAATATAAGAATTGGCATTTGTGTGTGCATGCGCTGAATATTGTTGGCTCACTCTAGGTGCAGATGTGGCAGCAGATGTGGCATGAGGTGCATGATGGGAAATCCCAGATGCCCCATTCCCCCCTTGCTGACCCTCCAGCTGTTAAAGAGCTGCTGCGTTCTGAGCTCCAGCTGCTGCTACTCAGTCTGAGACAGCAAGCAGCCACATTGGGCAGGTGAGGAGAAATTTTTACTTTTGGACCATTACATACACAATAACTATAAATAGCACAGGTGAAGTGCTGTGATGCTCCAAAAAGTAAAACCTTTTTCCTGTGTGTGTGTGTGTGTGTGTGGGCGGTGTGTGTGTTGGGGGGGGGCTATGTCTGTGTTGTTCTTATTAAGGTGATTTTTTGATCCTGATACACTATATGGACAAATGTTCTGAGTTGACTGACTTTTCCAGCCATATGTGGTTCATCTCTCAATTGTTACCACAGTGTTGGAGGCACACAATTTCTATAGGATGTCTCTGAAAGCAGTAGCATTAAACTTTCCCTTTACTTAAACTAGGAGACCCAAACCTGTTCTAGCATCACAATGTCTCTGTGCACAATGTAAGCTTCGTGAATATATATTTTACATATATTTTACATATATTTTACATCCTCACCCTACATCAGCACCTGATTTCACTAAAGCACTTGACAATGAGAGAAAGACTCCATTATGTCCATTATGAAAAGTGCTATAGAAATAAACTTGACTTGACTTGTGGCTAAATGAGCAAAAATCTCTACAAGCACACTCTATGGCTTAGTGAAACAACCTCAGAGAAGAATCGAGTTTATTATAACAGCAGATGGGTCAGGTATCCACAACCTTTTGTCCATAATATATGTCTTTTTTAATACACTGATATGAAATGTAATTTCCCGTTAAACAGGTGGCTAACCCAATGGTAGCACAAATGTATTATTGTAATTTTAATATTCTAGTGTTCATAAACGTATCTTTCACTACAGTATGGAGATCAGACTTTTTCTTATTAACCAGACTTCCAAATTTAGAATGACCTAAAGGACATAACGCACTTTGTGTTTCTGTTTGTGATATTAGTAAGATATACTGTAATATTGCAGCCATGAGTTGCTAAACTCAAGCTACACTAAGTAAATAATGCTTTTATTGCCTTTTTTTGTGCAAAAATATATAAAATAAGATAAGATAAGATATACCTTTATTTGTCCCACAGTGGTGTTACAGCAGCAAAGGAAAATAAATGCAGATATATAAAAGAATAGAGGCAGAATATAGTATACAGTATATACACAACACAATGCATAATAACACAAAAGAAGAAAATAAATAAATAAATATGGCTCTACTTATATGTGTACAATTCGTAGTATATTTTATTAAGTTTCTATCGAAGGTCTTCCTGTTTAGTGGGTGTGGGAGAGTATTGGCTTTTAATTTCATACAAATTTACTTAAAAGATTTACAATTGAAATTTATTAAATTTGTAATAAAACCATACCATTGGTCTGTTGGTGCTTGTACTAGAACCTTGAAAGTGCAATGATGTCCATAACTCCTAATCTAATTTGAACAAAGGGTGAATTTTAAAAAGGATATATATAAAAAAAAAAAAGGTTTTTTATTTGTGTGTCTATTAAATGGTTAAAATGGACTTGGCTTGACCAATTGGTCTGCATTAACCAGACTGATTCTTGTCTGGCCTCAGTAAACAGCCATGCATGAAATTTCAGGAAACAGGAACTAATACATCCTGCAGTTTAACAAAGAATCAATTTAGATCGGTTTCTGTGATAACAGCGGGAAGAAACGGGCTAAATTTCGTAAGGCCTTTCGTGTGAATGAATGCGTTCATCTTTGCACTAATCCAGCCTTCATTTCTCCTTTCAGCTTTCATTTGGCCTTTAGATTCACTCCCTTCCCATAAATAAATGTGCTGATAAATGTGCTGAGACTACACTGGTCTCTGAGGTATGGGAAAGGGTCAGGACCCCAATTTGTCAAGTACGGACAAAAGCTCTAAAAGAACAAGTGCTGCATTTTAAATCATGTATTTGTGGGAGCAGAGACTGAACTGAACCCAGTGTTTAAGTGTGAAGGCATCGCTGCTACTAATTGTTTTCACAAAGCATTTCTATAGCATTGTTCACTCCTTGTTTACTTAAGTCTTTTTGAATTATTGCGTTTTATGATAACATTTCAATTAGTTGCTCGGTTACAGGCATTATAGAGGATGCCATGTGGCAAAATAGCAGGCTTTTGGGTGGCCTCGCTTTTCAGTGCAACAATGCATCCGGATGACCGTTTAACTCTTTCTAAAAGAAGTTATTTACAGGTACTACTTGAACAGAACGAGTGATCGTGTCCAAGTAGTGAAACGATGGCGGAAAGAATGCTATGTCTGCCAAAGCACTTCCTTCCAAATAGCAGTTTTATGTGTTAGTCCTATAGAATTTTTTTTTTTTTTTAAGATGTTGATGTCAAACATCACTTGACTTTGCATGCATTGACAGTTAAGATTAGAGGCCTGGTTTCCCAGACATGACTAAAGCCTAATTGTAGATTAAAAGGCTTTTTAAATGCAGAATACCAACCGACTGTTATTTGGTCCATCCACGGTTTAATCCGCGTCCGGAAAAGCGTTCATTAAATCTTTGTTTGGTGCGCTACACCTTATTGTTGGGAGCAGGTGCACAGCAAACAGCGAGACACTTCATCAGGAGAGCACTTCGAATGTTTACAAGGAGTCTTAAAGCATAAATTTGTGATCTCTTTCGAGCTGTGTTGAAATAAATCGCCCCAAACGACATTAGCAGAAGCCGGCTATACGATGTCCTCACCGTTTCTCAGTCGTGTTTGTTTTGTTCGTCATGCTTCGTCTCTCTCTTTGCTTGTATAATTAAGTCTCACACTGTAAGTCAGTTGCTTTCAGATGGGGTGTTGATCTTTGCCCACTGGTTTTGCTCCAGGCTTGTGTTTTTTTTTCCCAGCACAGAACAGGAAACCTTTGACTCAGTGCCACTTTGGTGAGGACGGACTCACCTTTTAAACAGAGCCTGATTTACAGGAGTGGACTGACAGCATTTTTTCTCCCTCTTTCTCTCTTTGGGTTTCACCAGCTTCCCTCCCCTCTTGTGTGGTCAGCCTCCATACATTGTTTGTGTGATTTGTTATGGGTGAAGGCAACGGAGCTGCACCTGTCCCTTTCCACTGAATGCCCATTGATTAATCGCATTAACGTGGCCGTGTGAACTGCAACCGGCATAGGCCCTCAAAGCTCCCTAAATCTCCACAGTCAAGCAGAATAGCAAATGCAGCAAGCCTGGAAGGCTGCAAAAGCTGTGTTCATGCAGTATTTTATGTTTGAACGGAGGCAACATTTTCAGCCTAAAGGAAACAAATGAGGCATTAGGAATCCTCTCACTGGGAGCAGCTCTGTGCTAGTCCCCAATCTATTCTTGTGATCTGTGCACAATGTAGCCTCTGTTCTCCCCTTTCACCACAAACACACATAGTAAGGAGTATGATGATGCTGGCTATCATACTTGGATCCTCTTTTTGAAAAGAAAAAAAAAGGGTAAAATTATATATATATTTTTTACAGAATGTAAAAAAAGGATAGTGTCTTTTTTTTACTAAAAGCAAGTTTGATATAATACACAAACCCTACATGAGCATTTATTTGTGACAGAAGTTGTTTTTGGTTTTTTTCATAAGGTTGTGTAGTGACCTTGTACCAATGTGCCTTACACATAGTCTCAAAATAACCAAATGGAACAGTGTTTAAGCAGCACGCACTGCTAAGAAGTGCATAAGAGCATACATATGATACATCTCAATAGACAAACTTTGGGCGATTTCTGGATCGTGTGACTGTAAACATTGCACTGTCATAGGATACCACCTTTGCTACTAATCCGAGCAATTTCCATTCTGTCAGATCAGTGCATCTACAAATCACCCCATTTTCTATTCTGTCGCTGAAAACAGAGTTCCAAAATACTGTACCTCTGGATGAAACATCACCGGATGAACTGTGCATTGGGAGTTTAGAGATATGGTCTTCCATGGGCGAGCAGGTTGCACGCAAGCATATTTTCACTATGCACAGCTTGCGGGGCAACTCTATTGTAATATTTACGATTTTGGAATGGGATGTCCAAAAGCTCATGTAGGTGAAATAGTCCGGTGTGGATATAATGCCATTTATTGTCAGAATCAGCATCAGAATCATCTTTACTGCCAAGTATCATGGGTTGCATGTAAAACGGAATTTGCATGGTGTGCTGTTGCTATAAAAATATAAAAAAACTCTTCAAGAACTAGAAAAAATAAATACAGATAAAGATATTACTATACCGTTTGTGCAGGGTATGTAAAGTGAGGCATTGCAAATAATAATAAAAGTGAGAGTGCAATGATCTTTTTTTTTTTTAATATAAGTCCAAGGTGCAGGGTTGCAATATACTGTAGTAGCCCTTGTTGATTGTGTTAATGTAATACATGTGAAATGAACAGTGTGGGATTTACATTACTTTAACGTTAATGGATGCAGGTCAGGAATGATGGTGGGTCCTTTTTATTACTGATGAGGTCGGTTGCAGATGGGGAAAAAATATTTTTGTGGCGTGAGTTTTTGGTTCTGATGGTCAGCAGCCTCCTGTCAGAGGAGAGTGATTTAAAAGTGATTCAAAATTGTAATTGTCATGACAAAGCCATGGTATTAAATACACTATATGAACAAGACTATTGAGACACTTGACTTTTCCAGCCATCTGTGGTTTTTCCCGAAAAAGATGGCTTAAAATGGTCGCAATAAATTTTCCCCTCACTTGCACTAGGAGACCGAAGTCTGTTTGAGCATGACAGTGCCTCTGTTCCAATGCTCCATGAGAATATGGTTTCCATTGGTTGAAGTGAAGATGTTGAGTGGCCAGCTACACAGATTTGACCTCAACCATCTTGAACACCTTTGGGATAAATTGGAATGCACCCCGACCCTCCTCACCCTACATTAGTAACTGACTTGACTTGTAGCTAAATGAGCACAAATCTACAGAATCACACTGTACAATCAAGTGGAACATCTTCTCAGAAGATAGATTTTTTTGTCCATAGTATAGACCCCATTTGGGTAATAAAGATATTTTTCTACATAACTGTTTTAATTATTTTAGCTTAATTTAACAAATGTATTAATTCCATTCTTTATTATAATCAAAATTGTCTGCTTTTAAGAGAAATTCTTGAAGCAAACACGAAAAAAATACATATCGCTGGACAGACATCGATTATGCTCATGTGCGAAGAAACAACGCACTTAATATATATATTAAGTGCATATAATATATATATGCATATATAACAATGCATATCATATATATATACCCCCTGGCATTGTTTTGTATGTTTTCAAGTTTAATAATAAAAAAATTTAAATATGCGCTTAAAGTGGGAGGCGGAGACTAATCTAACTTGCGATCCGCCACTAAATATGTTCTTGAAAGAACTCAGATTTAAGATATGTTCTGCACATTAAAAGGATTGAATGAACCGAAAGCCCTGTACTAAAAAGTTTGATGTGAAAACATGTGCCATTATAATCCTAATATAGTATATAAGTGCTGTTTTTTTAATCTATATTGATCACTTTCATGCAACAACGAGTTGCAAATCAGTGGTCTTGACTTTTTAAAGTATATTTGTTAAGAGAGTATCATAACAGGTCTGTGTAACTGAAAAAAAAAAACTGACGTATTTAGTAGACGTCATGTATCGGAATTAATTGTCATAATTTTTTAAGGAAATGTCATCAATAGCTTTATAGGCATATATTTGCTAAGAAGCAGTGTAAAACACAAACACTCAGTATACAGTGGGTTCTGTATCTAATTCTCAGTGGGTACTCTAATGCCTCACACATGCCTGTTCAAACTTGTCTTTTAGACCGGCGGGGTTTATTTCAATGCTGCAGAATTGGCTAGAGATAATAAGATGCACTCCTGCAGCCTTGTTCCAAATCCCCCGACTCAGTCTCTGTTTTCCCTCTCTCTGTCTCTCTTTCTCACTGGAACTCAGACAAGAAGAAAAAATGGAAAGGATCCTCTTTATCTTTTTCTTCTTGCCTGTGAGTCAGTTCTGCATGGGGAGTAAAAGATTACAGCACAGAGCTTCAGAAAAACAGAGCAGATAAAAGGAAGAGGTAGAGTGTTCACACTGAGGCCAGGATTTTGGAAACATACATAAACTGCAGATTTGCAGAATGTGCTTAACATGATGGACTTATTTTTTATGTCAGAAAATTCACGTTTGCTTAGTGTAAAATATGTTACTTCTATAGCGGTAACAACCCTGAATTTAATATAATTTTATTTGTATACCAGTGGGACACTGCCACAAAGCAGTGTCAACAAAACGAGTAGCCATGGCGACACAAATTTCCCTCTTTTTTCAGGTCATTGAGGATGATTTTTATTGTAATGTATTTGGAAGCATTTTTGGTGCCTTTCCTTCTGCTACTTGATACCACAGACACTGTGTGTTTTTTTTCTAGTTTGTTATAATTTTTTTAATCTTCAAGCACTATTACTTAACATTTAAGCAGGAGACTGTATCCTTGTTTTTATTGCTTTATATTCGGGAAGCTACTCGCTATTATAAACCATCGTCAGTGGTCCCTTCCAGTCAAAACACAATAAATATATTCTTTTCGTTAAATAAGGAGACTGCGTTAATTAGAGAGACACACATTTATTACAGTATAATCCCAACCCTAACCGTATATTTTCTGCCTTATTTTCTGATAAAAATAGGGAAAGAGATTATCTTTGGCATTTCTGTCAGCATTAACCATGATTCGTTGCTATAGAGATGAAGCCAGAAAAAGGCAGTCGTGCTGAGTCGCACGAAAAAAGGAGGGAAATTTATGTCCATGAACACGAATTAATAGATTAAAGTTTGTGACTATATTACGAAATGCCATCAGACTGTAGATAGATAGATAGATAGATAGATAGATAGATAGATAGATAGATAGATAGATAGATAGATAGATAAATGGATAGAAACAAATTAAAGTTATTAACTTTTCACTGATGGACATTTGAGTTTGCTAAGATTATTATTTATTTTTTATAACATGTTTTTTTGCTTACATGCAGCAGGTATTTCAGGGGAAATTCTTTTTATGTTAATTCAAATTTAAATGTTAATAAATTGTGCATTTAAGATGCTCTATAACTGAATTACATGACAAGCCTGTGTGTGTCATTATGAGGAATAGGAATGTTTAGAACATTTCTCAGTACATTTTTAATGTAGAACAAATGAGTAAAATCTTCCAGCATTGTTTTATTAATATTTCTGGACATGTTCTAAAGTCCCAAATAAGCATAATTTAAATAAAAGTATCTGGTCTAAAATGAACAACAGTAGTGTATAATTCTGCACCCACAAATGCATCTTACTTCATTGTTGACACATGAATGACTGTTATACAATTTATTATTAATCTTATTCTTATTAAATTCTGATCATCTTTTGTTCTGAACTGTTTCTTGTGAAAAGATCTTTGTCCTCTGTGTGTTGCAGAGGTGGAGATGAAGTCATGTCCCGGTACAGTCCCAGAGTAGTCAGTTATGCGCTCTGCACAGAGAGACAGCAAAGTCCAGACAGCATTGATCGTCTAACACCATCTAGCAGGCCTGAGTCCAGCAGGTCAGTGTTGCCGTAATGTAATCCCAATCCAATTGAACTGCAGTCGTTTCATCATCTCATTTAAAAAATTTAGACCATTTCCCAAAAATATATTACGACCATGATGTCACAATATATGAGTACAGGCGGATGCGATTGCATTAAAACAGTTTTAATTGGAAGCCAGACGAATATTAAAATGTGGTCGGAAAACAGGCAAAGTTTGGGGCGATTAAGGGGGGGGTTAATATCATCATTTATCATCATTTATCATTTCATTTTATCAATACATCATATGGGATGCAAAATAAAAAAAAATAAAAAAAAATTAATAATAAATGTAAAAGTTTAATAAGTTATTTAATAATGGAATAACTTTCAAATGTTAATTTGTTTTAATTTAGCCAAAAAAAAAAAATGTAAAAAGGAGTTTCGGTACAGCATATAGTTTGATCACATTTTTTTAGAAGCAGCTAAGATATTTGATTTATATTTTAGGTTTAGTAATTCCAATGTATTTTTTTTTTTACAGGTCAAGTTCAAGGCTCTCGTCTCACTCCAGCATCAAAGATGAAATTGAAGCGCTGCAACAAAAACTGAACATCACCCATATAAATGAAGTTGTGTCCCATTTACAGTGAGTTGAAATGAGCGAAATAATTCAATGGGTTGCTGAAAGTCAGGCATTAATGTAAAAATTGTTTATTCAGAGACTCAGAGAACTTATATACTTTTTAAATTCTATTGAACCAATGATAACCTCTGGGATTTATAGCTTTGATTAACAACAGGATTGCATTTTTTTTTACATTTAATTTTAAATTATTATTATTATTATTATTATTATTATTATTAGTAGTAGTAGTAGTAGTAGTAGTAGTAGTTGTATTGACTTAGTGGTGAAAACGGGAACTGCAGAAAATTGCAAATCAATAAAAGCATCTCTGCCTCATGGTTAGAGAAATAGCAGCAGATTAAACAGTTAAGGACACATCATATCTGGATTTTATAACAGTCTCTGGCTGTCAAGTCTTGTTCAAATATTCACAGTTTTGAATTAATTCTGCAAACAATGTATAAGTCCAGACAGTGTGTCTATGAAGTACAGAAGCTTTTCTATTATATCACAAAGATGAGAAGAAATTGGATTATGAGTGGATAACGTGTGTAGATAAGAAAGGTGTGTGCGCCATGGTAAACTTGTTTTCACCTCAAAGGCTGAGGGAAAAAAATGTGTCTCCTGTTTCCAATTCCTTATTGTATTTATTTAGCTGATGGATTATTATATATAGTTGACTATTTAGGGTTAACTTTCAAAAATCACTACTCGTTAATCTATTTCATAATTTACATGCAAAAATCACTTGTAGAAATAATGGATGCAAAGCTTGACACTAGGTTGCACAGTTCTTTGTAACTGTATTGTAATATACAATATATGATTCACTTGCATGCAGAAGATCAATCTGTGATGCACCACAATAAAAGGATTCATTTTACAACCACATCCTTGCTGTCTAAGTCCAGGCTCACGGTGGTAAATAGCGGTCAATAGGAGTGGCTTAGAGCTTCTTATTACTTACAGCACACTTGTGGTGGAGATACTGTATAATGCTATACACTGCTTCGTAATAATACAATAAAACCATGAATGTATATACAAATTATTAACCATTTATTAAATCACATGATATGTGATTTTTAAAGATCTTAAGCCAGATTTGTATTTAACACAGAACACAGGAATCTCTTGGTGTGGCCTTTCACTTAATTCTGTGTTAAACCGGTGTGGTAAATGTTCCAGAATGACTGTTCATTCACAGATGGTTCATTACCCACTCGTCCCGTTCGTGGACACAGAGCAGATATATGTGCAGATGTGCTATTTAAAGACTAAGCACTCTATGTTTCTCACTCTCCACTGTTACCCCTTAAAGGGACACTCCCTGTCTAGACTCCAAACCGTCTGCATAACTTCTACAGTACATGGCCTGATGTTTGTAGGACATCAGATGTTTGTAAGACATCTACTGGCTCTGAACTCTTGTAAAGTCATAATTATCCTTCATTAGCATTTTATTAAGAAGCATGAATTGTTATCAACAAAAAGAACTGTTTAACTTTTGTAAATAATATCCTGGGCTCTTTTTGGCAGACGATTGAGTAGTGGAGAGTGGAGAGGAAGTGGGCCAGCTCAGTCCACCAGAACAGAAACCCCCTTTGTGAGCAAATGAATAGCAGACCCAGGCATATGTAAGATTCCTGAGCCCTAAAAAAGGGGAAAGCAATTAAGAGTGTTCAATGTTTATGTAACAGGAAAAGACTAGCCCCTTTCTCTTACCCCTTTCCTGCTTCTGCTTTTAAAAAAGATTTAATCTTTAGTTTTTTTGCCTTTGCCATATGTTTAAAATGTCTGAACTGGACATAAGCATTGTGATAAGAGGAATCATAAGAGAAATGTTGGGGCAAACTCAATGACTGCAAAATACTTTATGCTAATCCTGAAATCATGTTTCTGCCACTCTATTATTGTAATCATTTGTATCCCTATATAGTCAAGCTTTTTTTTCATAAAATATGATGTTTGTGTTACATCTGATTGCTTGTTTGACAGATCGGTTCTTATCGAGGAATATGAAGCGCTGAAAAATGATTTACACATGCTGCAGGTAAGATTCTGCTTTGTTGTCTGTCTATTAATCACACGCATTTTTTTTAAAAATACATTTTGCTGAAAAATTAAAAAAAATAAAGCAATGCTTGGCCATCGGGGAGTTGGAGCTGGAGCTTTAATTTCAGAATTTTTGTGTTGAAAATTGTGAGTTGAAGACATAATGTTTCATTAGTGTGGATGCCTGGGTAAGGGTCATCTCTCCCTGACTACAGGAGGTGGTTGTATTAGTGTAACACCAGATTTGCTTCACTCTACTTAAGAATGCAATATCATACTGTATACTACCTTCTATTAAAATTGTAATGGTCAGGATTGCCAGGTTTAGATCTAACTTGACAAACCCTTTCCAGTTTTTGAACATGAATTGCAAACAAGCCTAAAATGCAGTATGTTGTCCTATAATGTTTGCTCTAGATTCTTTGGATAAATTCATGAATATAATCTGGTTTATTTCACATCTCTGCTGATGATACACAGTTCTAAAAATGCACAGATGAAGAGAAATTCTATTTTCCCAAACTGTAATAAACAGAAATGCTGACTCTAGATAGTAAAGTTTTAGCCCTAGAGTTTGATAGATGTTATTTGAAAGCCTTGTAGTACTGTATGATGTCCCATAAGATGTTGTCTTTATTATTTATCTTTTATATAACCCAATAGATACATAATTCACAAATTTATTGTAGGCTTTCAGTTTTATGACGATGACACACTTATGCGTTAGGCCAAGTTCAACAACACAGCTACACACAATGGAAGAATGCTGTAACAAAATTAAATGCTGATACTATTCGGTACTAAAATGGCCACTATATTACATATTAACATTATAGGTTATATGACCACAATGAGAATTCTGAGAAAAAATCACTAAATACAAAATAAGAATAATATTCCAATCCTTTATAAAACTGTACTTGTATATTTATTTGAGGCTATCCAGTGAGGCACTGTACTTTTAATCCTTGCCCATCATCCATTAATTAAACAAGATTTTGACATCAACATTTGGCTTCATATTCCTTTCTAGCAATAACTGCACCAACCCTGTGACTCACAGACACCACCAAACTGTTGCTTGTTTTGTGTGTGTGCATGAGGGGTCTCTCTTCAGAAGGTAAATGCTAGACAATTGGGTTAAGGTCTGATGATTGGCTTGCCCGGTTTAAAACCTTCCACAATTCCCCCCGACGAAATCCTTAGTTGAATTGGAGGTGTGTTTTGGATCACCGTCTGCATAATTAAATTCCTTCTGATTAATCTGGATGATTCATTTCTGTAAATTAGCAAACAAAATGTTTTTGTGAATTCATTCTTCAGCTACCATCATGAATGAAACACTCAATAAAAATGATTGGGCTTATTCCAGAGGTAGCATGCAAGCCCAAGCCATGACACTACCACCACCACCACCATGTGTTACATAGATGAACTTGTATATTTTGGATCATGAGCAGATCCTTTGTATTTTTTTATTTCTTTGATGTTGCCTCTAAAAGTTTGCTTTAAATCCACTTTGAATCCAGTGGATTCACTTCACTTCTGCCCTGTGGAGGTTGTTTGCTGTGTCACTAACTATCATTAAAGCTTTTTTTTTTTTTTTTGTCAAAGCTCTCACAATGTTTCTGTCATCAACTGTTGTTCTCCTTGGCCAACTCACTCAATGTCTGTTGCTCATTACACCAGTGGTTTCTTTCTCTTTCAGGACATTTCAAATTGTTGTATTGGCTTTGCTCAATGACTCTGATTGATTTTCACCCATTTTCTCAGCTTCAAAATGTCTAGCTTTAATCCCATAGAAGGCTTTCTGAACATCATGCTGTCTTGTCCTTTTTTAACAACAAGCACAGTCTACACAGGTGAAACCGAAGACTAAAAGAGTAGAGTAGATCAGTCTAACAGGACACACCTGTAAGTCATATGTTCCAGTATTTTAACTTGCTTAAAAATGTAGTGGTCTGATACAAAGGGGTAGTGGTAATTATAACAATTGGTAACTAGTGGTTAGAACAATAGATCATAAGTTTCAAATGCAACAACACCAACCTGGCAAGGCTCACAGACCCAGGAGCAGATCAACCCTTATCTACACAGTTGTATAAATCAAATACTTGTGAGCAGCTCTGGATAAGGGTGTTTGCCAAATGCAGTAAAAGATGCAAAATTTGGTTCATCGTTGATCTTATACCCAAATGTCTTTAAACTACAGCCAATACAAATGAATTGGGCTTTCTGTTCCAATAGTTTCAGAGGGGACTGTAACTACTGAAAGGAGCTGAACATTATTAAGGAACACTTGTAATATATAAAGCAGTTAGGGAATGGGAACGAATAACAAAAAGCTTAAAACTCTACTGAGAGTCTAAAGAAAACTTTTTTTGGGAGGAGAAGAAAACTAGAAAGGTTAAAATAATAATAATAAATAATAATAATAATCATCAAAATTTATTCCATTTGAGTTCTGAAATCCTGAATAATTTTTTTTTCTATAACAGTGGTTCAGATTGTATTTTGAAATTGTTGTTGGCTATAACAATGGAAATCACACAATTGTTTAAAAGTTAAAGCTTATTTATCATCTCAAGAACTAAGAGTAATGATCTGCACTGTAATTAATACCAAAAGTCTGCTAGAACGGCTCAGAACCACAGGTAGCATGAACAGTTTTGCATTTACCGTATTTTCCGGACTATAAGCCGCTACTTTTTTCCCACGCTTTGAACCCCGCGGCTTAAACAATGAAGCGGCTAATATATAGATTTTTACCCAGGATATCCTGTGTTTTTCCCCGTTTCACAAGCTTCATACTAAAAAATTGAGCCCCATAACATTAGACCAATGAAATTGCCGAACAGGTTCAGTTGAACCAGTGAAACTCTTTATATTAAATCAGATGCGCTCTCACTGAATCGGGCCACACCACATCATAAATATGGATGAGGTTTCTCTGAGGTTTGACCTGCCGCTCACTCAGACTGTCAACAGGAAATGAGAATCATTCATCACGCTGAAAACAACCGGGCATGAAAACACGCACTTCACCTGTGTTCTGAGCTGCACGGCATCGGGAGAAAAGCTTCACCGATGGTGATTTTTAAACGCATGACGATGCCAAAAGATAAACTCCTGAGAGAAATTGTTGTGAAAGGAAAGAGGAAGACAGTGAGCAATGACTTTCTTGGTAGGCTACTGTTTAGATACAAGCCGTGTAACAGACACTGTCTTTTGTTAAAGCCTGTGAAAAGTTCATTAGTTTCAATGTAGACACCTGCGGCGTATAGACAGGTGCGGCGTATTTATGTTCAAAATAAAAATCTTTGTCAAATTCAGTGGGTGCGGCTTAATAGTCCGGAAATTACAGTAAGTGCCCATCACTGAAAAACTCAACAATGATGGAACCGTAATAAATGGAAATTTGGTGCCACCCAGATGAGGATGGGTTTCCTCTTTGAGTCTTGTTCCTTAAAAGGTTTCTTCCTCATGCCATCTCAGGGAGTTTTTCCTTGCCACAGTCACCACATGCTCACTCATTAGGGATAAACATTATAAGGATCAAACTTAAGGAACAAACTTATAGGCACTAAACTTATGCATTCCTTTCTATGACTTTATAACCGCTGTATCTGTGTAAAGCTGCTTTAAGACAATGTCCATTGTTAAATGTGCTATATAAATAAAACTAATTGAATTGAATTGAAGCTTTCTATTAGTAAATGTTTAACAATATGTCTGAACAATATATCCTCTTTATTAATGTCGAGAGAGAGAGAGAGAGAGAGAGAGAGAGAGAAAAGACTGCTGGGGAAAATTGTTTATTGCTATAATGTAAGTGATAACAGGAACTAACTTATATCATGGACATTTTCTACCATTATGCATGGATCTATATGGTTAACAACAAATACCTACATTTTTTTAACCTTAAATCTTACCTCTCTCCCTCTCTCCCTCTCTCTCTCTCTCTCTCTCTCTCTCTCTCTCTCTCTCTCTTTCTTTCTAAACACACACTTCCTTTACTTTGTGTTGGCACAACAGTGAACACAGTTCCAGATGTGGCACTTCTTAACCCTATCAGATGGGAAAACCACACATTCCCCTTCCCTACATTCATACTGTACTACCAACATAGCACTCAGCTTCTCCATCCTCTCTTTACTATGATTTATAATAAAATAAGTTTTAAGAAGGTACACTCACTATTACTGAGCTGTTTGGAAAGTATTTACATGTATGACTTCAAATTCAAAGCAACACCCAGTGAGAGACCCCTATTCCAAAAAAACTGCACAGTTATTATATATTTTCCTCTTGAGGGTTTGTTTCAGATGGCTTTTCTCCACACTGGGCATGCAGACAGGGCCATCTGCTTCAGCCGAACTGTAGAGGGACATCTAGCACACACTTAACACAAACAGCTGTGTCCTCCCCACTAGAATATTTAGCTGTTTAATTCATGTCAGAGCAATAAGCTCAGAGCACATAAAGAGGTTTTGATGGGTCTCACAGTGCTCCTTCACCGCCAGCTGCTGGATACCACATGCACTAATGCGAGAGCATATCTTGTGACAGCTGTGGCTTTTCAAGCAGGGATGTAATAGGTGTCTAGTCACTTAACCAAAAAACCATGACTAAGAAGTTGTGGAGTACAGCATTACTCTTACATTTAATTTTGCTTTGGTGTGCTGTTTAATCATTTATCATATATTCGCAGTGGAGCTTAAACCTTACATGAAACCTTGTATGTGTGTGTTTCAGGAGAGTGTGGAGTTGATATATATGAAGCCGAGGAGCTTCCAGGAACCCACTCTAATAGGTCAGTAGGCAGCCCTATATTTTGACTGTATTCACTGTTTTATTTTTTTATTTAGTATCCATTTCATATTAGTTATGGTAAGTATATGGGACTCACTGACTCAGCATTTTTAAGGCTGGGATTTGTGCTCACAGCTACCTTTTAGCAACTGATGTATAATTTGGATAGTCTCAGTTGCTTCCAGGTATTAATAGTGCTCAATTACTGAGTTTTACTGAAAAGTTATTTCAATTACTGAAAATGAATGAAGAAAGAAAAAATGATATATTTAGCTGAACTAAATGATCAGCTAAATATATACTTTTTTCTTTCTTCGTTCATTGTTTAACTTAGAATAATGTATACTTTTTTCCTCCTTAAAAAAAAAAGGGAAGATGAAAATAAAGACTTCATTTACAACTGCAAAGTCTTGTTTATCAGCCAATTATCAAAAAATGTTTGGAAATGTTTCAAAGGTGACTGTATCAGGGTTAAGGCAGATTAAATAATGTAGGTAACAGAATACTCAGCTGGAATAAACATCCAAAGCAGCATGAGCAAGAGCACTTTAAAGTAAATGAAAGAATAAAAGGAGACGAGAAAAAAAGGAGACCAGTATTTGTGGAAAACAGCTTTAATATATTAAACAGAATGTGTGTATGATTAATTTCGTAAAATACTCGGATTGTCACCAAAAAAGGTCTCTTGATGAACCAAATGAATTTGCGAACGTTGTGTTTTTGCAATTATGTAGCAATGGCAAAATGACCTGAGGGGTTTAGGAATCAAAAAAGGAGGTATGCGATAATTTACTTGAACATGTTGACTGTTATATAATATCGATTTAGAAATGTGGGAGACTATAAAGGTTCTTTGTAGGACCTAATTAATTAATAAATGGCCATTCAGCGCCACCCAGATGAGGACAGGTTCCCTTTCAAGTCTCAAGGTTTCTTCCTCATGTCATCTCAGGGAGTTTATTGCCTTGCCACAGTTGCGCCTGACTCACTCATAAGGAACAAACGTATACTTTTTATGATAACCTTTTATAATTCTTTATCTCTGTAAATGCTTTGAGACAAATACTTTAAAATACATTGCTAAATGGATGTGTCTGAATACAAAATATGGACATTCAAGTCAAGTCAAGAAGGTAATAGAAATAAAGTATTTTAATAACTTTAAGGAACATTTTAAACTATCATGTTATCTATTTTCAAACACATGAGCATGAGCCGCTCAATTGAGTTTCACTACCATCTAGTGGTTTTGTGATGAATTTATATCCAACTTTAATGTTCTTTCACTCTCTAAAAGGATCAGTGGTATGAAGAGCACAAAGAAATATATACTTGATTAGCATTTTTTAATTAAGCTTTTAAACCTGAGACAAACTTAAACTGTGAGATCAGTCAGTGTGTCCTGCCTCAGCACTTTGACGCAATGACAATGAATCGATATTTTAATTCATAGAATGGAAGGAACATGTTTGTGGGGTAAAAGTCTTTAATGCCAATTTTTCTGATCCCTATTTCTCCCCAGAGCTGAAAAGGGAACGGCGTCTTATCCAGCAAGACTTGAATTTGATGAAGGAATCCACAGGCACAAATCTAAAGTCTGCTGTCTCCCAGATTCCCAGCAGGTTTGATTTTGTTTTCTCCATTTATTTATTTCATATTTTTCACTATAAAACCACTGTATGTTATTTCGCTCTGTGAGATACTGAAAATATTTCCATTCTACTGCATCAATTTTCAGGGAAATGAAAATGACTGCTTTGGCAAATGATTCAGAGAAAAAGCAGCCGGTCTCACCCGTCTCACTCCGAACAGATTTTCTTCAACCAATGCCTCCTCCAGCTTTATATAAGAACAGAGCTGCTTCCCTGGGCCAAACCAGGCACAGAATTCCGCTTAAGGCTACACAGCTTCCACGGTCATCCCTGGATCTTCCACAGCTTCACAAACCGGATTTGGAGAACAACCGTATCCAACCAGTGGAACAAATGAGCTCTGCATGTTCAGCCACTCTACAGAGTTCTTCAAGCGAGTCTAAAATTGCATGTGTAGGATCAGAAACTTGTAGACTTGGCCATATCGGAGCTGAAGCTGTCCTAACACCGCTGATACCAGTCCCACCTGCAGGGCAGAGAGGCAGCAGCAGGGGGCAAAGGATGGGCAGACACCTTGTACTTCATCACACATAAAACCTCCTCAGTGCTACTGGAATTCTCTAACTCAATATTTTCTGGGATCACAGTGCATTATCTGGACTAAGATCACAGTGCATTATCTGGAAGCCAGATAGATATACTATTTACATGATAAACTATGTTGTAGAGGTTTTATGATACATGTTCACACATTCCATACATGCAAACTCAATACATTGAAACAGTTTTATGTATTTATGTATTGAAAAAATAAATACATTCGTGCAATCTTTTTCTCCAGACAGATTTTTAGGCTGATGGTATCCTAAGTCTGCAGCCTAGTGACCAAGCGTTGATGTATTCAAAGCCGTAAATGCAACTGTAAACAGCTGTTATTCCATAAAAAGATGCACAAACAGTTGATCTTTAAAATAAACTTTATTTTATCATTCGAAATTGAACCATTTAAGATACACAGCTGACGTGACTAAGACAATGTTTGATGCAATTTGGCCCTCAAATTCCAAAGACATGGCTAGATATGTTTGATAGAACGTTCTGAGTTTGTTTTTGTACATGTGCTTTACTCTCCCTCCATGCTGTTGCACCAGTTTCAGCAGGATGTGACAGTAGTGGAGATTTAAAGTAGTTGAGAGGTTATTCTATATAACATACTCCTATTAAACATCATAAAAGTGAGATTTGTAAAGTGCTGGAAAGACAGGAAAATGCCACCTGATGCATTCTGTTCGGAAATAAAAAGGACTAAGCTGAAAGAAAAAAAAAGCACAGCTTTAGTTATTTTGCTTGTATTTTAAATTATATAATGCTATACTGTCACTGTCCAAATAAAATCTAGTGTGCATTAATACATGGCAAACCCCCAAAAATATAAACTATGTTATATTTGTAGTGGAACTCAATAACAGATATGTGAGCAGCACAGACATTCAAACCAGAAGTACATATTGTGGTGTGTTACAATATCTCTATTGGAAGACCCCACAGTGCACTGTGATATTTCAGTTAAATCTGCAGCGTATTAAAAGGACTAATAATTGCACAGTGACAGATTTAGTTGAAACGTCAGTGAACCCTCTGAAACTTTACAGACCATCTCCGTTCTAAGTAAATTATAATGAATTGCCTTGTTTTGAGAATGTTGTTGAAGCTTATCTGTTATAGGCATTTTATTTTAAACATGACTTGGAGGATGGAGATGGAGATAAACTTCCTGTAAAGTTCCAGTGTCCACTGACATTTCATAGTGGATGATCACCTCCTAACCTCCTACTATGATTAGTCCTTTTAATGCAATGCCATTTACAAATTTGGCATCTGGCAGACGCCCTTATCCAGTGTGACCTACATTTATCTCATTCACACAACTGAGCAGCTATGAGGTTAAGGGTCTTGTTTAGGGGCCAAGGAGTTTCAGCTTGGTGTGGTTGGGATTTAAACTAAAGTCAAATGCCGTAACCACTAAACTACAAAGTCCCATTTAAACTGAAATGTCACAATCCAATAGAGATAGCTAGACTAGATCCTGTGTATGTTTTTTTCCCCAGATGGCTGATTGGGCAGGTTACTATCTTGCCAAACCAGAAGCTATTATAATTTAGGCCAGCTGCTGATATTGTTCTTCTCTGTATCAGTACTCCTCTACTAAGAACTCTTCTATCAAACATGTCTATCAACAGATTTTGGAATATAGTTTTAGTTGGACCAGAGTATGTAGAGTCATATTTTCCTAAAGGAGACTACAGCATGCTTTAGAGAACATGGTTCAGGCAGAACGTATTACACTGTGGTGAAAAAAAAAAAAAACTGTTTAAATCTGTGTTTGTACTGTGCACTGTAAAAGAGGTGAATATTCGTTCTTAGTTGAGCACTGTGAAAATCATTCCTCGGTGCTTCAAGTTTCAGTCCAGAGTGTTAGTTTGGCAATATTTTTTGATATCAGCTGGTTTAAGGAGCTTAAGATAAAATAAAACGGTGTCACTGCATATAGAAAAAAAAAATGGTACAACTTTAGGATAACACACAGTTTTAGTACTATAAAAATAAACCAAAAGCGACTCTCTTAAAAAGGTAAACTCTTTCTGTTAAACGACCACATGGCTAGTTACATACGCATTTCAAATGACATCAATACTGATATTATTCTGCACTAGGTAAAGACTGTGCCGAGTACACAGAAACGACGGCTAACAAAAAGAAAAACAAATTTAAAAAACCTATAATATGTTCCCCAATTACAAAGAAAAAAAATGCACATGCACACAAGTCCGCTTCTTTAATTATGTTTGAAAGCACTGAAATACAAAACAGTACAGGACCAGAGTGCACTTGCATCAGACCAAGTCTCGTCATCGCTAGCATAGACAAGAATTAACCGAATTCTACACACTAATAAAATATTCATTTCAGAGGAAGAGGTTCAGAACATCAAGTTAAATGCTAAAACAGACCCAGTTTGTGGGCTACGATTCACCGTGTGAACAGGTCCGTCATGCATCAACACCGTGCAGAAATGATTACTCGAAGGAAATTCATATACTTCTTCGTATATTTTTGTGTATCGTGATCATTGTTAAACAATTTTTATACATCGCTTCGTGCTCTTTCTACTATTTCAGGATAGCTACCGATCATGCAAAGGCTAGTTTCAGCCTCACAGACTGATGCCACTTCAGAATCATTTGCTTTTGCAGGCTGACTGGTCCCACAATCCTGTTCACTGCTTTTTAGATCGAAACACAGTGGTTCAAAGCAAAATATAGACACGCCAATTCTTTTAAAGTTAGTTAAAAATTCAGACAATGTCGGATCAACATGCTCAGCCATTTACATCGTCATTTTAACGCCTTTTGACAAAAAATAGTACCTGACTGTTCCTATCATTGGGATATTCTGATTTAAAACTGGACTTTCATAGAACATAAAAATGCATAGAAGTGCTAGCACTGCCAACCTCTAAGCAGGATGTCAGGTAAGAGCTGCACAGGTTTTAGAGGAATATCTGTTTATGGGGGGAGAGTGGAAAAAATGGCAGGGAGTTGAAATCTAAAAATTGTCCAAGCTGACAGAAAACTTACAAGTTGTCTACAAGAGGACATTAATCTCCTTTGTAATAAATAAATCTCATGTCCTGGTCAGAATTGTGAATTTCCTATATATGACTTGATGCTTATTACTAATACTGAAGCAGGGGCAGGCTTCTAAACTGTGCAGGACACCGACATGGCATCATGGCACCATTTTAATTATTGCAAAACATCAATTATTGCAGTATGAGTACATGCTTTTTTTAAATTGTAAAGTCAAGTAATGTAAAACCATTGCACTGACCAGGTTTATGCTTGTGCCTATTATTTCCTTAAATGACTCGCATTAAAGGATTGCACTGTGCTGTGCCCAACTGAGCGTCCGATACCTCTCACCTCCCTACTTCTTTTTTTTTTCCTATAATTTCCTATTGCTGTTTGTTAGTTTGTACATTATTTCTACACGTTCTGTGGGACAAGAGTATAATCTTATCATTTTTCAATCAAGAGGTTATTCAAACAAAAAAGAGAACTACAGACAAAATAAAAAGGACTTGTACAGCAAATATGACACAGTGATATATTGTTAAAAGATAAAAAAAAAAATAAAAAACAGAAATACAACCCAGGAGTTTGTTCCATTGCATCATGAAATGCACTTATAGCAGCTACATTGCTAGACCACTGCCTTCCTCTGGCACTGTCTGGCAATATCTCTAACATACTGTATACAAGTGTCCAATACACTGTGACACTAGACTAGACAGGCCTTGGTGACTTTGTGTATCTGGAATATCTGTAAACTGACAATTCCAGTAAAGAGCTCACAGCAAGACCCCCCTCCACCCCAAAAAACTTATCTGAAAAGAAAAGAAAAAAAAACTGAAAATAAGTTTACAATTGAGGAATGGTAAACGTTTACAGGTTATCACACATAATCCTCTTGTATCTTTACGAAATAAACGCACAATGATTTAGTACCATGATATACAATAAAGGTCAGTCAGTAAAGCTCTATTCTATGTATTACAAATGCTATGCAATTCAGTGAGGTCAGTAAAAAGGACTGATTTCTTTTCCATAATCAGAGTCCATCATATCTCCAGCATTAAATCTCTGTCTCCACCTTACCACTTCTCCTTCTCTATCAGTGTGGTGAGGACAGATGATCCTAAACACAAATATATAAACAAAAAGACACACAAACACTTGCACTCCAGCAGTGCCCTCAGGAAATAGGAGGTTTGTGCATATCACAATTTCTTTTTTTTGCCTTGTGTGTGTACACTACAGTACTGAGTCTATGGCAGCTCCTCTCAAGCCTTTTTTTCTCAATGATCCGCTCACTCACCACGTATTTCTATTCAGAATGGAACACTAGTCAAAACCAATGAGATGTCTCTTAAGTTTAAAATGTTAGCATGATTACAAACACTTTATAGAGGGAAAAAAATTATAGGAAATTGTGCACAACCCTGAGAATGGGTTTGGGAACTTAATGTGCTTAGATCGAGGGATTTTCCATTAGTAGCTGTTCTAAAAGCTGAAGGCAAAATATCCTTTGTGCTTTGTCTCATGCATCTCTTTAGCCCAAGTGTAAAAAGTGTTGGTTCTGTAAAAAAAAAAAAAAAAAAAAAAGAAAATAGAAGAACCACTGATAAAATACTACAAGCAAACATGGGGCAGTGGGTAACATAAAGAGAAATCCCAATCTAAAGATTGAACACGGCTGCGTTTCGATAATAGATGGTGTCTATAATCACTACAGTCAAAGAACATTTGGTCTTCAGCTTTTAACCCAACCAGCACTGTCACCACTGTACACACAACAAGCCGAAACCTACAGCTGCAGCAACAGTAGTCACATTTCCAGATAAATTTTTACATGGAAGGAGAAAGAAAACCAATATAATCCCACGCTGCACTATATATACACACGATCAAGATGCATAAAAGACTTCCTGTGTATGCATATGAACACATTTTTGTACTTACAAAAACAGCATTATTAAATTAAAAAGAACCCAAAAAAAAAAAAAAATCGAGGGGTTGGGATGAGAACCGATTCTCTCTAGAGGTTAGGTGTAATAAAGCCCTTACAATATGTAAAGGTTCAGCAGGTGTGGTCTTGCGTCTATACACTGGGTGTGGGGTTGAGCGTGGAGCCGTTGCTGCCCTTTATGGTGAGCCCGATCTCTTCCTTCTTGTCTTTATCCTGATCTTTCTCTTCATCTTTAAGAGAACGCACCTCCACGGATTCGGGGCCGGCCATGGCGTAGCGGCCCTTGCGGTGCTCTTGCAGCGCCGGGCCCCAGCTGGGATGTGGCTTTATCGAGTTCTTAAACCTCTGCAAGCAAAGCACAGAGTTTGAAAATAGATTATGAAGTGAAACACAGACGCATCTTTTCCACCTGGTGTGTTCGCTTATCGTGCTTTCAAAGCGGGGTGGAATTCATCAGAATTAGCTGAGTCAGCTGAAATAATGGAGCGGATTTAAACGAGCAGCATGCTGATGTAGATAAGTAATAGAAAACGTGCTCGGTTAAAAAGGAACATTCTAGATTAACGGCCTTTATGTGACTTCTTTCGTCCAAAGCATGAGGGTTTTTGCCCTCAGCTGTATAAAACACTTATTTGAACTTTTTCAAGCTAAATTTTGTAGCAATTTTCAGTCACTAACTGCATCATGAGTTAGTTTTAATTTCGGTATGGTAAGGGGGAAAGACATGCAAAGCATAAAATTGCTTGTTGTTTTTTTTTTTATTAATATTTGTGATCTAAACATTTAAACAGTTTACATTAAACACAAAAATTTAATTTTATTCCTGCTTGGTTAAATAAAATCGAAAATGATATTTCATAAAAAATAAAAAATAAAAATCAAATGAATGTTTATCAAATTCATTCAATACCTCGATATGCGGAATTGTCGGGATATTCTCCTCTTAAGAAAAACACTTTTTTTTCCTGGTTAGCAGCTAACGGTAGTGATTTGCATTCTTAAGCGTTTTCATGCGTGCGCAAAAACAAACCTTATTTTCCGGTACGGAGTGAGTAGCCACAGTGACACTGCGCTAGCTTTACTTTCTTTTTTATACCCCTGGCAGTGTTGTGTATTTTTTTACGTATAATAATAATCAGAGGTGGCAAAAGTACACACATCCTTTACTTAAGTAGAAGTACAGATACTCATGTTTTAAAATACTCGGGTAAAAGTTAAAGTACTGATTAAACTTTTTTACTTAAGTGAAAGTAAAGAAGTCTTGGCTCTGACATGTACTTAAGTAAAAAGTAGTTATTACTTCTACCTGTTTTAGCTGTTAACTGGACCTCTCATCATAGATAGATAGATAGATGGATAGATGGATGGATGGATGTGATAGTCTAGTGGGTTAATGTCAGGGTCCCCACAAGGATGAGTTTGAGAGTTTGATTCCTGGTTGAGCTGGTTGCTGTGTTGGTAAATAAAACTTCTGGACCTTGTCCACTCTGAAAACATTTCAATTCTGTGTTGGATTAATTTCTTGATTTCCTGGTCTTTAATGAAAGATAACACCACCAAAAAAAAAAACAAGCACTTCAGAGGTAGCTCAGTGGGTTAAGGCTTGTGCCTGAACATGGTCCTTAATATAGTCCATGCTGGTGATAAGGTTTCAAAGCCAGTCCTACATGCCTTCTTTCTTACTGCACTGGCATGAAACAAAGTATGAACCCTCCAAAAAGCACACATGCTTTTCAGCAGTGGTCGCTCAGTGGTTTAAGGCTTGTGCCTCATCTACACATGCTTCCCAGTCTGATCTCTTTCATGGTTCAGTGGGTTAAGGCTGGTGCCTTGCTGATTGTGAGGATCAGGGTTTGAATCCTGCTTTCTGCCTGCTAGTTGTGATGTAGGTTATGTTCCTGCTTCCTAATCTTACTTACATCTATATTCGCTTCCTAAATCTTTCTTTAGCATTAAATTATTGTGTTGATGGTTTGAAAAGAATGACAGACCTGCTCTAATCAAGCTTCCCATCCTGTTTTTTCCTGATGGCTTAGTGGGTTAAGGCTGGTACTTTGCTAATGTTGGTGGTCAGGGTTCAAACATGAGGTAGGTTAAATTCCTGATTCCTACATCTTCATATTCTTGTTTTGATGGGTTAAAAAGAAAGATAGACCTGCTCTAAACAAGCTTTCCAGCTTGTCCTTCCTGATGGTTCAGTGGGTTAATGCTGGTGCCTTGGTAATGGTGTGAATCAGGGTTCGAATCCTGCTTTGTCCTTGCTATTAACGTTATGGGTTTGCTTCCTATGTCTGTCTTTAGCATTATATTCTTGTGTTGATGGTTTGAAAGAAAAGATAGACCTGCTCTAAACAATCGTCGCAGCCGGTCCTTCCCGATGGTTCAGTGGGTTAAGACTGGTATTTCGCTGTTGGTGGGGTTCAGGGTTCGAATCCTGCTTTCTGTGTTTCTGTCTGGTCTGAATTTCTAGTTTTGAAGCATGAAACGAAGGATAAACCCCCAAAAAAAAAGAAGGTGTGTTGTGGGACTTGATGGCTTTGTGGTAAAAGCCTTGCCTCTGAGTTCAGAGGTTGCAGGTTCAATTCTGGCTTCTCCCTGCACTGGGTAAGCTGTGTGGAAAGTACTCTGTGGTGAGCAATGGAGTGGTTGACTGTAAACAAAGGCTGTGAAGACCTGCTGCTTCACAGCCTCAGAAAAAGTGGGGGTGATAGGTTTTTGGCAGAAATTTTCCCTATAGATGCAAAACTAAGTCGATACTTTTTAGGACGTTTTTGCTTTATAACCCCCTGTTTTCAGCTTCTCAGACGCTGGGGGGGCAGATGCCCGGATATTGCCCCCCTGTTTCAGGATACGCCCTCCGAAACCGTCCACATCCAACCTTCCACGCAGCCATTCCTGACACCTTCCTTACTACGGCCACCGGAACCTTCCACGCTCTTAACTTTGAGCCCTGGCCGGGGTTTGAACCGGCAACCTCTCAACCCAGAGGTAAAGCTCTTCCAATTGAGCCACAGGATCTCCTTCAAGAACCTGATTTTTAGGACCTTTTATAGTTCTTTATTAAAACTTTTTAAACACTTTAAAGTAAAGCTAAGCAGTAGGAATCAAACCGGGTGAGTCAGATAGCAGAGACCGCATCACTAACCACTACACTACCATAGGGGTGGCAAACAAGGCTTTGCTTATAGGACTCTTGGTTTTTCTATAGTTAAGAGACCACTGTTTTCTCTTAGATCATGATTTTAGAGGGTCAAAATTTCTCCTTCCTGTTCGTTCTCTCAGTAACTCGAAGTCTATGAGAAGTGACTCAGGTACAAGAACCACATCTCCAACACCTGCACCACTGTTATATCATGATTTGCCAGCAACCAATTTTAATGATCTTTCATTGTTCTGTTTTTAAAAACTTCTTATAATGTTCAATATGAAACTAAAGGTAAGAATCGAACCAGGGAAGTCTTTTATCATAGATCACTAATGGTATTACTTCAAAACTCAAAACTTTGTTAGACATGTAAATAAGCAGGAAAGACAGAGACAAAGACAAAGAGACACAGACACAGCTTTAGAAAGAGTGAGAAACAAATAGAGAGACAAATAGAGAGAGACATATCCAGTGAGACAGAGACATTTACTAAAAGAGACACAGAGACAATTAGATAGAGAAAATAGAGAGACAAAGATAGCGAGATATAGCCACTTACTGTTGGAAGTGTTTATCCTGAGCGACTCTTAATGATCTCATTTACTAAATGAGCAGTAGTGAGTTAAGGGCTTGCTCAGGTGCCCAAAACTGGCAGCTTGGAGGTGTTAAACATGTATCATATGTACAGCATGTGATATATATGTAAGCATATGTACAGTGATTAAATATAAAGGCTATAACAGGGCAGAGATGTGTGGACATCATTAAAATCCTTAGCTATGTTTCCACACGGACAGTTATTGAGGTGATACCGGAGAGACTGCACCTCTTCAAGTCAAGTCAGGAAGCTTATATATATAAAATTATAGACATTTTACAGATTTGAATGATGTTTTATTTTTATCTGTACGATCAATAAAGACAGTAATTTAAGTTTGTGTCGCCATTATGAGGGAAAACCCCACAAAACGCCACCCAGAGGGTAAATTGTGAGAATCATGGTGGATTTTGGTGTTTGATTTGAGACTCAAAAATAAAACAAAAGTTTAAAAATATTTTTATCTGGAGTTAATTTATTTATTTTATATGTAAGTAAAGAAAGGAAAAACATTTCGTGCCGTTTAAAATAATTTTAATTTTGACGGCTAAATATATATATATTAATAAAAATTACAGAAGGCAGTAAGAAGTTTGGGGTTAATGTGGATGAGACAGAGGGAGTCAGTGATTAAACATGACTGAGAACAGACACATTTATGATCATCATCATCTTTTCTCTGCTTGTGTTCTATATGTGGATCTTCAGCCTGGGTACATTCATTAGGTAACAACATTTTTAATTGGTTTTGTATTCATATATATATATTTGGCTGTCAAAATTCAAATGATTGTAAACGGCACTAGATGTTATTAACGCTATCAATTCAGCGCGCATTTCTGTTTTTACCATTTTTATAAAAAGTATAAATACATAAATAAAGAACTAAATATAAAAGAGGCGAAATTAAAACCTCCAGCAAAACATACACTTATTCACGACGTCCCTTTTTTTACTTAGATATAAAATAAACAAATAAACTCCACCGAAAAATATTTTTAATCAGTAAACTTTTGTTTTATTTTTGCACAAAGTCTCAAATCAAACACCAAATCCGCCATGTTTTACACAATTAATCCTCTGGGTGGCGTTTTGTGGGTTTTTCCCTCATAATGGGGACACGAATTTAAATGACTGTGTTTACTGATCGTACAGATAAAAACAATACTTCATTTAAATCTGTAAAATGTCTATGATTATATATAAAAGCTTCTTGATTTGAAGAGGTGCACTTTCTCCGGTATCACCTCATTAACTGTCCGTGTGGAAACATAGCAAAGGCTCTTAATGATGTCCACACGTCTCTGCACTGTTATAGCCTTTATATTTAATCACTGTACATATGCTTACATACATATCACATGCTGTACATATGATACATGTTTATCTGCACTATTTGCACGATTGCTACTTTTTGCACTTCTGGTAGATGCCAAACTGCATTTCGTTGCTGTGTACCTGTACTATGCAATGACAGTGTTCTATCTATCTATCTATCTATCTATCTATCTATCTATCTATCTATCTATCTATCTATCTATCTATCTATCTATCTATCTATCTATCTATCTATCTCTCTGTCTGTCTGTCTGTCTGTCTGTCTGTCTGTCAAATATTAATATGATGTGAGGTCCAGTTAACAGCTTAAACAGGTAGAAGTAATAACTACTTTTTACTTAAGTACATGTGAGAGCCAAGACTTCTTTACTTTCACTTAAGTAAAAAGGTATAATCAGTACTTCAACTTCTACCCGAGTATTTTAAAACATGAGTATCTGTACTTCTACTTAAGTAAAAGATGTGTGTACTTTTGCCACCTCTGCCAGTATCACTGGACACCAGGCCTAAATACACTCTATCCAGATTCATTCACAGGTTTAGTCACAGCTACAGGCGTTTAAGTGTAGCCTAATTCTACCTACTGCCTTGTTTTTATAAAGCAGAACAACAGAGAGAAAACAAGAGACGCTTAGGCTTAATACCATCATACCGTCTCACCTCCAAAAATGTGGTTCCATCAGACATGGAGATCTTGAAAAGAGCGTAGACAGGAATGCAGATTACTGAGGACAGGGCCATGCAGAAACCGATGACCAGAGACCAGTCTGGGTACACGTAATCATTGTAGGTAATAGGTTTGTACTGGATCACTGTGAAGATCAGGATGAACTGGACACAAAGATGACGGGAGAGTGTTAATGCTAGTTGAGAACATAGTTAAACTATAGGAATTTTTTTTTTTACAAATGACACAAAAAAAAAGACTTTAAACATTTACTCCAAAATTCCACACTTACAGAGATAATGAGTGGAGAGATGAACCTCCAGCAGACCCTGAAGAACACAGGTGGAGGGAAACCCAGCATCATCTCCACATCCTTGAAGTAGTTTTTATGGCCTATCAGAGAGAAATAAAAACGCACTGAGCACCGCAGCCCTATCCACACAATCAGCAGATAAATAGGATGTCGAGGTGGATAACTTACCGTAAACATACATGATGCAGATGCACATGATGCACGAGATGATGACGAGAGAGAAGCTGGCAGCGTAGTTATCCATCAGCAGCAGCCAGTATATTCCCGCCTGCGACCACAAGAGGGCAATATAACATGAGGCACAGCATGGTTTACTGGCTTTTACAGTTTGTCTGCGTTGCTTTGAAGCATTTCTCAAGTCAAGTCAAGTTTATTTCTATAGCGCTTTTCACAACAAACATTGTCTCAAAGCAGCTTTACAGAATTTGCCCTGATGAGCAAGCCATGGCGATTTCTTAGATCAGAGATGAAAAGATTAAAACTACTTGTTCAACCTCCACATCATGCAGTCACTTGTAAAACCATTTCTCGCTGCTTTGAACAAATTGCGAATGCTTTGGTACCATTTTTGAATTGATTGTGTACAATTGAGTTTCTTACATAATCAACTGGTTATGTTGATCAAAATATATTATACTGGCTCTCACCTCAAAAGTTTTTCTAAATTGCTTTGGAGTGTTTTTTTTTTAAATCATCCTTAATATTTGCAAACCGGGTAAATGCTTTTCTCAAAACAATTTGTACAAACAGCATAACATTGGATTTCTTGCCTGTACCTTTCCCAAAATCCTTATTTATCTCTTAAAAGTAAGTATTTGTATCAATGAACATCATATTGCTATCAGAATGACAAGTCCTTTTGTCACTGTTCAAACAAGATATTCAAAATGTTTGGTCATGTTATCAGTGTGAGTGCACAGTTTCAGTATTTCCAGATATAAACTACAGTTTGGATTACAGTGATTGAAAATTCACCATTTTGCATTCAGTTGCATCACTTCATTGCATAACTCACTGAATGCAAACGGGTTAAACCAGTTGTCAGAATCCATCAAGCTTAAATTTCTATTTAACGCTTTTTCCCCCAAATGTTTCTTGAATTGATGAATTGTGCACATTGTGTATGATATCAAGATCAACCAATAATCAACTAGTTCTCTAAAACAGGTCAAAAGTGAATCTCGTGAACCTTCGATCGGCGACAGACAGAGCAATCCACAGAATTACAATTTCTGAAAATGGATGCACAACCAGGAAACGAACAGAGGCTATTACAGGAAGGTAAAATTGTGAATCAAATGCAATCATGTAAATGAATGTGTGCTGTTGAAATACATAGATGTCGCACAGGAGAAATTCAGCCTTGTGCATTTTCAATCCCTGTAATCCAAACTGTAGTTTATATCAGGAAATACTGAAACTGTGCACTCATACTGACACCCTGACCAAACAATTTGACTATTTTGTTTGTGAACGATGACAAAAGGATTTTCAGATGGCAATGATTTGTATATTGACACAAATACTTACTTATCAATGCTGATTCTAAGAAAAGCTTCAAAGCAACTGAGAAAAACTGTAAGACTATTCAGGTGAAACCAATATATTATATTTTGATCAACATGAAATCGTTAAGTGATAATGTCACAAAAAAAGCAGACAATTGTATAAAAATCTATTAAATGAATGTACCCAAACATTTGCGATTTGATCAAAGTTTTCACAAGTGACTTCATGATGTGTAAATAAATGTCTCGAAGCAACTGAGATAAAACTGTAACCCCCAAAACATCCAGGCATCAGTTCGTTGCATAAATCATTAATTGCAAAATGGTTAAACCAACTGTCATAATCTGTCAAGCTAATCTTCTTCACATTTCTATTTAACTTTTTTTTTATATTTATATTTTGAATTTATAAATTGTGGAGATGAATCTTGAATGGCACTAATTAAGGGGAGTGTACGGCATCAAGATCAACAAATTTCGTGAACCTTCAATTTGCAAGCATTAAGTATATAAACAGAGCAAAACTCAAAATGACTAATTCAAAAATGAATGAACAAATAGGAGATGAAAAAACACTAGTACAGTACGGAATCCTGTCCGGTCTCTTGCAATCAATATCTCACATACAGCAATGTGTAAATTGAAATTGATATCTTCTATACAGATTTTGACGATCTCATTTGTGAACAATGACAAAGGGACTTGCTATTCTGATGGCAATGATATGTTCAGTGACACAAATATTTACTTTTGAGAGATGAACTAGGCATTTTGAGAATAGAGCAGGCTTTTTGCCAGAAATCCATTGTGTGGTTTCTGTGTGAACAAATTGTTTTAGGAAATGCATTTACCGGTTTGCAAATATTAGGTGATTCGAGAAATGCTCTAAACAACCAAAACCCGCCCCTGTAATTATTAGGTGTGAGCACGACTCACCCGTGTGGTCAGTGGCACTCCCAAGAGAAACCCAAGGACGGCCACTCCGAGCGTGATGTAGGTTTTGTTGCGGATGATCCAGTCGGTGCCGATCTCGTCCACTACGGCTGTCACCAGCGTCTCCAGAAGACAGAACTGTCCAAACACACACACAAAATTAGATGGTACTGCACTCTTCATACATTCCTTGCTTATGAATTAACAGTACAAAAGTGCATTACTGAATTCTTCATTCTGATTTTCTGCGTTTTTTTTTTAAAGCGTGTTTGTTGAAACTACAGAAGCCAAGTTTACCTGTGTGCCGAGACCCAGCAGGATGAGCATGAAGAAGAAAAGCAGCGACCAGAGTGGTGAGATAGGCAGCAGCGTCAGGGCTTCTGGGTAGGCGACGAAGGCCAGGCCCGGGCCGTGATCAGCCACCTCGGACACGTCCACTCCCAGGTGCTGTGCCATGAAGCCCAGGATGGAGAAGATGACAAAGCCGGCGTACACGCTTGTTGCACAGTTCGTCACACTGATAATGATGCTGTCTCTGTTCAGCGAAATTTAAAAAGAAAGTGGATTTTATTCATGAGTTTGATTCATTTGATACACCTTAACCTAAAATTCAAATCATATGCATTCATATACATACAGTAAATGTGCTAGAAAATGTCTAATAATAATTATTTACTGTATATACAATTTTATTGTGATTGTGGTTTGTTTAATAAGATAAACATTCCCGATTATACTGTAAGCAATCGTTTATAGATTTTGCTGGACAAAAGCAAAATCTAAAACCAGGCAGGTAATATTTAATTGTATAAAAAACACCCAATATATCTAAATATGAATGTAAAGGGAATTATTTCACATCTTAATATTCGAGACAAAGGCCATTTCATTTCATATTCCTTTCATATTTTACAAAATGCTCTAAAATTTGAAGTCTTCAAGCTGTACCTGAAACAGTTGTTGTGAAATTTGTTATAGGAAGCCATGGTGATGAGTCCACCCCAGGCACAACCCAGAGAGTAGAAAATCTGAGAAGCAGCGTCACCCCACACCTACAGGACAACAAAACAGAAACTGTGTTATACCGGTACTGAATATAAACATTGCTGCTTCTCAATGTTAATCTGTGTTCCAGGTTGGTGGTGTGCTGACCTTGGCATCCAGAATCTTCTCCCACTGTGGAGTGAGGTAGTATTGGATTCCACTGATGGCACCATCTAACGTGATGCCTCGAATGAAGAGAATGGTCAGTACCACATAGGGGAAGGTTGCTGTGAAGTACACCACCTGAGAAACATCCAAAACATCAAAATTAGTACATTTACCCAATAAATGATTCTCTTCTCTATTTCAGCGGACAGATTGTGGCCTGGATAAAAAAGCAGCAAAGAATTCCAGCGGATTTCTCTAAGCATTTCGTACGGAAATGTAACAGAGTCTAGAGTCCATATGTCAGTCTTCCCATATTTTTGTTGATTTATTTTGATCATTGAACTTTGATATTTTTACTTCTCCTCTCTACAGTCTGATTAATCAACTGCATAGAAGTGTTTTCTTCATGTATTTATTTCAAGACAGACATACAGTAGAAGCCAAAAATAATAATGTGAGTCCATTTAATGTCAAACAGATGAGGATGGGTTGCCATTTAAGTCTGTTTTTTCTTAAGGTTCCTTCCTTATAAGGGGTTTCAGGGAGTTTTTCTTTGCCATCACTGGCTTTCCTCATTAGGGACATTTTTTTATGTATTTATGATGCTAAAATTTATATTTCTTTCTTTCGGCTTCTCCCGTTAGGGGTCGCCACAGCGGATCCTCCGCATTTTTGATTGGGCACATGTTTTTACGCTGGATGCCCTTCCTAACGCAACCCTCCTCATTTATCCGGGTTTGGGACCGGCACTAAGAGTGGCTGGGGTTGGTTCCCTGACCGGGGATCGAACCCGGGCCGCAGCCGTGAGAGCGCCGCATCCTAACCACTAGACCACCAGGGAACCTTCTAAAATGTATATTTGTAATTGATTTATCACTGTAACGCTTCTTTAGGACCATGTAGATAGTCAAAAGCACTATACAAATCAGTGGTGTAAAGTATTTGAGAAAATGCACTTTGTTACTGTACTTAAGTATTTTTTTGGGCTATTTTTCTTACTGAGTATCAAAGATTTAAGCAGCTTTTACTCTCTACTCAATTACATTTATGATTTAATATATGTACTTTTTACGCTACTCTATTTTAATTGACAGTTACATTTACCAACGTTTTATTATATTACATTGTGTTACCAATTACATGCACCTCTGTTGAAGATGTCATTAAGGTTCAACACTCCCCTACCTGCATCTGATGCCTGTAAGCGACTTTTTAGCACTGCAGTGCTTGTTTTTATTTCCATATTTATTAATAAAAATATTGTCCCTCTCTGAGACTGAGAGGTGCATCCAATCACAGTCAGCTCTAAATATTTGGTTTTATTTTATCTAAAATTATTTACTTAAATGTACTTGTCCATTGAATACCAATAGTTCTTTTACTTTGTGATATGATATCTTAAATTATATTTGTTAATTGAAGGTACCTTTTTGAAAGGCTGCTTTACTACTTTGTCTTTTTTGTTTTTGACCGACTTGTTTAATCTTTGTTTCAATCTGACGTGTTAAAGACGCTGTTGATCTGGTTAATGCTGTGTAGAAAACCTCATGTGTCTTGGTGTCTTGGTGCAGTATGACACAAAGCCACCACTTCACATGACCTATATACACCCTACATAACCATGAACTCATCATTAATGGTTAGGATATCTGTTGTCACCATTATGTCAATTTTAACCAATATTTCAAAAAAATCTTTGTAACTGAAAGAAAGTTTGGTTTCTTAATGTTTAGCATAACACAAAAATTGCAGTCATTTAAAATTTGCTTCAGTTTTATGTAGGGAGAACAGATGGAGAACAGTCTGGCTCACCTTGCCAGAGGACTTCACCCCACGGATAAGGCAAAGGAACACCACCACCCAAGAGACAGCCAGGCAGCCCAGGATGGGGAGACGCACTTCGCCAAAGTCCCCTATGCCGTCTGATATGTTCAGAACATAGTTCCTGAAAGGACATGACAAATTAATAATGAGTGTACATATTTCTGTGAAGCTGTTTTGTAAATTGTATAAACGCGTAATACGCGATTATCAATGTACTGTAGATTTTATTTTCCACTGTAACATTATATTTTAAATTATTCATTATTTTCATCAGTTATAATTAACAAAAACAAAAACATTTCTAGAAACATTTATTGGGAATCTTCCTAATGGAAGATTTCCTCGACTGGTTTCCTCGACTGGTACCACCTTCTCTCAGAATGAGAGGTAAGTATACTTCAAGGCTCTTCTCTGTTCTGGCACCGAGGTGGTGGAATGAACTTCCCCTAGATGTCTGTACAGCGGAGTCCCTGACTATCTTCAAGTGACGATTGAAGACCTACCTCTTCCTGAAACACTTAAATTAGCACTTTCCAAGTTTGCTTTGTAGAATTCAAGAGTTATATTTATATTAAGTTTGTAATCTTGACTTAAAGCACTTTTGTACGTCGCTCTGGATAAAGGCGTCTGCTAAATGTCGCAAATGTAAATGTAAATGTAAATGTAATGGCAGAGTCGGCTGACTAACATAAGGACATTAGCCTTATAAATGAATAGAGATCTAATTATTCAAAATTATATCATGGAGAGGTACATAGCAAATATATTAGTTTTAATAAATGTCATTTTGTATATATACGGCTTCTAAAAAACAGCATACTCCTTACATTAATACAAAAGCAAGGCGCACACCTAAACAACTAAGAAACTAAAATTATTATGGCCAATATATTGACTAAGAAGATATACGCTCTCCTGCCTAATCTTTTGCTGTAGGTTTCCATTTACTGATAAAGCACCAATCACTCTGGACTGTGGGTTTAGTACACAGAGAAAAACAATCCAATATTTTGAAACCACTCATCAATCCGAACAAACCCTGCTCTCACGATGCTGGGACAGAACAACAGCAACAGAAACGTCTTTCATGGTACAATAACAAACACAACCCGTGGAGCTAGGCACAACCCATCTACAGGATGATTTAACACACACACACACACACACACACACACACACACACCTCACTGTCAAAGCTTCCATTTTCCACACACTGACAGCAAAAAGTTGTATACAGAATGATTACACACATACACACATTCACGTGGGTACACACGTACACATGCAGAAGCATCCCGAAAAACATTATGCGCTGAACAAACGTATCTGTGAAGCCTAAATCCAAAACTTGCAGTGCATTTCCACAGCATAAGAAAACTGCAGAGACAGTACATTTCATACACTAATGAAAAACGCAATTTATCATAATAATTATGGTGGTTCATTCATTTTTGAGCACACTGCAAGTTTAATTGTTACATGCAGGGCTGTTTTGGAACGTTTTCGGTGCCTGAAGTGACATGGCAAAGAGAAAAAAAACAAGCCCCATCATCTGGCACTTCACTAATTTTATGTCCATTCTTACATCAGTGGAAAAATCATCGTGGATCATTGCGTTCCAGTGAGCTCGACTGGTTCATGGTTTTTATCAAATCAATTAAATATCAGAAAACTTTGCTGTTGTAATGACGTGATGCTGCAGATGCGAAGACATTTTATTTATCGTGTGTTTCATCTGTCCTTTCAGCTGACTGGTATCTTCTGCACCATGAGCATTGCAGATAGAAAGCTAAAGCAAAGATATAAATGAGCCAAAATAAAACATTTGGAATGTTAAAAACCTTTTTTGGAAAATAAACAAAGTGGACGTTTGTTTGTGGAGGTACTACAGTGGGGGAAATAATAATTTGATCCCCTGCTGGTTTTGTACATTTACCCCCTTACAAAGAAATGAACAGTCTAGAATTATTATGGTAGATTTATTTTAACGGAGAGAAACAGAAAATAAAATAAAAAAAAATGCAAATAAGACGCAAATAAATCCTGTCTTTTTAGTAAAGTACTCCTAATATCATCTCGCATTGTGTATAACAGACACCAGTCACAGAATCAACCTCTTCCATTCAAACCTCTCCACCACCATGGGCAAGACCAAAGAGCTTTCAAAGGAATTCAGGGACAAGATTAAAGACCTGCACAAGGATAAAATTGGCTACAAGACCATCATATTGTTGCCTCAGCCATATGTTTTTTAGTCATTGTCACACTGGAAGCCCCATCCCACCACCCATCTTCAGTGTTCTGGCTGAGGCCGGGAGGTTCTCATCCAAGATTCTACAGATTCTACAGTTGTCTTCCTGTACCCTCCTTAGCAAAGAAACAGTCCCAAAGCAGAATGTTTCCTTTGGATATTATGACTCTTTTTGTTAAAATAAACCTACCATAAAAATTCTAGACTGTTAATTTCTTTGTAAGGGGTAAACACAAAATCAGCAGGGGATCAAATAATTATTTCCCCCACTGTAACCAATATTTCTGTATTATATTTCTGGATGTTTTCAAGAATTCATCCATGGTATCAAGTGAGTTCTGCCAAAATAGCTTTGCAGGCATAAAATATTATAATGGATGATGTGAGAAAACAGTTCTAATACTGTGTATTATATAAAACTACAAACTCATTGGTGCTGTTCTAACCTCCAGTATTCCTCACTGGGACTCGTCCTCTTCGAGTGGCTGATCACCTCAGTAAGGCCTGACGCTACAGTAGCGGTGATATTAGCTAAGGTGCCGTTTGCTTGCGGTGTGCCCACTACGCCACTACAGTCAGGGGTGTTCCAGGGATTGTTGCAGTATGTCCATGGCAACAGATTGGTCATGGACATGAAAAAGTAGTAGATTGCGATGCAAATCACAACATTGTAATAGATGCCGATGTAAGTAGAGACCACCATCATTCCATAGCCGACACCTAAGAGGAAAAAAGTGCAAGAGCAGAATATAATTAAACCTGTTGACTTATGCTTTCATATCTGCTTTCATATTGCAACATTGAACATTTAACTTAAACTCCTCAAAATACTGTTTAGAAATATAAACAATATCAGGACCCTACTGATAGAAAATAGCACAGAACAAAGAGCAAATACGTGATGAATGGAAAAATTATCATTTTGCTTCATTCATTCTTTATTGTCTAGACTTTTATTTTAACTTGGTCATGTTAAAGTGATCTATATGATCTGACTTTGTATGTTTAGCATTCCAACATTAAATACTTAGGTAGAAATCTTTTTCAAAATGTAGAATTTATGACCAAACAGATCCTAAACATTAGACACGGGGTCTTGGTTAAAAGAAATGTCAAAATTTAGACTTTAAACCATGGGCCCAAAAATCAATCATTACTAAGTGACGTCTGGTTCTATATCTGACCTAAATGGTGCTATCTGGAGGTTTACCTTTGAACATGGGGCTGACCTTCCACACTCCCAGGCAGCCAAGTGATGTGAACTGACCAAAGGAGAGCTCCAAGAAAAACAGTGGGATGCCACAAAACACCAGCATGATAAAGTACGGGAACATGAAGGCGCCTAAGAAACACAACACACAGTAGTAAATCCCTTATTTATATTGTGATGTTTCATTGTTAAATAACAACTGAATTATATTGTGAGCTCATAAGAAGAAAAAACAATCCAGTATAACCCAACAAGGGGTTTCGTTTTTTAGAAACAATTCTAAATTATAGGACCCTGTAAGTATTTGAAGAACCCTAAACTATACAAAATACTATTAAAACACACACAAACACAGACATTTTAAAATATTCAGCTAATAAACTAGAGTAAAAACTAGTAGATGACGCAACAGAGTCACAGGGTGAGCTAGATAGATAACAACTAGCTAAAAACACTGATATAAAACAAGCATAAAATTTCTATATGATCAGGAAACATTGCATTTGCTCTTTTGGCAAAATGTCTATAATGTGTAGTGTTTTTACTTTTTTTGGTTGTTGAATCTACTGGTCAATGACTTATTCAAAATGAATTGCATGTCATCATAATTTGCTTCTGGGCTAATCGTGTGTATTTTAAAGTAGCATGGGACAGAATACAAACAGGAGCATTCACAGTCAAACTTGAAATTTGCTAGGTGTGCTAGAATAATTGGTAGAATTTTTGGAGACAGAGCTTAAGGTGGCAGAGAGATGCAGTGATTTTTATTTGGAGTTACATGGACGGGCAGGAATAGAAATGAGTTTATCAGAGGGACTGCGCAGGTTGGATAGAGGCAAGGTCAGAGAGAATCGATTGAGATGTTTTGATCATGTGCAGAGGAGGAAGGACATGGGGTATATCGTCATAAGAAGGCTAAGGATGGCGCCGCCAGGCGGGAGGAACAGAGGAAGGCCAAGGATGTGGTAGGGAAAGACGGTTGCAGTTTGTTGGTTTGAAAGAGACAGATGTAGAGGACAGAGTGATTCCCCTAATGGGCAACCCAAAGAAGAAGAAGAAGAAGAAGAAGTAGTAGAGGTCTAATTCAGTGGCTGATCTTCCAGTGAATAAGAATCAATACTACTTGTCACTATTCCAAAACATACACAAGGATAACCAGTAAGTGAACTGATGATATGACTGATAACTGGGCAACTGTTCAACACGTGTGAAATCTTTCTGATTCATTATTCCTTACATAAGATGATTAAAGATAGGATATTTTTTTACAGAAAATACAGATTGGTTTTTGAACAGTACAAATTCAATACAGACAATACAGATTAGTTGATACATTATAAGAGAAAAACAACATACTCACCTCCGCCATTCCTGTAACAAAGGTAGGGGAACCTCCAGACATTGCCAAGCCCCACTGCATAGCCTACACTAGTCAGGACAAACTCAATCTGGTTCCCCCAGTTTCCTCGTCGAGAATTCTCATCCTTTTTCACTTGTTCTCCTGGAACCGCTCCATTCTAGACCACAAGCACACAGAAAGACACGGGGTCAAAGATTTATTTGAAAAAAAGAGAATACTCGTGGTTAACGCATTAACTTGCATTTAGTACAGTATTTAAACACACACAAATTTCTCACAAATATTTGCATATTATCAGCTTTCAAATCATGACGATCGATCTCTGTGAATATTACATGACCTCTGTTCCTTGACAGCATGTGTGCAAGGAGTGCAAATGATGTGAACCAAAATCACTGCTGTCTCCACAAAACTACCCTTTGGTCTTGTCAGCTCATTTTCTCCATCTGTTCCTGTCAGATGGTTGTTAGCGTGACCTCTAAAATGACCACTAAAGAGACACGATGAGAGTGTCTTGCCACAATCACAGTAGGAGTGGAACTCACAGTCAGTCTGCTTACACAACTGTCTGGGCTTTTTAAGATCTCATAAACAATAGAGGCAGAACAGTCAATATAAAAAAAAAAAATAAACTGGTCATAGAGAACACAGTGCATGGACTCAATTCATTGTATGATAATTATATAAATAACTAGCGCAGATAATTTTTTTTTGCATGAAGACATTCTCTTTTTGTCCACTGTTTCAAATATCTATCATCCTATTTCAGCAGCTCTACAACTACTAGGTCAGTTGTTGGTCATCAGAACAACAAAGCTCTCAAACAAAAAGTGTCATGTTTGGTTCATTTCTTGCAGCTGGACAAGTTAAGGCTGGAATCACTTTGTTATTGTATTTAAACATTAGAGTTTCTTTGGAACAGAACCAAGACCACTTTGCTCAGAAGGATTTCTAAACATAATTCCTGCTTTGTCATTCTTATGGATGTATAGTTGGTTCTGTATGTATGAATTAATTATACATACATACATACATACATACATACAGTATAATTGGTTCTGTATAGATGTATGAATTGGACCATTTTGAGCCTTATAGCCCCTATAAAACATTTGTTAGTAAGAGAGTACAGTATAACATTAGTATTCTCAATAACCTGTACACATATTATTTGCCTAGAGGACAAATAGCCTCATACCTCTTTAAATATCTTTCGAAATGAAACTAGCAGGTATTGATCAGATCAGAGATGTGTTGTTGGTTTTTTTTGCTGCTTGATTTACTAGGTTTGAAATTTTGTCATTTTGGCATATTTACTGTACAGTCAATTGTGTAATTTCTGAATTGTTGGTGGATAAATTTTAGTTGCCTAAATAATTAAACATATAATACAGATTACTGTAAACTGTGGACTGTACACAGAACTTTCTTTTGGCTGATATTTACCTGTAAGAATGAATTTAAAAGCGGCCAACATGTTGAAAGAAAATGGTGGTTTATGACCTTGCTTTTCTTATTTTAAGTATTAACTACTACTGTTTTTTTATTTTTATTTTTTAATTTTTTTTCAAGCTTTTGCATTAGCTTAATTCATTAGTTATCTTGTATCGAGTAGGGCTGCAGTGTAGTATGAGCACTTGTATTGCAGTCTGGTGTCTCCATAAATAATAATTTCTACAATTCATGTTCAATCACCATTCATCTTTAGTGACTGCTTAACTTTACTTAATTATTATGTACAACCCTGAGCAGCAGGGTTTATGGAATCTTTTTTCTTGTACTGCTGTAGCTTCTTTTGGTTAAACATTAACATTTTTATTCTAATCCCAAGTGAGATTCAAATGCACCTGAGCCAAATAGCTGATGGCAGTACAGGCCTGATGAAATGCCTCGTGTGTGGAAACAGCTGCGACACTTCAGAAATGTGTACTGTCTACAATTCCTCCAAAATGCATACACCTTTTCCTAATATTACTTACCTACATGCAATAGCCCTTTCTTTTAAAGCACCCACTTTTAAAATGTTCTTTTTTGTCTTAATTGACATCAATCATTATAAAATATCAAAGTTGTTTTGTCTTGTCTGTTGATTTGCAGAGAAACATACAGAATAACAGGTTTTCAACACATAGCATCACCTGGTTGGCATATCCCTTATTGCTGTTTCTACAGTACAGAGTGCTCCATACAGAACTGTCTATATAGTTAACAGATAATTCATTTATTCATTCATAGAGCTCCAGTAAGCACTTTAGTCTGATAGATCTGGAATCTTGGAAAGTTTAGTGTGAAACTGCAAAACGCTCTAAATAGGACTTTATGCATGTCTTTATTTGTTCAAAACATTAATTTGTTTCCTTTTGGTGAAATGCACTTAGTTTATTTAAAAACAAAAATCAAACAGAAAACGAAAAAAATGTATGTAACCATGGTTCCCTGAGGGAAAGAAACGCTGCATCAACAACGCTTTGGGAATGAGTGTCCAATACCGCCAGACTGACCAGTTCCTGCCTAGTGTGTAAGAGCACAGCTTGGTCGAAGAACAGAGGGGCCAGAGGATCAAGCCTTAGATGCCACCACACTCCAAGTTGAGTGCGCTCTGACCCCGAAAGGAGCCGGGGGACCAGAGGACTCATAGGAGGATTAAATAGCATCCACAATTCATCTGCTGAGCATCTGCTTGTTCGCAGCAAGACCTTTCCTCAGAGGGCCATAGCAGATAAACAGTTGCTCAGACTTTCTGAACATACTTGTTCAGGCCAAGAGACCTTGGCCATAGTGGCCACTCATGACTGCATCTCCAACCCATGAGGAAAGCATCCATCTCCGGCATGTAGGGCTCACCACGTGACCTTGATTGTATGTAGTAGAGGGATCACAATGTCCTCCTTCCTTAGGAGAGTGTCTACTTCCTGTTCCATGACCAGAGCCTTCTCGGGTCCCACAAGGGTGGAACACGCACCGCTGAATCGTGGCGGATGAGACCCGAACTGAATCGTATATATTCTCTGTCTACAGTACACAGGACCCACAGGTAGTCTTTTAAGGGTATCAGTCCCTCAAAACTGACCTCTGGTAAGCCTAGAGCCAGAGCTACACGCTGGTGCAGCTCTAGGGGCCTCCTAGGAAACCAAGGAGCGTACTCACTGGAGTTGGTCGTGACCTTAAGCACTAAGCGTGGCAGGGACCAGCTCCCTGGGGGTGCCAGGGCGTGGCAGGCACCGTATAATGAGTAGCACAGCGCACCTTCCCGGCAAAATCACCAGAACATTCTGTGTCAGGATCATTTGGCCAAAGCCCTCTTATTGAAAATTATCCTCAAATCTGTCATTTCTCGGGGCTTCAGCCAAGAGCATCGCACAAGGTCCCTGGTCGTGACGCTCTATTTCTGAACCGCTGAAATACTGTAGACTGCTCCTGGAACCTCTCGACAACCGTATTAACAAATTTGCCGAATAGGCCAGTCGGTACCAGAGGGGCGTCAAGCTGCACGGCCCTATACCTATCGAAAAGATCCGACAGTGTGAGCCATAAGTGTCTCTCAGTCGACACAAGGGCGGCCATAGACAATGGCCACAGCGGTCTCTTTAGTTGCCCTAAGGGCCCAATCTGCTGTACAGCGGAGCTCCTGGACCTCTTCGCCGCCCGAGATGCCACCCACGTCCAGCTCTCGCAGCAGGTCAGCCTGATAGACCTGCAACACTGCCATGGTGTGCAGGCACGCAGCGGGCAACGTATTTCGAAGGGGCTTGGTGGGCAGAGTCTGGGTTTTCAATGTTGGAGTACACGGACGTTTTTAAGAAAGCAGGCCGAAAAAAGGCTTAGCCCAGGACCTGGACACCCCATGGCCCTGGGCAAAACCTGACGCGGAAGCTGAGATGCTGGTTGCAATTTATATCAAGTTTGGTGCGGGTTATAACCTCCAATAGCTCCTCAAACCCTTGTTTTCGTGCTTCTGAGACTTGCGAGCGAGTGCTGGACCAGGCATGTGAGGAAGGAGAAAGAGACAAACCAATCTCCAGACACTTTGCCAGGTCCACCTGCAAGCCCCAGGAACTAGCGTGCCCCTCTGCCTCAGCGAGAGGAAGGCCATTACCACGAGGAGCAGGGGCATCCTTGAAGAGTGCCCACCAGGAGCGGATATAGACATGTGAGCGCAATTTACCGATTTAGCATTCTCCACTCCCAGGAAAGCCACACACAGGTTGTGTGTATCCCCCCATAATATAGCGGGGTCAGGGAGGAACACACAGCCGGAAAGTGTGCTTAGCTTTCTTGCTTGCCTTAATTTTTCTTTATATATATTTTTTCAGACATTTACCACTGACCATTCAGACAAACATACATAGAGTGCTTCATGAACAAACAGAAGCTAGCGCCGGCTTCACTCCATGTGCTTTTTATAGCTTTCTAGTCATGACGTCACCCCGCCAGTGGTGCCGTGCCTTTTATTGGACTTAATACACGCGTTGTTGATGCAGCTCAAGTTCCTGAAAGGGAAATGTGGCTACAAACAGCCTTTTAGATTAATTGCTGAATGTCTAAGTACAGATTTGTGCAAACCTGGCTAGCCACCTGTTCTCTGTGATGAAGAAATAAAAGCAAGGTTAGGTTCTGGTTGTGTGCTGTAGAAGCCATGAAGAAGATACATCTACACTGCTTTATGTATATGACCAGAAAAGCGAACACGGAGAAAGCACACAAACACAAAAATCCCTCTCGTCTACTTTTAAATGAGTTTATAGCAATAGCTCTTTTAACACACTACCAGGTTAAATAAATTACACTGCCCACATAAAGTTATGTTTTTAGAAGATGTTTATTAACATTAGTTATCACAAATGTCGTCTATTTTATTGCTAAACTACTTGCTATTGTTTACTGGCTTGTTTTATGCTACGATACTGACTGCTGCTGTGCTGCAATTTTAGTCCAAAATGTTGCACAAATGGGTTCACTATAGTAAAAGAGAACCTAGAGCTACTGTAACTTTAATGCATTTAGAAAAAGCTGTTTATAAGCTTTGCATCAGAGGTGGGAAGTAATGAAGTACAAATACATTGTTACCGTGCTAAAATAGATTTTTCTGGTAACAGTACTTTACATCACTATTTTTACTTAACTTTTTTATTTTTGTTTTACTTTTTAATTTCACTTATTGCATTTTTACACAAATATATGTACTTTCTACTTCTTACATTTACAACCCAGGCTTGTTACTTTAGTTTTAAGTGATTATTTTGCTCAATGGTGACATTATCAATATTTTTTCTTTTCATTGCACACCATTTTTAGCCCATCAACCTATTTCGTGTCATTGCACCACTTTTTCAATCTACCACTGGTGTATTATTTCCTGGCTATCACGCACCACAGATGTAGGCTAGTCTATAAAGCTAACAACAAGCAAGGCAGAAGGCAACAAGAAGTATGACTAGCGTGGATGAGACAGAGTGAGTCAGGGATGTAAACATGAATGAGAACAGGGACATTTCTGATCACCTGATCATCATCATCTTTTCTCTGCTTGTGTTCTATATGGTGGTTGTTCAGCCTGTATACATTCATAAGGTAGCAACATTTTAAATTCATTTACACTGCTCAAAAAAATAAAGGGAACACTTAAACAAAACAATGTAACTCCAAGTCAATCACCCTTCTGTAAAATTAAACTGCCCACTTAGGAAGCAACACTGATTGACCATCAATTTCACATGCTGTTGTGCAAATGGAATAGACAACAGGTGGAAATTATAGGCAATCAGCAAGACACCCCCAATAAAAGAGGGTGGTGACCACAGACCACTTATCAGTTCCTATGCTTTCAGGATGATGTTTTGGTCACTTTTGAATGCTGGCAGTGCTTTCACTCTAGTGGTAGCATTAAACGGAGTCTACAACCCACACAAGTGGATCAGGTAATGCAGCTCATCCAGGATGGCACATCAATGCGAGCTGTGGCAAGAAGGTTTGCTGTGTCTGTTAGCGTAGTGTCTAGAGCATGGAGGCGCTACCAGGAGACACTCCAGTACATCAGGAGACGTGGAGGAGGCCGTAGGAGGACAACGACCCAGCAGCAGGACCGCTACCTCCGCCTTTGTGCAAGGAGGAACAGGAGGAGCACTACCAGAGCCCTGCAAAATTACCTCCAGCAGGCCACAAATGTGCATGTGTCTGATCAAATGGTCAGAAACAGACTCCATGAGGGTGGTATGAGGGCCCGACGTCCACAGGTGGGGGGTTGTGCTTACAGCCCAACACCGTGCAGGACGTTTGGCATTTGCCAGAGAACACCAACATTGGCAAATTTGCCACTGGCACGCTGTCCTCTTTACAGATGAAAGCAGGTTCACACTGAGCACATGTGACAGAGGTGACAGCGATGCCTTGGAGCACGTTCTGCTGCCTGCAACATCCTTGCAGTTTGGCAGTGAGTCAGCAATGGTGTGGGGTAGCATTTCATTAGAGGGCCGCACAGCTTTCCATTTGCTCACCAGAGGTAGCCTGACTGCCATTAGGTACTGAGATGAGATCCTCAGACCCCTTGTGAGACCATATGCCGGTGCTGTTGGCCCTGGGTTCCTCCTAATGCAAGACAATGCTAGACCTCATGTGGCTGGAGTGTCAGCGAAGGCATTGATGCTATAGACTGGCCCGCCCATTCCCCAGACCTCATGTCTGAGACTGTCCAGGCGTTGGCGGATGCTTTAGTCCAGGTCTGGGAGGAGATCCCTCAGGAGACCATCCGCCACCTCATCAGGAGCATGCCCAGGCATTGTAGGGAGGTCACACAGGCATGTGGATGCCACACACACACTTCTAAACCTCATTTCGACTTGTTTTAAGGACATTACATCAAAGTTGGATCAGCCTGTAGTGTGTTTTTCCACTTCAATTTTGTAAGTCCAGACCTCCATGGGTTAATAAATTAGATTTTCATTGATAGTTTTTGTGTGATTTTGTTGTCAGCACATTCATCTATGTAAAGAACAAAGTATTTAATAAGAATATTTTATTCATTCAGATCTAGGATGTGTTGTTTAAGTGTTCCCTTTATTTATATTATGTCAATATATTAATATGATGTGAGGTGCAGTTACCAGGGTGACACTGAAACAGGTACTAGTAATAGCAACTTTTTACCTAAGTCAGAGCCCAAACTTCATTACTTTAACTTGAGTGAAAAAGTGTAGTCAATACTTAAACTTTTACCAGAGTCTTTTAAAACATAAGGAACTGTACTTCTACTTGAGTGAAGGATGTGTGTAGTTTTGCCACCTCTGCTGTCCATGCGCTCACAGAGCAAAGAAACTGGCAACATTCATATTCTTTTTCTCATTTTGCTTATAGGGATGTAAGAAATTATATTACATCACAAGTTACAAACAGTATTTGGCTTTAAGTTTTTAACTTCAATCAAAAGAGAGATTTAAATGCAGCAGAGTTAAAATAGCTATATAAAAACCCGTTTCAGTGCCTCATGTTTTCATCCAATATAAACAGAATACCTATTTTTCAGTAGTATTTTACTTTTAAGTGCCTGCAATTAAATAACTGACCACAAGGTATCACTAATTTTTCGTCATTTACGTTTACAATGTCTACTTGATAAAGTGACCTATTTACTCAAGTCACAGCAATGTTTAGTCTTAGACTGAATGTATTTTGTTCAGTCATGGGAACCACCATGCTGTTTTCGGTCTTGCTGTTTTTAAAACTGCACCCACTGAAAGAGACAAAAAAAAAAACCAAGAACAAAAGATCCCAGCTGGGATCATCTGCCCTGTTACACAAGTGTACACACACGTAAACATGGCCTCAGTAGGACCCAGTCTAAGCATGTGCCCCTTTGCAAGCACATGTGCATGTATATGTACACGCATTATTTCGGAGAAAAAAAACCTGCGGTGGAATGAAGATGGCTGGATGACAAAGAAACAAAACCTGGGAACTCTGCACATACAGGAAGAATAAGTCAACTAATGAATCTGATACAGGCAGGTGAGATATGAAATAGCTGCGTTTTTTAAATGAGGTGAATGTTTTAGGTCATGACTTTTTTGTAGAGAAAGTGATAGTAGACACTGACATTTTGAAAACATAGTGATAATAAGATGGTATAATGTAGTGTTGATTTGATTTTAATAACAAAACAGCCCTGATATTATTAGTTTTAGGTATATTTTTTGTTATATTATTATTGACAGAGCAATTATAATGTACTTTTAGCCATCAACATTTTTTGGGACATAAATTATTCATTCAAATTCAAAAACAGTTAACTATTGTGTATTATGACATGTATATTGACCTTGAATTACATTATTACATTTTAAAACATTCAGTCATATCAAGTAAAATTATTGTATTGTCCCTAAAAATATGTACTTATTAACAGTTTTCTCTGAAGAATAAAACTCGGGTTTTCAGTTATTGGACAATAATCAACTCCTTATTTAACTCTAAATTAAAATCTGCTCAAGAGCACCTTTTTAGGGAAGGTTTCTTGGAGTATATGTGTGAAGATTAAACATCTAGTTGGTGCTAACCACAGCTTTCACCATGCAAGTATGTTCATGCAAAAAAAAAAAAAAAAAAAGGAGACGCATAGACATCCCCACACATCTCAATTCAACCTTCATATACAACCTCATGTTGTAACAAAGTTGCTTATTAAAAAGATTGATTTTACTTCCTATTGTGCAGGTTAAAGAGGTCTGAAGGTCTAAAGTCCTAACCTTTCATAAAGAGGCTCATTAAGTCTAGGTTTCTAATTAACAGATCACTTGACATCCAACTTCTAATACACGAGTAAAGACAGCAATATCTATAATTTAAATAGTGACCAATAGAGAAAAGTCTCAATATTTGATTATTGGGACAAACAAGTAAAATATATAAAACAACAACCTTAAGGACAGTGAGAATTTTTTTTCTTCTCAGAATCAAAGCAACACATTTCGAAACAGCTGAAGCCATCTGTTCAAATACCTTGGTTATACAAGGTTCATCGATGATGGTGGGCTGACCTCCTGCCCAACCTTCTGAACTCAAACGACTCCTGGAGGCTGCATTTCTAACACCATGTTTACCGTCTTTCTCTCCTTGGGGAGAAATTCCTTCACCACAGGAGAGTAAAAGTCCCAGTTTGAAGAAAGTGAAGATTCAGGAAAAAGTTACAGGGCAATTAACACGGTTCAGCTGATATTAGGAATACAATAATATAAGCCTAATAAGAAGATTTTCAGAAAACTGCAACAAAGCTGCAAGGACTCTTTAGAGAACCTCAAATTTATATATATAAAAAAATTGCACACCTGGCTAAAGCAACATGTTAAAAAAAAAAAAAAAAAAAATTAATAATAGGTTAAGTTCATGATATCTGCATTAGCCAACAGTATTTTTTGGACCACCATCTGCTGAAGGCCCCTCAAATTTCCCTAAACTTCACTCAGGAGGTAAATAAGAGAGGCTTCATTCTCTTCCAGTGGGATTAGATAAAGTTGTGTGGACAAAGCTATTAAAGGGCCCATTATGCATTCTCTGTGAGGTGAAAGTAATTCTGCCACAGACACTAGGCTAAGGCTTTTCACCCTGGAAGTGGTGGGCCACAATTCTGCACACTCATTGGTTCCATAGCTTCTAAAAACAAAGTAGATGTTTGATGAATAACTTGAAAGGACAACTGGGCTTGGGAAGGGCAACCTTGGATAGCATTAGGTTGCTGGGTTAGGAAAGAGGGCATGGTAGGGGTCAGGTCAAATCAATCAAAAACTGTGTTGATACATTTGTGTTGCATTGGGTTAAAGCTAGGTCTAGCTATTTCTGTAGCCTGGTATTTGAGCTGCAGGTTTAAATATACACACAAAGTCAAAGTCAAAATTAAAACCCATATTTAAAATTCCATATGCAAAATAAAATTTAATTAACAGTTAAATTAACAGTTTTGCTAAGCTTCTATATCTATTACCAGTGTTGTAGTCAGGACTGTCTCTAGTCTAGACCAGAAATGTTAAATCCTGTCCAATCCACATCAGCATTTTTGTAAAACACAACTTAAGACTGTCATCGTTTTAAAAACACTTCTATTCTTTTGATTTACAACTACAGTAAGCTTACAACTACAGTAAGCTACAACCTCCATTACTACATAGAGCACCTCTTGTCACTCATATACTGTACTTGCATTCTAATGGATAGAGACTAAGCAGATCTTAGTGTGATACATTTGAATTTTTTCCACCAAATAACTTCAAATTATTGTTAACCAGGACTATAAAGAGAAACAGCCTATGCAGTGGGCAGTGTAGCAGCTGACACGTATTATATATACAGTAAACTAGCATAGGTTTCTTCACAATACCCAGTTCATTCATTTGGTACCCAATAAATGAAATCAAGTTTTCTGAACTAGAAACCAGTCAAAGATGTGCTGATCGGTTTGTTCTCCTTGGTCCGAGTTCAGTACAAGCTTGAACGTGTACAAACCTCCCAAAACTGATCGGCATTAAGAGCGAGGTCTAGCCGTAGCTATGCACAGCATGTGCTTAACTAGATCATTTAATTAGTGCTCAGTGAGCATAGCTGTCAAGTGATGCAGGAATGTAGCCTGAGGAGATCTAAGCCAATGCAAGCTGTTCACCTGTCCTCTACACACAGACACACAGACATACACAGACACACACAGACACACACAGACACACACACAGACACACACACACACACACACACACAGTTTTTTGTTTAATAAATAAAAAAAAATAATAATAATAATAAATATAAATGAACACAACTTACACAGACAAGGTGGTCACTGCAAAATGTGGTCTGGGACGCATGTGTCCACATTGTATGTCTAGTCTGAACGCAAATGCATCGGGTTACTGTATGAATCAAAGCTATAGAAGATTTTTTCATTTATACCAATAAACCATGTTATATTAACTATAGTAATTTTATAAACCTGTTTATATGAAACCTATGGTTTCTGTAAACCATAAACACATTTCTTAATTGTTCTTGACAATCCCAGATTTATCAATGAATTTCATCCACTGATCTGATCACCAATGACAATGCAGTACTAGAATTTTTTTTTGTCAAATTTGCAACCCTGCTCCTAAAGGAATGTGAAGACATATGATCGGTGGACACTTATGAAACGCATAAAATTACCAAGTGTACATGGCTAACAACCTCGACTGTCCACCGGTGACCAGGTTATGTAAAACAGAAGTTAAAACCAATACTTAAAATACTGACATATCTTTGGCCAAGTTATAACTTCCTGGCAGAGGCTAGTAGATGCCAGTCTTTGAGCAGTTTTATTAGGTTTATCAAATGGTAATAATATTATTTTAAAACTTCCTCTGAAAAATCTCTTTGATAAGAAATAATTTTTGCATTGGAAGAAGGTTGAGTAGTTTCTTTCAAATGTTTAAGTGGAATTTTTGTTATAAATTAAAGTGTAGATGTAGAGGACAGGGTGGTATGGAGACGGATGTCGACCCCTGTGGCAACCCCTTATGGGAGCAGCCGAAAGAAGAAGAAGAAGATAGTGTGTAATAGTTACTAGATTGTTAAATGGCACCAAAACTCGCAGTGGAAAGTAATGAATTTATACACTGCAAAATGCCAAGAATCTGTTGACCTTACATATTCAGGCAATACTGTCTAGTCACAAATAGTTTTTGCATTTTCAGCAAACCTACAATATGATTTTTGCCATGTAAATGCTGTGGCTGGAGTCAATTAGCTTTCCTCTACTATCAAACAGCCTCATATCTACATGTAAACAAGAAATAATTGACTGTCATAGGTCTATCATATCAATATAATATACTTTAAAAATGCTAATCAATTTGCTAATAAACACTTTGCATTACAGGACAAACTTCTCCTTCCTCGTGGAATGTTTGGTTGGGAAACTCCCTCAGCATGTCACAAACAATATAAATCACCTGGAGGCTGTAAAAAAAACCAAACTAACCTCTAAAGAATCTTACAAGTTCTGCCTAAAAAGTAAAAGTAGCTTATATATAACTAACCGTGAGTAACTATTACCAATAGTTTTCCCCAAAGGCATGTAAAAGAAACACCAGGAGATAGTAAAGTTATATTTTGATTATGGACACAAAATACAGATAAGCACATTTATTGCATAATCCAGACCTAGATTCATTCCATTGTGTTCTCACCCTTCACCACATTTTGGATAGTGCTTGTATGTAACAAGCTTTTCGCAGAGATCGCAAAGATTGGGGTATGAAAGAATTAGAACTGTGTGACAGGACACGAGTGTGAAGAAGGCAGACACGCTAGCATTTACTTCAGTTATCTCTGTCTTATTCCAACCTGCTCATCTCTGTCTTTCTCATAATACAAGAAAGACAAGTGATAACAATTGTGCTGTGAGGTGGCAATCTCTAGGTCATGGAGAATAAAACCGAAGCACACAACATTCTATTTTAAAATGTATAATTTTACTATACATGCAACTGCATTTATTTCTTTAACTGTCCAGTTGACGAAAGGGCACCCGCTGTCTCCTGATGAGGTCTCTGTTGTAGCTCATCCACCTCAAGCATTAATAAGTGTTTTTGAAATGCTTTTCTGCTCATTACAGCTGTATAAATTGTTTGATTATTTTAGCTACTGCAGATGTCCAGGTCAGGTTATTCTCCTCTGATCTCTCTCATCATCAAGGCATTTCTACCTAAAGAAGTGATGCGTTTGACTTTAATTGTATTTTTGCCATTTTTTTAAGCCTACATGTCTGGCATTAATAATGAAGCAACAGTTAAAATCGCAGAGATCACATTTTTCCCCATTCTGATGTTTTTGTTAGCCTTAACCAAAGTGCTCGACTTACTTACTTTATGCATTGTGCTGTTGCCACATTATTGGATACAGATTACAATGTTACAGATTAGGTGTATCAGCAGCTGATGCGTGTAGCTTGATACATCTAGGATACAGACAGTTACAACACACAAAACAACCTAGAAAAGCCTTAAAAAATGATCAAAAAGAAACAGAACAAGAGAGTGCTTAGTACATCATATGCACTAGTGACTGGCAGCTGTATGCCTTGGAGGATAGTCAGAGGAGGATTCTGCACGGCGGCTGCCTTCAAAAGACCATATGGCTGTCCCTATGTCGCTCGCACTCTTGAGTGTACCTCTCTGATGGTACGTCCTTGTGTTGTGAATGACATAAGATGTCCATTTGTTGAACATACCAGATTACCATATACAAAAAGTAAACATCACTTGTGAGATCGTATAACCGACGCAGAAATCTAGGACAAGATTATCATCATCTGTGCATTCCAGTGCATTGACTAACACGATTGACATATTTTTTTTGTTACTGTATTAACAGTTAAATGCTGAATGAGTTGAGGAGAAGCATGATGTGACTACATGCTGACCTGTTCGCCAATCCTCTGAACACCTCATTTCATTTGTCCATGCTGTTAAAGCAAGCGAGGCTCCGTCAGAGATTATAGCTCCATGTAACCTCTTGCAAGTCCTTATTAGCGCAATTATTACTGAACCATACGGTTTGCCTTTTAGCAATTCAGTACACAGGAGGAGTGATTACATCAAATATTAGCAGCTTGTAAAGAAAATTTCATAGAAATAAAGTTGTAAATGTAATCTAACAATTTATTCCTCGCTAAAGCAAAATACACTTCCATGATGTACAGTTTATTCAGATTTATTTGACTAAGCTAACATTACACAAGTATATTTTGAAAAATTTAATCATAGACTAATAATAAATAATATTACTTATATTAAAGTAAAAAAAAGTGTGTTTCCAATTTGAATATAATACAACCATATATAATCTGTGGAAAAAAAACATTATATCAAAAAGTGTTATTTTTTTTTATTAATTCATTTATTTTTTTAGATCCACCAATTGCCACTGCCAACAAACAGTTCCTGACTGAACTGCTGGTGCTATTAATATTAAGCCCTTTCCAACTCTCCTCAAACCTGAAATTGTGGAAAAATTATCATTACATACATACATTCATCTACAAGAGAAGGTACATCAAACACATTATTATGCATTAGAGCCTTAACTTTATTTAAAATTAGTTATATCAATTAGCCTAAACAAAAAATCTGGAATAATATTTTTTCATATCATATGTTTTTTTTTTTTAAACTGATCTTCTTTTCCATTTGTATTTGCTTTGCACGTTACTCAGAGAAGCACAGTGGCTCCACAGTGGCTCTTATTTCCGACAAATCTTTCTGTGGCTAAATGCTAATGTGTGTATGTAGTTTTGCACATATCAAATAAATAAAAAATTTTTTTTGTGTGTGTAGAGACGTCCAACAATGATCAAACCAATCAGACATCGGCTGGTGCAATGTACCATATATCCCTCCGCCAGTAAAAACATAATGTTCAATTATACTGTTTTTCCCTTTATGTACAGTAAATCAAAACTATATAGCCATGTCTCTGGAATAAAAGACCAATAATATATTTAAGTTGAAGGCAACATTATATTGAAACAAATACAGTACACATATAAAATAAAACATATAAAACTGATGTCCATTCATAAATTTCTATTTCATTGACAGTGTTGTTACATCTCCAGGCTCATTGAACAAAGTGGCAAATACACCACATGTAAATCTGGGACGTACAAAGTGGCTTAACGGATATCAGCGGCTCTTTTTCTCCGAGCAAATCTTCCTGGGGATTGTTTAAGTGCCCTAGCGGGTAAAAGGGAAGCAGAGGAAGAAAGAAAGGCATAAATATGAGTCAGACTCCTTTTAAAAAAAAAGCCTGGACACTTTCCTTCTTCGCTCTGTCATTCAGTCACACAGTTCTCCTGCCCACTTCCTTAAAACTTTATCACACAGCCCTTCTGCTAGTGCGGCCCGAACTTCCCACTGCAATTAGTTATAAAAACTTTTCAGCCCGGCCCACACGTGGTTTGTTTTTTAAGGAGCTGCAGCTCCCTTCTCACGTGGTATATGGACTATTGAGTCGTCACAGGCCCCCTGAATGATGGCTGAAAAATAAGGCGGTGCAAACAATGCTTGGCCTTGATTAATTCAATTCTTTCAGGACCCTGCACCGTCGTCCGGGCAGCTTCACACAATTGCCGCTTTGATGCTTGGGATAACGTACTCGTGCACTTAGTGAATTAAAATAATTACATTTTTAAAAATGTTCTGCCTTAATGATTTTTTTAATTGTAGCGAAGGTGTCAAACTTTTGCATTAAAAAAAAACGGAACTGTTTGTCATTACAGTTCTAGACGTTCTACCAAAGACACAGGAAGAAAAACACTGACCTGATCGGCCTGAAACGCCACGGTGTTGGTGGACTCCGCCATGGTTTACCAGCACCTGCAGTTTCTCTAGGTTCCGATCTTGAGTTCTTCATTCACCTTTCCATTTGCTTTCACAGAAGGCGCGTGCACGAGGAGGGGGGGCGGGTACCCTCCTTTCGGCTAGGCTTGATTAATGCCTGAATTATTTTCACCTCATTTCATTTGAGGGAGTTCTGCTTCCTCTCCGCCTCTTTCAATCATTCGGTGTGGAAGCGTTCTCTCTTTTTCTCCCACCCTCCAGCAAACCCACACTGCCTCTCTCACATTCCCTCCTTCATCCATTCCCTTGCTTTACCTCATTTCCAGTCCCTTTTCTGCTCTATTATACTTTGGAGAAAATGCCCCCCCCCGCCGTATTCGTCTACACTCGTAGGGGGGAGCTGAGCAGATCCACAGCCCTTGCCTCTACTTTTGCGATGAATAGATTCGTTGTCATTCAAAGCACTTTGGGTGCATACTGAGTATCAGGAAACTGCTAGCTTAGCTGCCTGGAGTTTGCTAGATGAAAGGGCGAGAGGACTGTGCGCATCCACAAGATTCTGTTCCACAGTTTCTTCTACTTGTTTTCAGAGGAGCTGAACCCAGACCACCAACGCTTCCTATTCACAGATACTTGACTCTCAAATCCTCGTCCCTCAACATTGCCAAGCCTTCAGTAACGTCCTGCTAGAGGCCAGAAGAGGGACAGACGCTGTCCTCCTTCTGCGCTGCACCATACTCCCTGTAATTCATCTGCTTTTTCTCTAAAAGGCAACAGATTTCCTACTCTTTGTTGTTGCAGCCACAACCAGTCCATAGATCCATTGCTGGAAGGTGGTGCTTGCCGGAAAGAGGATAACTGCACCACAATGCATGGGAAAAAGATTGTAGAGAAGCCGAAATCTTCACACAAAAGAAAGCTTTCAATTGATGCTCTTGGCGGTGGCCTCAACCGAGTATCCTGTTAGTGGTGTCAGAAGTTGACAAGCTTTTGGCCATCAGCCTAATGAGCATTTAGTGAAGGTAAACAATAGGAGTAGGGTGTTCAATAAACAGGCCCTAAGTTAATATGGTGTGAGGATTGATGCAGCAGATTTCACACTGATTGAGACCTCAATTCTTACACAGGATCTCATGAACATGAAGAGCTATCAAACAGCACTTGCTTTGTGTGTTTTTAGCACAGTATCATCAAGAGATTCCAAAAAGTTGCATGCAATGTAACATTACAATGTTTCATACTCTAAAACAATGCAACAGCATTTTCTGGACTGATGGTCTACATTTCCTAGGGGTGCAATGATACAGCTTATAGTAGCATACTGTTTTATTTGAGCCTGCACATGAACAATACATTTAATAAGGCGTTTAATAAAGTAGGCTACCACTTATTTTAAGATTTATACTTAATACTTATATTGAACCATCAAGACTAACAAAAAATGAAGTCTATAATCTCAAATCTACACTAGCTTCCATTCTATTTCAAATCAGGAAAGACTACAATGGTTTAAAAACCATTTCTCCTAAACACACTGTGTTCACAAACCAATGAGCTAGCATACAAGCAGCAATGGATTTAGTCCATTGGAAAAGTAGCAATGGATTCACTTAACAAATATCCAGTTCTAGTGTATGGAGCACTTCGGCTTCCTAGTAGGTTACTGTTATTAGTGTAACATACATCCACGTAAAACTAGACAAAAACATGAAGCAGCAGCATACAAAACTCACACACACTTGCACATCTCTCTTTGTTGTATTCAGTTAGCATCTCCTTGCTACAAATAACAAATCTCCTTCAAATAACTAAAAAAAATCTGAGCAGCTAATAGGAAGCTAATAGCTGCATATATAAGATTTTATGCATGTCCATGGCTACAGAGACCTGGGTAACTCTAATAGATAAAAAGCAATGTCCAACACTTCAGACACACCACCCCTGAGAGTCTTCTGTGACTAATGAAATCTTGGCCTTGGATTTAATGTTTAATAAGCCATGTTTGATTGTGTTACATTCTATTGCACAGTTTCTTTGCTAAAAAAAGTCGGAATGGATCTTGCAAAACTACCCTGAATCATTTTAAAGTTTTTATTATTGTGCATTAAATGTTCTGTAACAAATAACAATAAAAACTGATGTAGATGGCGTGGCTTATTTTTGCTCCCTTAAAAATGTCAAGACGTGTACATTTATTTACACCCAAAGCAAAGCACCGAACCAACCGTGTTAACTTTGTGGTAGCTCACTGGATAAGACTTTGGAATTTTGATCAAAAGGCAGTGAGTTCAAATCAAGCAATCCCTTTTTGCCACTGCTGGGACCCCGAGTAAGCATAAATGAAATAATATTGTAATATTAATTATTGTTATATAATATTGTCGTTAAGGGCATCTGAAAAAATTCTGTATAAGTTACCATATGCCTTTCTACAATACTACCAGCTGGTAAACCAATCGATTTATTCCAACTGATACCTGTATAGCAGATGCATATGTAGAAATAATACTGCACAAGCTAATTTAACTTGATGAGTAAAATTTATTGAGTTTTGTATCAAGTATCAAAATCTAAATAGTAAAAAAAGTCAAACACTTTAAGTGCACTGATATTTTTTTTTTTTTAGATGCATTGTTACGGATTTCCTTTTAGTTTCCACAATCAGTTTTTGATACAGGTCTTAGAAGACGATGTACTCTACAAATGCAATGCCTAGTAATTAGCCAGAATATGGAAAAACAAGTAATTTGCCCCCTTAGCCACACCCACTCAGTTACCCATTATATCTCGCTTAGCATGGCAGAAATTCACCTAAGCAGCAATATTGTATAGGGTTAGGGTTAGGGTTATATATATTCTTGGACATGAAGCTTATATAGAGACTCCTAAAGGTTCTGTATGAGGGCCAAAGATCACAATGTGCATAATAATTAGTTGGTTCCTTTCTAGCAGATGTCAATACAAGTCTCTTCGCCATATCCATTTGGTTTAATACATTTTTAAACAAGTTATTTTCAACTTGTCATCAACTCATAACTCGAGACCCTTCTCGGATTAGGGATTGTGACTCAATACATTTAAATCACAAACTGAATATAAAGTTGAGATTTTAACTGAAAGCTTTGTATATTTTTTTGACCTTATTATGACTACTGCACATTTTCACAGGTGCCAGCACGGATAACAAGAAAATCCTAGGGAAAAAAAAAAAAGAGAGAGAGAGAGAGAGAGAGAGAGAGAGAGAGAGAGAGAGAGAGAGAGAGAGAGAGAGAAAGAAACAGATTTCACCACAGAATCCCCCAGCGTATGTCGGGTATTTTTTAGCTGAACAGCGATCAAGAAAGCTGCAGTAATGTGTGGATTTATATGCAACCAGCACAGTGTAAAAACTTACGTTACACATTTGATACAAACGAACATAAGCATGTGTTTAGGCTGTTTATGATGATGTATATGATATGGGCTAAAAAGATTTTTTCTGTTGATTAACTGCATTAATTTTTGTATACTGAGCATTAGAATATAGTATTCAACTATTATCAGAATTACTAATAAACAAATTCAGACAATTACAGACAGCCCTGACTCTTTTTCTAGTGCAGCAAATGACAAAACAAAAAAAACATGGCAAACATTTGGTGTGACTGCCACCAACCTTTTTAAAATTCTTCTTATTCGAAGATAGTGTCCTATGAATCTATACCTCACAGTTTATCTATTCAACATAAACAAATCCACTATTGAATGCAAATCCTTTCCTATTCATTGACCAGTTCTTTTTCAGATTTTTTGCCTCTCTCTGATCCAATGGTTTTGAGTTGCTTGTAATGTAAAGAATAAGAACAGTGCTGTAAATGACAATCAGCCACACTTTTAACAGGAGTTTTTAATTAGCCAGATTCTAAGGTTCTAAGTTTCACAGTTCTACAATTGCTAATAATGTTGTTGGTTTTAAAAGGTATTTGCAGCTCGGTGGCTAATAAGACTTCATATAACAGCTGTTTGAATGTCATTTAATGTTTGAATGTCACTTAATCAATGTGTGTTGATAACTGCCTAAAACACTGCGATAAACTAACAACATTAATGGAATAAAAGAATGCTGTCAGTGGCTCTGATCTATTGTAACTTCACTTGACATTTACTAATGAAAGCTGGATTTCCAGCTCCATCCTACTTGATGAAGTGCTGAAGGACCAGCCGAATGTCCTCAAGATCTGGCTCATCCTCTCTAGATACAGTCTCCCAAGCAGGCTATAGAATATGTGTTTTATTTTGTTCCATCTTACATTCACAGACAGACAAACAGATACAGATACAGACAGACACAAACACAAACACACACACACACACACACACACACACACACACCGCTCCAGGCAGCGTGTTGCATCTGAGCCATGGGCCTGGCACGAAGAAAGTTTGACACCAGCGGTCATTAGAGTCTCCAGGGGCCGCAGCCAACTCCTATTAGTCAAAATGCAGCACGGGGTCTTGCCGCCTGCCATACAATAGCGCTCTTCTAATGAGGATATGAAGACTGGCTATTTTGACAACTCAGCAGAATGGAAAGCTACAAGAAGAAGGAAAGGAAGAACAAAAAAAGGAAAAAGCATACCCGAAGCAAGCATGTGTTAGGGCAATTAGCTCTGATAATTAGATGGTTATATTAGGTACTTAGTGCTCATTAGGGAACACAGATTTCAAACCGTTGACTAAGTCCCAAATTAGCAGTGAACATTCAACAGGACCTTTTCCACACTCCAAAACTCCACACTCTGAAAGAGACAAGCTACTTTTTTTGGTTTATTTTGAATGAGAAATAAGGTTTGGAGTGTGGATTTAGCAGTTAGCATTGGCCTTCCAAATCAACATCATCACTGACTACAGGTAGCTAAATAAAGGGATACTTCACTTCATAGAAAAGTTGGAAGAGTATGTGGAAAAGTATATGCAGAAATGTAGTTTGTCTAGATTTGCGATGAGCACATAGTGTATACTAGAAAACCACCTGTTCAGGTGTTGCTAGATGCATAAATAGTCCTGTACTGCCAACACTTGAATGTCTTGCATAAGGCCATGGACACTCCCTGCAAACCAGCAGCAAGTTTATATTCAAGAAGGTTGAAGGTCTTCAAGTAGTAATTAAAGAACATGGAGCTAATTCCAATAATTAAAAGGTCCAACTATTTTTTGAATGTAGAATTTGGTGCAAAATGGTTACAAAAAGCAAGCAGGGATGGAATGATACAAGATTAAATGTCGATATGATATGATATGATATATGATATGATATGATATGATATGATATATGATATGATATATGATATGATATGAAATATGACATAGTGGTGCCTTGGTATAATACATTTTCTATTGAAACTTGATCTGTTTAGCATTTAACCAAACATCAGAACCATAGACATGAAGTGCATTAGTTCCCATTGATTATCAGTTTAAAAAAGGTAACGTCATCTAATGACTCATGAGAGGTCTGCATCACTGGGTGTTTATTACTTATTCAATTGTTTTGTAATTCATGCCTTTTCCATCTTCTAAAATATCAGCACAAGAAAGAAAAAAAAACAAAAGACAGAAAAAAGAGAGAGAAAATAGAGTATGGAGTGTGTATGTGTGTGTGTGTGTGTGTGTGTGTGTGTGTGTGTGTGTGTGTGTGTGTGTGTAAATAATTCCATTGCATCTCCCTATTCCACACATAAAGGAAGTTACTCTTCAAAGAACTGATTGTATTTTTTGGAAGATTCAGGTTACTTATTTTTTATTTTTGTGATTGGTACTTTGTTTTATGTTTATGACGCAATCTGGGAAACATATTGTTCTGCACCCAGACACATGGCATCAAGACCTTGTAATAGTACAAGACATTTTTGTATGCCTCATTTTATAATGTGTCATTGTATCTGCAAATAGGTAAGAGCATGATTATTAGCCATTATTACCCGTTATTCCAATTTTTTTTGCCTATTTACGTCATTTTCTGAAAGCAACCCCACCACACACACACACACACACACACAGACACACAAAAGAGGAAACAAAAAATAAGGCACAACATAGGAGTGAATTGAGAATTTGTTCAAACTGGACTGGAAAACCAGAGAAAAGGACAAGCAGGCAGTAAATTTGCCAGAAAGGAAGTGCAGTTTCAAGCATCTCTGCTTAACCAGGTATTTCCTATTCGGGACACGTCTGTGCTATTGACAAGGCGAACAACAGAGCCTCAGTGAGCACTAAAATACTACTGCTGACTAAAAATGTCACTTTTTTTAACTTACTGCACCTTTGATGCACCACCTCTTTCCGCCGCACTCTCAGTTTTTTTCCCCCCAATCTCAAGTGGCATGTCCGACACACACATAAAAACTAACACACACAAAGCAGGGGACTACGACATAAAGCAATCCTGCACGATTCTCAGCCAGGACAACAATGAGTCTGAAAACACTGCCTGGCCTACATAGCATGCGATGCTGGTAACAAACTGTCTGGTTGTATACACAACTTAAAAAGCCAAATGCTTAACACTAAATCTACCACTAGATCTAATTTAGCTCTGAATTAACTCATTGTGATACGGTCATGTGCACACTTATTACCATTAACTGAGTTGTATTATTGATTTTAAATATAATACCCAATATTCGTAACAGCTCAAAACACAAAACCAAACAATGAAACTGTTAAACATAAAATTAAGCTTTTTAAATGTTTACATATCCAATTACTGCCCTTTTTCAAAAGATATTCTCAAAATTCATTTGATTAATTTATTTGTTTATTTATGAAAGGAAAAAAATAAAAATAAAAATCACTCTGCTGCTGAGCATGAAATGCTTAAAGATCACTATTAGATAATGTTACATGTTATGCCTACAGAAACAATAAAGATGGCTGTGAATATACTTCCTTTTGACAGCCTTAGAATTGTAAATACATTTATATAATTTTCTAACATTTCTATTGAATTATAATATTTGCATTATTGTGTTTATATTTTCACTGGATTATGAATCAATAAGATGCATGGTTTGATGTGTGGTACTGAAAGTGTTATTCTTCTTTTTAAACTTTTTCAATTCAGGTTGCCAAGTATAAGAAGACGCAGGTGCTCTGCAGTGGAGACAAGAGTCTTGGGAGTATTTTAATCCTGCTTGACCTGAGAACACTGATGGCGAACCATGAACCATTTCCAAGTCTAGGGCAAAAGAAACAGGAAAATCTAATCATTTGAAGCTGGAGTTAAAATTAACTTCCTGTGCCATATCTTTAGCTGGTTTGTGTAGTATATTTAAAGTATATAATCTGTGACAGGTTCAGCATTGCTCAGGAATACAAAGAAACGATTAACAGCGGCTGAGTAAATCCAAAGTTTTTATGATAATTTCCCCCTCCTGGAAGGGCCCCAGCTGCTAATTCTTTATAAATAGCGAGTCGCTCGCCTCTGGGGAAAATGGGGCTCAGCAGAAAGGCAAGGACACAAATCGAACTGGAAAAAAGAATTCACGTTTAGAGAAACATATGGGACCATCAGAATAGATGGGAGGTTGGTAGGAGTGTTGCATCAGTTTAATGAGTTCAGTAAGTAAAAACTGGAATGGTCGCACTTGTAATTTCAAGCTTTGGAGAGACACTAACACGTTGGCCCAGAGTGGTTCAGGAAAGAACAGAAAGACCATGTGTTACTATGTTTGAAGCGCAACACTGTGGCGACCATATTTGTGCACATGTTTAAAGCAAACATGTTCCAAAGGGAGGTCAGGGGAAAGAGAAAAGGGCTTCTGAAGGGTCAAGGCTGTTTTTCGCAAGTCACAAAGAAATGTTCCAGGAAGCAGTCAAAGATACTTTTAATACACCAGTGAAGAACTTTGAGACACGGTAACATTGAGACATGGTAACCATGAACTTTACAGAAAGAAATAGTTCAGGTTTTTATTTATTATTTATTTATTTTATTTTTTTAAGAAACAAGAGAATTTGAAACTGTGTTGGAGGTCCTTTGACACGGATAGCTTCATAGTGATAAATAATAGCAAAGAGGGGCTGGCTGTGGGGAAAGACCCCTGAGAATTGTGAACCCCCCTTTATCCCATGCCTGTATCTCCTATTCAGCAAGGCAACCAGGGGAGCAGGTTGGATTCAAGCACAAAAAAATGACCTAAATATGGGGTGAAAAGCTGCTGAAGGCTTGCAATTCAACTTGTAAAAGAAATAATCATCCGAAGCCAGATGGAGCAATGGTGTGAAGACACATGGGTAGACTAAAACACAAAACAGCATCCTATTTTTGTAGTTGCTGTTGGCTTTGCTGTTAGTATTTTTGTTTAACTTCAGACCACCTCCATACATAAAAGGAGAAAGGAAGCAAAACAGAAAAACTAAATTTTCAGCTTGAGTGGTTTCTTCAAACAGAATCCAAAGGCTGAGCCTCAATGGGGCCTTTTGGCGCAGGGTAGCTGGATTTTTTTATTTTTTTGTTAAGGAAATGCAGCAGTGGACGTGTTTAGCATGTGGTGGCCCTTGTCCCCCATTGTGGCTTCACCACAGTGACTGCCTGACCCAGGCTTGTTGCACTGTATTGCAAAGCAAAACAGACAGTGTGTTCGACTTCCCCTTTTCTCCGCCACATCTGTTTTCAGTCCCCTTGATGCAGCATGGTGCAAAGCCTCACAGTGTTACCAGTGTTAGAATAACCTAGAGGGCGAATCGCATCTCAATATGTTCCTTACGTAAGTCTGAAACATCTAGCAGAGACATGGCCTTGAGAAGAGCCTGAATAAATGTGCAAATAATGAAGGATGTCCAGAATGCAATGTAACTAAACTGACCTTAATTGACTCTTTGTTTAATAAAATTTAAATAAAAATGTATTTATTTTGTAATTGAGATAGGATAAAGAAGTCAGAAAAAAGATAGGAGTATGAACATATCCCAGCCTTGCTCTGATTTGTTTAGAGTTTTTGCAGGTCGCTGACAGTAAAGGACGATATGCAGTTTGAGATGGTAAACAGCATGTGCACTGAACTGATATTTCATTGTCTACGCATCAAGGGCCTCTTAAAGCTGAATAGCTCCTGTCTTGAGATAAGGAAAAGTCACAGTCTAGTCAAGCCCTTGGCACTAGCTTGCGTGCCATTGTTTTGTATGACAGCACAAACAACAATTTTCATTACTATAGTAGACGTGGAGAAGTGTCCGCTGCTCAGATATTGTAAAGTACCTTAAATAAAGGGTTTGTATGGAAATAGGAGAGATGCACCTTCAAGCAGGACACAGCAACAAAAGTGATCTGTCCATCAAAAAAGTAATTTCCTGCTGAATGCACTGCACTGTCCACAAAGTCCCTGATCATACAAAAGTTATACAAGGGCATACAGTAGAGAAGCTGTTTAACAACAAAGACACAGGCCCCTTACTTAAAAAACAATAATGCTAAAAGTTTAAACAAATGTATGCAATTTACGTAACATCCTAAACAATGCATGTAGCTTACTGTGCATGTAATGGATCCCCCTGTGTAGCACGTGTAACATACTGTGAAATACATGGCACCCCTGTGCAGTTAATGGAAGCTATTGTGCAATACATGTAACACCTTGTACAATATATGGAACCCCCTGTGTAATACATGTACAACACTGAAATACATGGAACCCCTATGCAAATAATGGAACCCATTGTGCTATACATGTAACACCCTGTACAATACATGAAACCCCCTGTGTAAAACATGTAACACCCTGTACAATACATGAAACCCCCTGTGTAATACATGTAACCCCCTGTACAACACGTGTAACACCCTGTACAATATGTGTAACAGCCTGTGCAATATGTGTACCCTACTGAGAAATACATGGAACTGCTGAGCAATTATTGGAACCCATTGTGCAATACGTGAAACACCTTGTCTAATACCTGTAATGCCCTGTCTAATACATGTAACAGCCTGTGAAATACGTTGTAGCATGTGCAATACATGCAACCTACTGTGAAATACATGTAACAGGTGAAACATTGAAAAAAATTTGTTTTCTTGATTTTCATGTTTAATTAGAAAGTTGCAAAGTTATGCATCATTCTAAAGGTGCTATTACAAGTACAGTAATAAAGATGTCTATGGGAGTCAATTTATGTTTTTATACTGCGCAAAGCACAAGTGGTATTCTAGGGCTATGTTTTCTAGAACATATGACAAGTTCTTTTCCAAGTTTGAAATACTACTTAATAATCACAAAGTGACATTTCAGCCTGTTTCACGGTTTCTGAACATAATTACATATAATTTTCCAGAGGCGTCACATCAGCAGCAATTTATAAAATGGACACTTATGGTGGATCAGCTGGACAATGTTCCGGGTGTTTAAATGCCGTACATGTAAATACATGTTAGTCTTTTCCCTTCACTTAACATGAATGACAAATAAAAGTGTGACATATTTATGACCATGGCTTGTATGCATGTGGCATGTGGGAGATATATATATTTTGATGCATGCAATTCAATAATAGTTTCTCAAATGTTCCATGCTGTATGATACACTGATTTGGCAGTACACTACATTTTGAGTATAGTTTTTGAATTCTGACCTTGGAAATGTCTTGTTCTTTTTATTATTTTGGCTCTATAGCATCACTAAGCATAATTCCTGAGAAGACTGAGCAAAGCGCATCCCCCTCCCCCCATCCTAACCATGTTCTTCAGAGGGACCATCGAGAGCATCTTTAGCAGCTGCATAACTGCCTGGTTTGGGAACTGCACCGTCTAGGATCGCAAGACCCTACAGAGGATAATGAGGGCGGCTGAGAAGATCATCAGCGTCTCTCTCTCCTCTATCACGAACATTTATACCACACACTGCATCCGCAAAGCCAACAGCATTGTGGACGACCCCACACACCCCTCATACACACACTGCACTCTCCTACCATCAGGAAAGGAGGCATTCAAACCACACATCCAGACTCTCACACACACACACACACACACACACACACACACACACACACACACACACACACACACTCACTCAACTAACACTTAATGTGTTACTAAACTGTACAACCTGAACTCAACATCCTCATCTCAATCCATTCCACCACCATATTATATTTATATTTAATCATATTGTTTACATACTGTTTACATACAGCTGTTTACATACTGTTTATATGCTGTTTTTTGCACCTCTCGACTGCTGCTACTGCAGTTTTTGCACCACATTGTGTTTATGTTTACAAATACTCTTACACTCCTGTATACAGTTCTATTTTGCACATTACTGTATAACCTATTATACAATAGGTTTACTATTTTGTGTTTCGTGTATCTGTCCCACACTCTGTCTGTCTGTCTGCACTGTTTGCGCTCGATTGCACACGATGCACTTTATGTGGCGAGGACACTTACTTTAATCCTTTGCTCTGTGTTCTGATATGTAGCTTTATTTTGTGTGATGTAGCTCTATGTTTAATGTAGCACCAGGGTTTTGGAGGAACATTGTCTCATTTCACTGTGTGTCAGCTAGATATGGTAGAAAATAAAAGCTTCTTGACTTGACTAATCCATTCATCCTTCAAATTGGATGGGAGGCTCTTTCATGAATGATTTCGTTGATTATTTATTCAATCATATCGAAAAAGCTCCTAAAATTTCCTAAAAGTGACCCTTTTTTCCTTAAGTAAGAACACCACACACACACACACACACACACACACACACACACACACACACACACACACACACACACACACACACACACACTAAATCTGAAGGATAATGCAGCACTGCAGCCATTCAGATGGAACTGTACTCAAAAGAAAGCAGAAGTATTAAGCTGGGAATGCAACGTCATCTTGTGTACAGTTACTGAAAGTGCTACAGACATATAATCTCAACTGCAATTTTAAAAGTATACTCAAGAGCAGTTCAGTTTAGGATGGCACAGAAAATGAGGAATTGATCTGATGTACATTTGGAGTCACTTTAAGGAATGAAGACATTTTGGGTACTAATGATCAACAGCTCTGCATACAGAAACAGTATATTACTTCCACATCCATTGGTTTATTGTTCTTTTAATGCCAATGCTAGCATCCATGGCTATTTTCATAGCAGGATCAAAGTAGAGAAAGTGAGACAATACGGAAATAAATCGTACAGTTTTTTGACTGTGACAAAAATCTGTTTTAAATTCAGTTATTTTAAATCCGTGGTTTTAATACTTTAAGAATTCCAGTATATCCTTTAGTGACACATCCAAATTAATGGACAAATATGAATTTATGACAATAACTGGACCATGTCCGACTATCTATAATGGTTTAGCAATGATCCACCATGAAGAAAAAAAGTCTCTTATATAGAATGAGATTTTATATAGTCTAATAAAAGTTCTAACACTAAGCACAAACATAATGCACAGATCTACACAACAGCCAGATTTACACTAATGACATCCAAATGAATACATTCACTATTTGTTTCCTTACTGAACAGTGTTAACAAATCTAATATACATTGTACTCCGTCACTAAAACCTAAGTCCTGATTCTCACTGCATGCATCAACAAGCCTGTTCTCCTCTCCTCTTCTACTACTGGATGACCTTTAGGCTGTATTTATTCATATTTCATGGTTTGTTTTTATGTCTTTGTAGATTTTAGCCAGTCTATTGGCATATATTACCAAGTTTAAACAGTAGACCTATAATGTATTAAAAACTTTTGTGTTTTGAATGCTTCAGCCAAACTATTGCAAACCATCCCTGCAATACTGACTATCCCAAGTTAATGATGGTCAAAGGAAAGTTCCTCTTGGCTCAGGCTAATTACTAATGTTGCACACAGGACTCACACAGGTATAAACAGGACATGACACTGATTTATTGTAATGATGCTGAAGTACATCTTTGTAATTGAGAATTTGGATTGGAAATGGACATTTGTACATTGTGTATTGAGCAAATTCAACAGGAGCTTATTTCTCGTTTTCAAATGGCCCATTTGCTAGATTATTCACTGAAGGAGAAACTGCATGAGTGGATTTATTGTGTAAATTCTTTTAAATATTTGACATTAAAAGTTGTGTTTGTGTGTGCGATGTCATTATAGTGAGCAGTATTAGCATTCTATTAGCAATCTGACTATTTCAAAGTTACTGAGAGCACCATGCTGTTATAATGTTGCACCTGCAGTCAGATTTTTTTGTATATGCTATTTTCTTCTGTCTACTTGCCAAAAATATTCCTAAACTGATAGATTGGTGAGAGAACTTTTTAACTTTTTTGTAACAGATATAAAAGTGGACACAAGCAAAATGAAAAAAATACAATACAGTATTAAATAAAAAGACTCACCAAGATGCCAGAAAACTGTTTTTCCTCCATATTGGCAAACTATGGTCCTCTTGCAGAAGGATGAAGGTCCTCTGCTCTCTGGGACTTGTCCTTGTGTTGCTTGATGTGTGTCTCTCCCACTGCGCTTTCTCTCTCTCTCTCCCTCTCTCTTTCTCCAACACTGACTCTCTCACTCCTCTTGTTCACTTGCTGGCTACTTCGCAGAGCTGGGCTTTATGCTAATTCCACACTAATCCAGGAACTTTTCTATGCTGTGAAAGGGACATGTGACAGAAAGTGGGGCGGGAGGGACGGTACAAAATGGGAAGGAAAGCAATACTGTTTACTGCATTTTTCTTTTACAAACCATTTTATAAAACAAGCTCTGCATTTGTCCTAAAAGAAAAAATAAAGAAGTGTGAAATGTACAGTCAATAATGCTGATCTGTTTAAGCGCAAACCATTGCTTCTTCCACACCAAATGCTTTACCACAGTAAGAACCTCCAAGCATATTCAAACCATATAGGTTTTTTTTTCCCACATCCCAGCAAATCCATTATCACTCTATAAACAGATGGAGGCCCTTATCACTTAATGACACTTCTTCAGCTATCAGGTAGCCCCGGTGACAGCGCAGTAGCTCACTCAAAAATTTTAGTGGGCTTCCTACTTGGTTTTAATCTCTGGAAATATAATTATCTGCTTAACGTTTTTAGGAGTCCCTAAGCAATTAAAACAGGTCGCTTCCATTACTCAGCTCACTGAAATCACTAAACGAGAACAGAGGGTTTCATGGACTAGAAATTGTCCAAACTCAGCAGTTTTGCTTTAGATTTGACAATGTGTTACTGTGACATGTTTTGTGCATTTCATAAATTCTGGGTCTTTAGTAATAGAACAATAGTCTTTTTATAAAACCTTTACAAAAACAAGAAATTAAAAAGTGGCTTTTTTTTCTAAGAATGAGACTGTGTCAATCATTTGGAATAATATGCTTAAATCAATATAAAAATGTAGGACGTTTTCAAATCAATCCTACACTGAGCTCAAGAGCTTATATTTAGTTTTAGCACTGACAATCAAGATTCAGCAGAGCCATTTTCTATTACGGTGCGTGCAGTCAAAGGTGGATGCTGACGCAAACATATCAGCCCTTGGACAGCGACACATAACCGTTTCAGAATTCAATAAGTCATGAAAACATATCAGCGAAGAAAAGAATTTGCCTCCATAAAGTCAACATTCATAAATCACTCACACTGTTGCCCCATGGGAAAATGGTGAACGGAAAGGCTTCACAAAACCCAGTTAAAAACCGAGATTGCCCTCACTGGAATACTGACTTGCAGGTTTAATGAATTAGGTTGCTCAACTAGCACTTCTGTGAAACTCTGATGAAGTCTGATGAGTGTCCTATCCCCCTCTTCCAACTCCTGTATGTACACACAGCTCCTCAGTCACACAAAGGGAGGGTTAGAGATAGAAGTTTCTTTCAGAAAGATCATTATTTACATGTGCACATGAAGCCATATCTAACCCTTAAATGTGCCCAAATGTTTTAAAAAGGAAGAGGATAGGAAGCAACTAAGGAAAAAATCTCTGAAGAAGAAAAAACTAGAGAAATAATATGTTAGTCCCAAAGAAGACCCATTTAAAAAAAATATCAAGAAACAGCGGTTGGTGTGAAATCTTCTTTTGTTTAATGAATGGAAATGGTAACGTGTACATCTTTATAATAATAAATAATATAAACCATATCAAATAAATTATGCTTAATATGATGTAGTAAGAAAAAAAAGCTGTAAATAGGTCTTTGTGCATAATGAACATACAGTGATCTATTGTTATTTAATATACCCTAAGCTACATATATGTATTATGATTTAGCTCTGAATTTTCCTGATGTCCGTGCAAGGTTACTTTTTTGAGTACTGTTACAATTGACCTAAGCAAACCAAATTGACTTTTGGTTGCAGTGGAATTGTACATTAATGACTGACAATATGGGTGAACTTGTAGTATGAAGTAAGCAAAGTGAAATGACAAAAAAGCAAACAAATCTAACATTGTACCAACCTTTCATTCAATTTTAATTGATTCACTTTATTTTTATTTAAATTATCAGGACATGACGAGTGTACTTTTCCACTGTGTCCGAAGGAATTGTTCCTGAAAAATTTAAGAAATAATCTGTAAATCTAGCCCTATCTCAAGTCTGAATTTTGATACACCGACATCAACAGTGGACTTTAATCCATGAAGACATAAAGACTAAAGCTCTTCAGGGTGCTTTTCCGCTGACTAGACTCAATGCCTAATCCTAAATCATTCTGTGTGCATCTACCACAAAAGAGCTGATTCCCTGCCAGCAAATTTGGTTATATTCTATATTATATATAGAAGGAATAGAATAGAAATTAATGCTGGTTGGAGCAAACTCCCATTGTGCGCTGTCAAATACATCCCATTCTACATTTAGTCCCTCTTTTACTGTTATAATAACCTGCACTCTTCTGGGACATGTCCCACAAGATTTAAAATTGTGGTTTTGGAGATTTATGCTCATTCTTCAACAAAGGTTTAAGTAATGTCAGATTCTGAAAAAGGGTGAGAAGATCTAGATTGCAGACAGCATTCCAATTTATACCAAAGGTGTTCAATAGGCTTGAGGTCAGAGCTCTACAGAAGGCCACTTAAGATCTTCCACTCCAACCCATGTAAACCATATCTTTATGGAGATCAAGATCATGAAAAAGATTTGGGTCTTCTAGTTCTAATAAACGGAAAATGTAATGCTACCAAATCCACAGACATCCTAATTTCCAACTGTGTGGTAACAGTTTGGGGAAAAATCACATGGATGGAAAAGTCAGGGGTTACATTACTTTTGTCCTTATAGTGACTATATAAAAAGGCACATTTAATTTCCATTATTTAAAATTCACTAATTTAAATCAAGTGTGAAACACAAGCACAAAATGTGGATCTTAAAATTCCCACACCTAAAGGTGGCACCTACTAAACAAAATGTTTTGCAAGCATTTATTTTATTTATTTTTTATTAATAAATAAAAGTTTGACTCATTCATCAAATACAGGACAGTGTAAATCATGTGAATCAATGTTGGGTGAAAAACAGTACACACCACCTCCAAGTTTCAGACTTAATTCTGAATAGAAATCAAACAGCAAATTCAATAAAATCACATTAATATGGCTTTCAGATGCAAAACCATGAACCCTGATTGAATAACAGGGTCTGAATTTATATTTTTTACATGAAGGTAGACAATACATGGCAGAATTCATGCACAATTCATATATATACAGTACAGACCAAAAGTTTGGACACAAATTCTCATTCAAAGATTTTTCTTTATTTTCATGACTATGAAAATTGTAGAGTCACACTGAAGGCATCAAAACTATGAATTAACACATGTGGAATTATATACATAACAGAAAAGTGTGAAACAACTGAAAATATGTCATATTGTAGGTTCTTCAAAGTAGCCACCTTTTGCTTAGATTACTGCTTTGCACACTCTTGGCATTCTCTTGATGCCTACTTTGAAGAACCTACAATATGACATATTTTCAGTTCACTTTTTTGTTATGTATATAATTCCACGTGTTAATTCATAGTTTTGATGCCTTCAGTGTGACTCTACAATTTTCATAGTCATGAAAATAAAGAAAACACTTTGAATGAGCAGGTGTGTCCAAACTTTTGGTCTGTACTGTATATATACTAATTCTGCACCCACAATAAGATGTACTAATTTATTTTAAGTTTTTAAAGTTCATCAAAATATTCTAATCTTAAGTCACATCTTATCTTAAATTTATATTAACTCTTCTGAGAAATTTAAACTCTCTGCATCAACTAATAGATATTAAGAATCTTAAATCTTAGAATGAAATATAAACAAAAAAAAACTTAAACTTGAAAATTTCATCTTACCCCCTGTGCTTAGTTTTTGATTTAGAAGTTTGAAAAAGAAATGAGAATAACTGAAGCATTGGAATCTTGGATCTAATGAATTATGATCTATGTTGGATTCATGACATTTTAGTTAGAGAGTAGAGCAAGAAGAATGGGGTCAGGATCCGATTGTGTTTTCAATGCTGAAATCTGGGAGATTACTCTTGACCTAACAACACGAATAAACACATTCCTTGTTTGCAATCATCCGAGAAACGGAATACGGCAAATATGGCCATCTAATCCTGTGGCCCCATTGTAATGACAAAGGATAGGCCGATGGTCTGGATGGGAAATTCAGTGTTTGGGTTTTCTCTAATTGTGCCCAGAGGCATCAACGATACAAAAAGAGTTATGAACATCTGAGCTCTTAGTGCAGCTAATCATGTTGAAGTAATTTGTAATTAGTGATCATGCCCAATTTAATATAGACATACCACCAGTGGTCTGTTATGCAAAATGTGCTGGTTTGCTGCTACAGAAAACAGGCACATAATGGTGCATTTGATGATTCTTTTCAACTGGTGGAAAAAAATTGGGGGAAAATTCAAACGAGTGCATTTAGAGTCACATGACAAGATGAGTGGCTTGTTAAGAATGATTGCATCATGCTCTCTCAACACAAGAATAAAGCTCGCAGGCTTGGATTTAAACTGCTGTGTTGCACTTAAAGCACTTTTTCACATGTCACATCAGCAAGGCAAAACCCACACATTACGCCTGACAAGAGATTGTGGTAAAAAGGAAATAAAGCTTCCCGTCTGCAAGGGAAGGACGTTTAGTGTTGACAGTGTGTGGTATTCCGCACTGATAGACCGCATCTGGTGAAAAACACAAAAAAAAAAGCAGATACTGGGCTCAGCGATGATGCCCCCAAGAATGCTATCAAAGCCTAAACCTGGTAGAAAGCCTTGCTCCAAACATGTTAGTATCCTTATTACATCTTCTTATTGGTCTCCTAATTTTATAACCAGATTTGATTGATAAGACTGTTAATGGACATTGGACATAATTTCCCATCTTTCCTTATGACCTTTTTTGTAACATATAAACTTACATACTACTAGTTGTAAAGCCAATGGGCAAAAATTATATCGCTGAAGTCAATGTAAAGGTGGTGGTGGTATAAAACAATACTATAGTAATAACTAATAAGTATTACATTTAAACCACATATTCCAACATTAAATCCCAGAAACTCCCAGGTAGATTTTATTTTAGTTCCATATTTACCTCCACTTCTAGATCTAAATAAACCGATCCCACTGTAGAGATAAACATCTCTATACCGAGGTTAGGAGAGCTTGAGCCTGAACTGAAAAAAATGTGGACTGGCTGGTTTTAGAGTCTAATGGCTACAGATGCTATAGAATCTGTCAGTTTGGTGCCTTTAATCATTTTAACTTTGTGTCCCATAAATACAAAAAAGATTTATATGTTATAAAGCAAATTTGTGACAGATACAAATTTAAAATACTGATTATGCTATTTAAATGGGTGCAATAATTATTTGGTTATATATGAAGATATTGAGCAGTTTACACCTGATTATTTCAGTTACAGGATATGCAAAAAAAATTGATTGTAATCAAGGTAATGCTATACAAAATTGTTAAAATTATGAGAACTCTTTTAGCTTGAGCGTCCAGTCAAATAAACCAATAGCTATATGAATGAAACAATAAATATAACAACGTCCACCACTGTAGCAAAACATCAGCAACAAAATAAAAACCCTGGTTGCACTGCTACACTCTGTACATTTACTTCCAACCAAATAATCAGTTGGTAAATAGATCAATGGCTCAGTAGGAATGAAATTAAAACACCTCAATCGGACTGACTGAACCCAATATAAATGACATTTCTATCCAATTGAAAAGGGGATGGTGTAGATTTGAAATAAAAAAATAGGTGAAAACAGCTTGGAAATGACTGATCCGACTATTTGCTTCAAAAATACCTTGTGCACATGTGCAGCCTTCTCATCTTTTTTCCTGCACATAAAGTTTTTTGGAATTTCATCTGGAAAATTGTTTCAATGCAAATGTAAACATATATCTGAACAGAGAATGTTTAGAGTAGATATATACAGTACTGTGAAAATCTTTAGTCGTAATGAATTTGTTCGAATTGACAAACATCAGTGCATTTTTTTCCTTATTGCTGAGGTGATTCCATAAAGGACATATCTCATGTCTCTTTATTTTTTCCCTATTTTATTCAACCTTGTAATCTAGCTTTAAAATGATAATCTTAAAAAAAAAAAAAAAAAAAAAAAGGTACACCCTATGCACCGTCCCAGGTTAAACATACAAACTGAAGGTACTACCAAATATTGTACTTTTATTTCTGAATGTGTTTTCCACGAATCCCTGGAAAAATTTCTAATCCTTACTTTTGAGATCATTGTTATTTAGCAACACCCTTGTTCTACATACATCAACTACATTCACAGCACATTTACAACCGTAAAAGTTTCTTCGTTTGACGTTTAGTTTTTTGTTTTCTTTCAGAAAGGTTCGAAATTGAGCCATTTTTCTGTATCGAACGAACCTTGAACACCTGAAGAAACATTTTTAATGCATTCTAAAGTATAAAGGAATCATTTTGAAGTGTTCCCATGAAAAAAATGATACATTTGTTAGAATTATTCCTAGTATTTTCCTTCAGAGAGTTACCCTGAAAGAATGGGGGGAAAAGAAAACAAATTTAAAAGTTGGCAAAGGTTCACAGATCATGATCATAATAATATTATTATCATGACCATAATATTAGGAGTATATTAGTGTGTTTATTTTGGCTTTCTACCTCCCATTCTGCAACACTCCAGAGGTGCAAGGGATTCGCCACGTGGTTAGAGAACACACTAAACACCTCACTGATTAGGTTTCTGTCAAAGCTTTGGCAAATGGCCAAGTTTTTATCATCATTTTTCGGATAAACCTATAAAAAAAGCTTTTTGACGGCAACACTGTAACCGACCCGCCTCCTGTATTATCATTAATACATAATAATACATTGTTATTATATTTAACACCAAATTACCCCATATAATAAATGATATAGATGGTATAAAATGAATGCATTCCGACTTCTAAATACATTAGACCTAAACAGGATTAAAGATTTTCAAAACCGGACTTTTAAAAGATCACTGTTTACAATGATCACTGTTTACAATTTACAATTCATTCATTGCTCTTACCATCACTCGGTCCCTTGTGTTCTACTGGTCAGAAATGAGAATTTCATTACAAAAGTGTAGTTTAAAAAAAAATGCACATATGATTTAGCACCAAATTCTCCGGCTAACATCTCAGCACCTCCCCAAGTCAGACCCTCCTTTTTTGGTCGAAACAGAATATTGAAGTAGCCGCGGTGGCGGTGGTGGTGGTGGTGCGCCCCTCCTCCAGCCATGTGGCCAAACAGAAACAGCCGGCAGCTAAAAGTCATTCACCTTCACTCGATACAACCGTCTGAGCCAATGGTGTTAAACATAATTATTAAAGGGGGCCAGAAACCAAATACTGGCTTAAAGTAAAGGGTCAAACACTGGCAACATTTATAAACAAGACAAACAAGATATAAAATAAAGTGTGGAAATAAAACAGAACGTAAAAGCAGTACATTCATAGTTTTTGTCAAGATTTGGGGGGGATCCTTTTAAGTTTCCACCCTTTTGTATTTTTCTTTTCGTGTTTATCCCTGTTTTGACCACCAGATGTCACCATTTGTGTACTTGTGTCCCTAATTGGTCGCTTATTGTTTGCACCTGAGTCCTGTGTGCATTAAAGTTCCCCACTTTTGTCTCAGTTTCTTTGCTTGATCTTTAGAGATGTGTGGTTTGTTTCCCTTGTTTGTTTTCATGATGTGAGGTCTCCTGCCATAATTGTTCCTGAGTTTGTAAGTTCTTGAGAACATTATGATTTTGCTTTCTTGAGTTGTGGACTGATCTTTGCTCCTTTCTTCATTTCTGAGTCTGTCTTTGCACTTGGGTTCACACACGCCCTTGTGGCAAACTCCTTAAACTCTTACCTTTCACAAGGTTAACCACAGTTCAAAGCCCAAACCTGACACATTTGTCTGAGCAGGATGGTTGGCATCATTTCTTGACTCTCAGTTCATCTATGTTTCAGGGTTAGGTGCTGTGGTGGAGAACAGATGGTGCGCATCAGTGAGAAGACTCCTGTGTGTGCTATTGTTCACCTTCATAATGGAGAAAAAGTCCTCACACAGGTATGTACTCTACTTCCAAACATGCAGAGTGTTAGAGCAGCCTGTAGGCAGAGATGGGAAGTGTAGAAACTGTGCAGTGACCACAGAGTCAAGCTTTTATCAGTAATAAAGAATAGAGAATCATTTCACAGGCTGGATATAATAGATTCTTGGGACAGAAGTGATTAAGCTGATTCCTTAAAGCCGTTTGTAAATATTGTGTAGAATGTAATTTCATTCCTAATTCCACATTAACTACAGCATGCAACCTAAATACATAATATATATTTATAACATTATATAATACACAATTTATGCAACTAACAAAATTGTATTTTGCTTGTCCTTTTAGTGTTTTCGAGAACATTAATGATTTACTATTAAAGGATGTCCTCGGGTTATAAAAAAAGGTTATTAAGACAAAAGTATGTAAATGAATATCCAATATATTTTATACTTATTAATACTTCATTACACTATTGTCCTGTGTAATTATTGCCCTGTATTGGCCTTTATTGTTTAATAATCTGTGTTCCACATTCCACATTCTTCTATGTAGAAGAATGGCAATATGAATGTGCAAAATGTTTCTTTATTACATTTATTTTTATTATTGATCATTTATAGGTATTAACTATTTTTCCTAGTGGTAGAAAGCCACAATGGATCTCTCAGAGTAAATATGAGAAATTACTGCATTATTCATCAGAGGTCAAGGACAACAACAATACCAGTAATCACCTTCTAGCTACTTTGCAGTATGTAAAGTAGGGCTAATGTCCCTGTAGAGCATAACATAAGTGCTATTAACTTAACTTATTCACGTTTGGTATTAAATGCGTAGAAATATTGACATTTTGCCCTGTTTTGGGTCTGCAATCTCATGCTCTCATGCTTGCATATTTCTAAGCCTTTCACTTCTTTTTACATTTTTTTTTTATATATAAAACAGCTTACATTGTGACTTCTCTACCCAAAGGCAAGGTTTCTGCAGGACCTGCACATATTTCCATATTTATAGCAGCTTTAAGCCTGTTTTATACAGTCATTGGGCTTACTCTGTATGTACTGCCATGTGCCCACCCTTTATGCTAAATGTGAATGGAAGATCCGGCACAGCAGCAGGCTGTAAGGCATGCAGTCCTGGTTATGTTCAGTTCATTTGTATGCGTACACCACAGACGAGCCGCATTCCCTCAGCCTGAGCCCTTCAAAAAAAAAAAAAAAAAAAACACCCTGTAGCCCTTGCACCACTTCAGATGGATCTGTTCTTAACAAATTTAGCATCGTTATCAAGCATGGATATCGCCATTAGTGTGGTTCTTATCCCTGCAGCGAAAACACTTAGTAAACCTTCTGAAATGTTAACCAAACATGGGCCCATGGGATTGTGGGTTTGTGAGGTGCTATCAAGGGCAATACTATGGGTCCCCCAACATAGCACACAAATACTCCCTGAACCAAAACAGACATGACTGAATTCTTTCTTTTATTAGAGTAAGCAATTCACAAATAAAACACTTTATATATATATATATATATATATATATATATATATATATATATATATATATATATATATATATATATATATATATATATATATATATTTTTTTTTTTTTTTTTTGCTGCTCCCAGTAGGGGTCGCCACAGTGGATCATCTATCTCCATTCCCCTCTGTCCTCTACATCTGCCTCTTTTAAACCAACTACCTGCATGTTTTCCCTTTACCACCTCCATAAACCTCCTCCTTGGCCTTCCTCTTTTCCTTTTTCCAGTGGCTCCATCCTCAGCATTTTCCTACTGATATACCACATGTCCCTCCTCTGCACATGTCCAAACCATCTCAATCGCGTCTCTCTCGCTTTGTCGCCAAATCGTCCTACATGCACGGTACCTTTTAATAAACTATCATTCTAATCCTGTCCATCCTAGTCACTCCCAATGAAAATCCCAGCATTTTCAGCTCTGCCACCTCCAGCTCCATCTCCTGTATTTTAAGGTCTCTAAACCATACAACATAGCAGGTCTCACCACAGTCCTATAAACTTTCCCCTTCACTCTTGCTGATACCCTTTTATCATGCTGTCCTCATACATGTCCTGCACCACCCTCACATACTTCTGTGCCACACCTGACTACCTCATACAATACCACAACTCCTCTCTCTCCGATTACCTTCCAAAATCTTGTTAAACAATCTGGTTAAAAACTCCTCTGCATCTCTCCTAAACAGCTCCATGCTTCTACTGGTATGTCATCTGGTCCAACTAACTTTCCACTCCTCATCCTCTTAATAGCTGCTCTCACTTCATCCTAACTAATCCTATCCACTTTCTGCTTCACCATCTCCACACTATCCAACCTTTCTTTCTTCCTCATTCATCAGCTGCTCAAAATACTCCCTCTACCTTCTCAACACTCTCTTCACTAGTCAACACATTTCCATCTCCATCCTTTATTGCTCTAACTTGCAGCACATCCTTCCCAGCTCGGTCCCTCTGCCTGGCCAATCAGTACAAATCCTTTTCTCCTTCCTTAGTGTCCAACTTCTCATACAGCTCCTCATATGCCTTTGCCTTTTGCTTTAGCCACATCCCCCTTCACCTGCTGCTGCATCTCCTTGTACTCCTGCCTACTTTTCTCATCACTCTGTCGATCCCAATTCTGTTAATCCAACCTCTTTTTCCTTATGCTCTCCTGTACTTTTCCATTCCACTACCACATCTCTTTGTCTTCCTTTCTATTTTCAGAAGTAACACCAAGTACCTTCCTAGCTGTCTCCCTTATCACTCCTGCAGTAGTTGCCCAATCACCCAGCACGTCTTCCCTGAATCTCAAACTACAGTCTTCCTTTAGCGGTTTCCACCATCTGGTTCTTTTTTCAGTCCCCACTCTCCTCCTCATCTTTTTAACCTCCAAAGCCATCCTACAGACCACCATCCGATGCTGTCTAGCTACACTGTCCCCTGCCAGCACCTTACAGTCTCCAATCTTTTTCAGGTTGCCTCTCCTGCATAGTCCACCTGTGTGCACCTTCCTCCACCCTTATGCATCACCCTATGTGCCTCCTTCTTCTTAAAATAAGTATTAACCACAGCCATTTCCACCCTTTTAGCAAAATCTACCACTATCTGCCCTTCCACATTCCTCTCCTTAAAGCCATATTTACCCATCACCTCTTCATCACCTCTGTTCCCTTCACCAACATGCTCCCATGCCTCAATTACCAATCATTCATTCCTAGGTACACCTTCTACCACTTCATCTAACTCACTCCAGAATTTTTCCTTTTCCTCCTTACAACCCATTAGAAGAGCATAATTACTTCTTATTTCCTTGCTGTAGACGTCGTCCTCCTCTCCGTCTCCTTCCTTGGTCAAGAGTAGCACAATTTCCACTGATACGCTGTTGTTAACCCGGGTCTCGACTGTTCCAGTATGGAATTATGGTTTGTGATCAACATTTGATTTGCCATGTTTTATGCTGGATGCTCTTCCTAACGCAACCCTCCCCATTTACCTGGGCTTGGGACCCGCACTAAGAATGCACTGGCTTGTGCAACCCTATTGGCTGGGTTAAGTTAATAATAAGCTATAGTAGATTATTATGTATAGGTAAGTCACCAGTGGGGTTCTGTACCATTGCTATCATGATTATGCAAAAAGAAAAAAAAAATCCTTATTATTAGATAATCAGTGTGTCCTCCTGGCCATAAGACAGACCTGCACATTACCAATTCTTATTCTTTGATGACAGACAAAGGTGGACATCAGCTGCAATATTGTGTGTTGACTGACAAAAGAGCTGATGTTTCCTTGCTCCTGCTGATTTTTTCACAGTTAAATTAATTAATTAACTATTGCTAAATGCTCTTCAGATAGACAGCCATTAACACATTTTATAACGAATTAAATTCCTTTAATTTCAATTTGTATAAAATAATGGATTGCAATTAGTGCTACACAGGAAAGAATGAGTTACTTCAATTTTTTCATCCACTTTGCACCATATGCCAGGTTACTGGTTCACAAACACAAAGAAGCTGGTTTATTAATGTTTCAAGATTCAGATTAACATAATGAAGTGGATACTCAACCTCAGATTATTAGAAAGAGTTAGGGAAAAGATTTAATAATACAAAAATTAACGGTAATTAACGTCTGCTGTAGTCGAACCCAGTGCCTCACATTTGCAGGGTAAATCTTTAACAAAGCAACCCTTTCTTCCACGACTCAAACAAATGGTCATCTAAATTCCTGGTGGTCTTTATATGCAAAAAAAAACCTGCTTATGCTATTTTCACAATTGGCTCAAATACTTGAGTCTGCACCCAGGACAGCTTTTGAGCTGAGTTTCAACATGTGACAAAAAAATGCCTTATTTATTAGAGGTTTACTTTAACTGTTTTAAGTCAAGCAGTGAAGAGCAGTCTTTTCATTTAAATTTATTCTTTACTTCATATATTGGAAAAGGACCTGTAATTTTAGTTCACACACAATGACAAACATGCAAGGGTTTGGTTGCAGTGGGTTCCAGACCACCAATTTTAGAAAGACAATGAAGTTGTTCCCTAGAAACGGCTCACACACACCATCAAGCATAATGAACTCTCAAAGCAAACAGTCAGAAGTCTGTCACATATTTTATGATGCACTATACTTTAGTAATAATAGCTGCTGGTTTTGTGAAGGTTTGAGTAGTTTTTTAATGTTGTGTGCCATTCAACTGAGATGCAACCTTGTGAGTCTGGCAAGCACTGTTTAGTTATGTATTACATAATGTAAAGTATTTTAATATAACCGAAACATCTTCAGAGCTTTCATTACAAAATCAGTCCCGTCATCTGTACCAGATTCAATTATTTTTTTATTTGCATAGCGCTTTCTCAAAGCAGCGTTACACAGATAATGTGATTAAAAGTGAATATGTTCTTTATAAGTAAGTTTGTCCCTGATGAGCAAGCCGGTGGTGACTATGGCAAGGAAAAACTCCCCGAGATGGAACCAGACTCAAGAGGGAACCCATCCTCATCTGGGTTGCACCGAATGTCTATTTGTAGCAGATATACGATGTTGTGGGGTACAGTGATGATGATCAGAAGTGAATAGTAGTCCTAAGTCAGTGTAGGAGACTGTTGACATTAACTACAGTCCAATCCATCCTTAAAGCTCCCGTTCTTACTCCAGAATTTCATGGAACCACCCAAGGTGTTGATGAGAAACCGTCCCAAGCTGCACAGAGTGGCTTCCAATCGAAGAGAACACTATCCAGAGGCAGGCCTGGACGAAGTGGGAAGATCCACGGAGGGGGGAGGGGCAGGAACAGTGGTCACTGGAGCCTCAGGAGTATGTTTAACTCGACAGAGAGAGAGTAAGGGAGAGAGTAAGGGAGAGAGAAAGGGAGAGAAGAGGGGTAAGAGGAGGAGAAGTATATGGATTATTATGTGTCCTTATTGTTGTATAAAAGTTAATGTCACTGTGCAGTTTGGACTCCAGCAAGACTCGCTATGGCAGCATAACTACAGTTGTGTTCAAAATTATTCAACCCCCACTGAAATTGATTGTTTTGGTCGGTTTGACATTGATTATGATCATTCAGTCATCCTGCTTACAATTAAATCAAAGAGGCACGTGTAGGTCAGACAAATATAACAACATTTATAATGAAATAACCACAAATGTCTTTTCTGAGCTCACATCATTATCAGTTTTATTCAACCCCCAAGTGACATTCAATCTTAGTACTTAGTACAACATCCTTTTACAGTTATAACAGCTTTTAAACGTGAAGCATAGCTTGACACAAGTGTCTTGCAGCGATCTATGGGTATCTTCGCCCATTCATCATGGGCAAAAGCCTCCAGTTCAGTCACATTCTTAGGCTTGCGCACTGCAACTGCTTTCTTTAAGTCCCACCAGAGGTTCTCAATCGGATTTAAGTCTGGTGACTGCGATGGCCACTTCAAAATGTTCCAGCCTTTAATCTGCAACCATGCTCTAGTGGACTTGGAGGTATGCTTGGGATCATTGTCCTGTTGAAAGGTCCAACGTCTTCCAAGCCTCAGGTTTGTGACGGACTGCATCACATTGTCATCCAATATCTCCTGGTACTGAAGAGAATTCATGGTACCTTGCACACGCTGAAGCTTCCCAGTACCTGCAGAAGCAAAACAGCCCCAAAGCATGATTGACCCCCCGCCATGCTTCACAGTAGGCAAGGTGTTCTTTTCTTCATAGGCCTTGTTCTTCCTCCTCCAAACATAGCGTTGATCCATGGGCCCAAACAGTTCTAATTTTGTTTCATCAGTCCACAGAACACTATCCCAAAACTTCTGTGGTTTGTCCACATGACTTTTGGCATACTGCAGTCGACTCTTCTTATTCTTTGGGGACAGCAAGGGGGTGCGCCTGGGAGTTCTGGCATGGAGGCCTTCATTACGCAGGGTGCGCCGTATTGTCTGAGCAGAAACTTCAGTACCCACATCTGACAAATCTTTTCTCAGTTCCTCAGCAGTCACACGGGACTTTTCTCCACTCTACGCTTCAGGTAGCGCACAGCAGTCGAAGTCAGCATCTTCTTTCTGCCACGACCAGGTAGCGTTTCAACAGTGCCCTTTGCCTTGAATTTGCGAATGATGCTTCCTATGGTGTCTCTTGGTATGTTTAACATCTTTGCAATCTTCTTATAGCCATTGCCCTTCCTGTGAAGAGTAATCACCTGTTCTCTTGTCTTCCTGGACCATTCTCTTGACCTCACCATGTTTGTAACCACACCAGTAAATGTCTAGAAGGAGCTGAGTATCACAGTCATTTTAAAGCTGCCTAATTGGTGCTTATTAGGCTTTATTGCTGCTCCCTGATATCCACAGGTGTTTTCAATACCTGATTGAAAACACTTCATTGAACCTCTGTTCTTCAGAGTGGTAGTCTTTAAGGGGTTGAATAATTGTCAATGAAGAATTCACAAAAGAAACATTTACTACTGTATTACAAAACTAATTGATATCATTTTAGTTGCACATGGTTCTTTAGAAGTCCTTGTAGGATTTCATTCTGAATACAATTACAAATGTACACTAAATTCCCTAAAACCATTTACAGCATTGGGGGTTGAATAATTTTGAACACAACTGTAAAAGGGAGAACCAGAAGGTAACACAGACATGAGGGATCTCTGGGATAAGAGATGACCCACCACACCACCGTCAACAAACCTGAGTGAACGTGTGAATGACAGCATACAAATATCCCAGTTCACCAAACACAATCTACTGATCAAAGACTTAATAAATATGTTTTTAACTTTGACTTGAACACTGAGACTGTGTCTGAGTCCCGAACACTGATTGGAAGGCTGTTCCATAACTGTGGGGCTTTATAAGAGAAAGATCTGCCCCCTGCTGTAGTCTTCGTTATTTGAGGAACCAACAGATAGCCTGCACCTTTTGATCTATGTAGGTGTGGAGGATCATACTGGTACAGAAGTTCACTCAGATACTGCGGTGCGAGAGCGTTAAGTGCTTTATACATCAGTAGTAGTATTTTATAATCAATGTGAGATTTGATTGAAAGCCAGTGTAGACTGAATAAAACAGAAGTGATGTGGTCTCTTGCTGCTGCATTCTGAACTAACGAAAGCTTATTTATGCACTTACTTGCACACCCAGACAGTAAAGTGTTACAGTAGTCTAAACCATGAAGTAACAAAAGCATGAACTAGTTTTTCTGCATCCTGTAACGACATCATAGCTCTAATTTTAGCAATATTTCTAAGGTGAAAGAAGGCGATAATGGTAATATTATTCACGTGAGCCTCAAAGGAAAGACTAGGGTCAATAATAACACCAAGGTCTTTGACAGCCGTACACGCTGAAACAGAAACACCATCCAGAGATGCTACGTAGAAATATGATCTAACATACTTTTCAGTATGTCATTGAACAGCACCTATCAAACGCAAAAAAAAACAACCCAAAAAACACTACCTCATCTGGAGCTTCATAAAGTTACCAGAGGATCCCTTTTCCACACAAAAAAAATCCGACCTACAATAATACATGCAGGTCATACAGTTCATTAAGGCCATAAGATTTATGTAATCTTCATTTAGATTTTTACCTCCAGATAGAACAGTACACATTCCGATGAATCAAATGGCTTCTTTTTCTTAAAAACATAATCCTGTTTATGGAAAACAACTGGCTAGTTTTCATAGTAACATGGCTTACCCCTGCATTTTTTTTCTGGGTGACAAAGTACACTGAACATTTTATTATGCAGTAAAAATTTTAAATTTTTGAGAAAACATTAAGTTAATGATTGTACAATACATTATTTGTACCTTTAGTAAATATGCTTTACCTAGAGAAGTGATTACAGTGCAAAACACTATCAACATTTGTATGATATATTTTCCATCTTGTTTTCATCAGTCCTAGATCTTCTGTTTAAAAAAAAAAATCAGTCATAAAGCTTAGAACTAGAATTAATGCATGGCTTCTTCTTTATCTACATTAATTGTTACATATCATATACAAGGCAATACAGTATGTTTACAGTATTGCCTTGTAGTTTACAGTATCATCACCAGCAGCCAAACATATGCTCAATGCAGTGTTCCTTTTCTGGCCAGTTCTCACAAGATTTGTGCATTGATGAACTCAAGTTCAATCAATGACTGAGTCTATCATAAGAACAGTATTTTAAAAAATGGAAAGTTAAAAATTATAAAGTCTAAGAGTAGTCTTCAACTGTACAATTTGGGTGAGTTTGTGCCCATAACAATCACAGATTCTTGTTCCTGGCTGACAGAAGTGGAACCTAGTGAGGTCTGCTACTTTAGAAGCTCATTCTCCTCAACATCTGATGTATTCTGATAAGCTTTTCTACTCACCATGGATAATAAGGTGCTTTTTGGACTTGCTATATAATTCCACTGCAAATTTTTCATCCTCCTTTGAGCATCCTTATCAAAAAGGTATTTTAACCTACAGACCCTCTGTATGTCCAGATGTTTAACACCATAGACTCTAGAAACTGTTTGTAAAATCCTAAAAGATAATCAGTTAAAAAAAGTATTTAATCAGTCCCTCTAGTACATAAACCATGTCACAGTCACAGAGATTACACTCCCTCTAATATTTTATATAAATATTACCTAAAACTCTTGACCAGTATCTACAAGTATTGCACTGCTGACAAATGATTGGCTGTTTGGAAAACTGAAGAAATTAGCAGATGTACAGGTGTTCCTAGTAAAATGGACAGTGAATATATACAGTGCATTGCAAAAACATTCATACCCTTTTGAATATTTTCACATTGTCATGTTTTAAGCACAAACTTTAATTTATTTAATTGGGAGTTTATGTGACAAACCAACACAATATTGCATAATTGTGAAGTGGAAGAACAATGATACATGATCTTAAAGATTATTTACAAATACAAATCTGAAAAGTGTGGTGTGCATATGTATTCAGCCACTTTTACTCTGAAACCCCTAAATAAAATCCAGCACAATCAACTGCCTTTAGAAGTCACCTAATTAGTTATTAGAATCTACCTGTGTGTACTTAAATCCCAGTATACAGTGAGTAAAATAATTATTTGAACATTCTGCTATTTTGCAAGTTCTCCCACTTAGAAATCATGGAGGGGTCTGAAATTGTCATCGTAGGTGCATGTCCACTGTGAGAGACATAATCTAAAAAAAAAAAATCCAGAAATAACAATGTATGATTTTTTTAACTATTTATTTGTATGATACAGCTGCAAATAAGTATTTAAACACCTGAGAAAGTCAATGTTAATATTTGGTACAGTAGCCTTTGTTTGTTATTACAGAGGTCAAATGTTTCCTGTAGTTTTTCACCAGGTTTGCATACACTGCAGGAGGGATTTTGGCCCACTCCTCCACACAGATGATCTCTAGATCAGTCAGGTTTCTGGCCTGTCACTGAGAAACACGGAGTTTGAGCTCCCTCCAAAGATTCTCTATTGGGTTTAGGTCTGGCTAGGCCATGCCAGAACCTTGATATGCTTCTTACAGAGCCACTCCTTGGTTATCCTGGCTGTGTGCTTCGGGTCATTGTCATGTTGGAAGACCCAGCCTCGACCCATCTTCAATGCTCTAACTGAGGGATGGAGGTTTTTTCCCAAAATCTCGCAATACATGGCCCCGGTCATCCTCTCCTTAATACAGTGCAGTTGCCCTGTCCCATGTGCAGAAAAACACCCCAAAGATGATGCTACCACCCCATGCTTCACAGTAGGGATGGTGTTCTTGGATGGTACTCATCATTCTTCTTCCTCCAAACACGTTTAGTGGAATTATGACCCAAAAGTTCTATTTTGGTCTCATCTGACCACATGACTTTCTCCCATGACTCCTCTGGATCATCCAAATGGTCATTGGCAAACTTAAGAAGTGCCTGGACATGTGCTGGTTTAAGCAGGGGAACCTTTCGTGCCATGCATGATTTAAAACCATGACGTACACTTAGTGTACCAACAGTAACCTTGGAAACGGTGGTCCCAGCTCTTTTCAGGTCATTGACCAGCTCCTCTCGTGTAGTTCTGGGCTGATTTCTCACATTCCTTAGGATCATTGAGACCCCACGAGGTGAGATCTTGCATAGAGCCCCAGTCCGAGGGAGATTGACAGTCATGTTTAGCTTCCATTTTCTAATGATTGCTCCAACAGTGGACATTTTTTCACCAAGCTGCTTGGCAATTTCCCCTTAGCCCTTTCCAGGCTTGTGGAGGTGTACAATTTTGTCTCTAGTGTCTTTGGACAGCTCTTTGGTCTTGGCCATGTTAGTAGTTGGATTCTTACTGATTGTATGGGGTGGACAGGTGTCTTTATGCAGCTAACGACCTCAAACAGGTGCATCTAATTTAGGATAATAAATGTAGTGGAGGTGGACATTTTAAAGGCAGACTAACAGGTCTTTAAGGGTCAGAATTCTAGCTAATCGACAGGTGTTCAAATACTTATTTGCAGCTGTATCATACAAATAAATAGTTTAAAAATCATTTATTGTGATTTCTGGATTTTTAATTTTTTTTAGATTATGTCTCTCACAGTGGACATGCACCTACGATGACAATTTCAGACCCCTCCATGATTTCTAAATGGGAGAACTTGCAAAATAGCAGGGTGTTCAAATACTTATTTTCCTCACTGTAATTACAGCTGCTCTGTGAAGGCCTCAGAGGTTTGTTAGAGAACATTAGTGAGCATGTTCTCTACTGTCTGGTGTGACTAATAACACACCATATAAAACATTATATGTTTAAATGTTATAAAAACATTTCCCAAGCTTTAAACATCTCACCAAGCACTGTTTAATCCATCATCCAAAAATGGAAAGAGTATGGCACAATTGCTAACCTACCAAAACTGACAGCCCGGGCAAGGAGAGCATTGATCAAAAAAGCAGCCAGAAGGCCAATGGTAACTCTGGAGGAGCTGCAGAGATCCATAGCTCAGGTGGAAGAGTCTGTCCAAAGGACACTATTAGTCATGCACTCCACCATTCTGGCTATTATTGGAAGGAACAGCCTTCCAATCAGTGTGTGTTTAGGGCCCAGACACAGTCTCAGTGTTCAAGTTTAAGCTGAAAACATATTTATTTAGTCGTCTTTTATCAGTAGATTTTTCTTAAGTAAAGGAGCAGATCTGGATGGATTATAGATATAGAGTTTTCAGTGAACTGTGGTATTTGTGTGCTGTCGTCTTTTCACTCTCACACGTTCACTCAGGTTTGTTGATGGTGGTGTGGTATATTTACATTTACTTTTGCGGCATTTAGCAGACGCCCTTGTCCAGAGCGACGTACAAAAGTGCTTTTAGTCTCTAGCAATGAATAAATCTACACTAGATTACAAACTTAATAAAAATATTACTCTTGAATTCTACAAAGCAAACTTGGAAAGGGCTAATTTAAGTGTTTCAGGAAGAGGGAGGTCAACCATCACTTAGCCAGGGACTCTAGGGAAAGTTCATTCCACCAGCAGTGGTTCCATGAAATTCCGGAGTAAGAACGGGAGCTTTGATGATGGATTTTGACAGTAGTTAATGTCAACAGCCTGCTACACTGACTCAGGACTACAGTTTGCTTCTGATCACCATCACTGTACCCCACAACAATGTTTATCTGTAATAAATGGACATTCGGTGCAACCCAGATGAGGATGGTTCCTCTCAAGGTTTCTTCCTTATGCCATCTTGGGGAGTTTTTCCTTGCCACAGTTGCCACCGGCTCACTCGTCAGGGACAAACTTACACTTATAAAGAACATTTTATTCATTTTTAATACCACATTATCTGTTTAAAGCTGCTTTGACAAAATGTTCATTGTTAAAAGTGCTATACTTGCTATATATAATAAAAATGAATTGAATTGAATTATGGAAGAGTGGCAAGAAGAAAGCCATTGTTGACAAAAAAAAAAAAAAAGAAGTCCCGTTTGCAGTTTGCCACAAGCAATGTAGGGGACATAGCAAACATGTAAAATAAGGTGCTGTGGTCAGATGAACCCACATTTTTACTTTTTGGCCTACCCTGTCCTCTACATCTGCCTCTTTTACACCAACTACCTGCATGTCTTCCCTCACCACATCCATGAACCTCCTCTTTGGCTTTCTTCTTTTCCTCTTTCCTGGTGGTCCCTCCTCTGCACATGTCCAAACCATCTCAATCTCGCTTCCCTCACCTTCTCACCAAAACGTCCTACATGGGCTGTCCCTCTAATAAACTCATTTTTAATCTTGTCCACCCTTGTCACTTCCAACGAAAACCTTAACAACTTCAGCTCTGCTACCTCCAGCTCTGCCTCCTGTTTTTTACTCAATACCACTGTCACTAATCCATACAACATCGCAGGTCTCACCACAGTCCTATAAACTTTCCCTTTCATTCTTGCAGATACCCTACTATCACAAATCACTCCTGTCACTCTTCTCCACCCACTCCACCCTGCCTGCACCCTTTTCTTCACTTCCCTAACACACTCTCCATTACTTTGCACTGTTGACCCCAGGTACCTAAACTCCTCCACCTTCTCCACCTCTTCTCCCTGAATCCGCACCACTGCACTGACCTTCCTCCCATTCACACACATGTACTGTCTTACTCCTACTGACTTTCATTCCCCTTCTCTCCAGCACATACCTCCACCTCTCCAGGCTCTCCTCAACCTGCTCACTACTCTCACCACCTGTCAACCTATCCATCACCACTGCAAACAGGAAAGGGCTCAGGGCCGATCCTTGATGCAGTCTGACCTTCACCTTTAACCAGTCTGTCGTTCCTTCTGTGCTTCTCTATACTTCTCCATCAACATTCTCAAATGCAAATAAGGCACCTCTTCTCTCAGCCTGGCTTCCACTACTCTTTCCCATAACTTCATGGTGTGACTGATCAACTTAATTCCCCTGTAGTTACTGCAGGTCTGCACATCTCCCTTATTCTTAAAGATCGGTACCAGCACACTCCTTCTCCATTCCTCAGGCATCTCACCTTCCAGAATCTTGTTAAACAATCTGATTAAAAACTTCACTGCCATCTCTCCTAAACATCTCCATGCTTCTAGCGGTATGTCATCTGGTCCAACTGACTTCCCACTCTTCATCCTCTTAATCGCTGCTCTTACTTCTTCCTTACTAATCCTATCCAGTTCCTTCTTCACCAACTCCACACCACCCAACCTTCTCTCTCTCTCATTTTCCTCATTCATCAGCTGTCTAGCTACACTGTCCCCCCCCAACACCTTACAGTCTCCAATCTCCTTCAGGTTGGATCTCCTACATAGAACATAGCCCACTTGTGTGCACCTTCCTCCACTCTTATACGTTACCCTATGATCCTCCTTCTTCATAAAATACATATTTACCACTGCCATTTCCATCCTTTTAGCAAAATCTAGCACCATCTGCCCTTCCACATTCCTCTCCTTAAAACCATACCTACCCATCACCTCCTCAATTCCTCTGTTCCCTTTACCTACATGCCCATTAAAGTCTGCCCCAATCACCAATCGTTCATTCCTAGGTACACCATCTACCACTTCATCTAATTCACTCCAGAATCTTTCCTTCTCCTCCATCTCACAACCCACTTGTGGAGCATAAGCACTGATGACATTAATCATCATCCCTTCAACTTGCAGCTTCATGTTCATCACCCTATCAGAAACTCTCTTCACCTCCTCTACACTCTTACTCTTCCTTCAGAATCACCCCTACACCATTTCTCTTTCCATCCACACCATGATAGAACAGTTTAAACCCACCTCCAATGTTCCTGGCCTTACTCCCTTTCCACTTGGTCTCCTGAACACACAACATATCTACCTTTCTCCTCTCTATCATATCAGCTACCTCTCTCCCTTTACCCGTCATAGTACAAACATTTAAAGTACCAACCCGAACCTCTACTCTCCTACACTTCTCCTTTCCCTGCCATCTCTGTAGACGTCTTCCTCCTCTCCTTTTCCTCCTTCTCCTCCTCCACCTGTACCCTGTTGGCCAACGATACCTGAGGCGGTCATTGGTAACCCGGGCCTCGACCGATCCGGTATGAAATTCTTATTTGTGATCCGCATATTCGATTTGGCACGTTTTACGCCGGATGCCCTTTCTAACGCAACCCCTTTCCATTTATCCGGGCTTGGGACCAGCACTAAGAGTGCACTGGCTTGTGCCTCCCTAATGGCTGGGTTAAACATACAGCCAGAGCTACAGTGTTCAGAAAGTGTTAGAAAGGAACAGTCAAAGTCCAAACCCAAATCCTATTGAGAATCTTTGGCAAGACTTAAAAATTGGTGTTCAAAGATGTTTTGAATCCAATCTGATTCAATTGGAGCTGTTTTGCAAAGAAGAATGTACAGTCTCTATGTGCTGGCAGAGACATACTGTACCCTAAAAGACTTGCAGCTGTAATTGATTGTAATAAAAGTATTGATTCAGATGGGCCTAATACATATGCACGCCACATTTTTTAGATTTTTATTTGTAAAAAATCTTTAACACCATGTATATTTTCCTTCCACTTCAGAATTATATGACATTTTGTGTTGGCCTTTCACATAAAATCCCAATAAAATAAATTTAAGTTTGTGGTTATAACTCTCAGGGATCCACCTGCCACGCCCCCTTTGGTGGCTCTCTATGCCTCCGCTCTCCCTAGAGCTCCAGGTTTAACCACGCACACCTGGAGCTCATCATCACTCATGCCTCCACTCTCTCTGGAGCTCCAGGCATAATCACGCTCACCTGGGGCTCATCATCACTCCACCCCGCTTCTATATAAGCTCCTCATTCACTCCCACTCCCCGTTCGTTATTGTATGTGTTGGACTTTACGTGCGATCTATGTTTACCTGTGCAGGTCTTCACACAGAACTCTACTTATCCGTTGCATCCGGACTCCACAATCCCGTACCGGCTGCCCTTCACCTTCCTGCGCATCTCGGGTCAGCTAGCGCACCTCAGACTCTCTCAACCGTAGGACTGATGAAAATTGTCCTTGGTTTCTCAGTGACATAGTAAAATGTGTTCTAAGTGATATAATAAATAACTGTCAATGACTGAAATCATTGACTGGAATTGAAAAGCAAAGCACAATTTTTTTTGTGCAGTCTGTGAACTTAGTGTCAATTTCAAATACAAAACTGCATGCAGTGCACATGTAACCCGAGAAGAGAAGTAATGAAGTGCAAATACCTGTTAATTAAGTAGATTTTTCTGGTACTTTGCTTCACTATTTCTTTTACTGTTTTAAACAAATATCTCTATTTTCTACTCTTCACATTTTCAAACCAGGCTTGTTACTTTCGTTTGAATCTTTTTGATGAATGATCAATATTTTTTTTTTCTCATTGCACAGTTTTCAGCCCATCAACCTATTTCTTGCCATTGCGCATCTTTTTCAGCCTACCAGTGGTGAATCATTTCCTGGCTATTACGCACCACAGATGTAGGCTAGCCTACAAAGCTAACAGCGAGCAAGGCAGAAGGCAACAAGAAGTATGGGGCTAACATGGATGAGACAGAGGGAGTCAGTAATGTATACATGATTAAGAATAGAGACATTCCTGATTTCCTGATCATCATCATCTTTACTCTGCTTGTATTTTATATGGTGGATGTTGAGCCTGGATACATTCATTAGGTATAAAAATTTTAAATTATTTTATATCAATATTTTAATATGATGTGAGGTCAAGTTATCAGAGTGACACTAAAACAGGTAGTAGTAATGGCTACTTTTTACTTAAGTACATTGCAGAGCCCAACCTTCTTTACTTTAACTTGAGTGAAAAACGTGTAGTCAGTACTTTAACTTTAACCAGAGTCTTTTAAAACATGAGTATCTGTACTTCTACTTGAGTTTATGTAGAGTCATAAAGTGAACACATTAGGCAGAAGAAGCAGATCGAGGAAGGCTTGGCACGCTACTATGTTTTGGTGAAAACTTTTAGATATCAGGCAGTCACAGGGGGCCACCTTGTGGTCTAAAATAGAAACAAATTAAAGTGACAAAATAAGCCAAAAATAAATAAAAATACAGGAGTGAAAAGGGACTAAAATGTTGGTTAAGAGAACAAAAATGATAGAGGTGATGGGTAGGTATGGCTTTAAGGAGAAGAATGTGGAAGGGCAGATGGAGGTAGATTTTGCTAAAAAGAGGGAAATGGCAGTGGTAAATACTTATTGTAAGAAGAGGATGGATCATAGAGTGACGTATCAGAGCGGAGGAAGGTGCACACCAGACTATATTTTATGCAGGAGATACAACCTGAAAGGGTTAAAAGAGACTAAGGTGTTAGCAGGGGACAGTGTAGCTAGACAGCATCAGATGGTGTGCTGTAGGATTGGGAGGAGGAGAGTGTAGGACTGAAAGAAGAATAAGATGATGGAAACTGAAAAGGAAGATTGTAGTGTGAGATTCAGAGAAGAGGTCAGACAGGGGCTCGGTGGTGGTGAAGAGGTGCTGGATGATTGGGCAACTACAGCAGAAGTGATAAGGGAGACCGTTAGGAAGGTACCTTGGTATGACATCTGGAAAGAGAAAGAAAGACAGAGACATGGTGGTGGAATGAGGAAGTGCAGGAAACCATAAGGAGAAAGATGTTGGCAAAACAAAATTGCGATTGACAGAGATTTAAAACGTAGGCAGGAGTACAAGGAGATGCGGCAGCAGGTGAAGTGAGATGTAGCGAAAGTAAGGGAAAAGCCATATGAGGAGCTGTATGAGAAGTTGGACACTAAGGAAGGAGAAAAGGATTTGTACCGATTGGCCAGGCAGAGAGACAGACCTGGGAAGGATGTGCTGCAAGGTACAGGAATAAAGGATGCAGATGAAAGTGTGTTGATTAGTGAGGAGAGTGTGTTGAGAAGGTGGAGGGAGTACTTTACGCACCTGATGAATGAAGAAAATAAGAGAAAGATAGGTTAGTTGATGTGTAGATGGTGAAGCACAAAGTGGAAAGGACTAGTAAGGATGAAGTGAGAGCAGCAATTAAGAGGATGAACAGTGTAAAGTCGACCAGTTGACATACCAGTAGAAGTGTGGAGATGTTTAGGAGAGATAATAGTTGAGTTTTTAAGATTCTGGAAGATGAGAGATGCCAGAGGAAGAGAGAAGGAGTGTGCTGGTACTGATTTTCAAGAATAAGGGCAATGTGCAGTTGATCAGTCACACCATGAAGTTATTGGAAAAAGTAGTGGAAGCCAGGCTGAGAGAAGAGGTGACCATCTGTGAGCAACAGTATGGTTTCATGCCAAGGAATAGCACTACAGATGCAATATTTGCTATGAGAATGTTGATGGAGAAGTATAGAGAAGGTCAGAAGGATCTAGAGAAAGCATACGACTGGATGCGGAGACTGGAGTTATTGTATGAGGAAGTCTGGTGTGGCAGAGAAGAATGTGAGGGTGGTGCAGGTCATGTACGAGGATGGTGTGACAGCAGTGAAGTGTGCAGTAGGAATGACAGACTGGTTCAAGGTGGAGGTGGGACTGCAAGAAGGATCAGCTCTGAGCACTTTCCTGTTTGCAGTGGTGATGGACATGTAGACAGACGAGGTCAGACAAGAGACGCTATGGACTATTATGTTTGCGGGTGATATTTTTATTAGTGGCGAGATTAGGGAGCAGGTTGAGAAGAAGCTGGAGAGGTGGAGGTACGTGCTGGAGAGAATAGGAATGAAAGTCAGAAGGAGTAAGACAGAGTACATATGTTTTAGAGGGAGGGCATTGGAGTGGTGCGGTTGCAGGAAGAAGAGGTAAAGGTGAAGGAGTTTAAATACCAGGGGTCAACAGTGCAAAGTAATGGAGAGTGGGTTAGAAAAGTGAAGAAAAGAGTGCAGGCAGGGTGAAGTGGGTGGAGAAGAGTGGCAGGAGTGATTTGTGGTAAGTGTGTCTGCAAGAGTGGAAGGGAAAGTTTATAAGACGGTGGTGAGACCTGATATATTGTATGGGTTAGAGACAGTAGCGTTGACTAAAAAACATTAGGCAGAGCTAAAGGTAGCAGAGCTGAAGATGTTGAGATTTAATTTGGAAGTGACCAGGATGGACAGGATTAGAAACGAGTTTATTAGAGGGACAGTGCATGTAGGGCGTTTTGGGGCCAAGGTGAGAGAGGAGATTGAGATAGTTTGGACATGCATCGGGGAAGGGACATGGGGTATATCGGTAGAAAAATGCTGAGGATGGAGCTGCCAGTGAGGAGAAAACGAGAAAGGCCAAAGAGGAGGTTAATGAATGTGGTGAGGAAAGACATGCAGGTAGTTAAATAAATATAAGGCAGATGTAGAGGAGAAGGTAGTATGGAAATGGAAGATCCGCTGTGGTGAACCCTAATGGGAGCAGTCAAAAAAGAAGAAGAAGAAGAAGGAGAAGAAGAAGGAGAAGAAGAATTGAATAAGGACTGAAAACACTTGTATAAAATAATTGCTAATGAATTAGGTTTACTCTATTTGTGCTCTGTTTTTTTTAACAGACCTACATTTTAGAAAAAGTTCTACTGAAATATAATTAAATATGATAAAAAAATATAATTAAAAGTATTTTATGACTACTTGAAGATGAAATAACAAATTACCTCTCTGGGTCAAACATATATTTATCAGAGAAAGAGGTTAACAAATGTGTGCTGTTGCTTACCTTAAAGACCAGATTTCATGGTCAGAATTGTAGTTTTTCGAATTTTTTTTGCATGTATTGGTCAAATTTAGGGGTCACCTAACATACTGATGGTAAATGACTGCCAGTCTGTCGGTCAGTCGAGTTCTGTCCAGCCCCCGGGCATAAACTGTCAAGTTGTATGAATTTTAAAGCTGACGCAAAGCAGCACCTTATGTAGTAGATGTGTAAAGAAGTTAAGAGAATCAAAATGTGCCTAATGACTTAAAAACAAAATCTTGAAAGCAGGTAAGCAATGAAAAATGCAAATAAATAGCATGCATATCCCCTGGTTGCAGTAACTGTCATGCATTTGACTCAATTACATTACCAAATTTTGAAATTTTGATATTCTCCAGGCTTTTACCCCAGTCTCTTTTAGTTTTTTTTATGTAATCACAGTCCAAATCCATTCTCTTGAGTTGATCAGTAACTTAATGGATCTTTAGACTAACAGCTGGTCTCCAATTGAAGAAAACTCATCCAGAGATAGGCCAAACGGAAAAACAGGGCAAAAATGAATAGAAGAAAGAAACAGGAGCACTGGCACCGCAGAAGCATGTTTAATTTGACACAGAGGGGGGAGAGAGAGAGAGAGAGAGAGAGAGAGCGGTGTTTAAACTTTATAATCTTTCATCGCATGTGTTAGTAAGGCCATGTTACAGCACCCCGGGAGCACAGACTGTTAATAGGCTTGTTAAATGTCCACAAGACTGGTGAGTGGCTTGGCAATAGCAGGACTTGAATCCCTACTAGCAACCCAGAGTTTTAACCACTGCTTTACAATCTCCCCAGAAAGAGAGAAGAGAGCTGACAAGAAGAGTAAAATAAGGATTATAAGAGGTCCCTTTTTTACTGTTATAAGAAGTATTATCATTCTGGAACAATTTTGGGTGGTCTTGATCTAGTGAAGGAAACATTTTACAATTCTCTACAATTCTATACAACAATGCATCCAGAAAGTATTCATGAATTAAATTAAATATTAATTATTGAATTAAAATTGATCAAATTAAATGTTTTCCTCAGAATTTTACAAACAATTAGTAAAAGAAGTTTGAAATGTTTGCTAATTTTTTAAAAAACAAACAAAAATCACATGTAACTGCCTTTGTCATGGCACTCAAAATTGAGCTCAGGTGCATCCTGTTTCCACCGATCATCCTTGAGATGTTTCTGCAACTTGATTGAAGTTCACCAGTAGTAAATTAATTTGATTGGGCAAGATTTGAAAAGGCACACACTTGTCTATATAAGGTCCAACAGTCAGCAGTCAGAGCACAAACCAAGCAATAAAGTCTGCAGACCTCTGAGACAGGAATATATCGAGGCACAGATTTGGGGAAGGGTACAGAAAATTTTTTGCAGCATTGAATGTCGGAATGAGCACAACGTGAAATTTTGGTTTCCTAGAGGTAAATATATTACCTTTTGATAACTGGCTTATGTCAGAATTCCCTTTCAGGAACTCGAGTTGCGTCAACAACACTTTGGGAACGCTTCCGCGTTTCCATGCTTTGAATCACGTGTAATCTGTCCATAGGAAAGGCACTAGATCCTCGGCGGGGTGACGTCACAACCATGAAGCTATAAAAGCATGTGTGGTGAAGACAACCATAGCTTCTGTTTGTTCAGAAAGTGCTCTGTGTGTGTCTGTGTCAATGGTAAGTGGTAAAATATAAAAAAATAAATAAAAGATTTAGCTGTGTGTAGCTTGCCTTGGAGCGGAGAATACTCAGTCGGTTCTTGAGGGAGCCGACTGCTCTCATTTGGCCGCATGTCCATGCGGGCCCTCTTGTCCCGCAAAGCGCTCTTCGGAAAGGGTGCTCTCGCGCCTCGCAGTTCTGGCCCTGCTTCCGCTAAGGCGATCCACGTCGTGGGGATAGCAGGTGGATCTGGCAGAGGGCTTGGAGAATGGCTTGTCCCTTTCTTCAGCTTCACCTGCCAGATCAGGTTCCAATGTCTCCATCTATGCAAATGTAGTAGGGTTAAAAAAGTGTGGTTGGAATTCCCCGGCACTGCCCACCAAGTCCCTTTGGACTTCCTTGGCCTTGTTGGGCAAGGCTTACATGGCAGTGGGTCAAGGTGCTGGTTGCCTGCACACCATGGCAGTGCTGCAGACTTATCAGGCTGACATGCTTCAAAGGCTGGACAAGGGAGCTATTACGGGGCTGACGACCAGTAAGAAGACCGCTAGGGCCATTTGCCGGTCCATGTCAGCCCTCATGTCCACATCTGTGGCTCATGTAGGCATCTAGGAGGAAAGCTCTCTCCCTGTCAGGGATATCAGTGTGCACCTCAGTATACGGTGCCAGTCTTGAGAGACTGGTTCCCTTAAGAAACTATCTGGCAGCCTGGAAATGTTTGCCAGATGTGTCTCAGTGGGTCCTGCTCACTGTAGAGAGGGGCTACTCGATTCAGTTTAAGTCTTGTCCCTCCACTTTAACAGGATGTGTCCCACTTTCATGAGACCTGGCTCTGGTCATGGCTCTGATCATGGAAAAAGAAGTACACACACTCTTAAGAAAGGAGGCCATTGAGGTGGTCCCTCCGCTAGACAGAGAGTCTGGGTTCTTCAGCTGGTACTTCATAGTTCCCAAGAAGGATTGGGGTTGCATCCTATTCTGGATTTCCATCAGCTGAACCGCTCACTATTGAGGCTCAGGTTCAAGATCCTTAAGCAGGTCATGTCTCAAATCAGATTCGAGGACTGGTTTGTCAAGAAGACCCTTACATCCACATATCCATCCTTCCATTGCAGGAAGTTTCTTTTTAGCTTTCGGGGCCGAAGCTTACCAATACCGTGTCCTTCTGTTCGGCCTTGCACTCTCACCCCTATGTGGCTCTGGTCCTACTAAGACTTCAAGGCATACGCATTCTGAACTATTCAACGTTTGGTTGATATTAGCTCAATATGAGCTTTTGGCGGTCAGGCATCGAGATGTCTTTCTCACACACATGAAGGATTTGGGGTTAAGACTAAACGCCAAAAAAAGTGGCCTTTCTCCATTACAGAGAACCACTTATCTTAGCGTAGTGTGGGACTAGACCGTTATGCGGGCACAACTTTCTCCTGCTCGGATTGAGTCTATCCTCACAGTCATCAAGAGCTTGAGAGAAGGCCAGTCACTCAGTGTGAAGCAGTTTCAAAGACTGCTGGGTCTGATGGCAGTGGTTTAACCTGGTTCCGCTTGGCCTCCTGCACGAGACCCCTTCAGTGGTGGCTCAGGGACAGAGGGTTCTCCCAGAAGGGCAACCCAATCCGCACTATTAAGGTCATGCAGAGAGCCCTACGGGCCTTAGACATGTGGAAAGAACCTGGGTTTCTGTCTCAGGGCCCTGTGTTGGGAGCTCCTTGTCATCTTGTAATGCTAAAGATGGATGCCTCCCTCACGGTATAGGGTTGGTCATAAGTGGCTGCTCCACCCAAGGTCTGTGTAATGGGCTCTATCTCACCTGGCATATCAACTGCCTTGAGATGCTAGCTGTGCTCTGGCTCTGAAGCACTTTCTCCCGCTATGTGCTGATCCATATGGACAACACATCAGTGGTCTCCTACATGAACCGTCAGGGCAGCATATATCCCAGGGTACCTAAACCAGGGAGCAGGCACCTTCTCAAAGCAAGGGCTGAGGCCTGGGAAATGGATGCTCCACCCAGACTAGAGCAGATATGGAGGAAGTTTTTTTAGAGTACAAGTGGACCTAGGCCTCGGGTGCAACCCAGAGTGCCTGTGTGTGACCAGGCCCTGTCTAAGCCTTCTTTTCAAGCTTTTGCCCGAGGTACACTTGAAGTTTCTTACAGTCAAGACTGTATTTCTTTTGGCTATTTCCTCACTAAAGAGGGTCAGGGACCTTCAGGCCCTTTCTGTGACCCAATCTCTCCTGAAGTTTACCCCAGGCATGGCCAGTGCCTTTCTCTCCCCCAAACCGGGGTATGTTTCTAAGGTGCCCTTGGTTCCCGCATGACCCCTTGTGCTGCAGGCATTCTCCCCGCACCTTTTGGGGTCAGAGCTTACTCCACTCGGAGTGTGGCAGCCTCTAAGTCCTGGTCCACTGGAGCATCTCTCCAAGACATTTGCAGCGCTGTGAGCTGGTTCACACTGCTGACCTTTATTAGGTTCTATAGCCTTGACCTTAGGGACACTCCTGGCTCCTCCGTCCTTTGGCCTAGCTCTGTCCATCCACACTAGGCAGGGACTGTTCAATCTGGTGATATTGTACTCTCATTCCCAAAGCCTTGTTGACACAGCTTGAGTTCCTGATTCATCCCTGCAGCACTTCCTTCCATTTCAGAACCTGATGTCATCTCCACCACATGCCCTTTTTTAGCTTCCTGGTTGTGACGTCGCACCTTTCCATTGGACAGATTACACATGTAATTCAAAACATGCAAAACATATTACTGCAAACCATTTCTAGAATTGTTATCTGAAGAATCAAAAGTTGACATCTATAAACAATACATCAGTTCACAATACATGAATTACAGCAAATAAAAAAATTAATTCATGAATGAGTATATGGCCAATACCATTTAAATTTGATATTTGAATCACTTAGCCCCACCCACACCAATTTGCAATAATTTAAATTATATGCAAAACCTACTTTTGTGAATTACCACTAGGCTTTAGGTCAGATTGTCATATTTCGTGTCAAACTAGTCAGTAGAGTGTGAAACTCAATAATTATCATAAACATTTGTAAATAATATACAGGATGCCGCCTGTCAGTCACTTATTTTGAAGCAGAGCATCATTTACTTAGACATAACTCATGAGTGCTTTCATGATTTTCATGAATTTTGATCTTTTAAAGCATAATAATTAAAGCATACGTTTTAGATTGGTTCATAAATTAATATTTGACCAGTCTTCAAAAAATTTGTCACATTCTTCAGATCAAATGACCAAAAAAACGTGTTAATAAATCTGTAAATAATACTTAACAAATATGATTACCATATCTCAATCAATTTTGCAGCGGTGGAAGATCTAATCACAGCTCTAATGATTGCTTGCATTGTTTGACAGAAAAAAATCGAAAGGTTTTTCCAGGATTAATAAGCCATTTGAACCCACTCAACTCGTCCACTAGGGGTCCCACTTATTCCACACAATTAAATAAATAGAAAAAAATCAAATCAAATCAAATTTTATTTGTCACATACACATACATACAGGGTACGACATGCAGTGAAATGCTTTTAACGATGGTCCGGCATGAGGGAATAAAATAGGGTAAAAAGGGGAATAAAAATATAAATATAATAACAAAATTTAAAGAAAAATATAGTAAGAAAAAGAAGGCAGATAAATAAAGATATAAGGATATCTAAATATATATGTATATATACATACATATACATATATACATATATATACACATACACAGAAAATGTTTATGGCAGTGTGCAGTTAACCAGTAAACAACAGTAAACAGTAAACAAGTTAGGCATTTTTTTGATTGTCCATAAGTGTCCGTGTGCAGTAAGGTGTGGTGTAAAGTGTCCTTGTGCGGAATGGTGTGGTATAAAAAAGAATATAAGAAATATGAAATAAATATGAAATAAAATGAAAATATGAAAAGTAAAGTGCACTGTGCTGTGCAAGTCCAGTGTATAATGTGCTGTAGCACGAAAAGTGTGATTGTGCAGGGGAAAAAAAGGGTGATGATGGAGAGAGTGGGCCAGTTTTTAGATCCTGGGTGTTTCCTGGTTTAAACACCGAATGGCCTGCGGAAGAAGCTCCTCCTCATTCTCTCTGTGTTCGCCTTCAGGGAGCGGAAGCGTTTCCCCGAACGCAACAGAGAAAAGAGTCCATTGTTGGGATAACTGAGGTCCTTCACAATTTTCCTGGCTCTGGTCCTGCACCGTGCTGTAGATGTCCTGCAGGTCAGGAGCTCGTGTGGATGGTACGCTCAGCTGAACGCACCACCCTCTGGAGGGCTCGTCTGTCCTGCATGGTGCTGTTCCCGAACCAGGAAGTGATGCTACCCGTCAGAACACTCTCAATAGTGCAAGTGTAAAAAGTCTTAAGCACCTGAGAGGGTAGTTTAAAGTCCCTTAAGCGTCTCAGATGGTACAGACGCTGCCGGGCCTTCTTCACCAGGGTGTTGATGTGACAGGACCAAGACAGGTCCTGTGTGATGTGAACACCCAGGTACCGGAAACTGTCCACTCTTTCCACTGGAGTCCGCAGATGTTTAGCGGTTGGTATGACCGCTCCTGCTTCGTGCTGAAGTCCACGATCAACTCCTTAGTCTTGCTGACGCTCAGGAGAAGGTTGTTCTCCTGGCACCATCTCTCCAGGTTTTAACCTCCTTTAGGTAGGCCGTCTCGTTGTTGTTGGAGATCAGGCCCACCACAACGGTGTCGCCAGCAAACTTGATGATGGTTGTGGAGTTGGAAGTGGCCACACAGTCATATGTGTACAGTGAGTACAGCAGGGGGCTCAGAACACAACCCTGGGGAGCTCCAGTGCTGAGGGTGAGGGTGGATGAGGTGTGTTTTCCCACCCGTACAGCTTGTGGTCTGTCCGTCAGGAAGTTTGAGATCCATTGACACAGCGGCAGGCTGAGTCCCAGGACCTCCAACTTAGAGGTGAGTGTGGAGGGAATTATGGTGTTGAACGCTGAACTGTAGTCCACGAACAACATCTTTGTGTAATTCCCATTTCTTTGGTCCAGGTGGCTGATAGTAGTGTGGAGAAGATGTGCAATTGCGTCCTCAGTCGAACGGTTCTGACGGCACGCAAACTGTAGTGGGTCCAGTGTGTCCGGTAGTGAGGCAGTGATGAAGTCTCTGACCAGTCTCTCAAAGCACTTCATCACTACTGAGGTCAGAGCTACAGGGCGATAGTCATTTAGGCAGGCGGGCTGGGGTTTCTTCGGGACAGGGACAATAGTGGACTGTTTAAAACATGAGGGGACAACAGACTGTTCCAGAGAGAGGTTGAATATCTCAGTGAACACCGGTGCTAGCTGGTCAGCGCAGGCTTTCAGAACCCGACCTGTGATTCCATCTGGTCCTGCTGCCTTCCTGGTATTCACTCTCTTGAATGCCCTCCTCACGTCATGCTCCGAGATGGTGATTGTGTTTACCTCTCTGGCTCTCTTAGCGTGCATGCTGGTTGTGCCACTAGCGCCGCTAGCGTGGTTAGCTGCAGCCTCGAAACGAGCGTAAAAGGTGTTTAGCTCGTCTGCCAGAGAAGCGTCCGCATTCACCATTCTGGAAGATGGTGTTTTATAGTCCGTTATTGTCCTTAGTCCCTGCCACAGGCTCCTGGAGCCACCTTGTTGGAACTGTGACTCCAGTTTCCTCCCGTAGCGCCGTTTTGCATCCTTCACCGCTCTGCGAACACTGTAAGACGCTAAAAAAAAGGATTAATAGTGATTTTTCTTTTTACATGTAATTATTTTCAATGGCACACCCACTCATATAAAAATTGGAATTATAAACAGAATAATATATTGATGTTTGCAAGCACCAAAAAAGCTGTACCTTGATTTACTAAAACAAGTTTAACAGAGGATTGTTTGTATAGATCCACATGAAACTTGAAAGGCACCTACATGCAAATTATTATAAGGAGGGATGCAAAGTTTGCTCTTTAGAAATTTTAAAGGTATTAAAAAACTGACTAAGCTGAATTGTATACTAAGATGTACAATACTATCATGTTAAGGGTATATTGTACATTACATTTTACAGCACCCTTATCCAGAACAAATTACACTTATCTCATTAATACAACTGAGTACATATGGGGTTAAGAGCTATACTCAGAACCCCAGTAGTGGTTGCATAATGTGCCTGTGATTTGAAAACATGACCTTCAGATCCAAAGTCAAATGCCTTAACCACTAAGCTACCACTTCCCTAGGTGGATATTTGCTACAGTATATTGTTTGCAAGATTTCTGCTAAAATTTCGATTGTGTGCAGTTGTGAAACATAATGCCATTAAAAACGTACTTCTGAGGTGAAAAAGGTGTCCTAAATTAATTTGTGTAGTGTACTGAACACATTTTCATGTTATCTATCTTGCTACCAATAGAGGGAGACAAAAGCTCAATCTCAAAACAAACTCTCTGAGACAAAAAGAGGAAGAACCCTTGAGAAAAACCAGCCTCGTTTGTGTAATACTTCTCTGTATAATGTATAATTGAAAAAATCGAATTGTTTATTTAGAAACCTATGAGCATTTAAACAACTTATGAATATGCATATGCATCAATTATAATATTTTTACCTTGAAGTTACTTTTGTTGATGTTATCAACTGTTCATCACAATTGCAGTCTTATGGCTATTCAAGGAAGAACATTCACAAATAACAGAAGTTTGCTCAGTGTATTTTATAATTCAAATTTGATTGGGAGCCAATGCTTTGTGTATACAATAGAGTTATTTGCTCATATATTCTAGTTCTATAAATAGCTGCTGCTTTCGCACAGATGACCTGTTTATGCACTTATAATTATAAGGCTGTAAGACTTTTTTTTTATTGCATCTTTAGTCACATTATATTTCTTACCATAGTAATATTTATTAAATAAATGAATGCTTTAAGTGAAAGACTGGAGTCAATTATTTAGGCCAGTCAGAATGATTTTGGATTTTTTTAAGGGGTTTGTTAGTTAATATTTTATAATATTTTGAAGAAGAATGTGTTTATTGTTAAAACAACTCTCCTTATGAGTAATTAGTTTGGTCTCCTGAAGGTGAGTAACACATGGAAATTGCTGGTCTGATATGGTTAAATTGTTTTGTACATGTATAGTTAAACCTGATTGTCTGGCTTTATATTAATAGTCTGTTTTTTTTTATTGTCACATCATTGCTACTACATATAGATTGTTGCGCATGCTCCTGGGGTAATCTTAATCCTAGTTTAAAGTTCCCACACTACTACTTGAGAATTTAGGATTATATTTGTGATCCTAATTTCAAGGGAGGAGATATTAAAAACGTTTAGCCACTCTTTTTCCATGCTGCATAGTACCAATTTAGTTGATAGCATTTATATTCTAAAGTTTGAATAGTCCATTTTAAGTAGTATGTGTTTTGCTAGGTTTTGATAGTTATGCTAGCTTCTTTCTAATGAATTTTCCTGTAAGTGGACCTACATTATCTATAGTAAAGGAGAATGTTGACTCTAAGCATTCAGTTAGCTGATAAAGTTCCATGGGGCCAAATGCTGAGATAATGATCTGAATGGCTTCGGACTGGAAGGAAGGGAATATAGAGTGTATTTAGTCTAAATGTTAGTATAAGATCAAGAATGTGACCACCATTATAAGTAGATATTATTATGATTTTGTTGTGTATGTGTTCCAGATTATTCAAACTAATATAAAAGTCAATAATACTTTGTTCAAAGAAACAACTAGATTTAAGATGAAGCAAGCACAGAATGTTAAGCTCCATTAACAGTAAGCAATGTAGATGTGCTTTAATTAGTAAAGAATATATTTTATATTTATACAGTACAGACCAAAAATTTGGACACACCTTCTCATTCAAAGAGTATAGAGTCACACTGAAGGCATCAAAACTATGAATTAACACATGTGGAATTATATACATAACAAAAAAGTGTGAAATAACTGAAAATATGTCATATTGTAGGTTCTTCAAAGTAGCCACCTTTTGCTTAGATTACTGCTTTGCACACTCTTGGCATTCTCTTGATGCCTACTTTGAAGAACCTACAATATGACATATTTTCAGTTCACTTTTTTGTTATGTATATAATTCCACATGTGTTAATTCATAGTTTTGATGCCTTCAGTGTGACTCTACAATTTTCATAGTCATGAAAATAAAGAAAACTCTTTGAATGAGCAGGTGTGTCCAAACTTTTGGTCTGTACTGTATATATAATATATATAAACCTTTGGTCTGTACTGTATATATAATATATATAAACTTTTGGTCTGTACTGTATATATAATATATATAAACTTTTGGTCTGTACAGTGTATATATAATATATATACAGTACAGACCAAAAGTTTGGACAAAGTACTGTAAGTCCAAGATACAGATCAGATGTGCTGGCTATGTATTTTTACATTTTCATAGAACAGAGACAGTCTAAGTATAATAGAACCTAAATAATGACTCAGTGCAGCTAGCAGGCAGGTCAGTTTAGCCTACTTGTTTGCTCCTTTGCATTGGTTCTTGATTGACAAGGCCTGTTGGGAGACTACAGTTATGCTAAAAATGAAAGTGGAATGGATACCACCTCAACCCAAACACCAAGTCTTACTGTCAAGCTACTCCAATAATAAAAAAGCCCACAGTACCATCCATACATCCAGCATTTCAGTGACCACCTTCTGTAAAGTAAGACGGCCATGTCATAGTGCCCTTAAAGTATTCGCCTTGCAAATTTCACATCTATAACCAAACTCTTTCAGCTTTCAGTAGGTGCTTAGAAATGTTGAAAAATTATAAGTCAGGGAATTTTAGCTGTCACAAATTCACCCGACTATGAAGTCTATAATGCCATTGTTAACTCTGGTTAAGTCATTCAGACTTTCCCTCATCGGAAAGTGTGATACTCGTACAGATCTGACACGGATACCCTCCATTTGCTGTTTTAAAAAAGTTCTTATAAAATGAAAACAAAACCACACCTGGAAGTGAAAGATACAACAAAATAAAGTTGTATAAACTTATTTATATTTATTTTTAAACACTCCAAAAGTTTACATTTACACTTCCTCTTATTTACTGTAGACAACATGTTATTCCTAAAATAAAATGCTTGCTTTGCATGAGTTTGTTCAATCCATATTTATGTAAATGTTATATACAAAATTATGTCAGCTTTCTAACTTTCCATAACAATAACTTCCACTTGGATGTCCAAGATACTCACTAGCACAAAATCTCAAAAACACTTTACACTTTACTTGTAACTGGCATATGGACTAATTAAAGTTTGGAATTACTCCCGACAGGGTTAAAGTCACAGCAAGGTCAAATATCTGAAATAGTTATCCTTCAATAACTTCTGTAATGGTTTCCTTGAAATATTTTCATATTTTAAAGGTATTTTAAAGCAAGAAGATCTAGACTTGGTGATAGAAGCATACCTGTTGATGCCATTGGCATTGATTTTGAATTCTTTAATATAAAATATATTCCATTTTGACATTTTGAGAAAAAGAATTACAGAAATTAAAAGATAATGCTTTGTAAAATGTTGGTATAACTTCATTTGAATAAGCTGAATGAGCACAAATCTCCACAAGCATACTCCAATGTCTAGTGGAACATCTTTCCAGAAGAGTGGAGCTCATCATGCCAACAAATGAGGACTAAATGTCAGGTGTCCAAAAACATTTGTACATATAGTGGATCTAATCTGTGTTATGTTTTTTTTCTTAAATATTGGGCATGAGCTATATATTGGCACTGTAGCTAAACCTCTCACAACATTTTTTAAAAGAGACAGAAGGAAACACTTCCTCACCTCCAATATAAGTTTGACTAATTATCAGACCATAATGAGTTATCCTGAAGATATTAGCAATTAACCATTTACGAGTGAATTGTAAAAGCACTAAATAGGCCTAACTGTAAGTACAACTACAACATTAAATAAAATTATCTGACATTTATGGATGACACTCCTAGTGTAAGCAGTAAATAATCAAAACATGTTAATACATATTGCTTATTAGATGCAATTGTCCTCTTATTTGCTACTACTGTGCATACTGGTAAGGTGGTGGTATCTCAATGTTTAAGATGCTGAACTTGAACGGTCATGAGTTTAAATCCCAGTACCACTAATCTACCACTTTTGGGACCTTAAACAAGGCCTTTATCTTCAACTGATAAGTGTATAAATGGGATAATTGCAAGTGGAAAAGGTCGTCTGCTAAATGCCATAAATGTAAATATTTACCTCCTCAATAACATTCTTTTGAAAAATGAAACGCCTTTTTGGCCTCTAGATGGCGACATTGCAATGTAAAATGTGACAACAATGTAGACTAAGTATTGCCAATTGAACCATGACTGTTGAATGGCAGTTATTTTGTTTGTGCTTGTGTAGTCCCTGATTAGAAGTAACTTTAATACCGTATAATCTCACCTTAAGTGACCTGCTTAATGTAAGATGAACTTGATCTAATTTAAAATGAATAGGAATGAAAGCGATCATGGAATATTTGTTTGAATTGTACTGAATGTCATAATGAACAAACTCTATCCCCACCCTTAACCATGCAGCTTATCCAAAATATGTAGTGTGTGGAAACCCACATCACGGGTATTTGTGGTACTGTGGTGTTCTTTTTTTATTCTACTCAACTTTTTTGAACGTTTGTTTTCTTTCGTGTTACAGTATTTGTGCTGGGAGTTGTGTATTGTATTGAAGGCTATAGTTTGTACGACTTTGACTTGCACTATAATACTGGAGACCAATGTATATCTGTAAGTGTATGTGAAACTAAAGCTGATTTTATGGTTGCTCTTGCTCTCGACCAAAACTTACAGATGAAAAAATGGAATCAGTCAGTTTATAAATTCAACTTTCTGTATTTTAAACTTTCTCAGGGGTTATATACATAAAAAAACACCATATTCAAGTATGTAGTATAAAAGGTTTAAAATATTTGCACAGACATATCACTTAGATTAAAAAAACAAAACAAATTAGCTTGAGTACCTGAAGTGAAAGTCCATGATTTCACACTGAAATTTATATGAACAGTTCATATAACAATTCATTGTACAAAAAGGGGTGTAAGAAGTCCTGAATTCTACTATAAACCCCTAAATGGCAAATTCCCCTGCCTCAGCCTGAAAGCATGAAGACGAAAAGCAATATATACAAAAAATATGGGTCCTGCCCTGTTTCTTTACAAAGCTGTCTTCGAAGTTTGCACGAAAATAATTTATTTTCTTTTTTTTTTTCCAGCAAATCTCTCCTCTTCTTAAATACTGCTATAATTTAAAGTTGACACAATCTTAGTCATATATACAACCCTGCTGTCCAAAACACAGGCATATTCTTAAAGGAGTAGTTCATGAAGAAAAAAACAACAACTAATATACATATGTTTTGGTGATACTAATTAGTAGTCATGAGCTTCCATTATGCATTAGGTACATCAGATAAAGGAGCTCCAGTGCAAGACTAGTTAAATATTGATGTGAGGTAAAGAGGAAAATATGTATACTTTTTTTTTTTCCCCTCCTTGGACCACTTCTCTAATTAAATGTCTAAAAATATAAATTGTCCTTTAAAAGAAGACATGTTTTCACATGTGTCTCTTCATGTGTAGGGCCAGATGGTCGGACCGGGAGAATGCCCTCTCACAGAGGTGGCACTGGAAGGGCCTGTGTCCTGTGTGTTTCCTGTAGTGGCGGGTCAGCTCGTCGGAACGGGCGAACTTCCAGCCACATCCCTCCCAGGTACAGTGGTACGGCTTCTCACCTGAAGAAAGCAGAAGGTAGGAATGGTTAGAGCTCAACTCTTGGGAAGTAAGAGCATTCTCATTTTTGTGTGTAATAGTGTATTTACATTATTTTCTATTAGTGTTATATTTATTGGCATCACATTGTTAATTGGTCAAAAAGACGTATTTCTAAAAAAGAAAAATACATTTACATTGTGAAAGCAATCTTATATTTTTAGAAGTTTCAAATAGTACTGTTCAAGTGTTGATTCAGGACTTTATGCAATAGCTTCCGCTTACCAGTGTGTGTCCGCATGTGCGCCTTCAGGTGTGAGCTCTTCGTGTAGGTTTTCCCGCAGCCCGCAAACTCGCAGCTGTGCGTGGCGGCGCGTCTCCGTGCCCACGCGCGCCTCCCCCGCTTCGGTCTGCTCTCCTCCGTGCCGTAGAGCTCGAGCAACGGCGACGACGGTGGCGTGAGCACTGCGCCTGGCATGCCCGGGTGATGGGCCCGCATGGCATCCGTGAAAACGGCGTACTGTCCGTGGTAGTGCTGCGCGCTGTGATACTGCGGTGGGTACCCATAGTGCTGCTGCTGCTGCTGCTGTTGAGCCACGTGCGCGTTCACCTCCTGGGCCGCGTCGTGCTGGACGAAGGGCTGCACAGGCCCCCCACTGTGAACCTTCTGTACATAAAAGTGCCCCATGTAGTCGGTGGCGTGCATCATGCACGCCTGCTCGCGGCGCTCGGTCTTTATCTTGTACGCGGACGCGTGCGGAGGGGCGAGGTGCAAGTGCGCGTGACTTCTGGTGTCCAGCATGGTCAGGTCGGTGTATTCCGGTGTATCGAAATGTCCTTTTGGGTTGTAGTCTTGAGTCGTGTCGAGTCGGTAGCCCATGTCTGGGCTTAGAAGCTCGGCTACAAGGCCGTGCGATGAATCTGCACCGTCGTACGCCGTGCCGCAGCTTTCAGGCGATTCGGGGAGCGGATACGCCGGGGTTACGGAGGGACCCTCGTTCTGGGATGCCATCGAGTTCGACAGAATAAACTCGAGATCTAGGAACCTGGACAGCTCGTCCTCGTCCTTGGTCAGTGGCGGAGACTCGAGGATGCTGAACTCGACTTCGACGCGGGGTTTGGTCCCGATCTCGGGTTGATCAGTGGACCATTCCTATTGACACAAACATAGACAGCTTTAGTTGTGCGTTCTGTTTCTTACATGCGTCAAATGTGCACATTGATTTGATCCTACAGCAGATCTAAATCATGCATTTTACACTATTAAATTTATGAAGCAAAGTTCATAATAACACATTTCTACTTACTCGCAGGATTTCAGCATGTTTCTCGTCCAAAACCTGAATGCTGGAAAAGCCAGCAATGGACGGCAGAAGCGCATCTGCCAGAGCCATCCTTTTACGCACAAACCTCAAGGAATTCAACAAGTTTACTTTCTCATCCGGGCACGAGTTGACACCATTGAGCTGTAAAGTGTGAGTAACTGCTGTACGGGCGCTTGAGCCTTTTTAAGACACGGTTTGAATGACACGTGGGCGTGTTCGTGACGTAGAAAGGCCACGCCTTCAGCACTAGGTTCAAGCCTCAGACCTGTCATTATGCACCACAAACATTGTTTTAATGTAGAAATGCCACGGTGATCCAGACAGATGATTTTCTATTTGTTTGTAAGTGTGTGTACGTGTGGGAGAATTTATGCTGTAAGTGTACGTGTGTGTGTGTGTGTGTGTGTGTGTGTGTGTGTGTGTGTGTGTGTGTGTGTGTGTGTGTTCAATCCTTTATACATTTGCAATACAAAAAGCATTGATATTAACAATGCCTATAGTATAACATACAGCCGAAGTTATTATTTATTTATAGCCTGTAAAAGCAGTTAGTTTGAAGTAACGAGAACATTTTTAGGGTTTAGGTTTAGGCTTTTTAATGTAAACAAGATATTGAATCATATGATATAAGTGCAATATAATTATAAATATGAATATTATTACTATTATAAAATTTGTGATCATATGTTCCTCTGGAGAATCATCAGTCTAATCGATTTGTGGATACACACATGCATGCACATGGATTGATATGATAGTAAAAAAGGGAAAGACATGAACACTCACATACACAAAATTAAAGGTACACTGAGTTGAAAACATTATGAGGACCCCCCCCTCCAAAAAAAATAAAAATAAATAGATGTCCATCCTACATGCAGACTGCCAACCAGAAAAACTGAAACACTGGCTGAGCATGTGGACAAGCAGAAAGCCGTGAAATGAAGTTTGCCCTGGGAGTTTCGACCAAAGACCCTGGCTTTCATATTGAAATGAAGCTGATCCACAGAAGACCCTGGACGCGCAGGAGGCCTGATATTAATTTGTCCGAATCGAATATTCACAACACAATTACCATGCGAATGAGCGAGCTGTGAAATCTCAGCGCCATCGAAACAAACATGATAATCTTAATGTCAAACAGCGGACCCAGAGGAAGATAATGATGGCTAAGTAAATAAGCCTATTCTTTTAGTTGATTATTATGCAAATACCGAGTTTTGTTTTATGGTTGCCGAAATCATGTTTGGAGACAAGGTGGGTAGTTTTAAGCACAAAAACCTACCCATCATACTCTTTTCATCTTTACTCTTTTACTCTTTTCACCTTATTCTACTCATCGTACTCTCATGATCCTGCTCTGTGCTCTCATTTAGACACACGTGTAATACTAAATTATAGGAATTAAACATAGTGTCCGATGACTGCAGATTTCAGAGCAATCATTTCGTTTGAAAACATTTCCCCCCCCCACCCTAAGAAATTTTCACCCCCAAAAGCATTCATCCCAAATAACCAAAAGTATATTAAAGTACATTAATTACAGAGAGAAATCCGAACTTATCCCTTTTAGCAGACTTGCACAGTTCACACAGTGATGCATTTTTATTTTTATGCATTTTTGAAACAAAAAAACAACAAAAAAGGAGAACAAGAAAAAAAAAACCCTAAACAAAAATATACTTTTAACTATCTGTTTTTCTTTCTTTCTTTCTTTCTTTCTTTCTTTCTTTCTTTCTTTCTTTCTTTCTTTCTTTCTTTCTTTCTTTCTTTAGCGTATAATGATCGAGTATTCCATTTGACAAACTGTGGTGATAATGTTGGCAAACTGTTAATCATCGTTTAATACGTTTTTATGGGTTTTTTTTGCGCCATGTGTCATTGTTTAAAATTGTGTGGAAATGCACAAACAAACAAACAAACATAACAGCAAACAAACAAATACATACATAAATAAGTACATGAACAAATACATAAATAAATGTATATTGTAATTATTATTATTATTATTATTATTATTATTATTATTATTATTATTATAAGGGCTATTTAGGTTAATAATGAATCGGCGTGTCTTCTGTGAATAAATAAAAGAGCTTTATAATGGTCATCTCCGTGTCTGTGTTCAAAGAGAATAGGAAGTCCCCTCTCTTTTTTCCTCTAAACACAATTAAACAGATTGTAGTATGATTGCAGTTTTGGCAGACGGTGAAGTTTCCTACACGGTTTCGTTTTACGAGATGTAGTCAGATAAGTGATTCTAATACACGTGCCGTTTACTGGACTGCCCGCATGCAGATGTGTGTGTGGGGGGGAACTAACGGGAAACGGACGCAAAGTTCAGTTTGAGGAAGATTACAAAGAGAGGGAAAGACACAACACACGTGTTTGTCTCTACTTGCTAATTTTCCAATGTTCATTGAAGAGAATATTTGAATTATAGGTCCTGCATCATTTTGTATTTCCTGGATAAATTAACGTTGGCGAATCAAATAATGTATTTTCTAAAATGGCATGAATAAAATGATACAAAAAATAGTATTGTGACTTAGAAATAAATAGATAAAAAAAGGTATTCGCCAGAATAGGGGTTCTAAAACGAATTTGAGGATTGAAACTCTATTTCCTTCATTGTAAATAATAATAAAAACAATACAAACAATTGAAGAACAAGATGAGAAATTGATTTTGATGAAAATAATCTAACTATATAAACATCACTATATTATCATTTAACTGTACTTAATAATATTATAAAATTCAACTTGCCATTCATGCCAAATAAACAAACAAACAAACATGGACCCTTAGTTTAAGAATCAGGGGTCAGTATTCTTCTAGAGTAGAAAGTATGTTTATTTTAATTTCAAAATCTTGTACTAACTATTTTTCAGTTATTTTTTCCTACTTGTATGAATGCATAATGATGATAGTAAGTAGTAGCTTATTACTTCTATAAGTAAGTTTATTAAATACCATTGTATAGAATAAATAAATATTGTAATGTAATAAATATTAACAGCACACACAATATACCGATTCAACTTAAATGCTTACGTATAGCCTTCATTGACGTATCATTTGTGAGGTTGCTGCTGATAAGGGTGGTATACACACACACACACACACACACACACACACACACACACACATCCCTCTAACCAATGGTTAAGGCCGTTGCAAATTGCAGGCAGAGATCACACTAGAGGAACAAGGAGATACAAGTGAGAGTCCAAGTCTCCACCCTCACATACTTTCATATTTTTACCTCTTTAAAGTAATTTGAACTCGGGACAAATGTGTACGACGCATGATGTGTATGATAGCCAGTGTTTACACTGCCTTGTTTATCTCTATTGATGTGTGTACGTGTGCAGAGTAAGTGCTTAAATGGATTACACAAACTTGCCACTGCAAGAAGCTTTATCCGGTGAATAGGTTCAGAAGCTGTTCTGCTATAATGAATGGAAGCTGGGAGGAAGAAACTCCTTCCAAATTCATGAAGTTACGCCTCTCTTCTCATCATATCACCGCACACAGTTGTCAATGCCTTTTACCTAAATTGAAACTATCTTTTAAATCAATCTATATATAAAAATTCTAAATAATGTAATTCCCAAATGTGTAATGCATATAATATAATATATGGTGACCATCAGTGTGTTGAAGATGTTTGCTCTCCTTTCACAGAACCTGCTTTTCCTCTTTCATTTATCACTGCAGTGGAATGCCTGAATGAAGGTGGTCGCACATTTTCCAGCACCTTGTCCAGTTTGACTAATTGGTGTGTCTGGGTAAATAGAATGCACAGCACTCACTTATCTTTGAACACTGACTGCATAATTCCATTTGCTCACATAAACTTAAGTAAACGTCTTCGAAAAATGCAATTAGACTTTCTCTCTGAGCGACACTCCGCTGGTTTGTTGAGACTGTGGAAGCATTGGTGTGTGTAAAATGGGTTTCATTTGCATAATAATCTAAATAATTCGCTTTTTTTATACAAATGTGCTTGGTCACATGAGAAATGACCCAAGATTAAATAAATATAAGGATAGCACACCACTGGTACATCAGGTTTAAAAAGCTCTTTGTAAAGCAATGCAGTGTTTAATGGTACCGCTTTTCCTACAACTAAACAGTACTTCCGTGTTCATTTATCACGGTAATGGGATGCTTGAGTGCAGGTGGTCATCAATTTTCCAGCACCTTGTCCACCTTGACAAATCAGTGTGGCTAGGTAAATATTTGCACCGGGTGCTGCTCGTACCACCCGTGTAGCGCCTTGCACGCTCTGGCCGGGTTAAACACTCATTACAACAGAACGAGCCCTTTCACTTCCACTGGTCCATACCAGAGAGCCAGAGCCATATGGATAAGGCTTTAGTCACAAATGTGACCTCAGAGGCCACAGAATGTATGGAGCCAAGAGAGTAAAAGCAAAAATTCACAAGCGAGTCACATGCGGCTTACATAATGAGATGTTAGCAAGACATGGAACAGAAACTCAAACACATTCGCCGCAGTGGAAAGGAAATTATGCTGTAAACATCCTAGAAATTTGGATATTGACTGGTAGCTAAAAGAGGATGTCCTGTTTCTCAGGAACCTTCCTGTATGCCATTAAAATTTTTCTCTAATACAGTTTCCTTATAAGATTTTAAGCTAAGTCAGTAAGAAGTCGAATATACATAGATAGAAAAGCTCTGGCTGTTAGAAAGCATCCTGTGGCATGGCACATTAGATAGTTGCTCAGTAATAGCTCCTGGCTGTGTGTTCTGTGTGATGACTGTAGCTGATACAAGTCCCTCCCCAGCCTCCCTGTGTTTGTCTTTCCCTTCTACTGGTTTTTTTTTTACTCAGGCACTTCAAAACTCTATTACAGGCTAATCTACAGGCTCCAGAGTAGTAATTATCCCCCATCTTGCAAGAAGCAGGGGAAATCCACAGCTATCTAATACAAATTTGCTTCCTCGCATGATGTGAAAAAGCAACATGGAGACGGCACCTTTGCTAATGCATCAAACGAGAACAAGCAAAGACAGAATGGGAGCGGCAAACCAATCAGTCCTGGACGACCATGGGAAATGAAAAAGCAAAAAGTGGTGGCCTTGATTTGTAATCAGAACTCCTGCATTTCCTGTCGCAGAAATCCATACAGGATTTAGTTAAACAGTCTGTCTTGCTGCACGTAAGCTGAGAATGAGGAATGTTTTGGAAGCATTGCAAGAAATTCCAAACTCAGTTCCAAACTCCAAGCTGATTTTGACTTACGAGATGTGCCAATTGGACTTTTTCCCAAACACAAAAAAGAATAATATTTGTTGTGCTGTATCTGTATTTTTTAGAACACAAGTTGTATTTAGAGGGAAATCATATGAAGCAGCACATGTTGCACTGATAGAAGACCCTTAAGGGTTCTTTAATTGTACTACTAAAGGATTTATCTAGAATCAGTTAGCCGAATGTTTTATAATTCAAAAGTTTTGAAAGCTGAAGAACACTGAACTATCCCAAGAAATATTGAGGAACCATTTTAATTAATGTTCACTTCCTATATTTAGCATGTCTACAACTAAGATTAAAAAAGCCTGGCGCCCTTGGCTGTGGTTCAGTTTCTCTTAACGCTTTCCACATCTTTTTAGTATTGTCGAGTTGTAATAAAGGTGTCTGGACTTGTCCCATAAATCTTTAAGGTGTTTCATCAGTCATTTTAATACGAGTCCACTTATACAATTCCTTACACAAGTTTTCTCATCATCTCTGTGGGCCCCGGGGTCAAAAGTGCACAGGAGGAACCAGTCCAGGTTTCCTCCATGCTGCCACACAACAGGAATGTACCCGAGGAAAGCAATTATTTGCACACCTGTTCTCTGTCTTTTCATAATCTTTATGCAGCCAAGTAAAGTTTACTAACGCCTCAAGTTTAATACCTAGCAATGGGGGTCGCACTGACCTAGACGTATGGTGTGAATAGAAACAGTTGAATTTACTTAAGATATCTTTTCTAAGTCTCTGGTATAAGTATTAGTATTTATGGATATAGACTTGAGAATGTATATATTTTGTGTGTGTGTGTGTGTGTGTGTGTGTGTGTGTGTGTGTGTGCGCGCATGTAAGAGAGAGAAATACCTAAACATCAAACAGGATACAGGTGACCAGTTGTTTTTTAAACGGATCCAGTGGTAATAATTTGCATAGTTGTTAGAGAGTGAAAGCACTCAACAAGCTAGTACCAAGATTTGCAAGCGATGTTGACTCATTTTGCACTGGAATTGCAAGCTTGCTGTTTTTCAGTGATAAGAAAAGCCTGCAACTTGTGATGAGGCAACATGTTTCATTCATCCTTATATCTCTTGCAAAATGTCATACAAATAAAGATGTAGGAAAAGCTATAACCATTTTTTCTGCTGATTGCACCAACATATCACCAAACTAGATAAATGTCTACAACTTTTAGCAGACCTGCTCACTCCCACTGCAAGTCACATAACACCCTTCATTCATAAACCAACCTTAAGGCAGAAACTAAATTACACAGAACTAGGTTGACAGTATCATGTGTAGACTGTGTGAGAAATGACTGAAATAAGCATTTCTGAGAAATATAAAATCAGAATATTATATTGTTGACTGTTGTGCTGCACATCAAAATTCTGCATATTATATGTAGTGGCGTATAAAAGTATTTTCGTATTACTGAATAAATTATTTTAGGAAAATGTCTGCCAGCATATGTATCCCCCCAAAAATTACCACAGCAGGTGTTTAGTGGAGATGCCACTATTGTGAAAAGCATGACTCGAGTTTCTGCACAGTGTGAAAGACACACACACAGTAAACTGACCTATCTAGGGCATTTGTGTGGATTTTTACAGATGTCAGTTGGTACCCTTGAGGGTTGCTTACAAACTTGCCAGGGCTTCAGGAGTATGTACGTAAGAAAACCCTGTGTCCTGATTAACTCAGCTTTAAAGCCATAAAACAGATTCTAAAATGAAATGTCTCTTGCAGGATTAGGTTAGCACGGCACTTAGTACCAGCTCGGCCTGTTTTCGTTCATGATCATTTGCAATTACAAGTGGAATTTTAAGCCACGGTAATCATAGGAGTTAGCAGCCACTTTGTATCGACAGCAACAGCAGCTGAATAGTAACAGAAACTGAAAAGTGTGAGAACAGAGGACTAAATCTCATGCACATATTTACTCTGTATAAAGAAAAAAAGACCTCTTGAACATAAAAATTGTCTTAATAGTTCTGTTGTCCCTTTAGGGTCGTGTTAAATAACCTGTAAGTAAGTGTTTTGCTCTAAAGGGTTCAAAATCCAAGGGATACAAACACAGGATAAATATTCAAATCCATCACTTGTTGATGAACAAGTGCACACCCCCTCCCCTCATTTATGCAGGCAACAGCAAGCACACTACCACCTACAGAGACCCTGACAAGATTTATTAAGATATTGATTAGACTTAGCAGACTGATTATGCAGTACTAATTAACCCATTTGCAAGCTGATAAGAGAATGGGTGTTGTTTAAAATCTCTCTTAAATTTTAGAGACAAATACTTGCTTTGGGATTTTTTAGCACTCTATCTTAAATGAGCAAGAGGCTTAGAATAATGTGCAAACGGAATAATAGGTGGACCCTCAGTAAGCTTACAGACGAGAACATGGATAGCACAGTGGGGAATATGTCATCGCAAGAAGGTGCTAGCATTTTGGCCAGCAAGCAAACAGCATGCAAACAAACAGTTTTTATGGTCCACGGTTAAAGCAGAAAACAGGTATATGTAATATAACCAAATAAGGATAAATGATAACATTATTGCACTGAAAATATGGATTAAAGGTGACTCATTGGTTAAGGCTTTGGGCTATTGATCAGAAAGTTGTGAGTTGAAATCCCAGCATCTCCAAGCTGTCACCGTTAAAGCCTGGAGCAAGACCCTTAACCCTCAACTGCTCTGTTGTATCCTGTCTCAGTTGTAAGTCGCTTTGGTTAAAAGGGCCAGCCAAATGAGCGAATGCAAATAAGTTGTTGGCATAATAACAATCAAATTTTGTGTTGACGTATTTTTTTCTTTCTTCAAGAGAGATTAGAGCAATGCCAAATGGAAGCTTACTAGTACAAAACAAACAAACAAATTACTTTAAGTTTTATGTCTTTACTGTTCTTATGATCAGGGGTTTGCAAAGTACTGAGAATGTATACTAAATTGTATATATATACAACTTTTTTTGACAACATATAACTTATGTGTCAAAATCATTTAAATTACATTTGGTTAATTTAAGGTTTATTATGTAAATAAGAACTTTGAATGTGTATCTATATCTGTTTGAAAATGAATTTTGTGTAAATTGCCATTTTACCTGAAATCATTATTTAATTTCTGTCAGTTTGCAATATTTGCCATTGGCTAGAATTTGTATTGATGCCTGTTAGCTCCTGAAGTTTAGGCTAGACTAACTGAGCATGAGCAAACAAAACAGGCCAACTCAGGTTAAAACAGGTACACTTACCTCAGCATGCTTGTTGAAATGAGATAAAATTCATTTGTTTTATGCAAAGGCGAGAGAGAATGAATGTTTCTATGAATCTCTGCTTGCTTTAGTATAAAGGAACATTTTAAGGTAGGGTCAGGGGTGCAGTTCCACACTGAACTCCAGGGCTTATACAGCTTCGGAAATAACTAAAGCATTAATTACATTGTGTTTCATGAGAAGTTTTTCCATATCAAGGCTGGTTTAAAATGGACCTGATAATATAATATCTAACCCCATTCCGAATGATGAACACTGTAGAGTCATTGGCTGGATGTGAGATAAAGAGCACTTAGAGATTTGTAACAAGTACTAACTGAAGGTCTAAATAAAAATATAAGAAGTAAACTATAAACTTTTTACTTAGAAATGTAACTAAATAACCGTCCAAGTAGTATATTTTAAGTAAAGTATAAATATGGCAAACAAATTACAAGTGAAAGGTGAACGGTCTGAATGTTGAAATAACGCTTGATATTTAGTCAAGCATGACAAGTCAAGGTGTTAGTGTACAGGAAATAAGGGCTATTACAGAAGTGATAACCTTGTTTTAGGATCCTGAGTCATTTCCTTGTCTACCTATCTACCGCATTTACATGTTCTAACCTTGCTTTATTGATATACTATGTAGAGAATTTTAGTCAGTGTAGATACTAAAGCTGTGCATCTCTGAGGCAAACAGGTAGAGCAGGTTGTGAAAGTGGTTATTTCTTTTTCAGCTGCAAGTAATCTCGAGAGGCTCCTGTAAGGCTGTATTCTCACAGGTTGTCTACTTCTCACCTCATTTTTTTTTTTGCTTGCACATTTCGATTATCGTCCTAGATAATAAAAAGGAATACAAATTCTAACTGATCCACTGTATTGGAAATTGCAAGCATTTACCCTAGAATGTAGACAACTAGAAATAAGGTGGAACATACTGATCTGTTAAATCTTGAATCTTGTGATGGATCGCTTTATGGGCACATTAGTTTGTTTTGGCTTTTTTTTTGCTCAAGGCATGACTTCTTACGGCACCTCAAATCGTTCATCTCATTCATTTCACAGGGATGCTAATGACAAACACTTGTAGTGGGTATCAGGTGTAATCTAGTTCTCTTCCCCCACTCCTGATTCTACTTTCTCCCCTGAAACCGGGCTGGCTTTGTTGTAGAGACAATTCCAAGCTTTCAAGTCTTCTGTATTCTATTGGAAATGATCCCAACCTGATTTTACACAAAAACATCTGGAAACAGTAAAAGACGTGATTTTTCACTGACTGGAAGATCATCTTAATTTGTATGATTTTGCATCAGGAATCTTTCTTTAAAGGGTGTATTGTGATTCAAATTGTTTTTTTTTTTCTTTCCTTGTATCTGGCAGTCTTATGTGCTTGTCCAAAGGGAACAGGATAAGGCCTCAGTACAGAGAGGCAACTCCCTGGAAACACTAAAGTTATCCTCAGAACTGAGAGGTGGTGTTCCCGAGTTCCTACACAAAAACACACAACCACACTCGCCTCTCAGGAACTGACGGTGCAGGATACAGGACTGTCATTTGCACTTTATAATTTAAAGAAAAAAAGGCTTTATTAACAAAGGTTAATAAAAGAGGTGGTGATGGTAAAAAGCAAGAAAGAGAGTGAGGCTGACACTTTTTGTGTGTTAAGCCTGACATTTTGCCTGCTCACTGTATGGCAGATCACTAGCTTAACCCTCAAATACCCAGCTGATTACAGAGTAGAGCTTTTGTTCTGAAAGTGAGGAATGTACTGTAAATGTACCTGTCAATGTATCAGAGGTGTTTACTGGGTTAACCAGCATTCCATGCCAGTATGAAAAGCAAAGTATGAAGACGAACTGGATGAATGGACAGACAATTGCTTTAAGGTACACTTTGCACATGGCTTAATTTTCACAAGAAAACAAGCCATTCACAAACTAACAAAACTCTTGACTTCCCAGAAACAAACACTCCCATTTAATTCTTCATCAAAAAAAAGAAGCTCTTTATAAAAATGTATTTTTACACACAGCTGGAACACTTCTCGCCAGGGTTAGTATAGTCAAATTTCATGTGATTGTTGCTTAATAGTTTACTTTGTGGTTGCTGCTCTTTGAAGCTCTGAGAATGATAAGTCTATAATTTAGCCTATGTTCCACAGTGCACCCTCAGGCTGCTTAAACAGAGACACCTTTTTTGAGAGACATTTTCTTTGTATACTTCTACCTCAATATATACTAAGACACTACCATAAGATATCATATACATTTAAAAAACAGTTGACCAAATGGCAAATAGTCATTAGATCAATTGCTAATAAATATTCTAAAAGCAAATATTGGCTCTGTTTAGAGAGTCTCACACTTGTGTATTGGACTAATGTACATCTTTAGTGTAAATCCAAGTGAAAGATAGGAGAGAGATTAAATAAACCCTTTAAACCTGAAGGTCAATATAACATTATTAAGGCTAATGAATGAGTTCTAGTAGGGGAATAGAGGTCTGGGGCAAGGCAGAGGCGCACACACACACACATAGACTATTTGACGCTTATCAGTAAAAAACAGCTGAAGTATGCAAACCTTCAGATAGATTAATCTCCTAAAACAATATAATTTATTTAAACAAAAAGTAAAATAAATAAAGTTATAAATTGGAATGATCTTTTTTTTTTTTTTTTTTTTACATTTTGCTTGACAATTTAAGCATGTTGCTTATAAGACTAATTTATTAACATTGAAAGATGCACATACAGTGCTATGACTGTAAAAAATTTTTGGTATTATTATATATCCCACAATGTATTTCCTGCCAGCGAGTTAGTACTCCCTACAAATGCACTTGCTTGTTGTTAGATGGTGGATACCTATACTAATTGCTTCCCCTGTTAGTCCTTTGAGTAAAAAAGACCTGTCAAATATATAATTGTAATTGTAGACAAACTTTATAACCAAGATTCTTGACTAATGGAGTTGGTACTGATAACAGTGTTTAAGCTAGTGTTTCCTCTCCAGCTTCCTTTAACAGACAGGACATGTAACAGACACAGTGAGGGAAATCTGGATCTTCTGGAAAAACGTGTTGCTTATTTATTTAAATTCTTTAAAAAAAAAAAAAAAGTTGTTTTTACAGTCTTAAGTATTACATTTATATCATCAGCCAATGAATTTACAAATGGACCTGCATCTTTTTCACTTTTTTATTTTGATTTATTTCTTTATACATTAATTCAACACCATTCCATAACACAGAGACTCCTTTAAATAAAACAGAAATATTCAGAACCCCTTGGACAGATACATTTTTATAACATCATTTAACTATTCATATATTAGGCTTCTTATTTATGTGTGGACAATTTTATTTGCCCATTTATTATAGCTAAACCTTTTATTTACCCTTTCACAAGAATCCATTATACTCAAGTGGACATTGTTTATAGGGTACAGATTTCTGGCTTAGATTACAGTAAGTGAATTCATGTATCTAGTCACATGAATAGGCCAGATCGCAAATCCCTTAGCTATTCACAATGGATTCCTGGGTTTCCAGGACCACACTTTGAGATCAGCTGCCTACAGTCCTACATTTATTTTGCACTTGGTTCTACTAAATTGGTGGAAAATAAGTTTGGCTATCACCAAACTAAATTGGTGTTGTTTGCTTCACTTACTGTATACTGTCCTGCATTCCCTTTAAACCATTGGAGAATATACATTTTTTCTATTAGACAACACGTTTAAAAATAAAGTATAAGAAGTCTTTTATGGTCCTTCATGTTTTACCCCACATTAGTGTGGTTTCTTGGCCAGTACCTCCATAGTGACCCGCCTGCTTGGAACGTTTTCGAGGCAACTTCTAAGAAAAAGAGAAAAGTGCGTTATCTCTCGCTCCCCTCTTGTGTTTCCGTTAGAGCCGGCCCACTATCTGAGTCCACCTCTGGACAGTCTGGCCTGCAGAGAGCCGATTACTGCTGATTAAACTCGCACAGGAGAGCAGCTGAGACCGTTCACGTAGACTAATCAAGCAGCCGTAGATGAGCTGCTGTATGATGCAGCACAAATTGGGTCAGGTTTCTGTGGAAGTATATCTCAAACTTTAGCTTCACTTGTAAAAGCCTTTGATCAAAGCTGAGGTCATTTTTTACTGTCATTGTTACTTGTGCGAGCTAGAAACTCATCGAGGTAACTGGAGTCACTTAGCATTATTCACATGTTACACATCATTGTGTTGGCAGACAATGAACTTGGACAGTGAAACGACTGGAAAGATCTTTAATGGCAATGGAAAGGACAGCGTATTGTACTGTAATCAAGTCCTGCTTTAATGTTGAAAGCAGAAAGAACAGAGAGCCTTTTAAAAGGCAGATTAGGATTCCCAATATCAAATAACACCACAGATGATAAGTTGTCAATTTTCTTTTCCACCAAAACAGGAAGGGTTTAATACAAACTAGGACATAAATGCCATGATAATTATGACAATGGTGTATGGATTGCACTCAAACCTTAACTTACTGAATAATAGTAATATGTAAATATAATATAAACCTCACTATATACTATATCACAAAATTATGCTAGCCCACATAAATCCCAAACTGTTTTAAATATGTCAGAAACTTACTGATAAAGGACTAGAGGTCAATTAACACACCATTTGCACTAACAAGATAAATACTATTTAACTTCGGACTAACAAAGTAAGTGTTTTCTAATATTGTGAGTGACCAGTAAGACTTTAAACTGTTTAAGACCCAGTGCTGATGTACCTGATACATTATCAGCACCATGCACACTACCATGTAAGTGTCACAGTCGGGTGGAGAATAATCCACCACCCCCTGGTCAGTGGCAGTTCTACAATGACCCACAGTGAGTAATTGTACACCAAAACTATCAAGCAGAACAAAAACATGGGATAAAAAAACACAACTTTACAGGAAGCAGCAGTAACCAGTTTTATCCTTCAGTGCATATAATTTATTTACTTTATTATTATTAGTCTTTTATCAGTTTTGTCGTTTGTTTCAAGATTGTCGGTGATTGTCATATTGACAGAGGCAAGCAGCATTTACTCGCGTGAGAACTGTATTTACTTTTCTCTTCTTTCCAAGTTTTGTTGACTTATTCCTCTTTCTTCAATGCAATGCTTATTTAATCGTCTTATTTCTATTCAAAATACTATCAGACCAATGCCTACATGCTATACATCAGATATATGGGATTCTGCACATTCTATTTACAACTTAGGGTAAAGCGTCAACGCACATTCATCAATACTAAATGCTAGTCGATGTAATTTAGGCAAACTATCTGATTCTGGACTAAAATGTGGATTTTAAAGATGAACCACCTTGGCCTTAGATCAGTAGAATGTTAAGTAAGCAAATAAGGTAGCCAAGAAAGCAAAAACTGTCTAATGTGATTGGCTGATGTGAGTGTAGTTTCTAATACCAGGTTAGAGTTACATTGATCTCAGAAACTAACATACCCTGGCTACACACCAAGTCCAATTCAAGTTTACAGGATAATTTGGTTCTGATTATTTACTTTTACAATCTACACATGTTTTTTTCACAGGGTTATACAGGGTTTAACAGAGAAAGATGTTTTAAGGCAAAATGGTGAAATCTAAAAGACTTTTAACAAGTTTAGACAAGAAATAAAAGCTTATTTTTACATGAAACTAACTTGATTTTATCTTCTGGAAATATTAAGTTTTTGATATTTGTCTACATTTAAAGTTTCCATTTTATTTCTTTCAGTACATTTTAGCTGGATGTTTTGACATTTGCTGTCAAGATTTTGGCACATTTAACATTTTTGATTGTCTGTAGTTCCTAATTGTTCAATTATATGAGTGTGTGTGGGGGGGGATACATTTTCCACTAACCTGAAACAAACTTCTCTATATGGTAAGGGCTGTCAATGAAGATAGGCAGCACACCAAGTATCCCACAGAGTAATGTATACTCAAAAACATAATACATGCATTAAAATCACCCTTAATATAGAAATTCATTACAGAGCAGCAATATGACTGAAATTAGGTCAACTGAAAAGAAATACAGTAAAAATACGACAGTATATAGTCTGTAGTTATAATAGTATATATAAATACAGTAAGCAATGTCTAGTATGGCTATGTTAAAAGATATCTAAAAAATGTGAAAAAATTGAAAAAGGAAACAGTAATTTTTTAATGTTACCACATACAATTTTTCTTTTACTTTTTTTTCAATAACAAGTTGAATAATTTGCTTTGAGTGAAGATTGTAATGTCTGTTTATTACAGAAATTATGGTTGTGATATTTATCTGAGATCAGAGCTTTTGATAATGAAACTTATGTGACTGTTAATTGTAGAAATAGAATAAGTATAATTAGAAGTGTAGAATGAGTATTTTTTTATGCAGCATACAACACTTTTACTGTTAAATAATAACTTTGGTCTGTTTTGCGGTTAAAACCGACACTGTTGCACAAGGTTGGTATTTATATCCGTCTTTGATCCTTCTACCATGAAAACATATAGACTAATGTTTCCTATTTCCGACGTTTCTTGGATGCAGGAGGCACCACCATGTCCCAAGTGTGTCACTAAAGAGATGTGACAGGCCTGAGACCCCTTAAACAAACACAACAGTAGGGACAACATGCCAGTTCCCATCATAGACCACACAGTTTGCCCAGGCACGGATACACACACAACAAACACGTGCTGCATGCTGCCGCCATCTTCCACCTTCCAATGGCGCCTCTGATAAAGATCTGCTTTAGCCACATGAAGAGAAAAAGAAACAACCAATTATACTATTAGTGAAGGATAGTTGTGGTGGTAGGGGGAATGGGGCAGCAAAATGTTTTCTTTTTCTCAAGGGTTTTTTTCCCCTAAACATAGACCATGTAAAATTAGGAAGCGAATGATTAAGCCTTATTGAACTTAATCTGTGGTTTGTGGTTTTGTTGTGATGTCTTTCAATCAAATAACTGAATAAAATATGTACTGAAGAAAACATATTGGCATGTGCTGTTATAGAAAAGTTGATTGTTTTCCAATGACCGTGTGTCCTCAGGTGATTTATTCCTCTTATGCCATAGGAATATGCCATTGAATCCAATTTTCAAATAATAATAAAATGCCACACAGAAAACACATATTCATGCTTCTTGGTCATCAGTTATTTTCACAATGACAGATACATGCAACTATTCTAATGTGAGGATTCGGCTGAATTTACTTTTCTCATCTTTCCTGGTTTTGTTGACTCGTCTTCCTCAGTTCTTCTAATTCATTTCCATGTGGCTTGGCAAACGTTATCAATCCAGCAGCCATCATATTGCATGAATGACAAACAGCTGTCACATTTTATGGCCAGAGAATCTAGCATTTCAGAGAAGAATGTTTTGAAGCAAACATTAAGAAAGAGATTAATATTATTGAACCCGACAAACTCTCCCGACCGGCGGTGCTAAGTCCCTGATGACCTCAGTCACTTCTACCTATACTTTAACCACAGTAGCAGGTGTACTAGTAGCAGTGCAGTACAAATAATACCCCCTTTCACTGTTGAACATCCACACACTCCACAACAAATTTGCATTCAGCACAAAATGAATTAAAATACACATACAAAGGCAAACCAAGGTGTGCTGGCCTTCTCTTTCACCTGGCCCAGGCACATCATACCAGTGTTGAAACATGTTGCAATTTTGCATTGCCAAATTGTAATTAAATGTTTTGAAAAACTGGATTTGAATCACCGCACAGCAGGTTTGTCACATTTATTGGACTCCTAATTTTTACCTGCTGCTACAGCTTACAAAACTGAATACCAAACTTAATGTCCTGGCATCAGCCCCTCCATATACATTTGGAGAACAAACTATAACTAAAATACCTCAGTCTCTTAAGTTGTGCAATCACTTGTCTTTACTCTCAATCTGGAAACTGGTGTCAACAGTGTTGTTGTGCCTCTTTATAACTCCTACAATCTCATCAAGTATGCAGATGATACCATAATGGTAAGTCACATTAGTAAAAAATTATGAGTTGAGTAAAACACGGAGAAAACTTTAACAGCATTGTGTTCCACCAATAACCTTCCCCTCAGCACTAAAAAGCCCAAAGCACATGTCAAAGAGCAAAGCAGCAAACATTCTCTCATTTACATTATAAAGCTTGAAGTAGAGCATCTCTCCATGTTTAAGTTTCTGAGTATTCATATTTTTGATCTATCCTGGCACAAATCTACTTAAATACTGGTTAGAAAGTTACAACAGAGATTGAACAAAGCTTTATTTATCTACTAAGGTCTAAATAACTTTTAATCAATGTCACATTCAGGGAATCCTGACTAACTGCATTATAGTGCGATATGCTAGCCCAATGTGTCTTACAGAAAAGCCCTGCAAAGGGGTAAACATTTTCAAAAACATCACTAATGCCAAACTCCCATCCACTGAAAATTTTCATGACACGAGATGTCTGTGTAGCACATGAAACTAATGATTTACTGTCTGGTATCATCCTGCAGCTCTACCGTTTACTGTATAATCTGTATTATGTATCTAATAATTAAAAGATGCATAATAAATATGCATCTGATGTTATTTTTATATGTTGGTATATCATCTGCAAATGCATAATTTATTACCTATGAATAATCTCTGTACTGTTGAATATACAATATGTATGACTTAGATCTTCTAATCTATTATAGCTTTCCTATTGTAACCTAATATAATTACCATTCATGTTATGTACTCAATAGCTACTACACATATTCACTGTACACTAACCATCCACTTCATTAGAAACATCTGTAGACATGCATATTCACATGCAGTTATCAGCCAAACTTGTGAAATGCTTCAGTTACAGAATAAACACCAGAATGTAATAAATGTGATCTCTGTGGCATAAATGCTGGAACCAGAGTGGACTGGTATGTCAGGTAATGAGTATGTCATAACCTGCTGATCTTCTGGGATCTTCACAGAACATTCTCTAGAGTTTACATAGACTTGGCAAAATAAATGTTAATGATCACCTGCTCCAAGGAGTTGTCTTTTTGTTTGTTTGTTCTGTTTGTTCTGTTTTTTTTTTTTAAAAACACATTAAACTTTATAAAACGATACTTTCCTAGGTGCCTAAAAAATATTTAATGTGCAAGCACAAAAGGTAATTAATAAAAAAGCAAAAGCACAGACACGGAAACTGTAACGCAAATCTTCTCTTTTCAGAGGCATCGTTTTGTAAGCAGTGTCAGGGAGGTAAACAGATCTGGGGTAGGCTGAAGCAGGGGGCAGTAGGCAATGGCTTTGGGGCATGAGTTAGGATAACCAAGACAAGGCAATTCATCTGCTGGTGAGAAAATCTCAAGGCAATGCACAGACCACACTGGATCCAATCTGTACTGACCCCATTTATAACACATTGATTCTCCATATGTCTCAATGGCCTCTGGTCATTATCTTTATAACATACATTCACATTGTTTTTGACAGCCAGGACAATGGCTTATTTAACACAGCCTTCAAGCTATCAAACAGGCTCATCAACATTTGCCTATTGTGTATTATGTTTTCCCACAGTGGCCTCAATCCATCATATAACTTTTTTTCTTGTTTTGTTGACTTTGTAAAACATGTAAAGTAAATATTTACAGATTACTCAAATGATTCCAGATCTTTGAGGCTTCGCTTTCTACATTCAATTGTTTATTTCATTGATGTTTGGTAAAGTGCTATAAATGGAAGCTTAAATAGCTTTACATGTTATGTGTTTTTGTAAAATATTCTCTTTCATGCATGCTGTTCTAGAAAGCAATTTTACTTGGAGTTAATGTTTAAGTCTCAAAAGCCAGACCAAAAACAACATTATGGTCTAGAGTGATTTGTAGAGATCCACCTACTTTTAGAGAAAGATGCCACTTAAGTAACGCAAATTTTTCCCATAGTCTTTCAGAAAACATGCAACTGACACCTAACTGCTTAGAACAAAACAAAAGCCTTTTTCTCAGGTTTTTTAAAAGGATTATCCCACTTGAATTTACAGAATAGCAAAACTTGTGGCCAGAAAAATGAACAAAATATATTAGACATTTCCTGAGATTATGTTTTGGTTGATTTTTCTGCCCACTAGGATGTACATTTGATCTAATCCGAAACACTTTTACACTTCACTTCACATTTTATTTTGAAAAGGCAATGGGCATCACTTTTGGGAGGTAGAGGAAACCAGAGATCCCATATGGACATGGAGAGAACATTTGAAACCCTACACAGATAGTAACTTGAGCTTAGGATCGAACCATGGACCCTGGAGCTTTGAAAAAGCATTGCTACCCACTGCCTCTCCCAGCAAATATTCTGTATTTTTTATTCCAACTATTTTGCAGAAAAACTTTAAAAGCACAATAGATCAGTCAATTTCCAGGAAAACTTAAGTGCAACTATAAATTGGTTTATATCTTAGTAACATAAAATTAATGGTTGCAAGAAATAAACTGAAAAAGGTTGACTATTTCATTGAAAATCTTAAAGCTATAATTAGCTACCATATGGCACCAAAGCAATGACATAAACAAACATTACTTCGATTTATTTATTTTTTATTATGTTACAATTAGAACCTGTAACACTTTAACACTGTTTTCAATATCTAAGATGTCCAGCAGGTGTATAACATCTATTAATTAGATTAGCAAAGCCCACCTGACCCACCAGTTTGGTACCCTAGACCTGATGCCTACAGGGACATATTGACAAATGGCCATAAACTATGACCTCAGTACAATAAGTGACCAGAAAAGAAAAGGAAGTAATTTGTCTTGTTCTGGTATCACCTTCCTCTGATCAGGCATCCCTGCTTCCAAAGCTGCCATCTCACCTGACACTTTCTCAGATAAGGTTCTGAAAACATGGGGGGTTTCTCTCTCACTCTATTTTCGGACATATTGTGTTCACTGTAATTGAAGCTTCTTCAGAATTTTCTTTCACCCCATCTTTCTCTTATTCTTTCTTCTTCCTATGTGCCAGTGTCATCGCTTTTCAAGCAGTGATCTCAAGGGAACCCCTGGGATCAAACAATGAGCCTTTCGTTGACATTATGTGACGGAAATGCTACAGTCATGGAAGCTTGGCGAGTGCTTGGACTTTGAAGGCTGAGACAACATTCCAGAAGCCAATGTATTATCTTTGAGTCATTTCTGATTCATGCCATTATCAGATGCTACAACTCTTTAAATAGGCATGCAATTACAACTGCCCACAGCACCCTGTCAATTATGACCTAATAACTCCTAAACAAACTTATGCTGCCGGAGAAACTAAACAGGAAATGGTCTTTACGAAGATGCCAAGACTATAACACATACGTTGTATTTAAAATCCACAGGAAATCATGTTCCAAACCTGTAGTCCACGTAACAGCATGCTTCCAATGCGCTATTTCCTGTTTTGTTTTAATGTATGAGTGTACTTCGAAACCGGCCCACTTCACACTTTAATTGCACAATTTCAGGACACAGGGTTTTGAAGAGGGCTGAGTACAAAAAAGACAACAACAGTGTCCTATTGAAACATTCAGGTTCAAGTGCATCCCTGTCCCCAAGCTTACACATGTACTGAGCAATGTGCTTTCACAAATTAGCCTCTTGAATGAGGTGCAAAACCGTGGCATATAATTCACACAGCCATGAGAGTTACTCCATTCAGTAGTTTTATATAAAGCAAACCTATTTCACTTCAAAAAAAATTTGAGAAAAGGGCTATTATCTGCAGTGGTCAGCAGATGCTTTTAATAAAATTGAGATGCTTCATTGAGAAGATGAAAAGAGATTTTTTTTCCCACTTATAGGTTATTATTACTATTATAACGGTTTCAGATGCTATATGCCTGACACACACATCATGCTGATTGGGCTGCAATAATGCAGTAGTGCAATAGTGCAAGGACAATTACTAACTGATATCATAACTGTGAGGTGATGGAAAACTGATCAGACAAAACATATACTGTTTTGATGTTTTAACAATGAGGCACATGTTTCAGTTTATGGTGGAGGTAAGTTTTGGAAATACATATATATAGTTTGAATTAGTGAGTGTTTTTAAAGCTGATATCATGTTGGAGCAGCTTTTTTAAGCTTTTGGAAACAGGAAAAGCCTCTGCCCTGCTGTAGAATCATGGAACATGCCAATGCTCCATCAACCCTGCACCTGGTGTAGGTCAACACACACACACACGAACACCAAGTTCACTGAAGTAAATGATCTAGACGTAATACTATTATTAAAATTAATAAATGTGCTATAAATTACATTAGAGACCTGCCCTTATTTGTTGTATCCTAGGATCTATTGTCACACTGTTGTTATTGCTAGTCATGCTATTTAATTGGTATTTGTTTGGTATTTGTTACAGTATGTCACTGTTCTTTTGTTTTCTACATACTGTAGTGGTTTGCCAAGCAGTCAGTGTATGGTGTGTTTCTGATACTGGTGTGTTTGCTTTCTGAATGATGTCATTATTTTATCTCAAGATTTGCATTTTAGATAGAGAATATACAATAAAAACACTTTGTGACCACTAATAGAAATGTTGTTTTTGATTTTCTTTTATTAATTTAAAGGTTTTTAATACAAGTAACACTATGAGTATTTGGTATATCCCAATCTTAAACTTAATTGTAATTAAATAAAGGATTGTACATAGAGGAACTGCCGTCTTTGGGACACAAGCACAAATCAGTCACTAACCCTATACATTTCCCATATGGGGTCAAATGATGATAGAAGTGGACCACAAGCTTAATGTGTTTAGTGACAGGAGATGTGTCTTATTTATTCATCATTATAAAATTCAGTTTTAAGTAAGTTGAAAGTTGAAAAAATAAGTGTTTGTATCCTCATTACCAGTCTCTTACTCATACAATCCCATGGCCCAAAGATCCTGCTCACATATGGATGTCCGATACAGAGATGGTAAAAGTACACACATTCATACAGTTCACTCAAGTAGAAGTACAGATACTTATGTTTTAAATGACTCTGGTAAGAATTAAGTACTCACTACACTTTTTATCTTAAGTTAAAGTAAAGAAGTATGGGCTCTGACATGTACTTAAGAAAAAAGTACTACCACCTGTTTTAGTGTCATGCCAGTAACTATACTGGAAACTATACAATATAAAATAATTTAAAATTCTTCAGGAATGTCTCTGTTCTCAGTCATGTTTACATCGCTAATTCTCTCTGTCACAGCTACGTTAGACATACTTCTTTTTGCCTTGCTCGTTGTTAGCTTTACAGGCTAGCCTATGTCCGTGGTGTGTGATAGCCAGGAAACTATACAACAATGGTAGGTTGAAAAATTTAATTACAAAACTAATAGGTGCACTTGCAGGTAAAGCATCAAGCCAAAAATAAAATATTCATTGCTACTATTAAGTGTAAAACATATGTGTTGTGTTCCAAGCCCCTTTCTATTGTTTTTATATTGACATCTTTGGCCATACAGTGTGTTTTACCAAATCAGACTGTTTTTATTTACTTTTTAATGATGACTGTCTTCCTAAGCTTATGCTAAGTAAAGAGTCTGTTTAATCACTTCATTTTGCAGTAATGATGTATATACCTTGCTAGCTAAATATGATGTCCTCACACAGTGAATGACATACTTTGATCAAATTATTGGACTGTTACACGCCATAATGAAATGAAATGGAAATTTATTAGACATATACTCATTAGAAGCCAATCTGCAATCTGGTGAATAAACAAAGAATTATGTGTAAAATCAAAGTGGGAACTAATTTATCATTATAGACCTATGTGTCGGTGAGGTGTAGATTTTACAACAAATGTAAATAAAATGAATGGTTGCTTTTGGATCAACGTGTTTTACCAGTATAGTCTTTGACACCCTGCTATGCAACATGCGCAGGGCCAAGAAAAGGGTGGAACCGTTGCGATACAGAATGTTATTCCAACATAAATAACCAATGCATAAAGGAAACAACCTAATAAACCTGCTTTTTTTATTCAGTTCACCTCCCGAGAGCAGAAACATGTCTGCACAGGTATTTGGTGTGGCCATCATATGCTTGGCCTCCCATGGAGCTATAGGGACCCTGCCCTGTCTTACACTTTATGGACAGAGGAATGTTCCTGTTTCACTCAGCCCATTTTCCCCAAGCATTATTTAAGATTTAAAGATGTTTGAATGTAATAGTGTCAGTATGCTCCAGTATTTAAATATATTTAAGGAAGAAATCATTCTTTCAAGTATTCATTTCATGTGACATTTCTTCTAACGCCTATAAATGTCATGTTATTTTAGTGAGAATGACAACTTTAGCTATGACCATTAAGTAATTATTTACGGGATGCATAACAGTGCACGGACCACTATTATTATCCGCCATAACTAAACCACGGGTGTGGAAATGTTCATTAGCTCTGGCATGGGTTCTTAAAGGAATGCTCATTAGAGGATGCAGTGGCAGGATTGAGGGCCAGGATAAATTAGAGCCTTGAGTCTTGGCGTGGCATGCACTCACCTGTCTCACGGGCCAGTAGGTAAGGGCTGAGAGTCGAATTTGCTTCCTGTGGAGTGGCCACAGGCCTCAAGGTGGTGCTGGGAATGGAACTGCATGCTGGGTCCATGAAGAGGCCTCCACCCCTCTCTGCAGGATCCCCGTCACTCGGCACTGACCCCCTGCAGACCTCAGACCTGCCAAGACATAGCACGGAGCACATGCAAGGTGAGAGAGAGGGACTTATCTTTTTGTTGTCTTATAAGGGGCAATAAGGGGCTGTAGGCAGGTGCCTTACAGGTTAAATGCAATGGCTATAATAAATGTTACATTTAGTGTGCCTAATGTCTTTATTTGTTATTTATATGCCCATACTTTATCCTATATTTGCTGTTATTTTATTATATCAACTGTTCAACATCATTAGACAATTACTGGACAGCATGCTGCATACTTAAAAAAAAAAAATGTACAGGTACAAATTTGGCATAATCTGTGTTCTCTGTTAATGCTGCACTAAATCATTATGTGTTCCAAAAACATCTGATGCTGTCTACTAACTTGTGTAGAACTGAGAAAAAGTGTTTATGCATTATAACAGCTGCGTAACCTTGCAGAAACGACCTCACCACTGTGCTTGCTATCAATGCACAGGTAATCTAGAACGAAATCTTTCAAAAATACACTGTGTACACAATGCTGTTCTGCTTGTGAAAAGCTTGTAGTGCAGAACTTGTTAATTATAGCAAAATTCCAGGGAAAGTGGGGGTGGGATTTTTCCATAACCGAGACGCAAATGCGACAGTTTTGGCCAGTTGACAAAAATAATGGCAAATGTTCCAAAAGATCAAACATATGGGCAGGAACCAGAATCCACAATTACTCTCAGAGGGAAAGGTGATACGATGATAAGTGCAACAACCCAAGCCATCATCGAAAGAATATTTATTGCTATTTCTAACACCTTCGAATATCTCTAGATGACTTAACTTTGAATCATGATTCACTCAGGAATGCAAGCCTGGCAAAACAGAAGTCAGTAACAAGATCTGAAGATGTAAAGTCAGCATACCAAATGGGTGTGTGTCCATGAGTGAGACTAATCACTAAGTTAAAGAAAAGCCCACCTAAGCCTGAGGAAGAGCTGAGAGTAGATGTTAGAACTCAGCAGGATACCTGTACCTGGACTATTAGTCACCTAACAATGGAGATTATACGAGAAGGAAGGGGGTATGGCAGATGACCAAAGGATGCTCAAGCCATAATATAGTGATTGCTTCTGTGTAAATGTTCACCAGTCAACAGTCAGTGTTTATGTTTGTTTTTTGATAGACATTGATTATAGTTTTAGTGTAAGTACAAGAAAATACTTGTAGTTGGGAAAAATAGACATGATACTACTTCAATTGTATGCATCTGGAAAATCCATTTTCTAGCCAGTCATTAAAGGTTGATGCATTATGCATCCTTGAAAATAATCGAATAAAAATAAAGATTTTATTATTATTATTGTTATTATTATTATTATTATTATTATTATTGAAATTTGGGAGAACAGTGTTAACATTTCTGTGCTTTAGGAAATAATAAAGGAAATAATCATTATGAATCTAAAGTTATTAACAGTCTGTTCTTGTAATACCACAATTTTATTCGGCCAATACCACAATTCTGTTCTGGCAATACCACAATTCTGTTCTGGCAATACTACAATTGCCCAACCCTAGAGCAGGAAATTTGCCCTTCAGCAAAGACAAACACACCTAGCTGTAAATTAATACATTGTCCTGTTGTGTGTGTTCAGGTAGGATCTGTGTTTTATAACATATCAGTAGTGGGGTTCAGCCCTCTCAAAATATATAATTTGAAAATATGTGTGGGATTAATATTTATATTACACAAAAGATTTTATCTATCATCTATCTATCTATCTATCTATCTATCTATCTATCTATCTATCTATCTATCTATCTATCTATCTATCTATCTATCTATCTATCTATCTATGTGTGTGTGTGTGTGTGTGTGTGTGTGTGTGTGTGTGTGTGTGTGTGTGTGTGTGTGTGTGTGTGTGTGTGTGTGTGTATATGTGAAATGCATGATATTTTTTGTTCCGGGTGCATTTTTTACAGAACTTTCTCTGTATAATTATCTCGTATGTGTTTACAGCGATTTGTTGGAAACAGCTTGTTTTTTGCCTTATTATGCACGTGGAATTATTTTCCTTCTTTCTATGAATACATTTGGTTAAAAAAAGTTCTCCCAGATTAATGAATATAAAGTAATTTCAAAGAATCATTTTCATACTTTTCCTTTTTCTCCTGAGCAGCATATTGTACTTGGGTGTGGTGATGTTACAGTTCAGCTTGTTCTGAGCTTAGTCACAATCTAGAGCTGTCACGACAAGCACATCATGAGTTTTGGTTAAAAGCTGGCACGCTGCTCTGTCCATGTGCCAAACATCACGTGAGTAGAAGTCGGATTGCTTAAAAGAACGTGTGAAATGACTAGCGTATCCCATATTTACAATATCTACTCTGTCATCTCTGGAGATAACTGGAGATAATGATGAGAAAAAAGTTGAATTTTTGTCTTCATTAAACACGAAAAAGAAATCCTAGTTCAATTTAGCCATAGCACTTGCCTAATGTAATATTCTTAACATACTGTAGATGTGTCAATGGAGAAGGGAAAACAAGCCCGTTATAGCACAGAGAGTTTTGTGGAGTTGGACAGTAGGGGGGCGTTAGCTGGTATCATGTGTCTTTTAAGAGAGGACCCTGGTGGGCTTCCCCGGGATCCCAGCAGGAAGGGGTGAGGTTGCCCACCGTGGAATGTTGTTTCTGTTTTGAGTGACCATTACTACCTGCCGATAGTCTTTCTTCCAGGCCTCTATTGCCTGGGGATTCGATTGGATTGGAGCTGTAAAACTATGTTTCACAGGGCAGGTCCTCGGGGTAATTGTTGGGAGGCAGAGCCCTCATTCAGCCTCAGCAGGGGGCTACAATCGCAGGCCTGCCCTAGCCTTTGGGCTGCTCTGCTTGGAGCTAAAGAGACCCCAGCAGGGGACCTTATTCCTGTTACATGGCCCTGGTGCCACAGCTGTCCCAAGACAAATCTGTTGGTTTAGATGGAGAGTCTTTTTCAACAAGCCTGTTGTCCTGGAATGTGTATTCTTTCAGACACTGATTCATGCAATTCTGCATAAAATCTAAAACCATGGTTTATCACAGAAGAATGAACAGTCATTTATAGAAGAACATTTCATATATAATTTCTGGGGATCTAACTGTAAGGCTCTCACGTTTCGGTGAAGTTAATAGCAGTAAAGTTTATTTTTGATGAAGGTCTGATTTAGCTCTGGTTACAATTACTGTGCAGGCTCATGTCTATGTGTCAGTCAAGAACAGATATCAAATATGATTCCTTAGTGGTAAACAGAGTAAAAACAACTGTTGTGTTCTGCTTGTGCTCAGTTCATGTTAAAAGAATGCATAAGGTATATTGAGTGTACAGTATGCGGTGGAAGTGTGTGTCCTTGTTAGTACAGTGTATGACCTTTAAGCTGATGCTGTAGCTAAATTCTTCCGCCCTTCTCTTTTGCTCTTGGCTCTGTTTTCACAGGTGCCAGCTGCTTGGATAGAGGCAAGCATTTAAGCCAGGCGGTGTAAGAGCAAACGATATATTGCTCGCGTCATCACCTGGCCAGGGTCAAGTCTGTGAAGTGGCTTTAAATCCGAATGGCCAGGGTAGTGCGCCTAGGGCACTTCCTCCACTGCTCATTATGGCTAGCGCAGATAGGCTTCCACCTCTCAGGAGGAACATTAAGGAAACTGTAACAACTCACAAGCCATAATGTCTCTCTGCGGAGCTTGGCATTTGTTACGCTTCCTCTCCATCACCACCCACACCAGTACATGAAGTACAGGAAATGCTTGAAAAAAGAAAAAAAAACTAAGCAGTTGGGGTATGTTGTATGGTTTAGGGTTTCCCATCATAAAATATAAAAGTCTAGGTTAAACCATAAACTAATCATCTTTATTCCTGCAAAAAATACCAGAAATCATATATTATAGCTAATCCAAGCAGCTGTCAAATGCTGCTCTGAAGCACAAATTTGGATCAGCAGCAGCAGCAAAGAAAACTCCCCCTCCTGTCAATCCATCTTAATTATATCTCTTTGTGATGAATAAGCTTTTCTGCAGAGCTTCATTTTAGGGTCACTTAAAGCCTTATGATGATAGCCCTGGTTTTTGGAGGAGGAGAAGGAAGACGAGGATGACAAAAGGACAATAGCCCTGAAGGCCCAGGAGAAGGTGATAAGCATCCATTCTGACCTGGACAGTACAGCTGCAGGGCAAGACCAAAGAAAACTGCTTGAAATGTACTATCAGATAAACATGTCTCTCCAGTTCTACCACATCTTTCCCTCCATGCCAGGAAGTTGCAATCAACATTTGTGTGATATAGAAAAAAAAAAAAACTAGTGTTAACACAGGTTAAGTCAGACACAAATGTGTTCATTCGATACACTTCTATTTTTGAACTCTGAACAAGCACATGTAGGCGTAGGTTCGGCACTATTGTTTTGTAAAAACAACAAGCAGTTTATGCTCACTCATGAAGACAATGAACAATCCTGATAAAATGTAGGTCACTTCTTCTTGACCTACATTCTACCTACAACTACTAAATATGATAGTATAGCATAATGTGCTATTATAGTACTTTGATGATTCAGGTCTTTGGGAGAGTTAAGAAAGGGCACAAATATGCTTTCACTTGATTTATCTTGTCGTGATTGTACAAAATTCACGATAAACTATATGGACAAAACTATGTGGCACCTGATCGTCAAACCCATATTCCCAAACTGCTGGAAACACCCAGTTTTTTAGAATGTCGTTGTATGCTGTAACATGACAATATACTTGCATTAATACTAATAGGTCAAAACCTGCTCCAGCATTGCAATGCTCTGTTGCACAAACCAAGCTTCTTAAAAGCATGGTTTGCCAAAGTTGGAATAGAAGATCTTGAGAGTCCTGCAAAAAGTGTCAACTGAACTAAACACTGGAGTGAATTGAAACACATTCTGCTCACCGGGCGTCCTCACTTGACATCAGTGCCTGACCTCAGTAATGCTCTAGTGGCTGAATAAAACACATAGCCTTACAGCTATGCTCCAAAATATCATGGAAAAAGTATTGGTTAATTATAATCACAAAGACTCAATCTGTAATTAGATGTTCAAAAAGTACATGTCATGCGACCGCCAACTTTTGTTTATGAAGGTAAATGTTTTTAGTGAGAGTTTTATATAGCTAGGTTGAATTTTTCATTCTTTGGTCATTATCCAAAAATTGGATGCCGTTTTGAACTAGTAAGATGTTGCTATTGTATGCTATCGGTTAAAATAAACTTTTTCTCATATATACCATGGAAAATGTCATTTTTTTGCTTTTATTTGTAAATCCAATTCATTTTATGCAACTGTGCCACATTTTGTGTCAATTTTATATAATTTAATGAATACTTTATTCGTATGCTCTTTTACTAATGATTTTCATGAAATATGACACAATTTAATGTTTTGCTTTCACTATTTATTTTTTGCTTAACAATATATATTTAATCTTCCTTTTCTATAAATACAAATAAGGGACTTAACCACAGAATTGATGAAAGGGGTACATGCTCAATAATGTAAATTAATAACATCTACAGTATATTAATATGGTAAAACTACCAGATTTGTTACCTTTCTTATTACCAGGATTGATGACACTAAACTCCTAGTGAAGCACATGGAAGTTAATGGTAATGACGTTGTAAAAATTTTCATAGTTTAAAATCATTGTAGTTTGGATAATGCTTGCTAGTTGATTTAAGTATATCATGCAAAATGAATGATGACCAGACTATTTTACTTATTGAGTAAGTACTAATATAGGGCTACACAGCCTAATTATTGTTCTATTAAGTTCATTGTTGTGTGAAATATAGATGGAAGAGGCAGGAACATATTTTGATGCTAAAGATAATAACACTGCATTTTTCTAAACTAGTTTAAAAGTTGTAGTTTTTTTAGTCTGTGCCAATATGTTGTGTTTCTGCTGCACCAAATTGTAGTAAGCAAAATCAAGCCTTAGGACACATACTCTTAGGAAATAGGATTGTGGCCTTTGGTTCTTGGTTACATAAAAAAAGATATATTTTTTGCACAGTATGTAACAGATAAATATAGCTCATGAAATGCGGTAATAAAACATAATTCTATGTTTCGGCCATTGGAAGGATCAGCGAAACGCTCAATAGAGTTGCTTTGCTTGTGGAGGCTTGCTTTACAACGCAAGTTGTTCATGAAATAAAGGCAGAGAGAGAGAGAGAGAGATAGAGAAAGAGAGAGACCAGATTCTGATGTCTCAGCTCTTTGAATAACCCAGTTTTTTAGAATGCCGTTGTATGCTGTAGCATGACAATATGATTGAATTGGAACTAAAAGGTCAAAACCTGCTCCACCATTGAAACACACTGTTGTACAAACCGAGCTTCCTAAAAGCATGGTTTGCAAAATTTGGAATAGAACATTTAGAGAGTCCTGCATAAAGCTTCAACTGAACTGACCACTGGAGTGAATTAAAACACGCCTGCTCACCAGGCGTCCTCACTTGACATCAGTGCCTGACCTCAGTAATACTCTAGTAGATGAAAGAAACACAGATTCTTACAGCTATGCTTTAAAATATCATGGAAAGAGAGACCAGTCCCACCAGCACTATTCCCTCACACCATCTCTTAAACCTATATATTGCTTAGCACTGCTTAGCTAAACGGGGCATCCTAAATGTAATTTTATTGTTTTATATAGAGAGATTATAAAGTGTCCTAATATACAAATTGAGCTTTTCTATTTTCTGTAATTTTTTTTATACAGAGAGGACAGAAGAATTATCATTACTGTTCTGAGAGACTTGTCAGAAGTGCAGAAAAACTGCAATTAGCATGTAAAATTAGTCCTGTTGCACTTTTTATTGCTGCTTCTTAACCCAAGAGCAATTTTCTAGCTTCTAACTTTTTGTGGCTTCTGAGCAATTTAGATTGACACACCTAACAGTAGGTTTGTTTAAATATTTACAAAATGATTAACAATTTCAAATTGAAACATCATACATTACCACCAAACAGCTCTAAGGAAATCTCTATGATGGCATGCAGTAGATTAATAATCCCTAATAAACAAGTCAAAAGAGTAGCAAAAAACTCCCTGAGACAACATACTACACTGAGATTTCATGCAAACCATTAGTAGTAACAAGCAGCAACAGGTTCCACAAAAAAAACTGCAATGGTAATCATCTTAATTTAGACTTGGGAGATGAAGGTGTAGATGTTTTTTTTTCCCCTTTGATCGCCACTGTCCTTGGCATCCAACAATAGTGAACTGGCTCTCAATCTATATTGCTATGCGCTAACATGTTTTCTTGTCAAACAGGAACGGATATTTGTCAATGAATTGTCTAAGGATGTCTCTTGTATGAAGCAATTGCTGATATTTCCATACGAACTTGGATAATTCATGAGGGAGAGGTTTTATTAGGCTGTATTAGGCTTTTATTAGGCTGTAACCCTAGATTTGCTGTGAGGGAATTCCTGTTAGGGGTGGCATAAACATGAGTACATTTAAAGCTAAAAGCATGACAGTACCACACATCAGAATACAAAATGCTACTCAAAACAATTAAACACCATATAATTTCATAGATTATAGAAAGTTTCCACTTAGCCTTCTTTAGTGCTTCTTAGCTATGGTCACTGAGTCACATGAGGCTAGTCTATGTTTGTGTTGAACCAGACCCAAGACTAACAGGCAGGCTTGTGATGTCAGTAGCAGGGCTGGGTGTGTTGGTGCAGACTGATTCAGATACATGCAGATTGACACATAACTTTGAAAATGAACTGCACACAGGATGAGGCAGGAAGCCGAAGCCTGCTGTAATGCCAGGCACACCAAGTGGATTCTATTGCCAGAATTGTAAAAAGCATAATGATGGCCAAAGGTTGCAAGCAAAGGCGGAAAAGAAACGCCTGCCAAAGAGCGACAATGTGTCTGCTGCTCCCATGCTGTCAAAAAGCAAAACCAAACACTAGGGAATATTACCTGAAGTTCATCAGCTATATACAATTTCTCAAAAACCAAGATTTCCCACAAATATATGAACTATTTTGTAGAACCAATCCCAAGTAAAGTAATTTTGCATTTGTATACTAATACATACTAATGACTCATTAAAAAGGTGTATGCTAGGCATAATATGATGTTGGGATGCTTTTCTAATGTGTTGAACAATACAGATCTAACCCTTAGCTGCACCTACAGATAAAAGAAGGCACGGTATTAGCCAAAAGTCTCTCTGCCCTCTCTGGCCTCCAAATCACTTTCACAATTCTCTCCATTTATGGATCTATTATATTTTAGCAAATAAAATGACAAAGGTGTGTCAGGACAGGATTTACTGCTTTCTTTATTCGTCTGTCAAGTGAGCAACCGCCAACCAGGCATAGTCCAGTGAAATTCATAATAATTTTATGCTGTACTTAACATGTTTTATTATTTATGGAGAGACAGAAATTGTTTATTGTTATGTGCTCTGAATACTTAGTACATAATCATTTGTTGCAACGAAAAGCAGTACAATGCCAGTAAGTTGTTTACCTGGACTAATGTAACAAAGCATAAACCGGATTATCAGTTTATTGGCCAGACTTAGACGTTGCTGTTTGTACTGTATGTCCAAGTAGATCATGGACACTCCCACATACCAGAGGAATAACTATCTAGTACATCTATTTCAAATCTATGTGTGACTTGTACAATGAGCATAGTAGATTGTTCAACACATTGACTGACCTATATACAGTAATCACCTGACCTCAATCACACAGAAAAGGATTTGAATTTTTTTGAAAGTGCATGGTAACACACCCTTCTCTGAATTCTTCACTTTCTTTCACCCTCCCTAACATGTACCTTTAGGTGGATTAGCTGCAGTGTGTGAATGTTTGTGTACATGATGCACACAAATGAGCACCACATACTGTTCATCTTGTACATCAATTGCATTGGTTAGATACCTGACAGGATTGTTGTTACTGAGGTAAAGAAATGTCTGCGAAAAACGTATTTTTCTGTTATTCTCCCACTATCCATAATTGCAAGTCTTCTTCATAAAATGTTTTTGTTATATATTCATTGCTTGGCACATTTTAAAGAAGAGTGAGAGATTAAAACAGTGTGGATGATTAAGTGGAGTTGTTTCCTCTCCTTGGTTTTCCACTCTGGGCAAAATAAAAAGAAGTTACTTTGTCCCGAATACTTCTAGTCCATCCTCATTATGGAAAATCCAGAGTTATAACTGAACATCTGAAACCACTGTCACCTAAACCCTCAACAACCCCTTACAATACTCTGAGTTATATTAAAATTAATTTGTCTAAAAGTCTATAATAATTTTATATAAGAAATCAAATATAATGGGACATTTATATGGGAAGGTTAATAGTCAATGAAAAGGTTGTGTGAGGTAGCAAGGTGTGAAACAGTTACTGTTACCACCCTGAGGGTGACTCATTTCCTATAACTGCATATCCTGATATATGGTTAAAGCCCCACTTGCCACTCTTAACCCTCTGTGCTCCAGGGTGCTGTATCATGGCTGACCCTGGGCCCTGGCCCCAGCTTCCTAACATCAGTGGATTATGTAAAGAAAGAATTTAACTGTGCTTTGAAATACATGTGACATGTCTGCAGAAATTTTACAGTACTAATAATTGTTTTTGTTTAAAAATATATATAATAAGTAAGTGATATTATTAAGTAAGTTATAATACTTACTTAATAGTGATGCATTATTAAGCAAAATTTGTAAGTGGAAGAAATCAAATCTTAAGGTCTTGACCTAAACACGTAAATTAATGAAAAAGACAGGCTTTCTTGTGCTACATCACTGCCTTACCTCTTGTAGCATCATAAATAACCCTGAAATTAATAACTAACCATGAGAATAACCATAAGATTAATGCAAATGGTATCACACTAACTGCAGATGTTCTTCCTCAGATAGCCTAAAGACAAAAAATCAGTTTACATTCAAGGTTTCATTATTAAAAAGTCAATTGGAATATTCCTGCAGAGGAATATTAATCATGAGTTCAAAATGTTTGATGTAGGTCTTTGCTGTATTTCTCGCATATATCTAGAGACCATGACATTGGCCCAAGGGATTTTAATGTTCTTAATCACAGAAGAGTAAAACCAGTCTTCCATGGTATTTTTCTCTGTGGTCTACTAACAGTTCCCTGTACCACCTCGGCTACATCACCTCCACGGTAGCACATCAAACAGCTCTCGATGTGGGAAAGAGCAGAATGGTCATAGGGAAAACCCCACTGCCCTCTGTCTTTCCCAAGTGAAGCCATCAAAACCTCAGCAAGTAATGCAGAGTTTCAGGCCGTGACAGGCTAACAGGCCCCCTGATGCGGCTTAGTTAACGATCAGAAGGTTAACTGATGGAGACTTGGCTACCGGAAGCCGCCAGGTTCCCCTGGTGGATGCAAAGGAAGCACATCGTAGTCGAGAGCCCATTAAAACCAATTATGGAAAGCTGTCTATTTCATTTATCATTAGAGTGCCTGTGCTGCTGTTTGTCACTGTATGCACAAGTTCATTTTGAATTATGATTGTTCTGGAAAGGAAAGGAAAGGAAAGGAAAGGAAAGGAAAGGAAAGGAAAGGAAAGAAAAAGAAAGGAAAGGAAAGGAAATTTCATCATGATTCATTCATATCATATCCAGGCGACATTATTAGCAGACTTTTATCCAGATATTCATGTATTATTATGTGGAGTTGCTTCCTCTCTCTAGTTTTCCACTCTGGGCTCAATAAAAAGGTTATTGTCCTTGATACATGTAGTACATTGTCATATTGTTAATGCAGATTTATACCTGAACATCTGAATCCTCTCGCTCACCTAGACCCCACCCCTTACCATACTCAATGCCATGGAAAATTAATATTAAAATATTATTAATATTTTTAATAATAATAATATTAAAATGTTCAGTGGGATAAAAAAAGTATTGCACAGCTTTTTCCTCTTCTATTTCATCACAATTAATCAGATTCATATCCAAGTAACATCATTTGCAGACTTTTTTTCAATCATTCTTATATTATTTGGTTGGTTGTGCTGACTCTTTGTCATGGTGAAAAGTGAACTTTTGACTGGTTTCTTATTTAAACCTATTACAAAACTTATGAATAACCCCATTATGTTTTCTGTTACTTGTTTCTTTTTTCTTGCAGATTGTCACACATGCATTCAATGATAATCCAGGTCCCACCACAAATTCACAATCCAGCCCACCCATCTCCTGTTTCTGTTATAATACATACTACTGCATTTTTCTTTGATTTTGCATTTGCTCTGTTATCGTTATTTTTTAATCCCCACATGCTTATGACTAAAAGTCTGTCTGCTAATTTAAACTGTTAATAACAGCCTTACACTTACCTGCACCTCACAATTTATATGTAGATGCATTCAAGAGGACAGTGTTTTAAGTCCTAGTCGCTAATCTCCACAACCTCCCTAGCTTACAGTACATACATATTTCATGCATTCCGTTGGTGACTTAAAGAGTGGAGTAGTGGTTAGACTTGATAGTCGAGTTAACAGTGAAAAACAAAGGCTATAAGCTTGCAAGCAGGTATACAACTCCTGATTTGAAAAGAAAAGTAAAGTGTGCTTTGTCAACTTGCAAACTATCTCATTCCATCATGCCAAAACAATTCCACATACTTCGTTTTGTGATGACTTGCGCCAAGAAGACATTTTCTAAGTATTGCATTTAAGCAAAAATCACTTCTAAAATACAGTCCAGAGCCCAATAATCTGTTACTTTTTTGTTAATTTAGTGTCTATGTATGGAAAAACTAGATATTATCAGTCAATTGACTGTCGATGCAACTGCTACAAGCCGAGAGCTTTGACTCGGCGTAGATCTCACATTTTTAGGGCTGTTCAGATGTGTCGATAAAGAGCCTCACCCTGTGTGCTTATCCCACTCTTCGTTCATTGGTCCAGCAGACCAACCGTTGGAGAAACTCAAGGTGGGGTGCTGGAGAGATGGGAGGAGTAGCAACAATGTGATGAGTCAATGCTTCTTTACCTTTTATTGACAAATCATGTGGACAGAAGTTGCACAGCACTCGTAATATATCTATTAATATTTCATGTTTGTAGACGATCTATACAATAAGAAACAATACGCAACTGCTTTAGCTCAAAATCTTACATTTGCTTGAATCTTTTGCATAACATGAAATAACATCTACAGCAATGTATTATGCTTTAGGTTTTAACCATCAAAAACACCCAGGACTTATAGTGCAGCCAGGCCTACATATAATTTAAAGAACTGCATACTCTTAGGGATGGTTTCATTATAGCTACTGGATAATTCAAAGCTGGTCTGACTCATCACTAAATTCAATTCAATTCAATTTATTTTTATTTGTATAGCGCTTTTAACAATGAACATTGTCTCAAAGCAGCTTTACACAGATAATGTGGTGATTAAAAGTGAATATGTTCTTTATAAGTGTAAGTTTGTCCCTAATGAGCGAGCCAGTGGCGACTGTGGCAAGGAAAAACTCCCCGAGATGGCATAAGGAAGAAACATTAAAAGAACCAGACTCAAGAGGAAACCCATCCTCATCTGCATTGCACCAAATGTCCATTTATAGCAGATATACGATGTTGCGGGCACAGCGATGATGATCAATGAATGTTTTATCAAATATAAAAAATATAAATATAAAACATTAAATCATGTCAGGTGTACTCAGAGTTTTTGGTGTTAGACAACATTTTCTGTTGGCACCAAAACAACTAATTCAGGACTATTTCAAAAAGAATTCCAAGTGTTCTCTTAGTTTTTTTTTGGTCCCCCATGTGCTAAAATGTAATCCTGAAGAGTTTCTTATTATGGTCTCTACAAATACAAACTTTTAGCTGTGCAAACCTGATAAAGTCTACCTATGACTCATGGTGACTCAGACTGTAAATTAACCATAAGTAACTCAATTCTTATTCATCGCTCTATCAACAATCAGTAACCTCCATGAGAACAGGCATGTCCAGTGTCATACACATGAAGATCACAGCACTGCAAAGAAACAGACACAATTTTCACTGAGAGACATGGAGATTAGCGTTGCTCTGGTAAATACAATACTTAGAGCAGCAGTTCCCAACCTTTTTTGTACGCCTACAACAAATGTACAAATGTTACCTACAACGTTTACACAGTATTATATATATAGTGGATAAAAAGTCTATACACCGTTATGAAATTACAGGTTTTTTACATATAAAGACAGAAATAACAACATAAATGACAGACTTGTTACATATTTAATGTAATCTTCCAACAAATAGAAATTCAGATGAAATTTAATTAAAAAATCTATCCTCAGAGTTAGCCAGTTGTATTAGGTAAATGCAGGGTAATGGAATACACGTGTCATAAATTAAAGTGATTCCGATTAAAGTCAGATACAATTCAGCTGTACACTGAATGTATCATGCAAAACTGTCGAAACCATCATCCTTAAAAGGACAAAATGAGGCGCCACAAACACATTGTAGAGATCAGGACGACCCTTCAAAGTTGATGAGAGAATAAGAAAACTTATCAGGGAGGCTACCAAGAGGAACACTGAAGATGGCAACATGGAAACCATTTCTTTCAAAACGAATTTGCATTTTGTCTGAATTATGCCAAACGTTTCATTCAGTCACCCCAAATCATGTGAGAAGATAAGTTATGGTATTTTTTTGGCACAAAGCCAATACAGAGCATCTTCCAAGAAACACCATACTAATAGTGAAGCATGGTGGGGGTAGAATTATACTTTGTGGCTTCTTTTACCTTCAGCTGGGCCAGAGGCACTTGTTAATAGAGATGAGAAAATGAATAGTTCCAAATACCTATAGTATCTCACAGAAGTGAGAACACCGCTCACATTTCAGCAACCATTTTAGTATATCTTTTCAAGGGACAATACTATAGAAATGAAACTTGGATATATTTTAGAGTAGTCAATGTGCAGCTTGTATAGCAGTATAGATTTACTGTCCTCTGTGTCCATTATAGTCAAAATATCTGAAAACTAATGTGAGTACACCCTAAGTGAAACTGTGCCCAAAGTGTCAATATTTTGTGTGAGTACCATTGTTATCTAGTTTCATTAGTTTCATCAGACCACAGGACATGGTTCCAGCAATTCATGCTCTTAGACAGGTTGTCTTCAGCAAACTGTTTGCAGGGTTTCTTGTGAATTGGTTCCAGCTTCAGAATAGGCTTCCTTCTGGGACAACGGCCATGCAAACTGATTTGTTGCAGGGTGCAGTGTATGGTCTGAGCACTGACAAGTGGACCTTCCACTTCTGCAATCTCTAAAGCAATGTCAGCTATTTTGAGAATAATAGCTATATATTAAGCTATTTTCAGAGAACAATAAATGTGTACTGCTATACAAACTGCAAATTGACTACTCATATCCAAGGTAGTATTGTCCCTTGAGAAGATATACTAAAATGGTTGCAGAAATGTAAGGGGTGTACTCACTTTTGTGAGCTACTGTAAATTTTTTGGCACAAAATCTTCTGTCCTTTGTCAAAAATCTAAAAATGAAGAAGAATTGTACATTTCAACATCACAATAAACCAAAGCCCAAGCAATTGCCTTTGATTAATTGATCATCAGCATGTGTGACCACTTTTATATAAGCCCAAGTGTTAAAAATTGTTTGGTCTGGGGCTTTCAGGTGTATGTTAAAACAATGCCAAGGAGGAAGACATCAACAATGATCTTAGAGAAGAAATTGTTGCTGCTCATTAATCGGGGAACGCTTATACAGTAAGGTAATTTCCTAGCAATTTAAAGCTCATCATTCTACAATGAGGTAGAATATTCACAAATGGAAAGCATTCAAGATAGTTGCCAATCTTTCCAAAAGTGGACATCCCAGAAAATTCCCTGCAAATTCAGACCGTGAAATGCTCATAGAAATTGGATAAAACCTAAGAGTTACCCTTTCAGCCCTAAAAGCCTTGGTTGGCATCTTGAAAGTTAATGACAGTGCAATTAGAGAAAGACTGAAAAATGATGGTTTGAACAATGAACAATGGCAGCTTGGATTAGGTTTGCAGAGTTGCATCTCAACAAATAACAAGATTTCTGGAACGATGCCCTTTGAACTAAAATCAAGATGTTTGGCTATAATGTGCAGCTCCATATTTGGCGAAAATCAAACACAGCCCCTAACATATAACACAAAGCACACTCATTGTGTTGACCTTGAAATCCTCCAAAATTATATGGCACAAATATTAGGAGGCTGTCCAACAAAAAGCCATTACTAGGTAAGGAGGCTGTTAAACAAACAGTGTTAAATGTTATATTATTTTCTGTAGGTTTACTACATTAGTACCAGGTTGTATTACAACAGGGGTCTCCAAACATTTCAGCCCGAGGGCCGCATTAACTATCAAACAGCAGTTCGGGGGCCGACTACACACTCGAGGTCCAAATAAAAAAAAATCAAAACATGGATGTTGTTTTTAATTATTTATTTAATATAATTTTATTCAGTTATTTTTTAATAACACATTGATACACATGAACACCTGTATTAGTGGGAATGGTGAAATTGTTTCCTGGATGCCAGAATAGCAGACATATCTGGCTTTAGATTTGATGTCCCTAACATCAACAGTGACCTGAGATTATCATCGGACAAGTTTGTTCTCAAATTGTTCTTCACATATTTCATTCTTGAAAATGTTTGTTCACACAGGTATGTTGTTCCAAAGATTGAAAGGTTTTGACATTAGGAAAGTCTTCCTTGGGCAAAAACTGGTAAAAACCCACCAGTCCTTCTTTGAACTTGTCCCTAAGGAGGCCATTTGCTAATGATTACAAAATAATGTGAAATTATTTGAATACATAGGCAAAACAACAATGGCATTAATCTTGATTAATAGCAGAAAGTAAAATGTCATCAGAAATGATTCATTTTGAACAAAACAGACATTAACGCTTTCACAGGTAAGCAGCTGAGGAATCTGCTAAGAAAGATAAACATGTGTCTTCATAGTTCATGAAAAGCCGTGCAAACAAATATGACTCAGGCCAAGTAATCCGAGGAAAAGTAGCATAAAATAACAAATGTGACTATTTCCAGGAAAATACAACTTATGGGTGGGGAGCCAAAACATTTGTTACACACCAGTAAGGACCATTTACTGTTTCAAGCCTTCAAGCCTTCTGTGTCAGACACCATAGTTAGTGACAGTACACACTGATTTGCATGTATGTGTTAGCTGTCAGGGGAAGTTTCAGGCTTGTTGACACTGAACATTTCAATTCAATAAATGTTTATTTGTAGAGCACTTTTAACAATGGACATTGTCTCAATGCAGCTTTACAGAGATAAAGAAGTTAAAAACAGTGTATAAGTTTAGTGCCTATACATTTGTTACTCTTAATTTTAAGTTTAAACTCCCAGAGATGGCACAAGGAAGAAATCTTAAGACTCTAAAAGGGAGCATGTCCTCATCACCAAGTGTCCATTCATTACAATTATATCATTGTTAGGTGTTTGGTGTTGGTGTTAAATGCAGAACTTTTTGCAAACTGTGGTCCTGAGGGATTGTAGTAGAATGTTGAAAATTATCTATTGCTCCAAACTCCACAAAATTACTTCTAAATACTAAACCAAATGTAATAAACAAAAAATAAAAGAAAAGAGTTGTTAATATAATTAAGTTTTCTATAAGCATTAATGGGATACATAAGTCATATATTTATACATGAAAATTGGTAAATATATACAGTACAGACCAAAAGTTTGGACACACCTTGTGTGTCAAACTTTGGTCTGTACTGTATATATATATATATACAATACAGACCAAAAGTTTATATATATATATATTATATATATACTGTACAGACCAAAAGTTTATATATATATATATATATATATATATATATATATATATATATATATATATATATATATATATATATATATATATATATATATTATATATACAGTACAGACCAAAAGTTTATATATATTATATTTACAGTACAGACCAAAAGTTTATATATATTATATATACAGTACAGACCAAAAGTTTATATATATTATATATACAGTACAGACCAAAAGTTTATATATATTATATATACAGTACAGACCAAAAGTTTGGACACACCTGCTCATTCAAAGAGTTTTCTTTATTTTCATGACTATGAAAATTGTAGAGTCACACTGAAGGCATCAAAACTATGAATTAACACATGTGGAATTATATACATAACAAAAAAGTGAACTGAAAATATGTCATATTGTAGGTTCTTTAAAGTAGGCATCAAGAGAATGCGAAGAGTGTGCAAAGCAGTAATCTAAGCAAAAGGTGGCTACTTTGAAGAACCTACAATATGACATATTTTCAGTTGTTTCACACTCTTTTGTTATGTATATAATTCCACATGTGTTAATTCATAGTGTTGATGCCTTCAGTGTGAATCTACAATTTTCATAGTCATGAAAATAAAGAAAAATCTTTGAATGAGAAGGTGTGTCCAAACTTTTGGTCTGTACTGTGTATATATATATATATATATATATATATATATATATATATATATATATATATATATATATCATTGTTATATTTGTGTTATATGAGTTATAAATTACATTGGGACATGCTGGTTTGGGAATATAATCAAATTTAGGATGGTAAAAGTCACAGTATCAGTATCCTTATCACACCATCTTGTATTATTCTATAAATGCAGTACAATTTCTCAGCTAAAATGTATTAATTTTCACACCCTGAAAATGAACATGAACCTGACCTTTACACAGGTTTTTATAGCAGCAGATCAGTATCGCATAGCAGCCAGATTAAAAAGAATGTCACACAATTTGTTTTATATCGAATTCCACTTCAGATTATCAGCTCTAATTTATAGTAAAATAACAGCAAATGGAAAATATGAAGTGGTGTGAGGAAAAAGGTTTATGTTAATTATATAGGAATTCATGTTTTCTACTATCTTATCACAAAGCTCAAATGTTGTACTGTCTTCTATTTCAACATACTATCATTTCTACTAATAAACCTTACTGTTTAAACTATTAAAAATGACTGCAGTACCTGCCAGTAGAAAATGATTTTTATGTTTAAATGAATATAAGATTGCATTTTATGACCCATTCTATAGTCCGGACTTCATTCTTTCACAAGAATGTATATGACTAGAAAAAGCATTAGTGAGAAATATAGAACAGGTTAGTGGGTAACAGATTAATCAGAGGATCTGGATTATTTGAAGAATGTGTCCATGTTGCTGCTTTCTGGGAATTTGCATAGAAAACCATAAGTATTTGCACTGCTAAAAATAGCCTTTCAAGCTTTTTAAAGTCAAAAACATTTTGTGGTTTCTAATGAAAGCAAAAATGCCATCGCTGCACTCATTACCACAACAGAGCACCTGACAGTTAACTACTTTTTGAATGATTGGCACACTTTGTGGACAGTGAATAGGTCTATTTAAAAGGAATAGCATATCATGATGATATTTTAGAATTATAAATGAGGATATGATGTAAAGGCTTTATCTATAAATGTAAATTTTTCGATCATAATATATTTAATATTGTGCCTTTTTTTTTTTTTTTTCAAAACTTTCTTCAACTGCAAGTAAAGAACCTGAGCACCTCCATGTAATAATCTGGTATAAACTGTGTTTATTAGTCATTCTGAGTGTTCACACTTGTTACATTTCTATTGGTGTTGTGGTGAGTAGCAATACTGTCTTAAAGTTCCATAGTCATGGGTTAGATCCAGAGCTTGGATTAGTGTCTCTAACTCTGTTTTCCTCTCATTGACCAAAAAACATGCAGCTTGGCTTGAATAAATTGTCCCTAGGTATGATTACTTTCCTGTGAATTCTTCTACATTCTACATTGATTTACATTGATTTTGTGATACAGGTCTTTATTTTCCCTTGTGAGAATCATAATCCTTTATTGATCCCACAGGGAAATTGTTCAAATATTAGATGCAGGCAAAGAAATTTTACTGTAATGAAATGAAAATTTTGCATAATAGTATACCAAAAAATATATGCAATTTATGGCTAAAGATTCTTAAGCAAAGTGACATTTGAGATCAAATTTAAGAATGAAGGAAATAATGCTATAATACACACTTTGTTGTAAGTCTCAGCACAATTTGCTTTAAAATCTGAAATCAATTTTACTTTATAGAGCTAATCAATAAAGCACATATATGTAATACTGCACAAAAGTTTCACACTAGATTTTGTCATTTTTACCTTAGATGTTTATTTCATGAAATAAAAAAAGCACACATTTGCCCCAAAACTGCAATAGAAATTCAAGGATTGTTAATGAACTATATTCAGATTTATATAGAAACATGAATTATTTTTCAAATAGCTTTTTCAAACTAATAGTTTATATAAGTTTATTGGTCATTCGCTATACAAACATGTTGTAAATGTAACTGATGTGCACTGAACCATTAACTAATGACCAGCATGTGCAGTGCACACTGACCCAAAAACTAATACCAGTAAATTAACTCTATTAAAAGCTTGCCATAAATCAATAACATGCATGCTGTGCGGGTTGTGGTGGTTCATTGGTTAAAGCTTTGTGTTACCAATTAGATGGTTGTGCCTTCAACTAGCAAAAGTTTTGCTTATTTGACATTTTCTGTAAATATGTTTTACTGTTGTTTACATGCAAGTTAGGGGAGACTGTCAGTAAATTTGTCTAAAAATATTTGACAATATAATTCAATAACTGTGCTTGTAAGTGTATAAGAGACGATGCATGAGAACGCTGTTGATGTGCACTACACTGGAGCACTACAGAGGACAATAATGGGCTATCTCCGATCCACTTAATTATGACATATCATATTCAGAGTAGTGTATATATGGATAAGGAGCTGACAGGGGCTTTAGGGAATGTGTTAGTGTGGTATGTGGCTCGTCTCCAGCTCGTCTCCAGCTCGTCTCGTCCATGGGCCAGGGCACGTAGCGAAGCCCCGTGGGGATTCACCAGCTTCCACAGCGAGAGAAAGAGGAAGGAGGTTTCGCTTGTGCTCGACATCAAAGTATTGCAGGCGGAACGGCGACAGTAACGGGCAATTTTCTCTCGCTGATGTCGAGCAGAGGCAGTAGCACTGAGTACACGCCAAACACACGCATACACACGTGCAGAACTGTCAGCAGTGACCAATGATGAAACAAAATGAATACTATGAAAGTTTTAAACATTCAACCAAATCTTATAATTACTGTGGGTCCCTCCAATCCAATGACAAATACACACACACACACACACACACACACACACACACACACACACACACACACACAGGCCTGATTATTTATAGAGCTGAGGCCTTTATCATTTATGGAGCTAAATAGTTCTATACTACACTCACAAAGATATGAAAACACATTCCAGCACACACACACACACACACACACACACACACACACACACACACACACACACACACACATACACGCACTATGCTCTTGTGCACTATGTACTCTGTAAGCCCACTCATTACAACTCATTAGGGAGTAATTTATATACAGTACATAGCGATCTGTCCTGGAGTGATATTTAGCCAGTGAACAATAATTATACACAGTGTAATTAAAAACGCTTATGTTTAACCAACTGGCGTCACACAGAATGCCTCTGAGCCACGACTATGAGCTAGACCTTTACCTATTATCATGCAACAGCAGTGAAACTAGAATTGTCCATGGATATGATCATTTTGTTATAATATATGCACAATACTATTTATTATTCAAATAATATCTAAAAAAAACAGCCAATCCCAGGCTGAGCTGGTTAAACTGGTAGCCCCATCGTTTCTAAAAATAGTTTTTATTATTCAAACTGATCAATAAATGTTTGTTTTGTTTTCAAAAACCTTTTCTGCCAGCACTTGCCATCTGGCAAAGGAGGTCTACCAGTCTGACCAGCTTAGTGTGTGTTTTGGCAGCTGGTAGCCGTCCATTTTTCAGCAGACATTTTATTTATTTATTAATGCAATGTCAATTAGTCTGCTGATTACTTATTATTGCATTTTTATTTTAGTATTTAGAATCAATGACCATAATTAGGAAACGAATACTTTTAATAATGCATACAATTCTTCTTCATTTAATATATCTTTAATAACTGGCCCTTAATTAATAGCGTGTTCATTCGCTTTTATTCCCACTTGATACATTCGTTTTCAAAATATAAAGATGTCTTTTAAAATCTCACTTTCTTAACTAGAATCTTACTGCTACCAAAGTTAGAGCCAAAGGAATTCAATAAGGCCTGGTACCCTTTATTTATAATACATTGCTCTTTTTATCATTTTTACACTCACTAGGCTGAAATGTCAGCTTGCTACAGTACAGTTTAGGAGCTCTACACAATCGTTCACACATCCATGTCTTCAGCACCACTCATATTACATCACTTCATTACTACAAACTGTTTACATGCCGTATTTGCACATCTTTTTTTGGATTGCCGCTATTGCTTTTTTGAGCAACACTTTGTTTACATTTTTTGTTAATTACAATGTTCAATTTACCCTTTTACACACCGCAGTGTGCAATATACAACAGGTTTACTGGCGGCGCTTTTTTGTGTTTAGTGTATTTGTCCTACACTGTCTTGTGTTGTCTTGCACTGTCCTGTATTGTCTTGCACTGTCTTGTGTTGTCTTTGCACTGTTTGCACCAGGTTGCACACATGCGCTTTATGTGGAGAGGACACTTACTAGTCCTTAGCCCTGTGTTTTCTGTGATTGTTGTTTTTTTGTAGCACCAGGTTTCAGGAGGAACGTTGTTTCATTTCACAGTGTACTGCATCAGCTATATATAGTTAAAATGGCAATAAAAGCTTCTTGACTTGACTTGACTCTTGACTCTAAGAATACACTCGTGGTCAGCTAAATTGTAGCCCAGAAAATGGTTTTGTTTTCATTTGTAAACTAAAAGAAAAATCGTTCTTATTGTTTATAAATGAAAGGTAAAAATCTCCACCTGCCCTCTACCATCATTATAGTCTGTGTGTGTTTTTCAAAAAGAAAAAAAAAAGGTTTTAGGAGTTTAAAGTGGAGACAGCACCCTCCTGTGGTTGCTCCATATAAACTGCACTATTTAAGATTCACACAGATACAATATATATACTAAAATATTAAGAAACCAGCCATATTTGGTTCTTGCACAAACTGTTACCACACATTTGGAGGCACACAATTGTAGTGCAGTTTTTGAATGGGCTTGTATAAAATGTCCTCTTCACTTAGACAAGGAGACCCAAATCTGTTTCTGCATGACTATGGCCCTGTGCACAATGCAAGCTCTATAAAGATATGTTTTTACGTTGGTTGAAGTGAAAGATCTCAAATAGCCTGCTATTTACTTTAACCTTATTGAACACCATTTGGGATGAATTGGAACACTGACTGGACCACAGGCCTCCTTACCCCTAAATCAGTACTTTACTTTAATGTGTCTGTTGTTTAATGGGCACATATTTCCACAAGGACCCTTCAAAATGTAGTGAAATGTCTTTCCAGAAGAGTATAGGTTAGCAAATAGGGGACTATATGTGGAATGGGATGGTTTACAGGCTGAAGCATAAAAACTTAAAAAGTAGCCTATGTTGTAGTAGAGAATATTAGTAATTCACTCTACCTGGAAGCAATACTGATAGACAAACATGGGTATACAAAGTAGACCATTAAAAAAAGAAAGAAAAATCAGTACAGATTCAGTCACGAAATGTAATATTTTCTTGTAGGATCAAGCAACACACTTTAAATACCAAGCTGACACTGGCTAGAATGTTTTTGTAATCTACCTGTAGCATCTTGTCTTGCTGATAAAGGGCAGCATTCACTGCTTGGTTAGCATTGTTAGCCGTTGTTTAACCAGTGGATAAGCCGTCAACGCAGACAGACATTTCCATGGAGCTGATCGAGATCTCGATGCCAGTGAGTGCACAAACAGATAAACTGATTACTGGGTCATGTGGCTGCAGTGGAATCTCTCTCAATGTGTGTGTTTGTATATGTGTGTGTGTGTGTGCCAGAGCACTGTAGGATTCTTTGTGCAACTGGACTCATAGGACTTATTTTGCCCAAAAGTGAACAGGTCTTAATCCAGGAGCTTGGGGACTGGAAGTCTTTGTACAGTATGCATGTCACAGCTTATCTTCACTGAAAAAACATTAAAATGGAACACTAAATGCTAGCTTAGTCTTACAGGGACTGGAGCAGTAGCACTGTTTGCACACAGGTCTGTTTATTTGGGGTCTGCAAAACCTAGCATTCATTTCCTACCCAGTAGTGCTAAACTATATGAACAAACGTTTTTGGACACCTGACAATAAGATTCACATGTGATTTTAGAACATCCCATTCCACATTTAATAGCTATTTACTGTTATAATAACCTCCACTCTTCTGGTAAGATGTTCTACTAGATTTTGGAGTGTGGTTGTGGAGATTTGTGCTTATTCAGTCACAAGGGTGTTAGTAAAGTCAGCTACTGATGTAGGGTGAGAAGGCCTGGGGTGCAGCATTCCAGGCTATAGAGCAACTGTAGATCTGCTCAAAAGCAGATCTTCCACTTTAACCCATATAACTTCATTGGTGCACCAAGAAATTGGCATGCTGGAACAGGATTGGGTCTCCTACGTCAAGTGAAGGGAAGATTTAATGCTACTGCATCCAAAGACATCCTATTCAATTATACGCCTCCAACTTTGTGGTAACAGTTTGGAGAAGCACCAAGTATAGCTGGAAAGGTCAGATGTCCCAATACTTTTGTCCACATAGCGTATCCTGAATATAATAAATAAAACATGCTGTTTATAGGACAGTAGTCACTGATGATTTAGTGTGGTATTGAGTTAGTTATTCATCACGTTCAATAACATCTTAGTATATTTATTTTTCTTACACTACAGCAATTTTTACAGCATCTATTTCCTGTTATTAATAACTGAATTACAGGTTGTACTTTTTTATTTGGTTATAATTATGATTAATTATGTGGAACGTTCACCATACACATTTGTTCCTGCAATCACTGATATTATATATCCTATTAAAAATAATAGAAACGAACAAACAAAAAATATTCGAAAGATTTTCTAGTTTCCAAAATGAAAATTTACAGGCTGTTACAACACACTGACACTGAAAACTCTTAGCAAACACAAAGTATTCATTTGAATTATTGGATTCAATAATTGTATGCACTTAAAATATTCAAATAGAGGAATAATACAAGCAAAACATCCAATTTTCATCAAAATAAATTAGTAAAAAAGTAAGTTGTCCTGTCATTTGTACACATTTTATAGTCTAAAGATCATTTTGCTCATTTTAATTTTATTTTATTTATAAAAAGCAGCAAAATAATCTGCCAATAGAATAAAAAAAAAACGTATGTGATTGAAAAGCAACAATAGACTGTGTGTTTCTTAACTTGTAACAGGCACTGTACAAGATTACTGTTAACCCACATTAGAATCTTTTACATATTACATATTGTATATTTCTTGACTATATTCAGTAACAAATGAAAGACCAGTAGTGTATATTGGATGACTGGCAGTAATAATGAAGCTTAGTCATAAGTCATAGGCTTAATGCTATAATAACTCTCTATGATATAGCCAGTGGAGGACAAGTAATGATGTAAATGTTATTCATTACTGTTATTAAGTAGCTTTATATCCATTTGGGGGAAACTTTTACCTTCACTTCATTACATTTCAAAGTCAAATATTAAACTCCGGAGTAAGAAGTGTAGTTAATGTCAAAAGTCTGCTACACCGACTCAGGACTACAGTTTGCTTCTGATCACCATCACTGCAACATTATATATCTGCAATAAATTGACATTCGATGCAACCCAGATGAGGATGGGTTCCATCTTGAGTCTGGTTCCTCTCAAGGTTTCTTCCTTATGCCATATCCATCTCTGGGAGGTATTTCGTGCCACAGTCGCCACCGGCTCACTCATCAGGGACAAACTTACACTTATAAAGAACATATTAATTTTTTATCACCACATTATCTGTGTAAAGCTTCTTTGAAACAATGTTCATTGTTAAAAGCGCTATACAAATCAAAATGAATTGAATTGAATTTTACTTTTTATTCAATTACATTTTGTTAAATTTGTCAACATTTTTTTTATTTCTGAGTGAATAAATAAACTTAACTAGTCAAGCAGGCAGTGATATCTACTTGGCATGAGCATACAGATCAGCTTTATTTCAAAAGCAAGCAGGACATTTTGAGATTAACTGGTTGTGTGCCTTATCCACCACTGAAAAAGAATACATTGAGCAACATAAAAAAAAAAAATCGAGGCTTAAACCACATATTTGAAATCCCATTAAAAAACTCAAAGTGAAAAGGATATTTGACAGGTAGTTATCATTGGAAGATTCATTACAGTTATGGCAATTCTTAGTTTGTAAAACATCCTTTTGTGATCAAAAGTCCATAACACTTATTGCAGATACTGAATAAAGTATAATTCTACCATAACAAGGATGCGCTCTTTAGCAGTGAAAGAAGATTTACTTGTACAGTTACTGTATTGAAAGGTACATAACATTGGTGTCCATGCCTTTTTTTCCACTGAAATTATTTTGTGTTGACATTGTATATTCTTGTTTTTCTCATTCTGAATGATCAACCAGAATGGTAAGGTCCAACGTGCACTGTTTTACACAGGATTTAAAATGAAGACACCTTTGACTGGAAATGTGTTTATTTTCTTGTGAGACATTCTTTTTTTTTTTAAAAGCAGGTGCTTCATTAGACTCTGGATGTTATTTATTTGAAAAAGCATGCAACCGTAAAGTCAAAGCCTTTAGGCGATGCTGGGAAGGTGGATGGGCTGAATATGGCACTGTTCGTGTGAAGAATCACGCCCCTTGACATGTTGCTTTACTTGATCTGACAGGTTCACAACAAAAGATAATATTCCGAGCCTGTGAGACCTCTGATTTGTTTAATAAAGAAACACCTGTCGATGATAAGATCATGTGCGTATTGCTTTTACAGACAATGGGTGGTAGAGAGATAGAGAAAGAGAATGGAAATGTGTGTGTGTGTGTGTGTGTGTGTGTGTGTGTGTGTGTGTGTGTGTGTGTGTGTGTGTGTGTGTAAATATATGTACAAATTAATTAAAAGGCTACAGGAGTGAAAAATGTGCAGACTCTGTTGAAAATGTACAACAAGTAAATAGTTAAAAAGGGCTATATGAAATATTAGGCAGGATGTATGTAAGGTATATATATATACACATACATATATGTGAAATATTGGTGCAGATCTATGTAAGGCACAACATGTGAAAAGAACGGGGCTATATTTATGTACAATATGCATATGTACAGAATTTTACACAGTGTTTATACAGTGTTCTAGAGGTGTAGTGTAGAGTTCAGTAGGGTGATGGTGGATGGTGGATGGCTTGCCCTGAACCTGGTCGTTTTGGTGCATATGTTCCTGTATCTCCTTCTTGATGAAAGGAAGTTAAACAGTTTGTGACTGGGATGTGAGGAGTCCTCGATGATGTGAGCTCTGCGCAGACCTCTGCTGTGGTAAAGGTGCTCAATGGCAGATCGTTGGGTGCCAGTGATGCGTTGGGCGGTTTTGACCACCCTTTGCAGGGCTTTACGTTCACACACAGTGGAGCCTCTGTATTATACAGTGATGGAGTTGGTCAGCATGCTCTCAATGATGCAGTGGTAAAAACTTGTTAGAATCCTTAGCGATCTTTAGACTCCTCAAGAAGTACAGACGCTGTTGTCCCTTCCTAACCAGAGCTGAAATGTTCTGGCCCAGGACAGATCCTCAGAGAATTGAACTCCCAAGAACCCAAAGCTGGGGCCCCTCTCTACCTCAGTTCCATTGATGTAGACTGAGGAGTGTCTTCTGCTCTTAGATTTTCGGGTTGAAGATACCTTTGTGCCCAACCTAACAGACTGAGGTCTATTTTTGAGAAAGTCTAGGATCCATCTACATGTAGAAGTGCAGATACCTAGGTCACTGAGCTTGGTGAGCAATACAGTGGTGATGACTGCATTGAATGCAGAAATCAAGTCAATGAACAGCATTCTGAAGTAGGTGTTGTTTTTATCCAGGTGGGTGAGGGCTGAATGAAGAGCTTTGGAAACTACATTCTCTGTCGACCTGTTCAGGCAAACTGGTGTGGGTCCAGTGTAGGTAGTAGGCCCACAGTGAGTTGATTCAGAACCATTTTCTCAAAGCACTTCCTAACAATAGGGGTGAGTGCAACTGTGCAAAAAAAAAAAGCATTCTGAATGCTTAGGCACTGGTATGAAGGTTGTAGTAGGCATGTGAGAACCATGGCTTGGGCCATGTTAATCAGCAAAGACCTGTGACAGTTGACCAATACATGCTCTGAGCACATGTCCCGGTATGCAGCCCGGACAAGCTGCCTTGCATGTGTCCACTCTACTCAATGCTGAATAGTAATGTGTTGTGGAGAGTGATAGTGGATTGTGAGCAGAAGAAGATTTAGCAATTGAGAGTCCTTTGCCTTGATTGAAACGGGCAAAAAAGTGATTAAGTTCATCAGCTAGGAAGGATTGTGGTGTTGGTTTATAGTCTGTAATGGTCTGGATGCGTTTCCACATGCGTCTGGGGTCAGAGTTGTAGAAGTGCTCTTCTATGTGGAGTTTGTATGTGAGTTGACTCTCCTAATACCCATTTTTAGGTTGGCCCTGGCTCTGTTGTAATCCTCTGTGTTGCTAGATTTAAAAGCAGCATCTCTTGCTTTCAGCAGAAGGACCTCAGAGTCCAAAATAAATGATGTGTAGATGTCCATGTCTGTCTGAGAGTCCAATGTGGCCTGTGAGGCAAACATGCTCCATGCAGTATCCTGAAACTGTTGCTGTAGAGAAGAAAAGGCCCTCTCTGGCCATACCTTCACTGTCTTCACAGCTGGTTTCACCCGTTTGATCAGTGGTGTGTATTTGCGTAGCAGGAACAAAAAGAGGTGATCAGACTGTCACAAATGTGGGAGGGGAATGGCTGTGTATGCCTCAGGTATGTTTGTTTATACCTGATCCAATGTGTTGTCCCCTCTGGTAGAAATCTTTGTAGTACAGATCTTAGGTTGGAGTGGTTGAAGTCTGCAGCAACAATGACAGCTCCTTTTGGGAAGTGCAGACTGTTTGTTGTTTGCAGTTCCTCCGTTGCTAGCTTAGCATTAGCATCCAGAGTAATGTACACTGTAGTCACAACAATGGCTGAGAATTCTCTCGGTAAATAGAAGGGCCTATAATAATCAATATAACCTATAATAAGCAATAATCATCTACACTCAAAAATAAACAGATGGTAAAAAGTTTTTGCTTGACTTTTTTCCACAGAGCTGGGGTTTAATTAATTAATTTGTTTGTTTGATTGTTTGTTTACAATAATAATAACAATAATTAAAATAGTTATAATATAATATAATTGTAATAGTTATCCTTTTAGAATCACTGCACTATCCTGGGAACACTGGGTAGCTGCAACACACCCGGAATGGCATGCCAGTTTTTTGCAGGACACCATGTACTCACACTTACACACAAACAAACACACACCAACACACATTTACAATGAGACGCTCATTCTTACCCAGAGGCAATTATGCGTCGCCAATCTGTCTATGAGCTTGTGGTGGGAGAAAACTGAAAAACCCAGAGAGAGCACACATGGAGAGAATTATGCACTGAATGACAGTATTTGATAAAACAGCTATGATGATGATGTTGATGATGATGATTTTATTATTATTATTATTATTATTATTATTATTATTATTATTATTATTATTATTACCTAAATGGCAACTAAGTCATTAATTAAATTAATACATAGACAGACAGACAGACAGACAGACAGACAGACAGACAGACAGGCAAAGCAAGTGGTCTGGATGAGGGCCAGGTATGTGAAGGATAGACAGGTACGACTACACCATCTCACTTATAATAGCCTCCAAGTGCTTCCCCAAGGGCATAACTCTGTCAACATCACCACCTTCCAACAACGCCGAGGCCTGCACACACACACACACACACACACACACACACACACACACACACACACTGTCCCAAAATACATCAACATAACACAAAAACTATATCAGGCCTGGGTGTATTAGCCAAGAAAATTTCACTTTCAAATATCTTGACTTGATATCCATGCTGACCTGATATCTGGTATCAATCAAAGTGATTATAATGATTATAGATTTGCATAAAAGAAATCTAAACAATATCTCCCGATTCTGTTTCTATTAATAAGCATATCATTTTAGAGATCTCACCACGAAAGAGGAAACCATTACCTTAGAATTCCTCTGAGACTTTACCTCTTTGACCGAGCTGCAATGCAGGATGAACACGATCCGGCTTCTATCTATTATTTGTTTTCAGCTGTTGCATTATGTGGTGTGTAAGTCAGTAAGGTAGGTGTCCAACTGTACATAAGTGATAGCAGTGCTTAATGGACAGAGACTGGTTTTCCCCTTATCATTGATTGGTCAGTTCCTGTTCATGCTTTCCAGGAAAGAGCAAGGCCTTATCTCAAACGGTGTCTGCTCGAAAGAAAGTCAGCAATCAATTACTTTAACACTAGAGTTAGTGGCTTGGGGGGAGACAGCGGCGGAGTGACCCCCCTCCGGTGCCTCCTGTTTAACAAGCACATTATGGTGTGCTGCAGATAAACCTGACAGACTGCCTTCATCCAGGAACTTCTTGCTAGACACACACACACACACTCACACGCACCTGTCATGGCCCAGACTTGCATAGCCGTTTGACAGCTCCAGAAGTGACAATCCCCTGCAGTTCTGCAAGACTAAACAGTGAGTCTGTGAGTCACTAACACGAAGCTGAAATTCCGACGTTAGCAACACGAGAGCGATGGAAGCACAAACCGCATTCTGCACCTCCCTCCAGAAATATGTGGCTGCTTTGATCAAAACGCTTTTGTCAACCACAATATCATTTCACTTTTTACACTCTTAATGATATATTAATGAAATCTCATAGAGGTTAATGCTATAGAAATGGCTCACGCATGTTGTAAATGCTGTTCTATTTTTACCATGCTTTGAAATGTCATCGTGCAGGTTTTCCAACAGTTGGTTTCTTTTTTTTTTTTTTTTTGACAATTGTGTCTAAATTGCTTGAAAAAATTATAGGAATAATCTTTCTTTTGTATTTAGAGTTCACTTAGCTTAAGAGCTCTCAAGCACAGTCGGTCATTCATTATTCCTCCTTATCATCACGAATAGGAAAGTTTTACAGTTAAAAATAAAAATTATAAAAAGGTTAAATAATGTTCGCTACTGTATTTTCTAAAAATAACATTATGCTAGCTAGTTAGCTAACATAATACAGTAACCAAATTACTTTTTCAGCTTAAGTGTGGTTCTTTCCCAAACTGTTACCACATAGTCCAAGGCACACTATTGTATAGAATGTCTTTGGATGCTCATTCACCTTGTGGGCACAAATCTCCACAAGCACACTCCAAAAATCCCAGATCTTTTATCGTTTTGCACTTTTAACAATGAACATAGTCTCAAAGCAGCTTTACACAGATAATGCGGTGATAAAGAATTTAGTAAGATTGTTTTTTATAAGTGCAAGTTTGTCCCTAATGAGTGAGTCGGGGGCAACTGTGGCAAAGAGAAACTCCCAGAGATGGCATAATTAAGAAAACTTGGCACCGAATGTTCATTTATTACAGCTAAATAAGGTTGAGGTGTGCAGTAATGTTGATTAGATTTAAACTGTAGTCCTTTGACAGTGTAGCAGATTGTTGACATTAAATACAGTCCAAAACCATCCTCAAATCTCCTGTCTTACTCCATAATTTCTTGGATCCCCAGGCTGTTAATGAGAAACATTCCCAGCTGCACATAGTGGCCTCCAATCGAAGAGAACAGCATCTAGAGGCACGCCGGTACGAAGCGGGCAGGTCCGAGGAGAGGGGCAGGAACAGTGGTCACTAAATAAATATGTTTTTAGTTTCCACTTGAACACTGAGACTGTGTCTAAGTCCCGAACACTACTTGGAAGGCTGTTCCATAACAATGAGGCTTTATAAGAGAAAGATCTGCTTCCTGCTGTAGTCTTCATTACTCGAGTTACCAACAAATAGAGTACACCTTTTGATCTAAGTAGGTGTGTGGGATCACAGAAGTTCACTCAGATACTAATCAATGCGAGATTTTATTGGGAGCTAGTGTAGACTAATTAAAATAGGGATGATGTAGTCATATTTTCTAGATCTGGTAAGGACTCTTGCTACAGCATTCTGAACTAACCGAAGCTTTTTTATGCACTTACTCGAACACCCAGACAGTAAAGCATTACAGTAGTCTAATCTAGATGTAACAATAGCATGAACTATTTTTCCTTCAGCATAGCAATGGAAGCTAATACCATGTTTACGTATAATTTCACCCAGTGGCAGCATATACAAAGAAAAAAGCAGTGGGCCTGAGACTGATCCTTGCGGAACACAGAGAGTGTTGAGAACCATTTACATCAAAATGATAACGATCAGTCAGATAAGACCTAAACCAAAAAAGAGCTGTTCCCTGTATTCCAACAACATTCTCTAGTCTAGCAAGGTCGTGAAAGGGGTTGAAAATGCTTATGGGATTGTATAGCAAGTTTTTTAGTTAATCTATTTGTGTGTGAGCAAGAAATAGGAGAGACTGAGAAAAGTCAAATATGAACAGATGTTAGAAGCTAGACAAAGCAGGGGTGTCTCTCATTCCCTCTGAGGATTTTAGAACAGCAGATTAAACACCTTGTCACACGAGGATGCATTATGTAAGTACTGGTCATGTTTCTCTCACTGAGAGTCACTAGATACTTGATTTGGAAATGGATCTGTCCACTAGCTTTTTGAAACACTCCTATGCCCAGGCTCCTAATAAGGAGTTCAATTGTGAATAATCAAGAGGTGGAGCCCTGCTTCTTTCATGGTAAAAATATTGTTTAAATACTGTTTTATAGGCTAGAAAATAATAAGTTTTATACCACAGCACTGTTGATGATTGATACATTTTCTCGAACAGCATGGCTCTGACAGTACTTCCATTTTCTGTATTAATGTGCTAAGTAAAAATGAGTTTTTTATAGAAACAGATAATTTTAACAGAAGTATGCCGCAACCACACCAAATAATTTTTTTAAATGCTAATGTTTAATAAAGAAAAGTGTTTCAGACTTCTTGCACCATGTGAAAATGTTTGGGACTGAGAAATTTGAGGACTTTGTGATTTGCCATTTCTTGGAAACATGAGCTGTGTTTTGTTTTATTCAAGGAAAAAGAAAAAGACAAAGGAAAATTATATTGAAAGGCTGCTAAGATGCTTTGTTCAGTTTCTTGTAATTCCGAGACTACTGCAACTCTCTGCTGGCAGGTCTGCCTCTGAACACTATTTTTCCACTGCAAATTATCCAAAATGCAGCCTGCCCAAGTTCTCCCACAACACTCCACTGCTGCACTTACTTCAACGGCTTCCGGTAGCTTCACGTATCAGATTCAAAACACTGATGCTTGCCTACAAGGCCAAAAATGGACCAGCACCATCTTACCTCAAAGACCTCATCACTCCTCACACTGACCACGCTGCCTGAGATCCTCCAGCACTGCTCGACTGGTAAAAAGGTAAGTATACTTCAACGCTCTTCTCTGTTCTGGCACCAAGGTGGTGAAATTAATTTCCCTTAGATGTCTGAACAGCAGAGTCACTGGCTATCTTCAAGCGACGGGTAAAGACCTCCCTTTTCCTGAAACATTTAAACTAGCACTTTGTTTTGCAAAAAAATTATTAAATCCTCTAGGCTGATTTATCAAAAGTTTGTAATCTAGCATAACAGTGTAGATCTATTCATTGATAGAGACTCTAAGCACTTTTGTACGTCGCTCTGGACAAGGGCGTCTGCTAAATGCCGTAAATGTTTATTGTTATAAAGTTATTAATAACAGGAACCTACTTGTTTTGTCTATATAAAATGCAATGCATGAACAAATGTCATTCATGAATAAATGTGAAACTAAATGTGGAAATGTTGGCATAGTCGCTGCAGTGTAAGAAGAATTCTGCACTTTATCAAGTCAGGTCAAGTCAAGAAGCTTTTATTGTCATTTCAACCATATCTAGCTGACACAGTACACAGTGAAATGAGACAATGATCCTCCAGAACCCTGGTGCTACATTAAACAACATAGAGCTACATCACACAAAATAAAGCTACATAACAGAACACAGAGCAAAGGATTAAAGTAAGTGTCCTCGCCACATAAAGTGCATCGTGTGCAACCGAGTGCAAACAGTGCAGACAAAAAGAAAAATGCAGACAGACAACACAAGAGAGTGTGGGACAGATACACATAACACAAAAAACAGCATGTGAACAGTTTAATATAATTTAATATAAATATAATATGGGTGGTGGAATGGATTGAGATGAGTAATGAGTGTGTGTTAAATTCAAGTTGTACAGTACAGTTGAGTGTGTGTTTTTTGTACAGTTCAGTTCTGTGTGTTGTGAAGCCTGCTGGCTTGAGGGAAAGGCAGTGATGCAGCTGCTCAGGATGATCTTGATGGTCCCTCTGTAGGACATGGTATGGGGGGAGGAAGATGGGCTTTCCTCAGTCTTCTCAGGAAGTAGAGGCTATGCTGTGCTTTTTTGCTGTGCACAGCATTTGTTGAGTGACCAGGGGAAGTTCTGCGCCAGAGGTTCACCAAGGAATTTGGTGCTCTTGACGATCTCTGTGGAGGATCCATCGATGATGAGTGGAGATGGCCGCTCTGTGTTCTGCTGAAGTCAATAATCATCTCTTTGGTTTATTTCAAAGTAGACTTTTCAAGCTTTCTATACATATATTAATGACATTATGACATTATGTCTATGAGGCTAGTATTCTATGAGTCTCAGATAGTTTTATTTGTGTCTGTAAAGAGAGGGGACAGAGACGGCAGAAAGCTCACCCTATCTGTTTGCTTTATTTTGCAAAAGCACTGCATATTGTTATAATTATGAGTGTACAAATAAAAGTAGACCCTTTACATAATTAAATGATGTATTGCTCTTATCTGCACCATAAAAAAGACGGAGTAATTTAAGTTTGTTGCTGCGTTATGAGCAAAAAATGCTACAAAACACATTGGCGTGTTTCTCAACCCAGAGGGTTAACTGCCAGATGTGTGCATCATGGCAGATTTTGGTGCTGATTTAAGACTTGGCACATCAGTAAATCAAATGTTTACTGATGGAAAAAAAAGTTTTTGGGTGGATTTTATTTATTTATTATATCTGAGCAAAGACAGGACATCGTAAATAAATGTGTGTTGCGCTGAAGGTTTTAATTTCGCCTCTTTTATAATTATTTATTTATATTTAAAAAAAAATGGTCAAACAGAGATGTGCACTGCATTAATTGCGCATTAATAAAACGTTGCATTTTGACAGCGCTAATTAATATATTAATACAAAACAAATAAAAAAAATTGTTACTCAATGAATGTATCCAGGCTGAACATCCACCATATAGAACACAAGCAGAGAAAAGATGATGATCATCCGGTGATCAGAAATGTTTCTGTTCTCAGTCATGTTCACATCGCTGCCTCCCTCTGTCTCATTCATGTTAACCACATACTTCTTGTGGCCTTCTGCCTTGCTTGTTGTCAGCTTTATAAACTACCCTACATCTGTGGTGTGTGAGAGCCGGGAAATGATTCACCAGTGGATTGAAGAAGCCACACAATGAAAGGAAATTGGCTGATGGGCTAAAAACAGCACGCAATGAGAAGAAAGAATATTGCCATTTCATCAAATAGATTTAAACTTGAAAATGTGAGAAGTAGAAAGTACAGATATTTGTGTAAAAATGTAATGAGTCAAAGTAAAAAAGTTGTCTGAAAAATAAATAGTGAAGTAAAAAACTGATACCAGAAGAATCTAAGTACAGTAACGAAGAATTTTGTACTTCGTTACTTTTCACCTCTTTTGTATGCTTACTCGTCGTTCTTTCTGTTGATTGGTGTGTCATCGGCGAACTTGATGATGTGGTTCGAGCTCTGCATTGATACACAGTCGTGAGTCAGCAGAGTGAACAGCAGTGGGCTGAGCACACAGCCCTGCGGTGCTGGAGATGCTGCTCCTGATCCGACCTGACTGAGGTCTCCCAGTCAGGAAGTCCAGGATCCAGTTGCAGAGGGAGGGCTTCAGGCCCAGTCGTCTCAGCTTCTCAATTAGGAGCTGAGGGATGATTATATTGAATGCTGAACTGAAGTCTATGAACAGCATTTAAATTTATGTGTCTATAATGTTCAGAGTGGTGAGGGCCAGGTGGAGGGTCATGGAGATGGCATCGTCCCTGGAATGGTTTGGACAATACACAAACTGCATGGGGTCCAGTGAGGGTTGAAGCTGGGTCTTGATGTGCCTCTCGAAGCACTTCAATACGTTAGTTGTGAGTGCGACGGGACGATAGTCATTGAGACAGGAGACTGTAGACTTCTTCGGCACTGAGACGAGGGTCTTTGTTTTGGGATACATAGGAACAACGGCGCTGCTTAGGGAGATGTCAAAGATGTCGGTGAAGATATCTGCTAGCTGTTTAGTCCAGCAGACTTCCGTGGGTTAACTCTGTATAGAGTTTTCCTCACTTCAGCCGTGGATAGACAGAGCATCGGGTCACTGGGAGGAGGGGTGGTCTTCTCTCCACATTGTTCTGCACCTCAAACCATGTGTTTAAGTCATTCAGCGCATCTGGGTGGGATGTGGATAAAGTTGTCTTGTAGTTCATGAGTAAATTATGTTTGTGCTGTTATAGGCCAATAATCCACCTCAGGGTGGTAATGGCACCACCTCGGCACTAAATATTTTTCAAGAACGGCATGTTCCAAAGTGTTTAAAACCTAGCATGATTTTAGAGGTTCAACTTTTAACCTGTAATCTGTTTGTGTAAAAGCAACTTGTATAAGCCTAATTATAATGTTTGCGTACTGACTGATGCCAAATGTGCTCAAAAAAACACTTGCATGTCAAGTCAAGTGGCTTTTCATTCCTCCTTACAACCTGTAGAGATTGGTATGAATTGTGTTTTCTAACGAAATGACACAATGCAGTGGCACACTACACAATGCTACAAACATTTACAGTAAATTCTCAAGACAGTTCAGTACATTTGCAGGAAGTGCACACATACTTGGAATAAAAAAAACAAAAACAACAGCAGCAGCAGCAGCATAAAATTAAAAGAATGAGTGCAAGCAACTGTCTGTAAACTGTAGATTGTAGATGTTTAATATTATGTCATTTAATTACACACAACTACATGCGGATGAAGGTAAGATAAAATGTAAACGCATGATCGGTGGTAAATAGCAATTCTACACTTCTGAAGTCATAGTACAGTGCATGAGCTAATGCTCTAAATGTGTGCTCTCAGAAGAACTGCTTGATGTGTTTGTTTAGCTACTTACTGAGAATAAATGTAGTGTAATATAATACTTTGGAATTACTTGAAATAAAAAAAAAATAAAAAAACATTGTGGGAGAGCTAACGGTTTAGGGGAAGGAAGAACAGTAAGGCGGCAACCAGTTTTGGCAGAACCAGGTTTCTTTATTGGTTACTTGCACTTTCTCATGCACACACGCACACACATGTCTCTCTGTGCCCCCCCACTGCAAAATAGAACACTGATTAGGTACATTCCCAACAGGTGTGTGATTCTTACCGGTTGTCTCCCCCGGCCTCGCTCTCCATTCACAAACCGATTGGCCACATCTCCACTGCTACGAACAGCAATAATTTATGATTTTGAAATTATGAAACTATAACAAACTTTACACTATATGGAGATAAGTTTTGGGACATCGGACTTTCTTTCCCAAACTGTTACCAAAAATTTGTGATGTCTTTGGATGCAGCAGCATTAAAATTTGAACTAGGAGTCCCAACCTATTCCAGCATGACAATACCCTTATGCACAAAGCCAGCAATGTTAGAAGCTGGGGAGCACTGTGCACAGTGGCCCTGGAGCACTGAGAAATAAGATCCTTGCCTTGATTTATGGTTATTTAGAAGTTAGGATGCTCAAAACTCTCATTTCAAACATATATTCAACAAACATTTAGTTTCTGTCTACCACTATACGGATCAACAATCATCTTTATTTTAGCTTCTCATTAGATTGTCTGTCCAACCAAATGCTGGTACTAACTTTTAAGCCTGAATACCACTGAGATATCATCAAAAACCACTGGATATCATCCTGTCTTTCTGTTTCAGTGGTATTTAAATACCACTGCAAAATTCAAGGCATTTCATAAGCTACTAGTAAATACCTATAAAAAAAAATAACAGACCATTCCATTTGCCAAAGAATTTTGAAAATGAAATAAAACCGTGTGAAAATAGAGCATAATGGTAAATGGGGAGTGCCAAAAGTTGGGGAGTTTCCAACTTATAATGGTATATTGTGCATAAATGAAAAGGATCTTTTAACTGAATTTTTAATCTTCTCTGACATGAGTATGCTCTCAGGTTGATTATGGTTGTACTGCAATAAACTCTATTTTGCTTTTTTTTTTTTTTTTTAGACATTATTGGTACCAGAAAACCCAGCTATTGTTGTGGCAGATTTTGCTACGACACCTGAAGACCCCTAAGAAGAACACTGTCTTCTTCTGCGTAATTGCTCTGCTGCTCAAAACTGATTGAACAGGTCTAAGGGAGAAGAGGGTGGAGCTTAAGTGTTTAGAACACTTACATTGTAATTGTTGATTGGCTCAACTACAGATAGAACTTTTACTCTTCCTTCCAGAAAGATCTGAAAAAACTGCCTTTTTTCCCAACTGGTAAAAAAATTGTAGGTGACCCAGCTCACACATGAATCTGGAATGGCTTGTGCATGTATTTTGGAAACTCCTCCCCCTTCCCCACATTTAACATCACATTAATCTCTTTTTTCTGCTGAAATGATGCACCTAATGCAGTGCCAGTGTTTTTTGTGGGGAATGTTTGCATTAAATGTAATGTGTGTTAGCTAGCAAATTACTCAATTAAGTAAATTTAAAAAAATCTTACCTGAAAATCATTAGGAACGACACATTTTGGTAAAAGCCTTGTTTTATGGCTGACAGATAAAAGAAATGAAAGACCTACATAGTTTCACTATTAATAATAACAATTAAAAAGAGATTACAAATGCTGCCAGTCAGTGTAGTCAAGTTCAAACATATATGCATGTTCTAATAAACCAGACAAGTGACAGCACCACCTAAACATCCCCCAGTCCTTTAGTTGTCAACCCAAGACCCCAGGTACTGTAAAATCCTGTCAATACAAGCATTACTATTTCTATAACATGCGAGTCATTTGCAGCCCTGTGCAATGCCTTTCCTGTGCTGTTTGATTGACTCTGATATTTAAAAAACATTGCCAGTATAGAGTTTTGCTCAGGTGGCTTCCCCAATCTGTCATTGCTGTAATGCATGATCAGGCCATATCACTCAGACTGAATCTCTGGGATCGTGTTACCGGGTCGCCCTTACAGAAGAATAGCAGGCTTTGTGAAGGTGAGGAGAGAATGGAGATCTCTTGGAGAAGTCTCCAGCTCCTAACATACATGTGCAGAAGGCTCACATCAAAGACATCACCCGGTTAACCTGAAGAAGGTCTGACGACCACCCAGCATAAATGAAAAGAAACAGAGGAAGTGGGTGGTATTTTCAAATTTTATGTAAAAGTGGGTAATGAGCAAAAGGGCGATTCAGAAATGACAGAGTTGAGTAGATTAATGTAGTGCTGTGGTTTGGGCTGCGGTGGCTTTGAAAAGGAGGAAGTGTAAAAAACCAGTCCTGCAGGACGAAGGCCCAGAGAGTGCTGTTTGAAGTCTTCTCAATAGGTCTTGCTTTTCTCATGTGTCTTTCTTTCTTTCTTTCTTTTTTCTTTCATTCAGCTTTACTGTATTATATCCACACACAAGCATACACAGACACAAACACTCTATCTGGCAATTTGATGGCAAAATTGGTGTCACTTTTGTTCATTTCTAAACTGTTCAAGCGAGAACACGGATACTGACATGCAGGAAATATACAGCATGCCTGAATTACAGAATGTAATACTCAACCATGTGAATGCAGCACACATCTTATTCACCTCTCTATCTCTCCTAATGAACTAGAGACCCATGCCTGCAGCCTTTTGGCTTGTTCTTCTATGATCATTGCCCTTTTTTGTGTGTCGCCCTACTTAATTTAGCCCTCAACATGCTCCTTTAATAGCTACAGTCTTTTATGTGCAGGCAAATAGAACTGGGGTTCAGAAACAGAGGCAGGAAAGCACACTTGTCCAATTACATTCTTCCTTCTGTAATTTTATGTCTGTGCCCTTTAAGTCACACCAGAAACCTAAATGGATGTTTGAAATTTACTCTTTGTGGGAGCAGACAATAGGCCCAGTCTCTCACAATGCACACATCGCTGTCAGTAAGACGCACTGAAAGCCAGTTCGGCCATATCCGATGCACAGGTGACTTTAAGCACACATCAAGCACAGGTCACCAGAGCCTGAGCGCCTACCTGTGTAAATCATGGCACAAAAGATTCGCAATCCCGGCATTCAACAGGCCACACAAAAGAGCTATGGGAAGTATAGTTTCCAGCACAGTAAAGCAGCGACAAAGACTTCTGAAGCAAGATGGCCCGAGGACAAATCATATGACACTCTATGACAGGAAATCTCTAAATCGCCTATTGTCCACCACCACATCAAAAATGTTCCCCACACACACACACACACATACTCAGTAAAAAGGGGCAAGCTGCACTAAGGTTGTTTTCCTCATTAAACAATTACAGGTGAAAACAAACTGAAACTTTTGATGAGAAGAATAACATTTGAATGCATTTAAAAAATTGCTTTCAGGCTTTCTGTAGAAAGAACATTCGGGTCAAACTAGTAATTAACACAGAAGTGTGTGGCATTAGGGTATATGTATCTACTATATTCAAGATTGGATTAAAAGTAGGACCTGCTGCAAGGACATTTCAAGAAATACTGTGGCCTTTTTTACAATATGCCTCCAACCCCTGTTTGCGCTTAAGTTATAGTAGCTGTTTAAGGGTAGCTGTTTATTCTGTTGAGGTAAATATAAAATGACTTCATTATGTTTAATGATAATGGTATAATGATGGCATGCCAATGAGAGAAATACGCACCAAAATCTGCTCTTTTATAGATTTATTTATCTTTAACATAGTTTAAGTATAAAATGCATGGTTATTCCATAAAATATGATCAAATATATAATCGGTGAGAAAATAATCAATGATGGGGAAGTGTAAAGTGATTATTTTCCAATACGTTGAACCTATTCATTAAACAAAATAAGATACATCATTCTTTTTTACATCCTTTGATTACATTAAAATAGTTATAATGAATGTACAACTAGTTACATTCGTTCATAGGGGAACTTCCACAAACACAAACCAAGTTACCTGATGTATCATTTTATTTTACATTATACCAGCTACAAAGCACTGAGCAACTTAAGAACTTTGAGGATATATCTGGACTGTAATATTAACAATCTACTGTGATGTTATTTGTGGTGAGAGTAGGAAGCAGTTTGAGAAGAGCCTGGAGAGGTGGAGATATGCGCTGGAGAGAAGGGGAATGAAAGTCAGTAGGAGAAAGACAGAGTACATGTGTGTGAATGAGAGGGAGGGCAGTGGAGTGGTGCGGTTGCAGGGAGAAAAGGTGGAGAAGGTGGAGGAGTTCAGGTACCTGGAGGACAGAGTGCAATGTAATGAAGAGTGTGTTAGAGAAGTAAAGAAAAGAGTGCAGGCAGGGTGGAGTGGGTGGAGAAGAGTGGCAAGAGTGATTTCTGACAGAAGAGTATCTGCAGAATGAAAGGAAAAGTTTATAGAACTGTGGTGAGACCTGCGATGTTGTATGGATTACAGACAGTGGCATTGAGTAAAAGACAGGAGGGACAGCGCATGTAGGACGTTTTGGAGACAAGGTGAGGGAGGCGAGATTGAGATGGTTTGGACATGTGCAGAGAAGGGACATGGGGTATATCGGTAGGAGAATGTTGAGGATGGAGCCACCAGGATGGAGGAAAAGATAAAGGCCAAGGAGGTTTATGGATGTGAGGGAAGACATGCAGGTAGTTGGGTTGAAAGAGGCAGATGTAGAGGACCACTGAACATCTCAACAATGACAGACCTGAATGAATGGAAGTGCAATGCCACCCAAATGAGGATGAGTTTCCTGTTTGAGTCTGGTCCCTCTCGAGGTTTTTTCTTCATGGCATCTCAGGGAGCTTTTCCTAGTCCCACTCGCCACTGGCTCGCTCACAAGGAATAAACTACACTTATAAGGAACAAACTTATAGGTACAAATTAAGTCACTTTTTTATACAACTTTATAAGCACTTTAATTCTGTAAAACTGCTTTGAGACAATGTCCATTATTAAAAGAGCTATACAAATAAAATTGAATTGAATTGAGGAAAGAAAAAGAGATGTTCCTTCAAGACCTTTTAAAAAACAAATTTCTGTCTTATGAAGTTAATAAAGACAAAACAACAATACAGCTGCAATCAAAAACCAGAGAACCCGAAAGTGCAAAGTACTCTGCCTTGATGACACTTTTGTGCTATGAAACAGCCATCTGTTATAAGCTGCTGCTGTAGATGCAATATTACAATAAATATATTGAAATTAACCTTCTCAGCCCAAACTGCTGATTAGAGAATTCAACAGCTCTGAGCTATAATGTGGCTTTATATGAACTGGTTATGAAAGAAATAGAACACACCTGGGATCGTTAAAAGTGCAGGTGAAAATGGACTTGGCAGGTCGTGAGACATCTCTAAGGCCTTTCGTGACAGACTCAAACAAACAAACCAATAAAAAGCGGATACAGTGGTTCCCTGTTTTACATCCTGGTTTTGTAGCTTTTAAATGCATAGAAGTTCCAATCCAGGTTTACCATGCAAAAGAAATGCAAATGGAGAGAATGTTTGTTTATGCGGTATGAGACTGCCTGATGTTATATCTTGATCAAAAAATGTGAATTATATTGACCATCAGCCTTATTTCAGTATGTGTGAACCTGGGAATAGAAGAAGCCCTAAGGAGTGTTACTATCAAGGGAAAGTTGTTCTTATAGTGTGTTAAGAAGAGGCAGCAGTGGATAGAGGACAGAGACGGTTGAAGAGAAACACTATGGCGGATTTAAAACCGGTCCTGCAGATCTGTTTGCACAGGTGAGTCACGCTTGCCTCTGGCATCACACACCGAGTATTTTTTTTTAAATGGGGGAAAGATTTTCACAACGGCCTGCAGTTGCATGATAGTGACTGGGAAACTGCAAAGGAAAAGTAGAAGCGCTGACATTAAACTGACATGCATTATGTAGCAGTGATGGGAAAAACTGCTACTGTTACTTCAAAATGATACACCCTAATTATGTATTTGTAATTCAGATGGAGGGGGAAAAAGAAACATTTCAGCTTCATCTTACACTGTGCTTGTCTAGGTCTACTCCCCTCTGGTGGACAGAAAGCAGCAGAGCAAGTTACAGAGCACTTTCCATTTTCCATTTTCCAACACTATTTATTGTAGAAAAAGCAAGAGAAAGCAAGAAAGAGACTTCAAATGCATTGTTGCATAAAATGTATATATTAATATGCAAATCCACATGTCCTATTCATTATGTTCATATTTCTGTCTGCTTGACAGGACAAATTTGTGTATCTTGTATTAAAGCAGTAAAAATTTGGTGCTTTGAGTACATTTCTTTTAGTCTGACCACTGGATGTTCAACATTTACATTTATATTTATGGTATTTGGCAGATGCCCTTATCCAGAGTGACTTACAATTTACAGCAGGAAAGGCTGAAGGGCCTTGCTCAAGGGTCTATCAGTGGCAGCTTAAAGGTGGTGGGATTTAAACTTGTGATCTTCCACTGAGCTACTACTTTCTGTTGTCTGTAGAGACTAAAATAAGATGTCCAGCATGTGTGATGATGCCCTGGTGAGAAGAAAATTGTGGCTTGCCTACAGTCAAGCATGGTGTTGGTAGCATCATGGTCTGGGGCTGCTGGTACTGGGAGGCTGTGGATCATTAAGGAAAGCATGAATTCCAACATGTACTGTGACCTCCTAAAGCAGAACATGATGCCCTTTCTTCAGAAACTGGACCGAACAGCAGGTTTTCAACATAATAACAACTCCCAGAGGGTGGATTTGGACCGTGCTTAATATCACCAGTGTGCTACAATGGCTCAAGACCACAATTTTCATTAACAGTTTTGCATTTAAGCGCCCGTCACTGCACACCTCAACAATGATAGAACTTTTTTGAATGGCCATTTGGTGTCAGTCAGTGTAAGATGGATTCCCGTTTAAGTCTGGTTCTTCTTAAGGTTCTTCCTTACCATCTCAGGGAGATTTTTCTTGCCACAGTCGCCACTGGCTCACTCATTACGGATAAACTGTTTGACCATTTTTATTAAAAATATAAATAAATAAATATAAAAGACACAAAATGAAAACCTTCAACGCAACACACATTTATTCACTACATTTTTTCTTTACACAGTGGAAACATTGCTAAAGTTCCGTTTAGTGTCCTGATAATTTACAAAATTTCAAGAATATTGTGTCTTCATGCTCTATTTTGAGTTTGGTTTCACTAATAATAAACATACATTTGCATAAAGCATCCATATTCGTCCATACCCATGTTGATTAGAGTATTCAAAACTTAAAAAATCGTAATTTAAGCTACATTTAAGAACAGATAAAAATGCGATTAAGTTGCGATCAATCGTAACGATAATGCGATTAATAGCGATTAAATATTTAAATCAGGTGACAGCCTTAATATATACAGTATCTTACAAAAGTGAGTGCACCCCTCACATTTCGGCAACCATTTTATTATATGTTCTTACGGGAAAATACTAAAGAAATTTAAAAAAAGAAACAGCGATTATTTTCTAAATAACTGCCAACAAAAGTGAGTACACTTTAAGTAAAAAAATGTCAAAACTGTGCCGAAAGTGTGAATATTTTCTGTGAACATTATTGTTATCTAGCACTGCCTTAATCCTCCTGGGCATGAATTCACCAGAACTGCACAGTCTATTGCTGGAATCCTCTTCCAGACAGGATATCACGGAGCTGCTGGATGTTAGACACATGGAGTTACTGATCTTCTTATAACCTCAAAGGTAGGTTATAAGAAGATCACTAACCATGAGGTGCCATGTTGAACATCCAGTGGTCAGTATGAGAGAATTGTACTCAAAGCACCAAATTACAAATACAAGAAATTAGCAGACAAAAACATAAACATGATGAATAGAAAATGTGGCTTTGCATGGTTGCAAGACGAGCTTTTATCACTTAGGGGTGTACTCACTTTTGTTGCTTTTTTGACAGTAATGGTTTTATTTTGAGTTATTATTAGAGGACAGTAAATCTGTACTGTTATATAAGCTGCACATTGACTACTCTAAAATATATCCAAGTTTCATTTCTATAGTATTGCCCCTTAAATTGATTGCTGAAATGTGTATATACATACATACATATACACACATACAGTGTTGATATATTTTGTCCTTTGAAACCATTTATGCCACAGGGTGATGTATAATGATTTGAATTGCATTGTCTAACTGAGTCCATTAAATAGAAACTCTACTTTAATTAACAGGGCAGAACACATAGTAAAGTCTTTCAGAACAGCTGTATCCCACAGGCTAAACTGTATGTACTGAAATGCACATAGAATAAAAATAAATGTGCATACGTATATGTGGCAGAAGACTATGTGATGCATCCCTGCTAACAATGGCTCTTCTGGCACGCATGATGGATTAAAGGGAGAGTCAACACCTTCCTGCTCGTTCTGTATTGACTGTAGGGATCAGTTCACTGTTGTCTGTGATAACAGAGAGCTGAACGAGCTTACATCCTTCCGTCCTTATCGGCAGCTCCCCAGGGCAACGACCAGCAGTCACTTTGTCCATCAACCTACACTCAGATGTTTAACAACTGTCTGTTAGAAACATGTCTGTTCATCAGGTCATTTGATCTGCCTATAAGGTAGAAATGTGTACGTTTATCGTTCTGAGGCTGTAACTGTGTGCATATTTGTGGTAAAGCAATGGTTTTTCTCTTATTGAATGCCATATTGATGGGTACCTCGACATTGGGCAAAGTTATGGTTAATCCAGGAGCCATGATACCATGAAATTATTAAATACTCATTATTAAAAGCAGCAATAAAAACTGCCTCCATTTGGGATAATGGAACCCCAAGTGGAGTTGGAGCTTCCGGGAGCTAAAACCTGTTTATATGTCATTCTCTTTTTTTGTATTTGGTCATGACTCTTATCTTTCCTAAATATAGGAAATATTCAGCCTACTATTGAATTGACTTGGTGTTCTACCTCATGTACTGAGTGTTTCTGAAAGATTGATGTCCCATCAATTTTGCCAAATAAGGCTTCTACAGATTTGGCCCCAAACACCCTGCAATTGTCATTCGGCAACCTGAAAGTGTCAGTACTATGTTCAGCAGATGTGGCAAAAGCACACCCATCCTTCACTCAAGTAGAAGTACAGATACTTATGTTTTAAAAGACTCTGGTAAAAGTTGAAGTACTGACAACACTTTTCACTCAAGTTAAAGTACAGAAGTTTGGGCTCTGACATGTTCTTAAGTAAAAAGTAGCCATTACTACTACCTGTTTTAGTGTCACGCTGGTAACTGGACCCCACATCATATTAATATATTAATACATAGTATTCAAAAATTTGTTACCAAATGAATGTATTCAAGCTGAACAACCACCATATAGAACACAAGCAGAGCAAAGATGATGGTGACCAGGAATGTCTTTGTTCTCAGTCATGTTTCATCCACTTTTACCCCATACTTCTTGTTGCCTTGTGGCTTGCTTGTTGCTTGCATTGTAAGCTAGCCTACATCTGTGGTGCACGATAGCTAGGAAATTATACACCAGTGGTAGGTTTAAAAAGTCACATAATGACAAGAAATAGGTTGATGGCCTGAAAATGCCTTGCAATGACCAAAAAATATATATTGATCATCAAGAAATAGATTAAAACTAAAGTAACAAGCCTGGTTTTAAAATGTAAGAAGTAGAAAGTACAGATATTTGTGTAAAAAAATATGAGTCAAAGTAAAAGTTGTCCAAAAAATAAATAGTGAAGTAAAGTGCAGTAACGAAGTATTTGTACTTCCTTACTTTCTATCGCTGGTGTTCAGTTTGGCAAATGCAGAATATTTAATTAGATGTGCAAATCTAAACAATACAAGACACTGCAATTAATCAATTTCTCTAATTAATTGAGATTTTGCAAATATAGCCAAGCAGTAGCAGTGTAACAGTCAACCACCTGCTGGAGCTCAGGTCCACTGAATACATCCTAATGAGGACCCAACTTCTGTGTAAGTAGCCAAGCAACTTCAAACCCCGCCGACATGCCAGTCATGGCTCTGATCTGTTTGTCGAGTTGTTTGTATGCCTCATTACAAGCTTATGGTGTTTATGTGTGTACACTGCTTTAACATAACGAGAAGCTTCTCGCTCTGTTGGTTTAGTGTTATGACCAGTGGAGGCCAAAGCCTGTTTTAACTCTACATTGTGCTGCTATTTGTTGGAGCATCCATGTGATGTTTGCTCACAGTTATAGAAATCTCTTTCACAGTACTATTCATAGACTCTACCCCTTAAACACACACAAGTCCCACCTGTAAGAGCAGATTAGCGTAGCCAGGAAGGGCTAGAATAGCCTAAATAGTCCAGAGAAGCCCAACTAAGGCTAAACAAAGTGGCAAGGCACTTCTAAGAAGTGCGGCACTTCTGAAAAGACTTTTAAATAATACCGCAAACTTTTTTCCTGACACACTTATCACTTTGCACTGTTTGTTTACAGTGAGAAAACCAAGAGACCAGTGATTTGGATAAAACCATATTAGCACCCTGGTAGTGTGAGAGAATGCAAGTATGTACACTCAATTATCTTAAGGCACAACATTTAGATCAGTTAGTGTTTGTGTAATTAAACATTACGCTTGTGGAATAGCTTCTGATGCTTGATTAGAAGTGCTGATGAGTCAAATGTGTGATATTAGCAGGAGAACCCCAACCTCATTCATCGGTGAGATCTTAATGTAGAGGAATGATATCATTAAAGGCATATCACACATACACACACACACACACACACACACACACACAGTCACACAAAGGACTAGTGTGTGGCCTCGGGCAGAGAAAAAGATGAAAGGTGGGGTGATGAGTGGTCTAGATGTAGCGGGTTGCAGGGGTGAAAGGACTGAGAGGTGTGTGTGTGTGTGTGTGTGTGTGTGTGTGTGCGTGTGTGTGTGTGTGTGTGTGTGTGTCAAGCAGCAGAAAGTGGATTCAAATGTACTTTATATATTAAGCATTATAAATGGATAATCATTTATGCAGCAAACAAGATATTCAAGCACAAGTCTGTGTATGTATATGTGTTTTTTTTCTTTTATTTCACCTCAGATGCATAAACCTATCTATATACAAATATGGAGGATTGCATTTAAATACTAAATACACCATTAATTACCACAAAATATCATCCTCTACACCAGAACACGTCCAATTTTTCACTCTAATAGATGGAAACTGGAGAGTTTTCTTGCTGTTAGCTTAGTACCGAGCGACCCCGTGTGGAACATGTCCTTTACTACAAGAATACTTCGCATCTCTTCATTTTCCCAAGATGTAATGTAGCACAAAATGCAGAGCTAAATTCTTGACCCACATAGTGTTAGAGGATATAAGTGGTTATTTAATAAAACAAAAACAACTAACGGAGTACAAATACTTCGTTACTGTACTTAAGTAGGTTTTTCTGGTATCAGTACTTTCCTCCACTATTTATTTTTCAGACAACTTTTTACTTGTAGTCTACATTTTTACACAAATATCTGTACTTTTTACTTTACTTTTTGTGTGTATGTATGTATATGTATATTTGGCTGTCAAAATAAAAATTATTTTCAATTTCACGAAATGAAAATGTTATTAACGCGCTATCAATTCAGCGCACATTTCTGTTTCCCCAAATGTAAATACATAAATAAATAACTAAATAAAAAAGAGGCAAAATTAAAACCTTTGGCAAAAAATAAATTAATCCACGACGTCCTTTCTTTACTTAGATATAAAATGAATTAATAAACTCCAGATAAAAGTATTTTTAATCAGTAAACTTTTGTTTTATTTCTGCGCCAAATCTCAAATCAAACACCAAAATCCGCCATGTTTTACCCAATTTAACCTCTGGGTGGCGTTTTGTGGGTTTTTTCCCTTATAATGGCGACACAAACTTCTTTATTGATCGTACAGATAAAAACAATACATCATTTAAATCTGTAAAATGTCTATAATTTTCTATATATAAGCTTCCTGACTTGACTTGAAGAAGTGCAGTCTCTCCGGTATCGCCTCAATAACTGTCCGTGTGGAAACATAGCAAAGGATTTTAATGATGGCCACACATCTCCACACATCGGGGAGTTGGTAGCTCATTGGGCTTTGGATCAGAAGATCACAGGTTCAAATCCCACTACCACCAAGCTGCCACTGCTGGGCCCTTGAGCAAAGTCCTAAAACCCTCCCCTGCTCATTTGTAAGTCGCCCTGTATAAGGGTGTCTGCCAAATGCAGCAAATGTAAATCTCTGCACTATATAGACTTTATATTTAATCACTGTACATATGCTTACATGTCAAGTCAAGTTTATTTCTGTAGAACTTTTCACAACAGAAATTGTCTCAAAGCAGCTTTACAGAAATCAACAGTCAGGGTGAATGGTGTGTATTTATCCCTAATGAGCAGCAGTGGCGACTGTGGCAAGGAAAAACTCCCTTAGATCTAATGAGGAAGAAACCTTGAGAGGAACCATACTCAAAAGGGGAACCCATCCTCATTTGGGTGACATCAAGAGTTTGATCATAAATCTTTCAACAATACAGAACACTGGAGAGTGAGAACTAACATGAGTACTGGAGTATAAGATTATAAGTAATGTTCTTCCTACAGTCTTATACAGTCTATATGGTTAGTAGCTCCTAGTTTTATGAGCTCAACATTTGTGATCATCACAGATCCAGCATCAGCTTCTCCACGCCAAAACCTTTAAACACTCCAGGAGGTCCAATGTCAAAACCACACATGTAGTGGGATCCAATTGGCACCGCTACATCTCTAGATGGTTCTGGATGTTTGCGAGTTCGGCATCTACTTCTTCAAAGGTCCATATTCTTCACGAGGTGGGAGGTGACTGGAGCTGGCCAAACCTCAGGATGCCTCGGGATGGGGAGGGAAAGAGAAGCAGTGGAGAGGAATTAGCGTAGCTGCTGTTCATGATATTAACAGCACAAGTTGATAATGTGCATGTGATCAGATGTTCTGGAGCACAAGGTTATGATGTGAGATGTATGTTATGTGTAGGCTTTGCTAAAAAAGATATGTTTCAATCTGCACTTAAACTGGGTGAGTGTGTCTGAACCCCGAACACTGTCAGGAAGACTATTCCAGAGTGTAGGAGCTAAATGTAAAAATGATCTACCGCCTTTAGTGGACTTTGCTATTCTAGGAACTACTAGAAGCCCAGAGTTTTGAGATCTCAGGGAGTGTGACGGATTGTAGCGTGTTAAAAGACTGGAGAGATACATGGAGATAATCCATTTAGTGCTTTATAAATAAATATACATAACATGCCATGAATATGATACATGTTTAACACCTCCAAGCTGCCAGTTTTGGGCACCTGAGCAAGCCCTTAACTCACTACTGCTCATTTAGTAAATGAGATCATTAAGAGTCGCTTGGGATAAACACTTCCAACAGGAAGTGGCTATATCTCGCTTTCTTTGTCTCTGTGTCTCTTTTAGTAAATGTCTCTGTCTCAATGTATATGTCTCGCTCTTGCTGTCTCTCTATTTGTTTATCACGCTTTCTAAAGCTGTGTCTGTGTCTCTTTGTCTTTGTCTCTGTCTTTCCTGCTTATTTACATGTCTAACAAAATTTTGAGTTTCATATTGAACATTATAAGAAGTTTTTAAAAACAGAACAATGAAAGGTCATTAAAATTGGTTGCTGGCAAATCATGATATAACAGTGGTGCAGGTGTTGGAGATGTGGTTCTTGTACCTGAGTTACTTCTCATAGACTTCGAGTTACTGAGAGAATGAACAGGAAGGAGGAATTTTGACCCTCTAAAATCATGATCTAAGAGAAAACAGTGGTCTCGTAACTATAGAAAAGCCAAGAGTCCAATAAGCAAAGGCTTGTTTGCCACCCCTGTGGTAGTGTAGTGGTTAGTGATGCGGTCTCTGCTATCTGACTCACCCGGTTCGATTCCCCCTGCTTAGCTTTCCTTTAAATTGTTTAAAAAGTTTTAATAAAGAACTATAAAAGGTCCTAAAAATCAGGTTCTTGCAGGAGATCCTGTGGCTCAATTGGAAGAGCTTTACCTCTGGGTTGAGAGGTTGCTGGTTCAAACCCCGACCAGGTCTCAAAGTTAAGAGTGTGGAAGGTGTCAGAAATGGCTGCGTGGAAGGTTGGATGTGGACGGTTTCGGAGGGCGTATCCTGAAACAGGGGGGCAATATCCGGGCATCTGCCCCCCCAGCATCTGAGAAACTGAAAACAGGGGGTTATGAAGCAAAATTGTCCAAAAAAGTATCGACTTAGTTTTGCATATATAGGGAAAATTTCTGCCAAAAACCTATCACCCACACTTTTTCTGAGGCTGTGAAGCAGCAGGTCTTCACAGCCTTTGTTCACAGTCAACCACTCCATTGCTCACCACAGAGTACTTTCCACACAGCTTACCCAGTGTGGGGAGAAGCCAGATTCGAACCAGCAACCTCTGAGCTCAGCGGCAAGGCTTTTATCACAAAGCCATCAAGTCCCACAACACACCTTCTTTTTTTTGGGGGGTTTATCCTTCATTTCATGCTTCAAAACAAGAAATTCAGACCAGACAGAAACACAGAAAGCAGGATTCAAACCCTGAACCCCACCAACAACGAAATACCAGTCTTAACCCACTGAACCATCGGGAAGGACCAGCTGTGAGGATTGTTTTGCGGGGTCTATCTTTTCTATTTAAACTACCTCATGACTAGCAGCCAGGTTTGAACCCTGACCACCAACATTAGCAAAGTACTAATCCATGTGTGGAATCCATGTTTCCCTCAAAGCTCCCCAGTAACAGCATCACTCATGCAGCCCCAGACCATGATGCTACCACCACCATACTTGACTGTAGGCAAGACACAATTTTCTTGCTTCTCTTAACCAGGGTGTTGCCACACATGCTGGACACCATCTGAGTCAAGTTGATCTTAAAACAAGTTGATCTTATTCTCATCAGACTACAGGGCATGGTTCCAGTCATTTATGCTCTTGGACAGATTGTTTTAAGCAAACTGCTTGCAGGCTTTCTCGTGAGCCGACTTCATAAGAGGCTTCCTTCTGGGACGACGGCCATACAAACTGACTTGTTGGAGTGTGTGGTGTACGGTCTGAGCACTAACAAGTGGACCTTTTGCTTCTGGAACTTCTAAAGCAATGCTGGCTGCACTCATGCGTATGTTTTTTGAAGCAGCTTCTACATCTGGCACACAGCACAATGACTCCAACTTCTTTGATGGACCCTTGTGAGGCCTGATCTGAGTGGAACCCGTATGGGAAAACCTCTGTCTGACCGTGGCCACTGTACTGTAACTCAGTTTAATCAAGACCGAAAGGTCAAATTTTGGCAAGACAAAAGTTTTGTCACCTATACAGACATTGAACAAATTTACTGCAAATACAAAAATAAGTCAGCAAATTAAGTAGTGGTGCTGTGAGATCCAAATTTAATATCTTGTATGACTTCCATGAGCTTGAAGGACTGCATCCATGTGGTTTGGCAAGGATTCATACAATTTATTGATAAAGTCATCAGGAATAGCAAAGAAAGCAGTCTTGCATGCCTCCCAGAGTTCATCAATATTCTTTGGTTTCGCCTTCCATGCTTCCGCTTTCATCCTACCCCACATATGCTAAATGATGTTCATGTCTGCTGACTGGGCTGGCCAATCCTGGAGCATCTTGATCTTCTTCGCCTTGAGAAACTTTGATGTGGAGATGGAAGTATGTGATGGAGCACCATCCTGCTGCAGAAGTTGGCCTCTTTTATGGTTGGGAATATAAAAGGTAGCTAAGATTTCTTGGTATTTTAGACTATTGATGTTGCCTTCCACCCTGCAGATCTCTCGCACACCCCCATACTGGATGTAACCCCAGACCATGATTTTTCCGCCACCAAACTTCACTGTTTTCTGGGTGAATTTCGGATCCATGCGAGCTCCAGTAGGTCTCTTGCAATATTTGCGGTGACTGTGGTGTAATTCAACAGAAGATTCATCTGAAAAATCCACCTTCTGCCACTTTTCCAGCATCCATCCTTTTAGCAGGTTGTGGGCCTTGGCAAATGCCACAGGGTTTTTCAATTGTCTTTTGTTTAGTGCTGGCTTCTGGGCACTTATTCGACCATGGAGGCCATTTCGAGACAGAATCCGACAAACTGTTCTGGTTGACACAGGGACTTCAGCTGACCAGGTCTCGTGGAGCTCTGCTGCAGTGGAAAATGGGCTGGCCTTGGATTTTCGAGCCAACAAATGGTCCTCTAGAGCAGTTGTCTTGCAGGGTCTGCCTGACCTGGGCTTGTCAAAAACGTCTCCAGTCTCGTCAAATCTTTTTTTATATCCTCTGTACTTGACGCTGAGACACATTGAAGGTGTCTGCCACATCAGCAGTGGATCTGGTATTCAGCCTCTTGATAATCAAAACTTTAGTCTCAGGGTGAATCTTAGGCATGTTTGCAGAGGTCTAGTTGCAGTTGATGTTAAGGTCTAGTGTACTGGGGTTCTTTTTATACACACCTGAGACCTAATTGATCCATTATTAGTCACAGGTGAAGCTCATATGACAAGGCGACAACACTTATGTCTTTGCAAAAATTGACTCAATGGGCTTTACCAAGCTGTGAATATTAGAATACTTTTTGACAGTTTCGTTTTGCACTGAAACATTATTACAAAAGCTGTTGGGATTAAAATGAGCCATTTCTTGGAAAACAAATCTTGATTAGAAATATATTTCAGCGGCACTTCAGGTCAATTTGTACACAAGCGACAAGACTTTTGTCAGGGACTGTATACTGCTATACAAGCTGAACATTTACTGCTCTAAAATATATTAAAGTTTCATTTCTATAGTATTGTCCCTTGAGAAGATATACTACAATGGTGAAATGTGAGGAGTGTACTCAATTTTTGTGAGATACAGTTTATCGCATGGAATGCAGGCCCTAGTTTGGACATCTCACAAGACTCCAGAGAGAATTTTTTTTTACATTATTACATCCTTTCCCACCTTATCGGGCAACTAACTGAAAAATAGATGAAAATTTTTTAAATTAAAATATTTGTTTCTAAATGCAAAGTTGTACAGTGTCTGTGTTGCCTTCACTACGAAATGCTCCCACAACATAGTGAATTTGACTAACAAAGCATGTTTATTTTATTATAACGCAGGCTACAGAGAATAATTCTGGAGGCACTTCAGTTTTGTTCAACACATGCTCCCATCCAAAATATTTGCATCCATTTGAACTTCAGCAAACTTCAAAGAAGAGCACACTGGTACAGTTCTACTACTTTAAGAAGTGTTTAGGCCGTCATTTTAGGTCAGGGGTTCTTCAACGTTTTTCAGGTCAAGGACCCCTTAGGCGATAGAGACATGGGGCAGGGACCCCCTGAGAGAAAATATGTCAAACATAGCCACTGATATTATTAGAAACCAGTCATTTTATGCTAATTATATCATGTTAAGACAGTTAGAACTATGGTGTTGTTGTACATGCATCGTTGTCTCTATATTTATACATTTTTTAAAAAGATGTATGCATCATAACAGTTTACACTAGTCTTTTATTTTAATATATGTGCAGTTTCATAAATTTTCCTTTTACTATGAGGTGGACTATTATACATTTACATGAACTTCAGCTTTAATTGTAATATAAATTCACATTTAATTTTATTGTTGTGTTGACAATTATACATTAACAAGAACCTCAGCTGTTTTTACCCTTATTCATATATTTTTTTACAAAAAATTATTTGTGATTCAACATTAATTAGTGGACCCCCTGCAGTACCGCATGGGACTCTCTAGGGGTCCTATTGCTAGCATGCACAGACTGTGCTAAGAATAATTTTTAAATACTTACACTTAGCACATAGTGTCTGAATAAAGCCTCAGATTTCAGTTGCCCTAAATCATATTACTATTTTGAGTCACAATCAGCAGCAAAGTTAAAGGTCAGATTGCTTTCAGAGGTTACAGAAATTCAATAACCAGTCTTTGCAACTATGGTGAGCAGAAAATCATCTCAGAATGCACATGGTTAGCAGAACTTTAAGCAGAATAAAGTCTTTTGTCCTCACCTGTGATTTTACTCTTTATGTTTATGTTTAATAGAAACATCGTTAAAAGATTTGCAATGATCATTGCTGTAAAGGTGACAGTAACTCAAATAAACAGTCTTTAGAAACACAGTGAGCAGTAAAGCATCTTCACAAATCGTTAAACCTTTGTGAGGTGAATGGGCTAGAATAACAGAAGAACACATCAGCCCCCACTCCTGTCAGCAAAGAATGGGAATGTAAGAGTCAGTGGACACGGGCTCACCCAAACTTGACCCATGAAGATTGGAAAGTTTATTAAAGTGTGATTTTTAGTGGGTAGATACACATTATGGTAGCGTTAGTATGGAGCCGTGGACCTATGCTGCCTTATGTTAACAGTTCAGGCTGGTGGAGGTGATGTAATGCTGTGAGAAATCTTTTACTGCCAGACACTGTGACCTTAATACCAATAAGGTATTGTTTAAATGCCACAGCCTATTGCTGACTATGTGCATCCTTTATAACTAAGTCCATTGGTCAATTGTTACCGGGCCACACAGAAAGAATACATAACTTACATTATTTCCATTTTATTTATTATCTGATTCTGAACGAATGTTTTATTTTGAAAAATTACTGGATTCTCTCCGCCACATCTGTCTATGACTCACTCTTGATGCATCGGTCACATGTCTTACCTCCATCCGCTACCTTCTTAAAGGGGCTGCTTCGGCCGCTAACACATAATACATTACCCCAAGCGAGCAAAATGCAGTTCCTCAGACTACTAGAACTCCAATTTTGAATGGTGTTCTGAATGTTGTAGGGTTAGTTAATGATATGATTATTATGATGATATGATAGGGAAGTGGTGGTTCAGGAGTTATGACTCTGGCTTATTGATCATAATGTTCAGGCCCTTAAGGCTCTGGCTTATTGGTCATAGGGGCCACTGTTCGGCCCTTGAGCATGGCACTTAACCCTATCTGCTCCAGTGGTGTCATACCATGGCTGACACTCTGCTCCAACCAAAGCTTCCTGACAAGTTGTGATAAGTACTAATATAAGGTGGAGGTAGCTCAGTGGTTAAGGCTCTGGGTTATTGCTTGTAAGGTTGGCCCTTATACTAGGCCAGGAGTGTTGTATCCTCCTACCCTGCACTCTGACACCAGCTTTCTAACTGGCTGGAAATGTTAATTTTATTGTGCTGTAATATATATGTAACTCAAAATTTAAACACCTGGATAGACACTAAAGTCTAATTTTGCCTTCTTTTATCATATATAAACCTTCCCCATAGGCTCACATCACTTTTCATAAATTAATACTACAGTAGGCCTCACTTTCTTAAAATATCTGCTTAGTTACTGCTGCTATAATGTAAACCGTAAGTGGGTTTTTTTTTTTGGGGGGGGGGGGGGGTTGCACATTAAAAACTATGAAACCTTCTTTATTGAAATAAATGAATGTGTTGTCATCTTTTTGTGTTGGAATAAAACACACATCTGCTGTGTTTCATTCTTTGCTCCTTAAAAATATTCATTCCAGTTTCATTGACAAATGTAAAAGTCATATAGATATAATACAAATATTTGAGGTGGAGCACAAAGTGTCTGAGAAAATGGATATTAATGTTTGATCACAGGATAAATAGATTGTGGTGGGAAATTACTGAAACACAACTACTACCGTGATATCTCATCACTCAGTGGTATAAATCTATTGAACACATGTATACACACATACGCAAACACACACAAACACTTGTGGCATAAACACAATTTTACTCCAGCTTGTTATTGAAAGAACAGCTCAGCCAAATCCTCACAATGCCATTCTGCGATTATAACGTCATTAAGCATTGGTGGATATGAAAGCAATTTGGCTAGGCTGTAATCATGAGATTAGCCTACAGAAGAAGGCTCTCAAAATCGCTGACAGCTTTACCACTTTTGTTCATGTTCCATGAAATTCAATTATTTCGAAAACAGAATAGTAATACATTTGACTACTCGATGTGAGCGATTTCTAGAATACTCAGATCCCTGAAAAGCCTGCACATTAAACTTCTAACTTGTCAGCCATTTCTGAAGAAATGTATTTTGTAATAATGCAAATTGTTAAATATATATATATATATATATATATATATATATATATATATATATATATATGAACAAAGATAGCATCTTAGTGCCTTCAAGATACCAAAGAGTCAAGTCGATCCCAACACCGAAGCTCCTTTTTTATTAAGCGCCTCAGCTGAATCGATCATGCGAAGAGGCTAAGAAGGGAGAGCTTCCTAATTGAATGAGTTGTAGTAGCACTTCAAACTGAGGTGAGAAGGAGGAAGTGGACACTGGAGTCAGAGTGGAAAAGTGGAGTAAGAACAAGTCGAATTCCCACATGTAGGTGTAAATTACAATCACATTCGGATCGCTGGAACGATCGAGGAATTACCCAGCGCACCAAAGGAGCTCTGTCCCATCGATCGACCCACAGAGATGTTTGTAAACTGGCAATAACATCCCCCCTGCACTTTCCCTTCCCCAGACAGGAAAGGCTCTGACCTCCAAAAGCGATTTCGATAGATCGGTTTGCAGGACCTACCTCTTGGATCCAGCGCCTATTGGGCGTCTGGTAACCCGAGAAGGAGCCCACCACCACGCTTAATGTACTCTATGGATCCGTCTGGACCACCACCACACTCTGAGGTCTGGGCTGGTTGGCCGAGCGGTGGGATGACGCACACCTGATACATTAACACCAGCTGATCCCACTTCTCGCGCATGTAACCGCTACATCTCGTCAACGCTCGCCACTGGATATGAAACGGAGCAGAGAGCATCCACAGGTCAATGCTAACACGATTGACCTTTCATCAGGGGAAGGACAAGATGGATTTGAACTGCCAGAACAGCACAGGTATTTGAGCTGTAGCCATTTTGTTCGAAGAGCACAGCCTGATCTGTTGCTGGTCCTTCTGTTTCCTTAGCACTAGTTTCTGATTATGGCTAGAATGTAAGCTAGCCTTAACTGGCCGTGAGTGGTTTCAACTGGTAAGGGTCAAAGTGAATAAAGAGCCTATACACACCAAGAACCAGTTTAGTCTATTTAGCACATGGTGTTCAATCTTTTCCACAAAGGGCCAGTGTGGGTGCAGGTTTTTAATCCAAACAATCAAGGGCCACACCTGACAGACATTGAAAATGCATTAGATTTAAACAGGTAGAATTTTGGTGTGGACGTCCTGGTTAGGATGAAACCGGTCCTTTGGCAACAAGAGAGGACACCAGAAAACCCAGAGGAAACCCCACGCTAAATAAACTTTTTGAACCAGGGACACTGGAGATTTCCCCCTGCTGTACCAGCATGCTTCTAGGCTGAATGGTAATCAGTATTACTACATAATGCTTCCACACCTGCCTCTTTTCATCTCATGATCATCTGTATATTTTTGCATCTTTTGGTCGAATACAAAAATCAAGACAATTTCAGTTTTAAATCAGTGCAAAATTGGTGAAATCTATCAAATGAAACGGATACTTTGATAAGATTTGAGTTCGTCCAGGTGCTTGGATCCATCAAGGGAGAAGATCATGGGCACAAGTAATTAGCAACAGTAGATCTGGGAAGAAGGCCAGCACAGGACAGTTGGTTCAGATGTACAATCATTTAATTACTGTCAAATGAAGTTTACAAACGGGTAAGACACGTACCATTTCCAAGAATTATACAAGGACACAGATCGGCTCACACAATTGTCTTGTGCAATTCTTTTTCTTTTTTTTTTGCACTGGGACAGGACCTTTTTTCCTCCAAAAAAAAAAATGAAATTGAGTTATCATTTCTGATCAATAATCTCATACATTTAAACTGTTAAGGACAGCCTCGTCTTCTATGAAGCTTGGGAACGCCACATATCAAATTTGAAAACTGGTTTATTTACAGAATTGAAGGAGATAGCCATTAATCTCTCAGCTAATGGTGCAAATGAAAAAAAAATTGTTGCAACATTTGATCATTTATTGCAGGACTGGGATCAGCAATTTGCTTTTTTTTTTCTTAAATTCTTTTCCCCTTTGATTATACCAATATAGGAAAGAAAAGAAAAAGAAAAAAAAAAAATCACAAAATATGCAGTTGCATATGCAAATACAAAAGTTCACCATCTCACTCCTGGACAGAGTGTAGGGACTAAGCCATCGGTCAATCATCCGGTCCTGTTTGAGCCTTCTTGCAGGAAGAAAGAAAAAAAAACGCATCACTGTCTTCCACAATGGGACAGAATGGTCAGAACATATCCTAAACAAACAAGGGTGTCCAAAGATTGTTTTTCTTTTTGTTTTGTTTTTTTACATTCACATAGACCCATTCTGGAAAGGTGTCAAACTTACACCAAATGACAATGATAAAGTTGTTTATTCCTCATTCAAATGATTTTGTTGTCATCAGGGTGGTTAAGAGTAAATTAAAATCAGTCCAATATTTCCAATATTTTAAAAAGGCAAAGAAAAAAAAAAGTTGAGCTTTAGATTTGAATCTACATTTTATATCGTATATCAGAGTTGGGGGAAAAAAAAACAACAACAAAAAAACGTACAGCCTAAACCTTTAAAGCCTAGTTTGAGTACTTCATTATTAATATTATTAAATTTCTTCCTGTACAATGAAATACAACTTCAACCTCAAGACAACAACACCCGTTTAAAAATACAGAGGGATTTCTTTTTCCACAAAGACTGAAACATCAGCCCCTCCCCTCACCCACCCGACCCTGACCCCAACTAAAACTGGACTTTAGCAATATATACTCGTGTGTGTCGTTTTTTTTATTTTTTATTTTGGTTTTTTTTTCTAGTGTGTGCGCATGTTATGCGTGTGTATACGAGTGTGTTCTCTATGTCATTAACTCACAACACCGTAAACATACAAGACTATAATACATGTGCTTGAACTGGTTCGTTGAATTTGGTTGACGTCACTAGAACACCACAAAAGAAGTGAAAATTGTGTGTGGGTGGAAGAGAAAAAACACAATGACACTTCGAAGAAAGGAATGAAAGTGACGGAAGGGTGGAGGCTAAACTATTTTTTTTTTTTTTTTTGTCCCTGCCGGGATGTAGGGCTGTACCAGCTGAAGACTAGTTCAGTGGACTTGCTGAGAGAGAGAGAGAGAGAGAGAGAGAGAGAGAGAGAGAGAGAGAGAGATCCATCCAACATGCACACACAGACACACACGAACACACACTCCATCATAACGGACAGAGGCATGTGTCAAAGCGAAGCAGGGAAGTGGGCAGCAGCGTTATGAACCTGCACCGGAACATGGAGCACCACAAAGGGGCGGGGGTGGGGGGATTAGAGTCAGAGGCTGGGCAAGAAGTGGGAGGAGCTTCTCACTCACAGGGAAGTTCCGAGTCTATACATAGTCCTTACAAGTCCCTGTGCAGTTTGCTGCTACATCAGATGCTCCTCGCTAATATCGGCACTAGACTCTCAGTCTGGAAAAGGAAACTGAAATCCACCAGAACAGAATAGACAAAAATAAAAAAGCAAAAACAGGGGAAGAATCTGGACGCTGGTGGTGGCTCGTTCACAAATACACGCGTCGGAGGTCCCCTGGCGACGTGATGGTGTTGCACTGTGGACACAGTTTCTTGTTTCCCTGTTAAAGAAAAAGAGAGAAAACGGTCAGTTGGTTGCCTACATGAGGCTGCTACATATTCAATGATGCAATGTAGATGGAAAGATTCACAGGAAATCCACATATTCTCTTTAATACACTGTAGAATTAAATTTTGCGTTCACGTGAGCTCGTAAAACCCGAACCTGTTCCAGCATGGCAATGCACCTGTGCACAAAGCCAGCTGCATGAAGATATACTTGGTTTGGAGAGGAAGATCTCGAATGGCCTGCTATAGAGATCTGATCTCATCCCTACTGGACACCTTTGGGATAAATTTGGAACACTGACTGCACCCCAGGCCTCCTCACCCTACATCAGTACCTGACTTCACTAACACCCTTGTGGCCGATAAACAAAAACATCTACAAGCACACTCAAAAATCTAGTGAAACATCTTCCCAGAAGAGTGGAGGAAATTTGGAGTGTGACGCTCAAAAAGCACAAACCGTACTTATGACCAGGAGCCTGCAAACTATTGGCAATACAATGTATAAGAGAAGGCACACACCATATAACCTGGCACTTAGAACCTCAGCCATTACCCATAAATGGCAGGCAGTGAAGAAAGCACAGCAGGGGAGATCACATGCACATACTTCAGTTGAAGCTTCAGAAAAAAGGAGGCCGAGTCAGCCGAAGTCTTCAGCACTAATAAAGACGGCGTGAGTCGAGTTTAAAGAGCACGCTAAGGCACGTTAGGACGACCAGCTGAGTGCGATATTTCCACGTGTCAAACAAAAAGACTGCCAACTGTTCTGCATCGCCAATTTACGTAGCTGGGGACGGACTCATGTCCACACACTAGCGTTAGGAATCTCTATATAATCTCTAGACCACGACTTCCAGCATCCAAACAGTGCCTTCACACATCAGTGCCATGGACAGAGGGTTCACATCGACAAGATCAGTCGAGTAGAGGCTGAGCAGGCGTTCTAGCTCAGACACGAGAACACACAGCTGTGAGCAAACACAGGTGTCTGGAAGCAGTGCATGCCAACCTCCCACTCTCACTCGACTTTCAAGCGCATAAAAAGGATTTGTGCCTGTGTGTAATATGAGGCAATCATCCATCCTTGATTCAACACTGCACTTTCTTTTATTCCTTTATTGTTTTGTGCAGTTTTGTACATTCCAACTGTTGCACTACTTCCAGTTTATGTAGTGCTCTGATAAACTGAGATCAAAATGCCAGGCTACTTGCACAGTGCCACGGTCAAATACCTCATTCTGGATTGCAGTTCCAGCTAAACCTGATTCGACTGCCTTTCCCCGGAACCACAGGGTGCTGCAAGTTTCATTTGGTTACTTTGTTCTAGCTAGGCAGGGGTTACCTGTATTTAACGAGTATGTGTGAGGTGCGGGTTCCTCGGTTAGCCCTGTCTGTAACCAAATTACACACACTCGCTTTGATCGAGATGCGAGGAGCCCCGGCGTGCTGCCTTTTATTGCAGCCTTAAGGCAACGGTTTTAATGCCTGCATTAGTAACAAGCCTCGGCGGGCGGAGTGGGCTCACCGCACACGCTCTTCTCTAACCCCTCACCCCTTCCTTTCATCAGTGTAGTGGACACCGAGGGCATTGAGAGCAGAGCAGGCAGGAAAGGGCTGATTTAATACAATGTATATTGGAAAAAAGGCTGTGGCTGGGAAGCATTTATTAATTGCTTCCTCGTGGAGCAGCGGAACACACTGATGGACTCCTGAGAGGAGATGCTGCAAACAGCTTAGAGCATAGAGAGATGCAATGTGTGGGTGCCCGAGCCAAATTAATGAGTTCCATCAATCAGACAACCAGCAACATTATTCAGCACGGGTTCACTATTCATTTTCCTCATTCTGAAAGTGAAATCAATGGTGATAGAAGAACACGTGTTACGGCTAGGGTGTGTGTGTTGCTAAGGTAACCAGAAGTGTACGCAAGATGGGAGATTCTCACCAGAGTCCTAAGCCAGCATTCTTCACAGTGGACATGCCAACACTGGATAGAGGTGAGGGGCGCTGTGTAGGAGTCCTGCAAAAGAAATTAGACTGTTAATAAAAATAAAAAAAGGCTTTATACCTAATTAAAAACATTAGAATGCTAGCATAAACAACGTAGTAGTATTCTAAAGCATATATAGTAGCGTTCTGATTTTGTGCATGTCCCACCCAAGAACACAGAAGCAAGCAACAATTCAGGGTCTGAATAGATAATTACCAGAATGACTCTAAGCACATTTATTCGTTACTAGTAAACCGCAGCCCATCATCACTTGGACAGTGATCAAAGAAGTGGAACAAACAGGGAGGTCTGCTTAAGTGAACCTGAGCAGCAGGTGGCAGCAGACATCCACTGCAAACCTGCAGTGCAAGTCATTAAAGATGCAAGTATCTGGCTAGAGTACTGAAGAACTGTAAAGCATGAATGGAAATGGCTTATTCAGAACAATGAGTGAAGGCCAGGGATGATGGCAAATCGCATCAGCACCACTCAGGCACTTGAACTTATCAATATGCACCCTGTCCTGATAGTGTATGAAAGCAGAATCTATGAAAATGAAAAAATGCAACCAGGAAAGAATAGAAAAGAAAGAAAGAAAGAAGAGAGGACAAACACTCAGAGTGCCAGAGTATAATATATTTGGCCGGGTTTTACAGCAACCCTCTGAGGCTAAAAATCTTTATCTTGCCAATATCTCTGTACAGATGACTTTTACAGAGTCACTGTAGCCTTAAGAATCATGACCAAGATATACAAATCAGTTTGCATTCATTTCTCACTTTGGCATAGGTTAGTAATACAATGTCTTGTATAAAATGTATTCATACCATGCAGATCAGACACTTGTATCGGTCTCCTCTGAGGATCTGCTTCTCCAGTTCTCGGATGCGAGCCTTCAGGGCGTCCAGTGTGGTGCCTGTGGAATCTTCTGTGATTCTGTGGGAGTAAAAATATAATGGAAATGTAAAAAAATGTCCATTTCTCATTAAGTATCATTAGGTAGAAGTGAAGCTGCTAATTATCTGTACGAACAACAAGAGTCAAACATGTAAACAATTTATTTAATAAAAATAAAAAAAAATTAAAAACGACTTTACACACAAAAAAAAAGCACAAACTTAATGCTGTCCATTTTGCCTCTCTCTAATCATTCAGAATATTCTTAAATCCTGTAGAACTGCATCATCACTATATGCTCACATGGTAATGCAGTGTCTTAATCCACTACTTCTCTCTCCCCCTCTATCTCTCCATCTCAAGCGCTCACTACTCATCCACTGATGAATGCCCGTGGGCTGGTGAATGTACATTTAACACTGTCCGTAGCATATGAACTCGCAATAACTAAATCGATATGGGTGCCATTGATTGGGCGACGCCTTGCTTGGTGGGATGTTTATGGTGATCCGCTCATTTTCCAGCCAGATGGAGCGCTGATCTACGGTATTGATCGCGCTGGCGTTCTCCCCGGCACTCTCCCTCCGATTAGTGCCTGTTCCGTTCCGCCGCCTTTTCCAATAGCGCCATTTATTACAAGCCAGCGCCGGGCCTCAATGAGGACTTGTCTACCTTCCACACAAACATGGTATACAGGATGTAAATCAGGGGAAGGAAGGAAAGGGGGGAGGGGGACAAATATGGACTGCAGCTATGCTTCAAGGCAAAATGGAAAGAGTGATGCTTACAGTGGTGGAAGGAATCATTGGGGTCCCCTTTAGATTGAGTTATAACCAATTCGACAAAGAACCACATACATAAAAATGGCTATATCTGAAGCGGACTTAATGTGTTGTCATGGTACTGAGGTGACTGAGGTAAACTCGTGCAATGCCTTCGGTGCTGTAATCCATATTGAAAGCGCAGGTTATAAAGTTTTCAGAGTCTCAGCATGTGCCTGGATCAGTCTTAAAAGTCACAAAGGCAGGACACAGACCTTGAGCAAGGAGAGCCAGCTGTACGTCTGGCAGGCCGGACAGACCGACGGTCAGCTACTCACTAATCTACAATCAGCACAGGGACCATAAAGCTTTAAAATCTCTTCTTACTGGTGGGCAGCTTGTAAAAAAGCATTTAGCCTTGATTAGCGTGCTTGCTTATAAAGCCGATAGGGGCCCGGGTGTATGAGCTGCACTTCGCGCCCACCGTTTTCTTTAACGGCTTCGTAAATCGCTGCGGCGCACTCCGCTCGCGCCACTCGGAACTTTCCAGCAATAAAGTGCAAACCCTCTCACACAAGGCCACAACACCATGAATATTCATCTGGCTGAGATTTATTGAAAACCACATTTGAAAAGTTATTTAATTCCTCCGGGTAATAAAAGGGTTTAATCCTTGTTTATGTGCGCAGAGAGGTGCGGTAGATAGAGCACTGAGCTCAGCGTTCTTGTAAGTGCAGGGACACGCCCGATACACAGGTCAGGATGAGCTCACTCGCAAAGGCAGGAAATAGTCCCCCCGGCAGGTAATCGCACTGCAACATGGGGATTGGACAGAGATATTAAACAGCTACTTTACAGACAATACCCTTATTGCAGAGCTACAGAGTTGCTCCAATTTGGTGTACGGAGGATAAACACCATGGTGTGGTCTTGGGAAATAAGCGGGAGCCTCAATCTCAAGAAAGCAATAGCAGCTTTATCGTTTTGAAAGAAACGCAGTATTCGCACATTATTCATTCATTTCATACAGTTGTCCACGTTTAGGTGATGCCTTGTCCAGGTGAGGGTCATGATGGATTCAGAGCCCAATAAATGAAACTCAAAGCAAGAAATGAACTGGTCAGGGCACCTCAGGGCAACATGCATTCACATAAAAATAACCATAAAAGCCTGGTTTTTTTTTTTGTTATAGAAAACAGCAGAAAAAAAAAGTAAGTATTAGAAAAGGCCTTTAGTTCAACTCGTACAGTAGTATGTCCAGGGACTCTGCATAGCCCTGAAGGTTACCTCTAAGAAGTGCATGTGTGAAATGGACTCAACTGGACTTCTAAAGCCTTAGACTGTACTAAACGAGGTTAACATTTTACACAATACAGACCCAATGATGCCAACACCTCCCTACTGGGACATTGTGTGAAGCATTCTGAAGCCTAAGAGAAGGAGTTTGCATTTAATGCAGTAACAGGCGACTTGTATAAATCTGAGACACTGCAGGCGTAGAATTGATCACAAATCCCTGTCTGACCCCTAATCATGACACACGCTTTCACATCGAGACAATCCCACCTTGGAAAAAGCGTGCGCAGTTCTCCTCTCCCTCTCTTAACCATTCACAATGAATCACTGTAACTAAACTCGACAAATCTCATTTTCATTGCAGATTGAAACACATGCGTCTCACAAAACATTGCGGGGGAGGTGGGGGGTTGTTTCTTTGCGTTCTCTGCTGGAGAGGAATCATTCAGCTACTTGTCTGGCATCTTTAAAGTGCACTCAGATTAAAGCCCTTCACTTTAGGAAATTGGAAATAACATCACCGCATGGCCACATGTTTGAATTCGGGGCTTTGAGGTCGACTCTTGCAGCAAAGAAAAAAAAATAATAATAATTGTCAAAAACGTGATCGCTAGCGTTTAATCGGTGCAATGTTTTTGAATTAATCTCAATCTAGGTATATCATCAGTTCTATCACAGATACAAAAAAAAACACCAACTACAACCCCCCCGCCCACAGCTTAAAACATCTCAGTGGCTGATTAATGACATCATCATCAGAGTTGTGTGCGCTGCTCCTTCCATAATGTGATATGGTGTAACAGCTGGCGTGCTGAGACAGAGGTAGCACCGTGTAGGGATGCTCACTGTCATGGAGATAGATAGATGGGGACGAGGCGCAGCCATAAAGAAATATTGTGGGAGATATTAAATAAACACGTGCCTGCCTGTGTGTGTGTGTGTGTGTGTGTGTGTGTGTGTGTGTCTGGAGCTATGTGCTAAGCTAATAGAGAAAGGTTACAGCAGGAGGGCTGCTCTCTGCTTCCTCCTCTTGCTTAACTTCAAACAGCTTCAGTTATTCATACTCCAGCAGGCTAAAATACTTAATGCTTCCCCCAAACACACATGCTCGGTCTAGCTTAAATGTCTGGCTGTTGTGTGCGCGAAAAAGAGAGCAAGAGGGTCTTTGTGGAAACGGTGATGAATCAATCTAACCTGTCACACTTCTGCTGTACCACTTAGGAAGTGTTCTGTCCATCTTCATCCTCCCACTCACATACCCACACAGTCTCTCCCCACCCCCACCCTCCCCACTCACACAAAAGGGAGAACAGTCATTGCGGTGGCGCTCGTTGACTCATTCATTTCCAGATATTGTCCGTCACATTGAACATGCATGAAATGCAATTTCGCTCCAAAATACATAACTTCAACAGCTCCTTCCCAAAAGGCAAACATGGTTAAACATGCACTCTGCAACTGTCACGGAAGATGTGCGTCAGATAAACCCATTCCCTTTCTCTCGCTCACACACACACACACTCTTACACACACACTAGGGAGGGACGTGCTTCCAGTGCACTGATGGAAGAATCAATTGTGCGAGCTTTACCCTGCCTATTCACCAGTTCTCAGTTCTGATATTTAATATGGGGCTCGGAGATGGGCAGCCACGCACGGCAGATTGATTCAGCCGCACTAGACAGCTCTCCCGTGAGAAGAGCACTCGGAACAAGGGAGTTTTAAATAAAAATAAATAAAAAAAAGCATACAAAAATACATTTTGTGCATACAAAAATTCTTTTGTATGAACAAAATGAAAGGAAAGAATACCAATTTATGTGGGAAAAAAATGCTGTGGATATAAGGATGGCTCAGCAATCTAATATAAGCCTCTACAAGGCTTTGACTACAAGGCCTCCTTCTACGAGCTGCAGAACGGAAGGAATTTTGCAATTATGCGTTAAGTGGCAAATCTGCAAATGAGTGTGAAAAGCCCAAGCGTGTTTTTGGTATGAAAATGACCGGATGCCCCATATGTGCTGTAATGCGTATTATTGCTGTGCACTTTGCTTTACATCTATAAGCTGTGCGACCAAACTTAAAGATTGAAATGTTGGCCGTTTCTTAACAAACAAGCCTCAAAATATCACAAGCATGGGGGAGGCTGTAGCTTATTGGTTAAGACATTGGATCCAAAAATCATGAGTTCAATCCCAGCCACACCAATCTGCCATTCCTGGGCCCCTGAGCAAGGCCCTTAACCCCATAGCTGCCCAGTTGTAGGAATTAAATGAATGTAAGTCGCTCTGGATAAAGTAAATTATAAATGTTAGACAATAAATGAGCATATTTAGAAAAAATATTAGTAGAGCAGCAAATATATTAGATTTATAAAAGTAAAAAATGGATGACAAAAAAAATACCAAACAACATTTATAGACACTTATAAACACATACAAAAAGAGCTGTGCTGAACCCAATTACCCATGCAGAGGGGGTGGCGCTCTCCGCCACTAGCATTGTTTTGCGGGTGCAGTTGTCAAGGAATATGGATGAGGACGTGGAGATGAGGGAATTAAAGGGGCCGGCCTTTTCACACCAGCCAGGTTATTCAAATTCATCTTCTGCTCTGGGCACCCTTCTAGCCCACCTAGGCCCTTTCAGTATCTCGATGGTAATCTGTGGCTAATGTCCGATCCAAACTCAAGTCCATAGTCGGTTCAGTTACTACCTTACATGCTGCACATCTACAGTTCTGGGCAAGAAGTTGGGAAGGTACTAAATGCTGCACATTGCCACAAACGCTTCCATAACCTGGTCTCGTGCATCCCTGGGCTCCCTCGCTCACCTTTAGTTTCCTCCATTACTTCGCGCTTCACTACAACTACTAACTGCCAGTGTACAAGCACTGAAAAAAGTGTCGCATTAGCATTCTCAGGGTATCTTGGTAGATGGGACAAGGCTCAGCTGCCTGAGATCAATAGCATGAGCTCCTCCCTTTGAACGAGGCTGCGCTAGAGAGACTAGCACATAAAATGCATCATTTATGACCCATCACCTCTAACACAAACTCATTTTATCCCAATACATGAGCTACTGGGAAGGCTCAAAGGGGAAGAACTGTCCATGAGTGTGTGTGTGTGTGTGTGTGTACTTACTTTTCAATCTCACTGTTTTTGCAGGTCCTGGGCACGGTGGATGTCGACGCGGAACTGGCCTCCTGCTTGCTGCTCTCACCGTTGCTGGTGGACGGCATTTCTGCAGACACAGACAATCATATTGGACTAGAGAAAAAGTCATATAGAAATGATTCGGTTTTAAATACACCACGGAACACAGTCTACAACGAAATAAAGTATCATAAAACGAGGGACACTTCAACGTGCTACTTACCGTCGCTAGCCCACTTAGAGAACTCCGGTGTTATCCTGTTGGATGGCATGCCTCCACTGAGCCAAAACAAAAAAATAAAACACAATCAAAAAATTGCGCTTGGAAAATAGTCAAATTTCAAGGGGAGAACAACAATGGTCAAAGAAGTACTTTAAAACGGCTCCACGGAGTGCCTCGCGTTCTTTGGTCTCCCCTTGGTCTTCGCCGGAACAGGGAATGATATCTGCTTCGGTGTACCTGCAAACGCTAGGTTAAGGAAATCAGCCCACAGCCATTCAGTTTATATCAGTAAACACTTAATTCCATGAATGTAGTTGAGCGAGGTTAAGGAAGGATACTGTGCTTTGCCGTACTCCAGCGTGTCGTCTCCGTCCACGTCCAGGTCAGCATCGCTGTCATGGCTCTCTTTTGTGCTGCACATGGCAAAGCCTGTTCCTGTTATAAACACAGACGTGGTTTGTTTTGATGGTGATTTGCGTCGGTTGATATTATCCTCACAAATGCAACACTTTCAACATCTGCTGAAATGTTTTCTTGATTTTAATCACAAGCGGCCACCAAACAAACTTCAGCACGAACTTGTTTACCTGGGAATTGCAATCTCCTGAGCACAATGTTAGTTTTGCTTTCAGACGATCTAATGTATCATTTTCACTTTGTTGACCTGTTTGTTTTTGGCTACAAATACTAACATTCATGTTTACATCGAACAACATATCAATAACACCCTGTCTGAACAAACATTAACGTTTGCCTTGTTTTATTTTAAATCACATCAGCTAATTTTATCTGTGAAATATTCAGAATTTTTAACCTCACTGCAATATATACTATATAAGCCTTGCCGTATAGCTTCTAACATACAATGTCTCCATGTCCACTTTCAGTCCGGTCTCATTATAGAGGCCAGAGCAACATCAATTAAAAGCCCCAGCTGCACGCTGATCGAAGGCGACAAGGCTGTGGCTTCACTCGCCAGTGTCCCAGATGAAGTGAGGTACCAGTCACAGAGAGAAGCCTGGTGCAGTGGAGCGCAGCACCTGACTGGCACCTCTATAAACCTGGTGATGAGCGCACACAAACTCCAGACGTCGCCTTCAGCTCCAGTTAAGATAAGGACGCTCCCAGAACATCCTGACAGGTTCAAAAGGTGCAAAGACGCTTTGTGTGTGTGTGTGTTGAGTGTGAGAGTTTGGGGGGGGAGAGACGGGACTGCTGCCTCCTCTCATCCCACTGAGTGATGTTGGAGTGATCTCCATTCTGCGGTGTTGGGGAAATGAAAGTAAAGAGTGGCAGGAGTAAGGCACACAACCCCCCCTCCCTCTATAGCTCTCTAAAGGGAACCCAATGGACCAAAGAGGGGATAAAAACGTGCTGCAAGCGCTCCCTTTTGTTTTCCCTCTTCTAACAACCTGGTGACGGTTTTTAGTAAGCAAATAAAAGGAAGCTTTTAAGTTTTATTTGGCCCCTATGGCTGTGCTAGTGTACGTGAGCAATGCCTTAGTATTATAAATCTCCCTTTTCCAAAACCATAGGTTGAAGGAGACAGCCAAACGGTAAGAAACCTTGACTAGACCTAAAACTATGACCGGCTATACTGCATATATCTCCGCCCTCCTACCCACCATCCCGGATTAACTGGCAAAAGACGCTGAATCGTTAATTCGCTGCGAAGATGTGGGAACGAGTACAAGCGGAAAGGGGAAAACAGCCAAATGAATAGATTGTCCTGACCACTAATGATTACAAGGCCTGGGGAGGACGTGGCAAGCCATAAGGAGCAAAACAAAAATTCTTTGTTAATTCAATCAATTGATTAAGCTGTGGATCGTGCATGGATGGTACTAATGCAAGGAAGGAGCCATTTCAAGGAAGGAATACCAATCCAGAGGGAATCTTCAGTGGTGTTTTTGCTTCACTTCAACCATTGTTTGTAAAACATTATCACGCATAAATAGCTAAGTGGTAGACCTTTCAAACAGCCTGTAAACAAAATAACTGGGATGAGGACACTGATGCAAAACAGTGTAGAAGCGAGCACATGAGAGATGTTCAAGACAATACTAATGTATTGGGGAGGTGGTAGCTTAGTGGTAGAGGCATCAGACTTATGGATTTGAAGGTCATGAGTTCAAATCCCAGCCACACCATTCCTCAACTGGTCGCTCTGGATAAGGGCGTCTGCCAAATGCCATGAACGCCAATGTACGAATGTGCGTTTACGCCAATACGCAATACTTGCATCTTCACGATGACAGGACAATCTAAGCTTCTGCTGCAAGGTTATGATTGAAGTTAAGCGCACAGTCACACACTGTGCGTGTTAAACTGCATTTGTTGAGTGTATAAAATACATTAGCAAATCAGTTTATTTTTTATGACGACCTTTGGTACGAACAAAACCCGTCCATTCCCACATATAAAAATTGCACCCAAAACCCAGCACTATTTCCCCATCAAGCACAAGGTTTTTAATAAGCACAATGTGTTCAGACGACATAAAATACATTCATAAAATAAGGATTAACGGAGGGCATTTTGTGCTGAGGTAAAAAAAAAAAAAAAAAAAAATGTAAATAATAATTCTATAGCCACTTCACTTAACAACCACTCGGCTTTGAATTTCCACCACTTCCATTCAGGTGCACATATACAAATTTAAAATTTGCCAATGCAAACGCCTTTGTACCTGAGAGGTGTTGGAAGAGTTGCTGGCTTGCTGCTAACTGGACCTGGCAGGCAATCTAATCTGTGCTGAAAAGGTCAGTGGCGCTCTAACTGCCTTTCAGCCGCATTATGCACGGTGCTGCACCGTCTCTCTGCCTGTTCCCCCCCCAGGGAGAGTGTCCTCCTTCCACCCAGTCAACACACACCCAATCAATAAAACATCTCAGCCACACATAACATGTAGCTTTACTGGTTAGCGCAGTCTACTTCTAGCACAGGGGCAAGTTCTGGAGCCCTACAAAAAAAAAAAAACTAGTCTTGCTGCCCACACATAGATACAGGCCAAATGTCAGTGGCGCAACATCATAAATGGCATGTGTACAATGCATAAAACGTGCTGCTTCTCTGTGATCCCCTGACTGAAATGAATATTACATCCTAATCTACATATGTCCTGGCTAACATGCCATGCTAATCTACATATGCCACAGCAGGAGATGACAAGAAGCCAACTACAAAAAACAAACTAAAAATAACACAGCCTTGCTCACAAGTCACCCTATTTCTGTTTGGAGCAGAGGTCAAAGTTCACCTAATCAGAATGGCATTTAGCATGTCCCACTAGAAGAAGAAGAAAAAAAAGAGGGGGTTTACAAAGTCCATCTTTAAAGAAATAATTTACAAAGGCTTAAATCGTCCCATGTGCTTTGCACTAAATCTCTATCTCTCTCACCACATCTATCCCTCTGTCCACTGTGGCTAGTCTCTATCTGTTCATCAGCCTTACAGCTCTCCTAAGCCTGGACACAGGAGGCCTGGAGCTCCAGCGTCCAAAACTGATCCGCTTCGATTTCTTTCCTCTCTTTCACCTTTTGTTCAGTTGAAAGTGCTTCCCTTCGGCTTTCTTCCTACACCTTCTGAGAGATAGAGACATCGGAGCTGGAGGTTCAGAGCTAAGAGGCCTCTTATCCCATTGATGGCTCTCTTCTTTCCCCTCTATCTGCTTTCTCTTCTCCCCGTTTTTCTCTCTGGGGGGGCTGGAGGGATTCCGCCACTTGGGCTTGCTGGCCGCCTGAGGACTTTAGCTGAGCGCTTTCAAGATAAATACGGGAGGCTTTCAAGTGCTCTGGAGGCCGGTGAGCTCTCTCGCGGCATGATTCTGGCTCTCCATCGTCGTCGTTTCAAAGTCTGAAAATCTCCGGCGCGGACCCCCGAGCTGGTCACATTCCAAATTGATTCGGCCACACTGGCTGTTTAGCTGGGACTAAGAGAAAAAGCTAAGCTGTTTTCCCCCATCTATCCATGCTCACAGCTTTGTTATTCGGTTTCTTCCACTCGCGATCGAAGCATCTTGCCTCCGTTAAGAGCACTGAAGTTTACAAAAGGCCCCTGAGGAGGAGGAGAAGCTCCTCACCAAGTGTGTCCGTGAGGATAAAGCAGTATTGGGGTTTTAGATGCTGAAGTAAACAAAGCGCAAATCCATGCACCGTAACTAAGCTGTGCATGTTTAAAAAGCGTTACGCGAAGCACTGAACACGGAGTTAGCATTCAGACTACTCGAAACACTATACTGAACAAACGACCTCTTAAGGAATAAGAGCAGCACGCCGAGTTAGAAACTCATCAGATGTGGTGATTTTTTTATTTATTTAATAAACTAAGCTGAATTCTTGAAAAACTTTTCTAAAAGCTTGCCACTACAGACTGCGAGAAAGTGTGCGAGACTTCTTTTCCCAGGTGAGCGGAGGCAGGCTGGGAGTTATAATTGCATAGCGGCAAGTGGACTGCAGGTCACTGGCACATTTCTCTCCCACGGTGCTGTGTGGGTCAAATGCGCTGCTTGCGCCGGTTCTTTACAGTGCTTAACAACTTAAAATGTTTAAAATGCAGACCAAATAAATGAACTGAATGTCCTACTGACCAAAGCAAAATCTTTGCATTCGAAGGCAATACAACGGCAAATTGCATTAGTCGTCGTTAGGGGTCGCTACAGCGGATCATCCGTCATCATCCTGCCATCACTCTTCTCCACCCACTCCACCCTGCCTGCACTCTTTTCTTCACTTCTCTAACACACTCTCCATTACTTTGCACTGTTGACCCCAGGTACCTTTAATTCCTCCACTTTCTCCACCTCCTCTACCAGCAACCGCACCACTCCACTGTCCTCCCTCTCATTTACACACATGTACTCTGTCTTACTCCTACTGGCTTTCATCCCCCTTTTCTCCAGTGCGTACCTCCACCTCTCCAGGATCTTCTCAACCTGCTCACTACTCTCACCACAAATCACAATATCATCCGCAAACAACATAGTCAAGGGAGACTCCTGTCTGACCTCATCCTTTCCCACTGCAAACAGGAAAGGGCTCAGAGCTGATCTTTAATGGAATTCCACCTCCACCTTTACTGCTGTGCAAGTTGCATTAGTCATTTAGAATATTTTTTTTTTTTTGGGTCTCCAGTCAAGCTTTAGTGAACTTGGCAGCGGTGACTGACTAATTTTTTTTTTGGAATGGATTCTTTTTCTCGTAAATGTTCACGTTCTTACCTCTAAAGCCTCCCTCCAGCAGAGAGGTGGCTCGGATCCTCTTCTGGCCACACCACTCGTACTCTTCGAAACGGGTGCCATTCTCGCCTTCCGCTTCGGCTTGGTCGTCCTCCATGCCGCCCTCCCTCTGAGGAAACAAAGCCGTAAGAAAACGCTCGCACACCAAACTCACGCTGAATCAACACTGCTCTACGCTCTTGCATTCCTCTAAGCTTTTACTAGCATTCTTACCTCTATAGCTGCACACTCACGGTCTATTAGCGCGCATCTACTTCTACATACTACTAAAATCTATTGCATCTAAAGTGAGGTGAAACACGTGCAAATCCCACCACCAAGAGTGCATTAGTAATGCTACTGGATTAGAATTAGAAAGAAATGGATGGGTAGGTGCTGCATCCTGAACCACTCGATATTAAAAACACAACGAAGCAACCGAAACACACCTGCCCCACTTCGTTGTCTTAGAAATACTCAAAAGTGGGTTCAGGAAGCCAACCTCGCCAAGCCGATCAGATATTCTACATGAGAAAGTAGGAGACGCCTTTTTAGAGAAGAGTGATGGCCGTACGGCTTCCCCTGGACACTGTCATGTCATCAGACTTAATGCTTGCCACTTGTGTGTGTGTGTGTGTGTATGTCTTAATATATTTGCAGTCCAGGGAAAGGAGCAGGCAAGGAAGAGACAGGGTGAACTCTAGAGATTCTGAGGCTCTGGAAAGCCCAGGTTTGAGAGGCTACCTTTAACAGACACTCTTCCACATGCCTATTCATTTCCTCAACTGTTCCTTCCAGCGGAGCGCTGCACAGCGGACATACCTGTCCATCTTCCGGCTTCCGCCGCTTCAGCTTGCCGATCCGAGCTGCGGGAGACAGAAGGGAAGACAGAATGGAGGGGGTGAGTAGCGCCAAAGCGACATGATAAAGTATCATCATGTGCTTTTACTAATCATTGAGACTTATACTATTAACACAAGAAAGAATCATGAGACACATGGACAGTTGATTTATGACAAGGAACATTGACATTTCAGAACCGACAAAGAGGCCAAGCTGGGCTCTTCATACATACATGAACAAATCCCTACTCAAATCTGTTCAACAGAGAACGAGACTGAACGCGCTATGCTGAAGGGCCGAGAACCTCCGAGGTGTAGTAGACCCCGATACCCTCGTATGCCACTCATCTGTGTGATGCATGCAGAAAGAAAAAGAGTGGTGTGTGTGTATTTCCGGGGGGGGGGTTTCCTCTACCAGTGCGCGTGTAATTAGAAATTTAACGTAGCAGAACAGAGCCCATTGCGCCGTAAGTCTCTGTCGCTTTTTCTTAACTGCAAATGGCAAGCGGGGACATTAATTTTTAGGTGGCTGTGATTGCCAGAGAGGCTGAGGGAGACTTGAGGGGAGAGAAAAAAGAAAAAAAGGGAGCATGTGTGATAACTTCAGGGGGAGGGTGTGCGAGTGTGTGTGCGCGCGCGTGTGTATGAGAGAGATGAGCAAGATATGGTCTGCGTCTCAATCTCGCGGCGGACGGTAATAGAGGGGGCCGCTGGGCATCATTAAACAGGAAGCAAAAGAGGCAGATTAATTAGGAAGGGCAGGAGTTTTCCCAGCCAGTGTCTCAGGCGAGAGGTGAAATACGGCACAAGGGGCCACGGTTTAAATAAAGACAGCTCCATTAGCCGCTACGCCGCCTGCCTAGGAGGAAGTGTGTGGGATTTGGGGGAATTCTCACCGTCGTGTAGGCAGTAGGAAGCTAGGGGCACATCTCGGGGCACATCCTTGCCGTAACGCCTGCGCCAGCAGAGGTCACCGACTGTTGACATATCAAGAAGCGAAGGGTTAAAGAGATCCTCTGCTAGGGCAGGCGCTACAGACAAGGGAACTGCACAGAAACGTGAACAAGACCTGACCGGCTCGGCCTAAAATCACTGCTGCACTGATATAAAAACCCGGACATGTTTCAATTTACGCTCGAGGGAAGACGATGGAATAAAGTTTCAAATACTGATCAAAGCGCAGTAAAACCATGCACAATGTGGATTAAAGACATCATTAACTGTGTTTAAAAGAGATCCAAAAAATAAAAAAAGATCAAAAAATGTAAAGAAAAAAAAATCTGCATCTCCATTATCAATGTCTAATTACAACGTATACCAATAAAGCAGGGAATTTAGTGAAAATTGTAAAGAAATCTCTACATAGACTTTGTTGCAGAAGTATGCGCACCCCCCTCAATCTATACTTCTGTTGTAGCACTTTTTGCATAAGAGTCCATCAAACTGTAATGGGTTTTCGAAATGCATGGCGCCCCACTGATTTTTATGTGGATTCGGATTCGGGCTCTGGCCTGGTCATTCATCAAATTTAAGCCATTACTTGATCCGGATGTTCGCTTTGGGACACTGTTGTTGTGCTAGAAGGCTCTGGGAGCAGAAACGAAGCTCCACTATGCTTCCACCACCATGCTTCATCATGGGTTCTTTAGCATCTGACACACCTGCATTAACGTCTCCGCAGCCGTGTTTTGCGACACGTTCTGGAGTGATTTAGTACATCTCTTTTTTTTGTATGTGTGTGTGTGTGTGTGTGTGTGTGTGTGTGTGTGTGTGTGTGTGTGTGTGCGAGAGAGTCATAGCCCAGACATGGTGAAACTATAAAAAAAAAATTGCTGTCATATATCGGGCACATTAGCACCTGAGCAGGTACGTTTCTGCGTCGCCTTTTTATACGTCCTGTTTCCTGGTGGCATCACTGTGGTCCTTATTTTGCCCCGTTTCTTTATTATGGCCTTTGGAATGATGTTCAAAGTGCCTGTTTTGGACATTTTTTTCACACCCCTGTCTCCTGATCATTTGCTTTCAACAAGTCAGATACCGGGGACGCTTGGCCGTCTCTTGGCATCCCATCAGACGTAAAGCATTTCATTGTTGTATGATAATGGATATTGAGAACTACTTTTTTCCCCCCTGAGAAAAAGCGTCAGAGCCTCTGAGCTAAAAAAATAAATGCTGTACATACAAGTTTCTGGCTCGTTTTTTTTTTTTTTACATTTTTGGGGAATATCCTGTTCCTCGTGACGTCACTGTGGTCCTCATTTCTCCTTATTTCTTGATGACGGCCTTTATAATGGACGCTTGATCGTCTCTTCGTGTCGAATCAGACGTAAGGATCAAATAATTCGAATTTCACTGGTACAAAGACAGTCATAGAAGGGACATGCTGAAAATCTGAAATATTGGTGTGCTTGTACGTTTTTGTCTCGTCCTTTGACACACTTTGAAGAGACGTCCTTGTCTTTGGTGACGCCGCTGTGGTGCTGTTTCTTCAATCGGTTGAACACCATCGTAAAGGCCATCTACTCTTTGGGCGATTTCTCCAAACACGTCTCTCCTGATGATTGGCTTGGACGCATGTTCGTCTCGTTCCTATCGATACTATAATTCTTTAAATAATAGCTACAAATAAACTGAATGGTGTATGATAACGTCTACTGAGAAAACGACTATTCTTTTCTGAGTACGAGCATCATAGCCAGGACACGCTGAGAATATGAGTGCATGTCGAATTTGCCGTTGTTGAAATGGTTTTGGCCTCGTCCTTTTTTTTTTTTTTTTTTTTGGAGGGACGTCCCGTTCTTGGTTCTTGGCAATTGCGCTCACTTTTCCGCTATTTGTTCTCGACGTACCTTTGAACGCCATTCTAAATTCCGTTTCCGTGCCTCGGCGTCTCACTGTCCCATCAGACGTGAAAGATCTAGAATTCATAGCTACAATTATTTCACTGACGTATGAAAAGGATTACTTTGCACAACCAGGTGATTATGGCTTTATTTTTTTTCCCCTTCTTTTGAATACGTTGCAATTACACATTGATGGTAATGTGGGATGTGTGAAGACGCCACAAACCCCAGAGATTCCCCGAAAACATTTCCTTATTCAAACCCGTTAAAAGATAAATTCCCGGGATCCTGTGATGGATTGGCTCTTATTTCTAATTGATCTCAAACTACAGTTCAATAAACTTCCAAATGAAAATTGGTCCTCACTTGGCATGAAGTAATTAAGAGTCTAGGAAGCTCATGTGGACTAATAGGACCTGCATCATTAGTTGGACAAACCAGGATGGATGGAATCAGGAGGGATTTGAGGTGAGGATGAAAACATCTACCTACCATTCAGTCGTGTTTGTCTGTTCGCCCGCACGCGCAGAAATGTCTGCAAGGGAACAAGGGAGGAAAAGAAAGAAAGAAAGAAAGCACAGCAGTTAGAACTCAGACTGCAAACTTCCTGTGGAAACACTCAGCTCACGCGCATTGAAGCGAATTCTGCCAGATGCCGCCGGATTGTGCAACACATTCAAACCCCCCCAAAAACAACAACACTCGAACACCTACTTCTCTTTTGCCACTTGTTTTCACCTCCTCTTCCATGTCTACCGCCTCCGCGAGAACACACTGAAACCCGCCAAACGCATGTCGCTGGATAAACAACGAGGTGCGTGTCTTTCTTCACAAGCCCGCGAAGGCCCGCATTTTCGATTGAAAAAACGGATGGGAAAGGATTGGGAAAACATTACTATAGTAACGAGCTAGTCGGCCCTACAAGCGAGCGCCATTTTGGCCCGAGTCACGTGATCGACGCGCGTCACCGCTGGCGAAAGGTCAAGCGACGCACGGCTGCTGTTTCGGCGCACGCCGCTGGGGGGAGACAGAGTCAACGTCTGATAGGGGTTCGCAAAGGCCAATAGTGATTCATGAATTTAAGTGTAATAATATAATATAATAAAATATAATATAATAAAGCTATAAAAATGTATGTGCATGGGGATGATAAACTCTCAAAATAACTATTTTAATAATCATCATCATCATCATCATCATCTTTACATGCGTAAATGTTTAATCCTTCAAAGTAATATCTTAATACAGAGGAACATACTATTAAAATGATTATGCAGAGTTTCATTAATTCAAGGATAATTATTAAAATTTGGATTACAATAATATATAATAATAATAATAATAATAATAGTAATAGTAATAATAATAATAATAATAATTATTATTATTATTATTATTATTAAAAATAGAATTGTTATAATATTAGTATTATAATAATTGGTATATTAATACATAATATAACAATTATTATATCATCATTATCATCATCCTCTATACATTCATACACATTCACTCTTTAACAGTAATATCTTAATATAAAAGAAAATGCTATTAAAATAATTATGCAATTATAATATTTAAAACACCAGCATTATGTTTTTTTATAGTTTTTATAAGTTATATTTATAATTATTGGAAACCTGATACATACAGAAATAAAATGATTTAGTGCCGAATTAGTTGCTTTTTCGCATCATAGCTATGTCTCAGCTATTTTTTTTTCAATCTAGTTTAAAATGAGGTATAATCATAATGATCTGTTGCATACATGTTTAAATATGTGATTTACATATAAGTCTCTGTGACATTAATCATATGCGTCTGTAGATTGGTTTAATGCGAATTCTGGTTTAAAAGTAGGCCTTACAGTAAAAAGACGAGTTTTATACATCAAAGTCGAAAGTATATACTTAGGCTTTATAATTTCAACTTTATGAAAAGGCCTGATTTATATCTGGGCACTGGATATTAGACTTCTTTGAACCGACATGACGGTCTGAACAGAGAAGATCCTCCCAAGCCCGAGAGACAGTTGAGGTGAGACCTGATTCCATTCAGCCAAGACTCCAGAGAAGAAGGCAAAGTAGCAAACATTTCAAGGACATCGGAGTGTTGGGATGGTGTGTGGAGGCCAGTGGAGATTAGCCCCCGGGTTAAACCATGCATGATTACATATTAGAGCAGGGCACACATTATGGCCTGAGCAAATCTGCAGCTGGAGATTGGGAGAGGAGATCTCTGTCCCTGTTAATGTGGCTAGCAGTCAGATCCATTCAGGGATAAGATGGAGGATATTATGAGAAGAGGAAATGCCAAAGCGCATGTATACACAACGGCTCATATATATATATATATATATCTAATCTATCCTTACTTTGACATTGCACTTAATTGCACTATAATCGACAAGATCTTTGCTTTTGTTTTGGTAAGGAGCAGTTGTCATTCGCTATCTTAAGCTTTCCCTGAAGGCTTTAAATCTAACTTAAATAAAAGGGTTCAAATATGCATGTGTGTGGAAAAAAAAGCCCTGCTTCAGGTGTGTATGGCATTGGGATTCTTTGAGCAGTGCTTGTGTGTGTGTGTGTGTGTGTGTGTGGTTGAGGTTCTACGCCTGGCTCACCTGGTATCTGTCAGAATGGTGCGGGTCATCGGAGGACAGTGGTGAGATTACTGGAGACTCTCCCTCACGCTTGATGTGCACTGACAACAGGAGAGACTGAGGAAAGAAAGAGACAGTGAGAGATGAACAGTCTGCCGTCATCCAACAGGATAAATATGTCACCCACAGCCCTGTTCATCATTTCTGACGGACCGCTGCATGCTATAGAACCCGTTTAAGGGCACTCGGTTTAGGTTTGCCAGAAGGCTATAAAGACACCATACAAGATAGAATCATAGGATACACTTGGTCTGTTTTCATTACAAGTCTCTGGGAGAAAAAAAAAAAAAGAAAAAAAGAAAAAGCTAGAGGGAAAAGATTTGATTTGTCTTATGGCTGTAGGAGGGCAGAGGCACAAACCCGGCTTTTTTTACTAGGAGTCTTGATCTCTGGCTTGCCTTTTATGAGCCTGCTATAAAATATTTGTATTTACAATCCTCTCCAATTAATCAAAGTGAGAGGAGGGGTAGTGGCTTTAGTGGGTGACAACTGTAATCTAATATTAATATGTGAAAAATGGCAGGCTCGCTCCACGGGGACAGTAAATTAGACATTATGCATGGCTTCTTATGCTTTTGAATTGCAAGGTCAGGAAACAATTTATTTGCCAACTCAAAGCCTTTGGAGCTTAGGGAATATTGGAAGAGAGGGAGACAGAGAACGAGAGAGAATGAATGTGTGCGTGTAGATGTGTGTGTAAAGCATTTATGTGGCTGCGCGGTATATTGAGCATGAGAAATGGAACAGCTGCTTCACAATATAGAAATTTTTAATTGTCCGCGGCTAGTTGTGCAGGAATAGAAAAATAATCGAAAATAATGACATTTGTAGATGACACAGGTTGCTGTTTTGCTTTTAGACCAATTGGAGTCGTTCCTTTCAGGCCGATGGGAAAAGAGGAATTTGGCAATGGAATTGGCCTCTGACTCACTGGATTAGTGCCAGCCTGAGCTGGCATGGAGTCGCTATGGCAATGGGCGCTCAAGAGGAGTGTGAAAAGCAGATCGGGCCAGATCGGGGTTAATCCCCTTTAGAACTCGCATGCCAGGCCAGATCCGTCAGCAAGCATGGACCCCCAGTCCCAGTTGGCCTCTTCATTTTCCACACACCGCTGAGGAATATTAAATGCTAGCTGTGGAATGCTCAGTCACGTCTGCACTCTACCTCTCTCCCACTTCCTTGCCCATTTTTTTGGAGCTTCCCGATTTTGCATAAGCACAGGTCGGAACCTCATTTCCCTCCGCCGCAGGCATGGGTCTCATCCAGCCTGGAATAATGATGTGAATCGCTTTTACAAGCCCCATCGATCAAAATCATTGCACTGTTTAAAGGTTCCTTCCTTTGGATGAGGGCTTTCTCTGAGCTGGCATTTGAAGAGAGATACAGTTAAAAATAGAGCTCAGTGAGCTCAAAGTGTCAGTTTTACATGTATGACTTGATGTTAGTTTAAGTTGATATTAAAAGCCCTATCTAATCATTCACGTATGACATGTGAACCAACAAATCTCTTTTACAGAAGTCAGCGATAAGAGCAGACTTCTGTGCCAAGCGAGCCTGCATATTTGGCAAGACTCCAGTGATAGGAAATGTCATATCTCTCCTTCTTTTTCTCCTTTATCTCACCTTCTCTGTTTCCCTTTTCTCTCCATTTCCTTACCATGCCAATGACATATTGATAGATATGAAGAGTAGTTTTAGAAATATCAAACAAAATTCAGATTCGAGCAATAAGGCTAGCGCAATCCCCTCGCTTCCTATTAAGACTGAGTGGAACAATAAACCCTCACTGGCATAGTTACCATATGATTGTTAATGAGGCCCAGCAGGAAACCATCGTAAGCTCTCACTTTTCCATAAGTACATTACTGCAGGAAATAAAGGAGCATAATTCCATAATTCCTCTCTCATAGCTAAGTGGGGCTCTTCGTTTGGCCTAATAGAATGGAGAAGAGCTCTTATTGCCGTTAACGGCGTTCGGACCAAAAAGATCATCCTTACCTTGGGTGTGCCGGGCGCTGTGCTGAGATCCTTCTGTAACGGGTTCTTACTGCAAAAAGAAGGAAATAAAAGATCAGAGCTGTAAATATGACAATTCACCAACAATGTAAGGCCAAAGTAGAAAACAGATGCTTTTTATACAGTAGAATACGGACTAGCTGTAAAAGAAGTCTATCACATTTTAGACAGACAGGGGCTCTCGGAGCATTTTTAAGAGCCTACTTTTGTCCCTTGTTCATCAATGCTCATTTGTGCTTGAGACCAAGTCTCTGAGGTGCCTCGCTTTGAAACCCAAATGGGCATTTTTAAAGGACAGCTGAGACAAAAGTCCACAAAGCAACACAAATCACAGTTTTAATCATGTGCAGATGAAAAAAAAAAAAAGTGGTGCTTTGCTGCTGCTCAGCCGTGCCCTCTGTGCCACTCAATCCTGGCAGCCCAGGGCCATGCTGTATTTGAAACAATTACTGTCCAAAAGTACCTCGGCTAAGCAGATTTGGGTTATAATTTTTTTATTGAAGTAATCATTCTCATGGATGTGCTCATCCAGTCGTTCATACCCTCTATGCTTCTACGTTCCCTCTGTGTCCCTGTCTGTCTCTCTCTGTCTCTCTCTGTCTCTCTCTCTCTCTCTCTCTCTCTCTCTCTCTCTCACACACACACACACACACACACACACACACACACACACACATATATATACACAGTTTGGCTCAGGCAGGAGGAAATAAATGATTTTGCCATTATTTGATTTGTCAGTGAAGCGCCTTGGGCACTTAGGACTTTGAAATATGTCGAGGACAATGCGCCGGCTTGTAAACATTGTATTAAGGAGGCAGAAAGGAACGGAGGGGAGTAGGGGAGGTGAGAGGGGAAAGACCCCCCTCCACACACACACACACACACACACACACACACACTCTTTCAAGCCTGGGGGGTGATGTGCTGGTGGGGAGGTGGGCGGAGGGACTACATTGAATCACCGCCTCATGGACACAGCCGATTGAAGTTGACTGATTAGAAAGCAGGAAATATTAAACGAGCCGGCTAAAGCATCCACTGACAATAGGGACAGACACATCAAATCAGATCTCTGCCTGAAACATTAATATTGCTTATTCCAGCTTCTCCTTCTCATCTCTCCCTGTCTCATACACACCTGCACACAATGACTTTCATAAATCTCTTTTTTTCTGTGTGTCTGTTTTTTCTCTTATATGGAATATTACTGAATATGGAATATGTGTGTTTTCTAGTCAGTCATTCAACCTGCATTCTTCTTTCTCCAATATTCTATACACATCAACATAGACACCATAATGCATCCTTTTTTTTTGTTTCATTCTGGCTTTCAATTTTCTTGTGTTTCCCTAAACTAGTCCTGTAATGGCTGTGGCCTGCTCTGGGGTTCCTAATGCTGAGAAATGATGAGGTGAACTGCACTGACACAGGGGAAAAAAAACGTCACCCATGTCATGTTCACTTTATGTCCCTTGTACACTGCCCGAGCTTTGAAATTTAATCTGCTCCAGCTTCTAATCCAAAAACACGATTTGGCAAGTCTGCTCATCTCTGCCACTTACACCCAAGGAAGGAGGAGCACAAAGTTAAATGAGATGGATGGATACAGCAAAGGGGTGTGACTTCTTTTTAACCCTTTACAGTACACTGGCATTCCATTCTGTAATATTGTATAGAATAATTTCAATCAATTGACAAAAATTGTTTATCACAAGACTATTATAAGATTAATCAGTATGTAGAGTATTGTGACTTTGTGTTTAGCTGAGCCCGCTTCTGGCCGATAGCATTAATAGTGCGATTAAAAATTGTATACAATAAAGCCACAATAAAAAAGTGTCTACTTTCACGAGTCATTATCCTCTACTGCAAAGTATGACATCACACATAACAACAACATAATTTATCATACAATATTAATGAAATTAGTGCTTCGAAAACGAGCTAACAACCACAAGTGAGGGCGGAGTCAGTAGCTGACTCCGCCCTCATGCAGGTAATAAGCTTCATGCCTTCCTCTCGTGCAGTTAACATGATTGATCTTACAAGACCTGAGCAGAGAGATAGAGAGAGAGACAGAGAGAGAAAGAGAGGAAGTGAAAGAGACAACAAAAAAAACAGGACAGGGCCTTGAAAGAGGATGAATTGCCCTATCGGAGGCAGTGCACTGGTTGTGAGATAATAAACACACTCCCCCAGCGTCATAAATCCGCCACTATGGCACAATGGATCTCGCTGGCCCTTACTCACATACACACACACATATACCATGAGTGTACTATACCGACAAGTTCATAAGCATGAAAAAACGGTTCGTCTTATACCCTAAAGTGTGTCCTTCTGGAGATACACTAAAAGGTACCCCTCGTTCGCTCAGCTAGGAGAGGATTCTAAAAAGAATTCAGAAGAAACAAGAACCATCAAGCATCCAAAGCCATTTTATTTCTCTTTTTCCTTTGCTATATAATACTGAAATGGAGAATTTGTATACCTGAGTGCCAACTTTACAGACACAACAAGAGTATCAGGTCCTGTCTCACACCTCTTCAAAACAGCGGGGGCAGTGGGGGTATGCTCTGTGTCATGTGCGGGAGATTTTTATTCCTTGTTCTTTACTGCTTCACCATGCATGGTGACAATGAGAGAGACTGACTTTTGAAGAGGCAGCCATCACTGCCAGAGAGAGAAAACAAGGAGAGAGAATGTTGAGGCCCTGTTGTCAATGTGACAGATATGTGAGCGAGAAAGACGGCAAGCGATAGAGACAGAGCGACATAGACAGAGAGAGTGAGAGAGAGAAGGGCCTGGGAGAGAAGAGGGAAAAGATGAAAGGAGACACGGAGACAGACAGATCGGGAGATGCAGAAGGAAGGCTGGAGACACTTTTTCCCGCGTCACGGCTGCTGCGTCGGTGGGAATGTCGTGCGAAGACATCAGCGCAAGCTTTCAGTCTGTCCTGTCAGCCCATTTTGATATGAGCGACAAAGCCGGGGACAGAAGGAACAGAGGAGACATATAGAGGTTGAGTTGGCTTTCGCTAACGAGACACCAGAACAAAGAAGAGAATAAGGAAAAGGAAAAAAGGAGCCCGGCTACGGCTTACGGTCTGTGGTTATGAAAGGTTCAGGAGTGGGAAGATGACAAATCTATACGAACAAGTTTCTTTTTATCAGCGCCACAGTCCTAGAACAAGAATTAATTCCAAGCTCTCAAGAAAACTCTTTCTAGATGAACCGAGCTCATGCTTTCACTGTCAGAATGAGAAAGAGGAAGACAAGGCTTGAGTGCACAAAGGAGATGTTTTCAAATTGAATAAATACCAGTCGAAGACCGAGGGTGGGGTTGTACACTAGAGATAAAGATTGCTTTTGGTACCGTTAGCCACACTGCTCTTCCTCGCTCGGGTTGGTGGCAAACTGATTAGGTGGAGGGGTTTGGGAGCATGTGGGAAATTGTAGCGGTAGATGGGGGCGTGTAATGTAGATTGCCCTGTGCAGGCGGATGTGTAAAGGGCATGATGGATTCCCATTTCCATACACCAGGAAGCGCTAAGGAAAGAGAGAAGTAACACAGTGAAAGGATTGGGGGAGAGGGAGGGAGCGGGAGAGAGAGGGAGAGAAAGCTGGCAGTCCCAATCTCAGACACGCTCACCCACATCCATCCAGACATCTGCCTAATGCTACATCTTAAATAGCCTTCTCCATTTTACATGCACTCCATTCTCATTTGCTGCTGAATGAAACGGTATCATTAAAGGGAGATTTACTACAAATTGCCACAAATTTGCCATGTCACTTTCAATGATCTGTGCAAGTGTGTGTTTGTGAGTGTGTGCGTGCGTGTGTTTGTGTGTGTGTGCAGCACTGGTTTGCCTGAGAAAGAGGAAGAGGAGAGGTCTACTTCTCTGAATCAGCATGCAAAAGGATCTCTGCTGTTTTTGAATTGAATGTCATGTTAAAGTTACACGTTATGTCTTAATATAAAAGGCCATGTTAATTGCACTTCTTATAATAGCCTGAGAAAACTAATGAACACACAACAAAAGATTCTTGTTTGATGTAGTTTATGGTCCCCTTATGGAGGAGAAAAAAGTACGAAAATTAATATCAAGGGTTCACTTTATAATTGGGCGACCATTAGATTTCCAGAATCCTATGGATACCATACCATATTCATCGATTACTAGGAATCCGAAGGTCATGGCTTTACGGCTGTATCCTATAGTGGTACATAAGCAGCAGTTTGGAACAGAAAAAAATGTACCTTGCCTCATATGTCTCAGAGCTCAGTGCTATTTTCAATTTTATTTCTATAGCTCTTTAAACAATGGACATTGTCTCAAAGCAGCTTTAAAGAATGTAAGAATGAATAAAGTTTACATATATTTACATTTATGTGTATTTATGCAACTGTGGAAAAAAAACTCCCTTATATAGTATGAGGAAGAAACCTTGAGAAGGAAGCAGACCCAAAAGGGAACCGATCCTTATTTGGGTGACACAAAGAGTATTGTAAATCATTAAAACATTACAAACACCTTAAGTGAGAGATATCATGAGCACTGGAGTGTTTTATTATGAAGGATGCCCTTTCTACAGTCTTATAGCATCAATATGGGGCCTAAGAGGTAGCTATAGGACCATACTAGCATAAAATAGAAAACCTGTAAATGTATACATATGATAAGATTACACATAAAAAAACAACAATTCAACAGAAAATGACAAGATGGCATCTTGTAATCACAGGGATTAAGAAGAGTTGAGCATGCCAGGATAAATCAAACATTCTGCAGTATCTGCTTCTGATGAATGAGGAGTGATGATAGTGTTTCTTTAAATAGCCCCCGCTGTCCAGGTTGGCAGCATTGATGGCCACACACTGCCCTTTATTAATTATTAATACCTGAACTCTTTAATGATATGTGGTGGATAACTAGCATTAGCACATGCTAGAGAGAGAACTCATGCACAGGATAATTGAGCTGCAACCTATCTGCATAACTTTTATCCCTAATAATACAGATTTATCTAGAAAAGCAATACATAAGCTACGTACTGGATCTTGTTTATATTATGACTCCTGACTTCCCTTTTAACAAGGAAGGAATGATAGAGTGGAGGAAACCCTAGCAGCTGCGTAGGAAGCATGGATTGTTTCAGCCTAGAGTTTTCATCAGGAGTTCATTGTAAGCTTAAGTGTTACAGGTTGTCGACTGTCATGTTGTGTCATGAGGCGACCACGGTGAGTGATGGCACGCTGTATGGATCCCTCTGATCCACTCCACATGCTTAACCTGGCCGGCTTCAAAGCCATGACAGCACTGAGGCTGATTTATGACAGATGGGCCTTCAAAACTGACTGAGCAAATGCTGGGCCTTTAGGTCAAGAGCAGGTCATCGCTGTCAGACATGAGAGCTCCTATCGCATAAGAATGCACCGTATGGTGTCTACCTGATGTGCAAATGGGTGAGCCTCTCCATCTCCTGCTCCATGTGCTCCTGCAGTTCTCCAGGACGCAGCAGAACCTGGCAGATCGGGCAGATGGGAGCCTGGCTGTCATACAAAGACACCTTCTTCTTGCCTGAGAGGGAGAGAGAAAGCAAAGATAGAGAGTCAACAAAGAATCCAACAATAGCGAAGTGACCTACATGAAAACTTCTCAAACATACTTGAAATGTTCTTTACATTGCCAAACCAGTCAAGCAGCACAGTATTTGAATCTGATTTGCAGAACAGGGAAACGGAGGATGAGGAAAAGTATAAGTGAGTGTTCTGTGTGTGTGTGTGTGTGTGTGTGTGTGTGTGTGTGTGTGTGTGTGTGTGGTGGGGGTGTTGTGAGAGAGAGAGAGTGTGTGTGTGTGTTTGTGTGTGTGTGTGTGTGTGTGTGTGTGTGTGTGTGTGTGTGTGTGTGTGTGTGTGTGTGTGTGTTGAAGGGCAGAGGTGTGAGCTGTGGCTTGCTCAGGATACTGTGTGTGTGTGTGTGTGTGTGTGTGTGTGTGTGTGTGTGTGTGTGTAGCTCGTGGATTAAGTGGCTCGGATTTCAGTAGCAGGAGAATCCGTCACCCTCGGCCTCCTGTCTCCAGTTCCCTCATTAGAGCAGAGGCGAGCGCAGTCAGCCCAGCAGCCTGAGAGGAGCTGCTAACTTACTTCACCTCACCGACTCTCTACAGTGTCTCCACTTCACTTCATAAGCTCAGTTTTCGATAACTTCTACTCCAACACAAAACGAGCTGAAAAAAATGCACTTTTCTACACAATATACTATACAGCTATACTGTAAATATACTTTATTTATATATGTGCATGTCCTGTATATGGTGTTTAGGCTGGTAGTGTAAGTGATGTTTGATTAAATCACTGACAGGTAAAACATCACCAACAGGTAAATAAGCATAAAACTATTCTGAAATATTATCAATAAATGTATTTTACACCATAATGTGCATGTGTTTGAAAGTTAAATGTAGATACTCTGAGTTATTGAAGTTAATGGCAAAAAAAACACTGAAAGTAAAGAAAAAACATTTATTGTGAGGGGAAAGAGAGCAGCTGGCAGGAAGGAAGGGCAATGTTGGAATATTTGGATTGTAATGAAGGCCCACATTCCTGTTTTCTAATCATATGTTAAGGTTTTTTACGTTTTAAAGTGCTGTACCTTGGATTGGAATAGTGTGGTTAATGAACAGGAATGAATCAATGAATGAATGGATGATTGAATGAATGAATTGCACATGATTCCATTCCAAAAGCCCAACTCTAAAATAACACTGGAGTCGCCACCTGTGTGGGCTTGGCATGGTAAGTGTGCGCGCACTGTATGAACTCATACCTTGTATATAAAACCAAGTTCATGATCTCAAAGTGTAAAAATACACCTGAAAGCTCTCAGCACGATTTGGAGACTTCCAGTCCCGCTCGGCTGTTTCTTGCTCCTCTCGCATCTGGATTCGGCCAATCACAGCGGCTATTTTTAGCGGCCTGGACAATGGGTCTGCCCTCAAAACAGGATATCCTGGATGGACTGGACATTATGAACAGTCTACATAGTACTAATGTGATAGGTGCTTACCTCATCGCATATACCCTGCGCAAACCACAAACAGGAAGTGAAAGACTTGTTTTCGTGGCCACCTGCAGCTCGCATGCACACCATAAATCAATGGAATAACCGGAAAGGCTGGAGTTAATTGTGTTTGTCTGGATCTAGCTCAGATTGCGTTACGTCTTTGTTTATAATGGATATAAAGATAACAGCTGCGAAATACAGTGCCTGCTTTTGCAGAGTACATCAACGTAAAATGATAAATGCAATTTGAAGTGGCACGTGACCCAGGAAAATGTGCGCGAACGCCAAGTAAAGTGTGTAATCTAGATGAGCCGAAAGCTTATCGTCTATCAGGGCTATCAGTTAAAGAGGTCACTTTTTATTCAAATGATGAGATAACCCAAGAGAGAAGTTGTCTCATGTTCTCTCTCTCTTTCTCTATCTCTCTCACAACACACACATGGACACACGCATACACACCCTTAGTGAGTATCCGTAATCCAAGCACTCTCTATATAAAGTCCAGAGCTCAGTCTGAACGTGTCCTTGACTTCAGAGGGCATTGTTGTGTTTGTCTTCACATGATGTGTTTACTGTTTGAGTGGGTGATGGATCAGTAACCCTCCTTTCACACACACACACACACACACACACACACACACACACACTTCCATACAACCGTATGCACACTGCCACTGCCATACACGCAGACACACAGATGCGTAGCAGGCAACCTCTGGGGGCACATATCCTCGCACACATATTGGCCTGTCAGAACTATTTCCTGAAAGAGCACAGATCCATCAGTGAGAAGCAAGCAGGGTCAATGTTAGCATGCCAACTTGCCCCAATAATCTCCCCCCCCTCCCTTTTCTCACTCTCTCTCTCTCTGTCTCAGCTTCTCCCTCCCTCTGCACTCTCCAGTCGTGCTGCCGCATACTTAAACCCTGTTCCCCGGCACTACTACTTAACGGCCCTGTGCTCTGGACACTTTAAGTGACTTTGAAAAATAGGTAATCGATTACAGTCCCATGCACCTCTGTTTCTCCCTTTCTCCTCACTCTCCCTCCCTCCCTCATACTCTCTCCCTCTCTCTCTCTCATTCCATCCTGCAGTATCGCTTTACATCTATTTCTAATCATCTCTCTTTCTCTCTGTATTTATTTACCAGAGGGTTGTCTTCTTTTGCTACTTTCCCAGCTCCTTTCATTTATCCTATTTCTATTGTTCTTTCTTTTCTGTCCTATTTGGTTGCCAAGCCTTTACATTGAATGTTTCTTTTATCTTCTATGATCCTTCTCTCTTTCTTTCCATCCCTCTTTCTTTCTCTCTGTTTCATCTCACTCCTCCCCTTCAGCTCTTGATGTCACCCATTCTTCTGCTCTCCCCTTGTTTCATGTCCAGGCTCTACGGTGGTCAGCTTTATTGCCCTGACAAGATAATGCGAGTTGTGCCAAAGCAATCACTGTCTGCAAGAATAAACAAGGCTAGGTCCAATCTAGCTCAGCAGTTAGACCACGCTCTATACTTTCTAGAGTGGAGGTCAAACGTAGCATGTGCTCACTCTTTCTCCAAGCACAGTTATTTTTACATGGAAAATGTGGGTTAATATTGGCTATACAGGCTGCCTTGCCTGCATATATCTTCACCTGTGCTCGCTTTTCCTTCTCTCGACATGACAAGCGGCTTGATGAACCAGTAGGTAATGATGTGCATGATGTGATGCTTGAGGAGTTACCAGTTCACACGTATGTGTGTAAGTGGGGTGTGAAGACAATGAAGGCATGCTTCTCGAATCTCTTTCTTTAATTCATCCGTACACAATCAATAGGCACAGTAATTGAGTCCTGATAGCTTGGTCGAGCAACTGTCACACCCTTAATCACCTCCCTGTCACCTGTCACCCTGAACACACACACATTCCCCTCCACATACACACTACCTAAGGAACATTGTTTGATGGTTCTTTGCTTCATTTAATGCTCTATTGCAAAAAACACTACACAAATAACATTGAAATGAATTTCAGTTACATTAGCTATGCTATTGTTGACTTTAATCCAGTACAAGTCTTCAAAAAATCTTTTTGGGCTCTATGGCGAATACTCAACTGTTGTTGATAAGCTTAGATTAAGTCTGATCAGTCAAAGCAGACTTTTGTGCATTAAAGGACAAGTTTCTTGTTCATTCTGGACCAGTTGTAAAAGCTTTATATATTCGGAGGAAAATACACGATGAGAACATACATTCTATTGATTTCAATTTAGTTCAATTATTGTCCAAAGTTAGATTCTAGTGATCCTTGTGATGCTAGTGATTAAAGTGAGGGTGTGTTCGAACACACAGCTGACAGATCTGATATCAGAACACCTCACTGAAGGTAAAAAATATGCTGACTCACCTATCCATCAATACACAGTCTGATGAAATGTCAGCCGCAGACTAATGGTGCGTGTGTGGCAAAGAACGTGGGTCTGCATGGTGTTTTGAAAGGGTTAGGTGTGTGTGTGTGTGTGTGTGTGTGTGTGTGTGTGTGTGCATGTGTGTGTGTGTGTGTGTGTGTGTGTGTGTGTGTGTGTGTGTGTGTGTGTGTGTGTATGCGCATCTCACAAGGGAGAAATGATTAATCATTCTCTGTCTCTATTAGTCAATCCTCTCCGGGGAGGCTGTGAACACCAGTAGCACACACATAATACCTCTGTATATAGGAAAAGCATTAGGCTCACACACACACACGCACACGCACACACACACACACACACACACAAAGCTTTCTCACCACAATTCCACTATACCCAAAATTGCACACAGATAGCATTTAACTTCACTCTCAAGCACAAAACATGTTTTTTTTTCTGTACAAACATAGTGACCCCATGACATTTCTCCAACTGTATCTCAAATGCTAATCTAGGCTACGTGAATAATGTTTAGTTACTTGAAAAATGACCACTTTGTGTCTACCTTAACTACCTAAACAAACTGCTAACAAAATTTTAGTGTGGTAGAATTGTCAAGCTAGCCACCTATTTGTTAGTTACATGTTTAGACACTCCCCTGATGTTTTAGGAAGATACTATGTTCAATAGTTAGTGATACGATGAACCTTATTGTAAGCGTAGCTAGGTTATTTAAATTTAAGCTAGATAGTTTTTGTGAACGATTAGCCATGGTTTTCAAAATATGTGTTACACTCTGGGATATTATTATGACAGACACATTAGCTTATGTATTACAGTATTTGAGATGTCATGGGGGACCAGCTAGGCAGTGAACACCAACATAGTGACAGATTTAGTATTAGCACAGGCAAGCACTAGACGAACATTCAGCTGCTAAAGCTATTCCTCTGAGGAAAACCTTTCTGTTTCAGTCGCCTCAGTATTTTTTTTTTCTCCTGTCCCTTTCTTTTAATCATTCACCCTCCTCACAGACATGCTACCTTTCTCTCTCTCTCTCTCTCTCTCTCTCTCTCTCTCTCTCTCTCTCTCTCCCAGGTGACTGATGGCTGGTAGCAGACAGAGAGATAAATCCGGTGGACGGAGGAATAGAGGAGGGGATTCTGGCGCACGGCGCTTGTCAGCGCTTTAAAGATGATTAATGTGGGATGCCCTCCTGCGCGGCATGGCGGCAGGGCCTCCGTTTAATCTGTGGGACCGCCGGGACCGGCGTGCAGAGAGGGCCAATAACAAGGAAATAGGACTGACAGAACTTTTTAGTGCTGAGATTCCTCACCTAAATGCCATGTGGAGCGAGAGAGAGAGAGAGACTGAGCGGGTGGGAGAGACACACTGACGGAAAACGTGAGCGAGAGAGAGACATGCTTTTGACAGCCATGACTGAGTGCAGGCCTCATTCTCTCTAATGCGCCAAGATGGATCATCTTATCTCTTGCTCTCTCGCTCTCCGTCTCCCACTGCCTTGCGGCGTCTCTCTTTTTAATCTCAGCTGTGGCGAGACTTTCTCAGGGACCCTTTACCGGGTCTCTTCACCCGGACCTTGAGTCGGATAGCGCAGCTAATGAGGGTCAGCGCTGCCCCATCGCAGCTTTCAGCCTCAGATGATCCCTAATTATTAAAAGCACTTTCATCACCACTAACCTCTCCATAACCTCGCTCGAAGCACAATTACATACTGGACAAGCAATGTAGTGTATGCTAATATTCTTGGCGAGCTAATATTCTCTCTGGCTATGGAAGCTTTAGTCGCCTTGGAATCCAAGCGCGGTATCCAGCAGCTGCCAGCTGTTCAACGATGTAGCACTTCTCTTCAGCTCGCTCTTACACTCCTTACAAGTTGTTTTATGAGCCGCTGTGTTAAAAAAAAAAATCATGCTTGACAGAAGCTGAATCAAACAAGCTCTTCCTAGGCGGCTGGCAGCCATCCACGAGTAGCTCTGGGCCTGTAAGCGGTCTGTCTTTACGCTCATTTAGCAGCATAACTCGAACCGTTTGTTTAAAAAAATACACTAATATATCTGTCCATAAAAATAAAGCTAAACTGTCGATTTTGATGAAAACACTGATGTCAAAGTAAAAGAAAAAAGTATACATCAGTAAATGGTGCTGTGTTAGAGCATAGAAAGTATATATTTTTTTGGATGTATAGGTATATATTATACATCGATTACATTAAAAAACTATACTATATACTATACTATACTAATATATATATATAATATTAAATATAATTTAAAATATCTCATGGAACTGCTTAGGATGCTAATGGCCTTTTAAAATAGCAAGCTTATAACATGCGGTGAATTCATTCGCTCAGTCGCTTTACTGCGGTCGTCTGGTTTGGTTGTTTGCAAGAGCATGCAGTGTACGTGTGTGTGTGTGTTCATGTGTGTGTTTGCCAGGTGTGTGTTCACTAAGCAGAATCAAGTGGTTCTCTTAACGCACTGGCGAGAGAACAAAGCCTCTGCTAATGGGCAGAGAGGGAGTTGCGGGAGCCTTTTGAATTCTTTCTGTGTTAACAACGTAGTTCTGCTGGGTAAGTACACATGTGCAGGCAAGTGCGCACGCACACAAACACACACACACACACACACACACACACACACACACACACACACACACACACACACACATACCTACATACAGTCCCTGCTAGTATCATTCCAAGGCTTGTGTGTAACCTCACAAGGGAAAAGCTAGTACTGGGCTTGTATTTTTAATCTTTTCTTGACTGTTACACCTCCATGCTACATGCTATAATACCTCTACAAATATTTTAAACACAGCTAAACTTTCTAACCACACACACACACACACACACACACACACACACACACACACACACACACACACACACAAACACACACACACGCTTAAGATATAAGTCCTGTTTGGAAGCAAGGTTGTTAGAAGTTGGAAGTTAGAAGTTGTAGAAGGTAGGATGTGGTAATAAGTGAATTTGTTTGATTGGCTATGGGGTAAAGGTGTCATCTTTCGAAAGAGATGAGGGTTTTTGCATGGTTTTGGTGTTGTCTCATGTTAGGAAGGTAATAATGAATGGAATAGAAAATGAGCTAGATGATTTAAAACTGTCTATGTAAAAAAAGAACCTGATGAATTAGCATTTAATCTAAAGCCTAATTATTATCAAGCTGACTGAGTTAAAAAGACATAATAGTGCTGAGAAAAAGAGTCCTTAATGGACATATTTCCAATACAATACTTTTAGCTCATCACAGCAGTTGTTTGGAGGAACTTTTTTTAAAACTGCCTAGCCTCTTCATTGGAATTAAGGGTTCAGGAGCATTAATGAGTCTTAACCACTATAACACAAATACAGCCACACATTGAGCATATTTCAGCCTGTGTGTTCACAGTTTCTTCCATGCATTTCAATGCTATAAATTCAATAGACACTTGAAGACAACTGAGGATGAACTTTTTAAGATGAATCATTAGAACTGATTCCGCATTTGTATGTAGACAACACCTTATTCCTATTTACCTGTGAGGACCTGAACAAGGACCATTTGCCTATGTCCTTGAAGAAGCCACTTGCACCCTGTTGCATCTCCTTTCTGCCTTTGATTCATCCTAAATAGGTTTTTCCTGAAGTGCATACAGCGTTTACACCACCCTGCCTGTCTCTGCTCATCCCTCCTTCCCTCTCTCCCTCCTTTTCTCCCTCTCCTCCACCCCTAAACATGCCAACATCAGTAAACAGTGAAATCTCTCAGCCCCTTACCGCGCGTAACCACATTACCCTGCCCGATAACGTCTTCAAATAACGCCCGATAAGAGCAATTTGATTTGATTCGTGAATGGCCTTCTTCCCCCCGCCTCTCCTCCACAGAACCCCCTCCTTTCTTCTTCTTCTCCTTACCTCAGGCTGTACACCCTCCTCCTCCTCCTCTCTGCTCTCATCTTCGGCTGCTAAAATGACACTGCTTCATATGCACAATCAAATAAATCCAGCGGGCCTGTCAACCTTCATTCTTTGGCTTGGCACCTTCTTAAATCAACTCAAGGTGAGACGCCACGAGTCATCTCCATAACGCCAAATAAGAATGCTCTGCACAAAAGGAAGGGAATTAGAGCTTGTGTGTGTGTGTGTGTGTGTGTGTGTGTATACAAGTGAGAGAAAGAAATTCTTCTTATGCAGGGCTGTGGAGATATTAAACAGGTTGGACTCATAGGATACAGAGATACCAGTCGTGGAGGGAAAGGAAGAGGAAAAGAGAAGAAAAGAGTACAGGAGAAAAAAGTAGCAAAAGCAAATAAAAGCAATGAGATTAAATTAAATCGAGGGAAAAGGAAAGGTGTAGAAGTGACGAAATTCAAGAATTGATATAAATTAGATGAGGAGAAATGTTAGGAGATATCAGGGAAAAGAGGATAAATGTGGGTGAAACGAAGACACAGAAAAGGAGGAATAGTAGAAAGAAAATTAAATGAAAGGAACCAAGAAAAGAGGAAATAGAGGGAAATCAGAGAAAGAGGAAATCAAGTGAAAATTGGGGAGCGAAGAAAAGGAAAAGGCAAGAGGAAATGTGGAAAAGTGGAAGCGCAGAAAGGCAAAAAGCCGACCAGTGGACATTTGCAAAAATGGAAAAGAAGAGTAAAGAGGAAGAAGGGAAGAGAGGAAAAGATAACAGAGACAAGGGGAAATTGGGATCAAGAGGAATGGAGAGCAAGGAGGAAGGATGGGAAAATGGTACCAAAGGAGAGGTATAAGACATTATTCCTCCTTCCTGATGAAATGGAATGAGGTCGACCTCATGTTGTGCCCACTGAGCGCCTGTGTTAGCATCAGGTCTAGCAAGGCCACGTGCCACTGACAGTGATGCATTGTGCTGTTTAATAACAGCCGCCACACACTCCAGCTCGAAGCCGATCACACACACACTCTCTCACGCGTTTAAATAGGCAGATGCAATCATGCTGCGGCGAGCAGGGACGGAGGGCGTGAATGCGAAGGGCGGAGTGTTTTGCTAAAGATGATGTGTGTGTGATCCCTGTAATCGGGACGAGGCTCTCCTTTACGGGAGAGTGACGCCACTCAGGCGCAAACAAGATTCAGCGGCGCATATAGCAGGTTAACGGAGGGGAGGAGACGGTATTATATGAAAAATGAAAAAAAACAGTGAGGACTTTTTTTTTTTGCCAGTGTGCAACGATGCACTCCTAGAAAGTGTCCAAGTGCTGTCTCAGGAGGTCGTGTTCAGTGTGCATGTGGACTGAGGGGGTGTTGGTGAGATGAGTGCTTGTGTTTGGAGGGTGCGGGTGCTCACAGTAGTGACAGCTGTTTATTCAATCAATCACCTCGCGCTTGGTACAGCAGTTTGCCTCGGCTGGAGATTGAGTTTTGCCTCACGGGGAGAATGGAGCAAATTAATAGAGCATTACCCAGCCGCTGACCCAGGAAATGAGTCTGACACTACTGGGTTAGATCTGCCAGCTTAGGCTGCTTCCCTTCCTGCTCCTCTCCCTCACACACACACACACACACACACACACACACACACACACACACACACACACACACACACACACACACACACTCAGGCACTCAGTCCCAGCTGTGGTGTATGTCTTGGTCTTGGCTCTCAGCTCGTCCCTAGGGGAAAGAGCCATTACGATTCGCACTCCCTGCCAGGCCGGCTGGAGCAGGAGAGGGCATCGGGCCTACTTAAATATGGATGGATTTGGGCGGCTCAGAAAAACGTTTCAACGAAAACCTGTTCAGACTGGTGGCCAGGCAGGAGTAAGGTCACAACCTAGAGCAAGGGAGCCCTACTGAGACCCTGCCATGTTGGCCAAAATCTTCCAGTCAGGCCACCTTTCAATGAGCATAGAAAAAAGCATAATTCAATCGATAAATAATAATTACCATAATTATGACTCTGCAAAAATGGTGGTTGTTCCTCTCTCTTTTCTCTCTCTCTCTCTCTCTCTCTCTCTCTCTCTCTCTCTCTCTCTCTCTCTCTCTCTCTCTCTCTTTTGCTCTCTCTTTCACGCTCTTTATTTTCTCCTGATTTTCATTCTGATTAGTTTTTTGGAAACGTTCAAAGTGACTTGCAATCAGCTAGGGATTCAATTTAATTCATTTTTAATTGTAAAGCCCTTTGAACAGTAGACATTGCCTCAAAACAGCTTTACACAGATAAAGCAGTTACAAAAAATGTATACATTTGTTATAAATGTAAGGTTTTACCTAATGAGCGAGCCAATGGTGAATGTGGCAAGGAAAAAACCTGTAAAGGAACCAGACTCAAAAGAAAACTCTTCCTTATCTGGTTGGCACCGAATGTCCATTTATTGAATTTTCAGTGTGCAGTGATTGAATGCAACCTGTGGTCCTAAAGCATTGTAGTAGACTGCTGATATTAACACAGTCCAAATCCAATGCATTAATACTACTTATAGACAATATGGAAAGATTTAGAGCCATAAAGGCATAAGAATCATTTAAAAATTATATATATATATATATATATATATATATATATATATATATATATATATATATATATATATATATATTTTTTTTTTAACTTAAATGTTAAATGTTATCTTAGAAATTAGAAGATACTTTCCTGGGGAACCCCTGTAAAACATAGAGTTTTCCTGCTTTAGACACAGGAGATATAATTCAATCCCTTGAACCTCATTATAATAAGGACATCAAATCCGCAAGAATTCTCCTTTGATCATGGCTGGATATTTAACATTTACTCAAAAAACTGGCATGCGGGTGTTCTTTTTTGAACTAAGATATAGCGATAACATGACAAAACCACCTTTGAATGTCAGGACAAAAGTTACATTTACAATAGGATGCTAAGTAACACTAGAGAACTTTGGTAACCAGGTAATCAGCAACTTTCTGTAAATTTAGCTACTCGTGTTTGCTTAAAACATTTTGCCAAAAAAGTGTAGATGTATGATGAAGAAAAAAAATCAACACTAAAGAAACCAAATCTGTAGCTAATGTCAATTAAGTTTGCGAGTGCAGTTTGTTCCAGCCTGTAAGCGATACTAAGTGCTGCTGGCTTCTGTCTGTCCATTAGTGGGATCTTTTTCTCTGACATACATAAACACTGTTTCCCAAATAACGCCTAACCATAATTGATAGCACAAAGCCACAGATAACCTCTGCAAGGTTCCTTTCGCAAAGGCACAGCCCCATCACTCTCCATTCTGCCCCCTCTTTCTTTCTCCCTCACTCTTTCTCTCTTCGTTCTCATATGCTGGAGAGTGGGAATTAATTACCAGAGCCAATTTGCTGTTTATACTCTGATGTTTTAACTAATTAGCACTAATGGCAACAGAACAGCAGCCAGTGGAGTTAATTGAATTCAGACGGCGATGTGGAGGAGAGAGCCGCAGGTCTGTCGAAACAGAGCAGCTCGGAGCTGTCATCACCGACGGGCCCCTGCCTGTGCCTGGGTTAACACTGCACACACACTACATGTACGCACACACAAACATGCGCGAATGAACGGCTCGCAAATGTATTCACAAAGGACCTGTCTTCTCGCATTGCTCTCGCTGTCTCTTCGGAACCGCTTTATGGAGACGCTAATCTTTCACTCTGCTAATTCCGGTCTGTCGTCTCAGTTAGTCACACAGTGCCAATGACTAAATGAACGACTCTAATGCCGAACCCATCGCGCTATAGCGGCGAGCCATAAAAACCCATGGGGACACTCTAAAGGCTTAATCATTTGAAAGTTACAAGAGAAAGTGCTGTTGCGAATGGCGATCAATCATATCTAGTACAGCCAAATGGTCTGGCTTCTGGCCTCACGCTCAGTGTGCAACGACATACACATACATGGGGAATTTGAGAGTGTGTGTAATGGTTGACCTCCCAAGACAAGTCCTGTGGATGCAGGTGTGAACCCGCAGGTCCTTCGGGATTCTGGACCGTTCACTATGCAGTCCATTGGTGAGGTACATTCGGGGAACATTTGATTATAACGTGAAACTTTTGCAAACAATAGAAATTTATTTTAACCTGTATCTCCCTGATATATGGAAACTGTTTTTTTTTTTGTAATGTGATCATTATCCTCATATTGCTCAAAAGCAGCATAATGACCATTTTAGATGTAATCAACTAATCCTGCCCTGCAAAAAGAAAAAAAAAATCTCTTGATTTTATGTAAAAATTATGTTTCTATTTTTTTTTTTTATCAGATGAAATAAAAACAGCTCAGACACAACTGTATCATTTGCACCATTTAACTGGAATCAATTCGCCTATTTTAAGGCCTTCTTTCGAATAAATCAAAAGCTGCGGAGGCATAACTATGCGCGATTAGCCGCAGTCACTTCTGGCTTCACTCTCTCTCTCTCTCTCTCTCTCTCTCTCTCTCTCTCTCTCAGTTTTTTTTAATGCAAATCGGCTCTTTGCATAAACCGACATTGATTTCTTTTCTTTTGGAAGTCGTGGTTTAACACACGGTTTTCCATTGCACTCAGTCGGAATTATGGAGTCGCGTCCACTCCGGGGGGAGCGCTCGCTTTGTCTCTGTCCCTGAGATTAAGGCTCAAAGTCAGGCTGAAGTGTCACGCAGGGTAAAAGCGATCTGTCTTCTCACAGCTCTGGTGTAGGCCCGAGAAGGAGGAGGAGGTTGGGGGGAAGAGAAAGTGAGCTACTGATTGATTCGTCACTGGAGACTCTCCTGTGTCTGCTTGCCTGCTGCTGCCTGGCTCTGCAGTACAACATCTGTCACACACACACACACACACACACACACACACACACACACACACACACACACACACACATGCACACACACACAAGCGCACGTGTGCTTGCCCCCTCTGGGCTACAGGGCCAGGGACTTCCTGTTCCTAGCTGCTGCTCATCTGTCAGCTTCTGGAGTGAGTTGACACTGGCTAACCCCTTCATTGCACAAAGCATTTACAGCCTCAACCTCATCCCTTCACTTCCACTCACTCTCTCTTCTCTGTTTTTGGAGGTAGGACCTTGTTGTTAACACAGCACCTGTCTTGAAATGCAGTCAACACAGAAACCTCAAATCTGTTGTCCTGCACACGGTATTATTAGTCTTATCTTGTAACGCCGTTTGTTTTGCGCCAACCCCAGTGCCACGACTTATTAAAATGTCCGCAGGAAAACCATCAGATGGATGGAACAGATACCAAATTGGGTCTTGTTAGACGGCTCATCTGCATACTGCGTTGCCAAAGGTCACTACTGCAAGAACGATTAACGTACAATACATCACGCAGCCTCACTGCTTAGCACCTGACACAAGCGCTTGCTGACCTGACTGTGTGTGTGCATGTGTGTGTGTCCTCGTCCATCAGAAGGTGCGTGTCGGAAGCGCTGAGCTTCAAAAATATGACCCAAAAGGTCAGCACGAAGGAGCAGGGGGATAATCAGCACGCCACTGGTTCGACATCGCTCACTACAATGGGCTGTGATTTATTCTCCATGAGCGGTCGGAGCAAAAGCTACAAATCTGGTCTAGTTATAGGAAGAGAGAAGGGTGGAAGAGGGGAGAGGAGAGGTAATGTAAGGAAAGGGAAGAAAAGAAAAGAAAAGCAGAGAACTCTCTACTTTCTGGGTCTGCTGTTGATTGTTTTGCATTTGTCTCTTTGACGTCACCTCATTTTTTTCTCCTTTTTAAAATGTTTTATATCTGAAGTATAAACTGTAATGGCTGTCTGACTCCTTCCATACTATTTTTATGGGTATAATTATATGAAGGACATCCACATTCTCTACATTACTTCATTCTCTTTTTCCTCACTCTCAGAGCTCTTGGACCACTATCAAAAAAGCAGTCTAATCCTTTCACTGCAGCACCATATCTGTGGCTTTAGCTGTCATATACTGTATGCTTCACTCATCCTGTATGTCTTGCTATGTAGCGGTTAGAGCTTAATAAATGCTGGAGGAGTGGAGCTAGGGTGGGAGATGCCTATCAGGAGAAGTGGGTTTTACAAGAGAACGATAAAAACAGGGCCCGAGGGTTCTCGTGGGCTGGCGGAAAAAGAACGAGATGGAGATGGTGCACAATCGGACATGCCACGATTGCATCTCACGTCATCATCGGACATCGTTGCGATCTTATCCTAGCGCCTCCTGGGCCTGGCAACCTCAATCCCTTCTACTTATCTCTGTTCTGGACATCTCTGTCATCACGAGTGGTTTATGCATTCCAACAGTAGAGGGGGATGTTACACTTTGGATGCAATGCGTGAGCGTGCGAGTGTATGTGTAGGACCATGCGTGTGTGTGTGTGTGTGTGTGTGTGTGTGTGTGGCAGGCTGCCTGTTTAACCTCTCAGATTATGGACATTATTCACACAGTGTCAGTTTGCCCCGGAGGCAGGGGGTGGGGTAGATTTGGGGGTGTGGGGGGGTAAGCGACATGGAGCAGAGGAGGAGCACAAGAGGAAGGAGGGAGGCGACAGAAGGAAACCTCTGCTTCAACACACATCAGTCCCAATTCTCCCTTTAGACCAGGAACATGGCGATCAATACGAATCAAAGAGCCTGGAATTGCTCTTGTGATGCTCACACATTAACCTCCCAGCTCCCCTATCATCTCTCTTTCTCTCTCTTTTTTTTTTACACTCTCATACTGTCTCTTTCCCTCTCTCTAGATGTCCCTCACGTCTATAACATGCTGCTACGTCCAAAACAAGCCTATTTCCCTTGTGGGGAAAAAAAACACTGACAGGGCAACAGCAGTGTTTAGGAGTTTCGGCACTAAAAAAGAGGTTTGAGAAAGCATCAGTGCGGTGTAATGGCCAAGAGGGAGAGAGATAGGGAGAGAGAGATAGAAAAGGGAGCTTTGGCTGTCAGCTTGCTGTCTTGGGACTCAAATCTCAGAGCAATTTTCAGAGTGCCTGATTGGCAGCTTGATGTGTATTCTTCCCCAGCAGGAGCAGGGCGATAACTCGGGCCCATTGGCCCGTCAGCAGCCCGTTGTGGAGCCATTACAATGACGACGCCGATAAGGGACATTTATCACTCCCGCGGCGCTGTGACAGAGGCGTCCCATCAACAGGTCTAGCAACCAGCAGTGGCCAGTGGGAGTTCACCGAGCCTGAATTACAGCGCGCTCAGCTGGAAAACAACACACACCCACAAACACATACACATGTGCACCAAACGCGCACACATCTGATATATGTAAATGTTGCAGTTTTTGACCTTAACTCGATTTTCTTTCTCTATTGCAAGTCTATTTCTATGACATACAAGCTATTACTGTATAGTCATAAATAAGTCATATCTGCATGGTGAAGACTCCAAAAGACATGTATACACATTCCAAGAGCACTCCTACTTGCCACAACACTTGCCCCAACCACTTGTTTGTTTCATGTTGTCTCAGTCACAGAACACATTAAACTTGAGACCTCATTGAAACTGTTTAATAAATGGTATAAATTATATATATATAGACACTCCTGCTCTAAACAACGTTGCTGCTTTCAGTCATGACTTCTTCATGAAGTCTGCTTTCCTGTAATCATGCATTGTGTAGGCACGTCTACCCATCTTGCAGGTTTGCCCATACACTCACTCTGGATGAAAAATTGACCTTGTGTTGGCCTCAAGGAGGTCAGAAAGCTCTTTGTGCCTCTGTGCTGTGTGGTCAAAGAGTCAATTGTGTGGCAAGTGGGTGGCACGGCCTGCTGGTGACGGGTGGCGGCAGGGCGACAGGGTAACGGTCTGTGACCTTCACCTCATATGATCACAATGAGTGATGTGGTACGGAGTTACAGGTAGATGCATGGAGGGAGCAAAAGCTATATGAATGGCCAGGTGAAGTTTGTAGAATTTGCCACACTGTGAAGCATTAATATAATGGGAATTATAGGAATAGGGCAAAGTGCATAGTGAAATATTTTTAAAAATATAAAGCAAAGTGTGGTAAAAAAAAGTGTAGATTGTTGCTATAACTAATGCTATATTAATTGTTTATTATATATAGATATTTTGTTGCAGCTCAAAGAGACATTATGTCTCTCTCTCTCTCTCTCTCTCTCTCTCTCTCTCTCTCTCTCTCTCTATGTGTCTCTCACATTCAGTTTTCTCCTCTGACCTTGAGTCATTAACACCTCAACCCTCCAGACGAGGCAGCTCCTTTACAGCTTTGAGAGCACCTCAGCCCCACCTCCAACACAGGCATGCACACCACACACACACACACACACACACACACACAGATGCACATACACAAACTGATTGAGAGAGAGTGAAATGAAAGCTGTTGAAAAAAAACTGGCACCTACAACACAATCAGGATTTTCACGCTGACCATCTGTTTCTATTCTGTAAAAAATATGGGAATAACTTCGAAACAAGTAATCAATATAATCCTTGTAGATCGAATTGACTAGACTTTTGAGTGATAAAGCACTTCAGATGCTTTACAATTAGAACACAAGTTTAAAACTATCCCACAAATCCAGTCACCTCACCTCCCTGCCACTAGACCAATCAATTACCTGAATAAAAAAAAGCAAACCAGAAAAACTGAAAAATCTGTTTCCTGTGACAAACCGCAACACAAATACTATATAATGATTCTTAGATTAGTCTTCAAAGATCACTTCCCTGTGAATTATGATAGCACTGCTAGCCACAATATGTGTGTACAGTAGCACTGGCACTCACACACATACACACTCACTCGCACACTAAACATGCAGCGCCATCTTGCACAGAACCCTCCCTATAATCACCATTTATCAGTAAACGCCCAGCACTGACCGCACTGCCTAAACAAACTCCCAATGATGGATGAGCTCCTTTCTGGCTATAAAATTATTAACTTTTAACCAGCGCCTACTGCTTGGCATGAGAGCCGCCCGCCAAGAGTGAATCCCCTGGGGTGCCAGTCTATACGTCAGGCCCAACTTTTCCTCCCTGTACCAATCCATCTTTCTGGGGGAGGGTGCGCTCAGCTACTATCCATTCCCCATCAAGCTCTTAGGAGATCACGGTGCAGAGGAAAGCATGTGTGTCACTGTGTTCGACAATGATTGCTTCCTACAGTCATCTGAGAAAGAATATGAAATTTAAAATAGCACAGTAGCCGTGTCACAGTAGGTGAATGACATGACGGTAAGGAGTTTCTCGTTAGCCGGTTATGTGTGTACGAGAGGCGTTGTCTCAAATGAGAAAAAAAGGGTCTAAATATTAAGTTCCAATCTGCACAGAAGGTTTTGTGCTTGTGTCATATCTTGTGTCGGTTTCCTGTGGCTTAGTGGTTAATAAAAGCGAGGTAATGGGTGTAATAGCAGTTGCTAAGTGTGGAGCATGTGTCTTTGTGTGTGTGTCTGTGTCTTTGTTTGTGTAGGTGTGTGTGTGAGTGTGTGTGTGTGTGACCCATGCCCTGTTTATTGACAGACTCCAGCCAGTCTGGAGTTCATTGGGAGTCTCCATAATCTCTCCTGAGATGATTAAAAATTAATTGATCAGTGCAATACTATCCATACTGGCCAACCAACTAACACAGATGACAAGCCATCCTAATAAACGTTAATGACTGTTTTTCTTTGCCTTCCTGTTTTATGGCTCCTCGCCAGTGGTTTGGGCCTCCACATATCAGGTCATAAATTCATTAGTCGCTAACACACCTAGCCAGAACAGCTCATTTAGCAATAGCAAACACGATTAGGAGAAGGGGCGAGGGTTATTCCACCTCCTTACTCTTGATGCTCAAACAGCCGTGATAAGGCCACTCACCTGTCTACTACATGTACCTTACGAGTAAAAATCCCAATTGAAGAATACCTATCTTAACATTCGCCAAGATTATCACTTGAGCGACACAGAAGTGGTAGATTTAGGAGTAGTAGACATAGAAGTGTTTCCTAACTGTGTTAAAGAAAAGTTTTTAGTTTCGCTGACTTTATCATGATCCATGAACCTCGAATATCATGCCAAGGTCATGTTAAAGATAGGTGCATATGAAGGCTTGTACATGTGTACACGTGGGAGGGTATTACCATGTTGTACTAGTGACAAGGAGCTAGTCACTATTATGACCCTGTACAATGTAACTTTCGAACTGTAGAGAGAGTCCTCAGATTATGTAAAATTCTAATCTACAATTTCATGAAAGCATCATTTGTTTCGTCTCGAGTAATAAAATTCTAGCCTAAACAACTTGCATATTAATATTACAGCCTTTGCTTAACTTGCTCTGAAGACAGCTATGCTTTCGTATTTTTGTCCAGGTCTTTCACATCCTGTACACTCACTCTATGAACATATCAACTTTTAATATCGCTATCAAAGCCATCATGTCTGAGACCCGAGAGCATTGAAAGTTGATCTGCTATTAACGCCATTGTATTTGTTCTATCAGTGTCCCTTTATGACACTATAAACACTAAACTCATCACAAATATTTAAATATAAACATATTTCATGTCTTTCTATTCACAACATCCCTGTCTCTTCTAGCACCCTGATACGCTGTGCTTCCTATCCAAACAAAAAAAAATAGAAAGTCCTATTCTGCTGTGTTAAATTAGCAAATAATACAAGTCAGGCACCAGGCTTGTCTGCACAAACAAAAGAGCGCAGCCGGCATTTTTATCGTAGATGAAGAAGTGCAGCGAAGGGTACACTAGACGTCGGGACAGAATCAAAAAATCAATCACTAGGTGCTTATCAGCACTGGCTCTGACAAGCTGACAGTTTCCTCTCCTCAGGAAAAAAAAAAGAAGCGGGGGAAAAAAAATATCTTCGAAAATGTCATTTCATCTCTTCACAGCCAGCACTTGAACTTATAACACATTTATACCAGGTAAGCATGCAGTTTTGCTCTCCCAATTTCAATTTTACACAAAGTTTCTGGCCACTGGAATGTCAAGAAACCCATCAAACCAGTAATGAACATTACGACTTGGCCCTTTTCATAGCCCGTGTACTGATGTACCGAAATTGAGAATGGAGCTTCTAACCACAGCACGAATACGAACCATGGGAGTCAGACAGGCCTGAAGCAGAAATCTGTAAATGTGTTTATTTACAGACAGAGACTAATGCAGGCTTAAATGCTCAGCGTGTTGACAGAGAGAGATACTTGTTGGCCTAAACTCCATTAAGCCTTCAATCAGTTCACGTTAATGGGTCCAGCCTCCACCGGTCTAGAACTCGTATTTACGTATTATCGTATTATATAATGTATGGGTTTCAGTGGTTTTCTTTTTTCTTTTAACTAGCAATATTTGTGCTGTAATTTTCAAATTAAATCAATTAAGGTGAATTTGGCTAATAGAAGAAGTGATACACCAAATCTGGTTCTACACCTTTAATAAGTAAGTCAAGGGGTAAAGTCTCAAAACCAAATCACTGTAAATTTAGATTTAATTAAAATGATTCGGCTAAATTCCTACGCCAAAGGCTTTCTCTTTTTCCCTCTTTTACTTTTTTTTTAAGAAGGTGTGTAGCATGTGTGCAGTTTCAGCAGTCGATGGGACATTTTCCTGATGACATTTCTCCACAATGCTCCCTGACATGTGCGTCAACAACTGGCATGCTGCACCACTGAAGGTCAGGGATAATGGGGGAAAAGGCCAGGGAAATATTAGAACGCATAAAATCACAGGAGGCTCAGGCTTTCCAGCAACTGTCACTTGTAACTCAAGTATATTTGAAAGGCCAGGAGAGAAGGGCAAATCTGCATGTCTGTCTGTCTGTCTGAAAAATTTTATTTTGGGCAAGCATCAAAACATGACGCTTGAAGTGTGTGAAATTGTGCTAGATGGTTAGTAGAGTAGGAGAAATGTGAATAAAATGAGCATGTTCATTTCAGGATGATATGAAGGTGCAGTTTCCTAATTCCTGTCCGTTATAGGTTTTCAAGTAGATATGGACCAGAAAGATTGCTTTGGTTTTGCCAGGAAAATGCTGCTGATCTGAAACAAAGAGCTATGGACATTAAGGTCATGAATGAACATTTACATTTGTGGTATTTCTCAGACGCCATTATCCAGAGTGACTTACATTTATCTCATTCATACAACTGGGCAGCTATGGGGGTAAGGGCCTTTCTCAGTGGTCCAGGAGCATCAGCTTGGTGTGGCTGGGATTTGAACTCACAACTCTTTAACCACTAAGCTACCATCTTCTCTGTAAGCATGAGCAAGACAATTTGGTAATAGTAAACGAGACTGATTGTAATGTGAGTGAGACAGATTTGTGACCATGACTGAAGCTATACAAGCTCAGCAAGCTGTTAAAAAGACTGAGATAGGTCTGTGAGAAGTAGTGTGCCATATACAGGTGCGAATTGTGTAACAGGATGAAGCAGGACGGTGTGTGTCGCTTGTTAAGGCCGTTAGCTAACCACACCATCGAGGGCCTCTTCCTCACAGTAACGGCCATCCAGCTCCTCCAGTGACCTGAGAGAAAAGTACGGCGAGCTTTCACAGGAAACTGAGGTTAGGACACCACACATGTTACATGAACGCCGAGACGTGCCATCGAGATCGGCATCTGTCCCAGAAAGCAGGATTAGATAACAGAACGAGTGCGGAAGGCAGATACCACAAAACATGTCAATCTGGGGGCGAGACCGCTATGAGCTGCAAGAGCTTCCTCAGATGGAGCATTAGCTTTAAGCAGCCGTCATTAAACTCATCCTGATTCATTAGTCAGCAGCTGTTCTTCATTAGCCCACACACTCTGTTTGTGTGCACGCACTCACACACACACACACACACACACTGCATCTAGCACCAGACTCTCTATCTTTCTCTCTCACACACACATATATATGCTGTTCTTGTATTTTGCTTCTGTCATAGTGATCTCTATAAGCAGGATTTTTACTCCCTGTGCACATCACTATTTACGCGTTCACAGCAAAAAAAGCACTGTGTGTTTAAATTCACACACACACACACACACACACACACACACACACACACACACACACACACACACACACACACTGGCTGTGGTGCCGTTAGCCCTTTCAGAGCTGTGACAACCGCATTCCCAGCCATGCATTCTACCAATCCCTTCCTGTAGTGTCCTGTCCCATTTCCACCCATTATTAGTTAAATTGTCATTAGTTTCCTGTTGACTCTTTTGCAGGTATAACAACCTCAATGATAGTCAGTAATGATTTACATCACTGTAACACATTTAGTAAGGACTCAATGCCTCTAAAAACAGACCCCATGTATAATTTGGATACTGAGGTTTCTTATCTGAGCAAGAAGCAGCCTTGGCCATTGCTACATTGCCAAACAAGATAAAGCTAGACTTGTGCTAGCGACTAAACTCTTCCCAGTATAAACATGTAGTAATTGTGCAAATCTGTATATGCCACATCTTTGGTATTGCAAAAGCTTTTTTGCTGAACTGAAAAGGATCAAAGAGCATTTAAGATTTTGGTTATGCTGTTTTTGTTTGGTTGTACTTGTGCAATGAGACTTGAATTGTGAACTAAAAGTAAAACACAGAAATAAAAGGTTTAAGCAATGAAAAATGGCAAGCCAACAACGATTAATTAAAGACTTTATCCTTTCCTATTTGTTGGAGGCAAAGAATGTACAATTTATTTTCCAAACTGATTTTTATTTCTCACATTTTTTTAAATTCTTCAGCCAGGGCTATCTACACATGTATAGGTTAGAGAACCAACTGCATCTGAATTCTGCCAGCAGTCCTTTTACATTTTCATAAGTGGGTCTCAGATCAGATTGAGATGAATAGTGCTGACAGCCCCTCACCAGCTGCCCCGAAAAAACAACCTGGAAAAAAATGCTGCCACGCAATTTTATTTAATTCCAGCGGATCAGCCCTTGTCAAATCGCACATGTTTCTGTCATCCAACTGAATGCACCTAACCCTAGTCCTGAGCCCCCCCTCCAAGTAATTTTTGATGTTTTCTTTTCACATTAGCATGAGTCTCTGTCATTCTGCAGATCACGCACACTCTCCCGGGCCCTTCAGGACCCCCAAGGGTGGAGCGATCTGGCTTGTTTTCCCCTACAGTGACAATTTTGTGTTTTCTCCACTCCCCTGCTATGTAAAAAAAACATCTTTCAAACCCAGCACCAGCATGAGCAAAAAGAAAAAAGTTCCCTTTGCAAGACATAGATTGCCAATGCCAGTTTCAATATGACAAGTGCCAGCGTTATGAAGACAGACATGATCCAAGATGGGCGGGGTGACCTTTTCCAAATGTCACATGTCATCTGAGTTTTATGTCACCCTCCAAACAATATGTCAAGAGCATAAAAAATCATTACACCCAAGAATTATGTTATACAGGCCAAAAATAATAATTAAGATTATATTATTCAAAGCCAAACTGAGGTTCAGGGAAATTTATGATTGGCCTGAGCGTAAAAGGGTAAGGAAACACGTTGTCGTAATGTCGAGCCGGTGTGGATTTTCAGTTCAGAGCTTCTCTTTGTGCTTATCTTTCGCTGTCCCTGCAAAAAAAAAAAAAAACGCAACCTCAAGCTTCCCTGCGAAAGGCACTCATAATACACTCTTCAAAGTCAAAGGTACACATTCTTACAGAGCTCCTCTGTGTCCTTGACTCTAGCGATTGCCAGTGGACATTTTTACATAAACCAACAACAGAAGAGATGGCACTGATCACCTAATTCCTAATCACATTATTGATCACCTGATGGAGCTGTTGTCTGGAGATAAGGGAGCACACAGAGAGAGGGTATCATCATACTTATGATGTTTCATAGCCTAAAGCTGAAGGGCAGATATAAGTAATGCAAAAGAATGGCCTGACATGTGTCTCTTATGTCTCAGAGTAGTTGTGCATGTCAGTGCAGGTGTAATGCTCCCTTACATCAGCGGTTCGGGAGCAGTCGATAGAGGGAGACTTGTCCAATCAGCAATATGCGGCACACGAGGTGAGAGGTCAGCATGATGTCATACATCCTCGCAACACAATAAAGACTGTCTTAGTCAGTCTTCCTGTTCTGCTCTCTCTCTCTCTCTCTCTCTCTCTCTCTCTCTCTCTCGCTTTCTTTCACTGTCTCTCAGATAGTGTAATGGGCTCTTGTCTTTGTGAGCTCCATACTAAAGGCCCGTCTTTCCTCAATCTGGCATGAGGTGATAAAGCACTTCGTGAAATCTTTATTGCTTTAATAAACAAGAAAGAGTGATTAATGTTGGTCTTCTCCTTTAGTATTTCAAATAAATTATGACAGCTTTATATCACGGTCAAAGCAGGCAACTCCCCATGAAACCTGTCCATGGAGGATAGATGGTCTGCACTTATGCATGTAGAAATTAGCCAAATAAAAGGCTGTGCCATTTCGGGAAAGTTTTTTTTTACTTTGAATGTGTCCCGACATTTAAGGTCCATTCTGTCTTTATTCTTTTGTTCTTTCCTTTGTTATGAGATCGTATCTGGTACTCCTCTGCCAACCGGCTGAATACAAGATGTCTAGTAAAGCAGCACTTAAAAATATTGCTGGAGACTTAAATGGCCAGGGAATAAGTCTACGAGAGAGAACTCTGGCCTGGTATGTGTCAAATGAAAGTCCCCATGCCAGGACTTTCTGGACCCTCGGTTCTGACTCACACACATTAAATGGGTGAGATGTGCGTCAGTTTATAACGTTTTAGCGATGACAGTAATAACCTGGCTATGACACTCTCTAGCAGGTCATTATTCAATTAGAATGAATTAGAGATTTTATAGGTTGGAAACATTTAAGGTATGCAATATGTATGTTGCAAAATAAAGATCTGGTTTTAGGGTAGAAAATATGGGCTGTCTGTGTGTGCACAATATGTATGTATTTTTGTACGTGGATGGCCAAAGAGACTACTTTGCTATTTACAGTCTTCTACATGGCCATTTCTAGCGTATTTTGGCACCCTAGGCCTATTGTCATATAACCCCACCATGGTTCCACCCTCTTACCCCTACACCATGCATCAATCATATGTAACCTTCCATAAAAAAAGTTTAAACAGATTTAATGATCATTGGAAAAGTGCCTGAATTCAAATATGTAAGAATATACTGTTATTTAGCTTTAAATAAAAAACAGGTAAATAATTTAAATAGGTAAGGGGTTAGGGCGTGGGTGGCAGCAAGGCAAGAAGTGCTCACCGGCCCTAGATGGCCACGTAGTATGCCTATGCCTAGAAACGGTGCTGGTGTTCTATATGTGTTTAGGCGAGTGTAGCTTTCCTAAATCCATGTAGCTCCCCTTTCCAAACCGCAGCCCATCCCCAACCCAATTTTAACAGTTTTCCAACGTTAGGAATTTGGTCATTTTGTTAAAATCAAACCAGATATGCATGTGCTACATAAAGCCTCAACGTCGTGGCTTCATTCATTAAAGTCTGCCTTTATAAGCCCCTACTTGGCAAGCCTGACCACCAAGACAGAGAGAGAGAGAGAATTAGAGAAAGATAGAGAGACAGAGTGAGAGTGGAAAGGCTTTAACTGGATAACTGTTCAAAACTGGAAATGGGTGCTAATATATGGACGAAAGTTTATGTGTATGTGTAAATTGTTATTGTGATAAGTGACATAAAGCAATACAGTTACACCATAGCCAGCCGTCTCAGTGAGAGTTGAAAGAGCAAGCAAATTAGGAAAGGATGTCTGGCACGAAACTGTTTAGCTTCTGGACAGCAGACTGTGATTCTAAAGGTTTTTTTTTTCTTTTTAAAGTCTCATCTCTGGTATAGTATACAAAGCTGTCAATCAGGGGACTTTTATGGGCATCAAATACACTCCCTTTTTCCCCATTTTTTTACAAAGAGGCTGTAAAACATTTCCCTAGAAAAAAGGAGAAGCTTGAGCAAACCACCTATTACAGTTGTAGCCTTGGGAAAAGGCACGTGGCGCCATACCTGATAATCTCAGCGGTGGCTGAAACGCTGAGCGCTTTTACAAGCTCTTTACAATCTCCTTCTTTCTTTAATCAATTATCACACTTTGTGAAGGGGTATGCCTCTCCACCCTCACTAGGCAGCCTTTCAGAAGGCCTGGCACTATTGTAATGAGGTGGCTCCCTGAGGTGGGACTGAACGCCCAGGTGCAGGCAGAGCAGTCAGGTGTGTGCATGTGTATGTGTGTGTGTGTGTGCATCTGTGCATGTAATGGAGCTTTACAAGATGTGCCAAGTGTACCAGTCCTGTAGCAAGCCAGGAGCTGGGAAATGAGTGCTGTGAAGTACAGCCTGCCCCTTTTGTCTCTCTCTGGAGCAGAAATGACAGAGTAGACAACCATCTTCTTCATGACTTATTGAGGGGCCCATCATGATCAGTAATTATTACCCCCCACACATATTCTCATTGCCATAAACTCACATCCGGCCCCTTGTTCATAACTAAATAGTGTCAACCCTTTTTCCAGTTTCTGTCCCTTGGTCTTTACTCTCCAATGTTCTCAATTAATTGAGCGAATACATTACACAGGGGGGGCTAATAAATTAGAATATCACATCCATACTATAATTCTATGAAAAAAAGTCCAGCGGGATCATCCCTCTTATTGCTCCTGTGAGGAATTGGGGTTGGCAGTGTTCAAATAGAAATGCTAATACCATGTTACATGTAATTGTCCTCTGCCATTTTCCCTCGCTGCAATAGCACTTTATTAATAGTAATTGCGGGAATGAATTATAAATGGAATGATTTTCTCCTAACACACAAAAGTGAGGCATAATGACCATGGTCCTAAATCATCATTTTGACCCTCTCAAGCTATGTTTGCATTATCTCTCTCTCTCTGTCTTTCTCTCTCACACATATTGCCTCATTTTCTCCCTTCATCTATCACTATTTTAACTTTTCTTCTCCTCACCAAAGAAACAGAGAGCAGGAGTGTGTGACTGCAGCTTCTCCTCTGTATGAGTTTGCCTAAGCCTGTCAATTACACATGCATGCAAGCTATACGCCACTCCGTTCATTCTGACCAGTTAAGAGTTTTCTAACACGTTTACTTCTTTTCTGTCCATATAATCTTATTTATTGGGGCATGAAACTTACAAAGTGATCCCATGTTTCCTGTAGCTTGCAGTAATTGAATAATACGAGTGCTGCCAATAGCCAGGGGTAAGGGCGGAGGGGTGGTGTTGGGGCAACTAGGTCCTTTTGGCAGGACAAGCAAAATTTTTCCCCCCTTTTAGCTTTTTTAAAAAAGATTGGCTTTCCACACCTATGATCAACCGCCGCGTTCGCCCGAGCCGAGCATGGAGGCCCCAGGTCTGCTTCTTATTTCGAAACATCAAACGGTTCACTTCATTAAGGCCCCCTTTTTTTAGTCGCATCTGAAGCATGTTTTCCGAAACAAAAGACGAGAAGGGGAGCAGCAGGGGGGAACAGAAATCGCACAGTCTGCAGCAGTTTTATTGGGGGAAATAATGGGCAATTGAGGCTAGGTATTTAATAGGCAAAACCAAGCGCAGCACTGTATCGGCCGGCAGAAAAGCCATTTGCCAGCCTGGTGAAAAAGAAGCCCGTCTTTCTGGCCAGGTTTTTCTTGAAGACCAATGAGTCTGTCACTTTCTCCCAAAACACCCATGGTATACCCATTAAGAATGAGTGAAGTCACAAAGGAGGTGGAGTGAGCATTTGATAGACAGCTGAGAAAGGGAGGACTTGATGCTGCCCTGTGCAAGGGCATCTGCATATAAATGAAAAGCAAATGGACAGAAGGCAAAACATTCGAGGATCAATAGTCCAATAACTAGAGCAGGAAGACTCCAATAACTGCATCAGTGGCCACCGATGGCTATGTGGAGGGAAAAATGATACACAATTGGAAAAGGACTGACCACGCTAAGTGGATCAGGCCTCGGCCCCAATGAGCGCGACTTCCAAAAATGAATCATTATTCAAGAGACCAGCAAAGCCGTTTGCATTGATTTCAATACACTTCATGCTAAGCCTGGCACCATAATATGGTCATCACTAGCCATGAGATAATTGTAAAAGTTATTAAGTAGTGGTCATTTATAGGGGGGAGGGCTTGGATGTGCCAATAAAAGAGAGACCGAAAAGGTGCATCCTTTACAAATCAGATAAGCAGGGACACGAGTGGACATTGAGAAGAGTGCTCTGACCTTCGTGACCAGTGGTCAGTATAGAACTGACCACAAGGGTCAATACATCCCCCCCAACGTCACATTCACAGCCCAATCAATGTCGAATTATGGGTTATTTATTGAATAATCAAAACATTATTATCGCCATGGCTCTCATGGAGGCTGTCACAGGGGTTGACTATTTATCAGACTGCTCGCAAAATTAGGGTAATCACTTAGCATGTAAACAAGAGCCAGCAGCTGCCTGCCAGAGTAAGACTATTACTCATAGGTACTTATCAAACACTATGTGTGTGTGTGTGTTTGTATGTGTGTGTGTGTCTGTGTGTGTGTGAGAGAGACTGAATGAGCCAGATTGAAGGTGAAATAATGCATTTCCTACATTGCAAAGCATAAAATTGGGGTACAACAAAAGAATGCACACATAGGCACAGACAGAAACACAGACACAGACACACACAGACACACACACACACACACAGCACACAACTGTCATCGGAGTCCAGTGATTTTTACAGAGGTCAGAGAACCTCGTTTCACAGGGGTTATAAAGGACACAGGATGTAGCTATAAGCAGATTGAGTTTCTTTCCTAGCCACAGGCTGGAGTACACTTGTGTACTGGCCTCACACACATCACACACTTGCACACACTTATGCACAAACAAATAGAACCGGTAAACAATCTGGAGCGAAAAATTGATCACCAGATTTAAAAATATCATTTTAAATTTAATCACCTGCCAACACTGCCAACAAACAGCCTTACACTGGGGAATAACAGAAAGACGTGTTTACTGCTTATTTGTCTTTCTGTCCATTCTGGCAGGAAAGACGAGACGTCGGTTTTCCGTCACCGAGTCCATAGCTGTACGCAGCAGGTTTCCGGATCTACTCATTTGTTCTTTGGAAATTAAATAAATGGACATGTAGACTGCTCTTAAACAGTCCTATAAATCACACGCACTTATGTCTGCCATAAATTTCAAACCAATCCTAGTTGCTCTAATGTCCTGGCTGGAGCTGCTGAGGTACAGAAAGGGGGATCTATAGCTGTGGTTGGCAGACCCGAAAGCTTTCCTCTATTTATGTTATTATCTGTCACCATATTTTTGTCTCTTAAAAAGCATTAGACAAGCTAGCGATGCTTCCCTAACCAGATTAGAATTGGTTTTGGTCCTGGCCACCAGGGAGTTCGAGTTACCGACAATAAGATCAAAAATGAGCCAATTCCTTTTCTATTCTCATTCAAAACAAACAAAAGGGGGCTAATATGCCCTGCATCTGTGGCCAGAGCCATGCCAGGTCGATATGTGCACTGATAGATGCGAGCTGCGCAATTGCTGGTTATTACGCTACTGAAAGGGCCTTGCCTGGTTTAAGTGGTCAGTGGCCCCTAAAGCCTCTGATCATATCTGGCCGTTGGAGATTATCAGCCATAAAGCAGACCAATGTTCACTTATCGCGGTGAAGACTCTGCTCGAGAAATGTGGCGATAAGCATTATTGGGTAATAGCGGGGGGAGTTGTATTGAATGCCCCATCTAATCATCTACAATGGCATTTTTACTGTAGTCCAGTTAAACAAAAAGCCAATCGTGACATTTAAAATCATGTCACCTTCCTAATTGAAGCTCCCTGTTGTGGCTATATTGTGGATATGAAAACTATATTTTTGAATGTTTCAGATCATTCAAGTCTATTTGAATGTTTATTTGGCTTGACTTGATGTTGCACTGAATACGATGCTTCAAAATACAGTTGACCCTGTGCTGGGTAAAGTATGCAGATTATAGTTTGGTCAGTATTTGATGATGAGGTCCTCTGTTATAGTGTGGGCTGTGTTATGATGGAGGTCCAGCAAGTGTGTTTCTAGCAATAACTTAGCCTGGCTTTACTCTACTTCCATGTACTCAGCTCTCCTCAGGGAACCATCACCTCTGTCCTCTTGCGTGATTCAATTCCAGGCTGCTTTTCCTCCCTTGATGCCCAGGCCTCAGGCTGTAGCAACACCAGCAGCAACCTTGTCTTAACCCCTCACTCAGTGGTGTTAATTGTGTTAGGGGCCAAAATGGAAGCTTTGTAATGGGTAGGTCTGCTTCACTGGTTGGGATAAAGGACTCTCCTCGATCTCATCCTCTCTCGTTATACAACATTAGTCAACTCCTCTGCCCGGCGCAGGTGTGACCAGCCTCTAACTATGTTAGTGCACTTGTTAGTGGAGGAAATGTTCACCCCTCTGCCTGCCTATATATCGATTCCACTAGAAGCCTCACCTTTCTAAGCCCTTTGCCTTTATGACCCCATGACTGTATTTATTTGCTCTGTATGGAGATGCAGTGTGATGCTTCTTATGAGCTCTGACTGAATCCAGCCAGACCATATAAGGTATGAACTGCAGGTCTTTATGGTCTACACTTGTGGACTTTACCACCTCACAGATCCAGACATCTGTAGATGTGACTGTTATCATACAGTGACCAACATCTATGGTTCTAGGATGTCAAAAGCCTATAACATTTCATGTTTGAATTAATATTTGAAAGAAGACCAACATGGGTCACACCAAAGCTGCTTCACCAAAGGCCATAATGGCACATGCCAAGAAAAGCCAACGGTTGGTGACATGATTAAATGTATTAATTGCAACGGCTTGGGGACCTACTGTAAATACTTCCGAGGAAGGAACCTTGGACCCCTCTTATGAGAGCCACATTAAGCTCAGTGTTCCCAATGGACCAGGGCCAATAAATATCATATCAGACTGACTCCAACTGCACCCAAATCCCCACTATCCTATTACTCTAAAAGCTGGGGCTGCTCTTTAACGCCATAAAGGACCCCTTTCCCTTCCCCTCCTTTTCCTTTCACCCTTTCCTACTCCCTGCAGGACAGGCTGTAAGATGTGTGTGTGTATATCAGTAGGATGCGTGCTTAGCTTCACTCCCGGGTCCTGGCCAACCGGGCCTGATGATGATGGAGGCTGCTGTATAAACGTCCTCATAAAAATGACAGCTAGACATATGTATGGATCCCCATTAAAATTTTACTACTAATCACCCGGCTGCTGCTCGGGCTGCTGACTCCCCAGTAGGGCTATGCCACAGGGATGTGCTCTAAATGAAGATATCAGTCGCATGCTTTGAAAAAGGCAGTCAACAACTGCTTGCTGAAAGTGTCCTGTTATAGGCTTTATTTTTATCTCTTGGTTCACAAAGACCAGACAATTTTAAGCCTTCCATTTTTGTGTTTCTAAAAATGGGAGCTCAAGTCCAAAAGGACAGAGTGAGAGAAATGATAAATGTTGTTCTGCAGTGGTGTAAGTCAGTAAAAATCGGCATTTTGGTTTTAAAAAAACTAAATATTACATAAAAAGACATCTTTAGGTGATGAGGTAATAATTTGAATAGCTTTTCTTGTGAATGAGCTATCTGAAAATGGCCTTTTTTCTAATTAATTTTTACTACTATCTAAAACTCTCTAAAAACCAAAACTATCTTTGTTTGGCATCAGACAGGTTTGACCTTCCTTTTGGCCAGACCACAAGGTTAATGCAAACAGGTAGTAGGGTGACTGACCTAAGGTCAAAGGTGAAACGCTATGCTTTCTGTGGCAGCACGCAACCAGAGACAGAGTGGTAGAAGTATTTTGTAATGAGAAGGAGGCTTGCTTCGAACATGCTGGATTGAGCCGTAAACATTTGACAGGTGTCAGATGGGGAAGAGCACCTGCGAAACCTCCACCACCATCTGTGCTTTCCCTGTGGTAGGAATTCAGACTGAATTAACTGTCTCCAAAAGCCAAATTCAGGCACGCCTGTTATGACTGAAAATGACACTCGAATTAGTCTCTTCAGAAACGTACCATCTGATCAGAGTTAGCTTAATCTCAGTCAGCCACAGCTAACTATGCCAACACGAGCAAGCAGGATGAAGCTGTCAAATTACACGTATTATGTTGCTAACAACATGGATTAGGCGAACTGAAGACGAAGGAGGGCCTTCTTTGATTCGCAGACACCAAACAGCTGGTAAATAGCATTGAATTTATGGGATCTAGCTCAGTGCCTGCCCTAACCTAACAATGATGAGTTAAATAAAAGTACACTTTCAATCAATTGGGGCAGTCTGTCATGTCGGGGAATAGGACTCAGAAAAACAAGAGGAGGAAAAATGAATACGCTCCAAAGCAGGTCACAGTAAGCAGATACCCTCTAAATGAACCCCTTTTATTAACCCCTCCTGCTGCCTCCCCCTACATTCAGAACACCTCTTCTCTCTCTATTACCTCCATGGCCGTTTCATTATCCGAACTGAACTCTGTGTAACCCCCCCATAGTCATTTTTTATGTCACTCAGGATACAGGGTCCATGATTTAAACATGCAGTGCCCATAATTTGATTTCTTCATGGGGTGCACCACAAAGGCGTGATGCTGGGGGTAGGGGCTCTGAGGTCGCATTGGTAAGGATTGCAGAATGATTTGAAGGGGCCAATAAAGTAATCAGCCTGTTCGTTACATGGTAATAATATTGCTTCTAAAACACTGTGAACTATTACTTGGCTCAATTATTATCGAATGATGAATAGCCTCCCTCCTTTCTCTACTCTCATTAGTGTCAGTTAAAAGATGACACGAGTAACCAGTGACAGTAAACTGCATATTATCATATAACAGTGTACTTGGATATTTTAGAAAATAATAATCGACTAAGATAAATGAATAACTTTGATATTTGTGAAGCATCAATTATACTAAACTGAACACTGAACACTTGAAGGCTGCATTCCATATAATAAAGAAAGCTTAAAATGGATATTCCCCAAAGCTGATTCCATTCAAGCTGATAAGTGGCTAAGCAGCACCTATGTTCCAAAAGCAATCTACAAAATCCTCTATTTAATCTTTCGTTCTTTTACAGCCATAGATCTCTAGCCGTCCGCTGTAGAGAGGGCTATTGAGTGGCCCTGCTGCCACAGATGTCTGATCAGTCAAGTGCCATCGACTCGACCCACTACGTTTACACCTGGAGAGGACACGACGTGGAGCGGAAATCAATGGGAATCACCTGAGTGGCACCTTGGCCTCCTCCGCATCAGGGGGAGAGCCAGAAAGAGCCGGGAAGTAGGAGGAGGAGGAGGAGGAAGAGGAAGAGCAAAAGAGGCAGCATGGAGAAGCTTCTCCCTAGCTAGAAGGTGAAGGGCAAAGAAAGTGTTAGGTGGCGAGAGGAGAGAACGCGCACAACCTGCATTTCATGCATAGTGGCAAACTGGCCAGGATTGCTGATCTTAACTAAGATTTTGTAACGACATTTATTAAAAATGTCTGTGTGTTTCTGTGTGTGTGTGTGTGTGTGTGTGTGTGTGTGTGTGTGTGTGCTTTATCTGTGGGCGGATGTGTCTGGGAGTGCGAGAACAGTGGGGGTTTGGGCACAGCTAGTGCCAGTTCTTTACCATACAGGGACTCCATCTGGAGAGCAGACCTTGGGCATTGCTGCCAGTCCATTATGAGAGGGATTATGGGAGTTGTGTGGTGTGGGTTAAAGTGTCTGCATTCCAACAGGTCGCTTTCTCTGCCACTGCTAACACTTTAAAAATGTTACATGCTGTATCTATGCATGGCTGTCGCCAGCGCGGTAATAAGATGGCAGATCTGCTTCAGCAAGCACGTGGAGTCAGTGGAATGTCAGTGAAAGCATGTGGTATCGACATGGAAACAACCAGTGAAATAATGAACCTGCTGGGTTTGATTAATCTCCTCATATTTATGAAAACAAAAGCTGGCTGGGGGTGGGATAGTGCTTTACAGTCAGTATATGTATTAAAAAATGTATGGTGGAGAAACATGTTCAAAACTTGACTTACCTAAAAGTAGAAATCCATGATGGAACAATGAGTCAAGCATGGAAAAAGAAAAAGAAAAAGAAAAATTAGCTCAGTATGCGGTTTTTGAAATTGCATAACAAAAAAACTGAATTGTTTTATTTGACTTATAATAGATTTGCAAAATGATAAAAATGTCAAGAAATCATAGAATCCAAAAATAGATTTAGGAGAACTGTGGTTAGAGATGGAAAAAAGTACAATAGATTTCCTTCCTATTGTGCAGTCAAAGGCTAGCACCCCTGTGTGGTTTTAGTTATTGAAGTCCTGCTCTGTATGTTTTCCCGGTGTGAGGCCGCATGCTGCCTGAGCGTTTGTGTGTGTTACCGTGTGCCCTCCTGTGCCCTTGCACTGTGGTGTAAACATAGATTGTTAGGTTAGGGGTTAAAAGTGTTGTGCTTAGATTCTTTGACAGTAATCTAATTTCTGCTCTCTCGCGCATCTATATTTATTTGGTTTTGTCAACACTCAGGGCTCTTTTTTCCTCCCTTTTGCCTTCAGCGTATTGATCCCTCTAATGGATTGGATCTGATTCCAGAGAGTCTAACATGCTTTCGTATCCTCTTATTTTCACCCAGGGAAATCGATCATGCAGGTCTGAAAATCAGCCAGGATCAGGTTTTAAGGGATCCACTGTGGTAGGAATGGTAAGGCCATGCTTAAAAGCACATTGGTGATGGGAGGACTTTTGAATGGGAGAATGGTGCATGTTGGTCAAGTCTTATAAATGGCCTTATTGAAAAGGCTTGCAACTAAATGAAGAGTACGCTGATGCTATACTCAAGCATATTGCTGGATTCGATACATAGAAAGCAATGTGTAGGTGTTTAAGCATGTGTTGTGTGTATGTGTATTAGGCCTTCCTGCTGCACCTGTCCTCAAGCCATGCGAGCGAACCTAGGAAGTTCAACTAATCAATGGCGAGATCCCCTTCCTGCTGAGACAGCATCCTCTTCTCTCCACACATTGATTGATGAAGGAGGAGGTGGAAGCTCATTTGCTTTTTAATATATTGGCAGTGCCAGGCTTCTTAATATTTCCTATTAGATTTTATCCCAGCATTCATACGTAGACTGTGGCAGGGGCATCCTTCCAGCCGTCAACAATAATTCGGGTAATTTTGTCACACTATGGACTCACACATAGGCAAGTGTTAAAAAGTAACCAGATCTCGATCAATAAGCAGGATAGTATTGGTGTGTAACTGTGTGACTGGAGTAAGGGGGGAGTGTGAAACTGTTCCCTTCCGCACTTCTCTACAGTCCCCGTGAAACCTGAGAGCAGAGCCTGATCAGTTGGAAATGGCACAATATCAATGCCCCCTTGGCTCTTCACACAGCTGAGCAAATTGGAGGATTTGTCGCAAGTCACAACATGAAGGCGCCAGGAAGAGGAAGAGAGAAAGCAAGGACGGATGCAGGAGATCAGGCCACAGCTGATGTCAGGATGTTTAGTCAGAGGTTACCCATCTTGGATTTGTCTGGGCTCCCACAAGGCCTATGAACAAGGCATATTGGGAAGTTCTTCTTTCCTCAGCGTCTCGCTAATACACATGAGTACAGGGCAGTAGGAAGGTCGAGTCTCCCATTCCGCATATGTGGGTTTGGATCATGTCTTACAACGCTTCCGAGGGTTTTAATCCTCTTTACGCTTTCTCTTGTTGTGATCATAGATGCTTATTTATTTACTAGTTTGAATTACACATATAAATTTTGATTCTTTTTTTTGTGTCTTAAGATCAGACCAGTGTACAGCTGTGATTTGTATGCTAGTGTAAAGAAAGCAGTTCAAGCCTTGTGACAGCTTAGCGCTGTCTGCTGGGGGTTAACAATGTGGAGAGCAGGAAGTCACTGACACATCATAAACCTATCCATTTCAGGGAGCAACCTACACACAAGAGATAATTTCTTCTCGTGACCTTGAAGCAATCTGTAATTGTAATTAGTTGCCTTTAATCTACCTTAACACACACAATAACAAAAACAAAAGCGGGACTGTTTATGCTAAAAACCTCTCATGCAACACGTTTCTCTTTAGAAGTCAGTCTCTTTAACAGTGCATCCATACACACCTGTCCTTCAATCACCCTTATGTTTGGAAACAAAGGATGCAGAAAGTGCATTACGTGCACAGGTGTTCCCCCCTTTCCTTAGCCCCATTGCTTTGAGAATCATAGCAGATGCAAGGAGATGAAAGAACCGCTCTTCCTCTTCCCCCTATCCATAGATCAGATCCTATCAGCCCCACCATGACATTTAACAGTAGCCATCTTCAATAAGAAGGCTGATATCATGGTTTGGTCTTCCTCCTTCAGACAGACGCACCAACTCGAGGTCAGCTGCTCTGGGTGTCATTAACTGCCGGAATGCTCTCCCCATAAAGACAACAATGTCAAAGAATGAGATTAAATTACCTCCCAGTCTAAACAGCAACATTAAAGAGCAGATACCGATCTTGACATCTCACTGATCTAATATCAGAGATTGAGCACTTATGAGTGTTCTTTTTGAAACTTTGAAAATCTTTTAGTCACCAACCATGCATGTGTAAAATGACCATCTTGTGTTTCACAGTGTGTGTGTGTGTGTGTTTGTGTGTGTGTGTGGGGGAATGACAGAAAGGCAGATGATCGAGGAGGAAAAATGAACTCATACATCCTTTAATGTGATGTGCATTTAAGGTGATGGCTTTCCATCTTTTGCTGGTGTGAAATCAAATTCTGCTTTTGTGCATCTTCTCGCTCTTGCATACACACATACACAAGTGTTCACATACAAGACACACACACACGCACACACACGCACGCACACATGCAAAAAGTCCTCCTCACAGATTTATCACCCAAGCCCTGCTCCCGTCGGCATCACAGTGGCTGATTTTCTCATTTCATAGGCCACCGAGGTAGAACAGGCATGTGCTTGTTCAAATCCACCCAGCAAGACGCACCGGTTTCACCACACAGCTTTCTCTTTAGCAGCTTAACAGATGCCAAGCAGAAGGGCAGCCAGGGGAGGGCGAAGGGGGCGCAGAGAAAGAGACAGAAAAGGGGTGGGGGGCACAGCCACAAACCATCAAGTGCAAGCCCTCCCCATGCACGTACATGGCATGACCGAGCCAGGAGAAATGAGGTACCCATGACCCACGATCTAATAACCATGACTCGAGAGGAGAAGCAAGAAGAGGCGTTTTTTTAATTTATCATTCTAACTTCATGCTTTGAAATGATAGCACGGTGAGCACACTTTTCGGCCCACATCAAGCGGTGCACAGATTCTCTCCAAATATAGTGATCATGTTTGTATTGTTTGACACTGAGGCCTGAAGGAATTCTTATTCTACTCCTGCCGACACACATACGCACACAAACACACACACACACAAACTCCCTTGCTGGGCTGAGGCTAAGAAAACACACACACACACACACACACACACACACACACACACACACGGCATCAGGGCCACAGACCTGGAAGGCTATTAGGGAAAGCAAGGAACCACATGAAAAACATCTGCTGTGGCATAGTGGAGTGCCACATACTTGCCAGGAGGTGTGTGCATGTATGTGTGTTTGTGCACATGTGCACACGTGTAATGATATTACAGTTTATGCGTGCCAGATTGCTTAAAAACAGAGACTTTTGGGTTACAGTTACATAATTGCACCCCTTCTTTAGACGATGTTGGCTCATAGATGTAATGATTTACTCATTGTGCAGTTAAGGAGGTACAGTAAAATAATAGTGGCTTGTTTGGAGGCACAAGTCCAGAACACAGCAGTTTATCTAGAAAACCTACCAGGACACATCGATAAGCTAGGCATTCCTAATGAAGGGTGTTTTGTTCGAGACACAAGACAGGCTCTGTTACTTCAAACGTAAATTATGAATCCCCTATTGAGGGACTACGCATGTTTGCACACACAGCCATAATGAGAATAGGCAGGGATACACTATAGTACAGTTACTCTAGGAACAAGTCCATGGATACAGTACAGTACAACTTCCACTAGCACATTAGAACATCTGAGTCCTTGGAGCAAACAAATACATTTCGAAGAGCTGGGGTGATATACATGTGAACACACACTCACACACATGTATATGCTGTTTGAAATTTTTTGTACTACAACTCAGGGAGAAAACAAGCATGGGGAAAAAACTCCCTTTTCTTGCAATCTTGGTGGTTTGTGGTGAGAGCAAGTGAGAGAATAAGTTACCTCTGATTGGGCGCCAAGCAGAGTAACTGTGGATAAGCACAGAGGAGCCAGGAAAATATACAAGGCACGAAGCAAGACTTGGTTTTTACAAAACAGCTAGCTCATAGAACGAACCCTCAGTTATGCATGAGTCCACTTGCTCCGGGCCCCATGGTGTCACCAAGAGACCTGGAATCTCAGGCCCTGCTAGGACTGTTATTTTAACATGGTTAACACATGGGAATTAACAGCACTGACTATGTACCTCAATCCTTCAAACTGGCAGTTATCAACCCCTAATTACCTTGACCCCTGTCAGCTGTCCAACTATAGGCCAATATCAATCCTCCCCTTTATCTCCAAGATTTTAGAAAATGTTGTATCACAGCAGTTATGCTCTACTTAGAAATACCCTTTTTGAAATGTATCAGTCAGGATTTAGGCTATATCATTGCACAGAGACAACGCTAGTTAACATGGTAAATGACCTGCTATTGGCTTCTGATCAGGGTTTTGTCTCCTTACTTGTTTTGTTCAACCTTGTGCAGCTTTTGACACCATTTATCATACTATCCTCCTTTCTAGACTTGAGAATGTTGTTGGAATAAAGAAATTATAGGGAATATAGGTCTTATCTGACTAATCGCTATCAGTCTGTTGATGTAAATAGTGAGTTCTCCATACTCTCTGAGGTGTTCCGCAAGGATCTGTCTTAGGCCTAATGCTTTTCTCTTTATATATGCTGCCTCTGGGTGAAATTATGTATAAACATGGTATTCGCTTCCATTGCTATGCTGATGATACACATTTGTATATTTCTGCAAAGACATTGAGCAGTGTGTAAAGGACATTAGACAGTGGATGCTTGATAACTTCGTTCTGCTCAACTCGGTTAATGCTAGAAGTAAACTTTTCGATTATGTAGCATCTCTGGATGGTGTTTCTGTCTCAGTTTGTACAGCAGTCAAAGAACTTGGTGTGATTATTGACACTAGTCTTTCCTTTGAGGCTCACATGAATAACATTACCAGGATCATCTTCTTTCACTTTAGAAATATGGCTAAAATTAGAAATATGATGTTGTTACAAGATGCAGAAAATGTCATGCTTTTGTTACATCTAAATTAGACTACTGTAATGCTTTACTGTCTGGGTGTTCGAGTTAAAGCTGAAAAAACATATTTATTTAGTCAAGCCTTTTATCTGTAGGTTTTTCTTAGGTGAAGGAGCAGATCAAATCAAATCTAATAAAATAAAATCAAACCAATCAGATCTGGAGGTCTCACTGATATAGTGTTCGGTGAATTGGGGTATTTGTGTGCTGTCATCCCCTTGGATTTAGAGAAAGCGTACGACAGAGTGCCAAGAGAGGAGTTGTGGTATTGTATGAGGAAGTCAGGTGTGTCAGAGAAGTATGTAAGGGTGGTGCAGGACATGTATGAGGACAGTGTGACGGCAGTGAAGTGTGCAGTAGGTACGACAGACTGGTTCAGAGTGAAGGTTGGACTGCATCAAGGATCGGCCCTGAGCCCTTTCCTGTTTGCAGTGGTGATGGACAGGTTGACGGACGAGGTCAGACAGGAGTCTCCCTGGACTATGATGTTTGCAGATGATATTGTGATTTGTGGTGAGAGTAGAGAGCAGGTTGAGAAGAGCCTGGAGAGGTGGAGATATGCGCTGGAGAGAAGGGGAATGAAAGTCAGTAGGAGTAAGACAGAGTACATGTGTGTGAATGAGAGGGAGGGCAGTGGAGTGATGCGGTTGCAGGGAGAAGAGGTGGAGAAGGTGGAGGAGTTTAGGTACCTGGGGTCAACAGTGCAAAGTAATGGAGAGTGTGTTAGAGAAGTAAAGAAAAGAGTGCAGGCAGGGTGGAGTGGGTGGAGAAGAGTGACAGGAGTGATTTGTGATAGTAGGGTATCTGCAAGAATGAAAGGGAAAGTTTATAGGACTGTGGTGAGACCTGCGATGTTGTATGGATTAGAGACAGTGGTATTGAGTAAAAGGCAGGAGGCAGAGCTGGAGGTAGCAGAGCTGAAGATGTTAAGGTTTTCGTTGGGAGTAACGAGGATGGACAAGATTAGAAATGAGTTTATTAGAGGGACAGCACATGTAGGATGTTTTGGTGACAAGGTGAGGGAGGCGAGATTGAGATGGTTTGGACATGTGCAGAGGAGGGACATGAATTATATTGGTAGAAGAATGCTGAAGATGGAGCCACCAGGTAGGAGAAAAAGAGGAAGGCCAAGGAGGAGGTTCATGGATGTGGTGAGGGAAGACATGCAGGTAGTTGGTGTGAAAGAGTCAGATGTAGAGGACAGGGTGGTATGGAGACGGATGATCCGCTGTGGCGACCCCTAATGGGAGCAGCCGAAAGAAGAAGAAGAAGAAGAAGTGTGCTGTCATCCCCTCACTCTCACATATTCACTCAGGTTTGTTGATTGTGGTGTGGTGGCTTTTCTTATCCCAGAGATCCCTTGTGTCTGTGTTACCTTTTGGCTCTAACTTTTAGTTATGCTGCCATAGCAAGTCTTACCGGAGTCCCCAACTGCACAGTGTCCTTAACTTTTATAAAGAAACACGGAAACCTAATAATCCATATCTTCTCTCCCTGTCACCCTCTTTTCTCTCACTCTTCTTTCTCTCTCTCTCTCTCTCTCTCTCTCTCTCTCTCTCTCTCTCTCTCTCTCTCTCAGGAGCATTGAGGATTTGGATTTGGACTGTAGTTAATGTCAACAGTCTGCTACACTGACACAGCACTACAGTTTTGCATCTAATCAACATGCACACCTCAATATCGTTTATCATTAATACATGGACATTCGGTGCCACCCAGATGAGGATGGGTTCCCTCTTAAATCTGGTTTCTCTCAAGGGTTCTTCCTTATACCTTCTCTGGGAGTTTTTCCCTGCCAGGGTCACCAACAGCTCGTTCAATAGGGACAAATTTATACCTAAAGAGCATGCTTAATAATTTTTTATCACTGCATTATCTTATTATTATTTTAGACAGTGTTCATTGTTTAAAGGGCTATACAAATAAAAATGAATTTCATTTAAATGAATTAAATTGAATTTGAATGAGTGCTAAAACCAATCATTCAACTTCAGCCCTCCAACCAAGTACACCACTGAACCCTACAAAGTACCAATATGGATTCTATCTCCAAATTTTCTTCCATAAAGAATTCATTATATATGTACAAGGACAGATTATGCTGCAAAAATTGAATGTCTTTAAAACTCTTATGATACATTAATCCCAGATTAAGGAAAATGTGCAAAGACAACTGGACAGTCAAAGCCTCTGGATGCTGATTTGTCAGTGACTGTAGTAATCAGTGTTTGAGGAGCAACAGACAGAGCAGTTTCAGGCTCTTGGCACTTTGACTCCAACCCAGCACACATGCTGAACTATTGTATTTGGCAACGTCATTCCCACAAAACAGATCACAATGCGCTGGCTCCCGCTGGTCGGTGCAGTGTTTGCAGTAGGAGCAGCTGTCATGGAAATGGCCCTGTAAGCTCTTCCTAATTACCTAACATGTTCTGAGTCTGAATCCCGGTTAGCACTTAGATCCCCTCTTAACACACACAGACACACACACACACTACCAGGCCTCCACTGGGTAAACAAAAAATGGGGATGGAGGTTACAGAGAGAATGCAGAGAAGAGCTGAGTGGGGGTGTTAGTGTAGTAGTTAGGTTTGTGGGGGCACAGTCGTGCCCCACCTGCCCCTCCATCTTCTTGGGTCAGCCCAATACTCCTCCAGATAATATATCAGGCTGCCATCCCCTTAGCAACCAAGTCAGACCTCACACACAACACTCGAGGCTAGCCAGCCCCTTTCTGCTCCCCCAGTACGGCCACCTGGCCCCCTCGGCCGGCCTCTCAAAGAGAGAGCCCCATCGCTCAGCTAGCAGTCCATTGTTCAGCTCATGAAGTGACTGCCGGGCAATTAGCAAGTTAACAAGTTAAGAGGCGGACTCTGTCAAATACGAAGCTTTTTCACCCGGGGGTCATTTGTGGGGGATCTCTTTTCTCATTCTGAGAGAGGAGCAGCTTCATAAAATGGCTGCTGATGGGCGTAAGAGTCCACCATGACTTTGCAACTCAGGGTCTTTTTTTTAAACCCCTTTCTTTTTTGTAAAAGGTTTCTTTTTTTCACAACCTGTACCAGTAAAAGCTACATTCAAATCCTCTTAATGGGCTTTTTCAATCCCAATTTCTTTTACAGCAATTAGACGTTTTTCTGTTCTAGGATGCTTTTTAGCGTTTGCCGAGATTCATTTGTAACCAAATCATAATATGGAATCCTGCACATTAGTGCTTCCAGTTACCTGTCATCTCTTTGCTTGTCTGACCCTTGCAAAATTGGTACTTCACTTTTTCCCTCAATAAGCAATTTGAAACAAAGCCCTGACATATTTCCCCTTTAAACTGTGCAATTTGCATTGTGTCGCCATGATTCACAATACATTCTATGGCCCCCCTGCATCCTTTCAATGTCCAGAGCACCCACCCACCCATCCCCAAACCCTTTCACTACATTTTCTCTTCTGCCACCCCCTCTGCTTCCCCAGAAAGACAAAGCCCCCAATTTGTCACGTCATGTCCAGCTGTTGACTAGGGAAGACCTTCTCAACCAGTGAATGGTGCACAAGCTGGGGGAGCCAAATGGCTTTTTCCCCTTTTTCTGTGGGAATGTTTGCGCAAGGAGACAAAGCCTCCTCCCTGGGGGTTGGTGGAGACTCCCAGGGGGTATATGCCTTGCTCCATGTTCTTTAACCCTTTTACGGTAGCCAACCACCTTGAAATGGAGCACCATTGACTAGATGCAAGCTGGCAGAATAGCATCATTAAGCTCCACTAAACTCACTGTGTGCCTGTATGCAGATAGAACGGCAAATCATGATAAAAGAATTACTGTTAAATCACAATTTCAGGGGACACCTCATATTAGGATTTGGCCAACAAGAGACAACCAAACAAAATTTCAGAAGTATGTACGAGGCTAGACTCAACTAATAATAATATATTTAGATGGTGGTCATAAGATACCAATGAACCCCAAGCAGGTCTCCATAGGCTACAGCATTTATTCCACTTGCCACTAATTGAGTAAAAAATTGGTGGTTGCTTGACCCTTCTTGACCAAAAGCACCTGCAACCAATATATGAGATGATTAATTGATATTCATGTGGCATTTGTGTTGACCTCCTAACCCAGACTCTGGAAAGTAAATTTGGGGTGTACATGCATATTAAGTCTCCTTGTGCAGAAACGCCAAGGGACATAATGGACCACCCATTAAAACCAGGCTACCATCTTCTAAGGCCGATTCAGCCAACACCTATAATCACTCCATCAAAAAGACTTTCACCCTGAACACGACAGCGCTAATCAAATCCCTCACTCCACTCTGTGGAATGCCTATTCCCCCACCCACTATTCCTTCTGTCATATTGTGCTTTCAGAAGAAATAAGGTGGTGGGTTTCTTCACCGGCTTTTAATGCGCTCCACAATTACAGCTGTCATAACACAAACCTCTGTGCACAGTGTGTTTCATTACAACCTCACCGCCCCAACCCCTTTTTTTTCATGAAATATGGAAGCAGGGAACAAGCCCTCTGTCATAAATACTGCCACTATGAGAGCTATCAGAATAGGAGCTTCATTGCAGGTGGGGGAGAGCTGGCAGGTGTGTGTGTGTGTGTGTGTGTGTGTGTGTGTGTGTGTGTGTGTGTGTGTGTGTGTGTGTGTGGCAGGGGGTGTTGCTACTCATAAATTATTTTGCTGTGCAATAATATTTGCCTTATGGAATGAGCCCCCTGTGGTGCATTTGGCCAGCAGGAACATCCACGCTGACATCTTCAAACTACTACAAGACATTACTACATAGTATGTTTGAATGCACAATTCAGATATGAAAATCTTATAGGGCTGAAAAAGGAACAGAAGTTTATGTTTCCAAGCCATACACGGAATCATTGTGTATTGCTCCAAGAGCTTCTAAGCTACTGGAATCAATAAGAGAATAGACAACCATTTTCCACTTCTCTCATGATTCTCAGCTAGCTCAATAATAAGCAGTCTAGATCAACCGACCAATCAAGTTTAACTGGAAAAAAAAAAATCAACCCTACCCAACATTTTGCCCAAGCATGCCATAGTACCTTGAACCATACAACATATCCAGGTTCTGATCTCCCTATGGCACTTGACACCACAAGTATTGTAGCTCCCTACACCACAGCAATGGCCTGATCTCAGACTAGCAGAAGCCCCAGGCCTATCTCCTGAGCTTCATTTTAAGCCGTCAATATGCCTGTAATCTCTCTCACCAATACCCCAAGCCTGCCTGGCTGTGGGAACAAAGAGAGAGGGGGCAGCTGAGGTGATATAGATCCTGATGCTTTCTGTTCTTCCTTAAGTCGGGTCATGTGGAAAACCAGAAACCAGGGGCAGCACTTTGGAAAGGAACCTGATTCCGACTGACAACCTTGAGCGAAAGGTTCAGAGGTCGTCCTCTTCATTATTGAAAACCAACTGTCCATTTTGATCTGGGTGCATTGCCACACAAGGACGCTAACAGGCATGGCATGCTTGTAAGCACTCGCAAATATAAAGTCCGTGCAAATTCTAATTCCGATCTTCTTATATGTCATATGGAACACTTCAGTGACTGCCTTCAGCATGAGTCTCTAGCACTAACTCATAAACATGAGATACTAATCCCATATGCAAATGAGATCATGACAAACATGCCATATTAATTAAGCAGGGGGCAGATTAAGCAAAAGTGATGACTGACAGATCCGAGCACCAATGAGAATGCTCCGTGAACGGATGGCACTCAGACCCCAGTGGAGCGTAGGGAGGTGAGGAGCTCTTCCAGCACTCCAATCTCATCCCTTAGAAGCCTGAGGAGTCATAATCAGACTCTTGTAATACACTAGTACTTGTGTGGTCCCCTGGGCTCATTTGCATACTAATTACCAATTGCAAATGAAGGAGGGGAAGATTGTGTTCCGCCTGCATTGCCTGGCGGGCGAAATATTCCGGTGATCCCACTAAGGAGCTTATCCAGCACAGCGAGGAGAGAGAAGGCGAGCCACCACCACCATCACCCCCTCTCCTGGATATACAGCCCCTCATTAGTATTACAATAAAGGACATGAAAGACACATAAAACATTATATACTGCCAAAGTGTTGTTTTCATACCAATTAACACAGTGCCTGATTTATCACCACAGTGGATTGAGCACCTCACTGCCAGAGCTGTGCTATAACACACACACACACACACACACACACACACACACACACACACACACACACACACAAGTGTCAAAATTCTTTTTGAGAAATCTTTTTTTTTGGGTGGGGGTGTTGGGAGGGGGAGGGGGGGACTAGACTATTTCTCAACACGGGGGAGTGCATCCCAAGACATCTTCACATGTGCACTTATGAGCTCTGATGGGGACCCTGAATAACAGCTACCCCTGGACGACAAATCATCGTGTTATTCTGCACAGTTAGCTTGTCTAACGAGACAACTATCTCAGTCCTTGGTCTTTAAACTGACTCTCTTTTCTCTGTAACCAAGCCCTTACACCCCCCACCCACCCCCACCTCCCCACACACACACACACACACGCACACACACGCACACACACGCACACACCCCCCACCCACCTTTCGACATTTTTAGGTCTTTTGTCCAACAACCACCCTCTAAAGCATAGACGTTTGTAAAGATGTTTGTGAGTATATATGTGAGTATGTCTCAAATTGGTGTTAGAGCAGAAAACAATCAGATGCCATATGTGTTTTTAGACATGCTGTTCCACCTCTTGTCTGTCTGCCTTCGAAGAACATTTTCGGGGTCTGTTGCACAGCTGTGCCGATTTGCCCTCAAAAACAGCAGGGGGTCTATGTTTCCAGCTCAGTCATAAGAGGTGACGTATCAGTGAGACACGCATACACAACAAAGTCACCACTAATCATTTGTAATGAATTAAACAGAGTCTCCTTCAGAGATGGTATAATATTAAAGTTATTTACAGGGAGAAAAAATGTATAATGGAAGGAAACAGCCTAACCTTTAATCCCTGATTAAATTTGTGAAAGGTTAACCCAGATGTATAGTATACTACAAAACAAACAATATTTCAAGAAAAGCATGTTTTGAGGCAGAAAAAAAAGAGACCAATCAGACCTCTGTGCGATTTGAGCCAAATGTGAAGATTGGGCCAAATTCTACATGGGAGGCTTTTCACTTTTGTTTACCCACAGTTGTGGGTGCAGTGATGTGAAAGTTGGAGGAGGAAATAAATCAAATAAAGCTGCTCTATAGTTTTCAACATGTGTTTGATTATAAAATTAGTTTAGATCCCTCTCAAAACCTTTCTGTAGCCTTAGAAGCATACAAGTTCTTTCTAATTGCACTTGTAATTGTGTTTTGCTTCTTTGTTCTGTGGTTTAAATATTCATCTCTATTTAGTATGTCTTCGAAGTAAGGGGTATTGAGAAAAGCCCTCGCTGTCCTCTCGCTCTCCTCACAGCAGGCTAATAGCTCCTGTTACTAGGCTTTCTTTAACCAGAGAATCAATCTCCCTACCACAGTCATTCTCTCCCATTCTCACTGCCACACAGGCTAAGCCGTTCCAAAAGGCCCATTAACCTGAGCTAAATCCCTTAACCACTGTCTACCATGAGCACACACACACACACACACACATACACACGTAGAGGAGAGGACATCTCAGCTGGAAAGTGTAACAATTCTCCTGCAACAAATCTCCTTTCTGGAGACTGTGGCATTAGGCTTTCTTCAAGTGCCTGCTTGCTAATAAGGCTGCAGCTGCTGGAGCAGCAGAAATTAGGTTATTTTCATGTTGAATGATTTTTTGAATAAATAGTTAAATAAACAATTTCAGGGCACTTTTTTTTGCTCAAAGCAGGATTTGACACTGGTGCGAAGGGAAACACGGTGAACATGGCTTTTAATAATGTGCAGCATGTCCGTGTCACTTTGAAATATATATCTCGCAGCGCAAGTCAGACAAGGGCGGAGGAAATGGGGAAGGAGTTTTGTTTCGGGGCCTTAAATGTTCTCTGTGCATGGCTGGTGACACACACCTCCCTCTCTGTCTGAGAGCCTCATGCATGAGTATTATATCAGGCCTAATTTTCCCCTCCATTCAGCCTGCCGCTACGCAAGGTTAACACGGATCTTTATCAGCAATCTCCTGCTCGTTCTCTCTCTCTCTCTCTCTCTCTCTCTCTCTCTCTCTCTCTCTCTCTTTCATCCTCTCTCACTCACTGGCACACTCACATGCATGCGAATACGCACACACATAGCCTAGATACACACTTCTTCCCATCTCTCTCTTTTACTCTCTGACACATGACATTTGGCTCCGGTAAAAGCAAATGCAGACAGTTGTTTTTATACCGTTTTGTCTTCAGTCCTTCTGTCTTTCGTGACCTCTCTGTGCATTACCACGAGTAATCATGTGGCATATTTGCGCCAATAATTCGCTATCTACAACACGTTGAACCATGTAATGCGATTACAATGCTCAGATGAAATATCGAAGACCTCCCAGTGCAAGTAATGAATCTGTGTGTGTGTGTGTGTGTGTGTGTGTGTGTGTGTGTGTGTGTGTGTGTGTGTGTGTGTGAGTGAGAAAAACAGAGAGAGAGATAGAGAAAGAGGCAGAAAGTGGGATCAGACAGATACAGGAGAACCAAAATCAATTTCAATTGGGCTAGAAGAGAAACTAGTGAGAGGCTCACAAGTCCAGGGCTGTCATCTGTTTTTCTTCTGGATCTGAATTTTACAGTGCAGCTGGGACATTTCAGCAGGGTGATCTCTGTCAGTATAATGTGAACAATAACATGCTTACACAACAGCAATACACTACTTATAATAAACTAAAAAAATAAGAAAGGACTAATCTGATTACCTTTTGTAGCAAAACACCTAAATAATACTTCTGAGTCTAAATTATGCACATAAATTACCCAACTGATTAAAAATCTGCTGCAAATCATCTTTTCCTCTTGAATATAAATCTTTTTTCTTTTCTTCTTTATTTCCCCTGCAGTGCTATGAATTTCCAGACATGCCCCAGGGATGAGAAGATCTCTCCCAGCCCACCTATTTCCCCTGCCTTCCAATGTGTTCTTCATAAAACCTTTGCATTCTTCCGGGTAGTAATGGGGTTTTACAGCTCTGTCTGCTAATTACTTCGGACAAGCCATCAGCTGTGTGCACCTGGCAGGCCAGGAATGAAAACTGAGCCAAAATCCTGGTCAAGAGAAACAACAATGACATACTTGCTTACCAGGAGAAATGAGCAACTCTGGGTTTTGGCACATTTCTTGTCGGATTTCCGCCAGGTTGAGTAAGAAGTCGTCTAAAAGCTGTTCAGAATGACTGGCCTGAACTTCCTCCATAACCAGACATTATTTGAGGGCGAAGACAGATTACGTTCCCATTGAACTGGGCCTAATCCTAAATGTTACATTTGCAGTAAGGTCACGCCATCTTAGCAAGAGGAAGTCCCTTTGTTCGACCTCCCAGTAAGGCAGAGAAGGGAGTCAGAGGTGGCAGAGGTTGATGGAACCCTCTGTTAACTGGGGTATGCTGTTACTACTTCAACACACACACATGTTCAGACCTTGAGTCCCAGAACACTTGAGCAGCAAAGCCCACCATCACCTAACAGTCCCACTCAGGCCAATAAATCCCTCTTGATAAACACAGACTGGAAATGGAAGACAGCAAAAAAAAAAGAAAGGTGGAGGGTTGAAGAGAGAGGCGGAAAGAAAATAAGGTCAAAAGGAAGAAAGCATTTTAAAAGAGGGAGAGCTGGAGGAGCTAGTAGTATGTGCTTAACTCTTAAGCTGTGTGTGTATCTGCAGGTCGAGACGAACCAGGAAGGTCATTTGGAGCTGACCCTTTACTGCGGCACTACGACTCATTAGGCTGAACAACACAAAGGGCCCTAAAGGAAGTAAAGGCCAAAACATTCCCATATGAGACAGGTCAAACAGGAACAGTGTTCCTCTGGGGTCAACAAGAACATCCTACACTACACCTCCTCCTGCACCTCCTCATTTAAGAAAAATACACAAGGTGTGTAAGTGGGAATACAGGTGTCACAATGATATGTGTGGAAGTGAAACATCATCACTGTCATCACCCAGATGACAGAGTAAAGAAGGTGCCTTGGTTACATGAAAAAAGGTTTAGCAGCAAACGCGTCTCCCGTAAATGGTCTGGGCCTTTTAGAGGTGACCTCAGCCTTTGTCTTGGCTACGGCCAACACAGTTCAACAAAAAAATAAGCGTCCTTAAATCGGTCCGCCTACAAACTCGCTTTGGCCTGGGTTTAGCAATGTTGTGGCGATGGTGTCACAGCAAGACTACGATTACACCGCAGCCACATCACTAGGGAATCATGGAAACAGCGTGAAAGTGCATTCCCGTGTCTAAGACTTCACCGTAAAACATTTGCTTTCTCTGTCTCCTGCCAAACCAGGACATTTATTTATATAAATGTTTCCTTTTTTTCCCTCCAATCTCTCCCAAAGCATTCAAAACTAAACTGCCAAGGAGAACAGTGGAAAATAACAAATGTATTTTAGTCTGTAACTTCCTAATGTACATTTTCTAGATATGCACTAATTTTTAAGCTTTTGAACTTTTCAGCACCAAGCTGAGAATTTCCTTTAGCTGACTGACACTTATCCTTTTGGGAATTGGGAGAGAATTTGAGAATTTAAACACAGCTTGTTTCCTTAACGGAGCACTAAAGCAGCCTTAGGCGGCTCTACTATTAGTATTACTGGTAAGGTAATCAGCCTGTGTTCACTGGCCTTAAAGTATGTTTCCTATATTGAAAAACACGCAGCCCAAGGACAGGCCACCGGCACCTTGGCTCTCACACGCATTTGCACGCCTAGACACACACACACACACACACACACACACACACACACACACACATATGCAGGCAACATTCAAGAGTGTGCACTCCTAAGCTGGAGCTTCAATCAAGAGTGCCGGTTTTCTGACATCAGCTCACATTGACAGATGTGCACACGTAGGCAGACATGCACATGCGTTCAGACAGGGACATACCGCGTTGGCAAGAGAATAGTAACATATGTGCAGTGTTAGCAGTGGGCGAAAAAAGGCCATGCTGTGTCCAGAGCTCTATAACAGGTCATCTCTGTATCTGAGTACTGCTTTAACCCTTCATGTCTCCCTGCTTTGCTATTTGCTCATATGATTTGTGGACTCCAGGGAGTGAGGATGTGCCTTTCTGCAGAAAGCCAGCAAGCACAAGTCCCCTCCTCCATCCCCAAGCCAAACGCTTTGAGTCTCTTCCCTGCCGTCTTTGAACTGAGATCAGAGGGAAGCGTTTTGGCACACACTGCGCCGGTCGATCAGGTGCAGGGCCAGTCTCCTTTCGAGTGGTCTGTTGTTTTAATAATGCAGCCTCCCTTCTGTCTTGACTTCTTGTCCTCTCTGCTCCCCTCCCTGCACCTTCTTCATACTCCTGCCAGCCCCCACCAACACACACACACCACCCTTTCAAACCATTACAGTCCACTTGGATTTCTTTCACCCAGGGCCATGCAATTACTCGGACAAAGAGACCAAAAGGACGACATGAGTCCAGAGGGTCCAAATTGTAGGGGGGGGAGACAGTGATGACTTAGAATCCCTAACCAGCATATTGAAAAATATAAATGGGGCTTCTTTCAAGAGTTTTAAACTAGAATAAGAAAGATCTATTTTACCCCTTTTCGTCTATGGAGGGGGCTCTAACTTATCAGGAAGCTATGAAATAAAAGTCGATGACTTGAGTAGTGGCGTCGTAAAAAAGCTCAGCCAAAGAGAGTTACGGTGCTGAAGATTCCACAGATATTCAGCAGGCTGAAATAACAAATAAAGACATGTCTTTTGGTTTCAGAGACTCACATGGAATGTACATCTTTTTTTTGTTGTTATTCATGCTCAAGTGATTTAAGGTGACAATTTAATGCAGTTGGGCAAAACTCAAAAAAAAAAGTGTTACAAATAAAGTGAGGAGTGGCACGAAAAAAGAATAGAAAAACCAAGACTGTTTAACTAGCTTTCTTTTTTTTTACACCTGTCAAGCTCTAAGCTGCTTCAGTCATTCTCTGGTTATCGTGGATTTAAAAAAAAATGCTGCCTTTTGACTGAGTAAATCAGAGAGCATGGCAGGCCAAAGAGAACAGGGGCAGGGAAACAGCCGGTTTCAGCGGCTGACGCCGCAATTTGGTTCAAATTTGGCTGGGAAAAACACAGGGTGTTTATTGTGTGCTATCATACGAGCCCTGTCAAAACTGCCGCCAATTATTGCCATTAGGCTTCCATCATGTCAGTGGCTGTCGCTCTCACGCAGCACGCCCCCTTCTCCCAGCCCTATAATCTACGCCCACTTTTGCTCCATCAAGGCCAGGTTGAAGCACAAGGATTGTTAAAGCTTGACGCCCCTCTCGCTCTTGCTCTCTTACGTCTTCGGAAATTAGTAGAGAAGAGTGGGGCCAGGTCCCCATCATTCTTCAAACCTATACGCTCCTTGAACCTTTAAAGATCCTGACAGGCGTTTGGGGTCCTAAATGATGTTCGCATTGTGTGTTGAATTGAAAAGGATGTGGCCATGAAAGTATGCAAGATAGTGGCATAAATTGGTATGTGATGGTGTGTATGTGTCGGTTTTGTGCTATGTTAACTAACATGGACCTATGTACCTATAGGATGATCTTTAACTTGTTCTTTTTACTCTATAATATTTAAAAATACAGCTTTGTCAATCATGTACAAATAAATAAAACTCTAAAATCACTATACGGTACATGACTGTATATATACCGAATTAGCTGTAGGAGGGCATAGGCATGATCTAGGTAATATTTTTGGAGAACTAGGCCCAATAGGAAAAAAATTCATCATATATAAGTCAACATATAAATCTGAATCACTGTACATGACTAGATAAATAGGTTATCCTATAGGTGTGTAGGTTCTGTGCTGTGACCTTTAATGTCTATGCTAACATGCTAACACGGAGCAGGCATAACAATCACGGATGAGAAGTGCATCGTTCCTAAATCACAGCACAGACACCGTGACAATTATGGAAATTAACATTTGTGACACAAAACTGGGTGACAGAGCCGACATGGGGGTGATGCAATTTCATGCTTCAAGGTTTATTTGCCATATGTAGCATGCAACTAGAAGTGTGTACAAAATACATTTTCGCTATGTTTTTTTATTTGCCAATTTGTTTGAAAAAATTATAAATAAGAGAGAAAATGTTACCTTTTGGGTTGTGCTGCACTTCCATTGATATAAAACAGGCTTCAGTAATTTCCATGTATGCATGTGTTCTTATTATTCTTATGCTTAATATATGAGGTGTCACACATGAAAATCCTCGGAGTTCAATTAACACCTAGCATGCTCGAGAGTTCGTTTGTGTCCGACTGAAAATGAATAAACACTGTTGGTTTATCGTGCAGTGTTTAAGGATCAAAAGACCAGCACGAGATCGTCGGCTTCATTCAACTGGATCGGTTTTAGGTTTGCATATAACTAAGGCTAAACTAGATAAACTAAAACGCTCAATGTCCACAATTGTTTTCAATCATTTCACTAAATTTGCACACTGGAAACTGAAACATCCACACTGAAACGTCTGAAAACTGTACTGCACATGAGCGAAACTTAAGACAATTCGACCTGGCTCTTTGAAACGTGGCAATGTCAGGGAAAGGCACCGTCACATGACTAAAAACGCATCATCATTTTCGAAAGTGTTTTGAAGAGCACTTTCAAAAAGTATTTTTTTTTTTACTATAAACGCTGCCTTAGTGTTGGACAGAAGGCCAAAACGGAGAGAAAAATATGCGTTTTCAAGCGAAAACTAATTACTGTGGACATGGGTTAATTCTAATCCAATTTCTTACTTGTTAAAATATAGAGCATCTGAAAACAGATTATGCTGAAGTGGAAATAGTACAGATCCCTATCAGCAAATGCATTTAATATAGTTTTATCATGAAAAGAAAGTGGAGAACCAGTCTTTATGGATTATGGAATTCCATTGTATCAGAATGTGTACCTCAGTTTTAGACATGTAGCCAGTGATGTTATCAATATGTTAGGATACACGGTAATTGACCAGATTGCTAGGCTCGCTAAAGAGGGCAAGGAAAAGAGAATGCACATTAACAAATCAGACAAACCAGGAAAATGACTTGCACCAAGATGGTTTTGATTTACTTATAAAAACAAAAGTTTAAAAATCATGTAAATGTGAAATCTAAACAATGAAATAAAAAGACAATGAAACGATAAAATAGTAGAACACAAAAAAAATCGTTCCCTTCCTTTATTTAAAGAAACTTTAAAGATCTTAAACTCCTTTGTAGTTACTTGATCTAATTATATTATGTTTGGTTAATATTCGAATAATATTTGCTACTTTGATTTATGAATCGTCCCTTTTTGTATATCAATTTGCGTTTAAATCGATTCAAACTTGTTGCTTTATAATCTCTTATTTTTTTGGAGCTTTGTTTCTTACAAAATTGGTTCAATTAGAACCTTTAAAAGAAATAGAAATATTCAAAGAAATATTCAATTTCCAATAAACAGATTACATCAAGAAAAAATATATATATATATGAAAATAATTAAAAACTTGTCAATAATTTACCATAGATGAATAGTTCTCAGCCCATGGAACACACGTATGTGTGTAAGGAAAATAGTCGTCTGAATCCAAATGACGAATCCAATAAATGCAAAAGTCTGGTATGATGTGTGCAATTGTTTGTGGTGTAAGTGTTTAATAGTGCAACAATCAGTTCTGTGCAATGAGGTAATCAATGAGAAATACCAACAAAGCTGGATGAATACCACTTGTGAGAGCAGATAAGGCACGGATCACTATAAGGTGCCCGTCGTTAAATAAAATATCAAGTTAGCATTTTTTTTTTTTTAACTATTTTTCTTTGTTCATAGTACAGCAGAACAACTTTAATAACACATTATATTACCCTTGTTAGTGTTTTAAATGAAAAATATAATTTTTGCAAATTAAATTTTTTTCTCATCAGCTTAATTCTGACCTGTATTACAGACAGTATATGTTTTTATTATGGAAAAGAGAAACAGGTGGCTTAGAAGCCTGGCAATGGAGGAGGATGTAGATATGGTCTGGCAACTATTTTCGGGGTTGCTGATGCGAGCAATGTTGGAGTGAAAGCAGAGAAAAGCAGCTTGTGTGGACGAGCGATGAACTAGAGAGGAGACGATGACATCATCTGGAAGCTGAGGTTTGCTTTCTTTCATCTTCTTGGGTTTTGCCGACTTTAGTGTTGAGTTTTACAGCCTATAACAGTGTAACATTCAGCTGAGCAACCTTCTTAGGAACAGAGGAATTGATTTAAAGTCCGGCAAATTTCCACCATGATAAGTACGGGGCAGAGAAATGCGATTCCAGGAACATTTTAGTTTCTGTTCCAGAATAGTAACTATTTTTGTGGATGAGGAACTCTGAAAGACCATTAGACCATAGAAACTTGCATTTATTTGGCAATGATTTAAGTTTATTTTCAGTGGATGTGCAACACAGTCCCAAATTCATACACATAACCAGTGGCATTCCATTTGTACGTAGTGGCAAATTGATGTTCAGTGCTGCCCCTATGAGCCAACAACAATAAAACACAAGTGCTAGTTGATCTGAAAAGTGGAAAACAAATTCCTTCTGTAAAGATTCTCATGAGTGCATTGCCTCATATCTCAGCACATTTTCATTCGTTTTCATTTGTTTCATCGTTTTTCCGTTTATTGATTTATTTATTATGTTCCTCCTTCCTGTCAGTGTTTGTGTATGTGCATCTAGAAGTGTGCAATATTGGAGTCGGAAAATATCCTGATTAGTGCCAAATGCCTCCCTCTGTACATCAAGCAAAGTTCATTGTGCTTGAGCTTAAGCTGGCTCTGCCTCTTGCAACTCTTTCTCTTAGACACACACACACACACACACACACACACACACACACACACACACACACACACACACACACACACACACACACAAACACTTATTTAAAAAAATCGAAAGCATGCAATCTTGATCTAATTTCTAATCATGTAAGATAGGTCTTGTAATAAATGATAAAATAATAAGTACTACATGAAATAAAATCTCAATATATCTTTTAGCAGCATGTTTCCTTCGAGGGACTAACAGCAAAGCCACAAGATTATTTTTTTTCGGCAGTCCAATGAATGCAAAGTTAGCCACAGATGGTTTCGAAAGCTAGATTCCGAATCTCTCTCTCTCTCTCTCTCTCTCTCTCTCTCTCTCTCTCTCTCTCTCTCTCTCTCTCTCTCTTTCTCTCTTTCTCTCTGGATAATTCAACAGATTGAAGAGAAGCACAGCAGTCAGTGGTTTCTGTATGGGGGTGCTGCACATTACAATAGGCCAGCAGGAGCGCAACTCTTTTCAGGGGTGTTTAGAGAACTCACGTCCGTCCTCTGTTGTGTGTGTGTGTGTGTGTGTGTGTGTGTGTGTGTGTGTGTGTGTGTGTGTGTGTGTGTGTGTGTGTGTGTGTGTGTGTGTGCTTTCAGGGTCACCGAGGAGGGCATACTAAAGCGGCACCATCAGGCTGATCATTTCACTGTTGGCTCTGTTGGCAATTTTCAGTTCTTGCTCTCGCTATCCTCCTGCACCATATGCTTCTTCATTTCCTACCCATCTTTAGATATAAAGCTCAGCCTCGAAGGTGAAGGTGGTCACGGCAGAAACGGTCAAGTGCATCAAAAGTATCTTACCAAACAAACACTCTCTCCCAATCTCCCCACTGTCTTTGCTAGTGTATGCTGGAAAAAGAGGAGAAAGGGAACAGTAGCCTGTGACACCCGCCCCCTCCTCGCAAAAGCCCCCCCTTTACCCCCCTGCTAGGATGAAAGCTGTTTCAACTTTAAAGTGGATTAGAGGAGCAAAACATTGAAACAATAGGAGGTGAAAAAATCAAATTAGGCTCTTCAACATCAAAAAGAGGCCCCGAATAGCTAAGCTTCCTCTCGCCTAATCTGTTTACTTTCAGTCAACGATATATTCACAATCACAGCCTGTTTCTGCATCAGCTTGGCACTGCTGCACAGCTTTGGAACTTTTACTCCTTTTTTTCCAAAAGAGTGAACTCCAAAGACTATGATGCTATAGATATAGAAAAGAGGGGGGGAAAGTCAGCTGGAATGCTTACTAGTAAAAAAAAAAGAAATCAACTGTTTTCCTTTCTTTTACTTTCTTCCTATCTTTTTGCTCTCTCTCTCTCTCTTACTCTCTCTCTCTCTCTCTTTGTCGCTATTCGTCTTCATCTAGCAGGGGTGTTTTTTCCCCCCCCTCCATCCCTAAAGAACGCCACAGCAGTATCCCATGTTGCATTGTTCACGCTCAACCTCCAATTTGCTCTGCACATTCTGCAGCCACGTCCGAGACGTCACGCTGGCTTAAGAGACAAATCGCACTCACCAAAAAAAAAAGGGAGGGAGGGAGGGAAAAAATGGAGAGGGGCGAAAAGCCTAACCCTTCACAGCAATGCAATTATCGTTGCATTTGATGCTGGCGGCCGCCTCTGCCGCCCCTTTGTAGTGTGGGCTTCATCTCTTCTCGGCTGCCCTGTAGTCCTGCTACGCACCTAATAAGCATGGCAGCACCAATTTTTACGGTACAAGACATTAACATGGCTATACTCCCCAACAATGCGCTGAAAAGAGGCTTCCATAAAAAGAGCAGTGACTCGGGCTTAACTAAGCCAGAACTTTCCACTGACAGAGACAGGCGTGAAGTTTATTACACCTAGAGAAGGCAGAAGGAGACAGAAGGAGAGAAAGAGAGACGGAGGAAGAGGGAGGGACAGAGCAATGAGTGATTTTAGTTATCTAATCCATACCCTTAAAACTTGATTCCAACACCAAATCCTTCTGCCAGTCACTCATTACCAGTCGAATGCCACTGCCAGCTATTATACAATGCAACATTACCCTAAGCAAAAATGTGCCATTTGACAAAAAAGGCTATATAACAAAACATCCTGATCCCTCAAAGTTACAGTTTGTACGGTTAAAATAAAGACAGAAAAATTAGTTATCGTTCTTAAAGCACTGGAACGAATGAATCCAGGGGTTAAATATTAAGCAGGTCATGAATAAATGCAGAGGTCATTTTCGAAAAACTGTGTAGTTGCAAAAGGGTCACATTTCATTACACAATTTATTAAGCTACTCTTCCCAATGATCTCAGAGTCTTTGCTTTCCATTCCAGTATAATACCCAACTTAAAGTTGAAAGTAAACTGCAGATTAAAAACATTTAGAAAAAGCCAATAAATTGACTATCAAACTGACATATATAACCACAGACAGACAGACAGACAGACAGACAGACAGACAGACAGACAGACAGACAGACAGATAGATAGATAGATAGATAGATAGATAGATAGATAGATAGATAGATAGATAGATATGCAAGCAAACAGACATACATGTAGATAGATAGATAGATAGATAGATAGATAGATAGATAGATAGATAGATAGATAGATAGATAGATAGATAGATAGACCTACTGGATTTTTATTTCAGAAGAACGAAATCCTGTCAGAAAACAAAAAGTTTTTTTCTGACCTCAAATTAATTTCAGGTAAAAACAGACAAGCAAATACATAGAATAAATAATTAAATGATTAATTATCAAACATTTATGAATGATATAAATAGTTTTTTGTTGTAGTATTAACATTCATGTTAATGATTATTTTACCGGATTGTTTGTAATATTATATGATCGTGTTGTAGAGCAGACTTTGTTGCACGTGTAAACACTAGTTTGGTTTGGCACTTGTGTACTCGATGTGAATGCGGGCGCGCGGAGAAAAAGCGCAGGAGGAGCCGAAGAGCTCAGATGAGCTGGAGGGTGAAAAACGGGGCAGATGAGCTAAAGAAGGCAGGAGGGAGGGAGGGGACGACTTTTACAAAAGAGCTGCAAAAAAGAAAGTTAGACACAAAGAAACAGCGAAGAGCAAAATGCAAGGACACGGAGAAAGAGAATCGCACTAAACACCCCCCACCCCCACCCCCAACCAACCACACACACACACACACACACACACACACACACACACACACACACACACACACACACACACACACAAGAGACTGGGCTTTCAAAAGACCATCTGTGATTTGAAATGGATGAGTGTTTTCAGCGCAGCTTTTACTTTTCTTACAAAGCGGCTAAAAAACCAATCTGTAATCTGTAACTAAAAAAGAGACAATAAACAAATACATGTGAAATAAAGATAACTGGAAAATAAAACACAGTATCGTTTTTAAGCAGAAAAGTAAAAAAAAAAAAAAAAAAAAGAAAGAAAGAAAAAGAAAGAAAGAAAGAAGAAAGAAGAGTGTAGATAGACACAGAATTGGGATAAAAATAAAAATACATTTTATTGCGTCATTTCACTAACTATCCGACGATGATTAACGAGCAGAACGAAATAATAACAACAACAACAACAACAATAATAATAATAATAATAATGATAATGATGATGATAATAATAGTAATAATAATAACAATAATAACAATTGTTATAAATTATAATATATATATTATTTTTATTATTATTAATATTATTATTAATATTATTATTATTATTATTATTATTATTATTATTATTATTATTAATTATAATAATAAAAAAACCTGAATTCGAATCATAAACCAAATCGAGTGATATTGCGGATTGTTTTTGCGCATAATTTACAACACGTTAGACTCTGTTTTATAAAATATTATGATTTCTATTTCTAGATTTCTATATATATATTTATGTTTTATATGTATATACCATATAGTTATATATCATTTGTTTTTAAACTTTACTTTTTATTTCTGTTTTTTTTTATAGTGAAAAGTCGGTAAAAAAAAAATTGCATTTTATATATATATATATATATATATATATATATATATATATATATATATATATATATACTATATAAAAATGGACGCATTCACTGCGCATAGTTTAAAAACGAATCTCTTGTAAGGATTCACAGGTAAAACACGCACGAGCACGCGCGCACGCTCTCTCTCATTCACACGCACAGACACACACACACACACACACGCCTGGTTCATCCACACGCGACCCATGTCAATTAATTAAAGCGCTTTTCTTTATTCATAAACAGCAATTAGCATGAGATAATTGTGCATTAGTAATCTCCTAGCCTGGGTCTGGTTCATTTCGGCATGGAGCTCTAGTTCTATTTCATTAACATTAAGCTTAAATCACGTGGCAGTTAATGAGGGGGCTTTTGTTCCCTGTTGAGATGAGTGGAAAAAATGCTTCAGAACATCTCAGGGTGAAAAGAGGAAGAGTTTTTCATCATGACTACCACTACCACCACCACCACCACCACATCATCATCATTATGTTTTTTTTATTATTTTTTTATTACTATTATTATTATTATTATTATTATTATTATTATTATTATTATTATTATTAATTAGTCTAGTATTTATTTAAGACTTGATATCAATTGGCAGCCCTTTACAAGCTACCAAGATTTCAAAAAAATCTTGAGACAAAAAAAAAAGAATGAACTTTTAATTCAAATAATTTCTAATTTCATCATTCATCATTATTATTTCCATTAGCATAGCTCTTTTAACACTTTCTTAAAGCAGCTTGACAGAGGTTATAAAGCAGCCACAAAGTTGTATAAAAGAATGTATAAATTAAGTGCACATAACTTTGTTCCTTAGAATTTTTACACACTTACAGTACAAAATATAGGGAAGCCCTAAAATATCAATATTAAAAAACGAATCACTCCTAACAAAAAAAACAATTAGCATTTTGAATACATATTTTCAAATCCAATTCTATTTTATTTTTTATTCAGGATTACATCAAATTAAATTTTTTTCTGCAATAGCTGATCTACCATTTTGTTGCTGATATCTGCCTGATACTAAGTGGATCTGTGCCATTATTATTATTATTATTAATACTATTATTAATACTATTATTATTATTATTATTATTATTATTATTATTATTATTATTATTTCCATTAAAAAAAACTAAAAGGATCCAGACTGTGTGCTAAACCAGCAGATAACCAACTATTGAAACATCATTCATTACCAACGCTGACAAATATGTAAAAAACAAAAACGCAACGACGAATGACTCTTGGCCACCATAAAGTAAAAATCGATGTGAAATATCAGCTCCAGGACTGGACCGAAGCCGAACAGTTTAATTAAATGAACTCGCAGCAAGGCGTTGATTTGTGTCCATTAAAACTACAACTTTATGGTCCAATTCGAGGCAGGTATCGCCCAAGGTTAACGAGTGGAAGTGGGGCGGACGCATACTCCGCACCGTGTTTTATAGTGTGAAGCTAAATTCAAGGAACTAATGTTGGCGTTAAGAGCCTCAGAGCAAGGCATTCGATCAGAGCAGCCGGAGGACAAGATGACCGCACTGGAAACAAGATGGAACTTTTTTTATTAGGTGCATACACTGGATTTATCTCACGTATTTGATTGCAGGACTTACTTTTAGAGCCATCTATCATTCGACCCTGGGTTCAGGGACACTCTCTTCATTTTTGATTGCTTTTCTGGTTGGGCCCAAATTTTCTCTGAGTTCATTACTTTAGGCCTCAATGTGTTCCTAAGCATATAGTATTAATATTATATATTATTACAACAATTAATAGCTAAAATGTAAAATATTTCTACTTACAGAGTCCTATACGGACCCCTTTCCAAACCCCAAACTCTCCCACTGGCCAGGCTTGAGCCCAACATGTATGCTTAGCTAATCTAAGCTGTAACCTCAATCTAAAATCATACGCAATCCCTCGTCGAAAGAGAGCATTTGCCCAGCACTAAATTTCTCAGGCTGAACAATATGGTTAATGGGTGAGAAAAAAGGAGGATGGCCTGGGATAAGGGGGAAGGGGAGAGTGAGAAGGGGTATCACTGCTAGTCTCTTGACCTCCCAGGATCTTCATCCCGGCCCAAGTTAACCTGAATTGACAGGACCCCCCACTGCCACACACTCTACCTTTCCCTCTCACTATCCTTTCGCCTGTGGAAAAATTAGCACTCGCGCGCAGACAGGCGCTCTCATAAACTCCAACATCCAAGAGCCCCATGCTGATTATGAGTAGAGAGTTGTAAAGTCAGGGGAATGGGCCTAAAAAAAAACGAGCAGACGCTGACTGATACAAACGGTAAGAACTTTATGTGTGTCCCACCCTGTTATAAACAGTAAACTTCATTATGAACAGCTGGCAACAAGGTGAATGGAGAGAGAGGGAGAGAGAAAGAGAGGAGGAGAAACAGACAGAGCAAGAGAGAGAAGGTTAAAAGAGAGCGTGAAAGCAAACGAGGTAAACAAAACAGCTTCTAATGGATGAGAGCGACGAAGGATTTTAAAAGCACCCCGAACGGTAGCCATTACCAGATTAAAGCACCTCATGGCCTGATCAGTAAAGCATGTCCACAATCTACCCCCTAACTACTTTTAAACTGCTCAGCAAGGCCACTCACTGTCGTTTTACAGTACACAATCTGGCATGGAGGGAGGAGGAGGAGGAGGAGGAGGAGGAGCATTAGGATACAGAGAATGTAGATGGAGAGAGTGGTAACTAGGTTTAGGGGGGTGAGTTCGGAGGGTGGAGGAGATTGGGAGCATGCTGCATGACTGCTTTCTTCCTTTCGACCCCCTGTGAGACAAACATGCACATATAAATACACACACACACACACACACACACACACACACACACACACACACACGCACACACACACACACACACACACACACACAGCAAGCAGAGCTGTGGCAGGGGCTGGCTTGTTGGCCAAGCTCTCTGATTTCACGGCAGGCTGGGTGGTGCCATTGAGCAGCCATCACGCTCCCTTTCAGCCCTTCAGTCGAGAGCCACCCCCTCCGTCATCCCTGCTGCTCACCCACCAGCTCGCCTCGACCCCCAAAACACCTCACACACACACACACACACACACACACACACACACACACACATAATACACTCGGAAAGTTCTTTACCCCAAAGCAGCTCCGAAAAACCGATTGATTCGAGCTCCATTTAAGGCGCTAAATCTGGCAAGGCCTCGCGAGGACTTTAGTACCACGTAATGGTATGTCACTTTCTGGCACAGTGCACTGAATGGACAAGTCTCTGTATGTGATGTGATGCAAGAAGGATGTGTGCACTGAGTGACAATGTGTCTTAAAGGCCAGTGAGGTAAGCACATGGTGAAACAGCTCTCTCTCACCCTCTTCCTCGGAAAGCGCAGTCAAGCAAATCTGTTTTTTGTTTGCACGCAAAAAGTCTTCCCCTCCTTTTAAAAGCGCCGTAGACAAAGCCCCCCCCACCTCCCCTTCCTTTTCTCTTCTAACAAACTCTCTTCTCTTTGCCAGCTCCTCCAGCGTCCCTAATTAACATGCGGTGCAGTGACTTTTCCCCTCTTGTGTTTCCCTCTCTCTCTAAAGAGTACTTAATAAAATCAGAGTCCGCGGGCCACCACAAAAGGCACGATGCGGTGCGGCGTTCATTTCCATTAGAGGCCTCCCAGCTCTCACACTCTCTCCCAGAGCCTGCAGTTCATTCTCGCACTTTTGCCCAAGTATGGGGTCGCACCCACAGACAAGAGGAGAGGAAGAGAGAGAGAGAGAGAGAGAGAGGTCCACAAAGAACAAAACCCACCCCAAGATATACTTGACTCAAACTTACAGCGAGATAACATGATCGGGTACAACTTAAAAAAGTAATTCTCCGGACTCTAGTTGTCAGTTTGTCGCAAAGAATAACGACCAGCTTTCCCATCCACAGGAGCAATCTTAATTCTGACCCTGGGGCTAGCTCACCTTGCCATCTGCAAAGAGCTCGAAGACAAATAATGTTTACTTTATCCATCCTATCATTGCCTGATTAAAAATTCAATTTGTAAAAAAAAAGAAGAAGAAAAAAAAGTGCAAATATGTGTTTCATTAGAAATGACTAATGGCTTTTGTGTTAATGAAACACTTTGCTGCGACGAGAAATAAATCAAAGCGAGGGAAATTGAAACAAGATATTAAAAGTTATACGGGTAAAGTGGTTGCACCTGAAAATCGCCTGAAAATCGCAGCAGTTATTAAGGCCCGAGAATCAAATCCTGCATTCTTGGACTGTCATTCTTGGCCTGCACTGTTTACTGCCCCATTCTGAGTAGATTTTTTTAAAGCTGTAATAAATAAAGTCTGTTGTTCCTTGTTAGAAAAGGCATAAATCTGTGCCATCTTTGCGCTGTAGTGCTAGGAAAATGAACCACTTAATGCCCATGTTTCATTTACTCTGAATCTGAGTATTAATTCCACTAGTGCTTGTGACGAGATGTCAGACCAATCGATTCCATAGGCAGGAAAAAGGACCCATCGCAGCAGGCGTGATCTCTTCACAGTTTCATCTCGCTGGAGCTGCTTTTCGTTCTCCGGTGTCCCTCGAGCTCTCTGCCTCTCTCCGCCCTGCTAAATTATTCACGAGTTGTCCTCCACTATGCTTGATTAAGCTTTAATTTCACCAAATTACCAAGTGGCAGAAGGCCACCCTTTTAAATCATTTGGCCAACGAGTTTGTTTGTCAGAGCTCAGGTGGTGCTGATGCGTCACGGTTTCACGCCTGCTAAATCTAATGCATGTGGTCAGTAGGCTAAGTCTAGGACATGGCTGTTGCTAGTTCTGCAGGTTCATGATGTATATGGTTACGGCGAAACAAGATCTTCAGTAGAAAAACAGATTGGTTGTGGTTACACTTACATGGAGCTGGATAATAAGTCTGGCCTGTTCCATCAAAAAACACTAGATCTTAAACTAGCAGTGCTTTTCAATCTTCAGACTGATACCACAGCCTACAACAGTGTAAATTACATAGTGGCCTCATCAGGGTCATATACTGGTGCTTTGCCCTGATTTATAGAGTCGTGCTTTTGAAAGTCGGACTCATAGCCATGCCATTCTCAAATGGTTTATATCAAGTGAAAGTTTAAAGTGGATTATATATAATCATATATCCAACAATCACCTGTTGGCATCCTAATGAACCCTGAAATGAAGTTTTATTAAGGCCACCGTGGTACCTTCAGATCATCTCTCTCTTCCTCGGTTACCCAAACACAGACTACAGGTAGTAATTTAGCACTCGGGATAATTACAGCTAATGATCATTCGCGCCTCCCGCGTGAGTGCACGCGCCTAATTGCCGCTGATTTATTCGGCAGGGAGACGGCGGCTCTCCTTCACGTGCTGAGTGGCGCTGTAGCTCATAACCCATTAAACGTGCATGGCCAAGGCATGGTTTGATGGCACTCTCCCCGGGTGATTTGTCCGACACGGCTCTCCCGTAGCGCCAACAATAGGCTAGGATTAACGGGCCCTGTCAGTTTTTTCACCCACTACGCCACACATCTTTCCGATAAAAGCGCCGCCAATTAGCACGGGGGGCTAGTGCTAAGCACTATCTGTTCTCTCCCACTCTGCAGGGTCGGACCGGAAAAAGAGGGCGGCCATTTTTCTTGGCCCGGTTCAAGCATGTACAATAATAGCCCCCACACTGTGTCAGAGATATCGGCTTTTCTTCAGCCAGAGGCTTTCAGCTCAGGCAGCAATAGATCTCATTCACAGCCGGTGTTACCCTTATCTTGGCTCTGCCTCTAATGAGACATAATAAGGGAAACGTTTTGTCGCAACAGATGCCCTCTTTTTTTATTTGCCAGAGCGTATCTCTTCTCCCTTGCCCTCCCTCTCTGTTTTACCAGCTCCCACTTGGCAGATGAATCATATCTCTCTCTGTACATATGCTAAAATACTCGTGTAATTACAGGTGGCCTTAAATAAAACAAGCCTTAAAGCTGTCACTTGAGTCACCACGAGATGAGGCGGGCGGCCCAGGAACCATGAGCTGTCATTGTTACAATTAATTTATCGGAGGAGTGCGAGAAAGAGAGAGAGAGAGAGAGAGAGAGAGAGAGAGAGAGAGAGAGAGAGAGAGAGAGAGAGAGAGAGAGAGAGAGATTCACAGTTTAAAAGCAAAGCAAGCGGAATAAAGTGGGTTAAAAATCACTGTATATAAGACCCGTGTTGAAAAATGCATTTTCTGAATGCAGCTACCGAATCCCATTCAAGATGTAAAAAGCAATGAGCGCATATTTCTTTATAATCCTATCTCCTAGCCTTATTTTTACCTAAATATGAGTGCATATGAGGACACACTCACCTCATGGTGTGTATGACTACAGCCTAGCCCTATGAACCCTGCCAGCTCGATCTTGCCTCCCTTCTGGCTGCTGATGTCTCTAATTTATCACAGAGCTTTGCTTGATTGATCGTTTTCTTATTGGGCCGAGGGGCCACTGCTGATTCTGCAGTCAGGAGGAAAGCAGCCGGCGAAAGTGGAGGGGACATTTTTTGATACGTATTAATCGTGCTACAGACAGTGTCCTAAATGCTTAGTGCTCGAGACAGCTCTGTGCATAGTGTGTGAGCGTGTGTGAGGGTTTGTGAGAGAAAGTGTGTTTACTCTGTATGGACTGGAAGTCTCACAAGGGCTGCTGCTCATGAATACAACATTCGTTGCTGAATTCCAATATCTGTTCACACACACACACACACACACACACACACACACACACACACACGCATGAGGGAGCTTACTGCTTTTTGATCGTAATAATTTTTTTATTTGATAATAATCATCTGCCTTCGATATGAGCAATTCCCTAAACAGGGGGAAAAATAAACGTGTCAGAATGACTTGAATTTATTTGTATTAAACTCAAATGATTCAAATGAATAGCGACATATTATTTAATTTCTCTATGCTGGTTAGAGTGTCTCCCCCCCCCCCTCCCCCGCTCTAAAGATACAGTAAGGGATTCATTTACTAGAAACACAAAAAGAGAAAAAGAAGAAGATTTTCTTTTCTTTTCTTTCTTAACACACGGCTAGCTGTATGGCCATTACATTTTAAATATCATATCATGGCCCATTCATGACGTAAGATGAGGCCTGGTTCTTTACTTTGTGGCTTATGTGCTCGTATGCCAGCTATGCCCGCTTCACAGCTCTACTGAGGCTCATTCGAACATTCGATCCCCGTTGTCTATGTAATGCCGGCATATTAAATCAAAAACTCAAAAAAATACACATTTGAGTGGAAGCCACCCAGCAGGGGCTGAAAATGAAAAAAAAAACATAAAAGCTCTGCCTTTTAATCTCAGGAGGAGTAAAGAAAACAAAACGTGTGCGAGAGGATGGTATATGCATGCACGGTTCCAACTCAAGACGTTTCCAGAGACTGCACCGATCTAAAAGGAAGGAGACGCTCCAGAAAGGACAAACTATTAATTAGCAAGGTATAAACGAAGAACAGAGAAGAAGCTCTTTCTGATTCAATGACCACTGGGACAGGGGTGTACCAGGGTGAGAAAGGAGGAGCAGGAGAAAGAAAGAGAGAGGGTGAGTGCACTGTGTGTGCGTGTGTGTGTGTGGTCTGGGGCTCGTCGGCTCCTGTGGTGTTCCGCTACGCTGCGGCCAGTGCAGGGGAAGTGAGAGGAGGGAGACAAGGTGGCAAATAAGAAGGCAAGGTGACAAGGCATCAGGGAGAGAGCAATGAATTATTTATAAGGCTACTGATGGACAGTTTGAATAAGAAAGAAAAAGAAAAGGAGGAAGGGAAAGGAGACAAGGCTAAGGCGTTGGAGGGGGGGGGATACTGAAATCGAGTGGAATAGTGGTCCGAAGAAAGCAGGGAGCTTTCTTGTCTCGAACATAGACATGCACCACGTGCTGCAGCAAGCCAGGCAAGGCTGAAGGTCCTGGACTATATAACACCCCTTTACTAGGTTCATGAGGGCAAGCATCTACGTAGGTGTTTACATGCTGCCTTCAAGAACCTCACCTTTAAAAGAGACAATAGAAGAAGGTAAAAAATAGCTCAGTGTCGCATTTGTCTGGGTATAACTAGGCAGTATATTTAACCCCCCGGTGCTCCCGGGGCGATACGGGAGGTCAATGTGAGTGATGTAGTGTGCAGAGCTCTGAGCTCCAGTGACACATTATAAGGCCTGGTGCAACACACACACAGACACACATGATGAATATTTTAACCCTTGTAAAGGAGCGCTGGTTAATTTGTCAGGGCTGCTGCTTAAATGCCACCATTAGCATGGGCTTTGGTTATTGACATAGAGCACTGAGTTGATGGATGTGCGAGAGCAGGACAGTCCAGAGCAGACAGGCCTGCTCATCACGTCACGGTATCGACAGCATATTATTAACACACAGCAGGCCACGACCCTATAGGAAGAATGACCCCCTAAGATTGGACTCCCCCTTAAACAGAGGGGCGATCTTTCTATGTATAATAAAGCATGAGCTATGGGAATACATATAAAGGATTATATGAGTGTAGTAAAAAAAAAAAAGAGCATTCATTTCCATTGCTTAGATTAGCAGAAATTTATTATACAGTATATCATACACTGATGATGGATTGATTAACCACAATTCCTTACAATGCACTCACAGAAATCCATGTCAAGTAATGCATACATCTACGGAATGCGCACTGTTTAAAGTTTCACTCGCACATGTGCTTTTTCGCCGAAGTACTGACACCGCAGAATCTAAGAAACCCATGTGAGAAGGTGGAGGTCACCTCAGTCCTGTTCTTACAGCTCCAGGTTGCCCTTTGACCCTGACACTGCGATTGTACCACTGAGCAAACCGCAAGTTAAAAAATACCCAAGAACACAGACGCCTGCTTGATGTGTTGATATATAATACTATGCAAAGTTTTTCTGTCCACTTTTCATTTGACCAGCCGCAAAACATGTAGAAATGTCACAGGTTATTGTACATGCCTTTGGATAGACCTTACTATATAGTATAGTAGCAGCTGTATCTGTCTGAGCATTTTCTGAGCATCTGTCTGAGCTTTTCTCACATCAGTGTTGTCTGAGGTATTTGTTGCAATAAAAAAATTCCAAAAACAAAAGCCTCATGAAGAGGACGATGGGGAGGAAACTTGCTTCTTGCTGGCAAAGCAATAGACAAATCCCATCTTCCTCCTGTGCATCACTGCATGAAATGCAAACACGTGAGCAAACGAACTGAAACATTCCTCTGTGAAGTTCAACTTGGTAAGTCTGTCTGAGAAAACAAGCTTCCACTCCAGCCGCCCACGCTCTACTGTTTCTTCTCTCTCTGTCTCTCTGTCTCTCTGTCTCTGTCTCTCTCTCTCTCTCTCTCTCTCTCACACACTCAGAGGTAAAAAGCATGGCTTGGGACAGCTCACTGAAGGATGGCCTCACACAGAGAGACCTAGACCATGCTCCCTTGACGCAGTTTGTTTGTACGCGCTCACTTTATTTAGCTTTTTTCTGCACCATGGATCTTTCCTCTGGCTCGCACAGGCCCCTAGTAAACACGAGTTAAAAGAGTCATGCATCAAGGGTGCAGATCAGGCCACCTTAAACCCCACAAAGCAAACTAGATGACCCCCCCAACACACACACACACACACACACACACACACACACACACACACACACATGTGCAATATAGCGGCGACATATAACAAACAAGCAAACTCTGTTTGACACGCACCCTGGTGCAATTCGCTCGAGTAGCATTTCATGCAGAGATAGCAATAGTGTCTTGAAAGGTCTAGAAAAGATCGTTTGATGTTGGCGCAAGTAGCACGTGGGAGACTTGCAAAGACGACCATCACACTGTGCACCAAGCCCAAGCGTCCTCCATTACTACCCCCCTCATCTGCTCAGTGTTAGAGCGAGCTTCCAAAAAATCAATATATCCCTGAATGGGGGTCAGAGGGGTATCTGTGTTGGGAGAAGTGGCAGATTTGCACTCTTCAGCTCAGTAGGGCAGAGGAGAGAATGCCGAGCATTCTGGTGCGGGGGTGTGATATTAGGCGGCCCATATCCAAACAGCACCTGCAGAGCACCGCGAGCAAGCGTGTGAAAGGCAGCTTAACTCCCGACAACGCAGCGACATAGAGAGGTCGTCACGTCGAGGTAAAAGAGAGGGGGAATTGCATCCAATAAAAGCAGAATTCCAGATTAGACCCCCATTTAGCACGTTTAGGTGTCATTTTTGACGGCGCCAATTTTCAGCTCTGCGCCTATGAAATTGTCCCCGATCGGGGTCACCAGGCCCTGGGGCCTCAGAGGCTGAAAAGAGACAGTTAAGGGCTTTGATAGGGCTAAAGTGGGGCAGAGGGACTCTCTGGTTAAGAAGATTTTACGCCCCCCGCAAAGCAATGTGCTCAGGTTGTGGACATGTCTTTGATGTGTGGTGAAAATAAACTTTTAGCATGGCCCAGCCAATCAGATGGAGCCGTGAAAGACAGCGACAGAAAACAGACACAGGAAGACACCTCAGCTCAGACAGCGGTCCTAACAACTGCCGGCTAACATTGAAAGGACCAAAAGGCAGCAGAAAACCATTTTTGCGAGATAATAATATTAAGTGTCGGCTTGAAGTCTGATCTTTGAAAACGAATTGTTCAAAAGGTTCTCTTTCCCCATCCTTCTTTCACTAGATTTATATTACAGCTCCACAAGTAATTGTTAATACAGGGGTTAAATAACAATAATACAAAAGAAACCATATTCCATATTACAAATTGGTCCTATTTTAGTCCTAAAGCTCATTTTCGCTTAAAATCCCTCTATATTAAGATGTTAAGTATTGATGCAGCCCTAGTAAAATGATAGCCTACACGCAAGGAGTTCGATTCCAACACGTTCTCCGCTGACAGGATAATAGGGCTTCGGATCCATTCTCATGAAATAAAAGCGAGAGTAAAAAGGGGGAGAGAGAGGGAAAGGCCGAGAGGAGAGGCTGTAATGTATACGGTGGCAGGCATTGATAATTGTAATTATCAAATTGCAGTTTTAAAAGGCCATTGATTGATGTCATTAACTCTGTGAGTGTTTACTGATCGCTGCATTTGCACGCCGCCTCACGCCGGGAGCTCACGTGTCCTCTCTGATTAGACTCGGGGAGGAACTGCTTCAACAAAGGGGGTGACTTCCCCACATCTTTAACTAAGGAGGTAGAGATAAACACGTACATGCTGTGCTTGAACAGAATGTTCACGTAATATACACCTGAACACACGCACACACAAACACACTCACAGACATGAACACACACTTATACACTTATCTCCTCACCACAGGAGGTGCTGTATTCAATTATGTCAAAAGCTTTGTTAGTAGACAACTGAGCCAGCGGACCACAAGTGGGGGATTCTTAAGTACCTCATCTGACACAAAAACACACACACACACACACACACACACACACACACACACACAGACACACATATATACACACACAGATGCAGTCAAACAACAGCTCTCATAAAAAGTAGCAGCTTTAGCTTCTTAACTGCCTGCCATCTCACTCCTGTCAATCACAGCAAGAGGCTGCGACCACTTTCTTAAGAGAGAGAGAGAGAGAGAGAGAGAGAGAGAGAGAGAGAGAGAGAGAGAATGAGAGAGATTTCTCCTCAGTTAAAAGTTAGCACTGACTTGAAAACAAGAACCAAGACTGAAACAGGGAAGCGAAGGGGCAGGGAAGAAGGGGAAAAAAAGCACACATACACACAAATACACACACAGATGCCCTCATTCATACTTTCTCCTCACTTTCACTTCTTCCATCTCTTCCCTCTATGTCTCTGTTTCACCCTGAACCGCAGTCACTCAGAATAGAGCGACATCTCCACATGCACCATGGCAGGAGGTACAATGCGGTCACACCTGAGAGTGACAGAGCGCGAAACAGACATAGGGAGACAGAAAGAGAGAGAGAGAGAGAGAAAACTCCCACACATTCTAGTTTCTACAAGCCAGCTGTAGCTCAATGCCACTCTTTTCAACAGCTAACAGGCAGGGTAACAGCTACCGGCTTCCAGAAACAGACAGGCGCAGTGACAGGCGTTGCATTTAAATATGAGCTAGCCGTGCCGCGAGGATGCACAATTAGAATGCAGGATTGGATCAATAAGTGTGCTGACAGATGGATTACTAAGGTAAATAGATGATACATGCAGCTAAATAATTAATCAGGCTGCTGCGAGCACCTCAACAGAGAGTGACAGCAAAGTGGCAACACTTTCCAATGGGTTGCGCAGGCCATTGGCATTCAGAGAAAGGAACTTCATATAGATCCTCCTGAGCCTCCTTTTCCCTACACTTACTCACCGGTAATAATGCACTGCTTCAAAATAATGGAGCGCATTCTCAGTGCAGGTATCCACAGGTGTACAAGGTTAGCGCCACCTTTGGTATGCTACCTTTAGGTTCCTCTCAGGATGCTGGGTTTTAACCCGATTTTTACACACAGAGAGTGTCGTTTTTAAAATAAGGACCAGGTGCCTCTAATGCTCCTAGGATTCCACTCTGTAATCACTTGCATTAAATAATTCACATCTAAGGAAAGTAATAAATATATATGATATGTTTGTGTCTTTTAGCCAAACCGAAAAAAAAAAAGTCTGTCACAGAAGAGTGCGCTCGCAAAAGGAGAGAAGATTAGATTACGGGTGTGTAGAAAGATGGAGAGAGAGAGAGAGAGAGAGAGAGAGAGAGAGAGAGAGAGATGGTGTGAGTGTGTGTGCTCAAGCTCTGGGTGGTGGAGCAGTTAGCAGTGAGGGAGGTTTTTCATCTCCTGCCTCTTTAAGGCACTCTGGGGAAACAGGATTTTCAGCACATCTGCATTTGAGAGAGAATGCAAGAGTAAAAGAGAGAAGAAGAGAGAGAGAGAGAAATGACAGGAGTTTCTGAGGAACACCACCAGTTATCAACACTGAGGCCTGGCACCAAGACACTCTGACACCATGACCTGGTGCAGGAACAGCATGGAAGTGATACCAGCTGCGAGTTTCTATTGGACCCGGTAGACAATTTTATTAGGCCTCGCTGAAGCTGCTGCAGATCCCAAAATCTGGACCGGAGGAAAGAACACGCCTGACCCAAGACCTTGGAGATATGTGCAGCATGTGTGAATATGTCTGCATATGTGTGAAGGAGAATAATAACAAGCCCCCACCCCACACCCCTTAACCCCTTTGCCCCACTACATTCCCTTTCAGCTTTGGCTCATATGTAAAGTGTTGAAAATAATTATAATTTATAACACATCAACTAAATCGGGAACAAATTATACCCTGGTTTTATTAATGTTTGCATGCGAAAGTGTTTGCGTGTGTGTTTGTGTATGCTACAGTACTCTGACGAACAGGAAGTGGGGGTACACATTTGCGTAGAGGACCCAGCTGTTTGTCCCTGACGAGGATGCATGTGATCATCTCATTTTCCCCTGTTAATTTCCCAAACGGTGGCTGTGTCCAATTCGAGTGAGGCAGCCAACAAAGCGCAGGCGGGAAGCACTAATCCTTGATCTGCGTCATGCTGCAACAATGGCACAGTCCAATGCTCCTCACACGCACCACACACACACACACACACACACACACACACATGCACACACAGCTATGGGCTACTGCACTGACACCTGCTGTCCCCCTGCCACCCAGCACGGCGAAGACACCAATATAGAGACAGAGCAAAAGAACCCCTCCAACCAACCCACCCTCATAGCTTACATCTCTATCTGTCTCTCTCGCTGAAACTGAAACTGGACTTTGCTCGGTCCAAACTGCACCGCTTTTAATTTATCCTTGTCCTTCTTGCATTAAAGAACGGAATGTAGAGGACAAAATAAGGGACAGACAGAGAGGTAAAAAAGCCACTCAGTCCATCGTCTATCGCTGAAGCTTATGGCAAAAAAAAGGAAAACAAGAAATAGGGGTGGAGAGAGTGACAAAGAAAGGATATTAGGATGAGAGGAGGGATGGGGACCTGACCAGGAGGTTCCATGTGAGGACAAGCCTTTTAACATCTGGGAAAGCGCAGGCAGTGGCGCTTAATTATTAGAACACTCTTACTAAACTTAACCTTGCCACTAGACCGTGACAGAGGAAGAAGGGAGAGAAAGAGAGAGAGAAAAGCAAAGAGCTGAACAAGAAGAGCAGAAAAAGAGATGACTATGTTAACTCTTCATCAGCCGAAGATGTCATCATTCATCCTTCCTTACACTTTCCTTTCAATTTTATCACTTCTGCCTGCAAAATCTTTTTTCTTCTTTTTTTTTTTTTTTGCATCCAAAGGAAACACAAACAACCCCGGTGCAATCTGGTGTTTGACAGAGACAAGAAATAAAAAAAAGGGGGGAATAATAATAATAATAAAAAAGTGTGTGTTTTAACAGCTGTCAGCACATGTTGCTCTTCAGAGCCTCAGAAAAAATGGGAAGGAGACAGCGGAATAACCGCATGCGCCCCGAAAAAGATATACGCCAGCGAATCGAAGGAACATGAAAACAGGAATCAATCAATCGCAACCGAGGAGGCAGAGAAAAAAGAAGGGAGAAGGGGAGAAAGAAAGAGAGGCGACCGAGAGCAACGGCAGATAATTAAAGGCTCAAAGCCGGCGGCTGACGGACGAGCGCAAAAGTGGCAGGGGAGACGATCTGCAAAAATATCTACAGAAATACATCTCCATGCTTCGGCACCACGGCCTCACTCGGGCTTGTTAGCATAACAATGCATGTGATACACGACAAAAAGAGAATTTCTTTTCTACTTTTTTTGTTTGTCACAATTCAGGTGCAAATAAATCCAGTCTAGATGGAGCACTGGGGGTTAAGTGTGGAACTGCCCCGTAAATCAGCAAGGGATTTATGGCGACAGGCCCACACAGCTCACGGCCTGGTCACATCAGGAAGGAAGCCTGCGTGGCTGCGCACTGTTGTCTTAAGGATTTTTCTCCCTCTTCCTTTCTCCCACCCCTCCCTCGTTCCCTCGTTTTATTTCGACTGCTCAGGAAGGCAGCTGCTGTCTGCCTTTCAGCTCATCGCTCGTCCCTTTGCCGTTCCCCTCCACTCTCTTTCATTTTTTTTTTTATCTCTCCCTTTTATCTCCCTTTCTCCATACCTTCCCCTTCACTCTAGCATCTTTGCTCCAGCTGAGGTTCTCGCTCGACTTGCGGACGGAGATTCGGGGCAGGTTCAGTAACTCTTTCGTCTAAGATTTGTGCAGGAAAAGGTTGAAGAAGGCACAACAAACAAAGACCTAGCTGTCAAACACACACATATATCATACATACTATATGTACTGTATGAATTCACATATTCAGACCACAAAAAAGAGAAACAGGAATGAAAAGTTCAGGAAATGTTCACTTCTGAAAAAAAAAATAAAAATCAGTATTCTAAGTAGAAAAAAACAAAGATAAGCCTGTCACGTTAGTCTTTATCAGCTGCAGTGGTACCATGATGGGGTTTTTTGAGCAAGGTTTCCTGGTTCACAGTAGAGAGGCTTATTCATTGTGCTCTCTGCTGGAAAGATTTTGAAGATTCTGTCTCTCTCTCTCTCTCTCTCTCTCTCTCTCTCACACACACACACACACACACACACACATACATATATATATACACCAAATAAGAGGATACCACTCAAAATCAGTAGCAAGTTGCCCAGTCAAGGGAAACCCAATTTAAGTTTCTTCTACTCCAGGTTCTAGAAACTCAATTGCATTAAGGCCCTTGGTGGGCCTAAGGTTTAATCTAATTAGACACAGCTCCAAAGAACTGTGTGTGTATGAGAAAGAAAGACAGAAGCCAAGAGAACCAGTTTTATTCTCATACTTATTTTCTCCTCCATATTCCCAAGCTGGAGAAAGGGCCATGAGCCTCTTCTGCTCCCTCCTTAATCCCCTCTCGTGTTGCCCCTTATCGCATACTCTGAGCATCAGATTAATACAGGCCGGAATTAGCAGCTATCTCGCAGTTAATCTGAGCCCAGGCTGAGGCGTCATAATCCCACCACCCAAATGGACAAACGACCAAAAAAAAAAAACATCCTGTACCGCTAAAACATGCCTTCAATCAAACGAGACCCTGTCGGAAAAGAAATCCTAGATGAGATGCTTCCTTTTGTCTGTTTCTCATCTCCCTCTTTCTCCTTCCTGTCTACCTCGGTCGCTGGGTGTCATTCACAGCCCTGCATGCCTGCATGCCAGCCTCTTTATCCGATCAGTCTCAGCTCGCTGCCTCTGTCTCTCATCTGTTCGATCAAGGGTGTTTCCATCTCTCCTTTTCTCCTTCTAGCCTTCTCTTTCCTCTCTCTCTCTCTCTCTCTCTCTCTCTCTTTCTTTAGTTCTCTGTTGCCTCTCCTGACCTGCTTGCCTGTCGCAGAAGATGTGTGTATAAACACACCAAAGTAAAATTAAATGAAACACGAAGGAGTTCAAAAACGTTGTGATGGAGAAAGATAGAGGGAGAAAAAAATAGAGAAGTAGCAAAAACCAAGAAATTGACAAACACCTGGCAAATAAGCTGTAGGAGAAAAAGAAAAAAAAAAGACAATACAAACAATAATGTAGGTTTTACCCACACACTCACACACACTCACACACACACACACACACACACACACACACACACACACACACACACACACACACATGCACATGCACACTTTTTCAGAGCTAAAACACTTTGACATTCTCTGTGTCAGCAGGTGAGCCAAATGTCAGTGGAGAGTAGATTCTGAATGTGTGTGCATGTGTGTGTGTATGTGCATCCATAATTATAGGAATGTATGACAGTTTTAATCTAATCCCCATTAGAAATTTTTGCTCCAAACCTAAAAGAGGTAATAGTATAAGGAAAGTGCGCATGTGCATATGTGTGTGTGTGTGTGTGTGTGTGTGTGTGTGCGCACACGTGTGTGTGTGTGTGCGCGCACGTGTGTTTTCACTGAAATTCCTAATGTATTTGAGTAAGAGAAGTAAGAATGGATTGCCTTCAATAATACCCCTGAACTCCCTTCTTGGAGATCCCTTATGGATTGATGTGCGCACACACACACACACACACACGAAACCCCTCAATTTCATTTTTAGTTGTATCTGTGGAATTGATGGGAAGTGGAGGGGCACCGGGGCTCCCTGTCCAAACATCACCACCACACTGGCTGTGACACGGACACTATTTGGCTCAAACGTGTCACACAGACCAACTGTTAAAAGCATTTTTCTGCAGGCTTCTGCACACATTATGACCCCAGTATTATGTTTTAATACTGTGTTTCATATATTTTGTTGTAGCTTAGTATATGATTTGATACGATATAATACGAATATAATTAATTTATGCATGCTGACTAATTTTTTTTTTCCACAGGGATATGAACAATTTACTACTGAATAAAATTGTTGTAAACATTTTTTTTTTTATTTTAGGAGTTTAATACCTATAAATGCTGTAAATATATTTAATATAAATGGAAATTTGAAACATTAAATGTTCAGCTTAAAAAAAATTATTAACAGAGTCAAAATGCATTTTGATAGAATGTGCGTGCGTGCGTGCGTGTGTGTGTGTGTGTGTGTGTGTGTGTGTGTGTGTGTGTGTGGTAAAAAGGTAAACAGTTACTCACAGCGCTCAATGCGGTCCTCTGGGCTGGATGAGGCCTCGCGGTCGGACAGCAGGCCAGAAACAGCGAAGATTTTCTTTCCGGCATCCTCCACAGCCTTGAGGGCACCGGGTGAGCCTGAGGGCACGTGGGCACCACCGTAGTCATACTCTTTGCCCTCGGCGTCTGAGTAGCGCAGGTGTGGAGATGCTTCTGCCTCCAGGCAGCCCTTGAGGCGCTTCGCTGGAGTGAAAGCTGATTGGTAGGCACCTGAGGCCGAATCACGCTCTTCTGGTGGCGATGCGAAGGGCCGGAAGGCTCCGACAGCACCGTGGTTGAGCACACCGATGGATGGCGGACAGTCCAGGCCAGGTGGTGCAAACTGATGGTGCAGGTGCAGGAGAGAGGGCGCAAAGTCACGTCCACCAAAGCCAGGCTGCCGGTGGTAGACGGAGGCGAAGGCGTAGGAGCCGTTGGCGAATGGTAGGTGCACGTCCTTATCTGAGACAGAGACGGGGGCGCCAAATGGCCGGGGCTGCTGGCACGGGGCAGAGGCATCGCGGCTGGCATCAGCCGTTGACGCCAGCACCATGAGAGCTGGGGACGCCAGTGGCCCAGGGAGGTACGATGAGCTCTCCATCTTGAAGGCGGCTCGGTGGTGAAGGTCCATCTTGGAAGGGGGGGTCGGCTGAGGAGGAGGGGTGAGCGGAGAGCTCAGTGGGGCAGGGGGAAGGGGTGGAGAGAAAAGAGCGTGGGGGAATGGTATGGGGAGTATGGTGCCGATTGGGTCCGTCCTTTATACTTAGAATAAATGCCTCTAGCCGGCAAGTCAAACTCGACAGGGCTCGTCCTGTGAAAGAGAATGGACTCATGGTTAGAACAAACTCTCACAAATTTAAGGGCAAAATAACATTAGATGAATCTTTTAGCATTGACCTACAACTGACATCTTAAACAGACCTTAAACACTGACAACCTACACATACACCTCTCAAAAATTTTACTTTTTACCCCAGCAAAACTTTTTTCCTCCTTCAAATCTGCGGCCGAATCACATATAAGCCTCTTATTCCTCCATCTCAGTGGCGGCGGAGCAGAGCAGCGTCTGAGGCTGATAAGTCCTCGCCGCTTAGATCAGATAAGAGAAGTAGGCCTCTCCCCACCAATGGGATTCTCATAGTGATAGCATATCTGCCTGCCATCTGCACAGGAAATCTGACTGAATGAATAAATTAGTCGCACTTCACCCCTTGACCCTTGATTGCCGTCTAACGGCCCAAGAGCCCCGTGAGGATTAGATGAGCCGACTGGCCGAAGTGTGAGTGGATTTAATGAGTGAAAAGAACTTTTTTTTTTTTAAATCCTGCCTGTGTGTAAGCAGTATGAGTGTGTGTGTGTGTAAGCAGTGTGTTATGCTATTCCAAATCCCTGTGGGGTAACTCGAAGGTGATCTACTATTACAAGGTAGCCAGGGAATGGAATTACATGAAATTGGTAATTGATTGTAATTATCCAAACTCGATGCACTGCTTGGCTACCCCGGATTGATTATTCAAATACTAAGACATGCACTATACATTAATTACAAAGCAGAGCTTATGCACTATGGTGATGATCATGCGCAAGAGATGTTTTGCCAATTAATTATTCCTGAAGCAGGTTTTTGTGGAAATGCCCTGGAAAAAAAAATCGGCTTGATCCGAGAGCTGATCCATCTGGAATCCGTGTTCCGCATTTGGGTAGTAATTCGCCTGGACGGGCCTTGTGTTAACGCTCTGCTATTTCAAAATCAAGCGGCATCAGGGAAGCTTGGAGGGGAATTCACCAAGGCATTTTTATTCATATCAGCTGTCCAGAACTCTCATTCGAATCAATTTTAGAACCTGATCTAGACAAATCTACACACCAGCACATGCATACCCACCTACACATACACACACACACACACACAAACTCACTGTGGTCCTGTAAAAAGCTTTACATTATCACATACATGGCAGGGGAATGTGCTCCTTTTCCGGTCTCGGGAAAATGTGTTATACTACACTGCTCAGCGTTGGCCAGGCGCCCAAGAATCACATTACCCGCTGTCTTTTTACCCAATCTAACCGGCACCTTGAAATGCACCGATATCAAACGCCCTGTTTCTCATTCTCTCCGTCTCTCTCTCTCTCTCTCTCTCTCTCTCTCTCTCTTACTCTCTTACTCTCTCTCATTCTCTCTACCTTCTCACCGCATGTTTGTCACTGTATCGAATCTCTCTCCTTCGGAAAAAAAATGAGTGTGTCTGGGTGTTGATAGCAAGGTAATACAGTGGTAAGTACCTGGATATTTCAATTTTATTATCATTACCATCAGTGCAGCCAGGCAGTGTGAAACTGACAATCCAATAAACGGACACGCGATATCCCCCAACGGCGGGAGAGAAAGAGCAAGGGGGAGAAAGAGAGCGGAGGTATAAGTAGGCTAAGTGTTGTACAGATGTGCTAATCATTTTCTGCAGTGCTGCGGCTGGTCTGTCTGCCTGGTACCCTGCCCCCCCACACACAGAGACACAGACACACACAGAAGCCCAGTGTCCCAGAACAACCAAAGGGAGTGGTGAGTCAGCCTGGCACACACTGACACACCAGACAGAGTGTGTGTATAAAACAGAAAGAGACTTGGGCAGCTTTTTTGACCCTTTGGCCTTCCTTCTGATGCCATCCAATACATGATTTCAGTTCAGTTCCATTCCTAATGAATTAAAATCATTCCAAATCAAGCATTTCCCAAAAATGTTCACACGTCTCTGGTCTGAAAATGCAACAAATAATTCTCTCATTGCATTTCACACACAAAAATTCTGGGTGTCTTTTTTCAACAGGATTGAAACAACACCTGCAATTGTCAGCCCTAGTGATATCATATATATATATATATATATATATATATATATATATATATATATATATATATATATATATATAGTAGTTTTTTTTTCACTCTGAAGACAAAAGCAGCTCAGAGACCCAATAAAGATAAGTAGGAAGACGTCAAGAATAGATTTCCTCCGTGCGCTCTGGAGAGCAGAGAGGAGATGAATTCGATTTCTGTGAAGAAGAAAAAAACAAACGTTCGGCGGCTTTTTGACAGCACGCCCCGATCGAGGCCTAGAAATGCGCGTTTTCGTTGAGGAATGTCATTCAGACCATGGCTGCCTGTCTGTCAGTATGTTTAGCGATTGTTGTCAAGCGTGAAAGCGCCACTCTTACATTTTATTACAGGACAGGGCAGACACTGTCATTCAATACTCACCAAAAAACCTCTCTCTCTCTCTCTCTCTCTCTCTCTCACACACACACACACACACACACACACACACACACACACACACACACACTTAGTCACTCTCTCTGTGAAACACATACACACTCACTGTTTCCCAGTCTCCAAGGAGATGAAAAAAAAAGACAAAACAGGCAACTGGGCCCGAGCATGTGCATGACTAAAAGATTTCATGCCATTTATTGGACAATGTCTAGCAACATCACAGATCTGAGCATGCTCTATTACCCAACAAACAGTATTAAAAAAACTGATATATTTAATATAAAACTGTGAATATTTCCACCACACTCAAGCTTTACACAAATCCTGGCGGCTGAAGCAGAGGGTTCTTAAGCAAAGTCACAGGAAACAATACCAATACGGGCTTGCGCATATTTAAAAGCAAGCTACTTTGCTCTTGAAAACTAGTCTCGACTGTCTAACAGCTCTCCAGCCCCTCAGAGTCTTTAATCACCTTGGTGAGCAAACTGGTGTTTTCCCGCAGCCCGCACTCAAGCCGCTACTTAACCAAGTAGAGAAACACACTTGAAATGGAGGTCGCCTGTTCCAGCACGCTGGCTTCAGTTCTGGCAGCGTCAAATATTTGCAACAAGAGACGCATACGACGACGCCGGGGTTGGGGGCTGAGGGGGGGGAAGCATGAGTAACAGGCACTCTTCATTCAGAGAGAAGCGCTCCAGGCCGAAGGACAGAACGCAGTCGATGCTATTGAAAACCCAGCTCGGGCTGCCACTCAGAAGCACGCAGCTCATACATCCTGCCGAATTGGAATCAGACCTCCCTTGCGTATGAAATCTAAAACGGGACAATTCGATAACGTGTCTCAGCTGCAGAATGAGAAACAAAAGAAAAAAAAAGCAGAAGAAGAGGAACGCCACCTGCATTCGGCAGACACGAAAGTGAGATTTAATGTCAGAGCAAGCACACGGGCGAAAGATAATGACACTTGGACATCCAGCAAACTCGATCAATACTGCTCGTGCAAGCTGCGCCTCACCACTCCACTTCACTATCAACAAATAAATTCCCCCCCCAGTGTATGACATACAATAAAAGCTGGCGATAAATAGCAATAATCAATCACTCCTTTATTGGATCTGGCCATGTGCATATACACAAGTGAGGCCCGGTACTCAAGTTCGACTGCGTTTTTTTTCCTTTTTTTTTCTCTGCTCCCAGAATTTGCACAATTTACTCAGCGTGTGACAAAGCAGAAGTGACATCAGGCTCGAGCTGAGCTTGGATTTGCTTTTTCAAATAAAGCTTTGCGCCTGGCTCGCTGGGCAACATTGATTCATTGTGAACAAAATGATTTTTCAAAGTTTCCTGTCCTGCCTTGGCTATTCGCCTCTGTTTTTTTTTCTTCTTCCTCTTCTTCTTCTCTCTGGCCGGCGGACTGTTTGTCTCATCCCACCCACCTGAGCCAACTAATTCCTCACTAAGCCCAGATTATTTGCAAGGTGTCTGGCTCCTCTGTGCTCTGATCCAGCACTGGACTACAAAGAAGTCGCCCCACCCACCCCTACCACTGGCCACTGCTGCATGAACACAGACACATCGTGAAAGAGAGAGGGATTGAGAGAGAGAAAGAGAGAGAGAGACAGAGTTTTAACACTGACTTAGCCTGAGCTCACTACTGAATCCTTCTCCATTATAGATGCATAATGAGAAAGACAACCATTTTCTATTAACATATATATCCGACCAAAGGTAATGATTCGATCTTTAGAGATATGACGATTCAGCAAATTGTTCCATCATCCCAGCATTGCAGTAATAGTCCTTATCACTGAATACAACCCAGGACACAGGATGTAGTTTCAATTTAAGATGTATCTCTAAGTATACCTATAATGATATACTGGATGGAGTAGAGTAAATGACATTTGCAAATGTGTCCATAGGCGAGACAGGCCAGTCCCAGGCTCTCTGGGAGGGTCACGAGCAGCATGAGAAGAAGTTGATAGATATCTGCCTATGATCGATCTCAGCCAAATGCACTGCTAATGCCTTAGGGGGGGGGGAGCACAAAATTAACTTAACTTATTCTCGAGCACTGAAACTCACATTCACATCGACTAGTAGGAGACTAGAAGGAAAAGGGGAAAGAAAAACACCCAACTGTGTTCTAAATGCCTGACTGATCCCTAATATCATGTGACAACAACTAATTTTTTTTAAATAAAAATATGCATTTAGGAATAACAATTCTTTGGTGTAATTAAGTGCATTTAGATTATTTAAACAGATGATTTTTTTCCACTGAAACATTTGTGAACAGAAATCTTGTATAGCCGATATTGATATAATGCAATAATGCAACAGGAAAGACAAGAAATGCTTTATGCAAATATATTTCAAAGTAAATAATAATAATAATAATAATAATAATAATAATAATAATAATAATAATAATAATAATTGAGAATGGTGTTATGAATTAGTAAAAAATCAGGCATTGGGTTGGTGGGGGGCTCAGCACATATTTTACATGTTAAAGTGTTTGTTTGTTTTTTTGCATTTCCTGGAAATAAATGAATTAATCAATCAATGAATAAATAAATAAATAAATTAATTAATTAATTAATAATACAGTTGATAATGATCAAATCATTCATAAAGACAAATTGAATTCAAGCATTCAATAATAATAATAATAATAATAATAATAATAATAATAATAATAATAATAATAATGTTGGGGAGAAAAAATGAGCAATTAAAACAAGTATTTCCCAGGACTAGAGCTCGAGACTGAGTGCGGTCCAGACGCCCGTTGTAAGCAAACAAAGTGCTCTTCAGCACCATAAAATCCGAAATGTTCCGCTTGGCAAAGAAATGAAAAGCTACACGGATCAGGCGTGTCCCCCCGCTCCAAAATAATAAGAAACAAATTAGGGCGAGTTATAGGCTGTGTCCCAAACCGCACATTGCTTTAGTAAATCGTATTCAGTCCCAGCGCAGATGAGGGCTCATGAGAACACATTCTTTGGCCCCTTTGGTGCGGTGTTGGTTTCGAAGAATTCGTGCGTCATTTTTTTTTTTTTTTTTTTTTGGACAAACTATTTAGTAGCTGTTTATAAAGTGCGTTTAGGACACAGCCTTGGGGGAGTCGCTTCAAATTAGTATTCATTTGAATAACCAGCACTTCTATGGAAGATATTTTTGAAACTAAAGCTGCACTTGATTTTTGCTTCTTTATTTATTTCTGATGCTGTTTGCGCAAACAAATTGCTCTGATTGAAAACGGAAACGAATCGCAATCATGCCACCATCTGTAAAGCAAATCACATCCGTTTGCTTTTCACTTTCATGCCGTGTTTTTATTACCGCATGAAAACACTCGAGCGTGTATCCGAGTCTGTGTGAGTGGGTGCTGTTTATCTGCTTTTAATATATGAGAGAAAAAACAAGCCGCGCTTGTCGATGAGAACTAATGAAGCCGGGACATTTGAGTAATCTGCGCTTAATTTACTTTGGATTTGTCTTTGTCAGTCCTCCACAAAGTCTATAAAAAATATTCCCGCAAAAAAAAAAAAAATCCTGTACAACTGTACAATGCGGCTTGGTCTTTATAGTTAGTTTTGTTTTTTTTTCTTCATTTTTTTTTTCGTTTCCTTGTTTTTAATCCCACAAATCAAGATCACAATAAACTCATCGATTTTTAAACTCAATGAAATCGGAATTTATTTTACTTCGGATCAATACATATGCCCAAAAAAAAAAAAAAAAAAGGTGAAGAAAGAAAAAGGAAGAAACGTAGCCATAAATATTTTGTTTTTTGACAAATTGGTCCCTGTGCACTGTCTATGCACATAATCCTGACCATGCATAAAGAGATATCCGGTGTATATTATGAACAAACACTTTTGAAGAATGAGATATAGAAATGCGCAAACTGGTACAAAGATAGAAAGAAAAGAAAAGGAAAAAAAAGAAAGAAAGAGGGAAAACACAGTTGGACAATAGATGAGTGTGTCCCTTGTGTTTCTCAAGTCAGAATTCGCTTTGGCCAATACCGGTTCTCAAGTGTAAATCGAATTGCAATTAAAGTCGCGCAGATTTTTGCGCATTTATAAATAAATAAATAAATAAATAAATAAATAAATAAATAAATGAATAAATGAGCAATTGATCGCTCAAGTATTCTCCAAGGCAAAGTTCATCTTCCAATATTTATCACATAATTCAGTCTTGACCGGTTGGTGGCAAGTGTCAATAAACACATTAATCCTGAAGTGTCATAATTTCATTATGCAATTTATCTGAGAAGAAACGGCCGCCAGGACGCGCAGGACGACGGGGGAACAGCGGAAAGCGTCGTTATTCGGGACGGTCTATAAAACATTTCCACTCGGATCATTAAGATTTATGAAGCGCACCACAAACAGAAATTACAAGAAAAGAAAAAAAGGGAGAGAGAGAGAGAAAAAAAAGAGAAAGAGAGAGAAAGAATTGTTGGCGGAATTGTTGTGAACATTATTCAATCACACGAGAAGGATGTCAGCAAAAAAAATAAAAAATAATAATAATACACATATAAATATATAAATAAACAAATAAATTAATAATATAAACCCCAATTCGTTTTTTTTTTTGATGCCTTAATTGGACACATGCATATATTATTAAGATATAGTTATATAGTTATTATGAATAATAATATAGTTATTATATATCAACAAAGTCATAACATATTATTGATTTTGTATATATATATTTATTCTCCAGGCTGAAATGAATGATCCTTGTTCATCTTGTTGCCATTTTTGTAATATATATAATGAAGTGTGTGTGTTAAGAGGTCATTTATAAACTTCATTAATATGCAGTTGTCTAGGAGCTGAAAAATATGCCGGTTGCTCAAATGAAACAATAAATCTAAAAAACTAATAAAAGAAAAACTTTGGGGAGAAAAGTTCTACACCAACATGAATTATTATATATGTATATGCCCATATTCGAAGAAATGTTAGATCTGTTATATTCTGCATTGGCACATCAACACACTTAATCCCATCATCAGTTTTAATAATCAATAAAAAAAATCCTCAACAATTTTAGTTTCAATTCAGACCTGGATTAAGGGGATGGATGGATGTAGTGCATGTAGGTATAAGAGTCGGAATTGTTGCTCACAAAGTGACAACGCGTGCATTTTTCTTGTCTTGAGGCGCAGGGTGTGTGTATAATTGTGAGTAATTATCCTGTTTATTTAAACAGGTGTTTCCTCACATGGGATATTTTTTTGTGTAGCCTGAATGTGTTGCACATACTGTACTACTAAAGCGCAGATCCAAACATCGTGAATGCGTTACAGGCTGAAGTTAAGGAAGTTACAAGTCATCCGAGTGTGTGCGCGCGTGTGTGTGTGTGTGTGTGTGTGTGTGTTCGGTTACGAGTGCATGCTTGTAGGCTGTATGCGTTTATATGCGCGCGCTTGTACGTGTGGTCTGGTGCCTGGTGCGTGCGCGCGCGCTCCTAAGACATAGAGTACAAATCTATTAATGAATGAATTAAAATAATTCAATAAATACATAAATAAAAGTGACCCGAGAAAAATTATTTAAAGACCCGAGAAGTGTGTGAGATTGGGAGCGTTAAACATTACGAGGATGTTAGTGCGTGCATGCAACTCTTTTATTATTATTATTATTATTTTTTTATTGTTTATTTTTTATGCATGATAATAAAAGAGTAGCAAAGAAAATAAAGTTTTTTTTGAGGTCGCATGATTTTTTTTTCAAACACACACACTGCTCTCTTGACTACTTTGCGATTTGTCCAAAACTCAAGTTTTCAACAGTGGTTTACATGTAAATAGTAAATAAAAATAAAACAGCTTCATAAAGAGCTATGAAGTTATGATGTGCTCTTGAGGACAGATTATGGCAGATGAGGCCGTGCAGGTGTTTACCAGAAGCGCATTTTTTAAACCTAAAAAAACTGCTATAAATATATAGCAAAATCTGTCTGTTGTTTGTTTGTTTGTTTGTTTGTTTGTTTGTATTCTACTATATTATGCTCGTGTTTAAGTGTCAAATCAAAGCAAGGATTTCTGCTCCTAATCGTGGGTCTTTGCGCACTCGAGAAAGATGCCCGAGAAAAGCCACAATCGGCGCATGACAGATGTTAAGCGTACAGATGTTTATTACGAGATGTATTTTTCCCCCTCTTTTAATTCCGCACTATGAACTTTTTTTTTTGCTTTCACATTCAACCCAAATAATCCGCACCGACACGCGACACTTTCTGCGAGCGCGAGTTCCCCGAGAATTGAACCCACACACACACTCAACTCTCACACACACTCATACACACTTACACTTACACGCGAACGTACACACGCACGCATGGAAGCTGGAAACACACACATACATACATACATACACACACACGGGCGCGCGTCCATGCAAGATCACCAAAAACATTCCGAACATTTCGGAGTACTTACGGTGTATAAAGTAATTCCTCGCCAGATCCTTTGGTTTTTTTTCCTTTTTTTTTTATCCCGCACGAGAGAAACTTTTTCGTGCTCGTGGTCCGTGCCAGGCGCAGATCGAGACAGAGAGCGCGCGCACAGGACCATGCGCGGAGGAAAAAAAAAAAAGTTTGCGAAGCGCGCGCGCGCGCACACACACACACACACACACACGCGCACACACACACGCACAAACACATGCACACGCACACACGCAGAGCCGATCGCCGTGTGAGGTCGAGTTTTTCCCGGGTAGTATCAGTTGCACGTATCGATGAGGGGGTAAAGTGTGCGCACGGACACACGGAGAAAAGGAGAGAGAGAGAGAGAGAGAGAGAGAGAGAGAGAGAGAGAGAGAGAGGAGGAGGTGGATGTGGTAACTGGTCCTGTGCTGTGCCGCGCGCTGTGTCGGAGAGGTGCAGTGCTGCCGCTCAGCGCCCGATCCGCTCACTGACTGACCTGCTTTCTGCTCTCCTCTAAACGCCACCACCACTCCACTCCACTCCCCCTCCATCACACCGTCCCCCTTCCCTTCCTTTCACCGTGTCCCCGAGGGGATTTCGGGGCCGTTTTGGGGGGCGAATGAGGGTTCGCTCTGAAACCCACGGCGCGGTGTAAAATAAAGTCAATGAAAGTGCGCAAAGTGTGTTGCGGAACGAGTACGCGCTCTCGTGCAGCGCGTGGGCCGATCGTGGACACACCGACACCAACATAACGGTGCTCCTGCTTCTGCTCATGTCATCTGCAAGCCTGGAAATAGATATTTAGTTTATATAATTTGTATTCTTTTTTAATGAAGCTATCTTTTAGCTATCTCAATTTGCTGAAATTTCAGCAAGGATATATATTCAGATATATATATATATATATATATATATATATATATATATATATATATATATATATATATATATATATACTTCACTGATATGCTCTGAAAGAAATCTGATATATGTATTTAAACATGCTATTCTGTCTATGACCAATGGCCTACCCAGATTGTTTGACTTGATTCGACTCGCAAGTCAATTACGAATATCAAATATATATGATATACATGTATCCTATATATACTAGTTTAATGTGGATTGTTTGCAAAATGAACTCCTTCATCAATCTCATCCACCTGCTGGAAATCGGTTGAACTGCACTGCAGAAATCCATTACAACCGTCAACTAACCATATGATCTGTTTTGTAAACCTCGACACAGGTCGAAAGGTGAAATCATGCTGCTGGCAGGGACCTTGTCGTGCATGGTGAAACACAGAAAGGCCTCTAACCATTAGCACTCTGTTGTGTTGTTAATGCCCTCAGCTGAAGCAAATAAGAGGAAAAAGGCCATCCACAGCCCAGGTCTCTCTCCATTCAAAATCAAATTTCAGGCTTCAGTCTCTTAAACATTGTTTCTAAATGGACTGGTGGAAAGCCGGCCGAGTGGCCAAGAGTGCTTTTGATGTGAACGCTCCTTTTAACAGATGTACTCTCTTTCTCACTCTCTCTTATTTGATTTAAAGCTTTTTTTACATTCTGTCTGGACTCTATCAGATACTGTAACAAACAAATAAAGACAGCTAAATTATAAGCAAGGCATGGGTGATCTGGAGATTTAAAGCTGAGGGAAAGTAGCTGGAGGGGCTCATTCATCTGCAAATAGTCTCTTCTCACTTCACTATTCATGTGCTAACAGCTCATTAGATCTATCATAGGGATTCAGAGCAATAAAACTCACGCCACTGACATGTGGTTAATGTTTTATGTGCAAACTATAATCATTTGTTTTATATTATTTTCCGCTTGAGCATAGTGTGGTCTTTTCTGGGTGGTGAATTTTTTGGACTTAATTTAAGCTATTTATATTCTATAGGGCTGTAGAATTATTATTATTATAATTTTTTTTTTTCAAAATTAGGACTATTTGTATCATTTTGGGCTGAATAAGATATGAGGTTCTCTTGTTTTTTTTTTCTTTTTATCACTTAATTAGAAAAGTTAATAGTAAATTGGATGTGTATAGAAACCGGGTTAAAAAAAAAAAAACACCAATCAAACCTGACAACCTTTTAAAGTTGTTAAACATGTCACCCTTCAAGTGTTCGCCAACACCCACCCATGATTTCCATGTTCACTTAACACCAGCACAAAAGCGACTAAAAGCACAAGCAAGCCATCAAAATTCGCTCAAAAGAGTCACTCACGTCGCCGATTCGTTTGACTTCCTGAAACATCCTGATAATGAAGGGCCACGCAGTAATTGAGCGAGCCATTGTTTAGAAGGAGTTGACACCTTTAATAACAAAACGTTATTTCAACCATCACTCGAGTCTTAATTATTACTTTTGCTGCTCCTGGACTCAGGAGTTCGAGAAAAAATAGCCTCTGTGACATAGCAGCGCTCGGGAATGAAGAGTGCCTGCTTTTTATTGTCTGTCAGGTGCTTGTCTCACACAGCCATTCATTTCTGTCACTTAGCGGTGGAAGCGTGCAGGGTTATGAGATGTGCCAAATGAATCGGCGAATTTGTCTATACTCTGCACAGAAGAGGAAAATATTCACTATCCGACCGTGGCGGAAATGTTAGTGTGTCTAACTGACCAGTAGGGACTTCATGGAGTGTGTAGTCGACGTGATGTGTTTTTATTTTGCATCAAAAAACGAATGATCATTTCAGTGTAATGGCTGAAAAGGAAAGTGCAAAAGTCAGGAGGAATGGATGGAGTGCGTGTAACAGAGTGGGAGAGAGAGAAAGATTTAATGAGTATGTCCAAGTGGGAGTCTCTATTGTGACTCATTTACTTGTACTTTCTCTCTCTCTCTCTTTTTCTCTCTCTCTCTGTGTGTCTCGGGTTCTCTTCCTCTCGTCCCGTCTCTCCCTCCCGCCACCTGTCTGATGTGATAGTGCACTTTAGAGGCCGCCTTACATTAAAGGAACCCCAGCCCGGCATGGGAGCCGCATGGGGCAGATCGGCCTCCTCCGCTGAAATTACATTAAGGGCTTCCCGTCTTATCTTAGTCTCAGACCTGAAGACACGCAGCGTTCCCAGCAGCACGCCAAGGTCTGCTGCACCATCCAGCTGTGTGTGTCTGCCTGCGCAGGGGGGCTCAGAATAGAACACAGGCAGGGACGGAGAGAGAAAGTGCGTAGAGTATAAGCTATCTCTAAGTGAGGCACTGCAACATGATCAAACAGCAAGTAGTGGAAGGGGCTCGGAAAATGGCAGAATCCTGCCAGATACCCCACCACCCCAACACCACACACACACACACACACACACACACACACACACAGCAAGCTTTAATATATAACTAAAGTGTGTGTTTAACAATCCATCCAGGGGGGATATGCCATTTCAGGAGCAGTGGAATTATTTCCTTGCCATGGTGGTCTACCAGGCATCTTTCTACTTCCTTCCATCTTTGAAGGAGATGCGATTAGTAGGATGGGCGAAGACTGAACAGCCAGAGCATCCAATCAGGGGTCGGCACCTGGCTCTGGCATTTTAACTCCCATACATAAAATCAATGATTTGTTTAATACAGACAGAGCTCATATAAATGTGTTAATTTCCAGTGACGGCCTACAAATCTACACGGCCTTGTTATCCTATTTGCTGCTCCATTAGTCGGGAAATGATAGAGGGAATATTGTTAAAAAATTGGACCTTAGCTTTGTTGCCGTGATGGTAATGGTTTAGAGAGGCTTCCTTCCGTCTCTTATTTCCAATTTCTCAGTTTATCATGTTAGGCTTAAAGATCTATACTGTGTACTATAAGTACAAATACATGTATTTTCTTTAATCTAAACCATTTAAAACCATGTCTGTATTACCTGCTGAAATGTAAGAGTGAAAAAGAATGGATTTGGTTTCAATCATTGTCTTTCAGTTTTAATAAGTGTACACACTACCGGGAAAAAAAGCATATATAAAAAGCACAATACAACATCCTCTTATCTCTTTTTATAACAACTTTAAAACAAGAAATCATCTTTCTTTTTTCTCTTGAATGTATTAAGACCAAAAAGGATCTTGTTTTCTTGTTGCTGATCATAACAAGTAGAAAGACATACAATGAAGAAAGCATAACCAATTATTAGTTTTATTAATAACTACTAATACTAATATTAATCCTAATCCTAGTACTAACACTAGTCCCAGTGAATGAGCTGTAGTCATAGAAACAATAATGAATTTGAATTTGCAAATAAACATAAATCTTTGATTCGACTTGCATTTCTGCCTGAGCTTCTGATCAAACCTATTTGGACCGATTTTAACAATTCAGAAGCAGCCTGTAAAAAATATAATGTACTTAGTTTTTTCAGACTTTGCGACACAAGCAACACAACCCATGTTAGGATATTTTCACTCGTTGAACAAATACGTTTTCTCTCATCGCCTGTTTGTTCTTTTAAAAAGCGCGAAACCTTCTTTTCCGGCATCATTAGCCATAACAATAAAGCATAACATTTGCTCATCTCAGTATGCCGCTATGCTTATACGCAATCTTTACGGTCTACATTTCTATTCCGTGGCTTCATTAAAAAACAGAACAGAGAAGGAAACCCGAAGAGTGTGACTAGACGAGCACTCCCTTTTTCTGCACCGATAACAGCACATTATTAGTGCTTCCATTGTCCAGCACATCAGGCATCAACACTCATCTGTCTGTGTGCAACTCAGCAATTAGGGGACACACAAGCAAATGCCACCCATGACCTGGAGCACAAGCCAACTGACAAACAGGCAGCGACAAATCCCAGGGTAATTTAGGAGCCCGTCGCTAAAATCTCGTTATTCAACCATTCAGATTTAGCAGCTTGCCCAGACAGGGCCATAAACTCATCTGGCTGTGAATTATTGAACTGACAGTAAATTGGTGTAAAGCAGAAGCAACAATGTTTGGTTAAGTAATAAAGTTCACTATGAGTCTTAGACTTCTAGTCAACTGGCAGATTTTTGTTTTCTTTTTGCTAAACTACGCAGCCAAAGAGTAATTCTCCATTTAATTAAATGTGATCGTGGGTTGTACTGGTGCCACCTTACAAAAGCATAGTCCCTGCTTCGCTCCTGAACTCAGGTTACTGTCTGTGTAAAGTTCTTGAGTCTGCATAGGTTGTCTTCTGGTTCTCTGTTTTGTTCCCAAGTCTTAAAAAATATACCAGTAGGCAGATTGGCTACTTTATAAATTGCCCCTTGGTGTGAAGGACTTTCCGTCGATGACCCTGACCAACATGTTGGAAATATGGAATGAATGAATTTGGAAATTGAATGAATTTGGAATGACAATCAATTTGAAAGCCTTCACTTTGAAACCTCAATTTCTAAAACTCGTTCTATGCATTGTAACCAAATATCAAATATCTGACCCTCTGGTCTCATATCCTCGCTAGAGTAATACAACAGAAATTGCTAATAACCTGATATCTAGAGATTTTTAACATCAGCAGAAGGGGAACAAAGTACACAGACCATGTAGTTTAAATTTGAAGTAGAGATACAGTAGGTAAATTATGACTCCAGTAAAAGTAAAAGTGCTCCCTTTAAACTTTCACTTGAGTAAAATTACAAAAGAATTTGCCTTAAAATGTACTTAAGTATCCAAAGTACTAGAATTTATTATGGCTATAATGTTCATATTATCATTTTTATCACATGACTCAACTCAGTTTCTGTGAAAAAACTACTCTCAGCACACTGATCTATGAATAGAATCATATTAATGAGTCAAACACTGATTGATTCCTATTACAATGATCATGAGTCCATCATTTTTTTTTTTACTTCTCTCTCAACTTTTCTTAAAAAAAATCATGTATATAAGGCCTCGGGTGTTGTGGCAAGTTCGAGTCAGGAGTTTCTTCCATCATTTATTCCTCTCAAAATGTTCTGCTTGCTGTTGAACTGATGCTGAACTGTATGTTTTGTGATGAGTAGATACCACTGAACAGCAATCAAAACAAGTTCAAAACAGAGCGATGCTCTAACCTGATTGGTGGTTTGCTGCTTGCTTGACCAGTATAATTTTTATCCGCTCATAAATAAAAAAGAACGACTGATTTTGCAAAATGCAGTTGAGTAAAAATAGTATATTTACTTTGTTACTGTCCACCACTGAACATTAGAGTATGCTTGTATAAACAATCTTTTAAAATTACACCAAAAGAGTGATCCAAAATATCAAAGATGCCCAAACTAGGGCCCACACCTGATTTGGCCCAATACAATAAATGAGAAAATAAGAAAAATCAGAGCAAGCTTCGTGTCTCTCATAAGGAGTCACTAAATTGCCGTATTAGGCATTGAAATCTATTAAACAATAAATTGGATTCTTTCCGACTGTACTATAAGAATCCCTGTTATAAATTCACAGTAGTTAGGCAGATTACAGGGTCATAATTTCTAATTATTTATTTATAATTAAATCTAAAAAATGTAAATAATAAGAAACTATGGCAACCTTACATTTTATATAATGTTTAGTATAATGCAACATTCATTTCCAGCCCACAGTCTCAATCAAGTTTTTTTCAAGGATCAAGGATTTTTTTTGCCCTTCATAAGTAAACTTTTGGGCACCTCTGCAATAGATCTAGAATTACCTAGAATGATCAGTGCAAGTATTCCTGAAAATTCTCCAATATTAGCTGACACCTTCTGGAGGACCCACCCCCTTTTCTTCTTCTGCTCTTGTCTAGACTAAACGAAAAACTGCAATGATTAAATAGCTTTACAATAATGTGTCAGATCTAACACTTTTTTAATAGCAATTACAACTTTAGTAAATAATCTTAGCTACAAATGATGTTGTTTTTCTGTTGGTCCTGCACCTGTCACTGCTTAGACTGTTCAATTTGAGCAAAGTGATTTTTTAAAAGAAATTATATAGAAAATGTATGATTATGAGTGTTTTTTTACTGCATAGTGCAGATTACGATAGACTTTCCTATAAATCCACCGTTCAGCTGAGCACTCATGTTTTTGCTGCTGCTTGCAAACAGTTCCTGACTGCATAGCTGGTATCATTATTACACTATGCTGTACTCTTCTGAAACATGAAAATGATGGACAAGAAATATTCCTTTCTTTTTCAGGCTATTGATTCTAGAAGTTCAATTGATAGCAAGGAAAAAGTAGCACGTAGTGACTCGTCACATGCTTACAGAGAACTCGACTGAGTCACAACAGGCCTTCAACCATTTTAATGCACTGTCTGCTTTGTGACTATGGAGAGCATGTAGAAAACGAACAAAGAATGATATAAGGACAAATCATTACACTAATCACCTTGTCATGTGTCTGAGTCTAGCACCAAATCTGCTCTCATACAGCAGCGAGCCCAGAACTCGTTCTCAGATAACTCATGCAATGCTGCATTTAAAATACTGTACAACCCTCTAGCAGGATGGGAAAAAAGTATGCTTGCACTTTGTTTCAGAGCTCGTGCTCACTGAATTCCCAGTCCTCATGCATCTCTTAACCCCAGAGCTTATGAGAAAAGTGACTTTCCTCCACAGAGCCTCTTTTGTATGTGTATACAGGGTACGTGCTGCATCACTTTTATGGATGCTGACTGATTTTTCTTCTAGCTCATTCAAAAGGAAGACTTTTGCACCTCTGGCCGTGTGTGCAAGTCAATGCAATGTCCACTTTGAGGCCTCTCGTTTGCCTTTGAAAGAGTTGAGCCCACCTTTTGTGCACGTCACCCCCCCAGCAGCTAATCATATATCCTGACAGAGTGGCCGTGTTTTACACTAAACCCCATTGTTCCTGCTGACATTTGTTTAGACAGCACGGCCCTGCTTATGATACAGATATGACACAGTGTTATGGCTAAATCAATAATGCTACTGTAGCTATAAATGCATTCATGAGGATGGAGGAGAAGGAATGGATAATTGTATACATAAAAGTCATTCGCCATATGAGATAGTGAAGTCATGGAGAGGGGGGAAAAAGGCATTGATTAGCATTTGGAAAGGTGTTAATAAGACATTTTCTGCTAAGAGAAAGAGAGAGAATGTGTGTGAATGTGTGTGTGCATTGGATCTTAACTGTCATGACATGTCCTTGTGGAGTGATTTCAACCGTGATGGTAATAACAATAATTATCTCCTGAGCGTGCAAAGTTAAAGACATGAATATTCTCACACAGCCAGCCCGAGTTCAGCCGACAAATGCTTTCAGATGTTTTCATCGGGACAAATGAACTGTAATTGCACAGCGAACTGTTACAGCGGCATGAAACCCTGTTGCTTTGTTAACCCGATGTTAAAAATGAAAGAGACTTTTAAGGCTTGCTTGTGTACCAGGTTTGTAGGACAACATCATGGGGAAATTGCATTGTGGAAGCAAACAGAGAAATATGATTACAGAATAAATAAAAAGAGAAAATAAGAATTTTTTCCCCCCAGAATGCCTCTGACTTTTCTTTAAAGGGAGGTGGAGGAAGACAGCGGAATTCACCATCACTTTTGATTAACATTTGAGTTACTCTTCCACAGGCATTAGATATCTGAAAAATGGTTATTAATAAGAGCATAATTTCTGCAGATTAACCTCAGTTTGCCTTTATCCCTGCTCGGGAGACCTTTGGAAAATTGATCCTGCAAGATTGATGGATGTCCTGTTCAGAGTCTTGTCCTTGTGCCAGTGTTTTTTTTTTTTTTTTGCTGTCTTCTCAAGAGGTCATTTGTTTAATGATGCAATTGTATCGCATTCTGGCACTTCTCAGTAATGTCACATTGAAAGAACGCAAAAGATTTTTTGCTTAATGAATTTTACAAGACAGAGCTGGTCCTGGAAGTTTACATCACAGTGAGTGTAGCAAGTGTGACTTGCTTTAAAGAACAAATGCAAAATCTTTGTCAACATTTGTCAATATGTCACTAAATATACCCCAAGAACAAAAATATTAAATATTTGATGAATAATCAAACAAAACAGGTACAGTTCATAATGTGATATACCCTAGTGATCAAAATATGCACCTAAAATTTTTTGATGAATGAAAGCACTTTCATGCTCCTGCCATGTTGACCCTGAGTGCAGCCATAAAACCAGCATTGAAACACAAACGCTATTGCCCATCGCAAGTAGCTATATGGCTTTGGATGAGGAGTTGAAATGGGCCTCATTATGGAGCGGTGTGGTGCCGCCCGGTGTGGGAGATAAAGCTCGGATAGGGCCTGCAGAGGATGCCTTGATGTTGACACAAAGGATATTAGTCACCCTGGAAAAGCAGGGGGCTTTGCCTTTCATTCTCATTTCCTGTCTTCCATTTAACTGGACTCACCAAACAAGGGCAGCTGGGGCCTAGAAAGAGTGGTCACCAGGAATACGTGTGTGTGTGTGTGTGTGTGTGTGTGTGTGTGTGTGTGTGTGTGTGTGTGTGCAGGGGGGAGTAGGAGGTGGATTATATTTATTGTTCATGTATTTTTAAAGAGGCCACCTGCAGTGTCAAATGTGTAAACATGGTTTGACCCACGAAAGTGGCAAGAGGGGGAGAGTGAAGATAACAGATCTCCTCTGGGAAGTTGACTCGTGTCACTCATTCCATTTTCTTACAAGTTTCTTACACACAGCTCCATATTATAACTTACATTTAACTCTTAATTATTGATCACCAGTTTCCTTTATTACTGAGTCAAAATTAAATGCGCATAACTCCAATCAGTCCACCAATGAGAACTTTACTGAACATGATCAAAGTTAATTGATCAATAAACACACCGGTTTAATTTTATTTTATGCAAAAGAACATTAAATACTGGGCTTACTTGTAGCCAATATGGGTTCTATCAGTTCGGTCATTATTTGAATATGCTTTGATGATTGATATATATATATATATATATTTCCTACAATGAGCAAGGCAAAGCTTTTTCATATAATGCTGAGTGATACTTTATGCAGATGTATTCAGACCAGGCCTCAGATGGCGCTGGAAAAAAGTTGGCAAAAACACTGATCACAGACCACCAACTACAGTTATATTCTTCTCACAAATTAGTATGCACTTGCTTCCTCTAATACAATCTTAACCATTGTCAAATCACAATATCTAGGAAGTAACAGAATTAATACTAATTCAAGTAATAAATCAGAACATCAGTGAATCTACAGTATATTGATAATACGGTGTGTTTAAAAAACCCATGTATAACAGGAACAGATAAATACAGCATTTCAGAGGAACCGTGAATACTCTTGAAAGTGTTCGTTCTGCAGTAGTTCTGGAGATCATTTGACACGTGTTCATTAAGTTTGACAACGAGTTCTGTCATCATTAAGAAAATTCAGCCCGTGCTAATAACCACACGTGTCAGATTTAGAAGAACAAAGACGTGTAATTATCCTGTGTGGTGACCTCTGACCTCTGTTCTGAGTGATGGGTGTGGCTGGAGACCTGAGGAAAGAGCTCTCAGTATGGGCTCTGAGCTATGGAATGAGGCAGCCATTGCACCTTTTGCATCTTTCAGACCAATGAAGCAGTGTCTGCTCAAATTCACATTGAGACGGTTTTATATTGGCATCCTACCTAATAATATCTTTGTTGTAAACTTGTAATACAGTGCTATCTGTCACACTATCTGGCTCTGAATATTCATATCTATATCCATATATCCATATTCCTTTCATTTTTGAATTTGAAAAAGTCGGCATGGCTTAAAAGAGAATGTTGAGAAATTTAATAACTATCACTAAATCCCTTGAAACACTGGCATGAAATATATTTTCATTAAGTAAATCATAGTTTTAGAAGTTTTGGGGTTTTGGTCTTCTGGTTCATGTCATTTAAAAAAATATTTATTATTTTGTAGTAAGAATGTAATACGATGCCACTGCCTGTATCTGTAACTGTTAATATCTATATATTTATATCAATAAATTTAAATATTCTCTCACTCCATTAAAAAAGTGGGCGTGGCCTAATCAAGAAGATTGAATGTTTTTTTTTGTAAAAAAATCATAAATATCACTATAACCCTTAACAGTATTTGACCACAACACACGTTAAAAATAAAATGATGTCAGCTAAGTCCGGAAAAGAAGAAGAAAAAAGTCTGCAGTGAGAATGTGATGTTAACTTTTTCATTATACAGCCTGTAATCTTAAAAAAATATATATATTTAAAGTTAATTATGTCCTCATGCCATTGGTCCTCATGTATGGATGCTATCTAACCTTGTTTTGTGTCTTTGCTAATTATATCCTGCCTGTTATTTGATTAAAGTAAAACCTTTCGGTTATACATAATTTTTTTGAACAGTACACGTTAGATGCACATTTTTCTACATTTTAGTAGTCACAAAGCCTTAACAGGACCTCAACTGTGTATATCATTAATCTTCTATGTCTTTCCGGTCCTTGGTGCTGCCCTAACCTTGGATTAGCCTTATGTCATCAGTACTCCTCATTTCCTGGCAATCATCTACAGTAACCACAGTTTCATTCCTTACTAAGCTCAGCCAATGATGCAGCACATGGCAGCCATGTAGGTGGATGGCTTGACCTTTGACCTCTAGCTGTTCCGAGTTGCCATACCCTGCCCGATGGCACAGGGGGTTAACGTTCCCCTGAGAAGTCTGTCCCCATGAATCCATTGATTTTGCAGATTACCTTTCAGCACGTGCAGGTTAGAGACAGGAGCGACTTCTGTAACCTTTGAACCTGGTGGTGAAGCCAGTCGCCTTGGTGAAGTCGGTGATCAGAGCAAGCGGCGTAGAAGTGTGATTAGAAGTCCACTGAACAAACATGGCCGCCCATATTGAATTCCTGTCGGCCCGGTGAAAACCAGAGGTGACAGATGTAATTTGTTTGTCCTGTTGCCTTAATTTAAGGTGATGTCTTTAAGCACAAGGCGGGCCGTGTGAAATGGCAGGTGGAATTGAGTGTATACAGGCGACTGCGATGCGGAGCGAGGCGAAGATGTGGGAGTTATCTACGACACACTGGGTTACTGTCGACTTGTCTTCTCAGTGGTTTACCACATGAGTTTGCGAATGCCAAGCTGAAGGCCTTTCCATATTTAAGCAGGAAGGACGCCTCAGTTAAAGTGGTGGCCCTGCCACTCCAACCTACGAGTGAAGAGGAAGAAGAGGAGGAGCTGTGAAACCAAAGAGATGGAGGGTTACGGAGGGACACAGTGTATTAACCAGGAGTGAAGGCATCATGTGAGTAACAGAGTCTGCTCAGAAAGAGAGAGAAAGAGCAATGGAGACCGGGAGTGAAAGGAGTGTGTGTGTGTGTGTGTGTGTGTGTGTGTGTGTGTGTGTGTGTGTGTGTGTGTGTGAACGAGGACACTGGCGGACAGCTACAAGATGGAGTAGCAGGATGCGGGAGATAAGCTGTCGAGCTGGAGACAGTGTGTGACAGTCCTCGAAGCGGCAAGCAGGCGCGAGTGTGACAGGGAATACAGAGAGCAGCATTATTGTTTAAATCATTGATTGCTTCCCTCCTCCCCTGTGCCGCTGACGCCCGTGACACCAGAGAAAGAGGAGTAAAAAAGCAAGCCCACGCTGCACTCTTTGTTCTTCCTATCTTCGACTGGTGCTCTCGCTGCCACCTTTGTCCGAATCTTCACTTCGTTGTCTTCATCTATTATTTCTTCCACAATTCTTTTTTATTTGTCTGGTTTTGCTTTATATAAACTGACAACTTTTTCTAAATAATATTTTGAATGGAATTGTAGCTGACTAACATTCTTAAAAAACATCAGAATTATTACAAAAGTGTTTGTGCACCAGACTGCTTTCGAACCGATATCCACATGGCCTGCACAGTGTTTATGAAATTAAACTCTACAAAATGCACGTCTTAGCATGGTATCGTTGTAATGCAAAATTTCATTCCACTCTGTAACTGGTTGCTGTGGTGAAGATTTTGTGACTGAATTGGGTCTTTACGTCGTTTCGGTATAAAATGACAACACTCAGTCACGTTTGTGAGAGCTCTCTCTCTCATGACCCTGTGTGCGCTCAATGCTAACAGAGATCTGACAGTGATTTAGAAAACAAGTCCCAAGAGTGACCCTACAGCCTTAATCACACCCCTCTTTCTCTCCCTCTCTCTCCCAGTGCAGGCGACAGTGAAGGAGTGCAAGTGTTGGGCAGAAAATGGCTAACAGTGAGGTCTAGTGACATCCCCCATTTCCCTCCCACTATCTCCTTCTTTCTCTCACTCTCTCTCTCTCTTTCCATCTTTCTGTCTCTCTCTATCTCTGTCCCTCCCTCCCTCCCTCCGTCTCTCCCTCCGCAGGCCGCCTGTCTCTCCGGCTCGCCTGGAGCCTGACACTGACGTGACACTCGTGAAATAATTATGAACCAAAAACACTGCTGACAGCAAACAGCCCGCTCCCCTCAATGATGTGTCACCCGTGATTAGCATGGGTCCTGCCATCCTCACAGCCCTCAGGCAGCGACAGAGAGAAGGAGAGGGAGGGAGAAAGAGAGAGAGAAAAAGAGACGGAGAGCGCGGGGAGAAAAGACGACGGATGAAGGACGGGCGAAAGGAAGCGCAGGGAGAAAAAGGGAAAAGAGAGCGAAATGATACATAAGAAAGAGAAGGATAAAGAGAGGAACAGAAAGGCCGGTGCAAAGACAAAGAGAAGAAAGAGAGAAAACGAGTGAGGTCGAGCTAAAGAGTAAGGGAGAGAGATAGAGAGAGGGAGTGTGATATTGGAGGGAGAGATGCCCTGTTCTAGCCCATGGTCATACTGGAAAGCCTGCATAGTGACACCTGTATCTGTCGCCTACTGTTAACAGATATATGCCTTGCTTCAGGCCACCACAGATCAACACTAGGGGCAACACTAGGGGCAAAACATGCAGTCCCTGCTGTTTCACCACTAAGTACCAAAGGTCATGCTGTGTGTGTGCGTGTGTGTGTGTGTGTGTGTGTGTGTGTGTGTGTGTGTGTGAGAGAGAGAGAGAGAGAGAGAGAGAGAGAGAGAGAGACAAGACAGAAAGCAATGAAGAGAAAAAGAAAAAGAGAGAGAGAAGAAGGACGTAAAAAAACAAACCAAAAAAAAAGAATTGAAAAATCCAATTTTTTTCCTACATTTATTTTTGGTTTGCTTGATTGCTTGGTTTTTTATTTTATTTTATCAGATTTTTTTTTCCTTTGGAAGTGATGCAATGGCTTGTTCATTTGATCATCTCCGTACGAAATTCCTTTTCAGAAATTTCTGAAACATTCCTAGACAGGCACACTCTTGCACACAGGGCAAGTAAAAAAGTTATTGCTTGTGACGAAGCTGAAATACAGCCTTGTTTACACTACAACGCTTTGGCATTGGTTTAAAAAAAAAACAGACACTCCATAAAAATGACGCCGTCTCTTCAAGCCTCGGGTGCCAGGGATCGTTTGTCCGACGGTGCTGAGATTGATAAGTGGATTTAGAAAGCTCCTTTGCTATATGTGGTAAACGGCTCTGTCCCCATGACTCGAGACATAAACTGTTGCGTGTACATAACTCTTTGGAACAGAGTGCAAATCCCGGCAAAACAACTTGTCTGAGTGGACAGTACATTCCGCAGCAGTATATTTGGAGATAAATCTAAGATGATCAGCCATGAAACACTCAACATCCTGAGCTGGGAGGAGGACTGATTTATAAGGCCCGGACTGTTGGGTGTCAAGGAGCAACAAAACACAGAGCACAAAAATAAATTATTTTTTTTTTTGTTCAGTCAAATTGAGAGGGTGTCTTTGATTGTTGCACTATATGCCAGTCTCAATAAACCAGTGTATAACATTATTTTGTCTGTAATTAACTATATCTAATGGTTATCTGAGTCCAGGAGCCAGAGTCTGGCCACTAAGAAACCTGAGTAGCCTAGCAAGCTGAGCTAAAGTAATTCTAGAGTAGAGATGACCCAACTAGTGCCCATGGGCCAAAGTTGGCCTGAGTTGACCCTCAATTTAATTAAGTAGAGGAAAAAAGGGGGACATTTGGAAAAACTTAAAAACTTAATAAAGACCAACTTCATGTCTCTTATATCCTAGCCATTAGGGTTGCACAAGCCAGTGCACTCTTGGTGCCGGTCCCAAGACATGGGGAGGGTTGTGTTAAGAAGGGCATCCAGCGTAAAACGTGCCAAATCAAATATGCGGATCACAAATCAGAAATTCATACCGGATCGGTCGAGGCCCGGGTTGCCAACGACCACCACAAGTATTGCCAAAAGGGTACCGGTGGAAATTGGGCTACTGTTGGCCAAAGGAGGAGAAGGATAGGAGGAAGGCATCTACAGAGACAGCAGGGAAAAGAGAAGTGTAGGAGAGTGGAGGTTCGGGTTGGTACTTTAAATGTTGGTACTATGACTGGTAAAGGGAGAGAGGTAGCTGATATTATGGAGAGGAGAATGGTAGATATGTTGTGTGTTCAGGAGACCAAGTGGAAAGTGAGTAAGACCAGGAACATTGGATGTGGGTTTAAATTGTTCTATCATGGTGTGGATGGAAAGAGAAATGGTGTAGGGGTTATTCTGAAGGAAGAGTACAGTAAAAGTGTAGTGGAGGTAAGGAGAGTTTCTGATAGGGTAATGAACTTGAAGCTGGAATTTGAAGGGATAACGATAAATGTCATCAGAGATTATGCTTCACAAGTGGGTTGTGAGATGGAGGAGAAGAAAAAATTCTGGAGTGAGTTAGATGAAGTGGTAGATGATGTACCTAGGAATGAACAATTGGTGATTGGGGCAAACTTTAATGGGCATGTAGGTGAAGGAAACAGAGGTGATGGGTAGGTATGGTCTTAAGCAGAGGAATGTGGAAGGGCAGATAGTGGAAGATTTTGCTAAAAGGATGGAAATGGCAGTGGTGAATAGTTGTTTTAAGAAGAAGGAGGATCATAGGATGACGTTTAAGAGTGGAGGAAGGTGCACACAGGTGGACTATGTTCTATGTAGGAGATGCAACCTAAAGGAGATTGGAGACTGTTAAGTGTTGGCAGGGGACAGTGTAGCTAGACAGCATCAAATGATGGTCTGTAGGATGTTTTTAGAGTTGAAGAAGAAAAGGAGGAGAGTGAGGTGTGAAAGAAAAATACGATGGTGGAAACTAAAGAAGGAAGACTGTAGTGTGAGATTCAGGGAAGAGGTCAGACAGGCGCTCGGTGGTGGTAAAGAGGTGCTGGATGATTGGGCAACTACTGCAGGAGTGATAAGGGAGACAGCTAGAAAGGTACTTGGTGTGACTACAGGAAATAGAAAGGAAGACAAAGAGATGTGGTGGTGGAATGAGAGTGCAGGAAAGCATAAGGAGAAAGAGGTTGTCAAAACAGATTTGGGATCGACAGAATGATGAGAAAAGTAGGGAGAAGTACAAGGTAATGCAGCTGCAGGTAAAGAGGGATGTGGCGAAAGCCAAGGAAAGGGCATATGAAGAGCTGTATGTGAAGTTGGTCACTAAAGAAGGAGAAAAGGATTTGTACCGATTGGCCAGGCAGAGAGACCGAGCTGAGAAGGATGTGCTGCAAGTTAGAGCAATAAAGGATGGAGATGGAAACATGCTGACTAGTGAGGAGATTGTGTTGAGAAGATAGAGGGAATATTTTGAGCAGCTGATGAACGGGGAAAATGAAAGAAAGAGAAGGTTGGATGGTGTGGAGATTGTGAAGCAGGAAGTGGATAGGATTAGTAAGGAGGAAGTGAGAGCAGCAATTAAGAGGATGAGAGTGGAAAGTCGGTTGGACCTGATGACATACCGGTAGAAGAATGGGGATGTTTAGAACAGATGGCAGTGGAATTTTTAACAATATTGTTTACAGGATTTTGGAAGGTGAGAGGATGCCTGAGGAATGGAGAAGGAGTGTGCTGGTACCGATCTTTAAGAATAAGAGAGATGTGCAGACCTGCAGTAACTACAGGGGTATAAAGCTGATCAGTCACACCATGAAGTTATGGGAAAGAGTAGTGGAAGCCAGGCTGAGAGAAGAGGTGACCAGCTGTGAGCAGCAGTACGGTTTCATGGCGAGGAAGAGCACTACAGAGGCAATATTTGCTTTGAGAATGTTGATGGAGAAGTATAGAGAAGGTCAGTAGGAGTTGCATTGTGTGTTTGTGGATTTAGAGAAAGCGTATGACAGGGTGCCGAGAGAGGAGTTGTGGTATTGTATGAGGAAGTCAGGTGTGTCAGAGAAGTATGTGAGGGTGGTAACAGACTGGTTTAAGGTGGTGGTTGGATTGCATCAAGGATCGGCTCTAAACCCTTTCCTGTTTGCAGTGGTGATGGACAGGTTGACGGACAAGGTCAGACAGGAGTTTCCGTGGACGATGATGTTTGCTGATGATATTGTGATTTGTGGTGAGAGTAGGGAGCAGGTTGAGAAGACCCTGGCGAGGTGGAGGTATGCGCTGGAGAAAAGGGGAATGAAAGTCAGTAGGAGTAAGACAGAGTACATGTGTGTAAATGAGAAGGAGGGCAGTGGAGTGGTGTGGTTGCAGGGAAAAGAGGTGGTGAAGGTGGAGGTGTTCAGGTACTTGGGGTCAACAGTGCAAAGTATTGTAGAGTGTGTTAGATAAGTGAAGAAAAGAGTGCAGGCAGGGTGGAGTGGATGGAGAAGAGTGGCAGGAGTGATTTGTGATAGAAGAGTATCTGCAAGAGTAAAAGGGAAAGTTTTAGGATTGTGATAAGACCTGAGATGTTGTATGGTTTAGAGACAGTGGCATTGACATTTTAGTCTCTGAGCCATACAACATCGCAGGAGGTGGAGGTGGAGCTGGAGGTAGCAGAGCTGAAGATGTTGAGGTTTTTGTTGGGAGTGACGAGGTTGGACAGGATTATAAATGAGTTTATTAGAGGGACAGTGGATGTAGGACGTTTCGGAGACATGGTGCGGGAGGCGCGATTGAGATAGTTTGAACATGTGCAGAGGAGGGACATGGCGTATATTGGTAGGTGAATGTGGAGGATGGAGCCACCAGGAGAGAGGAAAAGAGGAAGGCCAAAAGAGAGGTTTATGGATGTGGTGAGGGAAGACATGCAGGTGGTTGGGGTGAAAGAGGCAGATGTAGAGGAGAGGGGGGTATGGAGACGGATGATCCGCTGTGGCGTCCCTTAATAGGAGAAGTCAAAAGAAGAAGAAGAACTTCATGTCTTTCATAAGAGGTCACTAAAAAGCTTAATTAAACACTGAACTCTATTGTACAATAAATTGAATTGTGTCTTAATGCGCTTTAATTTTCAATATTATAATATCATAAATGGGTAGAACCTTAATTTATTTTTAATATAATGCTCGGTATGATGCAACATTTATTTTCAATCAAGTTAGAAAGGTGTGGGCAGCTCTGCTCAAGAGGATCCTTTTGTTTGGTGTATTTTTAGTGGTTAAGTAATGATGTAAATGATGACCTAGCCTGCTGTGGCTATACATATACAGTATATTGTACATATCTAAAACAAACTTACAGCTTTTTGTGTTCGAGAGAAATTAATGGTATACAACCATATGCAAGATTACTTTCACTCAAACATCACCATTGTTTAAGTTGTAAGCTGACTTGTCAATAAAGTTAAGCAGGCCCAAACAGATACCCGCCTGTTTTTGCTAGCTAAACATGTCCATTAGTGACAAATTAATTGTTGGATAACTCATTTTTTTAGGTGAGCTTGTTATGTTCCTTAAGGACATACAGTTAACAATTAGGCATGTTAGCCAACTAGCAAGATACATCTGGTAACTTCTTTGCTAGCAATCTGACTTCCCTGGTTTAATAAACAGATAAAATGGGCACTGCAAAGTTTATTTAAATGGATTCTTTATTCATGCTAATTGCCTGTAACCACATTTGCTAAGTGAAAGTTTTACAAGACAAAGTTCAAGAGCTAGCATACAGTGATTGATAAAAAAAAAAATCTCAACACAGTAATGTATCACTAGCAGCACTAAGAGTAAAACTAGATATTGCTGTCATATACAAAATTTGGTCTCTCTAGTCACTGGGGATATATGAAAGAGATATGTTGAATACATTAGTAGCGAAAGAGAGCAAGAGCGAGAGAAAAATATTTTCAGGGATTTAACAAGATTTTCCTGAAGCCTTAATTGAACAGGTTGATTGAACGAAAGTCTGCATGCTTTTGAACCAGTTTAAACAGAATACACATACATTCCTGCTAATAGGTGTAACAAGTTTGGAAAAATTCAGACTTAGATTGTCTGAACCCACTAAACTTGTTCAATCATTTAAGCCCACAATAAACTCTGACTTTGAGTGTATGTTTGATGTACGCTGGCCAACGGACTATTTCCCATACTGCAAATCGATTTTATATATCCCTTATATTATATAAACATATGGGTGAATAAAAAAAGCACAAAACCTAGTTGTTTTTTCTCTTTATTATGAATAGGCAATACATGTGTGACAAATAAACGTTTTTTTTTCCCAGATGCACCACAGATGTTAATACAGGGTACGTAGTATAGATAGAATGTTTATTTCTAATTGTCTGCAACAGTATTTCCTCTCTGATGTTTGTTAATAAATTCGCTTAATTATTTTAATTCCCTTCTTCTCATACAGTGAACTCAATTGAGTATTTCGGAAACAGTTTTAGTGTAAGTAATCCTGTCAGTTTGTGTATTGCTGTATATTATGTGTGTTTGTGTGTGTTTGTGTTTGTGTGTGTGTGTGTGTGTGTGTATCGGTGTCTGTGTATGTGTACAATAGTGTTGAACATGCATGAATGTGGGATATATATATATATATATATATATATATATATATATATATATATATATATATATATATATATATATATATATATAGCTCTCTCTCTCTCTCTCTCTCTCTATATATATATATATATATATATATATATATATATATATATATATATATAGAGAGAGAGAGAGAGAGAGAGAGAGAAAGAGAGAGAGAGAGAAAGACAGAGAGGATGAGACATAGGTGACACTGGCTTTGAATGCTTCATCCAATATTTATGTCCACGAGAGAGAATCACTCTTCTGGCCCTAGGGGCCGCCCAATTAACTGCAACACACTCGCATTTCTCTGACCCTGTGTGTGTTCTGGACTGTAATAGCTGAATCTCTTTCTAGGAGCAAATCATAAGCATATACGTTTGGTCTATGTGTGTATGTGTGTTTCAGCAGTCCTCACAGGTTTTTTTGTCCTTCTACAGCCTGCTCTTTTTCTTGTGTCTCTAAGGATCTTACAATGAAGAGACATGCGTCACAGTGATGCTTCTCACTAATGCGCTCTTTTATTTTTTGCTGCTTTTTAATTTGGTTTAAATTAATCGACTGGTCTGCTCTCACACAGTGAACATAATAAATAGAGTTCTCTTTGAATTTGGACATGGCCACGCCTCACACATTATGCTTAAATTAAAAAAAAAAAGGTTTTCTCCAGGTTCTTTTTAGATGTTTTGAAAGGGGTTCCACTGGCAAACTCTACATAACAGATATTGCACCAGCAAGGTAAGTTTATTTAGACAGAGGTAGCTTTCCCAATCATAGTACTAATGGAAGGAGTGGCAGTTCATCAAGAATAGTGTTCAGTATGAAGCGATTGCAAGTCTGTATAGTTAAATCTGTAATTATTGGCACCCTTCAAGCAAATGGGCAAACATTCAAATACCCTTTATACAGCTCAGGGTCACAGTGATTTCATGCTCTTAAAATCCTTTACCATAATCGATATACCCATTGGTATGTTTTAGAGAGATAGGAGGAAACCCATACAGACACAAACACACTACACAGACAATACACCAAAATCAGGATTGAAGTGGACACTGGAAGAGAAATCACCAAAGAAATAGGTGAAAATGACTGTAATGAACATGGCAACCAATGATTCCTAAAACTACTATTTATTCTTCAAGAAAAATCTAATAAATCAGTCACAATACAAACAACTTATACCATTCATTGAAATACTCTCAGATTTTAGGAACTCTACTGTTACCTTTGACCAACTATGCAAATGCACATATGGAATATCTTTTTGTCATAAATGACCAAAGATCATTTTTCCTGCTTGTATAAGTGTCTCTGACATTGTTAGATGATGCAGGAAATGACTCATTGCTGTTTTTTCCTCCAGAGGAAACATCACCAAATGGCTAGCAAGAGTTGTTTTTAACTATCCGTAATATCATACTCTTTACTCCATTACACTTTTGCAAAAGAATGACCATAACCTTGAAGTTTTTGGAAGAATTCCCATTTTGTGCCTATAACAATAGAAGATGCCCTTCTTAAAATGGATGGACGAGCGGGGGAATGGAACTTTTGCATAAATTATTAAAATCTCATCAATCCATAGTTTTACTTTTGATAGTTCAATGCTTTCAAAAGTGATTCCGTTTGTACTTTAACTCAAGTAGATTTTTAAATGGAGATCTTTTCTATGGCTGGAATAACATTTAAGCAGGAGATTTGTACTTTTTTTTTTAAATACAGGAACAGCATACTTAAATGATAATAATCATTTTATTCGATTATTCAATCAGTTTATACCCATACAGCATGTTTTTCCATTCAAAAAATAAATTCACTCTGCATAGTTTATTCAATTTATTCAATTTATTCAATAGCAACTGTTGTTCCTTTTTTAAGACAGGCACCAATAATTCTCAAGTATTCTATACTTGATTAGAAGTTGATATTGCACTGTTTATTGATCTTTCCTGTGCTAAGAATTAAAAACTCCAAAAGAAACGCCTTGGTCAATCCAATGGATTCGCAAACCAAGATTTCTGCATATAAGCAGCTGTTCATATGCAGTGTGTGCATTTCCCCTGTAGCCCGCAACATTCAGCACACAAAGGACCTGCCAAATAGCTGAATTAATGTTAGACTTTCCATCGTGACATCTAGTATATTCAGTCTGACATTATCTGGATAGACGAACAGGAGGCTAATTGCTGCTCTAAATGCTCTGAATGCTGCTTGAAGTGCCCCCGAATGCTTATCAGAGCCACGGTCTGTGCAAAAAATTGCCCTATCTCTGTCTCCTTCAACAGCATCCCATATATCACAGTGGTTTTCTTTTTGTGGTTTCTACAGTCAATCTGCTACTGTGCTGAGCTGATAGCAGTTAGCATGCTACTGAAACACCATGCACAGCCTTGACATAAAGCCCCATTCTGGTATTCAGTGCTAACCGATCGTTTGTTATAGTGGACCATTATCATGATACTTCTAAAGGTTATGCAAAGAAGCATTGCGTCGCCCTCAAGTACAACGCCGAGGTTGGGGATGTGATATTTTCAGTTCAATGGCACCAGCTTTTATCCCTCCACGTTGTTACCTTGTACATAATTTAATATCAATCTGTAGCCATCAACTCTATTTTACAGGCTGTCCTCACAAAAGTGACCTTGACTCTGAGCTGGAGTTAGCATTTCTATGATCGCAATGTGTGTGTGTGTGTGTGTGTGTGTGTGTGTGTGTGTGTGTGTGCGCGCTTGTAGGAATTTTTCTCTCTCTTTCTTTTGGTTTGCTGACACTTTGTATGTCATTTATGTCACTTTGTATGTCACACGTCTCTCATTTCTGTTAATCTTCAATTCACTTGTATGATTCCTAATTAATCACATGGATTCATAATGGTCATTTAAAATGCAGGAACTGTTTGTTTTTTTAATGTCGTTGTTGTTGTTTTTCGAGGATATCAATTATGCTAATGAGAGCAAGAAAGCCCATTTAATACAATTCATTGTATTAAAACATGCTCAAGCCATTTCATTTGTTCCTGGGTTTGTTTTTTTGGGGTTTTTTTTTGGTGGTGTTTTTTTAATATGGAGCTTGTAAATAGTTTGAATTAAAGTAATTACATTAGCGAAATAAGCAAAATGATGGGCTGCTGCAAGTTCATTTTCGACTGCGTGGATTGTAACTTATGTGTGGCCGAACTAATTTGTTAAAGTGCACACACACATACATACACGCACATATGCACACATATCCAGACATAGGCAGTGTGGTGAACTATAGAAACAGGTTGCAGTTGAGTGTACTGTAAAAACAACGACAAAAAAAAGAAAGCTCCTAGTCCTTCATTCGCTTTTTTTTTCCCTCAGCCCTACATGGTTGAGGACCTTTAAGATATTGGGGAGCTGTCTTCCACTATAACATGCAGTATTCAGTGATTTGCTCAGCCTTCCAATCCCACCTGCTGCCCTTTTCCTTGTCTTTTTCTGTCTCTTTATTGCAGAATGCTCCTATTGTGGTTTCGTGCAGATAGTGGCGAGTATTGGAGCTGATGAGACATGTGTGTGTTTGCACAGAGGGAATGAGAGTGGGATACGGGGAAGATGGACAGTTAAGAGCCTGTATCAGAGTGTTCAGTGGTCATTGTGCCAGTGGCCTTGCCAGATACTGATTTTACACCTGTCCAGAGCGTCAGTCTGTCTACGCCTACACCACAGCTCTGCTACACACACACACACTCACACACACAAGTAGATCCTGCACTGTAAAAATGAAAGCCAGTATAATTATCTGTCATGAAAAAGAAGACCATTTCAAACAATAAATGAGTCCAGAAATAGCCTGAATAATTGTTTTATTGGCAGTTTGATTAATTTGACTTTAAAAAGATATATATTTTATGCTAACCTTTTTACGTTTGCAGTATAGCTGACATTCCAGTACAAATATCATAGAACATTTTATAGTTCCAGTCCAAGACATTTTATGACCATTTTGGAGAAAAAAAAAACTCTCATTTTACCGAAACTGAATCACCAACAATCCTAAAATAACTGCAACCACACATTTTTGATGAAAACAAGTTTCTCTTTAAAAAAAAAAAAAGTGCAATCTTGATTTTGAGGGTATTGCAATGATTGCAGAGTTAATCAGGGATGCAATCACAACATAATAAGAGAAGCAACCACCGGAGGTCCAGGTTTTTATGACTCTCCTCTACTTGGCCACAGGAAAAATTTAGTTATGCAGCATAGATAAACTGGAAATATCTCGGTGAGCTGTGTTATAGCAGCACTTCTTCAGAACGTACATTGTTCAAGGTATCATGTTTTTTTTTCAGTGTCCACTAACTACAAAGCCATGGCCATTGCTGGCAAACAGATGTATACACACGTCATTGAACAGCACACATCAACAATTATGGAACTGTAATGTAATTCTGTGCCACCCAGGTGAGGATGGGTTCCCTTTTGAGTCTGGTTCTGCTCAAGGTTTTTTTCCTCATGCCATCTCAGGGAGTTTTTCCTTGCCATCCCTCTAAATTGTATTCAATATTATCTTTACTTGCATCTGCCTCTGCTTTTATGTCAATAAAGTGGATGTTTGATCATTTTTTGCAGTATACAGTGTGACCACAAGTCTTGTATTTCCTTGATACAAATCCAAGCAGAGCATTTGTGTGAATGAGCTGAAAACTATAATTGTGAGTGAGAGTGTCTTTCAGAATCATGGAATATACCTATAATATAACTTCCATAGAGTTTGGCATTCCCACTTATCCATTCCATTCCCATCTATTTCAAGTATTAATATGCCCCTGAGAAATGATAAAAGAAAGTGAGCAATCCACCATACAATTAAACAGACATGTACGTAAAGGCTACAGCATGGTGCTGACCACATGGAACCCAGGGACACTCTTATAAACAAACGTTGTTACTGAACCCAAGTAACACTGCTCGATTCGATTCCCTATTGAGCTTATCACTTCCATTCAAAGCTTTGCTGCTGCGCCCGCTGTATTTTTCATAAGCACAACGCATCCACCCAGGTATTTATGACCATATGTCATACTCCTCCCCATATTATCCAGTCCTCAACATCGCTCTAATAATTACATGTCCAATTACGCCTAGTGCTCTTTGCACATTAATCTCTGACATTCGTCTCCTCGCATAAACCGCAAACAAATCAGCATTCTGGGGCCATGCTATCAGCGCATCCCGACTGTATTTTTTACCAGCCTGTAAATATGTTATCTAGGCACTTGACTGTCACAACATTGTGAGTGTGTAGAGGAAACTGCCTGTATTTATATGTGTGTCTGTGTGCATGGGTGCAGATTGGAGTAATTAAGATTTCGCCGGATGGACTTTAACTCAGCCTCTGTGGCTAATAGCCAACAAATATATAAGAGCAATAAACTAATGGTGTGAGTAATTAGGCAAAGCTGTATTTAGACGCATGAGGGAGCAGCGGGTGAGCTCACTACATCGGCCTTGATCATAATCAGCGAAGGAACTTCCTCCGCTGGGAGAAAGAAGAAAAATGGACTTGGTGTGTTCGTGCGTATTGAACTATTGATTGCACGGTAAATTTTTTTTTAGAATGGGAATTTTTTTTTTATGTGCAAATTAGTTGTACAACAATCCTGCTCTGTTTTTTTTTCTCATTCACGAGAATGACATTAATCTCATTCCAGATTGGAGTGCAGAAGAACGTCTTGAGTCCCATTTTTCCTGCATTGTCGCTCTGCAGGTGTAATGCATCAGGTCTAAGCCTCTGCATATGCTGGCCAACAAAGATAATCTACATGCATTACAATGGCCTTTTTTCAGGGATCTGAAGTGGTGCTGACAGCTTAAGAATTGCATATCAAGAGGGTTCAAAAGAGACAGATTTATCGCAGGTTCCAGTGGCCGCACGCCATTCAAAAGGTTGCAAATGGAAGTGTTTCTTGATGCGGGCTCACCGAAGCTTTCTCTCGAATCGGAATGCAGATCAGACTCTTGATAGATTGATTTATAACAGCTCACAGCATGCACACAATCCTGACCGTTTCCACTGTCCGTTCTTCTTAGGACGCGATCGAGCCTTAATTCGAATGTAAGCAGGAGATGTTATGTTTTAGTGGTCAAAGCACTGCTGCTTGGTAAAACTTTGACACTTTTGCACATTCGTTTGTTTAAAACCTGATTGCCAAGTATAAACTGATATTAAATAAATGCCAACAATATGTGCACAGAAGGAGAATTCAGTTTTTTAGAATTGGTTGCAATAAATGCATAGTGTATACAAGAGTTTCCTATGTGAAAATAAATAATAATCATAATAATATTATTAATAAGAAGAAAAAGGAGGAGGAGGAGAAGCAAATGAAAAAGAAAACTGTTCTGCATTCCTCCAAGACTCGTTTTCAGTTATTGCGGTAAAATGTACTGTACTCTGATCAACTGAGAACTGGCTTCATCACACGGAAGTGAGCTAGCACATTTCTAATATTCTCTACATGGAGTCATTTCATCAGAAACCTCAGTGTCGTCCCACTCTCTGCAGATGAACCTCCAGATACTATTTTTTTTTCTTTTTATCCAGATATTCAATATCTGTGCTTGTGCTAGTTTCCCTCACTTTACTGTCCAAGTGTGTGTTGCCTTTAGGGTAATCAGGGCAGGAGAAAAAAAAATATTATGTCCGTTCACAATTATCCGCTTTGCGAATATTAAAGTGTCTGGCTACATAGCTGAGGTGCTTTTGATTGGTATCTTAACCTTTGACTACACGATGAGCAGTCGACTCCCTGCGCCCATATTGGAGGGGCCAGAATTTAATTCTGAAATGATTCAGGATAATAAGGAAGATGGATAATGTATGCATGAGGGATATTACGTTTGGGCTAAATGCAGTCGGGGGGCCGATGCTGTTGGAGTTGAATAATCACAGTGAGTTATAATCGGGGTGATAGAAATACCGCACTGTCACAGTCAGGAGAGCAACTCTTAAATCATGCGACGAAGAGAGGCAGCTAGGCCAAAGGCTTGCCTTCGACTCTACCTTTCATTAGCGCACATTGGTCCCTTTGTTTCAACAACCGCACTGTGTCCCCTCTATGTGACCTGCCTTATCGTTTTGGTTTCTCGCAATTACAGGGGCCATGGAGTGACATGTCGCAAAACTAACTGGTATATGTCAGTGCTACGGCTCACTGAAAAATTGACTTATCCTGAGGATCAACATGCAACTGCAGAGCAAGCTCAGGTCAACTTACACAGTAAAAGTGTTTGGCAGAAAGAAGTCTGATTCAAACAATTGGTCATCAATCCAACATCCATCTATCCATCTATCCATCTATCTATCTATCTATCTATCTATCTATCTATCTATCTATCTATCTAAATTTCCTGAATAAAAACATATATATATATATACATATATATATATATATATATATATATATATATATATATATATATATATATAAATAAATAAATAATAAGAATCAGTTAAGTTATTTGTTAACTACAAAATATAATCACACCCTACCTTGCTGTCATTGTCTGTAGTGTTGAGGTCTTAATGTAGATAAGAATCAATATGTACATACACGTGTCGTGTGTCATTTTGCATATGCCTATATGGAGCACATTGTAAATGTTGAGTCTCAGGTCGCAGGGGCCCGCCCAGACAAATTGTATTTGAAACCTGTGATAAGAAGACATAACTAAATGGAACATATTAAAAAGGAGACAACAAAACAAAGCTTGTCCAATAAATCATACTAACATCGTAACGAGTGATGAGGAAATGCAATCGACAGTTTTTAATTAAAACTTAACATCATGCTTCTTTGTGGTTCTATGATGGTTCTATGAATTAGCATAATGATTTCATATTTCCTATGGTGATGAGACTCTTCTTCAGGCGGGAAGAGAACAATACTAATAAATCATGTTGGGATCCAGTAATGTAGCTGTTGTATCGCTTTTTTATTGATTTTTCGAATCATTTCAAGATGTCTGGCAAATAAAGCAATATTTAAAAGGATAACTTTCTGATAACAGTATAATCTCACAATTTTATTATTATTTTTAAAATAATAATATGAATGTACCCTGGGCTTAAGGACTTCCCCTTGGGCCTCAGATGTCCTGCATTAGTGAACAACTTAGGATGTCTCTGGAGGCTACCTATGAGTGTTTTAGCACACTGTACCCCCTCACAGTCCAATAAAAAATATATGAGCCAAGTACTGCAGGTGGTGAAACGTAAACCAAATTAAACTCCACAGCCAGAGGATGGGGACAGTTCAGCTCCAGGTTCGACTTCACACAGATAGATACAGGTCTTATTAATGTGAGAGAAAAATCACTGTAATGGAAGCAGCTGCATATAAAAAATTACAAAGTTAATAATTAGAATGGGCTTATAAAGGGTTAATGATATAAATATACCAGCATAAATTAAGAAATGTACTTATTCTTTATTTAAACACATTCAAACACAACTTGCAACACATCTGGACACATTAACAATAATATACCTGAGGTCACTGGGTGTTTTTGATCTTTCAACATCAGGCATTCTCACTCTGCTCACCCTGATGAGCTTGATCAATTCCAGGTAGCACTACCTTACCACAAATAACCTTTATATCCACTTTCACCTTTCAACCATTCTGATTGCTCTTTGCCCAGTGGCCAAGCATGTTACAGACCCTACAAATGGACCAATTTTCTGCACTGTTACTGCAGCACTCCTTTACAATGTAAGCATGCACCACCTTTTTCCTCTCATGGGACTTCCATGCAGTTATCCAAAAGATGGTTAGGTTGCAAGCCAACTTCTCTCTTATATGATGGTGAATTTGACTCTAGATGAAGATTCCCCAGTTTAAATACCAGAAACCCCTTCCTGATGATGTACACAGAAATAGAAAAACCCTAAGAACTACAATCTTCTTGGGGATACGTATTTGTGGGAAGGCTTCTGGCTGAATGATTAGTTTATTTAATGAGAAGTCAGGGAGTAATTTTAAGAGGGATTTAATACTTGAAAGCTGAATGCAGTTTAGGCTGTATTTCCTTAAAAGAGTTATCAAACTTTTAATTCCACAATCTGTTAGAAATTCTGGTGCCACATCATATATTTCATGTGACAACTAAATTTTTACATACTTTTTTATAACTAATGTGTTGGATCTGAAACAATTGACATGAACATGGAAATAATGCATCCTTGTCATCGTCTTAGTTAAGTATGAAGCATCTAAATTTCAGGTTATTCATTTCTTTGTATGCAGTCATCAACAAGGTGTACATTAGGAAGAGGATCATGGACTAGTAAATACTGGAAATGTGAGAAATGTGCCAGCAACTTTGTGCATATTATATTCATAGATGGTAACAGTGCCACTCATGCTGGTTGTTGCTAAAGCAGAAGCAGAGAAACATCTCTCAAACTCTTAGTTTAGCCATTCCACCTCGCTATTACAGCATAGACGGTATCCAGTGGAGAGACTTACATTAGTGTTCAATGCTTTCCATGAATGTCAGGTGAACTGAACACCTCTATGAGACACAATGTCTTTGGGTTATTCATACTGATGAAATACCTCATTAAAAGCACCTTGACTGTCTCTCTGGCAATAGGGAGTTGCAGAACAAAGTCTTGGGAAATCAACTAGGTAGTGTGATGCTGGAATGCTGAACTAGTTATAAAAAAAAATGCACTGCAATATAAAACAATAGTCAACATTTTACAATGTATATCTTGGATAAGTCGAATGCTTTCAATTTGGCATGATCAGCTAAATCACAATGGCATTTGCTTTATTTGAAGTAGCTAAGGTTACATTTTGAAAATGTGACAAAACAAGCCACACGTTTAATGTATTCCAGGGTTCTCTGGTCAGTTAGTATTGGCTTCATGTACCTTGTAGTCGATTTTTTAGGAATACCAAACACTTTCTTTTTGCCTGCATCATATTTTCATTCAGCTGGACTTAATTTTGGAAGTAATATATTCACAAGAATGGATTTTGGCTGGGTGGCCATGAGAGAGAAAGTCTGTACTCTACTGCTTGAGGCAGTTTAAAAACAAAAGATAAGAGTAAACTACAAAAGAAATGCTAGTAAGCTGTCCATTTAGCGCCTCAAAACCACTATTTTATGTTTACTTAAACACTACTTATACATCAAATCACAGTTAATTGTGTATTTTATCAAAAATGTTTAATTTTATTTGAAAATTGAATAATAATGACTGTTCTACATTGTGGCATGATATGGTAAGTGTATTTGTTAATAAAAGATACCTTTTTGAAAGACTGATTTACTATTTTGTCTTTTTTTATCTGGCTTGTTTGGTCTTTGTTTTATTCTGGTATGTTGAAGACGCTGTTGTGTTGATTAATGCAGTGTTAAGGTGTACAATTTAATTGGATTTTTTTGCAAATATCTCACAAATTAACTGTTTTGTTTTTTTTACTAACGTATGTCTAACATGGGTGTAAAGGACTAGTGCATCTGTTCAAATAAGAAAACTTTTACTCCAATCATATTGGAAATGGTGACTTTTAACTTGGAATAATGGAGTACGTTTATACCTCTGGCAGGAAATAACCATTATTGATATCAATACTCTTTAGTGATGGAGCTCAGATCCTACCATGAAGGAAGATACTACCATCTATTTTTATATAGCACTGCTTTGAGGTGCATGGCACACAAAGTCGCATGGCAATGGGGAAGTCGTTCACAGCTTTGCTAAGTTGAGTGAGGTCAGGTGGGATTTGGAATTCTTGGGCTTCTTTGAACATGGTTAAGATGTTTATCTTGGAAAGTGGCACTGAGGTTCCTAGCAGTCAATACTCACTTACATTCTTCATAAACTAGAGTAATGCAGGCTGTTCAAAAGAAAAAATATTGTAATTCTATGATATTATCCAGGTAATGAGTCACTTAGCAAGAATAATAACTTGTCAATTGGAATACTGCACTTCTGTAATTTCCCAGAGTCTATAAGGGTGTCCATTAAGCTATGTTAAGTTGAGGTAAGTAGAAAAGCAAGAGAATCTATAACTTCTTAGAAAGACCTTGGCCTGTGAAGTTGGATCCGGTCCCTTTCGCAAGACAAAATGTTGCGACTGCTAAAGTGGGCTTACCTACAATAACTGTTTGTCCATTGAAAGCCTCAACTTTCTGCAGTCAAGATGAAGGCATAACTAAAAGTATTTACAGAAAGTCTTATTAATAGCTGAGGATGTGTGATTATAATTAACATTGCAGGTGAGTTCTTCTTGCAGTGTTTTGCTGAACCCTTGACGGTTGAGAGCCTTGCATGGTGCATTGCATAGATCTACCTGATTCAATCAACGCACAAGAGGAGGGTAAGGGTGTAATATGCATCTGTGCTTGCTCCTTATTACAGTTACAGGTTACAAAAGTTACAGGAGTGCTCTTCTTCTTAAGTATTTTTTTTTTCCCAAATCCCAAAATGGTAGACTATCTATTCTAAATTGCTGTAAGAAGTGAAAATACTGCATGTAAGTTAAAAAATATTTATGTACATGGTGCCTTGCCATGGCTTAACACCACCCTTGGTGCGTATGTCTACTTTGCACTCAAATTTCCCAGAATAGACTTTGGATTCAAAATGACCCTGACGAGGATAACGTGGTTATTGAAGCTGAAAGTATTTATAAATAAGCTATGTGAAGGCAAAGAGACATTGAAGTCATGGAGGACTTCAGTATGTTTGGGGTAACTTGCTGAAATAGCTGAAAAATAGACTGCACACTGATTTAGAAGTACATAAATGGAGATATCCTGATACTTTCTGAGAATTGCAAGACATAACTAGAGCATGGGGCATGATTGGAGACTGAGTTTTTCACAGGTTTATGACCAATGTGAGGGCAAAAAAATCTAGAAGTCATGGAGGAGTTCAGTATGATTTGGGCAACTTGCTAGTATATAGACCTCAAATTGTTTCAGAAGTACATTCATGGAGATATCTTGATATTTTTTGTGAGAATTGCAAGAGGGAGGTGATTAGAGACTGGACAGGGAGAGGTTAGAGGCACAGCCTCTGTAGATTTCTCCTCTGTGGTTGGACAATGTGCACTTGAGCAAAAAACACTGACTGAAGTTGTCACATCTCTGCTGGATCCACAATTCTTTCTTTCTTCACGAAGCAGACTCTGAAGAGATTCGAAGATCGATTCTGCGCACACGATTATGCTGCCTACAGTATTCAGCAAAGCATCAAAAGCATTCTCCAAAGACACAGGACAACAAAATGTTTTAAGCCACAGATAGATGACAAATCAATGTAAATACACAAGCAGAATCAACAGAGTGTAAAATGTAAATTTAGAAATCAAATGATTGACGGTTGAACATTTGGGACATTACAATGTGTAGCCTAAAATGTAAATAGGAAAAGATTCATTGAAAGTGAAAAATTACTGTAGAAATTGCAGGAACTCCTGAGATAGAGCCGTAATATTCTAGTGATAAAGGTATCGTGGTCTGTGGGTATGACAGTAGAAAAATAAATTTGTTTGCCACAGGTTAGAGTTAATAACATTTATGTGCTGATTTATAACCTCATCTAGACCATTTCGCTTTATTTTTTAATGGAAAATAAAATGTGATTCACAGATCTTTTAAACATTTTCCTCACTGTTTGTAAAGCCACAAGGACAAAAATGGCGATTCCTGCGTTAGATTCCTGCGTTAGATTCCTGCGTTTGATCGTTACAATGCGAGAAGTGATGTAAAACCCACATATGAGTGTAATACTTTTACTCGAACCTGATGTGTAGTCAGAGTGATTCAGGCTCTGATTGTTCTTGATGAAACTCTCCCTCCCCCTTTAAGTCTGTCTCTTTTCTTTCTTTCTTCCTCTTTTGTTCTCCTTGCACCTATTTATCACAGTGTGAAGGTTGAAAGAGATATTATTAATCCTGTGGAATGAAGGCAGGGTTAGCGGCATGGATCGCATTGTGAGAGGGGTAATGATAGGAAGACGTGCTTGGTCGGTGGCCTGTGCGGCCTTGATGAATGGGGATCGGAGGGGAAGTGAGTGGCGTTGGGTGGCGGGCCGCTGAGCCGTGCAGTATCCCCACATCCACCTGGTACTCTATTGCACACCCACACAACTCTTTTTCTCTCTCCGTCGCACCTTCTGTCTTCTCTATATGACAAATTCTAGACCATTTCCTTTTCCGCTTGCAGTCCTATTTTTGTTCATCTCCTGGGTCTTCTACACCATTGGATTCTCTCTTAAAAAAAAAAGATTAGGTGATTTATTGTTTTAGTTTGACTGATATGAACATCTTACAATGACAAGTAACTAAATAAGCTTTTATTAGTTAAGAAAATAAAATGTAAACAAAATAATTTAATGTCCAAACAATACAGAATACTATACTGTACATAAAAATAAAACATTTCTTTTTTTTATGTTTTATAATTATGGCAAAAATACTTTATATATATTATATAATATAATGTATAAAAATAATAATAATAATAATAATAATAATAATAATAATAATAATAGTATCAAAATCATAAACAAAAGGCACATTATACCTAGGGATCTTGCTGAACAAGCTGGCTGGCTTGATAAATTTTCAGCACGAGGGAACATGATGGTTTCACATGCTGGCCTTTTAAACACACTGTCATGAGCTGACGCGTCAGGCCCGGGACGATGACAGCCCTGACAATGCAACAAGCCAATCAAGCCAGCTCTATTACTCTAAGTGTCATCTCAGTGGAAAGCTCCATATGACCCTCCCTGCTCTTGAATAGGCCACTAAAAACGTCTAGTTATACCTACCATAAATAAATAAATAAATAAATATATATATATATATATATATATATATATATATATATATATATATATATATATATATATATATATATATATATATATATATACACACACACACACACACACACACACACACACACTGTCCACTATGTTGCTTTTAATATGCTATTGTGACAGAAACACAGTGTTGAGTCAATTGATGGTTTTGATTGGTGGTTTAAAAGGATTGACTTGCAGCGAAAGACTTTGTAGATTCTTTCTCATCGTGGCCTTCTGTGCGATTCTGATATCCTGTGTGAATCTGACACAATAAATTTTTTGTGATATTATATATGAAATGGCTGTGATTAAAGTTTTTTTCCCCAATGCTTTTGTTTAGAATAAAACCACCAACTTGCATACATCGTGTCTTGGCACATTGTGGCAGCATATAGTGTTTAAAGAAGCCATACATACATTATTGCCATTTGTGAAAATAATCTATTTAGCGCTCTTATGCATTAAATAATTTTCAAAAATCAAAGGAGGAACCGATTGCCCCGATCATTATTGGCCACACAAAATGGTTAACAGAGTTGTATATGATGGCTAAGTTTGGTACCTCATTTTAAATGTCAGCTGTAAGAGTAAGAAGCTAAGATAGAAGATATCATCTTTGTGTCCAATTACTTTTGGAGAGCACTGCATAGTTACAGTTACTTCTAACATCTAATGCCCCAGTGTTCCTGACTCTCATTCTATACTCTAATTTACTTGATTGAGATATACAGTATAGAGATGTTTGAAGAAAAAGTAACATAAGGACAATTAAAGGGAGCTTAAACTAGGAGTCCCAAACCTGTTCCAGCATGACAATAACCATGTGCACAAAGTGAGTTCTACAAAGAAATTGATTACATGGAATGATGTGGAAGATTTACATTTACATTTGCGGCATTTAGCAGACGCCCCTATCCAGAGCAACGTACAAAAGTGCTTTAAATCTCTAGTAATTAATAAATCTACACTGGTATGCAAGATTACAAACTTAATATAAATATAACTTGAATTCTACAAACTTGGAAAGTGCTAAATTAGGTATTTCAGGAAGAGGTAGGTCTTCAGTCGTCGCTTGAAGATAATCAGGGACTCTGCTGTACGGACATCTAGGGGAAGTTCATTCCACCACCTCGGTGCCAGAACAGAGAAGAGCCTTGACGTGTATTTACCTCTCATTCTGAGAGAAGGAGGTACCAGTCGAGCAGTGCTGGAGGATCTCAGACAGCGTGGTGCAGTGCGAGATGTGATGAGGTCACTGAGGTAAGATGGTGCTGGTCCATTTTTGGCCTTGTAGGCAAGCATCAGTGTTTTGAATCTGATACGTGCAGCTACTGGAAGCCAGTGAAGGGAGCGCAGCAGTGGGGTGGTGTGGGAAAACTTGGGCTGATTGAACACAAGCCGTGCAGCTGCGTTTTGGATCATTTGCAGTGGACGAATAGCTTTCAGGGGAGACCTGCCAGCAGAGAGTTGCAGTAGTCAAGTCTTGAAATGACAAGAGACTAAACAAGCACCTGGGCAGCCTGTATGGACAGAAATGGTCGAATCCTTCGGATGTTATAGAGAAGAAATCGACAAGAACGAGCAATTAGCGACATGTGGGGAAAAAAGACAGTTCATTGTCCATAGTTACCCCAAGGTTACGAGAAGTGGCTGAAGGGGAGAGCAGAGAGTCATGAAGTGTTATTTGGAGATCTTGACCTGGAGATGAATGACCTGGGACGACCAGCAGTTCTGTTTTGCTGGGGTTGAGTTTTAGTTGGTGAGCACTCATCCATAAAGATATGTCTGACAAGCATGCTGAGATCCGAGCGGAAGCTGGAAGATCTTGAGTGGCCTGCTATTGAGCTCTGTCATTAATGCTTTTAAAGACCTTTGCGTAGGCCGATGAGTAGGAACACTGACAGCATCCCAGCCCTTTTCACCCTACATCAGTACCTGACTTTACTAACACCTTTGTAGCTGAATAAGCAAAACTTTCCACAAGCACACTTTTAAATCTAGTGGAACATTTCGCAGAAGAACGGAGGTCATTATAACAGGAAATGGGGAGTAAATGTGGAATGAGATTATGGTCAGGTGTCCACAAACTTTTATTCATAGAGTGTATGTATATATGTATATTTTTATGGCATCTCGGTTTCATTTCACTTTTGTGAACTAATGACAAGGATTGTTAAAATAGCCTAATATGTTTAAAAAAGAATGGACAAATAAGCACAAATATCTCACCATTCTCACCCATTTTGAAACTTCTCATGTGGCATTAGTCATGATTGCAGTGGTGGGCTGTGCATTTCACACCTAGGCCTTGAGTTGTAGCCTACCTGAGTCAATTTAACAATTTAAAACCATCATTATAATGCCATGGTTATAGAAACCATCAATATTATACAGAAACGTAGTATAACAGAGCACTGTATCACAGACAAGTATCTCATGCAGGCAGAAAGAATTACATAACTAAGAGCAAGCAAGAAACCCAATGGACACAATTTAACAAGTCTCCTTTCACTGTAGCCACAGCTGCACTGTCCGCATAAATCATCTCCAGCAGAAGAATAAAAAATAACCTTATAAAATGAGCCCTTGGTTTCTGCGCATTTTGGTGCTCTTTATCTGTGCATTATAGTTTTTTCTGTGGATTTGAAATGATTGTGTGTTTTTGTACAAATTCTACAAAAAATAATACACAAAACTAGAAATATTGAATTAAAAGGCGTAAGAACTGTTTTGAATTGTTCTGACCTTTCCTGACAATGTCTAGTTTTTCTTTAAAACGTCCATCTTGTGAATGTCCTTGTAAGTATTTTTGCGACCAATTTAACATCTCCTTTGTCGGCCATTGTGAAAAGAAAAAAAAACAGAAATAGAGACATTGGCTGAAGGGAGCACATCACCTGGTCCAAGTGATAACAGATCACCATAATCTGAAATATATACAATAAGCTTCACCAGGCAAGATGGGCACTCTTCTTTACCAGGTTTAATTTCATTATAAACTATCGACCAGTGTCTAAGGATAATAAGATGGGCGCTCTCTCACGCTGACATGACCACATAGAAAAACCCATAATACATGAAAACACCCTACAAACTTTAGTTGTCATTAACCCTGTACGATGGGACATCATGGAAGAGATACAACAGGCATATACCCACGAACATACACCACTGAATAAGCTATTTCTCACCATAGAACTACGACTGAGGGTCTTGAACTGGATTCACACTTCTCTAATAACCTGGGCATTCACCGTAACACCCAACTAATTCAGAATGCGTTCTGTTGCACACCTTACACAGACACCAAGATATATTTCGAGGAACCCAGTAAACCTCTCATACAGCCCTGAGGAACAATACTGGGTGGACGAGGATGACATCCTTGACCCAGCACTCTCATGATCATGCTAATTGTCTTTCTAGTGTAGCCACCAAGTATATCTGTTTTGCAGTATATTGGATTTGTTTGCTATGCTGACTGCCTGTTTTGTGTATCTGACCTTATTGCCTATTGCTTATGCTCATGTTTTTGATTTATCCTGTTACTAAATAAACCCGCATTTGGCTTCTATACCTCGAAACCTGCCACACGAGTGCGGACTGTTAAGACCTGAAGGCAGACAAATACCTTTGACCCCTGCAATACGTGATGAAATCTGATTGGATAGATACTCCAACCTAAATTTACACCTGAGAGAAATGCAATGAAATGAAGAGAAAAAACTATTACAAATCATTTAATTACCATTTATGGAGAATTTTTTTAAAGTAAGTCAGTGATTCTGCAGAGAGGCCTTGCTGGCCCTGACGGCCTGTCACAGCATAATTGGTAATGTGAAGTGCCATTACAACCAAAACCACTTAAAATTGGTTAGTATTATTTATATATAGTGTTCGCTAATATTAGTTGCTTATTCAAGCGTTTGGAAAAAATAAATCTGGACGTTAAGCTGAATACAGAAATAATTCTGAGCATAATAGGTTAATTAAATGTGACAAGTGTTTAAAAGTACTGTATGTGCACTGAAAGTGACCCCCGGATCTAAAGGTCAAAAAATAAACACAGTAATTAAGTAAGCTGGGGTGCTAAAAAAAACAACAACAAAAAACAGTGTGGCTTTGTGTGATCAACAATACAAATCGTTTCCCTCAAATTACTCTGAAACAATAATAGATGAGCATAGATTTAATATAGCACAATATATCATTGTATTATTGCTAGATGGCAGATGTAATTGAAAAACACTCATTAGAGCTATGGCTGCCGTTTCATTCACAGTCTGAGCCCTCCAGGAGGGACAGGGATCGGCCACATCATTCGTCTTTGATGAGCAAATCACAGGACAAGGAATGATACATGGAGCTGACTATAATTCAAAGATGATAACTCATGTATGCGTCTGATTTTTGTGCTAATTGCATGATGATGAAAGTAGGTACATTATTCTTATTATTTTTATTTTGCGCTCCACACTGCTGTCTGTCTCCTTGTTTACCCCTTGGCTTGTTGTTTGCTTATTTTACTTACAAACAAGAAAATATTTCTCGAACCAAAACTATACAATGCACTGCTGTCTGGTGTGCTTGCCAAGACACATGATTACCAGCTTCCTGTCCTCATTCTGTCCTATTACAGGTCTCTGGAGCAGTAGTTCTGATATTTGAACTTTTAGATGGTTGTGTTTGTGCCTTAGTGTGTTTGTGCTTGCCTCCTCCGCATTTATCCCATCAAATGTCTTCCTTAAGAAACAGTGTTTCGCTCTTCTCCTGCACTCCCGCAAAACACCACAGTGAGGAACTGGGGTGCTCAGGACAGTGTGTCAGCGCATCTTATACCCACGATCTCTCCTCCATCATGCTAAAAGCACTGTCTGTTGAAATGCCTGGCCATTTCATTAAGGAGGTAATACTTCAGTGTGTGTGGTGGGGGGGTTATTATATATACTGAATATCAGTCACCTTGTCCATTAGGACGCCTCTCACGGTGCCTTTTTTGGGAGGATGTCTTTGAGCTGCACTGACAACATCAGAATTGAGGCTTGTGATCATACCACTAACAAGCGTCAAATTAAAAGAGAAATTTCACCTTTACAAGGTGGGAAAAAAAGGAAGATTTTTAACATTGCAAAGTTCTGATCATAGCGAACGAGGCTCTATTTGATCTCGTTTCAAAGGTATGAGCAAACAGTGATCAGTAGCAAAATGCATTCCACACCCGATATGCTAAAATGAACATACTATTTTTTGTTGTTTTTCTTTTGTAAATATCACAGCAAATTCAAATAAAAAAATATATATACATCCCTTCCTGTACCCCAATATGTGATCCACTCTACAAGAGTAGAGCCAGAGCCAGGTGACAACACTGACAAATAGACACTTAGGGCTCAGTCATTCCAAGTCTGGTCAGTCTGGCCGATCCATCATGCTGACCAGGAGCACCGGGTGTCTGGAGTGTGTGGAGTATGAGGCATCTGGCGGCATGTGGAGGCTCCATCAGTGGCCTCTGTGACAGTGCATAGCTCGGACTGATTATGTGTTCGTTTCCCCCACTGGCGCGCCATAGCATGTGATTTGGGCGGCTTGCGATCAGTGTATGAATGTGAGAAAGGCTGTGCCAGCTTGTCAGAACATTAGGGGCGCTAATGGAAAAGTCCCCCCCATCCCACACACACACACACACACATACGAACACACACAAACACACACACACACTTTACCCTGTGACTCTCATATGAGAGTTGCATTACGGTGACCTGTCACACTCTACTGGCCACTAAACTAATGGGGCAGCGACTGAGAGACAAGGGGGGATAGAGAGCGAGACAGGGATGGGGTGCGGGGGGATACTAGATACAGGGAAATAGTTGCAGAAGAGAACCAAGCAAGAAAGATGGACTGATCGAGACAGAGAGGAAGAGGATAGCGAGAAATAAAGGCGGTTGGGGGGGGGTGAAGCAGCATACAAATGAGGGGAAACCTAAAATGTAAGAATGTGGAAGAGATATATAGGAAGGATGTAGAGAGAGAGGCTCATTATTTAGCGGTGAATGACGTGGCAGGGCTACAGGCTGCTGATGAGCGTGATGCCCCGTTGGCATGAACGCTGGCAGCCCTGCCACCTCATCCCCAGAAAGCAGGCAGCAAACAAGCCGTCGCCCTGGGGGGAAAAGAAATATACCCCCTCGGTATGTGGCAGCTGCTGACACCGCTGCATGGCACACACGCCCAGCCCAGCCCGACGTTATTATCTTCACTCTTATCTCTCCATGTAAATATGTGTTTTGTTATCGCAATATGTGCCATCGCGTGGCGGCAGCATGCTCAAACCTGGACACATGCAAATAGCGAAAGTTTGTTCAACTTGTTCGGTGGAGAATCGCCCGATGAGATGTCAGAAGAGGAATAGCAATGGCAGTGTAGGGTCGAGCGGCTGTTGTTTGCCTGACTCGTGACTCGCTTTCAAATGAAGACCTCTTTCCTCGGAGCATTCCAGGGTCATTATATATGCCGTGACACTCACTTTGGGTCTAACAGCGATAGATTGTGGAAAATGATAAATAAAAAAACCAACACTTTGCTCAACTTGCCACAACTCAGGTTCGACTTTTCCGAGGGCAGATTTTGTGCTGTTTATCGATAAATAAAAAAGCTTTCCTAATGAGCCATTTTGAATTGCTTGCTGCCCATTCGGTGCTGCCTGGCTACCGGTAGCATCTATGATTAGTCATGTTGACAAGCCGGCTTTCTTTATTTCAAGCAACCGATCTGGTTTCCTCACCGAGACCTGGCCAGATAGACACTTCTGTCCATTATAGAAGCAGATCCTTCCACCTTTACCGCTTTCTCTACATCTTATCATTCATGCAGTACAGAGGCTATGAATGCATTGCCTACCGCTACACTCCATGAGCTCATCAGAGGTGACAAAAGAAGATTCTTCTCCCAGTGGCCACACACACACACAAGTGTGGCTAGTCGGCCCACTTACACCGGCTCCCTCCACATTCTTTCGATCTCTGTTCTGCCTCTCCTGCGAACAGCGCCCTGGCCCAGAAAAGCCCCTCTCGCTTGCACTCTCACCGACAATCGCTTTATTGCACCTTATCGGAGAATATGAAACTGTGTTGCATGACATCTCACAGTAAGCTGAATAGATATGCCAATTCATTTTTTTTTCTCTCCCTCTCTCTTTTTCTCGCTCTCCTTTTTTTCTGCAGCCAGGCCGATTTGACAAGCTAGACTGCCCCTCTTGAAAAGCATCAGTCAAGCGCGCCGACATCGTCCTGGCTTTTCTCCCCCTCCCGCACACCAAATACACCCCCCCACCATACACACACACACACACACACACACAGCTGTCTCCATGCTTCTGCTCTCCATCCTCCTTCTCCACAGCAATCTGTAAGCTTCGGCTCTTCGGAATTGAAAGGCAATCGAAAGAGTGAAAAGGAAAGAAGGGGAAAGAAGAAGAAAAGCACAGTGCAAAAAAAAAAAAGTCACTGTGTGTGTTTGTGTGTGTGTGTGTGTGGGAGGGGGACAGTGAGAAACTATTTAAGTATTGGAAATATAAAATGATAAGAAGGGTATATGGAGGCTGGTGGAGATAACATTGTGGACATTATAAGGGGGAAATGGAAGGTGAGCCTGAGAGAGCGAGAGAGAAAGAGATGGAAAGAGAGAGAGAAAGAGAGAGAGAGAGAGATGGAGAGAGAGCAAAAGAGATGGAGAAGGTGCTAAAGAGATTGGAGCCATAAGCTCCAGGTTGAAGAGATGACACCAGCACTAATACGAGTGTTTAAATATTTGATGCTGCGGGATAAAAGAGGATCGTCTGTGAACGGGATTGAGTGTCTGCAGGAGAATCTATTACGGAAAATCGGTCGTGATTTGACAGCAGCACGCCGGCCTTGTGTGTTATTCCTCAGTAGCTCCTGCAATTTCCTTCTCCTTTCTCCACTTAAATGTTTCTTTGCTCTGCTTCGGCAAATGCTTATTATCCTCTCCTTGGCAGACACAGCAGTGAGACAACAAGAGGAGGAAAAGGGACTTCAGCAGAGAAAGGAACAATATCAGGGGGGGAAAAAACAAGCAACCTTTAGGCTAGCACAACACAAACGTAATACGCTGAGAAGTGGTGTCATGGTCAGATTCTTTACATTTGTGGCATTTATAATAATATCTTCAACGTAAAGTCTTCAAAATGGTTCTTTAAAGGATTACTTGACAATGCATTCGTTTTTAAACTCTGCAAATATAACAATTCTAGACTGTATAATCTCTTGTTGCTCGCGTATTGTTCCTTAATGTACACCTTAGAACAGTGTATCTGAAAACACATGTATAAGTAGAACTGCTTATTCTAGCCAAGATAGCAAATGGAAAAAGACCCTGGTAGTAATCTCACATATGTCTCACACATAGAGATCTTGTCTAATGTCACAAATTTTCCACAGATCTGCCAAGCTAACCGGTCATTCCAATTGATTTAACTGTATAACCAAGGATACTGAATCTTATTACATCATAATAATGTAAAGAAGCTTTAGATTGAGGTACAGCTTACTATTGATATCATAGATTTTATAAATGTAATCAGTAACATATGATGGTGTATTTTGCTCCTTTTCGTATTAGTGTGTAGTAGAAGTAGGTATCGCTCATGGTGTCAAGTTACTTAATTACCTTGTCATTAAAAAATATAAAGCAAAATTATATTTATCCTTTTGGTAATTCTTTCTCAAATTAATTTATTATTTACTGGTTGTTGATAAAGGATTTGCTTTGGATACCGATGAATAGAAGATTTTGTTTTGGCAAAACAACATTTATTTTAATTTTATTTTGTCTCTTTTATGTCATTAATATCTCACATCTCTTGTTGTTTTTTTTTCCCCATTCTATTTCTCAAACATAATTTTAGGAGAAACTTTTGTGATGATACCTGTATGAAGCACACATCTGGATCTCTATTAAATATCCCATTATACATACTGCATTTCATTGGCACTGTACATGTACCCTGCACAATGACAATAAAGTTGAATCTAATCAAATCTAATCTAATATCATAAGAGAAATCTTTAAGCAGAGAAATAAACTGAGAAAACCCAGCATCAAGGAATGTACCCTATGTAAACCCTTTCAGCAGTCTCCCAGCAGAACAAACCATTTTTCAAAGCATTTAGTTTTCATAACTTTTCTACACATTTGGCTCATGCATTAGAATGTACCTATATAAGATTCTTACAGCATTTTTAAATATGATATAATTTGTTTGTGAATACAGAGTATTTGTCTTGTTCTAGTGTTCATGCTGTTGTTCTCTCTGGCACTTGTGGCAAGCAGCTAAACGATGCATTTTCCCTTTCACCTGAACCTGATTGAGAACATGGCCTGGTCTGGTGTGTGACTGATGTTGGTGCGTGGCCAACCTTTACCTCCACAAAATGAGGCCACTGGTCTAAAGATTGCAGGTGTTAGCCTTTGTCAAGCAGTCATGGCCTTTCCGTGAACCAGAGTTGAACGATAGCATTTTTGACCCGCAATACATGGGCATGTTACTTTCTCTCTTTGGACAGACTGGTAGAACTTATGAAAAGGCACTCAGACGAATGCAAACTGTTTCTGCCTCCTACACAACAACATGTTCGATTTGAAACATGTGGTTGTTGGGGAACCCAGGAATGAGTTAGTGACTGTAAACTTGAGTTTCAGGGATATTTATCAGAGGTTTAGAGGCGTTTTTAATTTGGTGTAAACAGCTGCATGAAGTCTAAGACTAATATTCACTGGATACTGGATATCATTCATGGTGAATTATTGAAATCCTGTTTTGGGGGGTTGTGCTTTTATTTCCGTTCAGTAGCTTTTATCTACAGTTTTGTTTACCTGAATATTCCTGATTATAAAATAAAATGTAAAAAGTCAGATTTATAGTTTAATAAATTGCATAACTATATATATAGTGTGTATCTGAATGCAAACTATTGATTGTGTACCATCATTTCAGATACATATTGTTTTTCTATGATATATATTTTTGTACATTAACAACAAAAAAAAAGATTTTAACATGATTATATTACGTACATTTTATATTGTTGTTTGATGAAGCAAGCAATGTATAATACAAACAAGCTGTAGTGATTATTGATATTGATATGATATGATATGATATACAATAGACACCAGGAGATGAGGAAACCCGAAGTTGTTCTAAATTGGTGGGCTTTGGTATTACTCCTTATTTCTAAAACTACTGGTGTGTATAAGCTGTTTGTACTATAGCCGTGTCTCAGCGCTGCAGCTTTACCAAAGACAAGTGCACTGAGGCTGCTTAGTGAGTGAGTGTGAGATTATACACTGCCACACACACTCCATAATGAACCACACACACTCCATAATGCACCTATCCTGCTTTTCCCCTCCCTCACCCCATGACACAAGATTAGGGTGAAGCACGCACACGCACACACACACACACACACACACACACACACACATACACACACACACAAGAAACGCAACACCTCAAACACACAGTCCAGAAAAAGACAGATGCAGATGTTGTCTCATGTCACCACTGTGTCTTGTCACATTTCACCATTGTCTGCCATACGGCTGGGTGATGACACACACATGCGAACACAAACACACACACACACACACACACACACCCACACACACATGTGACATGTAAGTGGCCTTGTCTGCAACCAATCAATAGCTGCTGGCACTTCTTTCCCCAGCCCAGGAAAAAACAATTAAAACCCATCGATCCTCAAACTGGCCTCTGCCATGAATATTCAGGAGCTTCTCCTTGACCTTCAAAGCTCAGGGAAAGCCAGGTGACTTCATTCTTCATGCTGCTGCCACTGCATGCACAAGTTCTGGCTTCCTTCTCATTTCTCTCGCACCCACAACCTCCTCTAAATGGGTGTATTTCTTTTTACGGCCATATGTACCACCCCACCACTCCCCTTTCACCCTCCCTCCCACTGGAGTTTGGTGTTAAATCACCCCAAAGCAGTATACAACGCATGCACCTGGCAACATTGGCTTTTCATTATGTTTCTCTGTTATTCTGTCACATTCATCAGACGTCTCCTGTATGACAAGGCTCGGCTCGTGGGAGTGCTTGTTACCGCCACGGAGGATGTGCGCGAACTGCTAAGAGAGCTTTCCGCTCGTTCACTTGAGTCGATTCAATATGCAGCACTTTAACATCAGATCAATTATGCAAAAAAACAACACGCGGACACGTGTCTCTCGAGCGGGTGACTGATTGGAATGCGTAAACCGGGTTGAACTAGGTTAAAAAGCTTGTTTGGGTCAAACGGTTTGATCCTGTGTTATCATGGCTCAGCCTTTATCAAAGATCTGAGTCTGTGCCACCACTGGGATTAGTTATTGATGTACTAAGTTCTTTTTTTAACGGATAAAATTAGTTCAGCTCTTGTATATAGGACAAATCACAGGTCTTCGTGTTTGTGTTGCATTTTTGATATCCTAAATTCCATAGTGTTCCTGGTCACCCAGTGTGTAAATGTAGCCTCTATGTGCATGCTGACGGTGTAAGACTTCTCGGACGTTTACTCACTGTCACTGTTAGTCCAGCATTGTTTGTAAATTCAAGTGCCTAGTGTGTAAAGCATCGAATCGCACCAGAGGATTGTGGGAGAAACTCTGAGACGTACATTTCAGGGCTACAGCATGACTTATGTTCAACAAGATCCCTGCAACATCTCTTTCTCCCTGGGTGTTTACTGAACTCTGACCGGCACAGCCTTGCTGAAAAATGGCAGCAGGTGCTTTTCATTCTTCTTGATTGACGTGGCGCAGTGACAAAACTCTCTTGTTGCATGTTTTGTCGGCTTTCAAAGGTATGAGTTATAAACCTTACTATATTTATTTGTGACATTGTTTCGAAAACTTTGCCGACTTTAATGATCGCTTGACTGTCACGAAAATTCAATTATAAAAAAACCCAACTTTTTTCTCAGAACATATAGGAAATGTCAGATGTATTTGTTCAAATTTCTTGTCCCTGACTCAATTCGGTACATTAATTTACATTTATTTTTCTTATATAGATGATGGTTACAGTAGAAAGTTAGTATACAATAATCTGTATTTGAATAGTATTTTGCATACATTGGTATCTTAGTGGTTAAAGCATTGGACTTTGGATCCGAAGCTCATGAGTTCAAATCTCATGATAGCTGCTCAGTTGTATGCATAAGATAAATGTGAGTTGCTCCTGATAAGAGAGTCTGCCAAATGCCATACATGTAAATTGAAGGAAATTGAAATACCCTCCCAATATACCCTAAAGCCTTTAAAACAAGGATCTTTACCCCAAACGGTTCTGAAATACAGACTACATCGACAAACAAAAACACTTTAATCAGAAGCCTTGAATTTTATCTGCCCCATTAGGAGTTGCTTTTCTGCCTCTTTATTACTAGGGCTCTGTCATGTTTACTCCTTCAATGGTTATTTTTATATTAGTTCTCCCAATATAGAATTAACTCCTGAAACAAGGATTTTTCACCCAAAACAAATCTAAATTACAAACTAAATCGATATACAAAAACACTTTAATTAGAAGCCGAGAACTGAGTCTGCTCCATAACAAGCTGCTTTCTTTTACTTTTGACTTCTTCAATGGTTATTTCTATATTTCAATTCAATTCAATTCATTTTATTTGTATAGCGCTTTTAACAATGAACATTGTCTCAAAGCAGCTTTACACAGATAATGTGGTGATTAAACATAAATATGTTCTTTGTAAGTATGTTTGTCGCTGATGAGCAACTGTGGCAAGGAAAAACTCCCCGAGATGGCATAAGGAAGAAACCTTGAGAGGAACCAGACTCAAGAGGGAACCCATCCTCATCTGGGTTGCACCAAATGTCCATTTGAAGCAGATATACAATGTTGTGGGGTACAGTGATGATGATCAGAAGCAAACTGCACTATTTGCATGCTTTTTTAAAGATGTAAGAAACTTGTGAATCTTGTTTAATAAGATATTGAGAAATGTTCTGAAATAAAACACATTTGACCTTCTATCGCTACATACTGAGAACCAAGTGAGCAGCAACACTATTTAATTGTACCAAATTCTGGTTGGAGTTGTGGACAGATACAAACCAACTGTAGCTTATTTACGATTATGCCCCCATTCCAGGCCGTCTTGGTGGGGCAGTGAGCCAGACTGGACCACTGCTGCTGTAAACACTCAGGGCATAATCGATGCAGGCCAGTGCTCATTGTGAGGCAATCTCATCTGAAGTGCTATAGGTCAGGCCATTCTTATTCCACACCATACCAGGCTGAGCTACAAAGGCACACTATTCAATATTGCTGGAAATGTACACATATTGAACACATCACACTGACGCTTTTCCCAAACCAGTGTCAATGGCTATTCTCAGATGCAACCCTCATCTCGGCTCCATCGAACCGGTCAGCTCAAGTGGCCACACATGCTCAAGTCTCCGTTGAAGGAGTTTTAGTCGTGTCATTTTTTTCCTTTTATGATGAACCTTTAGGCTGGCTTTCACTGGAAACAGCACTGAATTATGGTGTGAGCAACATTTGCTTGCCGATTTATTTTTACGAGGTAACATGGTAATAAATTATTTATAAGCTAGTGATACATGGTCAACTCTAAGTAAGATTTGGTAAAATTAGTAATTAGTAGAAAGTATTAATTATTACTTCATTTAAAGTGTCGAATAGGAAGTAATGCAATAGGAAGTAATGCATTCCTATTTATTTTAATAGGCGAAATATTCAAATTGAATTAATATGTTTGAATAATGGAATCAGAAGACTTATTAAAGTCAAATATTTGTGTATGTATATATATATATATATATATATATATATATATATATATATATATATATATATATATATATATACACACAGTATATACTTGAATACACCTGGTTATTTATATTTTAAAGAAAATAAATCCTGCTTCCAAATAAGTTAAAAAGAAATTAGTTAATAAAAAAATAAGAAAATTATTTCCAGCATAGAAATAAGTTATTACTAATAATTTTGTATTTGTTTGTTTGTTTGCTTTTTTTATTTTTTGCTTTCTTGCTCAGTGACCTGAGTGTAAGCTCTACTAATATTTTTGGTCATGAAAAGCAGGAAAGAATTCATGGAGATATTTTATCCCAAAAAAGACACTGATGTGATGGAAGGTTTAATGGAATGGTTTAATTTAACTGAATTTCCTAAAATCCTACAAATATTGATATTCTGTGCCTCCAGTATGACGCTGTATACTTTGACCTTTTCCTTACTAACCACTGAAACCTTGATCCAGTTGCCAATCAAGTATTTATTTATTGATTTATCTTAATAATACAGCATCAATTATTCAATGAAACAATTTCTTTATAAGGAATATGGAATTTAAGTAGTCAATTGCTCACACTGGACAGAATTATTGTTGCGTTGTCATGATCGAGGATGTCAGCAGCGCGGCAAAGGGAATGATGAAATAGTTCTCAAACAGCGCTGTAACATATTCCATGTATTAGCATAGTATTGCATAATATAATGACATATATTTTGGTGCATCAGTGACATGTGATAAGCAGCAATCTTTGTACTGAATGCATAACAGTTATCAATATTCACTGAAAAAAAAGAGCCACTGAATTCAAATGAAGGCTTTTTTTTTTAGAAAGGAGCATGAATAGAAATGAAACGAAATAGCAAATGGCAGAGCCAAGGTTATCAGCAGGAGTGGAAGAGAAGGGCAGAAGAGAAATCAGACCCCATAAAACCACATACAAGCGTATATGTTTGAGGGTAGTCAATTTTACTGCTCTACTCCTATCGCAGAACTGACAAATCAATGCAAGTTAAGGAGCTAAATTATTTAAAGCCAGCTCTAATTAGTTGGCTATTCCCGAACTATAGATTCTTTTAGAATATTGATGATGGAGTTCAGCATTTAGGAAAGGCTATATCTTTCTTTCCGGCTCCAAAGATATCAACTAGAGATCTTTTTTTTTCTTTTTTTCACAACAACTCGTGCAAGGTTTTGTTTAATGCGATTTAAATGGATAACTGATATCAATTATAAGACAATATACCAGATTGTAAAAAGTGAAAATAAAATGATGTCTTATCAAGTAAATAAAGATGAATAATGAATAATAAATAAATTTTATTTGGACATATAAGATAAAATAATACTATAAAACCAGTAAACTAGTTAAGAATTAGACTTTTCTTCAGAGAGTGAGTTATATTTATTAATAATTAATTATTTATTCTGAAGGAGTCAGCGGTTTACAATAATTAATATTCCTACATTATCAGTTATTTCATAAATCTGTGAATTTGTATATTTCAATATCGATTATTATGTCCATGGATCAGGCCAACGCCTTTGTCATGTTACTTAGTTCTTCCCAGAACTTTTTTGCAGAGTTGCTTCCTGCTGAAAGAGCCCACTACTATTAGGAAACACTGTTGCCATGAAGGCTTGTACTTGGTCTGTGACATTGTTTAGGTAGGTGGTACATGTCAAAG